>NC_066365.1:31979699-33410949 GCF_013377495.2 Cygnus atratus | reverse complement strand
GCAACCACTTCTATTTTACTACAAAGTGAATAGTAAACAGAGAAGCAAGTTTCAGAATCATGAATGCCAGCTAGCTGTCTACTTCGCTTCCATGACTGTCCATTGGATTTGCGTAGCCAACCATTTGTTGTTATTTATATAAATATACAACTATAAAAGCTATGGAGAAAATCTGCATATCTTCAGCTGGGCAGGAGACTAAACGCATACAAAGACTGAATTGTCTTCACCAGATGGCTTCCTTACGTCTAGCATATTAGCAGGCCAGCATAGGAAAGCTTTTTTTTTTTTTTTTAAATCTGTACTACACCTGTTGTGTAAGTATATTCAATCTTCCAAGGCACTCAAAACTTAAAACTAGCAAATAAGAACTGAAAGGCACACATACGAACAGAAATCAAAACCACAGTAGATTCTTTGTTACATTTTCTATCATTTTGTTTTTTTCTTGATCTTCTGAAAATGTGTCTATTAATAGAGAACTCAAAAAATGGGCACCAAATTTAGATCCTCCCCTCATCAAACCACTGTGCGTGAAGACACAGAACAAGTTCAAATATTGGTAAGGAAACAATAAAAGCTTTTCCCCACTTCAGCACACCCTGTTTCTAATTTCAGTTTTCATCTGGCAATTCCACAGATCACATATGCCAGACAAAGCATTTCAGCCTTTGTCAATGATTGGATTACTCTATGATCTAGTTAGTAGAATGGACACAAATGTCTGTCTAACAACAAAAAAAAAATTGCTTCTTCTTTGTGAAGCACAGCTGATGCAGACACTAGTACAATTATTGCTTAGGGCTTAGATAACAGCACAATGTCATACCAATTTTTATGTTTAAAACAGTAGCAATACTCTTTCTATATAAATCTATCTGTACAAAATATCTAATAGAAAAATTTTGCAAATAAGAAAACAGGTTACAGATTTGTGTATATATGTATATAAATAGGTTCACTCATATGAAATGAGGGAAAGAAAGGAAGAAATGTGGAAAAGACACAAGTGAAATAAAATTTGGGATTGTGTAGATTTTCACAGACATTAGATTAAAAAAAAGTACCAACAGATGAACACATTTTCAAGACCTATTTTAACAATTCTAATATATTTACACATTTCCTCCTTATTTTTCCCAGAGCTCAGAGCAACGCTCACCTGATGAACAGACATCCAGAAAGAGTGAAGAATAAGCAGCTGACTTTCCAAGTCAATGAGACATCAAAAATTGGCTTTTGTACTCACACGTGAAGCACTCTGCCACCCCCTCTTCACAAAAATATAAGATGGCTAAATCATAACCAACACTAAACAAGATTTTTCTAGCCCTTTATAAATACACCTGTCTTTTCCAATACATCAAAATCTATTTTGCACCCATGATGATTCTGAGTTCTTTTCAGCACTTTGTAAATGTTTGATAAGCTGTTATTTTTAAGTTGCTTGAAAGGGCAGAATTCTAAAAACAAGTGTATAAGGTAAGCTAAGTAGTAAAATGTTTTAAAGTGCTCTTTAATGGATCCTCCTTTACAATTTGAACAGCAACTTTTCATATCTGACATAAAATCCATAGATATAAATCACATTAGAGGGTTATTCTTTCCCCATTATCAATCTCTGTCTCTTTATGGAACATTAAAGTCACATTTGACCTTAAAACATGATAAAATGGAAATCAAACTAGAATGTTTTGTAAAAGATATAATGAACTTGTACCTCTTTATAAAAAAAAAAAAGTCTCTTTACAATGTAATTTTTAACACATCGTTCATTAAATACCGAAGATTTTCAGAGCGTAGGTATGACATTTAAATGAAGGAAAAATGGCATTTTGTTGTCCTGACAACTTCCATGAAAACAGAATCCATCTGTTACAAAACTGAGATGTATCGGACTCCACTTTTCAGCAAATTAATTATGAACCAAAATTTGCAACTACCCACCAGAACTGAGAGATTCCCATATGCAACAATCTCATAGAATTATAACATCACTCCAGGAGGGACTCTTAACCATACCACACACTTTACCACAAAAATATTTTGCAAACAAGAACAGGAAGAAGCCACATTTCTATCAGATACCGGCAGGTGCATATGCATAGTTACTAACATTAGGAAAGTTTTGCAAGAATGTTGGTTTAACATGTCATCTCTTCCTAAAACATCCTTTGGCTTTCCTGGAAGGCACAACCCTAAAATTTTACTAGTATAGAAAAATTAATATTTAGTGAATTTCAAACCTCAATTTTCACTGGGAAGTTCACTGGCTGTTGCTGACCTATTCTGTCACTTGCGTGGTCTACTCTGTCAGAGTTCTTCTTTTCCCAATATCCTTTAATAGACCTCTTTGTTCATGCAGGTGACTTGTTAATTTACAGATGACTTGTTAATTGTTCAGTAGTTCTCACCCAATAAAAATGCTCAATCTTCAGAAAAAGACAAGATCTTTCTCTCTCTCTCTTTCAGCCTCAAATAATTATTAATGTACGAGAGAAAGACGGTGGCTCCACTGCACAAGACAGAGAGATCCATCCCAAAGGAGCCAGTCACGCTGGACTGTTCTAAAAGCACTAGAAGTCTCCCTGTTTCTCTGCTGTCTTTTTTTTAATTTTCCAGATGCCTCCAGGTTCACCTTATCAGCTACCACCAGGCATAAAATACCAGGATATCACGTGGTATATAATAGTACTTCACACTAAATCCCAACCATTCTATTTATGTAAAACAAAAGTTCAGCTTGATTTCTGTTTGTGCACAAGCTCAAAAATTGATTTGTACAGTTTTATTTCTGTTATTATTTGGTTTCTTGCACTTGCAATATGCATCCTGTCATGCTTGAATATGGTTTTACAATTAGATACACAGTTACACACAAAGGAATGGGCAAACCCTCCTTCCATTACCATTTGGCCTACATAATTTTTGTTACCTGTTTGGGAAAGTATATAATGAAAGTATAATTGAAGAAGTACTGTGGAGCAATTGCACAGTCACACTCACGATGAAACAAAAATGTTGAAAGGAGAAAAATATATATTCATGTATCCACTCCACAGGTTATCTACCAAAAAAAGTCTTTAATTAAAGTGGTACGTGGGGCATGTTTATGAAGCAGAATCCTTTGATATAACATGGAGCAGGGGGGAGACCCTTCGTTCTCCACCCTTCATCCAGGATAGAACAAAAACCTTCTCCTCTTTGTCATTATCACAGAGAGGAAGAGAGATTTTTTTCCCCTCTCCTCTTCCCTCCTTGAACTAGACTACAGGCTATTTGAGCATGTAGGTTATCTGCAGATTTGTTTTTGAGGAACAGTAATTCTAAAGGGGCACAAGGTCATCCAAAGGCAAGATTCAGATACAAAAATACACTATATTTTGTATGCAGACTATTACAACATAAAATAAACAAGATGAATTAGCATATTCTGCCTCTGTATTACACTGAAAAGGAGGAGTAATCCAGTGTTTTTAAAACTGTTTTTATCTTTGATCTTTATAAAAATGTCAAATAAAGCTAAAAGTAAAAGATTTCCTCTTCATTGTAACATTTGCATGTACAACTTTGCAGTCTCAAAATCACAACATAATGCTTTCTACAAACTATGTGTAAGTTTAATGGTGTAGTTTTTTAAAAAATCAATATCGCACCTTTTTTTATTTTTATTCATCAACTCAGATCACTGAACACTTTGACATATGCCAGTTCCTTTGTCTAATTTGGCTAAAAGCTACTTGCTTTGTGAACAACCCTTCTCTGTGGGTGTCATTTCAGAGGAAAAGTCATCCATAAGATAACGCACAGCCTTGCCACTAATGCAAATTCCCTACAAATAAGGATATTTCAGTAAATGAAGGAGCTCCTCAATCCTCTGCTTTCAAAGATCTTTGCACTTGACCTCTGGCCTGAAGTTTAAAGTCTGGACTAAAAATGCTACCCAGGGAAATCTTACAAAGACTCCTGAATAAGACTTAGAAAAATGAAAGCTTAAAACCTCAACAGCAAACAAAAGTCAACCAATGACAATGTCTGACAGCCACCGTCAATTCTGAAGTGATGCCTCTGTCATCCAACGACTCAAAGTATTGATTTCTCTCAGCATGAAAAAAGCTTAAGCCAATGAAATAGATATAGCATCATCCCCCCGATAATAGCCATCAAGGTTAACACCAGCAGAACACTTATCAAAATATCTCTTCTATTTCTTCTTGTTTTAATGGACTGAACACAATGCAACGGCTTCTCATCTCAGCAACCTATAGTCTTCCAGACCTCATTTATCCACCTTTCCAGCTTCTTATCTGATTTGAAGATTAAAAAGAATCTGAATCTAAATCAATTGCTTCTAATATAAATGTGCAACAAAACAAAACACAAATTTAAAATGTGTTTTCGTAGACATTCCTGGGAACATGCCAGACGTTTCAGGTGGGGAGAAAAAAACAACAACAAAAACCCCCACACATTTAAAAATTTTGAAGACAGGAAAAAATGCTGTTGATTAGATCACACCAAACAAACTGGTAACACTATGTTCATGACCAGAAGAGAAAAAAAAAACTACCAACCACAGTCAGTTAATTTGGGTTCGTGATTAGAGAGAAAGGCAAGGATCTCAAAAGACATCTGGTTTTAATCTGCACTGAGTCAACAGCTTTATTTTTTACCTTTAAGTCTCACAGTATTAAGCTTTAGAAAACCCAACTAAACACTAAGCAACAGCACTTTTACCAAAGATTGCATCTTTCAAATTAACCCTATTTAGCAGAGTAGGTAAAGGAACTGAACTAACAAGACAACTGGATGTAAATATAACTAACAATATATAAATAGTAAAGAACAGAAATAAATAACATCAGTTGTCTTCTGCAGTACCATATACCTTTTCCTTATTTTGTTTCTTATTTTTTTAATTTTGATTCTCAACTAATTGGCTATTATTTTTGCAACAGGCGCACCCTTGAATCAGAGTTAAAGACTTCACACAAACAAGTACGAGATCTTACTCCTCGCTAAGAGCTATATATGCCTTACATTATTTCAATATTCTAACTCTCTAAGCATCACTGCTAACCATTTTCACAAATAATACACCAAGAGAAATGTTCCTTTTTAACCCAGGAAGCCAGTTCTTATTGTATATATGCCCAAATGCTTTGCATGCAAATCTCAAAGCACATACTACGACACTTTCCCCTCTCTCATTTGCAAATCCAGTGTATGTCTGCAGTCTCTTCATGCTATTCTTGTTTAAAACAGGCCAAGATGCTAAAATCATTACTCCTGGGCATTACATCTGAGATCCCTTGGGTCTTTATCTTCCAGGTACAATGTATTTGTCAAGCTAGAAATAATCAATGCTATGCTCTAGAAATTGTAAAGCTCAGCATTTCTGCATAGGTGGGTCTGTGGTCTCAGATCAAACATTTAGCAAAGAGCCATTGATGATCTGTGAGGTGTTTAAACTGTTTCCAACCATACTGCATCAACTTTGTGACACCACCCTCCTCAAGGAGATTAGTACTATATTCACTAAACTTCTACTCTGACGCAACACACGAATCTGATCCATGAAAAATTTCTGGAACTAAAAAAAAAATCATTTATTTTATAAGGAACATCCAGTCTGTGCAACAAATGAGAAATATTTACATGATTTAAGACTTCACTACACATTCTTAGTGAGGGTTAAATTATTGTTGCACTGCTCCGATTTTTGAAAACTGCTGGATACTTGGTTTTGCAGTCTTTTCATATTGTAATTTCTATACAACTTAAGTTGTAAAAAAGGGGAGGGTGTGGAGGAGACCTTTTTTTAATCATGTGAAAGTAGACATATATGTCTTAAGGTGGGCCAAATACAAAGACTTGTATCACTTAATCAAAGCAAAGCAGTATTAGCTTGTTACCTTGTCTGCAACCAGTAGTTAAAGATACGTGAGCAATTCTTAACAGCCATAAGAGAAATACAATACTTACAGACTCCAAGGGTGTAGGGGAGA
Organism: Cygnus atratus; assembly: GCF_013377495.2. Classification (NCBI taxonomy): domain Eukaryota; kingdom Metazoa; phylum Chordata; class Aves; order Anseriformes; family Anatidae; genus Cygnus; species Cygnus atratus. Next base: position 33,404,941 of record NC_066365.1, on the reverse strand, counting down.
CTGGCCTAGGGAAAATCCCAAACCTACTCTCCATACTCGGCAGCTTTCCTTTCTTTTCAAACTAAAGCTCTGAAAAGTCCTTATTCACCAACTGTCACCACAACCTCTCCAATTGCCTTGCTCTACTGAGACACAAGGAGGACCTTTATTATCTGTAAGGCAGGTAACAAAGTAGCCCAGCAATTTTGGCCCCAAATATTTACTGTTCAAGGATTCAGATTTCCAGACATACTTCTGCTACCGTAGTTTTTACAACTTGCAGCACCAAGTCTTGGCACAAGATCGATGCTTGAACAGTCACGTGCAGTTCAGAAGGCACAGTTAAGCCTTAAAGGGAGGCTCTAGGAACAGAGGAAAGATAATACTGAGTATTTTTGAACAGTGTCACTTATTAATTAAAAAGCTCTTAAAGGTTCTACATAAAGAGTGATAATTTCACAAGTTGTGTGTTGGACAAATTCAGAATCAGTTTTCATAAGAAGAGCAAAAGGTACATTTCTGACAGAGGGGAAAGTTTACTACCCAGAAGCATGGAAAAATTCGAAATTTTGAAAATTGGAAATAAAGTGAGGCAAGATTTTTAAATGTTTTACGTTGAAAAGCTTTTTCCTTCCATTCTTTCCCAAAACAAGAAAAGTAATTATTCTAGTCGACCTCTGAGGCCACAAAGAACAATAACAAAAATCCAGCCAGATTAATCCAGGTAACAAGAAGATAAGCCAAAACATATTTTGGAACCTTACTACAAAATACCTTGTGCAATTTTGATTCATAAATGTGGCTTTGGCCTCTGGCTATAACAGAGTGAAAGCTGTCTGCACAAGATAAAATTATTTTGCTTCTATAGCTATCAATCATACAGCTATAAATATTTAGCTATACTAGAATTTAATACAACTTATGTTAATTGTCTCAATTCTTACCTTACAGGAACGTATATTCCTATATAGGGCTTATGAGCAAAGAACAAAGAAACCATATTAATCTGAAGTAACAAGACATTTAGGCATGTTTCCTATCTTGCCATGACTGCTTACATGCCAATGACAAGTACACCTCTAATAAAGAGTCAGTACTTTGAATACCAAGTTGGTTTCAGACCTGACCGGACTCCTTACGATGTCAATTCTGGTGCTAAATGCAAAAATATATATGTATATTTGTAGTTTACGTTTCCATTAATTTTTTCTGATGACAAAATCTGATTTCTCTGACAACAGAATCCAAGGAATGTTCTGAAGGTATTCTATTCTAAATACTAGTTTAGTACGCACTAGACCATAAGGAAAAAAAAAAGGGAGAAATGCCATCAGCACACAATAAAATCAAGGTATATAGCAAGGATGGTAATTGTGGTAGATCACATATTCTGCAGTAGTGACAGAAGGAGCTTTAAAAGTATTCTGTTGCATATTTGGCAAACCTTTTGTAAGACCTCATCTACAAAACATTAAGAAATGAACACGAACTCGTGACCCAAAAAGTAACCTGTCCTTCACCAGCTTCTAAAATGCTTACCCCAAGAGCAAATTTAGTGAACTTGATTTCTGACAGTTCAGGACCTTTACCTCACACAGGAGAATGATCACCTTGAGTAGCACATATCCTTGAGCAACACACGCTGCTAAGTAGGACAAACACGTTTGCTGGCAAAGCTTTTCCCCTTCAACACACAGGAAAAAAGTAAGTAGTTTCTGCCATTAAGTTACTGCACCTTCCTCTGTATCTGCAGAAACATTTTAATTAGTTATTAAGTGTTAAGGACTTCTTTTGTCAGAGCAATTTCAAATGGTTATTAGAGCATCTGTGGGGAAAAAAAATGAAGGATTATAGGGGATTTTATTCAAAAGTCTAATTAAAAATAAAAAGTTCAGTGCTGTTGAACAATCCTCAAGATCCTCACTTTCACTCCAAACTTATTCCTTACATTATGGCAAGCTAAGACTTTTGAAAAATTTTATTTTTTCAATGACCAATTATTTTAAAAGCAGAACATTTTGATTAAGATGATGCAATTGCAAAGATCAAAAAAATCCAGAACCAATTGAGAAGGATGATTAAATATGTTCTTTTATAGCAGTTATTCTTCAGAATCATTCCCACCCATTTACCTTGGAAACACGTTAAGCAGTCACAATCCCAGCTTCAGCTTAACCTCTGCCTTAACTTAAAACTTCCTGTCAAATTCCTATAGCGTCAAACCATAAAAAGTAAATTATTTTAACTTTATTTTTCCCTTTGCTTTTCTTTCAGTAGTCTGTCTTTTATATTGCATTCCTACTAGCATAGGAGTTTGAATGATGTTGGTTTTTTCTTTGTGATTTGTTCTTCTGCATTTATGTAACACAATTTTGGATGTTCAGAACAGAATGAGATAGGTATGAATACGTTTGTTTTTCAATTAACATTTTATTCATAAAAAGTTCTACCACCCTTGAAAGGTTGACATAGTTGGCTCTAAAAATTGTCGGGAGATGGTAATTTAATTTCTCATTAAAACTAATGTGTGATTTTTATTATCCATAAAAAGACAGCACCTGAAATATTCTGACTATTCAGAATGTGAGATGACAGTGTACTCTGCTTTAATGTACAGCATTCTAAGTTAAAAACATCCACTCATACAACTCTAGAACCTTATACTGAACAATATGGAACAAGGGACTAAAAATACTCCATAAGAATTGCTTTAAAATTTATGTTTTCTTGTTCACTTGGTTTAAATGAGAAGACTGCAGTGATGCAAGAGTCAGTATTTTAAGCGCCACAGATGCTACCTTCAGAAAAAGTACTATGAAGCACTATGCAGTTTCTACAGAAAATATCCTTCGTTTTCACTGTTTAAAAAAAAAACTGAATTAATACCCCATAAACATATTCATTTATGTAAAAAGAACATAGCAGATCCATTTATCTTTATTTCCCATTTCATTATTAAACAAAAGAACTTGCGAAACCTTCTACTCCAAGGGTCTGATGTTCTTGTCAAGTTCTATTTTTGGCTTTGTTTCAGTTTAGCTAGTGAGGGGTTTTTGCCTTTGTTTCACCTCCTCGCTCCTCCCGTTCCCCCCCCCCCCCCCCCCCCCCCCCCCAAAAAAAATAAAAACACCGTGAAGCCATTTTAATATTGGCCCTGGATAATAGTATCAGCATTTGTTACATACAGCTGAACTCATTGGACATTGCTGAAATGGCACAAGACAGATTACACGGTACAACTGTGAAAATCCTCAACTAGATTTCATCAATTGACTTTAATTCAATGTAAAACAGTAAACTTTAAACATAACACAGTTCAAGTAGGGAGCAAAAACAGCCACATAGGATAAAAAAGCAACACCAATAACGAGGAATTTTAAAACAAGAATCTGGAATTTGATTTGTTTGCTCGTTAATATTATAAGTATTGAAAGAAAGTATAATGACTAATCAAAATCACCAGCTTCCACCAAGCATGCAAAAAATGAAAAAACCCTACTGCAATTATTTAAAACATTTTATATAAAACACATGTGAGTTACTGAACATACCAAAAAGCCAAGCAACAGCATTTTTTATACACTTTAACTGTTTCTGTTACACTCTAGCCAATAATCTAGTACTGACTAATTTTAATAGTTCAAATTCATAAGTAGCTTCAAACTACTGCCATTTAAAAATTATCTGAGAAATGTTCCTTCCTCCTCTGCCACTGACCATATGAAATTGCCTTGCAAAACTGTATTGGTTCAATGCCAAGATGGGTGATGCTGTCTTCAAGGCTATCAACAACTGCTTAGAAATGAAATATGTGGAGTTTCTAGCAGGCGGTGTAGGAAAAAATAAGCAACAATATTTCAGAAGTCAGAATATCCAACTTCCTCTTCTATAAATGTTAGACATGCTCAGGACTAATGATACAGACTTTAGTCTATATCAACTTACAGGTGTCTGTGGGTGGCATACGTCAGGTTCTTCCATGGCTGAAGGCCTGTACAAAGCCAGCCAAGAGTGGCCCTGTCCCACTGGTGACAGCAGAAAGACTGCCCCACAGGCTGGCCAGAGACCATGACCCAGTCCTAGTGGTGCCCCACCACCTTGTCATGGGTTCCCTGATCCTCCCAGACCCTCGGTCACAGGGCAGGCAGGCTTCCCAGCCTCAGTCTGGCCCTGCCTTATAGCAAGGGGTCATAGCCAGTGGGCCATGGCTGCCATCCGCTGGGATTGCCCTGCTCTCTTTGTGGTTGGTGGTAGATAGGGACAGTTGATGAGGCCCTGCTTTGGCAGCCGTGGTACTGCAGTGGGTGCCCAACTTACCCTCTCTGCAGGGCACTGCCAGATCTCATGGCACCCTGACAGAGTATTATAAACCTCCAATCCCAAGTTATGACAAAATTGGTTTCATAATTTCCAAGTATTCTCTAAAACATAACCCATACAACAATTGAGTGTTTTGCTCACTTTGTCTGTCACCTCTACAAAATGTTTCTCAGGCAAGAATTGTTATTGACCACTAAAGATGGAATCTCAAATTGCTCTATGGGCAACACACAATTCAGGATAGTTTTATGAGATTTAAATCTCATGTTTCTGCAAAAACAGACATGAAAAAAAAGATGGAAGTATGAACATCTCGAAATCTATTATAGAAACAAAATCATAGAATATCCTCAGTTGGAAGGGACCCATAAGGATCATCAAGTCCAACTCCTGGCTCCACACAGGACCACCCAAAAATCAGCCCATATGTCTGAGAGCGTTGTCTAAAAGCTTCTTGAACTCCAGCAGGCTCAGCGCTGTGACACCAAAGCTGGGGAGCCTGTCCTGGTGCCCAACCACCCTCTCGGTGAAGAACCTTTTCCAAAGAGCCAACCTGACCCTCACCTGTCCCAGCTCCATGCCGTTCCCTTGGGTCCTGTCGCTGTCCCCAGAGAGCAGAGCTCAGCGCCTGCCCCTCCGCTCCCCTCGTGAGGGAGCTGCAGGCCACTATGAGGCCTCCCCTCAGCCTGCTCTGCTCTGGGCTGAACAAACCAAGGGACTTGAGCCACTCCTCATACATCTTTCCCCATCATCATAGGCCTCCTTTGGAAGCTAACAGTTTTGTGTCCTTATATTGCAGTACCCAAAACTGCACACAGTGCTCGAGGTGAGGCCACACTAGCGCAGAGCAGAGTGAAATAATCCCTTCCCTTGACCAGTTAGCCATGTTGTGCCTGATGCACTCCAGGGTACAGCTGGCCCTTTTGGCTGCCAGGGCACACCGTTGACTCAACTTACCATCAGCCAGAACCCTCAGATGCCTTTCCACAGGGCTGCTCTCCAGACTCTCATCCCCTAGTCCATATGCATAGGCAGGGCTACTCCATCCCAGGTGCAAAATCTGGTACTTGCTCTTTTTAAGCTTCATGCGGTTGGCGATTGCCCAGCCCCCTAGTCCATCAAGATCTCTCTGCAAGGCCTCTCTGCTCTCAAGGGAGTCAACAACTCCTTCCAAGTTAGTATCGTCAGCAAACTTACTTAGCACACTTTTGAGTCTGGTGTCATCCAGGCCATTTATAAAAACATTAAAGAAAACCGGCCCTAAACGGGAGCCCTGCAGAACTCCACTACTGACTGGCCACCAGGCCTATATAACCCCATTTACAGTAACCCTCCAAGCTCAACCCATCAACCAATTGTTTAACCACTGCATTAAGTGCTTGGCTAGCTGTATGCTGGACACTTTGTCCAGAAGGATACTGTGAGAAACAATATCAAAAGCCTTGATGAAATCCAAAAAGATTACATCAGTTATTATTTATGATGCCATAACCTTGGCATTACTACTTAGACCCATAATTTACTCCAAAGAATTTTTGACAAAAAACAGTTTCTTGACACTAAGGCACAAAGAAAAAAAAAGTATGATATCCAAAGCACTTGGACACTCATCTTTATAGTCACTATCATCTCCTTCCAAGCTCTATTTCCAAGAAATAGCCATTTTTTATCTTTTTTTTTCTAGAATGCCAGAGATCTTGGAAGACATTTTTTTAAAAAGTGAATGAACAAAAGAAATGTAGACATGTAAGGAGGAAAAACTTGGGAAGGAGAAGGAGTGGTGAGGAAAGTATCAGGAAACCCATATTGTTCCTTACGCAAAACAGAATAGCAAGGACAATTTATTCTTCTAAACAGTAAGACTCATTAGGAATTGACTCTGACACTTCTAATAGGACTTTAACAGTGAAATCGAGAGGTCTCTCTAAGTCACTTGGCGTCTTCCCTAACACAGTGATCATCTGAAGACTGACTTAACTGACAGGGCTTCCTTTTCATAATCTAAGACCATCTCTACAATAGGATTGGCTCAGTTTTTTTCCTGTGTAGTTGAGAGTGGAAAATCAGTAGGTGGACTCTTTCTGTAAACATTTTTTTTAAATAATTGGCGGGGGGGGAAGATTTTTAAAAAATCTATTATAGTGATTTCCATTTAAAAATCTAACCCAGGAAAGTTAAGATGAAAAGCTGAACTGCCTATCCTATCCACCTGTTTTGCAATGTGAAAAGACTTGTCAGTTGCTATTAAGAATTCGGATTAGCGTTGCTTCCTTTCCTGGAAAATTGTTTATGTCTACTCAGAAATAAAAGGCTACTGTTATAAAAAGTTAACAGGAATACTGTCCATCAGCGCTTTACAGTTTTCCGCCATGTTCCCCACTGGATCCCAGACTGACTTCAAGCATTATGTATCTATCATAAGATAAAGATGTTTTCACAATTTATTTGCAAAATCCTTCTTCAAACAATTACTGTTTCTACAACCATCACTCACAGAAGTATTTACTTCAGCTAAACAACAACATTTTGTATTCAGAACAGAGTATTCTCAATGAAAGAATGAAACTTGCATTGGAATAAGAAATATTGACTCTGAATGAACTACTAAACTAGATGTAATATTTGCCACTACTTTCTCAATATTATTATAATAAATGAATGAGAAAAATAACCTATGTGACTAAGAAATAAAAGTAACATTGAAAACCTTTATTTTAAATGCCTTCAAACTGTACTGGTGGACTTGACTAAATGTTTCAGTATCTTCATGTGAAATACATACATATTACTTTCTACATTGCCAACAAAGTTGTTTTTCATAAGCCACCTTCATGAACATCGAAAAATAAACCTACTTGAATGAAACATTCTCTTGCCTAAGTAAATGAGGAGACTGCTTTAACTACAAAATGAGAACATGCATACTACTATTTGTTTGGAAGCAAGCTAACAACAAGTGTATCTATACCTGATGTAGTCAAGAAGCCATAGGTCAACACAAGAGTTAAGTAGTCAGTAACATCTATAGGTGAGGGATGCTATGGCTTTCAGGCACATCCAAACCTGTTCTAGGGTTGCAAATAAATCTAACATGAAGGTACTTGCTCTCTCTTTTATGGAAATATCAGCATGCAAGCAGTTGGAATAAATCCTCCAGTTAAAAAGCGAACTTTATTGGTTAAAGCTGGTAAGGTTCAGAATATTCAAAATAAAATATAGTTGAAGACATACACATAAATGCATTCAGCTACATGCAGTATTTCAACGGGTCAGTAAAAGATAGCATATTGCAAGTACGCAAACGTATATGGTAGATTTTCATACATACAGCTACAGAATAAGATTGCTTCATAGATTCACTTCTAAATTTTTATTTCAACCATTAACCATTATCAAAAAGGGAAATTTTTATAAGTAGCACAAACAGTACCATCTTAATACCTGTATGCACTAGTTTACTATAGTGAACTATAGTAAATTCAGATCTGCAGAGGTTTCACATGAAATCCAGCTGTAGCCAAGTGGGATGGTTTCAGCCCAACAGCCTGAACCCAGGTCAGTCATAAGGAGTATTTGTAGCTCAAGTGCTTTTGCCAGGAAAAGGAAAGAACTAAACATGCAGAATTGAACTAAAATACAAGGAAAGTATCAGCATTCCTGCTACAAACATGCTTCTCACAAAATAATAATAATAATAATAATAATAATAATACAAACAAGTCAAATTGTATTTGAGAGAATACCCAAAGCTACTGCCAAAAGACTGCCAAATATATCTGGGCTACAAATGACAATATATTGGATCAAAAGTTAACACCCATTTAGCAAGCAGATGCATATTTCATCCTTAATGGAGGCCTGAAAAGAAGAGTTCACTTTATTCTGGATGCAGGTATCAAAGCAGATCTCACAAAGCAACATAGGCGCATCATCTAAGGATCTTTTTCACATTAAGAATCCTATTAGAAGGAAAACACTAAAAGGTAATTGAATTTCCCTCAGTTATCTTCATCTCTGTCAGCTCCTGCTACAATAACTTACTCTCCAGAGCAGAGATAACTCAATTCTGTCCAGCAAGCATATGTTATGAATCTCCAAAGTAAACTTGTCTAAATCATTCTGGTCTTCTATCAAGGTTGGCTGTGGATATGAACTCTGACAGAAAGCAAACAAATTTATTTTTATCTTTTCAATAATTCACTTCCCTGCGCCTTGATGGAAGAATCCAAAGACATAAATGCTTCCAGTAATTCTGGAATTATAAAGACTGGTTGAAAATGTTTTATCTGTAACTTAATGTTATTATAAACTGTTTGATTCACCATTCTGTTTTAGCAGAAACAAAGAAGAGTGTCACAGTACTTTCAGGTTCCTGTAGGTATACAAAAACTTGAACTATCATGTCATGTTTCATTCGTATTTTTTTTTCAGAAGGGTTTTGACATTTATATTTTTACACTCAATGCAAATATTAATTTTACAAATAACAACAAAAGTATACCCCAAATTTTTATTACATCAAAGCTCTTAAAACATCTGCAAGTGCAAATTCTCTAATTATGGAAGCAAACTACTTTGATTTAAAAAGTCATTAAGCCCTTAGGAGGGTATAGTCACTTATCTAGGTCAACTTCACAAAAGAACAGCAAAACAAAGCAGCCAAAAGAAAGGTAAATGACAAGAATAAGAAAAGCTAATTCCAGGAGAGACGAGAAAATAACGTTAAGGTTTTAGTCCAATTTTAACACTAGCTCTATAATTCCTGTCAGTTCATTCTGGTTTCAGGTTGTTCAACAGATGTGTTAAAATAAATAAATAATCTCAAGAATGAATGAATAATAAGTAAGTGACAAAAGTTTGTTGTTGACACTAAGTTATTCAGAGTTGTAAAATCACGAAGGAGCTGTGAGGAACTGGAGAAGGACCTTGAAAGATCAAGTCATCATAGGAACAAAACACAGGAACTTCTTTGTAGATAAAAGAAATTTAGGAGAGAATCTGAATTTATATCTAAAACAATGGGGTTTGAGTTCACCTCTATCTTCACTCCTCCTTTTTGCCATAATGAGATTTCAGTATAACGAGAGAGAATTTTATGAAAACATAAGCTTCGTATGGGATAATAAGCAAACATGCAGGAATTAAATAAAAAATTAGGAACCACTAAGAAAAGGTAACACTACCAAAAACAATGTGCATTTATAAATTCCTGGTGTATCCACATCTGGAATGCTGTGTGCAGTTTTGGGTCTTCCATCAGAAAATACAACAGCACTAAACATTTTGGAAGGTTCCAGAATTGGAATCACTGCTATAGATGAAATAACGATGTAAAAGTAGGATTTTTCAAGACTGTGAAGAACAGGACTCAGGAGGAATAGGAGAATCCTGTTAAATCATGTGGTATAAAGGGCCCTTTCTAAGGGAGCCTTTGTGAATGAGTTCTATAGTTCATTACAAGATTGTCACCAGGAAAACAGCAGGCCGAAGAGAGGGCATGTACATGCTGAGAAGGTAGCATGTGAAAGTTTCCCAAGTTCTGGTAAACTCTAGGGACTTGCAGCCTTGCTGTATCTGCAAAATCTGATCAATTGATAATACCATAGATCTGTACACCACGACTACCACACACTAGCACCAGCAGCAGGTTGTGTTACTCAAACAAGATCCAAGAGGAACGCTCTGCTCTGTACAGATAACCTTACAGGTGCGTGTGTATACATACATACATACATATATATATATATTCATCATATATGTATGATGAAGCAAAGAACCCTCTGCAGGAGTTTCTGAACTTCATCCCAGAAGCCATTGGCACACCACTAAAACCCTTCACTTACACTTGTTACAGTACACAGCTGAAGACAGCTTTCCAACTGTTGCTCCAACCGTAAACGTCTAAGCGATGGGGTTGTGTGAAGTCATGAACTATTAACAGCAAAGGGTTTATTCTATTAACAACAACAGTGTAATGAACGAAGTGTGTCCAAAAAATTTTGGTTTGTCTATGCCCCCTCCAACTCCAGTCCCTACCAGAGAAAAGGTATTTTATAACACAAGTGTGAAACTAAGATACCAGTACAATTTGTGGTTAACTCAGTGAGACTCTTTGCTTCAGAGTACTGCAACAATTAAGTCTATGTGAATTTACCATGCAAATGAGGGAATGATCCCTTAAGGGGCACTGAGCAAGAATTTCTGGCACCACAAGAATCTGAAGTCCCTGAACTGCACAAGTGTGAGAGTGTAGTCAGGGAAAATGTTACTATGCTTGCCCTTTTAATAAATTCTTCCCTAAGTATCCACGGTTTGAGATAGGATGATAAGCTCAATTGAGTGTGATTATTCTTACTCATTCATATTCCAGTAGGAATTAATCTTCCAACAGACACAAAGTGGAACTACTAGGATGATCTAGAATATGCAGACACCAATTTAGAAGAAAAATAAAAGAGTAAAACTCATTTATCTTAGGAAAATGAAGTGAGATGTGATAAACAATAGATTTGAAAAAATAAGAACAGCTACAGAAAAAAGAAGTATTGAAGCCAAAAGATAATCATCATATAATAACAAATATCGTATCATATATAATGTGTAATCATAAAATAACAAGAAATTAGATAAAGGTTACAGTTGAACAGAATACACAGGTACAACCTACCAGTTGGAATACTGAGAAAAAAACACCTTCAGGCGTTCAGACCCTGTAAATCTCTGTGACCTTGTCAGCACCAATATCAGAATTGTTTTAACACAATATGTTTCTCACTTAGGTCAAACCTATCTACGAGAAAGTACATTGGAGAGATGAATACTGTCAGTGTTTTTTCTTGAAAGCTGAACAACCCCTAACATTGTTCTTAAAGAAGCACATAAGTAATGCAAGTTACCTTTGGACAGAAATTTTAGAAGAAAATTTCCAATCAAACTATTGTTGTTCTTATCCAACAACAGGACACTTGCTTAGTCAATGTTAGAAACTGACACTACGTACAAAATCTATTACTTCAGTCACAGCATTTTAGAATCACTGCCTGGCATAAGCTTCCACAAAAGTCTGTACATAAATAATAAATAAGGTAAACACTACTGATTTATTTTTCATGAATAGGTGAGAACAACAACATTTCTGATGGGAACATATAATTTGAAGCAAGAAATTTCTTGGCTAGCTAGCTTGGCTTTTAGATCGTGAACATAAAAAGATGCAGCCAAACATAGAAATAGTTTTTATGGACAGCACAAAAACCTGTATAAAAAGATACAGTATTAGAGGTTCAAAGGAAATGTATGCCTCCCATCAAAAGGCTTTTCAAAAGACCAAAAAAAAGCTGGAATAGTTAAACTGCAGAGAAAGTAAGGCTGTAAGAAAATGTTGTTCTTCAAGAAGCCTGTTCAAACAAGGAAAATAGAAAGATGTGTCAACTATGGCACGTTAGGTTTAAAAACAAAATGAAGCCAGCCAAAAGAGCTGGAGGAATACTTGCAAAAAGGCATAAATGGCACTAATAAGTTATTTTTCAAACAAATCAGGAAAACTAAGTCTGCTAAGGTATCTATGGAGCTAATAGATGATCAAAGGATAAAAAGAGCTCTTGGAACACAAGACCACCACAGACAAGTGCTAGTAGAGAAGTTATAAAAGACAACTAGCAAGTGACCAACTGTCATTTACTAGAAAATATTCACTCAGGTGATCTACAAGAACTTGGGGATGAAAGCAGCTGAGCTATTAGCTACAGCATTCTTGTATGGATTGCCTCAGTGCCAGAAGAATGAAATGCGCCAAATGGACTCCAGAGGACAGCAGGGAACTAAATGGCAAGCACTCTGAAATTTGTAAGATACAAATAAGTAGATGTGTTTAAAAAAAAAAAAAAAAACAACGGAATAAACACACTGGCAAGAGTCTTGATGGCTATTGTAAAGGGAAGTCATGCTTCATTTCCTTGAATGAGTCACTGGGGATGCAGACAAGAAAGATCCAGTTTATAAAGTCTGCTGTTTGAATGCCAAAAAGATATTTAAAGAAAGTCAAGAAGCTGTAGAGTACGAAGGAACATCCTTGCGTGGATAAAAATTAATTAAAACACAGGAAACAGGCTTAAAATAAGAATAGTCTTTGAAGCGGAGGGAAATCACCAGTCAAATCCCAGTTTTATTAAACATATTTAGACATGACTGGAGTCAAATTTTCCTGGTAGTTCTGAATAATTTAGGGTAGTGAGAAAAAAACACAAACATAAAAATTGCTGACTGGGGGATAAGACAATAGGTGAAATCCATACAAATCTTGGTGCAAAGTGTGATCCCTGCTATCTGGGTAAAACCAGGGAAGCATCCCTATATAATTGCACTATTCTTACACTTGTCCCTAGGTACATACTATTCGATGCCGATAAAAACAGGATACTGAGTTTGATGGACTTTTGGCCTAACCCAGTATAGATATTCTTACGTCTCAGCATACAATTCATCTGTACAGAAGAGGAACTTTATTATGTAGATGAATAAAAAAGGCATGGAATTTCCAAGTGGATTGTGTTAACATCATAAGTGACTTTGGATTTTGACTCGAAATAAAGTTGAAGTCACTCAAAGATACCACCATCTAATAAGATGTTCATTTGAGTATTTGAGCAATTGCCATCACAAGACAGTGTTCAAAAATAATTATCTGTGATGAGTGGAACTGACATACACAAATCCTGCACATATTAATATGAGAACAGACATTCATAATTCTGTACTTATTTCCTAACACATCACCTCTTAAAAGTAGCTCATTAAGTCAACTGTTGTGGAAGATGTATTTCACAGTATATATTTTTTATATTTTACTTCTTTTTGGGAGGGGGATAATTTTACTTTGAGAGTTATTCTTTCAAAATTGTTAAGTAGCAAGCTTGAAATTGAGCTGTGTTACTTAAAATTGATAATTAAAAAGCAAAAACAACAAATGGAAACCACTGCTAATAAAACATTGTTCAGACATCACCTTGTTTATGTCTGAGTCTTTTAAGCATACGCTAATGGTTATTCTAGATTTTATGTGGTACCTGTCAGACTTGTGATTATGGATCTCACAAACAAAAAAACAAACAGTTAAGATGCACAGACACAGCAAAAGATAAGTACAAAAGGAATGCCTGTTGCCGCCAATCCAGCAGAACACAGAGCATAGAAGCAGCATATAACTCTCCTCTGCTTTCCTCTAATTACTCCATTGTATTCATATCTATTCTGCTTCAATTCAACCATTAAATTAGCAGGGCAATACTGTAAAGTGTAAGTGGTTACAGGAATTCAGTCTTTGGTTCCTTCTGGCAGAGATTTATTTATTTATTTATTACCTTTAAGGTTTTCAGAACCTACAAATGCTAAACAACAAGACTTGTGGATCATGTTCCATTAAGCCTTCCAGGGTGAAGGAGAATAGATTAATTAAACTCAGTGATAATCTCTAGTGAAAATAATCAGCTGTAACAATACTTACACAAGGGGATAAAAAGTTTTTAAAGCAAAGGAAAGTTGATCATTAACAGGAAGTGAGAAATAAGTAGATGTATTAAATGCGTAAAAGCAACAAAAAAAGCTGAATCCTCACACAGTTAGGATCATAAAAGAATGAGCAGAAAACACTCATAACCATATGACATTCCTGAATATTTTTCAAATTACGTTGACTATATAAATGAAACAACAGATTATAAAACATGGAAGAATCTTGACATGATACTGCTAAACAATTACAAAGCAATAAACTTAATTTGCATCAGAAAAACTAGAACAGTAAATTATTATATGAAATACCTACAGCTATAAGCCTATTTCATATCTATATTCAATAGATTTTAGAGACCAAGACTTATTTTTGTTGAATTCAATTCCCCCTTTCTTAAGAGTAAACGCAACAGTTAAATTAAATATATGCAATTCACAGAATCACAATTATTTAATTACTTCTATCCACTCTTTTGTTTCCATATACACTTTCTATTTGATCTTTTAAAACAACAAGAAAAATAGATACTTTGCAATTCCTGTAAAAACTGAACAGCCCGTTGAGTACTAACATAAGAATGAACCATAGCAGTTTTCTCCTGCTTAGCTGAATACATAACTTGTACATTTGTAACCCTCATTTTAAGCAGTAAAATATCATGATCAAGTCTAACTTTTCAAAGAAATTTGGTAATCTCTTCAGTTTGTGGCATAATTTGTCAAAAATATCCAAAAAAGGTAATGAAAATAACATTACTTTGTTTCATCAGAAAAGTTTATAGGAGGTTCTAAAATGAAATTTCTGTTTTAAGCTTGTTCAGAAACAAAAACATTATATCTTTGATAGCTCTTAGACATATTGTGTTGTATTTTGATTTAAATGTGTGATATAATAAAAAGATGTCAGCATTATAGCGCAAGTTTTCATTCCTTTTTCTCCCATTGCTTAGTAAAGCAGTGCATAAGAGAAACCACGAGTTTTCATTCCTTCTTTCATAACCAAGCAATGCTTTATTCCCACAGTTCCCAGAGCACAGGGAAGATGTTATAATGTTCAAGCACAAAGTGAATTCTCATTTCACTACTTCTTGACTCATGAAACAAGAAATCCAAAGAATTCCCACCTCAGGAACATAAGAAATTTAATTTTCCAGTTTGGGACTTGTCAACACATTGTAGCAGCACAAAACTAGTTAATCCTTCAATGGAAGAAAAAAGTCTTCCATGCTCAGCACTGAAGAGTTTTCAGTTTTTACAGTAGTTTAAAAAATGTGTTTAGAAATTGAAGAAAAAAATTCTTTCTTCTACCAAAAGATGGTGGTATAACGCCTGACCTACCCAATGCAAAAGGTAGCATTTATTTAAAAATATAATTTTTCAATCGAATTAAGCCCATTCATAAAATACGTGTAAAGCCGTATTTTTGTGCAAAGGTACGCTGAACTTCCGTAAGATTGCAAAAATGAAATGTGACAATACAAAGGACTATAACTTTCGGTTACATTACTACAGGTAGCCTACAACTTGCACTATCCATTATCTCCATAAGTTCTGTGAAGATTAATTGCTGATAACCCACCCTACTAGACAGAATACCAGTTGAAAGCATTCCAAACTATTTTTTCATTAAACAAGGTCATTGCCATTAAACATGTTGAATAAGGCTTTGTATAAAACAACATTGCAAGAGTCACAAAAAGGTTATTTGATGCATGAGCTCTGTAGCAAAACAGCCTTTATTTAAAAACACTGGAAAATTATACGGAGAATAGAGATCCAGTCAAGGGTTAGAACTTTCCCACAGTTAACTATCATCTACAGAAATTAGGAAGACACCAACTACCTTTTCATAATTCTTTCAAGGACTCTAAAACATTCTCTTTGACTTTGGGATTTCCTGCCACAACTGATTTGCAATACTTTCTAGCTACTTCCTCTGATACAAATTATCATTAAATGTTAGTCAGTGTTTAGTTACACCAAAGGGAAAAAGGTACAGAATACACAAGACTGTCAATCAACTGAACCACTGAATTTTGTTTTCTGCCAGGGAAAAAAAAAAAAGAGCTACAACCAAGTCACTAGCAGAACACTTGCCAAGCCTTGTATCTTACCTCTGTCAAGGCAATACTTGTATTAACATTGAGATTCTTCTCTCAGCATACGCCATAAAATAAAACATTCAGTTTATTACAGCTAAACCACGGCCTATAAATTGATACTGAATAAGAATTAAAACTATGAGGAAGTCTAACTCTTCCGCATGAAAAAACATAACTGAACAGAAAAGGGCAACAAATTTTACAGCAGCTGGAAATGCTAGATTTAATTATTGAAGAGAAATCATGCAGAGAAGTTAGCTGCCTAGCATGATTTATAGCAAATGCAAAGGGAAAGCCACATGAAATTCTCAGTTAATCAACAGAAACGGCCAATAACAAGAATGCCAGCACTTTTCATTTCTAGGTATGATGAAAATTTGAAAAAGTACAACTAAAAAGCCCAGAGAATGACAACACCAGACAAAATTTTAAAATGGCACTTTGAGGAGGTAGGTTACTTTGTAAATTATGGAAGCAGTTAAATTTTACTGCAAGAAATGACCAAAGATGATTCTGTGAGGAACAGTAACCAAGGGAAGAATCCTTGTGTTTTAGACAATTTCCAGAAAATTGTATTGTGCTATTCAATGCTTCTCTGTACACACAATATGTAGCAATATGCATGGCTCAGTATAGTAACTCCCACCATCACCCCCGTTTTCCAATTTCTTCATGTGAATCTTTGAGGGGAAAAAAAAAGACATTGCTGGAACTCATCAAAAATACACAAAAACTGAAATGTGATGTCACAGGTTTTGGTCAAAATTCACTAGCACTATCTGATAGCAAATTAAACCTCTGTCAGAAAGATGAAATTTTATGACACTTAAATATGCCAGACCTAAAACACTTGCGAGTTTACATATTTAAAATTCTATAAATATGTATATTCGCACACAAATACATGAAGAGATTTATATAAGACAGGATGCATATCCAAGACAATGGGCACTCTTGTCATAAATTATAAAATAAAGTCAATTACAGCACAAAATTCCCTCCCCCTCCTCACACCAAATCCAATTATTCTCGTAGGCCTAACTCTGCAGCAGTCTGCACACATAATCTAAGACAGTGCAAATCACCAGATTTTTCAAGGTCATTTATAGAAAGCATGCTAGGTGGTAACATGAAATCAGCTGTTAGAATTCAGGTATAAACAAGTTCCTCTTCAGGTCTTTCAGCTCTACCAAAACTCAGGGTGAGATTTTTACAAATGCCTAAGAGACCTGGGCATAGAAATGACAGAGACACTGGGCAAAATGTAAGGTTTTAAGTGTTACAAGGTTATAAGTTGCATTAGGAATGCTTACATTTCCACATTCTGTAAAAATGCGTGTTTCACTGCCACCTCACTAGAGAAATGTGTGTAATATTGCTTCATCAAGCTTGTCTGAGGTTTAATCATACTGTAAAACTGTAAGTACCTCAGCTCCTTCTGTAGCCTCCCTATATGTCTACGTTCATAGATGTAACTACCTATAGAGTTAACAGTGAAAACGTAGGTGAGGGATCAGGAGAAAAAAAGGACATAAGATGGACTGTATTCAACCATAGAAGACCTATCCTTCACCTCCAAAATACTGTCTATTTTGTCTTTTTTTTGCAACAGCTTCTAAGTTTCAAGCTTAGAAAAAAAGATAGCATAACTTATTTGCTCATAATTCCCTATGGTACTTATATTATCTTCTATTAAAAAAGGCATGACCAGGAACTCAAGACAAGGTTTTTTTTTTTTTTTTTTTTTTGTCTTTGTGCGGACTGCTAAGTCATAAGGTAGAGCCCACCAAAAGGGCAAGAGATTGCATCTTCCTAGAGAGAAGCTAATCACCTCCTGTTTGAAGAAGTTTCTGGCATGGAGGACTGCAGAGGCAAAGGAGACGTAGATCAAGGGAGTCCACAATGCAAACGGAGAGACTCCTGACAGAAGGAACACAAAAACAGCCAAGATGGCAGACGCCTTCCCACCAGAAACGGAAGTAGATGTGCAGATTTTGCTGCTGCTCAAGACACTTCAAGTTCCTTAAAAAGAAAGATTTGCCTTGAAGAGACATACGGAGGAAAGATTTCTTTTCAAAGTTTAAATCCATCTGCTTCAGGCACTCAGAGTTTCCTCTCTATCTAATGCGACAGCAGAAACTGAACAGTATGCCATAAAAAAAATCTCACTCTTCTAGTACCCAACTTTATAGAAAGGGCATAGACATTTTCCTGTCAACATTCTGGTCCCCCCACATGGGATCACAGTGAAGAAAGGCCCCATCAGATCTCATGTGGCAAAGTGAACATGCCCCATTTGCTGCTGCTTCTCTCCTCCTGGCTCTGAAAGAATTGACTAGTGAACACTTCTCCATGCATTTTTGGCAAGAAAACATCCCCTCTCAGCCCTGTGCAACTTATAAAATGGCACGACATACTTTGTTGCATCACATTTCCAGAGTGGACTTGTTCAGCTAAGAACTGCCTCTCCTTTGAGGAAGAACTTATTTTCCTAGTTTGTTCCTTCCTTCTACAAGGATCATCCTTACCCCATTTATAGCAAATATTCTATAATTTATAACCATAATTATATATAACAATATACAACTACACAACTTTGTTATGAAGCTTGTCTGAATTTCCATTTTCTTTCTTCTGCCTCTGGAGGCCCCAAATACCAGACTTCAAAGTTTTAAATAGTAACGAGATATGTTGCCTTTCATTTTAAAACTGCCATTGCCTTTCAAAAAAGAAGGAAAAAAGAGTGAAAATAATGTTCTCCAGTAAATTCTGTAAGACTACACTGCTCTATCACCATGGTGCATACCTGTCCAAAATCCAATATTCATATCGCAAGGCTCATCTTCGTCATGACTTTTAGAACTGAATAAAAATGAAAAATGGGTAAGAGTTCTTGCCACATTTCTCAGCTGTCTCTGGATCTTTATCCCTCAATGAACCAGCCTCATCTCTTTCCTCCCCAAAGCACAAGTGGCAAAGCTTGCTTCTGATCTGAAACACTGATGCTTGTCCAAAGCAATTTTTTAAACAAGTTGCAGCTTTCCAACTAGTAATTACCAAAATCACAAAGTGTTTTAAAACGCAATTAAAAATGCATTTGTATACACCATTCTTCAGGGCTAAGCACTATAGGATCACATTATTTCCCCCAAAAATGCTTAAACTTTTTGTTGTACAAAGGACCCGTTCACTTTCTTCAACTATAATAGCAGGGAAATTCCCTACCTTAGGATGGCAATGGTACAAAACATTTCCATTAAATTTAAAATGTAATTGGAAAAATTCACAGTAGAAATATCACAACGCTATTTATGAAAGACATGACCTTTGGTTAAGGAAGTCCCTGACCCACAGATCTCTATATGATACGACAGTATTTACAAAAGTGTGACCTATCTGCTTCCTTGTACAATTGCTCCTTTCTAGTTATACGCCATGGCAGATAGGATATTGCTTTTAATGGACCAAGTACAGTCTCTCTCATGACCAGAGGAACACCACCTCCATTCCAATAGGAATTCACTTCTCAAGAACAGATTGAAGATGCAGCAAATCAAGGAAGTGGGTGCACGCAGAAGACCAAACCACACCAGTCATGCTAGTCAAAACAGTCTTTTTGCTTAGGGCTCACGGTCTGCTAGTCTGCATCCTCACATGTCCTCAAATGGGAGAAACGAACCAGATCAAACGCTGTATAAATTGTTTTGAAAGCCCCTTTTCACTTACTTGCTAGTCCTTCCTTTCACATGCCTGTAAGTCTGTCATGACATGAGTGTTAGGACTAAAATACAGGCATCAACATTAACACAAGAGGAACATACCTACCAATTACTTTACAAAGCATGTCTGCAGCCCAGCACAAACCTGTTCCCATTAAGGGACGGAACAGCTCCAATCAAGTCACCTGACAGTGCCTATTTCTGGGCACGACAGAAGGAAGGCTATTTCTATAGCCCTGAGCACCATTTTAAAAGGCTATAAGGAATAGCGTGACTAGAAAATGCCACTGTGTTACAACAAGCCAAGCACAGTAGACAGGAAGCATGCAAAACAGACCAATCCACAGATACAACACGATACACGAGAATTTCTCATCACTGATATGATACCTGCAAATTCTACTGAATGAAAATACCTGTTCTCCCTTACACACATGCACACACACAGAAACAAACTACAAACTACCATAATTCTGAGTGAAGCCTACCACAGACCTTAGTGGAATGCTAACTTCACCAGATTTCTTATTAAAGCATTTAGTAGAATCAAACAGTTGCATATCTTGATTTTTATACAGCTGCAGAAGTGATATTAGACCTGCTTTTTTTCCAACACAGTAACAAAACCAAGATCAGTAAACAGACTGCTGCTATTTTAGTACACTAGTTTCTGTTTAAGTTCAACCTGATGAGCTAAACCCCTTGAGCCATCATATTGAGATAGCACAGATTCAAAACAGCACCAGCTTGAAAATTATCAACCAACTCTTATCCTAGAGAATTAAATCACAGCAAAACTCAGAGCTATATTAAAAATCTAAGTGGATGCTCAGTGTAAATTTCTTCCAGATATTATGAAAAGGTGTTCCAAAGTTGAAATAAGGCTAATAGAGAAGTTGTCACTGAAATGCTGTACTGGTTGATAGCTCATATTTACATGACAGAACCCTATACTTCACACAGATTTCTCTCACATACCCACACCTTTGTGTATAGTTTGCATCTGAAGAAAAAAATGAGCTGTTCATGTAATCAACGATGCCATGTCATGCATGGAGCTTCTGCATAAATCCAGAGCAAAAGATGTCAAGCATGTCCCACTCCAATGATTATCAGGCAAGGAAGTAAAAAGATGCACTTTTCATCTCCACAGGACTGTCGCCAAACCCTTGATGTAATAAATGAAACATGCCTGCTATTTCACCATTGCAAAATGGTACTGTAGATATCTTACAACATCTCTGTTTTCAGGAGGGGGTAACTAGGTCTAGATGAAGTGCAGATATGTTATTAAACAACGCACAGCTTGAATCCTGGGGCCAACACAGATGACCTTTAGAACATAAGCACTGTCTAAGACAAATATGCTTTCATCTTTGGGGAGTATTTTTTCAAGTAAAGATTTAAGAGAAAAACAGTTTAGAAATACGTTAAACATAAATGTGCCTTCAGTCTCTTAATGCTTCATTTTAAAAACAAAACCACAAGTAGTATCACATGTCTGAAGAAAGACTAAGTACTTTTTAAGCAGAATATTAGAGAATTCAGTGAGATTTAACTTCATTTTCATTAAAACAATCCCATAATTGGAGCAAACAGAAAGGAGCTACGTGAAGTTACTAAGATCCAAAACTGGAGGTATGGCTAAAGTGATTCAGAAAAAAGGCTTGTATTTTTATTACAGTTCTATAAAAGCAAAGACCTATATTTCATTTTAGAATCCCTTAAGTGGGATGAAAATACAAAAACATAGCAAAACTATACTGAAGCATGTAAAACATAAGTAAAATGGTTTTAGAGATGGATTAAGTGAAATAGCAAACTATACAAAAAGTAATTTCTTGCTTCGTGCTTAACAGGCTGTTATCATTTATCTTCAGGAAGATTGTTCCCCCCCCGCAACTTTCCTTTCCAGAGTTGTATCTTGACTGTGATTCTAAGCAGCTTTAACACATACAACGCTATTTGCTTCAAGGAAAAGAAGAGCATTGGTATGATACAATCCCTTCCTCCACAAATTATGATTGCAGATTCTGAGTTGTTTGGCACAGCCTGTTTTTCCATCACAGTTAGTGGCAAATCATCAAAACTCCCTAGGACTGCTAGGCCTTTTTTAGGATGGAGTCTCCCACGCCTGAAAAGCCTATATCACGCGTTGGAATCCTCAGACATAGAGAGTTTGTTACACCGTTTTGTTCTTTGGTGGTTTTTGTGGTTTTTCTTGTTGTTTGCTTGTGCTCGTTTTTTGTTTTGTTGTTGTTTGTTTTGTTTTTAAGATTTTATTTCTTACCTCAAATTCAGCATGCCGGTTAATATCCTCTGCTCTCTGTCTGTTCAAGATAAATTCTGCTTCATTAGCCACTCTGACCAAATGGTCCTTCATAGTTTGACTCAGCAACCTGTGGACAGAAAATATTCAAGAATAACCTTAAGTGAATGAAGTCCTAAAACAAAAATATGTAAATATGGTACATATACAAATATTTTGAGCTCTGTTCCACAATATTGACTTTATTGTGTTAAGAAAATGTTACAAATAAGGTTGAAGGGTAGTTTTCTGGCAACTTGCAAAACTGTATTTCAATCATAAACCAAGCTAAGAATTAAAAAAAATGCAAACACACTAAACAGTCATTTGCTTTACTTGAAATATAGATATCTAAGAAAATCTTTCATATACAACACATGCTAAAGAACAGTAAGAAGTTTATGCATGTGAACATTCAGAGTGAAAGCCCTAATGTAACCAATGTAAAGTCCAATTAAAAAAATGTGAATTACGCTGAAGTATAGTTTTCTCCGAATGCAAAACAGAAATTTTATGTTAAATATACATTTAAGTAATATTTTCAGGTTTATAAAACATGCTCAGTCTCACAAATAAAATGCCGATATACGTTGTTTCAGGTTATGGACAGAACAAAGCTGTAATTCAATCTGAGATTTCTGAGGCCTTCATAAACTTCGAGTTTATGAATGGCAACAGAGCTGACATTGAATTACAGCCCAATTATTCTGTGAGTTCATGTATTTTTACTAAAAAACATTTCATTTTTAATTAGTTACATTGGGATTCATAAAGTTAAAACTCAGGAGCTACACTGTTTTAGAAGGTGCTTTTTTCCATAGGATCCAAAGATAAACCAGACAAAACCATTTCTACTAGTTAGTTTTTTCAAAATACCTAGTATTCTAACTTGTTTTTAAAAGACCTTCAGTTGTTCATGTAGAAAAGAGTAGCAAAAGATAAAATCACTTGCTTGCCTTGCACATAGAAACTAAAATACATTTCAAGAAGTTCACAGGGTCTATCGAGACCCGTTCTTTAGAAAGGCAGTCTTCCTTATACAGGATGCCTTCTAATACATACAATGTCAATGTCATTACCTAGAATTTACTTATCTGAGCTAAGGCTCCACCTGTCTCTATATGTACGTTTGATAGTATGATCATTAATGCTCTGCTGTCTCTTTTCCTACCCTATTCATAATTCTGCGCTTGCAGTAGGCTTGAGGTCACAAGCAAGCAATAAGAAGAAATCTAAAGTCAGAAAAACACCTGACAATGAAAACCTTCTTTGCTCCTTGCTTCTCACACTACAGGGCCAAGAAAACTGCAGCATAAGAGCTAAAGGAGACAGACCGTGTGATTACAAACCAGTTAAGTCACTGGATCACTGCCTCTACATACATGAGGTCTTGAAAAAAGAAATAAGTACAATTCATGATTTGAAGCATGACCATCTTCTGTTTGAGGAGACTTGTAGAGAAGCACCTGTTTTAGAACTATTTTTTTCTCTTTTTATTTTTTTAATAGCCACTTTTGGAATGGAAGGAGCTATTGATCAACTAACCTACAACTGTTTTACAAAATACCAGTCATCCTCCAAAAAGCCCACCATAATCTGTTCAAGAAAGCATGCTCTGTAATAATTACCTTACCTACTCTCTACATAGGTTTTCCTTTTTATCTACCCCATGTACACAGCCCAGCACATGACTGTACAGTGGCACTTAACTGTGCATTTGAAAGGATGATGGACTTGTTCCAAAGCAAAAAACTACATTCCCTCACAGAAAAGCAACGTTATAAAAACAGACTCGAATTGTACCCAGTTAAAAAAAAATAGCTTTTGTGCATCAAAAAAAGCCTGGTCTCCTATGATCAGTCATCACCTTTATCACCTCTCCTTACTAATCCCACACAACTTCCCTATTTCTCTATGATATTCCATACTGGGCTAGCACAGCTAGATAAAACTTCTATGTGATTTTGCAGGTAATTCCTAGCTGAACTTCCCATTTCAGTTGCCAAAATTCTTAGGGTTAAAAACTACAGAAAAAACAGCTTCATATTATTAGGTATCAACTTCCCTTATCACAAATTGCCAAATTCAGTAAGTAAAGTTCAAGAGGTGAAGATAAATGTTTTTTACTAATACAAATGAAATATGTAAGACATAATTTGCTGGTTTATATCATATGCAAGTGTGTTCATTATTTATATTAAAGAACTTAAAATTGCAATCTTACTTTTCAGTCACGTTTTCCAAATGCTGCATAATCTTAGATTAAAGTTATTCTAATGTAGTTTATATAATTTTAGTAATAATTCAAGTTGTATCACTATCTAGGTCAGCTTAGATGTTCTTGAGAACAGCATCCACATACACTGCACATCACATATTACTGTTTTGCATTTACCTCTTCAAAGGTCAAACTTAGCCAACGCAGTATGTACCTGTACATAAGTATAATGGTGGCCTCATATAGCAGATGAGTCCGTAGCCACCGTTAAAAATGAAAGGCAAACACAAGCTTTCAGCATCTCTATAACAGAGTATGCCTCTGTGTAAAACAAAAGTTTTAATCATCCATTTCTAAACAGAAATTTTGAGAAACCTTAGCTGCTGCTGCTTTTCATTTGAGGCAAACAAAACATCAAACAGAAATTTGCTATGTGCAGCCCACTGCCTGCAACAGATACAACTTTTTCCAACTGAGTAGACCACTACTGAGGCAAGGACAAAAATATCACTCTTGCAAGAATATTAGTTCTACTCCAAACTACATAAAACATGTTTTGTATATATGTGAGTGGCTATAAACTGTATTAACTACATCAGGTAACTTTGTGAAACAAATGCTTTCCTCTAAAGAAGAAGCGTTTAGAAAATTATATCTTATTAACACATTAATTACATTTCATGAATTGAAAAGCGTCATAACAATCCTATCTGTTATCTACTCTGGCCTTCTACATGAAATTAATCATGCATGTTTTCCGCTAACTAATTTCATTTCTATTTTATAAGATTTGAAGAGATTTTACACATCTTTCTCCTATAAATAAGTTTTCTAACAAGGTAACTGCTGTCAACATTAAAAAATAATACTAATAACCCATTATTTCTTGTATGCTTCCCTCCTGTTTTTTTCTTCCAAAAAACTAGATTACATTAGCTATCTTCCTGCTAAATAAAAAGTCCATCCAAAACTTCTCTTTATAAATACTTTTTTCATACCAAAAGAATATATTTTCATTTCTTTGATTAATCAAATCAATTGAATTTCCTGCCATCTCCAGCATAGTATACACACCCAAGCTGAAAATAAAACTGCAGTCTAGTAATTTCCTTCTTACTTAGGTTCCATAATCTCTGTATGCATACCCATGGGCCATGTTTGCCTTCTTATACCACTATCTCACATTTATTTTTATCTTTACGCTTATTTTTTTTAATTTTTATTTTTATTTTGTTTTTGTTATTAAACACTGAAATGCTGTTGAATGCGGTGATTTGCACTCCACCTTGTTAGACCACCATTTGATTTGGCTTTATTTACAGTAAAGTTATTGAATCGCCATTTTTCTGATCATTAACATGAGAAGAGGTGTGTTTGGAGCGTGGATGGACATACATGTTCTGTAATATTTTCACCATAATACCTACGGGTAATGACACTGAATACCAGACATACTCCTCTGCTTTCAGTGCACACCAGATTCCAGGTCTCACAGAGACTCTTCTTCCTCTGCTTGAGCACTTGGTTTCTGGACCAAAGCATTTAATCATGTGATGAACTTTGAGAAGATGAACAGTCTAGTAAAAACAAGCAATGGGGCAGATCCCATGCGGAAAGTTAAATATATACTTGCATACTTTGCTGGGTCAGGAATGAAGTGCTAACACCACTGAGAGATGGAGTTCCAGGCAAACAGATGAGATATTCTGATTTTTATTGTTACACTGGATGAGAAAACTATGAGAGACAAAGCAAGAAGTCTTTTTACTCTGATTTCTGGCTGCTGAACGGTTAAATGGTCAAGTAAAAAGTCAGCCTTCTTAGAACAAGCGAAAAGGAGACAGTGCAAGCGAAAAAAAAATTAACAGAAAAATGTGTGTAAGAAAAGAAAAAGACGGTTAAATCCTGGGTTAGTATTGCTGATGTCTAACAATTATCAATTTTACTCAAAATACAGCAAAGGCTTTATAGGTGACATTTACAACAGCTGTTTAGGCATAAGTCTCTCAGATATTACCATGACAGAGAACTTGGAGATAACTGAGAAAGAATAACAGTAAGCTTTCCTACTTGCACTCCTCATAAACCTAGCATATAAGAGATTCTTTCTTCAAAAGGAGATACAATATATGCGGATACACAGCCTTTTATGGGATCTGACTGCTCAACGTGTTAAACGTTGGAATTACTGCTGCAAGGAAGTTTTACAATTGCTTTGTTGAACACAGATACTTTACAGATACCCAATTCCATCATCAAAAATTGCAGACAAGCCCATAGTTTGAACACATTTACCCCCCTCAAAATATGAGAGAAAATAAACAGTGAAGAAACACCAAAAAAACTGTCTTGGACATGCAATAGGATAAACCTTAATAGCACTCAGAAAGAACAGCAAGGAGGGGACACATTAATCTCATTTTTTTTTTTTTTATCTAGGATAGCCACTCAGAACACGTAAGAACCAAGTGAAAATTCTTCTGAGGTTGTGTTCATGTTCTGCTTGGTAGCATGACAGATGATTTCTGAAAATTTTAGATCAGAGTAATAGTACAATCCCCATATGCTCACAGAGTGCAGTATAAATACCTTCTTGTTACTGTTATATCAATTTATTTTTTAAAAGCAGATGTTACTAAAACACTCTACATAAAAAAACATTTAAGAATTCCCAGGCACTCAAAAGCGTTTTATGATTTTGCTTTTGTATAGAACAAATTCATGACATATTCCCCAAAGCTAAACCTACCTTTGTCACATACATGTGCTCCACAATTACTAGCATCTCCAATAATAAAAGCTTGCATTAATTTTTAATCATTAGAACTGTTTTCCCCAAAAAGCTTCTGCTTGCTCATTAAGTTGCAGCAAAGCTCATATGTTTCCAGTTATGTAAAAAGATGCAATTTAAATCCATGCACAGATGATCAAACAAAACTCAGTAAAATAAGAAACTGTTTTAAGAATGGTTTTGTATGTCACAAAATACCGTAGTGCACACATGCACAAAATAGTCATGTAGCGTCAAGAGCCCCACCTCAAATCACTTATCCATCTCTGAAACACATCCAGGCTACAATTTCTAATTTTAAGCACATTTAAAACGTTGTTTAAAGTCTAGACTAACAATCTTCTGTGGTTCAAATTCACACATTAAAAAAGCTGCTTCTGCTATGAAACCAAAACAATAGCATAAAAACTCAGAACATAGATCACTGAAAATCCCTTTCACAAAACGTACCACTTAACCAGAAGGGGTTGCTAAAAATAAAAAGCAAGGAAATGTGGAAAATGCTTTTTCCCCTCCTACAAATCAAGACTAAGGTGCAGATTCTGTGTTATCAGAAGCTCAGGGCAGAGAGGCTGCAATAAGAGGAGCAGACTGGCAGTAATCAATTCTACTTTGGACGTGACTGCATTTATCATTTTTTCCTGAGCCTTTTTTGGTCAATTATGCACAAAGCATAAGTGTGTCAGTTATCATCCATTTTTTCATTAATAGCTATATTTTTCTAACTATTTTCCATCACAGTAGTTGCTCCTATGGCAACACATTCTCTAACACTCATTCCTTGAGAGTGACCGCACTACTGCGAGTGGAAGACAATTGAATGGGGCAGCCTGCATCCGTCCCGTTTTCCGTTAGGAAAGCATGTAAGCAATTGGACAACTCTTCTGATTGCCAACTATTTCGGTATTAAAAAAAATATCATCTATGACCAGTAAAACGCAGTATCTGCAATTTAAGAGAATGAATGGCAGGTGATGTCAAAATTTTCATAGTACTTCTATAAAAAGTGCTATGGAAATACAGATGATTACAGCATTCCAGATTTTAAACTACTAGATGTTATGTATTGGGAGAATACCACTGGTTACATCTGGTTATTTCTGGGGAAGTCTGGGGCTTTTTTTGGCTGGTTGGTGGAATTTTTACTTTCTAAGGGTATTGGGTTTGTATGCTGCCTGCCCTCTTGCTTCTCCCAGTAACTTCTGAATTCTTTGCATAATTCCAACAATTTTTTTTTAATAGAAGGTTGGAATTTCTCAAAAAATACTAGTTTTATATCCAGCAAGGGGCCAAAAACCCTTGTAAGCATCCTTGGGGAAAAAAAAAATCCAAACATCCAATATTGGATGAGAATCTTCTGATACAGAGATTTTTTTATGCAATTTCGTTCCTCATTAGACAGCAGAGAATCTAGCCATGTGAAAAAGCTACTGAAACAGAAGCTTCATTAGTGGTGTTTCTCCTGGATATACTCTCAAATCCTCAGACTTCTTTGTTTTGGTTTGGTTAAGGAATTGAAAGGGGGATGACAAAAGGGAGCAAATAATACGTATATTCTGTTCACTTAATGAGATTAGCTTTCCATTAAACTTTATGTGACAGTTTTTTAAAGCAAATGTTGCCTGAATATTCATTTACAGATATATAAACATGTGTAGAACACAGCACTTCATTCTTTGGATGACCAAGAAAACTGTGCTTGCAAAAATTAAAACTAATCATGTCCCAGAGTCTCTTCAACTGAAAATCTGAAAGAGTAATTGCTGCAGCATGCTTAGGAGACTGATCCCTCAACCCCTGCCATGCCAAACCCATTATCACCCCAAAGGGGATAATAACTGTCACGCCTAGTCTCAAGCACAAGTACATTTGTTAGTGCACTGACTGATACAGAAAATAAGTTCTAGTGTAAGAGATGTTTCACACTTAAGTGTGCTAATGAATCAGAGTGACAGGAGAGTTTTAACCTCCACAGAGCAAAGGAGTTGTTTGCTAACTAGTCAAGTAGAGGAAATAAGAATCTAACCAAACAGACAGTTATACATAAACACAAGGAAGTAAAACAAAGTGTTTGTTCTTGTTGTTTTCCAGTACAGAAATAAGAGCTTGACCATCTCCTGCATAAGTAGGAAAGATAATTAGTTTCAGGGTGAAAGAAAAGAATCTGCCTGGACACCTTGGTAGTCTCCTAAGCAGAGGACTGGCTACAAGAGCTGAACCAATTGCACCTAAATGATGGTTCCAGTGAACAAATTCTCTCATCAGTCAGGTCTTGGATTGAGGCTCAAAAACAGACTCTCCCAAAAGGCAGGACACAAAGGTGAAAGGTAAGCACAAAGACTGAAATCTAGACTGACAGAAGTTCAACAGACTAAGGAAAATGTTTGACAATCTATACTTCTGCTGCACACATGGCTCAGTACAAAGGGAAACAATGGATACGGGCATCTTTTTAACAAGTTTTCAAAGAACAGCAACAGTGGTCCCAGACACAGTATTATGGAATAATGCTTATTCACTTTTATTAAAAACAGATTACTATTTAGTGTAGCAATGTTTTGAAATTATATTTCTTTCCATGCACAGAAAGATTATTTTCCAATACCTGTTCCTTTTGCTTTTCACTTACATTATGCACCTTCCTGCATTTCTGCAGGTTTCTTTTTTTTGTTTGTTTTTAAACTATGTATCCTGGCCTTCAAAAGGCTTCAGTTGTGTATTTCAGATTTAGGTAGGTTTACTGTTCTGTATCTTCACATACTAGTCCACTGTCTATAGATTTTCTTCAGTTCCGAAGATCCAAAATTTCTCTGGGCACAAACAAATCAATTCTGCTATACGCGTACAGTGGACATGACGCATTTGGAAAGCCTGGGAGCAACTAGGTAGGTATGTTACACATTAGTTACTTGTGAACGTGCTGAAATTCAGCCCAGCACATTCTGACTGCAGCACATACACTGTAGATCTTACAAGTCCCAAAGGCAGATTTTCTGCACAAATTTCTGCCCAGGGAATCCTAGCAAAAACATGGTAAGTCTAAACATAAAACTTTCAATTGGTGAGAGCGAGAGAGGTACATTCATACCTTTCATGTAAGAGCAAAAAACACATTTGAAGGCAAATAAAAGAAGAGAATTAGATCTCCTCTTCTAGAGCTCTTTCAAGTTCAGAAACATTTTCAGATGTCTTATTTGCTTGAGAAAGAAAAACAGGAGGACACACTTCAAACTGGAGTATCCACTGATATCTTTAAAACTAGTTCAAAAATGAGTAATAAACATGGGGAATTAAAAAAAATGCTCTACCAAAGTTGATGACTAAGATGACTAAGACTTTTTCCACCAAGAAAGCAGACTACAGCAATTTTATGACTCCTCAAATTCCAGGCACCTCTTATAGTCCCTAATTTTATTTTATTTATTCTAACACTCCATGTCTCATGGTACCCCACAGACATCCTTACTTGCTGAAACCAGTTCTGCCCTTTGTACAACCACCTTGTCATCTTTTATTGAGTACTTATAGGAGACAATTTAAAAATTCAACTATTATACAATTGTGCAGTGAAAAGCCTGAAAGTCCTTCAGCTATTTCCATTTTTTAAGTTATAATTAAAAGGTTTCAGCTTTAAGAGTTCTTAAGATTACAATGTTATGGCGAAAACACATCAAACAATAACAAAAGCAATAAAAATACACAGCCTGAAATGCTTTAGTATAATGTTAAGATACGTGCAGGAAAAATAATGTGCAACCTGTATAAAGAGAAGAAAAGAGTAGTTCTGGAATATAGTTCATGTTGTAAGAAGGATAATAGTTTCGTTTTAGTGAATGCTGAAAAGCCACAAAGTACTGCAATGACCAATTCAGCAATAACATTAATGGCTCCTATAAACAGCAATGTTGGAAAATGGAGCTAGATAAAAGGAGACATTTTAAAGAAATGAATCCATTCTCTTCTTCCCCATAATGAAAGTTATGTTCCCACTTTTTAAAAAAAAACAACTCTGCTATGAGTCATGAAAAAATGAAGTAACAATTACTTAGATATTTTCTGCTAACCAAAACCACACTTTTCAGTCTTTAAGGGATCATTCGTCCCTCAGACAACCACTCTGCTAAGACTACACTATAAGTTATTGATGTTGTTTATGGAGGTGGAGGAGTGATTTCATGTCTGTGATGGGCACTGTAGGTTTTTAAAAGAAAATAGCCAATTCCAAACACTTCACTGATAGGACGCTCTCTGAAAGCTTGACCTGAACAAGCATGCTACTAGGTAACTGCTACTTACAACTCAGTCTCAGTAACTGATTTGTTCGTGATAATCATCCTACCCAGATGAACCTTACGTTGTGGTTTACATGTGTGTGGGATCTCTACGTTATCTATGCTAATAAAACATTAATCAAGGGCCAAATTTATAGCAGGCACTTTATAAGTAAGGTCAAGACAGGTCAGCCTCACATAATAGGAAACAACTACAGGCTAGATCTTAACACTGTAACTGAACACCGTTGTTACTTTACCTTGGCCCTTGGGATCAAGACTAGTAGCAAAATGTTTTTTCTGCCTCACAATGGTGTTTCCCTCACCATAAACTGAAATGCAACCATTAAAATGGTCATCACTTCTATGTATTCTGAGAACAACCATACATTTTAAAAGACAAATCTCAAACTGCTATTTCCCCTAGTTCTACAATGATAAAAAGATACTTATAGAGCATTTTAATTTATGTGATAAATTATTCTGTTTTAACTCAGTAGCTGTCTTAATGCTGTAAAATTGATTTTCTATTGAGATTTTACTAGCTTAAGTTACTCACTAACAGAATTTAGGTTTAGAAAATGATGTTTCTTATAATACTCCTTAGCCAATTCATTAAGACATCTTAAAAAAAATCCTTCAGAAAAAGTAAATATTGCTCTTAGTCTGTCCCAGCAATCAATTCCTAACGAAGAAAATATTGATGGCTTTGAATACTCACTACAAGTTAAAGATCATGGCCCCATCACCTGCTCTGTCACTTGCTTTAAGTCCCACTAATATACATATATAGTTATTGATAGAACATTAAACCGAATTGGTAATAGTAACAGAATTTCTATACATTAAAGGGACCCTTTTCCTTTCTATTTTATGAAGTAGATAGAAAATAAATGAGAAAACTGGAATCTAATTTTTGAGACAAAGGCTTATCTTACACTTCCTAGCTATAATGCCTTCCAAATATCAATTCCCTTCCTCAAGAGATTAGCCGAATACAAATTATAGTTTCAATGTTAACCAGTGCACAAGGACAGGAAGAAAGAAAATCCATGACACTGATAAGTGATATATTTAATGAAACCAAAGAGCATTCGCATTCTGCAAAATCTCTTACTTAGTATTAGAACTAAACAGAAATATTAAAGAATGTGATTTCACTCAAAGAAAAACTCAAAGAAAATGGGGGAAAAAAAAGCAGAAGCAAAATTTTTTTTTAAAACATTTCAAGCCACTTAACTTCCTAAAAACTAAGGCAGAGTTGCTATCAAATATTGCGACTTACCTTCCTTCATTGACAAGCTCTATAAAGGCAAGGCCAGCATTCTTCTGTATTGAGTTTTGCCACTCCTGGGAGGGAAAACAAATAAAAAAATATTTGTTTAAAAAAGATGATCAAGAAACATTTGAACTACAAAGTCATGCACTTCCTTTTTCGATTCTGTTATCTTACACCACCAACAACAAACATGGAAAGCATTAATTGTGCACTAATTAGGAAGCAAGCAAGAAACATCGCCAGCAAGAAGAAACAAAACAGTATCATTCACTCAGTTATATTTTGTGGAAGGGAGAAGAAAATACAAAATCATCCCACAAATGAGACTTTTTCATTCTCTGTGTTGTGCACTAATTCTGAACTTACTCTGGTTCACTGATGCTCTTTGCCTTAGGTAATGTTAACATAATATTTCAGATCAATGTAAGGCTCATTCTTCAGATGCAAACTTCTCTTATAACTTAAATACTATATTACATATATACTGATTATAATCTCCTCTTAACAACATACTGCCACTTCTGCTCTAAAGATCTGGTTTACCAAATATTGCATTATTAACACCCAGTATATTTCACAAAAAAAAACACATTGAAATAATTGTAACAGCAGAGAGACAGGCAGTGAACATTTCTCACCTCCAACAGAACCCTGAACTAGAGCAAAATTCTACATGTCCTAAACAGGTTGGTACAGGCTTTGCCGGGCCTCCAAAAGAGACACTGAAAAGCAACAAACTCAGATGATCTATCAATGGGGCTTGCTTCCCCTTTTGAAAGCTGACACAAAAGAAAAAATGGTCAACAAAAACACAACCAAGATTTTCAATCCTAGAATCAACAGCAGCAAATTGACAGAGGTACAAAGTGTGAACCTTAGATTTTGAAGAAAACGTACAGGCATCTGGATAGAACAGACTAGATATAACTCTTCATTTTAAAAAGTCCTAAGTTTTAACTGAGTTTGTTTTCCTTCTAAACAAATAGAAAGCAATGCTTCTGTAGCAGACAGATACTTTAGTATGCTGTTCCACATCAGCTTTCTTGATTTTTCACTATTTGTTGTAAGAAATAATAATCCTAATGGTCATTCTTTTTAAAAACCTTGTCAATTCCAAAACAGGCAAAAAAATGCAAAACCACAAATACCTCTTCAAATCAATTTCAGATTTCTAAATCTAGGAGTATTTAATAGCCAAGATATCACCAGAGCAGGTTTTTCACTACTCGGTTTTGCAAAATTCTATTACTTCTCTCAGTCAGTGACATGAAGGTTTATTCAGACATACACAAAAGACAACAGAAAAATGTTGTTTCTTCATGATTTCAGTCCCTATCCTTTCCACTCCTCCCCCCAAAAAAAGATTTCCAGATTTCAAACACAGGGCATAGGTAACACTGATCCTCCATGGCTTGAAACGTTTCCAGGATCAACACGTTTTTATCATTTTTAAGCTGCAACACCATATTGCAATTTTGTAGTCAGAATTAAGAGTAGAATAATTGGAATTTGTGATGTATTATTCCTCATGAATTATAAATGTATTTCATTACTTTTTATATAACTAGTTTATATGCATTACTAGGCAAGCAACATTCTAAATGTCAGCTAGGTTCCATTTACATATTACCACGTATGTTTTTGTTGGTGGTGGTGGTGATTTTTTGAGGTTATAGCCTACTAGCAGCATTGGTCCTAATTGCTATATGTATTTTACTGATATTTTTCCCATCATCCTTTTTCCAGTTCTCTCCTACTGCTGCCTTATGATCGCCACTACATGACTTCAGGTTACCATGTAAGCTGTCTGAAATAGCTTTAAGAAACATTTATTCCTATTTAAAAAGCCTTTTAGGTGCTAATATTCTAAACAAAATAATCTACGCAACTAATTCTCACAAGAGGTTATTCGAATGTAATATCAAGTTGTAAATATTTAGCTTTGCATTGCGATAATTAAAATGATTGTTAGCTTAAATGTGTGAAAGCTCAAGAAAAGCAAAATATTTTTTTCTATTTACGACATCACCCATCTGTTGCTCTGTTAGTAATGTCTCTGCTCTTTAACAGAACTCACTACAGTACGTGAAAATTTAATTGGTGAAGATGGAGGTTGCCAAAAGTGAAAAGAAAGGGCATTTATCATGATACTTTTCAGCATTTTTCTCTACATCAGACATCATCAAAGGCGGTGTTAGTCTAAACAATTTCATAAATCACGGCTGAACACACCCTAAAGCTAGTTTTAATAGCTGAAAGAAAAGACTAATGGTCATCATCTTTCATGATCCCTTCGATATTTCCCCACAGTGTATGTTCTCTCTCAAACAATTACACTCAGTATGCATATTGCATTATTATATCAACATCTTAGTTATCCATCTCCCAAAGGCATTAGGGAAAAAACACGTTAAAAGCCTCAAACTCAACCACTAATGCAACTAAATAACTACAAAACACATTTCAGCACTTTCCTAAGGAAGGATTGTAAGGGAAGATCAACAAAGTCAATAATTTCATACCTGTTCTAAGCTGTACTTAATTGACCATCATTTCCTATGGCTATAAATGTTTAGTAACTGAGAGACAATCTACTTTTAATGTTTTTGGTCACTGTAGACTGAGAATAGTGAAGCAGAAAAGAAAAAAACTAGAAGCACCGAATGCTGTCACAAATAGCTACAATGAAAACCAACCATTACAAGAAGACAATTAAGAAATTACATTTTATTCAAATACTATGTCTGACATGGAAATTTCTTAGCTCATTATTGTTTCACCTACTTCCTAAATGGAATCTATAAACACTTGCATAAGTACTCTAGATAAAATAAAAGTACTATATCCTTTCCTGAAATGGTGTTTCAAGTCTCATCTGAATTATAATTCTACATGGAATAACATATTACATTTCCTGTAGCTACTGTACAACTCTGACAGGAGAAAAGCTATATCCCAGTCCCCTACAGCACCAATTTTATACCGTCAACAAGTTTCATTAACACTTTCTTACTGAGAGCGCAAAGATCATTAAAAGAAAACATTAAACAGTACTAGTCTTAAAACCAACCTTTCAGGAAAAAAAATCTCCCTTAAAGTTTATATTATGACCTCCTGTTGCCCCATTTGAGCCCATTTAAAAAAAAATCTATTTAACAGTGTTAGTTGGTTGTTCTTTAATTAATCCTAACTAATCCTAGAATCACAGAATGGTTTAGGTTTGAAGGGAGTGAAGATTTTCCTCCTAAATCTCAGTCTCCCCTCTTTTAGTTTAAAACCATTTCCCCGTGCCTTGTCATCATCTGACCAAGCAAAAAGTTGCTCTCCATCTTTTTTATAAGCCCCCTTCATTTTTATAAGCCCCCTTCAGGGCTGCAATAAGATCTCCCCAGAGAGAGCCTTCTCTTCTCCAGGCTGAACAGCCCCAGCTCTCTCAGCCTTTCTTCACAGAAGAGGTGCTCCGGCCCTCTGATTAACTTCATGGCCCTCCTCTGGACCCACTCCAACAGCCCCACATCCTTCTTGTGCTGAGGGCCCCAGACCTGGATGCAGCACTCCAAATGAGGCCTCCCAAGGGCAGAGCAGAGGGAGGCAATCCCCTCTCTCGGCCTGCTGGTGACTCCTCCTCTGGTGATGCAGCCCAGGATGCAGTTGGCCTTCTGGGCTGCAAGTGTGCCCTGCTGGCTCATGTCAAGCTTTTGATCTACCAGAACCCCTAAGATCGTATTTACCCACACAGGCCTAAAAGCCTTTTCTACAAGCAGCAGGTATTAGGAGCCAGTTTCAGAACAAAAATGCATGAGGTAGTTCTTTACACATTGCTTTACAAGCCAGTAGGAACCTATCACCAAAGGATGCTGTGCTGCCTAAATGTTCAGTAGGATCAAGATAAGACTGCACAAGTAGATGCAATGAAAATTCACTGATATTCAGTAAATACACAGAAACTACATCCAATTCAGAAAATAGCCCAAGTTGAAAAGAGTTGGAAGGGGAATAATACTCATGAAGGAGTGTTGTACATGCTCGCTTTGTTTTATTCTTCTTGACCATCTCTCTTTGGATCCATAGAAAGAGATAAAACAGTAAGCAAGGTGGAACCCTTATCTCACCCAATAGAGCCATTTTGTAACTCTAATCACTCAAATACCCAGAAAACTTTGTTGGTTTGCAATTTGAAGTGTTTGCATGTATGCGGTAAATATACATAGCCTTCCTCACCCATACACTTCTAAGAAAGAAACATAACCATACTTCAAAGAATTAACCAACTGTATATGTTCTTCAAGCTATATAAAAACATTTGAGAGTCCAATCCATCAACTGGTCTGACTGCTAAACAAATAATTATGCACCTTGAGCAGAACATTCAAAAAACTCCAATAGATGAAAATGGCTTTATTTTCTATGAGCAAATGGTACTACTACTGTTATTTGCAAATCTTGTCTTATATACGTTTACATATATACACACATATATTCATACATAATTTCTCAAAAACTTTTCTAAAAATTTTCTGACAAGATTAACACATTGCACAATTAAGAACTGTATCTAATATTTGAAATGCACACTCGTAAGCAAGAAAACAAAAAGGAAATTCTTTCTTAATCTATGCTTCCTATAAAACTGGTGGAGTTTTAATAATTTATTTTGATTATGAAACAAATTAGAAAGATGACTTCGGTACTGACAAATATGAATGGCGCACTAAGGAGCAGGGTGGGAAAACGTGTTAACATATGACTAAGAGACATATTATATCCTAGACTAAAGGTCAAATCTGCATGAAAAACTTGCTCATAGAGAGATACACTAATCTTTAAGTGCCTAAAGTAAACTATCAAGAACTTTTCAGCAGTGTTTGCACTTGGTGTCACCACTCTCTCAGCACCACATACACTACAGGCTTGAATGAACTCAGCAATAAAGAACATAAAGCAAAAAGTAGATTATATCTCAGCTGGGTTCTTCATAATTAAAAAAAAAAGCTAGACTGCATGTTAAGCAGAATAGCAGAATATTGGCAAAGATGTAACTTGAAGAAAGTTTGCTTAAAGTATTTTAATCTACAAAACTCTATTAAAAAATGAAAAAAACATAAAACGTTTGAAAAATCTTACCTAGAAACCCAATGCAGCATTTTAATATCAAATTAACCCATACTAAGTTGTATACAAAACAGCAAAATGTTGCAAGGATGTAGTACATTTTAAACATAAGAGCAACAAGAAAATACATTTGGAGACAACCATATTTAGTACATTTAGTATTTACAGTCATATCTGAATTCCCAAATAAAAGTGAGGAAAAAAACAATAATGAAAGATATATCTGAAATTGAGACAAAAATAATTTTAGTAATTCTATTCATGTTCTTTTCCATAGATAATTACATCACTCTTGCTGAATCTTGACAGTTACAGAGAAAAGAGGTAGTTTGCAAAAACATTTACTACTATCCCAGAACTCAGAACATTTTGTCAGGGTAAAACTTACCAAACAGCTTCGAATTTCTCAAAATTTATCAAAAATCATCTATGAAAGCTTTAACATGGCATCAACATAACAAGTCAAGCTACCTGATTAATCAATACAGAGGTTCTGATTGCAATGAGAGTGATAAAAGTTACTCTAACCCTAGCCAGCTTCAAGCTCTCAACAGATGATCATCATTATGCGTCTATCACGGTTCCATATACTCAGGCTGTACAAATGTGTCCTATTAGTACATGGTCTGTCTGTTTGGCAACTCCAGTCTTAAGACAAATGGCAGCTGCTGCCCTTCAAGGTCTGAAGTCAAGTCCTCAGGGAATCTGAAAGCCCAACTCGAAAAATCAAGGCCTGTTCATTAGAGACTGCTCCAGGGGAAACTTGCAAGGCTGCCATTAGAACTATATAAAAGAGCTAATTATTTTTATAAGACTTTTAAACTATCAAACACACTCTGTTACAATAAAAAGTATTTACTGCCAGCATTCCATTAAAAAGGGATTGTTTTTTGTCAAAAAAATCAGCTAGTGACAATACAGAGCTAAAGTCTTCGTATTAAAAAAAAAAATAATGTGTCTTCTAGGAGAAAGTTGTGTAAAAATTAACTAGATGAGATAGTTTCTCAAGTGGATGCATAACATCAAGAATATTGTTGTGGCAAAATATTCCAAATACACTCAAATCTTTCTAATGAACTCTAAATTGGGTTAAGATTGTTTGTGTGACTATCTGCAGCTGAAAAGGACAAGTAACTCAAGAAAAGTGAGATCACTGTTGCAAGACTGACTGAACAGAATCCATAATATTCTTTGTTTGTTTCAAACTTGTACTGGTAACTAACAACTGAAAACGCTAAAAGTACACAAATGCACTGATAAACTACTTAAAAAGGCACCGGGCCCCATTGGCATCAAGCACCAAGACAAAAGAACTGAAAACCGAAAGTAAGCTGTTTCAGTGTTTTCCCTTTGATAAAACATAGAAACAAAGGTTATAACAACAATAGTTATTTTCAGAAAATGTACTCTAGGGAAGTGTTAGAACACTTTTTAAAAAAAAATCATAACCACAATTGTTTATTATTTTAACTGTGGAACCAAATCAAAGTTTTTTTAATGAATTATTTTTCCAGCTGCATGGCGTGACAACACTGTATTGAATTCTAATGGTATAACAGATCACTGCTATAGAGTATTTATTACATAGTATTTATTGCAAATCTTTTAAAAGTGCTATATGAAATTCATTAGTGTTCCTTAATCAATTCTTGGATCAACATGCACATTAGCTTCCGACAGCCTAATTCAAAAAAGCAATTACAACCCTAGTCCTTATGTAAAAGGATGACAGAAAGAAACTATGTTGAACCAGTTAAAAAGAATGAAAATGTAAAGAAAACAGATTAGGAATGATTTATATCAAGGCCTAGTGCTGAAGTTAATTACAACTAACCCAATAAAATAGTTCCTTTATTATTGTACAGCAAGTAATAACCTTAGACGCAGAAAACAGAACTCTTTGCTGACTTTTGCATGCTCAATTCCACAGCACACTACATTAAGAATTAAACAAGCAGTAAATAAGCCATAGAGAAACAGCAGTTTTTTTGTTTTGTTTTTTTTAACTAAAAGCAGAAGACTCCCCTGCTGTTTAACCATTTGGGATATTCCATGTAAACAGAACTTCCTATAAACCGGTATTATGTTGTTAGTGGTAAATGCCTAAAATTACCTCATAATGTGAGTTTAATTTCAAGACTTAGAAGTTTGAGTCTGAGTCACAGTAATTTTTTATAGATTCTGAAAATAAATTATATGCACACAGAACTGGATTAGTTTGCATACTGACATGCTACATTCTTCATTGAAATACTAAATAAACTGTCAGCATGTCAGACAATGCCTTCTATGCAATGGGATTATATTTGAAGTGTCAACTGCTGTCTTCTCTACAAACTGCAGCATCCATCCTGAAAGCTATGTATTATGAAAGTTACACTACATAAGATACTACAGTATATACTTTTAGGTACAGCCATAAAATTTCGGCACAAGTTGCAGTTACCATAATTTAAGGCGATACTAAATATTCTTAAAGCAGGATTTTAATAATTTTTTTAAAAAAATTAAAGTTCATTACAAATTATGAAACTATAACTGTCAGAATAAATAGAATGCTACCAGTAATAACTATCACAGCATAGAATCTGCATAT
Source organism: Cygnus atratus (assembly GCF_013377495.2). NCBI lineage: Eukaryota > Metazoa > Chordata > Aves > Anseriformes > Anatidae > Cygnus > Cygnus atratus. The sequence continues at coordinate 33,364,736 of NC_066365.1, read as the reverse complement.
CACCAGAACTCACAAATTTCATTTTTATATCTGTGGAAAAAACTATGAGCATGTACATGAAAAACATTTATTACGTGCCATTTGTAGCAATCTAAATTGCGACTTGATGTGTAAAATTAAATCCCTAGAACCAACGTTGCACTGACATGAGAGAGATAAGTCTATGTTAAACTCCAGCTCCTCTACATTCCCACTACAGCAACAAACTGTAGAATGGGAAAGAAACGAGTGAGTGGATCACTGATTTCAGGTCCACATTTCTGATGGAGGAAGCAATTTGCCTGGGCAGCCTCTCCCCTTTCTCTCTCCCACTAGCAGGCTGTTGCCATGACTCCTCATGAAACGACATCAGGGGTCAGGTTTGAGTTCATCTAGCAGCAAACCTTTTCCACTGCAGTTTCCTCTTCAGGTTCTGTAACCATCAGCTATTTTCAATGCAGAGATGAAACGCAGTAGCTTCGGGAAGAACTAGAACAGAGATCTTAAACATTAATTGAGAAAAAGTAAAAAAGCAGTTCTGCAAATATGCAGAAATGGAAAGCAAGAAACTATACGTCAAATGAAACGAGTCAGAAAAACAGAAGTAAGGAAAAGGGACAACATGTGACAGACAAAAGGAAGAGATGTGAACAATCGAGCTGCAGTACTAGCGTCTTTTAATGGTGAAAGGAAAACAAATCAGAGAATGGCAAGAGTATAAGGCAACTGCCTCTTGATCAGTGCTTATTGTTTGACTTTAATGTTCATTCCTGAGATTTGGCAAAACCACTGCATGGAAAAAAATTTGTTGCCCAAAGTAGACTACTAGTCATGAAGACACGAAAATCACAATATACTTACTGCTGCACAGTTGTGCTACTAGTGACAGACTGATCCCACTGATAGCAACATTCATCATCATCACCAAAGAGCAGCAACCTTCCTGCTCAATGTCTTATATGCTTTATCTAAATTTAACCACTAAAAAAACTCAATAGCATATATGGTGAATGCTATTTTGGAACTGAAAGCACTTTAATATTAACCTTTTCCCCAGATGTAGCTTAGTTTCAACTTAAAACCTTATCATGAATGCAAGCAAACTTTGAGGGAATGAAACCAAATTTGATAAACCACTCCCACTTCCTTTCTCAAAAGAAAGGATCTCCAAACCTGTCTTTCATCATTAAAACATCCTAATGCAGACATTTTCAGAAAAGATTTAGGAAAAAAAGAATACACGATAAACAATTTTCTGCTCCTTTCACTACAAATTTTCCTGTGCGCTTACCAAGTAAGTTCTCCAAAATCAAAAAGTACCACACCACTTATATTTAGGTAGAAATAAAAATAAATGTCCATAAGGAAATTGTTAGAAGGCACTGGAAAATCCATTTGATTCTTCTGAATCAAATTTGACTGACAACTAGGACCTAACACCTAACAGACATGTACCTCCATCATATTCATGGCTGCATTATCCAAAATAAGATCTTTTTCACTTGAACGAGTTTTCTTAAGATATTTATAGAAAGATTAGTTAATCATCAACATATTTGATGAGACAGATATTTTTCCAATTGCAGAGAAACATAAAAAGGCACAGACTTTGGCACAGAAGGCACAGAAGTTGTAAATAAGTCTAAAGCTTAGTCTACAACTGAACATCACCACTATGCAAAGTTCCTACTGCCATAACTCTCAGCAAACACCACCACTCTCCAGATGTTTCTGAAACAGTTTTGCTTGCAGACAACGGAGAGAAATGATTTGGTTTGTTAACATGAACAAAAATGTTCACGCACGTGTAATTACTATGAAGTCAGAGACGAGCATTGCCACCCTCTGAACTTTCGATAATCCTACCCCCCTCCCCTCCACTAAACCTCTTTCCATAGTCTCAAATTAAACAGACTAGCTGTAAAACAGCAGGGTGTCGAATTAAGGCACACTTTATTTTCAGAGGTCTCCACACTTTGTGGCTGACTTCCTGGCAGGAAGAGTTCCATTTCAGTGCAGAGCCCCATCAGCAGGGAGCTCACAGAATTAAGTGCCAGTTGATATTACTTTGTTTTGCATTTGCCACCCATGAGAATATTGTTCAAAGGTCTAGTTATAAAGTCAGCATGGTATCATCCTTCTGACTAGACTGCCAAGCCACAGGGTGTGCTCTCACTGCACAAAACTCACCTTAAATGGTGGTGTTTTTTTAAGTCCTAGTGTGCTGGTGAAGCAACAGGATGCCTTTTTTCTTCAGAAAAGTCTTGCTTCTGTAGCTAAATTATGTTCCCTTACTTTTGAACATCTGCAGCAGTGTACATTTGGGGAGATGAAACTGACCTGTTCCCCTCTCAGACCCCCAAAATTCAAATTTAAGTTAGAATATCCTCTCTCCTCCCTGAACAGAAAAAAAATATACATTAATCATACTTTCAGCCTAGTTTTAAATTCTAAAGGCTAATATTTTTAGCTGTAGTGGACATGTTTGCCATTAAATTGCCATTAACACCACAGCCTGGATTCCTGACCAAATTCAAGTAATTTTCATTTGATAAGAGAAATTTTCTCAGTAAGAGTCTATATCATCTGAAAAGCCTACAGAACAACCACTAACGATAGTGTGCATATATATGTATATAAGCATATATCACAAAAAAAAAGGGGGGGGGGAAGGGGAGGAAAGAGGTGGAATTCCTTTTTTTCCCCCAGCACTTTACTGATGTAAGACTTACATTTTAGTAAGATGACCTTAGGAAGGTTCATCTCCCTCTCTTCCAGTATGGCAAACTATTTCTAAGAGGGCTTTTGTGCTTTTTTTAACCCTACCTTCTATGTTTTCCTCTATCCAAAGTCTGCAAGTCATGCTGACGAGTGTATTGTCCTAAGAAATAATGCATCATGTAAATCCACACCAAAACATCATGGCTTTACTACACCTATCCACTTCTGCCTGTCTATACACCTTCTCAGTTGAATATTTAGCACGCATGCCAACTTCCTTACATATACTTCTTATTTTTGTTCAAAACCCCAAAACTCACTCACTTTCCAAAAAACTGCGATGTAGTATAGAACAAAAAAACAACAGTTCTTTCACACTTACCTTCTCAGTCTCATAGCCTGCTTTTGTTAAGTACTTCAAAGTAAAGTTGCTGAAAATTACATAGGGCATTTTCCAAATGGGTCATAAGTAGGTCTACAGAAAATGAGTTTTTATTAGGAAGCCATTTCTATTGCTTTCATGATTATTTATATCTAATATGCACAAACATGTATCCCATTTAATAAAAGTATGACAAAAATCATATACTGTTCTGTTTTCCACATGCTAAATGTAACACATCATAGATTTTGCTCGCCTTGAAATTCCACATCATATATTCCATCTCTAAATTGGGGAGTGAGAAAACCTTTAAAGCATCTCCTAGACTAAGAATTATGGAAAGATATAAGGAGATAAAGCCAAAGCAGTATCTTGTGCATTTTAACTACTGTGACCACTACTTGTTGGGATACAACTAAAAAGTGCTTATTGCATCAAGTCAAAAATATGCCACTTACTATTCATACAGTATTGGCAAATCATTCCCAATACATTCTAACCTTTTTCCATACTTAAAGCAACAGCCTAGTTTAAATTATACACTTCTTTGATTTCTATTACTAAGCAAACTGTCAATATACACCCACTTCACAGACTTATGAAAGAAACCATTCCCTCTATTAGTTTATTTAAAAAAAAAAAAAAAACTTGGCAGTGATGGACACAGCAGTTTTAGAGTCCTGTAAGCCATACTAAGAGCTAACAAAACATATTATTCCTGAAACCAGCAACTACAGCTAAGAATAAAGACAGAGCTTGAACATATCTTAAGTGTAGCAAACTAATGTGGGATCCAAGAAGTGCAAAGCTTAGTGATTATTATGAAAAATTCCTTGTCTGAAATTCCTATTTAAACAGGTTAGAATGGCTCTTCAAGCAATTTCATTGAATCAGATAGGTTAAATATTGCAGGGAATTATAAGCAATGCATGTTTCAAGCAATTAAGAAAACAATGGGAAATTGAAGTAGGAGTGAAGTTCCAAGAGAAAAAAAATGCATTAACCTGGAGTTTCACACAGAATATATTACAACAACCTTTTTTTCCTGGGGATTCTAAGTCTATGCAGCACTTACATCAGAAAAAAAATATCCATAGTTAATTCCGAATGTAATTTCAACATACTCCAGTTCAAAGGAAAGGATTTCCAGCTGTTTCTATTTATTTAAATCTTATCAAAATTGCACTTCAGACAGTTATGTACCAAGCTGGCGTCCAGTTTCAAACATTTAAAACATATAACACAGTTCAATGAAGCAAGCAGCAACATACCCTTAGCATACGTAATCCGTTTGTAATCATTCCAAGTACCCTGCTCAATGATATATACCAACTATGAAAGTTCAGCACCCAAAGTGAGATCCTCAGAGATGTAGGAAATTTGTTCAGAATGATTTTATGAGAACTCAGGAAAGAAAGAAGCTATACTGTGTTTACAAATACGCAGATACACAAAGCATAACAGAGAATCCAAGGGATCTAGGCAGATTGCTATTTTAACTTTGTTTTGCTAAAAGAAAACTTACTGACAGGACAGTATGTAAAATCCAAGCGCCAAAGGACTATGCTTAAGGAGTCTAGATTCCACAGCTAAAGCTGTGACTGACCATTCACCACACAGCTGTGTCGATATCAAGTACACCTTGTAATGCAGAAGAATGCAGAAACCCTCAGCTTTATCCCCAACACCTTACAGAGAAGAACGGAATGTCTTCATAAATCATAACCAAAGGTGGAAACTATAACTGAGGACAAAGCAGATGAATCACAACGTTGATTTTACAGACTGAAAGAGTTTAATTTCTTTCTAAACTGGAATATTCCACATTGCCAGGTGAATGCCCTTAAGCTTTTGGACTATCAACTTCTTTGGGAGTTTCTGTTCAAATTTTTCCTCTGACTGTTCTGCTTGATGATAACAACAACTATTACTTGAAATATTAAAGTGCAAGTCTTTTCTATGGGAGGACAGCACTGATAGCGTGGTCACTGGCTACTCTGTGGGATCCATCTTCCACTCTACCTAGCTTTGATCAGTCTCTATCCTGCAAAACAAAGTGATTGTAGATAAAAATACACACTGAAAAGGGTAAATAACAAAGAGGTTTTTGAAAATGAAATAGTTTCCAATATAAAATCACTTGGCTGAAAATATCCTGAAGTAGACTGTACATAAAGCTCAACAGACATTTCCTAATACCTTCCATACAATAGCATCATAAAGATAGAATAAGAATCTTCCATTTTGTATGCCAATTACACTGGCCGTGCAATATTTGTTACGAAATTGCATTAGGAATGTTCCTACTTCAACCTGCATAACAACTAATAACATGCTTTATAATACGCCTAGCTCCACTTGGTATGAAGTAGATCTGAGGCAGCTTCAGAATCTAGATAATCAATAGCAGAATAAGATGACTCAGGGGTCTGTCTTGGGACTGGTACTTTTTAATATCTTCATCAATGACATAGATAATGGGATCGAGTGCACCCTCAGCAAGTTTGTAGATGACATCAAGCTGATTGGTGCAGTCAATACAACAGAAGGAAGGGAAGCCATTTAGAGGGACCTGGACAAGCTTGAGAAATGGGCCCATGTGAACCTAATGATGTCCAGCAAGTCAAAGTGCAAGGTGCTGCAACTAGGTCAGGGCAATCCCAGACATGAGGGCAGACTGGGAGAACTCATTGAGAGCAGCCCTGCAGAGACAGACTCGTGGGGTCTGGTGGACAAATGCTTGACATGAGCCAGCAGTGTGTGCTTGCAGCCCAGAAGGCCAACTGCATCCTGGGCTGCATTACCAGAGGAGTAAGCCAGCAGGGAAGAGGGAAGTGATTGTGCTCGTCTGCTCTGCCCTTGGTAGGCCCCACCTGGAGTGCTGTGTCCAGGTCTGGGGCCCCCAGCACAAGAAGGATGTGGAGCTGTTCAAGTGGGTACAGAGGAGGGCCACAAGGATGATGAGAGGGCTGGAGCACTTCTATGAAGAAAGGCTGAGAGAGCTGGGGCTGTTCAGCCTGGAGAAGAGAAGGCTCTCTCTGGGGAGACCTCATGGAAGCCTTTCAGTACTTAAAGGGGGCTTATAAAAAAAGATGGAGAGCAACTTTTTGCTCGGTCAGATAATGACAGGACAAGGGGAAATGGTTTTAAACTAAAAGAGGGGAGATTTAGATTAGAAGTTAGGAGGAAATTCTTCACTCATCTGAGGCACTGGAACAGGTTGCCCAGAGAAGCTGTGGATGCCCCATCCCTGGAGGGTGTTCAAGGCCAGGTTATATGAGGCCCTGGGCAACCTCATCTAGTGGGTGGCATCCCTGTCCATGGCAGGGGGGTGGAACTGGCTCATCTTTCATGTCCCTTCCAACCCAAACCATTCTATGATATGATTCTATGACTTCGAATACTCTTGCTTCCTTCCACAGCTAGCTCATCTCTACAGGAGGCTAGGCTAGCAGATATTGTTTAAATGTTCAAATTCTTCAGAATAACACAAGCTAATAAACATACAACATGTTTACCCACAACACACCTGTGGGTAATGAATTTTTTTGTGCACCTCGGTGCACTACAGAAAGTTAACAAAAGGCAAACACCTATGGACACCTATGGACACGACTCATAGAGCACCTTCTCCTGAACTTATCCATTTAGACTTTAGGAAGTCCTTTTTTCTACTTTTTATTTGTCACGGCGTTAATCCTTTCTATTTGCCTAATAAAGTTATGTTTCTAAGTATTTTATCACAAAATCAATTTATTACTCAAGGTTAGGGTTTGTTTGTTTTTACACAAATATAGCTGCATTCATCATTCATTCTTACCAGAATTATACTATCCAGACTGTAATCTTTAATAAGAAAAAGACACAAAGATAAAGCCATGCTGCTTCAAAGAACTAGATTAACTGCTATAGATTCTAAGTGGCCTTAAAGTGAAATTAAAACATGTATTAAAATCAATATAAAGTCATTTGGCTGCAAAATTTCCTACAGAATCTGCCTTCTGTACCAAAATAAATACATTTTTCAGATCATGAGTATAAAGGATTATTAGATCCCTTTAAACTAATTTTCAGCTATTAGAACACAAAGTAATTAGATGGAAAAATATCATCTTGATTAAAATGTCATCACCTAAATGGTGGGTCACAAACATTCAAACACCATTTATTCTCTTAATAACTAAACCAAGATATTGTTAGAGTTTTTGTGCTTCTGTTGATTTCAGCTGCCACGGTATCATACCGATATAGCCCTTTAGATAACCTCTACCCAATTCAGCTAAAACTTCACAGTGATCTCTATGACTATCCATCACATGGAATTGCACTCAGAAGTAAATTACGAACCAGTGCAGATCACAGTGCATCACCACAATACGTTCTCTCTGGACATAACAAAAACCTAAAACTAGACATCTACATCAGCTAAAGTCTCCAAATAATTCAGAGGCTTACCACTTTTTAGAACACTGCAGAAATCCATTCCTGAGGTAATGAAATTGGATCATTGATACAAAGCTTAATTCCAAGTACAGAATACCCAGGAAAGCCTTAAGATCATGTGAAATTTTACAAACATCCAAGTACCAGGGTGAAGGAGGGGGATGGTGTGCAACAAGTATGATGAAAATCAAAATCTTAACTACCATCATATCATGCTTCCTTGAGGGAAACACAAAATCCTATTTTGTTCGTTCACAGGTACATGATTGTGTGGCACATGTTGATATTGTTTAAATAATTATAATTCCTTCTTCTGCTTTAATGCTACTGATCAGTTTCTTTTCCGATTTTCTGCCTTATGTTAAGGCACACAGCCTTGAATCATGCTTTCCTCTTCAAAAAATATAATAATAATCCCCAAAACTATCAGCACAGCACATGACATATTCAACTGTAATCATCGTTCGTTGAACCATATGAACAGATGCTATACTTGCACACAAACTTCTGGAGCATCAGAGTTTATGCTTCCCTCTTCCACCTCCTCAATGAAAGATGTACCTTATCAAGGCCTAATATAAATCTAGTAGCTCAGTTATGTGGCTGTATTGCAATACACCACATACATATTTCCAGAAGATAAAACACCTAGAGATTAAATGTATTAAAGCATTGGTCTTGGTTTTCTAAATCCCATCACCTGTTAAGGATGTGTCCTTAACCCCTTTGAAACAACAGAGACCAGAAGAGGGAGGAACCGCACAGCTTTTCTACACTGAACCAGCAAGCAGGGTGTATCTGTGTGTGTGTGGGAGGGGTGCTGTGATTATAAAACATTATGCAGTTTTTGTTAATTTTTATTTGCCAAACTTTTATGAAGGTTGGGTGGCTTTCCACCTATTTTAGAAAATTTTACAATAGCAGAACAGTACTGGAGTCAGTGAGTGGAAGATTATGGGCTAGAAAATTTAGATGCAGTAGAAAAAAGCTCTCAAGTAAAATATGTATCCGGCAAGAACCTAGTTAGTTCTCTTACATATATTTCAGTGACAATTCAGTTGATTTACTACAGAAAAAAGGATGAAGAATTTTTCAAGAGCTGCAAATTCTGTAAATTCAAAGGCATCAAGGAAAAAAACCGAACTTACTTCACCTATTTTTGTACCTTTTCACCTTGGATCTACAATAATAGGATGAACATTTCATGTATGTGAGTAATGGAGAATTATTTTTTTTTTTTTTAGACACTTCATGAGAGTATGGAAGAAGACAGTTTTTCCCATTTCAATGAAATATTTCAAGGAAAAAGCTGACAAATGAAAGGATGCACAGTAGGAAATTTACTTTATGGATAAACACACTTATTCACATGTGCCCCTTTGAGTTTTCGGGCATAGAGCAAGAGTCATTTTAGATGAAAATGCTTTTTTCAAGGATGATATCACAGTTTCCCCGTGCAGAAACCTTGCCTCACAATAGCAGGTGAGCATCGTTAACATCCTGACGTCACTTATTTAAAAGGGATAGTAGACACAGGTCTTCACTCTTTTGGCTGGTTTAATTACCTCAACAGGATGCCAGGCCAGACTAGATGGTGCTTCTAGGCTCACTGTACTGTATGCATTTCTGATAAATGGGAAAAGAATAGATGACCTGGCAGAAGGCTCAGACAATAACATGTGATTTACAGGACATGAATGCAGCTACTATAAGATTTATCTGACAGCCCTCTCCGATAGTGGACTGTTGAGTATCCGATGGAATGATTTCTAGTCTGGAAAGTCTGCTACTGAGTAGCCATACACATTATTTATTTATTAGATGTTTTGGGTTGAAACCATTTTTAAATGATGCACTTCACAGTGCTGAGCCATAAATTTAGTTTTAAACCCTAGAAGGGAGGTAGTGTTATTGGAATGTGTGTCAGACTGAATTAGGATGAGCAACACAACGCGTTTATAAAGTGGCCTTGAATGCAACGTCGATCCTTTCAAAAATGATATTAATGTCAAATAAGCAGGAACACTTTGCAGTAATATTAAATGAAGGATTTCTTTATGTTTTGATAGATTTATATAAATGTAAGTATACACACAGACACATGTCTCAAAATGTAGTGTGTCTATCAAAACAACACAACTTTTTTTGTCTTAGAAAAAGCCTTTTGTCTGTATTTCAAACCACCTGTTTCTCCTTTTACTTTGTGTAAACCATAAAACAATAAGTCAAAATCTAAACACAAAACCAAAACACGGAAGCAGTACACTTTTTCCAAATGCCTGAATACACAAAATTTAAACAAGAAAGGGTCTGAGCAGGGTGTAACAATTTCATAGAACTCTCATTGTCTTGAGTTTTTTCATCACTTCACCTGCGAGTTTCATTTTTTCATTTTTATGGGTAAAAAATTACTTGTGAGATTTTATTATTCTATTTTGCACTTATGAGAAAGAAGAAAATATTCCAGTCATAAATCTAAATCAACATCTTTTAGAAAAACAAACCAAGTGCTTACTACACATATACAATGTTTAAAACTAATTTTCACAAAGAGGTTAACAAAAACACCAAAGTTATTAATCAGAGCAGTCTTTCAATTTCACAATATGATGGCTGACAAATTTGTGAAGTTTTAAATCAAATTTGCAGATACTTACTTTGCAACTATGGCACATTATTTATGTGATTAAAAACTAGTTTTTGACCTGATCTTTTGATCTTTGGCACTTCATCCTCTCCATCTCCTCTTGAAAATTAATTAAAATTTTAGCAAAAGGATATCACTTCACTTCCCACCCTATCTTTGGCCAAAAGAAAAAAAAAAAGAAAAAGAAAAAAAAAATCAATCAAGCTCAACCCCATCTCCTCCCAGTATCTGTAAAATGTCGTCTTGAAATTCAATTTCATATATCTCAGGCTTTCATGTAGCAAAAGACAGTTCACTTCTTAACAAAATAAATCACTTCTGTGATTGCCATGCTGACCTCTTTGAATTAGGAAAATTCAAAGTGAAAAATGTAATTATCACCCCAGAACAATCTGTATACATCTGGAGCTAATTTTAGATTCATTTCTCACATCATTTTTCATATTGCGCCAAAAATTACAGCTGCTATGCAACTCTAAAAAGACTTCCAGGTCTTTGTGACTTTATTGGTTTATTTCTACTATTTCACAAAGAACAACCTCAAGTCTCTGCAACTAGCACTGCTAAGCAATCACTATATCCTCAATTTGATTAGATTAGTATTAAGTGGCACTGTGACACGTATGACAAATAGATGCATTAGAGCACGTCATTTATTCCTTATCCTTTCCACTTCCCAAAACCAAACAAGTGACGTACAGTACAGAGCAAAACATGATTTTTAAAAGATTAGATTACCCTACCAAGAAAAAAAAAAAAGAAAAAGTCAACCACTAATTATTGAAACAAGCAGCAAGCATACCAAAACCTAATTTTTAAAATGGTAACACCAAGCTGTCAGACACATATTTAGTACTCAGATTAGTTTTACTCTAGCACGTTAATAAATTAATATTAAAACTTGCATATGAATTTCCTGGTAGCAAGGATTCTTTTTTTGGCTTATATCAGCAGCAAATTCATATTCTAGAAGTTGTGAACAATGTCCACGTGACAATATGTAAAATAACTAAATTCCAGAAGTTCCAGGAGGAATATTAAATTCCTTTCAGAGTAAAACTACTTTTTTTCTGTGGAAGATGGAAAACTGTGGAAGATGGAAAAAGCAAAGTTCTACATACGTTCATTAGTAATAAGCTCACTAGAAAACATAACTACTCTTCACTAGTTCATTGTAAAAATCTATTAGGTGTAATCTCCAGAAGTAATTGTTCTTATTGCATTTTATTGACAATGCAGACTATCGATTTTTCACACCTTCTATGATTCTTTCATTTGTATTCATGAAATGTCTATCAGCACACTCTAAATAAATTTGGCAATATAGGCACTAAAACGAATAAATCGATGTGAAGAAACATTAATTTTACATTATCCTTATTCGTCAGGCAAGCAAACCATAAGGGTTGTAAATGAAGGTCAAAGGTTTTGAAATGGGTCAGAACCCTTGACCTCTAGACCAATACCATTCCCATTAAAAAAGGCTATTTTAAAGTTTTAAGTAGGGGAATTTACTACCAGAAAGGTATCATTTTTAAGGCACCAAAAGAAAGGCTCAATAAAAACATTCTTCCATTTAATTACAAAAAAAAAAAAAAAAGCAAGAACCAAAAAGAAAACCCAATTAATTCCTTCATCACAATTTTAAGAAAGTTCCTTAGGCTGTCTATTTTCTATGCACAAGTAGAGGCGATTTTCAGGTTCTTAAATATCTAAAATCACTTTGCTTTTAGGAACGTAGGAAGCCCCAAACAGCTGACAACCAGGACTTTTCTTATATTTTTCTCAAATTCTTATTACCTGTCATATCAATTAAGAATGACAGGGTTTCAAAAGTATTTATCACTCATTTCATAACCTCGACACAAAAGGAAAAATTCTACTCATCCCAAAGGATTCAACATGCCAAGACACAGAAATCAATCTGGTTCTATACCCTTAATATTTCATTGATCCTATTTTGTCTTACAAAAATGACAGCATAGAATTATGTCGGCATACCGACATCGAGGTTATGTAAACGCTCAACAGTAAGGTAACATAAAACCCTTAGTGTCTTCTCTTTCCTACCCAATAGTCACAATTAGTATCAGAAAACTTTTTTAGGATGTCAATAAGGCCTTGCATGTAACCTTTTTTAAATAATTACACAGTCTTAAAATTTCAACCGCAATTCCCATTGTGCTCAAAGACTGCAATTCAGACACTATGTAAATCTCACCTGAGAGCAAAGAAGCATCACTAGCTCCACAACTGAACTGCTAGATTTCATACACACGAGACCTAGAAAAAGAAAAAAAATATTAGACAAACACATGCTTATATAGCATCATTTGTTAACACAAAATATTGCAAAGTACAATAGATTAGAAGCGTCTCAACAAGCAAAGAAGGATGAAATTCACAAACCACTTACAGTTTAATTTTTTTAATTTACCAGCACAAAATAAAACTATGTGAGGAAGATCATAAATTCGAAGCTTTGCATCTAAAGATGCAACTAATTGTAATACATTACCTCCAATATTCAGAGTTTCATAAATGTTTTTATTTCAAAATGACCAGAAGTGTGGTTAACATATGTTATATTAATCCAGTGTATCTACATTTTGCTATTTCTTGAAGGATTGGGTCATTATATATGCAGAGAAGGGAAATGGCTTTATGACCTTTGCTTTCTCCATTGCGCATTCTCCTTTCAGCCCCCAGCTATCAATCAAGTTTCCATTTTGTTTCATGGCAGCAGACATCCCAAACACTCTTATTAGTACTTTGACCTTTAACCCCACACTAAACCTTAGCAGAAGCGCAAGCAGTAACCTATTATATATTCTCAACTGTTTATAAATGAATTTGACTTATTATTATTTGTATTTGCATGTTGTTTTTTTTTGAGATTGTCTATGACTTTTCTTTTGGCCCCCAAAATGGTTTGGTGTGTTTATTTTTGTCTACTCAGTTCAAATTCTCCCAATCATTTTTTTGCTGTTTTTTTTTTTTTTTTTTATCATCCTAACTACAATATATTCATCTCTGCATATATATAATCTACATTACAGTCAAAATACTTTGAAACCTGGTTATGTTTATCTTAAGACAGAGAAAATGCAACTAAATAGGATACAAAAACTGCAATTTTCAAACTAAAAATGGGTGGTAAAAACAGTTTTGTATGATGTAACAGTCAAGAGAAATCTGAAGAATTGGTGTTCACTACTAAAAGCGCATTGTTGCAATAAACATGACTTTTTAAATTAAGGGCATTAACATCTGCTTTACAGGACTGAGACTAGTTTTTAAAAAGACAAAAAAACACCAGTAGAAAGAAAACTCCATTATCCCAAACTCAATCATTTAAAATCAACACCAGGAAGAGCCACAATTGTTGTGGTACACTTGAATCTTCATCTTCATTGTCTCAGAAGTGGCAGAGGATTCTTCTCAATGTATTCTTCTTACCTGCATTACTGCCTTTCAGTGAGAAACCAAAAAGAAAGAAGTAGATTCACATGCAAAAGATGCACCATAACATCCTCTGCAGAGAGTTCCCAACAGACCCACTACTACAGCATCACAGTCAAAATGAAAGGTCATTGTATACTGAACTTTCTACACTCTACAGTTAATTCTGTGTTGAAGTGTTGACTTTAACAGCAAGTTTTCTTTTTAATGCTCACATTATTTCAGACATCAGCTTCTGTGAGACAATTCCCTGGAAGAGTCAGAAAACTAAGAAAGACATAACAGCAGTTGTTCCAACATAATGAGATATAGGAAACTATCAGATGAGATGTAGGCAAAGAGGTAGCAGGCAGGCGGATTGCAAAGATGAGGAGACAATGACCTCTGGCAGAGGAGTAAAGACAGAAGGAAGAAGATGCAGCAAAATCCTGTGGACAGCACTGCATGGGAAGGCAGGAAGAAAGCTTCTAGGGCAGAGCCAGCATTAAAAATAGACATTGTGCATCTCCAAGATAAAATAAAACCAAAAAAAGCCACTTTTTTTTTCAACGGAAACTTACTTGTACCTTCTATCAGCAACTCCTGTCCATGGCTACCCAAAAGAGTCCGAGAAAGAAAGGGAGCAAAATCCACAAAAATCTCTCTCAGAAGCGGGGCAGCTTTTTCCAAAGCATGTTCAAGCCTGTCTGTAATACTAATAGAAAGATACATATGATTAGCAAAAAAAAAAAAAAAAAAAAAAGGTAGCTGCAGAAATTCCATAGAAAGGAACATAGGTTTTTGCAACATTGAATTGGTATAGATGTATAAGAAGTTACCTCATATTTGAAGCAGAATCTCCTGGCACTGAAGAAACTGTAGGGACAGATGGCAATTTCGAATTAGATGATCCCCTTCCTAAAAGAGGGCGTAATAAATGAATAAATTATATAGGAAAACATGGCAGAATTTAGACAACTGGACCAGAAACTAAAGCCTCAGGCTCAAACTTTGAGAAGCCATTGTTTTAAAATACATGTGTGACTAAGTATACCTTTGCACTTCTCTGTACCTCAAACTTCGTGCGTCAGAAGACCCCTATTTACTTATATTCATATTTACCAGATATGCCACAGCAAGCTTTTTAAATTTTGCTCTAGCACAAATAAAAACTAATTCAAGGAAGCCCTGCAGATTGTTTTTTGAAGGACCTCAGATTTAACTGCAGTGATCCCTCCTGTCTTTATCAGCCATGAGTCTGCCTGAATAAATATAAGAACACTTACAACCTTAAGCAGGGAACGCACATAATGTCTTACATACCTAATACTCCCTTAAAGTACTAATGTATACTGCTACTACTAACATAATTTACATACTAATATAAAGCCAACAGTAACATTTATAACATCATTCGGTTACCAGAAGAGCTCATCCAATTTTAAGTAACAGAAAAGCCATAACTTTTCACCTAAAATTGTAACACACTTGTCTAAAAATGAGGCAGAACACAAAATCATTGAGCTTTTTCAAGAGTCTAGTTTAAGTTTTTGCCACACCAGGACTCGGAGAAGACAGCTATGACAACATTCTCCATTGCACTGTCAGCATCATTAGCACAATGGCAGTGGTATAACCTCATTTACGTGTTATTAACATGGCCACATCAATTATTCAAAGGCTGATAGAAAAGCCTGTCATTTATGTATCCTATACTTAAAAAAAATGCAATTTTATTATGTCACATTGACACTACACAGCAGGATAGGAATCTGTAAATACTAAGTTCTTCTGTTCAGTATATAAAGAGAAGCACAAACTTCATACTGCAGTATGGATTGGTATTAGCAATGATGGAGAGGGGGTAAGCAAGACAGCCAGAGATTTCACAGATATTTGCTGACAGGATAGGAATGGTGAAACTCACAAATCTTGCATTGCATTCCAAACTATAGAAAGGAATGAATCTTAGCAGACAGATTTCTGTGCATTTCCCAGGAGCACGACTGCTTCTAGTTCATCTGCAATCCTATCTCTTCCCAACTTAAGGCCCTGTCCTATTCTCTTTCCTCTCACCTCGCCAGTTTCAGATTCCCGTGCTGCTGGAGTGGGGTGGCGGGGGGAAGCATGAAAGAAAAGAGTTCAATCATTTCAGTTCTCACATCTAGCTTAGCAAAGACCTGACCCTTCTCAGAACTACAACTATAGAAAAAAAAAAAAATCCTGATCACCCCACCTCCAGTGGCATGAACTCGGCTAAATGCAACCTTTCTGAAATATGTTATTAAGATCCTGAAAATGTCTACCAAAATGTGTCAATCGCTACTTTAAGTCTTTCTGCTTGACTGAAGTGGAATACATTTGTAAAAGGTTGGCAAAGGACACATCCTTAATATTGTGGTTATTTCTCCTGCCAAATTTCAGACTTCTGCTCCAAAACAGTGGCAGACAGTTTGCCCCCAAGAATGTATTTTTTCAGCGTGGGGGAAGATGTTTTTCTCTAATCTTGTTACAAAGGCAACACAGAAACTAGAAAATTCAACCAATACATCAAAATGCTGAAAAGTTCTTTTCTTATTTCTTTTTCTTTCTTCATAAGTAGGAGATATCTTTGCGAATGTCATTTGCTTACCTGTTTCCTAAATTCACCACGAAGCTCTTATTTTGACATTTGTATGGGATTAAGGGGTCAGAAAGAAATTCAGGTGGGCCATACAGAATGAGGGACCAAAAAAATAGGGAACAAAGCAATGGCTGAAAGTAAGGTAGAATTTTAATTTCTGTGCATTCTTTCCAAAATAGTTCATATAATCAAGGCAAAACAAAGATATATTTCTGAAAATTTCAAGGGGGATAGCTAGATTCTGCAAGTATTATTCAATCTTAACTTTTAAACTACTGCTGATAACTAGCATTCATAGATAGAATGCCTTAAAGAAAAAAAAAGTCAGGTTTCACCCAGTCAAACCACTAAAAAGCATTTTTGGTATTCCCAAAGGAAAAGCATTCAAACGATGTGCTGAAAATTAGAACAGAGTCTGCTTTACAGAAAAGGAAAACAAAGGCCACAGAAAGGGAAAAGCCACAGGATTCAGTGGTTCAAAAGACTCAAGTTGTTTGTGGGATACTGCACAGCCACTGACATTGATTTTTTGACACACACACTTCCGTAACCTAAATATGCACAACACCTTTTCCCCACTGCCTGTTGGATTGAGATTTGAAAACAATTCATCTTAATGATAACTTTTATATTTAAATAACTAACTGTAATTCACAGCTTTCTCCCTAATGCCCAGCATCTCTGCTCTCACTAAAAAAGTACCTCTAATTTGAGAAGACTGTGAAGTCCACATGTCCTATAATTGACTTATGTCAATATACTGCGCCCATATGTTGAAAGCTGCACACTGCTTCGGGAAATTCAACAAAATACAAAACTGACATCGTAGCCAAAGCCTCCAAAATAGGAAAGTCACCATGCAGACTATTTTGTTATCTAATGCGTCCATGCTTTTTATTACACATAAGATCTGTGACCAGTAATGCACTGGGTACATCAAGGTCATCAAAAGTATATACAACTAAAATCCCACCACACCAAATGCACAGAGGAAACTAGGATCATTTTATCATTATAATTAAATCATTATATCATAAATATCATTATAAATAAATGAGGCTTTAGTAGCATAGCACAACATCAGGAGTCAGTTACAGTATTTAGGCCACAAGTAAAATAACTGAAGGAAAAATTAGAAAAAAATCAAGGAAAACAGCTGCTAGGACAATGAAATGCCATAATAGCTATCATGAGGCTAATAAACAGACATGCGCTCAGTCAGAGGAAATTTCTTTTCAAACACACAATAGCACTGGCAAAAATGGTGACAGGTAAAGGAAGTCTCTGACAACACAGAGAGCATTACTTTTCCTTCTAGAAATCAAAACAAATTGTGCGTAACAGAGAAAGATTAATTAAAAGTGTGTAAGTGGAAAACTCTAGTAAGTTTTAAGTTAAAATCAACTATAAAATACAGACATAAAAAAGCACTGATAATTTGATTTTGACAAAAGCATAAGTCAGGCATCTACATAAAGTGATATTTCTTCATGCTTATCGCATAAATCCACATTCCGAACACAGATACATTTCACTAAAAAGTGAATCTCAGATTTATCACAGGTGAGAATTTCAGCTGCTTTTTTTTTAGATGCGATTAACATGCATAGTAATTTTTGTATTTAATTTCAGTTTTGTAAAAGCACTTTTTTAAAAAAAATTAACTCAATGGCTTTTTGTTCTAATATTTTTCTGCCTTTAGTAAAAAAAAAATACTTCAGTAGCATTTTTTCATCCACAACACACATGTGGGTAAGTGCAGTAGCTAC
This sequence comes from Cygnus atratus, assembly GCF_013377495.2. Lineage (NCBI taxonomy): Eukaryota > Metazoa > Chordata > Aves > Anseriformes > Anatidae > Cygnus > Cygnus atratus. The sequence goes on along the minus strand of NC_066365.1, from coordinate 33,346,731 downwards.
TTCAAACATGTGGAACTAAACCAACTTATCTCTTCCTTATCCTTTCACTGATAAACTGGCTCCTTCAAACTGACAGTTTTACAGACATTAGCAAGAACATAAAAGAAAATGCAAATAGATCATCTGTCTAGCACCCTTGCAGCGAAACCTTATTGTTTATTCAAGGTCCCCAAGGGTCTAAACAAATAATGTTTCCAGCAATAAAATATTGTTAAAGATCCTTTAAGATCCTTATGTTTTTGCATAAGCACTTATAAACTACGTGTGGGCAATAGAGAAGCAGTGCATGATATATTTTAGTCTGGGAGGATGGGGACAAGGTAAAAAACAAACAAACAATTGAATTAAATAACTACACTTCTTAATTTTGTACAACAGACCTAGCATACAGAAATACACTGATATCCTTTATGACAGGAGTACCTGGTAAAATAATGAGCTCATTCAAAAATACACTTCCAGGACTGGAAGTGTAAAATGAAAGAACACAATGAAAGGTTTTACAAGCTAATATAAGGGATCTGTTACATAAACACGTCTGCAGGTTAAACCAAAACAGATTTCACAAAACAATGGTGCGCTCTAAAGTGGAGTTGTTCTAAAACTGTTTTTATACTGAAATAGTGTTAAACCATTTCCATTGCATATCATTAACATTTGAGATTTTTTAAAAGCATCATGAAACTTTTTGGTAACTAGCCTTCAACTAGTGGTAGAGTCAAGTCGGAATGCTCTTGGAAATAGTTACTGTAGTTCAATGAGTTTCTTGAACTACTATTGCACTGGTGGTAACTCACTTCACTTTCATTTTTCTTATTTTTGCTTGTCTCCCACTAACATTCTATTGCAAGACTTGAAGGTTATTTTCACTTCTCTAAAAATCAATGAATACTATTCTTCTTTGCAAAAGAAGCAAGCTGTGTGAGAAAACTTACATTTTCCTATATGTAGAACTAAAAAGCAGTCAACTCGTTTTTTTTAATCTCATATTAGTGCTTATTCTCAGCTTCCTTCTAAGCACCCACCTCCTTTTTCACCTCAGCATTTGACATGGCCTTCTTATTTTATTACTTCAGACTATTGGTAACAGACCACACCTCTACTCAAGAGAAGCAGAAATCCTGCAACCAGCTCTGGATGGCTTAGAGTCAAAAAAAAGCGTGTGCACGCACACACACGTGTGTGTTTCTGTTCCTCTAACTCTCTCTCTCTCTCCCTCAAAAACTGGAAAGAGGGAGGAAGCAGACAACAGAAAATGAGTGGAACTTCTCAGCACTTTCTACACTTGGAACGCCAGTACAGACAAGATGCAATTCACTCCTGCCTGCCACAGACTTTTCATACTCCCTCTTATAAAAAAATGATACTTGAGCAAGCAAATTGAACAGGAAAAGTCTCAAAATTGCATTCCTTAAACAGTAATAATACACATATGAAATCCTTCAAGTACATAAACATAGATGCTCAGAACATCACATAAAACTGGGAATACAAACTGCAAAAGAGTTCAAAAAAGTTAATGCCACTTCAGAACATTACAATTATAACTGAAACATTTAAAAAGAAAACTAAGGGACAAACAAAATTACAAGTATCTCACTAGCACATTCACAATAGCTCAGACACCCTCACCAAGTCCTGCCATTCCAACAGCCCTTCTGGACACTGTATGTGCAAAACTCCAATCTCATGTTCAGGCTACAGTAAATTCAAGTAAGAAACAACTCAAATTCCTGCACCTTGGGTAATCACTAGTAAATCATACTCTTCTGCTCAATACCATGCTCTCTCTGCAAGAGACAAATGATCAGCTCAACATGGGCCATGAAGAGGCTTTATTTTCTCCATCCATTATCGGGATCTTTAACGATTGGGATAACAATTCCAGCAGAACACCAACCCAAAGATCATCAGCAACATAGTCAAAGGCAAGTTTCAACCACAAGGGGCACATTTGTATTGAGGAAAAGCCTTTTGTGCCGTGAAATACTCAGTGGCTTGAGTAAGTGAGGATGAAGAAACTTCTACTAAAAAGGCCACACTGTATGAGGCCAAAACATGTTTTCGCCTTCTTTCAAAATATCAGAGGTATAGAGTGAGCGCAGATGGTTATCTTTCCAACTTGTCAGCACTTCCTATTTGGTAGGCCAGGACATGTCACATCCACTCAATATAAAGTCCAGTGAGCTCAGGACAATCTTAAGGGTCAAATATCTGAGATATTCACAGACCTTGAGCTACAGGCAAGATGAAAATTTTAGAAGAAAACATGGGGAAGGAAGCTGATGAATTCAGAGCACAGGCAAACAGGAATGAAGACCTCTGGAACTATACTGACAGACTGATATTGCAACATGCAATTTTGATATCACACCTGCAGATGGAGGATGCTCACATACTGCATAAAGCTTATTCCCAAATTATGCTTATATAAACATTACAACTAAAACACTGTCATTTGCTGTTTAATCTTATTTCAGTGTCTATATCTTCCTCTCATTTCTATTTTGTAGTAAAGCAACTCAAACCTACACAATAGAGCATTATATGTAAAGGTTTTGTCTGCTTAGTCATTTTTAAAACATATCAAACAAATGCTTATTAAACACTTTATAAAATATATGGACATAAAAAGCAGCTAAAAATTTATTTTTAAAAGTAGCAATGTTTTAAATAGCCTTCATATAAAAATGTGTAAGCTCACAACTTATGTTCTCTATCATATATCCCCAGTCTTACCTGCTTTTAAAAAAAGATTTTTTCTTCCTTAATGACTAAGTAAACAGACTTACAATAAATGTTAACTGAAAAGAAAAAAATAAGGACAAAGCATTGACTGTCTACTGCAAGGAGACAAAAATGAGTGAAAAACATGATCTGAACTTTGGGAAATTTCTTTTAATTTTGTTTTTATAGGAAGCTCACTTACTGTTACTCCAATAAGGTTAAAGCCCTTATATGGAACCATACTCCAAATTTAAATGTGTGCTATTCACCTGAGCCACACAAATGTAAACTACACCATATCTCCATTTTTTTTTTTGTTTCCATGCCACTACTTTACTGCAGAAAAAAAGAAAGTCTTACATTTTAATCGGTTTAAGGCATGATTTCATTTATCCCTTCACTACTACTTCTAATTAATTAGATTGCCAGTCTAAACATGTCTTATATAAAAATATAAGGATTAAAAAATCCTGATTAGTTTCTTTTTATTCATATCGGTTCAGATTAGATGTCCATTTTTTGCCAAAACTCCCAGACATGCTGGAAGCCACACAGTTACAAACTACATCAGTATTGTTTATTGTCTGGATTTCTTATACATTCCACAGGCACCAGGACATTTATTCTTATTCTATGCTTCTTTAAAAGATTGAATGAAACTGAAGATCAGTGTTTATCTGATTTGTTTCAATTAAAAGCAAATAAATACTGACTTCAGAAATGGTAATAATTAAGCCCATATCTAACCTGGGTAACCACATGTGAATTTAATGCACTAGAAATTATTTTAAATAACAGTTTCAGAGCAGGTAAGGTTTTATAGTTTTAAAAACAGATTAGCTGCTAAGAGTCAATCTTCCTCAAACCACTTTAGCATTTTAAGACAGCTTATTTTCCTAGTCCAAACATTACTCCTGGACTAGCATAGTGCTATCCCCCTGTGATTTCAGTGACTAAATAGCTTCTCCCTTTTGCAAAGAATAAGAACATATTAGATTTCAATAGCTTTTCATTTCATTTATCTTGGCTGGAACAAAATCTTTCTGATTTCCCTAAGAAATGTAAGGAGCAGTTAAAAATGACAAGAAATATCTTCCAGACACAAAAGGACATGAGAATGGATTACATTCTTCCCTCAGTCTTTGAAATTTGGATGTAAGATCATAAAAATGGAAAACAGGAAGCTCAAACATTGAAAAGAAACACCAACAATCAGACATAAATTGAGATTTCCTTGATTAAGATGCAAATCAGTTTTAAGACTTGACATTAAACTTCATGGGCACAAACAATCATGTGAGCCTAAACAGCCTTCCGACTTAAGCATGGCTAAGTAGAAAAGCATGCCTTTGACACAGTGTATAAGGTTAAACATCATTTATCTCGTATGGAACAACCAGAGAGAGTAAGGGTTCAAAGGACCACTTGCTTATAAACAACGTACTCAATTTTGTCCCCACTGAAAAAACTGTCCAAAGCAATTAGTTCAGCATCAACATTGAATCTGACCTCAGGCTAAAGCGATTGGAAGCACTTCTATATAATTTCCAGTCTTACTTAGCATTAACAAATATATCCTTGGACACATACCCTAAAATTTATAAATAAGTATATATTTTATGTAACAAAAAAATGAATGTTGTATTTACACTAAATGCGAGTTAATTTAGCATACCTGTTTTCCTGTTTTTCTTTATCTGTTTGAGAAATTTTCTAATTATACTGCATTAATGAAATCAGACATTTACATTTGTTTGGGTAGGAGGTAAAAGGAGTACTCCCCCCCCCCAGAGAAAAAAAAAAAAATTAAGTTTTGTTTTGTTTTTTAAATAGAGCATTATTTTTGTAATTTATTGCTTTTTGAACAGAAGGGTTTGGGGTTGTTTTTTGTTTGTTTTTCCTTACTTTTAACTTCTGTATCTACAGCATCAAAACTAAGAATAAAACAATCTGCATGATAAATGATCAGAAAACATCCAAAAGAATGAAATCTTATATCTATGAACCCACGTAATGTCACTGACAATTGGTCCAGTTTAACCTAGAGTCACATTTATTTTCCTGGGAAGTATCTGGTACCAGTCTTTGTTGGATGCACAGATACCAAATGCAGGCCTGCAAGCTGCTATATGAGAGCATATAACAAAGATACAGACAACGTAGCATGCAGGATACAGAGGTCTCTTTTGTCTGACCTGATAATTTAGGACATGTTATACCACATACGCTCCAGTAGTTTAAAAAAAAAAAAGTATAAGATACAATCTTCCCAGATTGACATATTACCCAATAACAAAATAGAACCAGCAATAACTATCAATGTTCTTAATATAAGCAAGACTCACATATAGACAGGTATACAGACAGCTAATATATGTATTTGAATCAGTATTACCACTGAAAACAACTAATGACTTCATGTCTGAAAAATGGTTGTTCTCATCTACAGTGTTTTAATACCTGGATACATACTGAAAAACTCACCTTGATTAGAAGATCATAGAACAAAAACTTGTTCGTTTGTGTTCAAATGGATGTTGGGGAAAGGGGAAGCAAGCGTGCAAGGTCTGGGAGTTTTGTTATCCAATTAACTTTTACTCACCGGGAGATTCTCCTGACAGATCTAGGGCTTGGGCTGAATCTAAAGAAGAAACCACACTGACAGAATTTGCAGGAATACCCATAGCAGCTGTAGAAGAGGAAATGGTTGATTTCTTCGGTGGTACAACAACACTCCTACAGAAGACAAAAAGTGGACAAATACCACCATATGAAGGTTCACATGTGATCTAGGACATCCATTTCCATGTCCTGCCAAATTACTGTTCCCTCTCTATTTTCTTCTGTCATCGTCTTTGGCAATCTATCTTAACATAAAGGACACTTCACTGTGGTTTAGTTTTCAATGGGAGTTTAATATCTAATCCACTTTCTCAAAATCACTGAGAAACAAACATATAATTACAGGATCAGCAGGGTAAGTGACTTGCAAGTAGGCTTTACTTATCATTTTAGCTTCCCAAGATTTGCTTTTAACTTCAGACAACTACTTACAAAAGATATCAGAGGATTCACAATGAAAAGTGAGATACAATTAACAGTGAGGGTTACCTACACAGTATACTCTTTCTGGTATTCTAATGCAAAACTGAATATTAATCGAAGAAGGATCTACTATAGTTAAAAATCACCCAGCAATCTCAGAGTGCACATACTAACATTCACACACAACTCCCAAACATACCTAATATAATAATATATAAAAATATTAATATAGCTGATAACATAAATTTGAGTGTAACTTGGTACATAGGAAAACTTGATTCATAAATCAAAACGCTTTTTGGAGTTGAAGAGAGAATCTCTATTTTTTATGTAAGTTTAATTTCAGGCCTTATAGTCAGCACTAAAGATTATACAAGAGGAAAAGATGCAAAGTGACAAGTTAGGCATGGAGATTTATCTCATATGTTATGAACACATCTATTTATGCTATACCAATTTCAATTAAATTGTAGTACTTTATTCCAAATACCTAAAAGGCCTTGTTAAGCATACGTTAAAGGCATTTTTAATTGCAAGTTAGCTCCATAAACATGCAAAAACCCAGCTAATGAGGTAAAGAGTACAGCTGATATATAATGCACTCCCACAGCAGCGCTTACTTTTAATTACCTGGTGTTAACCATAAGCTGAAAGTCTTCAACATTCAATTTATTTAATCACATCTTTTGTTGACGCTACTATAACAACACACTGAAAGAATTCCCTTAATAGCTTTAAAATATTCATTTTCTAAATAAAGTAACTCAGAAACTTGACCCAAATTCAGGTGTGATAATAACAATCAAAAAAAGTTCTGTCCAGTATTTTTAAAATCATTCTTGCTAGCATGAAAAAAAGAATGGATTGTTATTTGACTCCCTTGTTCATCCAAATGATGTCACAGAAGCTAGACCATGTTACTGACCAAATCAACCCTTCTTAATGGCAGGTGTAGGCAGCCGCCATTTTGGGAGGTAGTACATGTCACATCATTATAAGGGTGACTGCTAATGTTAACTATACACTAAAAAAATAGAAGCAACAACACCTGAGCCCCAAGTCAGGATATTGTGCCTAAACCACGAATTTTGCTGATATGTTCATGTCAGTTTCCCCAAAACAACGATCTTAAAAAAAAAAAAAAAAAAACATTTTTTCAGATTGACTTCTAAATTATATTCACATTACTAATTAATTTTGCACTACCCAGGTATAACAAGGGAATATTTTGCTCAATATTCTGTGATATCAGCTGTCTGGAAACCGTTACTGCAATTTTGTAATGCACATTCAAATATCTCAAAGGGGTGCAGAAATTAACGCAAGTTTACTTAGTAGAAAGAAGATGCATCCACACAGTAAACATATGGATATTTCCCCAATATCCACGATGTAGCACTGAAATCCAGGTGTACTCCCTTATGGATTTTAGGTTCTTGTACCCAATTCAAGAAATATTGACCAATAATATTAACCCAAATTGAACATACATGTTACAAAAGTGTGTCTATTAATTTGGACTGTACGTGGTCTCAAAACACAAACTGAAAACGTTTCTTTGCATATCCACTAAGTTACAGAAACAAATATCCATTTGCTGCTAGGAAATACACCCACAATTATATTGCATACAAGGTGGTATGGTGGAATGTTTAGTGACTAATTCTGGTGCAATGTGCAGATGGCAACTGTGCACATACAGGTAGTGCCTATCCAAAAATATATATAATTAATGTAATTCATTTTAAACTGGAAGACATAAAGTTACCTTCTAGGGCCTCTTTTACAGTTAGAAAGTCTTATGTTTCTAGGACTTGAAGTCGAGCACAATTCTCTCAAAACATCAAATCATAATGGCTCTGTCCTCTGAATGTCTATGAATGCTACTGATCCTACCGCAGGATTCGACTAAGAACCCCAGCAACTCTGAAGCAGCTGGTATTTCAAGACTTCAAGGCCAGCTCTGACCTACATCTTAAATACATTATACATACAAAACTGCGTGAAATTCTTCTAATTTCAGATATTAAATGCCTCCCCCTTTTGGAGGGAAATGCAGGAATGAACATGCTTGAAGGATCAAGGAGTTTTAGCCAGGAACAGCATTACTACAAGAAGTTCCTCACAGCACAAGTCAGTAAGGACTGGCAGTAAGGAAGCTTGTGTACAGATGGATCTGTTACCTTAATGCTGCTCCTCTGTACCTGGCAATAGGTGGAGACAAAAGGAAATCCCAACTATAACAGTCTTCCATTTTCTGTGCTATTCCTGACACAACACTATATATTATCATTCCTTCCTGTAAACTCCTACTGACCTTCAGCATGCTTAAATGTAGCTGCACTGAGGGAGCACTTTCAATAAGTTGCCAGATCCTGTATAGCTACCTAAGGAGAGGTGCATTGAAGCAAAGGAATTGGAGATGCTACTTTTTTTATTCACTGTGTCAGACAGCAGTGAATAACCACAACAGTCCTTTCTGCCACCTAAGATCTTTTGCATACCTTCTCACCTTCAAACCTACAAAGGTTTGAAAAGGTCCCTTCTCCTCCCTCTCCAAAACGTCAATTTGAAGCACACAGCAAAAAGAAGAGCCAGGTATTGTCCAAAAACATTATATAAAGAAATCCCAAGCCCTGAACGTACTTTCCCTCTGTCTTCTGGCCAGTTACCAAAATCACTTGATTCAAAAGTGCTTCAAATATTGCAAGAACAATAAACTAAAACACTGAAACAACTTAATTATTTTACTGCATTAATTGCTGTAAAATTTACTTATTGTAATGTACTTCTTTAACCACATGACTGACCAACTTTTTTTTTTCCTGAATATTTAGGTGTAAATGTAACTGCTCAAACAGAAATTTCTTACAAGATTATTTAAATGCTAATATAAGTAAAATCAATGTTATTAGCAGAAAAACATATGACAGTGGAAAATCACAATTAAATATTGTAAATAAACTATGTGGAAAATATGATAAATATATCATTTTAATAAATCAAATACTGTCTTAGAAATTAATGTGCTTTCAGCTTCTATCAAATAGGACGCTTGCTTTCAAAGAGTACACAGAAGACTTCTTTTTTGTAGCTAACCTAATAAGTACTTCTTAAAAAGTTAACTATTGCTACATATGTGAATAGAATATCCATAAATAGGTGTAGTATATTTCAGTAGATCTACAAAAATAATGTTTTTAAAGCTTCTGTAATCATGCATTAATTTCATCAGAACAACAACAAACATTCAGCAACCTCATAAAGAGCTACTGATGTCACATGAAAGAAAACCATCAATATACTTTACTCCTTAACATTTTAAGTATTGCACCATTTCAGTTAACTCTAGACTTTCTGGTTGCATTTATAAATTATGACATCCATTGTCATAATATGCAGATAAAGAAGAAATAATATAATCCAGAAAAAAATGCACAAAAATATTCTTAAGATGCCTTTCAAGAAGAACTCCAGCACTATTGTAAAAATGCAAGTTTAGTTGCCTCATTCACGTGACTATCAGATGTTTTCCTTTTTTAATTTAAAATCAACTTTAAGGTCTAAAGTAGGAATTTACAGCACGTGAACTGATAAACGTAGGTCAGGCATAGTGAGAACTAGCCACCATAAATACATCTTAGCCAGAAGGTCAGTGTGTTATTAGTCCCAATTATGCTGAAGTGTAAGAAGCCTTCGTGTTGCAGACAATTATTCACTGCTGAATGAGCACAGACCACTGAGCTGAACACTGACTTCCATCACAGACAAAGGCTTACACAATAATGATCTATTCTGCCAAATTCTATAAGGATTTACTTATTGAAAGCTTTCTTGTTTTCAAGATCGCTGATTTTTGTTTCAACATAAAAATACAAAGTAACTATAAATATCTCCTAAATTTCGAGCACATTTTTGCTAAATATTTATTCTTTGGAAGTTTGCAAGTCTGCCATTAATCTTAAATATATTCTAAGTTACAGATTTTCCTTGGGACTGAGACAAATATTCCTAATACAACATGGGCCAGGCCAAACTGATGACCTCACTATAATTTAAAAATACTTACATGAGCTCTAATTCCTCTTGACATATAGGAATTTGTATGGATGTAAATCTCAGCATTCCATTTTTTAGCACTGAACAGCAATACAGGTGACAGTTTGTCTGTTTCCCTACGGGATAATGGTTTTCATTCAAAACCAAAAGAAGTTAGTCTTGTTCCAGGCTACCAGAACTATGACCACTGCAGGGGCTTCTAAGCGATGAGCAAAAGACCAGTAAAGAGGATCAACTTTCACCTCTACTTTGTGAGCCAGGAAAGCAGCCTGCCATGTCAGTGTCATTCTATAGGCTCTGCTCTCTGTAGGCTCTGCTCTCTGTAGATAATACCATTCTCTAATGTCTCCCTTGAAATACCCAAGGAGAAAGGAAGAATAACAGTCTCAAAACCATGAGAGATCACAGGAGTGGGAAGGAGGGAAGAGGGAAAAGAAAAGATGATAAAAAGAATACAATCATTTTGGGAGGAAGCTTTAAAATCAGCTTGGCAGGGAGAAGACTTCAAATGGTTGCCTCTTCAGCTCCTGCAGAATGCAGATTTTTGGGGTGCCAAAGTAGCTGAGCTTCTCATCACAGCATAACTGCCTGCACCTCGATCTACAGATTCCCCATTCTCATATTCTGTCCCCACCTGTGCCTGGTAGACTCAATCTTATTAACAACAACTTCATTCTTGCTACACTTGAAGCCCAAATCACTGATGTCTAACATGTATTAATTCCATATAAAGACAAATTTTATATTTAACCGTAATACCCCAATTAACCATTACAAAGGCACAGGCATACCACTGAATGACTAACACAAATGCAGACGGAGCCAAGCTAAGCAGCTCACAGACAAATGTTCCAAAAAAGATAAACAAGCTTATTAACATACCTATTCTGTAAGTTACAGCTTAGCCGTAGATTTCGCATGATTTAAGAGCCTATATTCCTTAGAACCCTCAGCATCGGCTTCCTATAATGACATGATTATTGAGTGGTTCCACAAAGAGCAATAGAAGCCAGGAGAGACCAAGTTTTTATTTTACATTGCACAATAAAAATGGCAAGCTATAGGCTATGGTTTTTATTAGACTAACTGACGAGAAATTTCTGTTTTTTGGTTTTTGTTTTTTTTTTAATCCTAGCTTCGGTTATTTTTATTGCTATTTTATTTAAATTTGCTTGCATTAGTCCCCCCTTTTTCCTACAACATTATTGCCAAGTAAGAAAACTGTTGTAGGACCCACTGAAATTGGAACATTAATTCATGTTCCTGGGGATGCTGGGAAAAAGCCAATGCAAGTCTTGAACTTCATCACGATAAACCCTTGGCACCCACTAATCACAAGATTGTATCTTCACATAAGATAAGGGGGGATTTTTGGCATGGGAATGAACACACACACCTAGTTGTTCGCAAAGGCTTGCAACCTGGCAGCCTTTCAGTTAGGTTTCACTCACATAGCTGTTACTGTATACTCTCCAGCTATAGCTGGGAAGTTGATAATCCTTAAGATATGAGGAGAGTTTTGATTTCTGACACAGCATTCCTGAGATAAATGCAGGATCAGAGAGATGCTTTGAAATTCCCAGAGATACCCCACTGGTAAACTGCTACATGGGAACAACTTTTACCAAAGCAATTTTTTGTTTTGTTGTTTTTTAAAGAAAAACAAATTAAACAGTAGCTCACAGACCTTGTTTGCTATCAGACAACAGATTATATTTAAATCATCGCAGAAAGTTAGAGAGCATCCTAAAGCTTGTTTTTCCAAACTTTCCCTACGTACCCTTAGTATTTTCGTGTATCCCAGAGATAAAAGCTATTATTTTCAACTCTTTTACAACCTCCTGTAAAAGGTTTTTCTTTTGCTGGTACAACTCCTTCATGCTATTGTCACTAAACACTGTGCTGTCATTTCAGAGCATAAACTTGTATTTTAAGCAGAGTCACACTACCTAAAGATATAGGCACTTTGAAGTGGTCATGGAACTTTTCTCTATATATCATTTTAAATATAAATATTTCATATATGCACTTATTCTATCTTTTTGATTAACTGATTTACTAGCTAGCAACATGCCTCGTCACAAACCAACATATTTACCAGAGATGCAAGATTGTGCATGTCACTACCAGATTATAATTGTCTAGGGATAAGACTTCTACATCATTAAGTACACTTTTGTCTACCTGACAGGCCCATAAAGGGAATGAAATGAAATAGTAAGCCACTGAGAAACTAAGAACCACTGACTTAACAAGGTCACATGCAAATGCTGATGGACAAAATATTTTATACTAGTTCACGACCTTCTCCTCACATATTTAGCCCCTCCCATTAAACATAAAAAGTAAAAAGTTATACCCTCACAATGGTGTGGAGCAGTCAGTGGAGCTACATAAGCCCCTACAAAACTGCTTGCCGTCTGCTCTCCCATTCACAAGCGTGTTGCTGCCTTACTGCTCCAGTCTACGCACCACAATCACAATTCCAAGTGCTCCTTTCTCATGTCTGTATGTATTCCTTCACCAAACTACTTTCCTTTCAGTATCTGATAGAGTAAACATCAGATTGTTCTTGTCTCAAGGAGAAAAGAGTCCATCTGGGACAGTGTGGAGACAGACTGGAGAGTTAAAAGGGCAGAACAGAAAGCAGTTCAACTTTTCAGTGACTTGCTTCACCAAATCCAATTATACCAATATCAAGTTTTTCACAGTTCATATCTCTATCATTCAACAAAAAATCATAAGACTTTCCTGAGGACAAACACTCGTCACAGACTAAAATTGCATGCTATTTCACATCAATTGCCCACTTGTTTTAAAGAGCAACAACAGGTATTTGTAAGGAAGTGCTAAAAGCAGCAGGGACTGAGAGACCAAGTTCTAATTCAGTGTCTCTATTCTCCCCATTTTCCCCTTCTGCCTTCATCCTCCTACTGCTCCCAGAACATTTCCTCCTGTTCAGCACTGTGAGCAGAACACATTATTTACTTTGAGACCAGAGCAAGTGGACCAAAAGCTAGCACACACACCACCTGTAACCTAGCCAGAAAACAAGCACCATCTCTTTCCCCTTTAGCAACACGGAGATCTGAGCTAAGACACGTCAGACAGCTGTAGCATACCACTGGCAGAGCTGCACTTCTTTCTTCGGTCATCTAAGTTTGCTAGTTTGAGCATAGCAGCCATGGACTGCAAACACATCAGAGCCAAAGGATATCCATGAATAACCAGGAGATCAAATACTGCGCTGGTAACAAGGGTGCCCTCCCACCAGCAGATCCACTGCAGAATTTCTGGATATGACTAAGGCTTTGCTAGAGGCAAGAATATTATGAGATGCCTTCTTTTGTTCTTTTTGTTTTCTTTACTGTCTTTGGAAATCCTGTAGAGGTAAAAGTCGGTAATAGTAAAAGACAATATGGCCTATTACACTTGTGAAAAGATGTAGAGGGCACCAAAATGATCATCAAGAAAGAGGGATTTCACTCTAATAGAAAAAAGAAATGCCCATTTTAAATCCACTGTACATTTCAGTATTAAGAAAGGCAGATGCTTATTAAAGTAAAACAAAATGAAAAAAAGGGTTCTAGCTATTACAGTAACACAGCAAATCTAAGAGGCTAGGGATATATCTATTGAATGAAGCCTGAAAGATTTAAAGTAGGCCCTTAGCAGAACACAGATGCATTTTCATAAAGGAGCACGGGAGTATTGCACTGGTGGAAGGACACCTAGCTGATTACCTCCATTGTTCTCAGTCCATTTGTTAGTTATTACTAAGCCAATATTCTTTTGCAGGCCCACAGTAACAGAAACTAGATACAGGTGTGTGATAACGCACATGCTAATCTACACATAATTGAAATTATTCAACATCCATTTTAGTTAGTTTTAAAGAACCCAGGAAATAAATGTGCACAGTACAGCAGCACTCATTAGATTATGAGCCAATTCCTAATTTAGAAAACATAAAAAGTATGGTTTCTTTCCTTCAAACCAGGAAAAAATGTAATCAGGAAGCTAATGAGCTGAGTATCTTCTCAAGTGGCACATGACAGCATTAAACTAGAAGTTTATTCATCAGTTATCCTGATATATCATTGATTTGTTGTATTAGCCTTTACCTTGCAGATATTTCATCTGCTCTGTCTCACATAGTTACCATTAATATGAAGAGAGGTAACACCTGATAGTGCAGAAAAAAAAAAACACTTGGATTTATTTTTTTTTTTGAATGTAAAGCACTCTCCTGAAGAAGCACCAGTCTATCTTTGGTATTTCTAAAAGGTATCTGCTTGAATAAATGCACCTAATCTATCAAGATTTGCTAAGTGTGTCACTGGAATACATAGACACTTCAAATGTCAGAGCACAAAGATCATGAGGGAGGATGATAGGGAGAGGGAGACAATTGGGAGGAGAGTTAACAAATGCTATGCAGAGCAGAAGATAAAGGAGGAGGCAGAAAACATCTGAAAGTGCTGCTGTTAGGAATAGGAAAACAGGAAAGACAAAAGAGCAGCCTACACTCAATCTTTTCTTTTACTCTTGCGATCATTTCTAGGCAATTTCTTGCCCCTCTTACCATACTTGCTTCTGAGCTGTAACATGCATGGAGACAGAAGAGTCAACTTTTAAAAAAAAAAAAAGAAGCGATGGTTTTGAGACATTCAAGTATAACTCAATTACCAGTCGTTTTCCAGCACAACAAAACATCCCATGAATTGCAGAGAATACCACAGTATCTTCATGGTGAACCCATTTGAGGGCTTTGTAGTCAACGGTTCTACTTAAAAATCAAGCATCTTGATTACATTAAGTACTAGATGACACTGTACATGAGATCTGCTGAAACTAAGTGTGATTTGTTTTCATTCAGATAGCTTAAGCAAACTGAAATAGTCCAAATATTTTAGAAGTTACATTACCTGTCAAAGGAATGGAACTGTACATGATGCTCAGCACCTCCTTCACCAAGTACTCCAAGGAAGGCTGGTGGCAGAAGAGCAGGATCCACTGCAGTCCCATCAGCTGGTGTGCTTACCAAGCTTCTCAGGATGTCTTTTACATTAACATTTTTTGCAGCTGGCACAGAAGTTGCAGGCTTACTATCCTCAGTTTCTGTCTCATTTCTGCCCTCCTGAGACTTATTTACTTCTAATGAGAGAGTGCTAAGTACTTCACTGATAGCATCTGGACCTGCACTGACATTCAGAAGTCCTGCTTCAACACCACCACCTGAACTGTTTGTTTGCACTGAAGTTGGTTCCTCCCCAAGACCAGAGTCCCTTCTTCGTAAAGATGCTGTACTTTCTGAAACTTCAGTGGAGGCTGAAGTTGAAGCACTGAGAGCAGCAGATGGGTTTTCCACATCTGTTCACACCAAAGACAGAGAACAAATTTGAGAAGTGCATTATTAACACCACAATGTATTCACCACAATGCTCCTAAAAAAGTAACACTAATAGGTGACAAAGGAAATAACACAGCTATAACTATTTCCTCTTGCCTGCTTAGAGATTTAGTATTTAAGTATTTAGTATGAAACTTGGAACAGAAGAAAATCCTTCCAATTTCTAAGCATAAAAAGTCTCAACATCCAAACTTGAGACAAAAGAAACAGAAAATATTGACTCAGTCAAAGAATGAAAATGAATTGATTGCCCTAAAGAAGAGTAGCAGTAAATAAAATACAGTCTTACAGTGGAAACAAAAAATTGGCAGTCTATGCTTATGCATGCTTGACCTTAAGCAAGATAGCAATTTTTCTGCAACAAGCATTCATGAATACTTAGCTACTTCACTGAGATTAAACACCTCTATTTATTTATTAGGTTCTTCTCAGATGAGAAAGAGGGAAATGGGATACTTTCATGTTATTTATTTAAGTGGTTATAAAGCATATATTTCTGTACAATCTGAAGTGGCCTTCTACAGAAATTTAAGATGCATAAGCCACATTACTATATTTAGCCAAATAACAAACAGTTCACCTGTAGCAGGAGTTCCATTATTTTCATTCTCTGATTTCTTGAATGACTGGCTATGGTTTGGTGGTCTTCTTTCATTCTGGGGTTCCAGAATATCTCTGTATTTTGAAACCATGAGCACAGAAATGAAATATACAACAGCCAAAGCCAAGAACTGAGCCTGTTTACTATCCTCCTGTAGAAAAGGACACACACACAGATTTTCTATTACAATTTCAGCAGCATGCTTATTTTTCTGTAAAGTATGCCCAGCGCTACCATAAACAGACTGAAAGTAAGCTGATATGTCAACAACGGAAGAACAATATTCTCTAGTCACAATTTGCCTCACCCATAAAGCTGGAGAATACAGCAATTGTATTCAAGGGGCACTAATCCCTTCATTTTTCATATATGACAACGTTGACTAAGGTTATGTGCTTTGACTACATGCTTCCAGTTGGTGCAGGGACTAGGTCCCCTTTATTTACATGTGTTTCCTCTACTGCATGATTACTCATTTGCCAAGATATTAACATTTGCTGAAATAGTACCAGGCAAGTGTACTCAAGAAAACTGAAAAAGTATTTATAAATTATTACATATCAGTGAAGGAAGTGGAATAAATTCCAGAATACAAGTTATTTTATTTCATCCTCAGATTGTCAAGATGGATGTACTGTAATACATTAAATTTAAACAAACAAGGCATTAAACAAACAATGCATTGGCATTACTGGTATAATGTTTTCAAGATTTATTTTTTTTTTCATCTCTTCACAACATTTTAACATGAATTATGCCAAGTGCCTCTTCAGGGTACTCAGTCACTCCTAGTGAAAGACAGGAAAGGCCTACACGGACAGCTGTGAATAGACAAAGATTTAGTCTAAGACTATCCCCTTCACCCTTTGGTCAAAAAATAAAATCTACCAAAGGAAAAAACGTCTTTGTACACATTGGAATCACAGGAGAACTGAGTAATTTTGGTCATCACAGACCAATTGGCGGGGGGGGGATGGGGAGGGGGTCAGGTTTTCCTCTCATGTACTTAAGTACTCAGGAGGCATTCATTTTTTTCTTTTCTCTAACTTACTTTCTTGAACTTCTCAAACGGTAAAGCTCATTTTATCATGATCAGAGTGCAGCCCCCTAGATTGGTAAGAATTAAATAGAATTTTCTTCATAGTTAGTTTTTGTAGGACAGTTTTCAACTGTATTTAACAAAATTGTGGTCCAGTTAAGCAGCGCTACTTCTTATTTTTTTCTGCTATTTTTATAGAATTCCTTGAAATACAGTTCATATAGTTATACTACTGATGGTTAAGTGGAATCCACGTAGGTTCCTCCTATATGTGTTCAAATCATACCAATCACAATTCTGTGCACTGAATGCCATTTAAGAAACCGCACACAAATGAAACATAAAACATTTAGACATCAATATAAACAGCTCAGATAAAAGGTACTCCAGAAGAGATCTTTTATTGTCTACTTTTCCTCTACAGCTCAACACAGTCGCCAAAAAGCAGAGTTATTGTATTATTCTACATATACTCGTGAAACAGAAAATCCAGTGGCTTAGATATACCATAAAAAGCAAACTCCATATGCATATATTGTTTTTTAAAACTAAAAAGTGAGAATATAAAATGTGCTCGATTTTGAAAATCACATTGTTAGGATTATTTTAGTTGCCACCAGTACAGAAGATTAACTACCCATTGCTCTTTTGTACACTGATACTGGTAGGGGCTGAATGAAGCTTGTTTCAATCAGTAATTCCTGTAAATGTGAAAACCAATAGTTCTATCCAAACTATTCTGGATAGCACAAAAGCCATTGGGTCATTCATTATACTTGCTAAATACTCTAAATATTGTAAAGTAAGTTGTAGCATACCAGCTTGGGGCCGATGACTCAGAGCCATTGTAGCTACTGTATTTGCTTACAGAGGGATTTTTTTAAGCAATCAATCTCAATTTCCTCAATATCAGCTATAAAGTTGCTGACATACGGCAAAGTTATTTTTAGTCAATTCAAGCCGAAAAAGCATATGCATATATACAGCACATACACACAAATTGGTTCCTCTGAAGGGACATAAAGGAATTACATATGGCCTCTAAGTCATAACTAGCTAGAAAGATACTCGTCAAAAAGTATATGTAAACGTCTTCCTGACACATAGTATATATAAACAATTTGTCTATGTACAGCATGTGAAAGAATATATTTGTACTAGAAACAACATATTTAACATGCAAGAGTCTGGAAAGCTATAGGCAGAATTCCAGAGAGTCAGTTCAAGTTTAGACAACTGCGTTAACACAGCAAGCATATAGCAAATAGAAGTCTAGGTATAACATAATTTGTAACTCACTATATCTCTGAAAACTACTGCTCGAAGTCGATTAATATCCATGTCCTGCAGAAGTCTGTCATGGTCTCGTATTGGAGAAATTCCACCAGTCACAATGTCCACTGGACTCTATTCAAAAAAAAGCAATTTTTTCAAAATCTGTTTTTAAAAGCATTCTATGAATAATCAAGCATGTACAATTCCCCACTGTACATCATATTATCATAACTGGAAGCACAAAAATCACATATGTATTTTGTATTTTAAGGGAAAACAAAAATCTGAATTTCTTGTGACAAAATTATTTCACCATGCAAGTTTAAATATGTACATGTTAAATTTCTACCTTGGAAAAGTTAATTCAGGATTTCCAGTGTTTATGTTCTTCAGCTCTATTAAAGTATCAGTGGTACAGTTACAAATTTAAAAACCTATCCCTTTGCACACAGTAATGATTATTAACTTCTGTGTTCTGGAATGTGCTCTCATGCTTACCTTTGCTGTGGATTTTCCTGTTCCTATAAAGCCCTGCATTGTTTTTTGGTTCTTTGCAAGGTCTCCAATAGGCTTCATCCGTGCATGGTGTTGACACTCCAAGCAATTTCTTACTGCTACTGCACATACTTGAAGGGAAAAGAAATGTTAAGAATTACCCTGGGAAATAGTATTCTCTATATCCCTTACAGAGATGTATAATATGTCTGTTTATTACTTAAGCTATAAAGTTTAAGCACATCAGTAAAAATATTTTGCTTCCAGACGTTTTAAATAGTTGCAAAACAATGCTCAAAATACATTAATAATTAATACTTAACTATTACAACACATAAGTTATATGTAACGAATACTTCAAAGTTAGTAAGTTAGCATTATTGCATCCTTTTTTCATCACTCACTGAAATTTTACCATGCATTCAATCTCATGAGCTGGGTAAGGTGAAGAAGCTAAATTTCACAGACTAGCAAGGAAGAAAGAAGTGATACACTACTGAAACATGTCAATAGTTGCTTCACAATATTCTTGGACTAAACATTCTTATGTTACATGACTTTTTTTTTTTTAGTTTCAAATTGTACCTGTTTTGTCTTCTAATATTATTTTCAAAGGAAAAAAGAACTACCCCACCTCTATACCTGTTTGCATCCCATAAATCTTGTTCTACCTGCACAAAGTTTTAATTGCCTAGAAAGGGAGAGGAAGGCTAGTTACTGTTGTTGCTCTGAGCTGCTCTGGCACTCATGCAAATTAAACTTTTCATTGCAAAGAAATCTTACAGCATGCAACTGGCATGAATACTCTCCTCCTGTATTAACTAACTGGATGCAGATAATGATTTTATTACTATTATTATTTTACTTTTAAGTAATGATTACTTTCATTCAATCCAATTTGATACAAACATACTATAATTCTGGATACAGCTACTAATCAGTTTGAATCCTTTAGAAGTTTACATCTCTATTTTTCACTATTCCTTCACCTACTGAACACAAGATTTAAGCCTCTTCTCTAAGGTAAACCTGTGAATGTTCACGCTTTTATACATGGTACAAGATTTCTTTTTTTCTTAATGCTGCTGTATTATCAGTCTTGATTATTTAGGGAACTTTGGAAAAAAATATTTTCATGGGTAAAATGAAAACATACATCCACAACAGTCAGGCTACCAAACTTTAATCATTTGTTTTATTTAAACTTCTTAAAGAGGAAAAAAGCCATGCATATGCATTGTAGGGTAGAGTAATAGTAAAATAGCAAGAGATCCCAAGGCATCTTAGACTAAATTTAGTCTTGACTTAAAAAAAAATAATAAAAAAACAAGCTATCAGTAGCTAACTATTTCATAATAGCAAGCTCCTATGCTTATTAAGTGGCTTTATTTACTTACCTAGACGAAGACATTGTCGCAGAACTCCTCCAGATGACATATTTTTCTCAGATTCAATTTCAGTGAAACCAAGAGAGCTTGCAAAAATTAGCACATCCACAAGGTTGATTAATCTCTGGAGAAATGTTAAAGACGCTTCTACTGAAAGTCCTTGAGTCGGCTCAATATTCTCCAATTCATGCTACACAGAGGAAAAATTGCAAGCAATATTTACTTCTTTACAAAGATGATAATTCGTACGTATCAAATTAAGAAAAATGTATGTTGGAAGTCTGTTTTCAGTCAAATTCAAAAGTACTAATTCATCATATTCTAGAAACAATCACTAGCATTGAGATTTAATCTTATTCCAGACCACTGTAGGACAATGAAGCTAAGCGACTTCTTTTTATCTCGTCAGGCAACGAGGGCAGGCACCCAATTTATCTTAGAGAATGCGTGGAAATAGCAAAGGAAGGAAAGATGTTTGTGGAAACACCCCCTTCATATTCCTGTTTCCCAAAAGGACAGATATAGTAGTTAATATACTGCATAAAGAAAGGTGTATACCCACAAGAGAAAATTCAAAATAAAAATGAAATTTCTTACAGTAGCAGATGTAGCAGCAGACAGCAATGGCAATATACCACCACAAGCCATGATCATGTTGTCCATCACTTGAGAGATGAGGTGAATTGTGTTGTGTACAAATATGACATTGTCGCTGCTATTCACAAAGTCCATCACAGTTTTTGTAGAATGGCTGTCCAAAACAAAGAAGCAGGTTTCACAAGAATACTTGCAGAATACAGCTTTATTTGTGGTATTTTAGCATCTTTGTTTAATAAATAAATAAATAAAATAAAATAGCAATGGGGCAGCAAATATCACCAGAAGATTCAACGGATGTACCTTAATCTAAACCTATAAATACCTTTCCTTTCTGTTCTTAAACTTCTCCAGATTATAGCTTGCTAAAAACATCAAGATGCATGCTTAAATATTATTTGGATAAAGATGCATTATAGGCTGGTTCTATGATTATCTGCTATAGTGAAAGTCACTGTATCCGTCAATACAATAGCTTCCTGGAGGTACAAACTAGATTTTAACTTAAATCTTTGGAAAAAAGATTTATTATTAAATATTAATACAAAGAAATTAAAATCAACAAAACGCAAATAAATCCAGTGTAAAAAAGGAAACATTTTCAAAACAGAACCTAAACTAAAAATGTATTTAGTTATATCTGAGGACATCCTGAGCAGTTAATTTACTCACAACTTAAAAGTGACAGTCAAACAAAAATCCACCACAGTTTAAATTGTATTTCAATCACTTAAGAACTATTTATTCATTTCTACATTCATTTTCATTAGGTCAGTTCAGTTATACAGTTCAATTTAAATTTGACATTCAGTACTAAAAGCTGATAATAGACGTAATTTTATTTAGGTTAGTAAATCTTAGCTTAAAAATGCAGAATTATTACTGGTTTCAAAGTTTCCGTTTTTTACTAAAACTATCCTGATAATTACATTCCAGACCAATTACAAATTCATTTTTAAATACATATAACTAGAATACTTCTGTTCACAGAACCCTGATAAAGCAGCAACATGATCTGTGTAAATATGTAAGTAGTAAATAGTATTTGGGATAGGATTTTTTTAGTCCATACTTAGATATGTGTAAAAGATGATTCACATTGATCAGGAACATGAAAATCGTGGTCCAATTGAAATCATCAGGACTGCCATTGACTTAATTGTGGCTAGGAGTTCAGCCAAAATATAGGTTGACGGTCTGCACCAATACACATTTAGGTTTGTAGAGTCTTTAAACAAAATCTAAGAATATTTGGGTATAGGCCACAAAAGAAATAAGGTTATTGAATAATGAGTAAAATACCAGATGTACAGACTTCAAAGTCAAAGACTGACCCTGATGCAGTTTCAACGAAATCCCAGGTTAACTATTGTTGAAATGCCTGTCTAGATCATTCCATGGAAAGCACATAAATTTACCTTCTCCACATCTGTATATCTGTTTCAATGGAAAAGAGTAAGTCTGTGAGCAAGCGCTGATGCATCAGTGACCACTTAAACTCAGGAATGCGGAACACAGTTGACCTAGAGTCTCTTCTCTGTGTATCTGACGTAGCAGCTAGCTCTTGTCCTGAAGAATCTTGCTGTCTTGAGCTCTGAATACACAATTTGTAGACAAAAAAAATTCCCACACCCTGGTTATTGTCTTCTACGGCATACACGGAATGGCATTTCACAGACTTAAGAGTTTGGATGCTCCATGTTTAGACTTTGCACATAGTTACAAATAAAGTTAAAACTATTACACAAATACTAGTCTACAGCTGCACTACCACACCTATCAGTCTAGCCATACACAAGCAGCAACTCAACCTTACCACAGGGGGAGTATAGGTTGCTGTAGACAGTGCTTTTCCTCCTTTAAGGAAGAATGGTGCAGAATGAAGAGCATCCATTAGCAGGTATCTCTGCAGAAGGGAAGTACTCAGATACATGACCATTCAACCATGAAAAGCAGTGAAAGCCATGAAAACCACAGCAGTAGACAACAGAAGCCCAGGTTTAACTTGCACTTGCATGAAAACATAGGCTGACACGACAGAGTGATAACCACGTCCAATTTTAGTTTTAAAAATATGTATTTTGTGTGCCTGCAGAGAAGCCAGAGTAAAAAATATTTTCACAAGTTCCATCAGGATATCACAGAACGTTAGTGTTTTTTTTTCCGCACAAGTACTGTTTGCTTCTCAATAATTCTAACAGTTGTGCATATAAGTGATCAGACTGAAAAGAGGTAAAAAGAGATTGAGTAAAAAAGCAGAAAAAATCTAAATAAAATCGTGTCAGAATATATAAACGTTTCTATTCTTCAAACTTAAGAATGGAAGCAGTGACACAAATGAAGGATACAGCTAGCCAAATACTCAATCAACATCCATAAGTGGCTAGCCAAAGAATAGAAGTTCAGAAACTTCACAGCACACAAATTAGTAAGAATTACTGCTGTTTTAATCAAGGGTTGAAAGTGTTCTTTAGACAACCTCACAAAAAGTCCACCTCCTTTTATTTTTAAGCTAGGCATACAAAAGACAGGTAGAAGTTACCTCAGGTATGGACCTGGCGGGCAGAGGTGCTTCTAGACATGTGCTGGCTTTCAGTTCCAGTCTTTCTGTATCTGATGCAACACTAGAAACATCAAGCTTAGCAATTCTTTTTTCAGAAGCTCCAGCAGGCTCTGCTACATGTGCATTTGCATTTTCATCTGTTTTTTCACTAGAAACAGTCTTTTCTTCCAGTTTCTTTTTCCCTTCTGAATCCAGTTGAGTCGCTACTTCCTGAACTGCAGAATTTGCGGTTTCTGATAATGCCAGTTCTTGTTTTTTCCCATTCATGCCAACATTATCCTCAGATTTTAAAAGCACAGATTCAGATTGCTTCTCTATCACTTCTTCCTGCTTTGTCACTTGATTTTCAGTAGAGCTATGCTTTTTGTCTGTTTCTGCAAGTTCTTCTGAAGGTAAAGGCACAGTGCTTTCCTCTTTCAAATCAACGAAGTCATCCTCATCCTCCATCTCTACTGTTGATTCTTCCACTCCTTCTGGACTTGCAGGAGTTTCTCCTTCCAAAGTAGTTTCT
The DNA here is from genome assembly GCF_013377495.2 of Cygnus atratus. Classification (NCBI taxonomy): domain Eukaryota; kingdom Metazoa; phylum Chordata; class Aves; order Anseriformes; family Anatidae; genus Cygnus; species Cygnus atratus. The sequence goes on along the minus strand of NC_066365.1, from coordinate 33,323,018 downwards.
ATTACCAATGAAGCAGCTACTGTTTCTTCCATAAGCTCCTGAGGTTTGCTCAGAGAATCTTCAATTGCTTCAGCTAGTCCACTACTAATTTCTGAAACACTGGGGTTTATTGCTTCTGGCTCTGGAGAAAATTCTGAACTAGGCATTGCTTTTAAATCCTGTTTAGTCTCCCTGTCTTCCTCCTTCGTCTGTTCAGACACTGAATGTGTTTGCAGGTCACCATCAGACTCATTTTTTTCAGTAGTGGACTCCATATCATCCTGGAAGGAAGGAGCTGCAGCAGCAGCAGCTTCTTTTATCTCCAAACACTGTTGCTTTCTCGCAATTTCCACTCCTTTGCTAACTCCAGAAATTGTTCTTATTGGAGCAGAAGGACCTATTCCACTCTCTTCACCTCCTTTTTCTTGGTATTCCCTGTACATTTGAGAAAGACTCTCTTTGTGCATTTCAAATGTTACCTAAAAGAACAGAGTTGAAAGTACATTAAAAATTACATACCGATGACCATTTACTCTGAAAAACTCAAAATCATGGTTCAAATCATGGAGTTATACCACAAATTTATATTGGATGCTGTCCTCATGATAATGTTAAATACAAGGTTAAAAATAATTTTCGTATTGCATATATCACTTCAGTCAACAGCAAGTATTTCTTAAGGATATCTGATATTCTTGGCTTTAAAAAAAAAGTGGTACCTTAAGGAAAAAATCCTCGAATGAATCCAAGGACAGGAACTAAGATGTTTACTCAGTTTTAGAGACTATTTCTGGTAGAAGTTAAAACGTTTAAAGTTTAATATTTGTAATTAACACTCGTATTATTTCCTTTGATAATAACAGTCATCTGTAATTTGAATTATCCCTGCTACTTGCATTCATTTAATTGTACAGGATGCAAATAAAAATGCAACAATATGACATCCAGAGAATTACCAAATTTGAGTTAGCTGATAATCTCAACATTTTTTAAGATGGGATGCTTTGTAATAAGTAACAGGGGCACTTATCATGGCTGAACTTTCACATCATTGTAGTACCTTAACCATTCTCAACAATTGGCAAAGAAAAATAATCTTTTCTAAGGAGTTTACATTAAAAAAAAAAAAAATCTGACAATGTAGGAGCAGAAAGAATCATGTAACAAAGCCAAAATCCTGGGGACTGTTAAATGATACCTAAAATTCTGGAGAGGATTTTGCCTCAACAAGCTGCTATTCACTCTGTCTGATTAAAAAAAAAAAAAAAAGAATTACAAAGCCTGATTAAAGTGAGAGTGCCTATAAATGAGCTGATATTTTTATGTATAGAAAAAAAATCCAGGTAGAAAAACTCTCTGTATACATACTGACAAAAATCATTTGCCCAAACAAATAACTTGGTGCTGAAAAAAATTCTCACTGCTTAACTGAAGTTTTTATTATTCTGTCATAAAATTTAGTTTATCCATAGTTGTCTGTTTAGTATTTAGATTTTTCTCCTATATCAGAAATGCCTATTTATCCCCTCTATTCTGAGAGAGCTGAGAAACTATAACCTTAGATCTCAACATTTCCCCCCATATAAACTGCAGATGTATGTTGTTTTGTTTCTTTTAAACTGTTTTCTTCATCATAAACGTTTTCCTTAAACAACACAGAGTAGTACATTTTATTCAATATGAATACACATTTTCTTGTCTTACTTAAATTCTCAAATGCGTTAGTCAAAAGCTAAATACATAGGTTGAAAAGGTACTAGAGATTATAGTTAACTAATCAGAGAAGAGCAAAGAGAGAACAAAGGTAGAAAATATTTTTAGCAAGTTGTGCTGTCAATGTTAGTTCTTTAACGGACTATTTTCCAAACACGTGTTAATGTACTGTAGGAGTAGTATACTTTACTAACACATTATTTGAAGCATGTTATTTGTTCAAGCTGAACTAATTGAAACTAGACTCTCTAGCAACAGAACTAGGAAATCGTCCTTCTGTTTCAGAAAAAAAGTCTTTCCATACTAGTTTCATATCTGTTATATACAAAGAAAAAAGTGTGAATGATTACAAATAACTAAAGGTTCATCCACCTGCCACAATGATCTACAAAATATTTGACTACAGAGTATTGTTAACTAGATTTGGTTTGCTTGCTTGTTTTTAATTTCAAAAATACTTCTTTCCAAATCCCCTCTGAACTGCACCAAAGCCAGGATGTCAAAACCAACCCAAAGTAGATCTTAATAAGCAATGTTAGACATTTATGTTCAAAAACACAATTAGGCAAAGACGATACTTTTGGTGAAATACATTACTGAGTAGAAGAAAACTCGACAACTTGACCTCATCTACAGCCAGCTTTTGCTCTCCTCCCTCTCCCTGTTGATTCCTCTATTTCCACAATTACTAAAAAGCTTTATTGCAACAACTTCAAAAGGAGAGTCAACAAATGAAAATACTGTTGGCATACACTTTCAACTGATTAATCAAAATCATCCCATGCTACTCTCTCTCCGGAGAGTTTCCTGTTGCATGCTGTGTTTTTCCTAATAACCTACACGTGCTTGAAGTCAGAGTGGTACCATACGTGTTCATATTAATTTTGAATGTTAACATGTGAATCATAAGCAATAATCTAAGCAGTTTTGTTTTTCCAACGAAGTCTGTTGCAAGATATAAGTATGAATTGTAATGACTGTTTATGTTAGAGATGCAAACAACTTTGCAGCAGGTCTTCTTTGCCCATGTTAAGTCAATAGTTGAAAATACACCGTATGGTAGAGGGACGCAGTAAAATTTCACAGTCTCATCTGAAACAGGGAACAGACAATGGTTTGGAAGGCATTATAGAGCAACCTCCTGCAACACTCTGAAAACCAAACTGTGCTCTTCAAGATTGTTAATTGCTACTACCAAAAAGAATGTGGCAAGAAGGTCAATACAGACAACTGTTATCTTTACAGATGGGCAATGTAAACTTCTGGGCAAATAAATCCAAGCATAATCTGATGAGAATCTATATTGATTGAAGAACAAAGCAGGAAACCACAAGGAGAGTGACACTGAAAGACAATTAGAAAGCACAGAACTACAGGAGCTCATCACACACACACAAAAAAGCCACCTAAAAATGAAAGCAATTTCTACTTCCACCATAAACATCAGAAAGATTTATTTCGTGTCATTTAATAATTAATGGATTAAACAGTATGCTTGAAATAATGTTCAAATTAAAATAGCAATACACAAAATAAGGCAGACTACCTGTATGACAGGATTTTTCTAACTTGTGTGTCAAGTTTGGGTTTTTCTTTGTACAAAAAAAACAAATCTAGGAAACATTGCTTTGCAAAATCCAACTTTTCAACAAGCATGTCTAAACAGTTCTGCTTACTATATTAATTTGTAATTTGGCTTGACAAGAAACTAAGATACAGTGGTACTACAATGAAGACACTGAACAAAATTCCCCCACACTTTTGGTCTGTGTCATGGCATTTATGAAGTACACAAGTTTGTAGCCAAACAATACATCCCATAAGAAAATACTTAAGATTAACAAAAGCAGTATCATCAAGAATGTAAAATTAAATAGAAATTGAGATTATTAAATACAAGTACACAGAGATAATATATAAAAGTATTAAACATTAGGATCTGCAAACCTGCAACAACTGACAAGATAACTATCAGCTTGGAGAACCTTAAACGTACTTAAGTAAAGTCATTTTTTATTTTCCTTAAGGCCTTTGCAACTGTAAAGCTGGTAATACAAAATTAATTACTAGAAATTGTTCTAAATTAGTGAGCTAAAAGGCCAATCATTAATCTTCACCATCATTTGATGGGTAATCCATAGCTGTTTGCAATGCTTGGAATGCATGTCTACGTACTAGTAGCTAAAAACACTTGTGAGCTAATAACTGCAACATTTGCCTTTGCCATTAATTTTAACTTAATTTGACATCCAACATTTACTAATTGGCAAGGAGAAAAATTAGCATACAGCAAGGAAAAAGGTTAAGATGATTGACATTTGCATTAAAGAACGTACAGAAAATATTTTAACTACATGTTAAGATTTTGTCCTTTTTTCCATTATCAGGTGGGCAATTTTGTAGAGTAGAGGCAGGGAATGTCTGCCAGACAGGCCAGACAATTACACAGTACTGCTCTTTCCTTATAGTCTGCTCAGTGCAAACCAGTTCCTGCAACGCTGATACCATCAATAAACTCTTCATAACTCCAGAAGGAGTTACAACTTTCTACATCTCAACAAGGACTTTATTGACCTGTTTTTCCATTTCTCCGTTAGCAATGGTAACTGTTCAAAAGTGGATACTGATCCCCAAACAAAACCAGGTCTGTTTAGATTGGTGGCAGCAATATCTATAGATATCAAAACTAATTTTCAATTCAGTGAAGTGAAAGATATAAAGGTACAGTGTGCACCGTACACTGCCTTACAGTATATAACCTACTGAGCTGAGGAATCTCAGGGTTATTTCTGAACAATTATGGAAGACAGCTAAGAAAAGCAAATTCACATTTATTATGCAGGGCACCACATATAAGAAGTTTCCAGGAGTCATCCATGCTTCTTTCAAAAAGCATACACCAACATAAAAGTGAAAAATAAACTGGGTGAAAACTACTGCCCCAATACATTTTCATGTTCCTGTATTTTCATTTAAATAGCAATATTTTTTTACTTTTTTTTTTCTCTCCTCAGCTTGAGAAATAATATGCACGCAAATCATTTCTGGAATAAAAAAAAGCAAGTACCAGTCAACATAATTTGTAAAAGTCTTCGTTTATCTGAGAGAGAAATTTATATATTGGCTGTGTTTTATTTTCAAATCTAGTCGAGGTATACCTTACTATGCCTATAGTAGGTGGTGTAACATCACCTTACAATAATAAATGGAAGCAGCATACCAAACACATTTGCTCATTTTTGTTAATGCAATTATTACTTTCAGTTTGTTTAAAATGCAAGACATAAGCACATTATCTTCTCATGGTACTTACTTCATTTCTATTCCAATTTCGGCCAACATTACTATAGTTCAAGAGTGAAAGTCTGCATGGAATACTATTGCACCTTATGCACATTGGACATTTCATTATTAATAAAAAAATGTTGTAGCTAAATTCAGTGTTTACCACTGGGCATGTTTTAACACCCAGCTAGAGGTCTTGTGCAGCTCTCTTTCTGGCCATTGTTTTCCTACGTGTCCATATGCTGTTGGAAGCCCTGCAGCAGAGACCACAACTCATGACATAGAGGTGCTTTCTCCTTTGGTCCCCACAGCCGCAATGAACACAGGTAGCAGGAAGTACAGAGGTTTGTCTCAAATGCTGCAGCAACACCAAAGGAGGCCACTAACAATTTTCAGGGCTGCAGACGCAGTTCCCATCTTCCAATGTTTTTCTTCCTAGTTATCCATTTTCTTCCTAGTTATACAGATGAGAACACATTTTCTCTTCACGTCCTCTTCAGAAGACTCTCATACCTGTCTTTCTTTTTTTTTTTTTTTTCTCACCAGAGTTTCTTCCCCTGCATGTGTGTTCCCCCATTTCTTCTTTTTGAGACCTTTGGCATTTCTCAACAAAAAGTAGGTATCTTTTACACTTTCTTCTTTTAGGGCTTCAGTGTAGCTCCATCTACTCACCTGATCCTGTTCTTTCCTCCTCCTAAGTTCTCAGTCTACTTTGCTCACTCTACTCCTATCTCCCATTTCAGTCTTCTCTTTCAGTTCAATTTAATCAAATTTTAACATCCTGCCTTTAGCCATGACGTTCCATTCACCCAAACTGAGTGAACAATGAGATGGAAGAGCTCCCCATTAACCATACGTGCTGCATTCGTAAGAGCCCATCAGTGGTTTATATCCCTCCTTCCAACTATTCTGCCTGCTGAATAATGAAATCTCTTCCTTCTCAGGGCATTGATCAGGAAAAGCCTTTCCATATGCCACCTACAAAAGAAGCTCTAACAAGGGAACACCTAGAAAAGGAGGACTTCATCAGAATCACAGTTTGAAGGGAGGATGCACATTCTACTCGTGAAGTTTTTTCTGCTCACCAGAAATCAGGTGGTTCCCCCGAGATTCATTTATATTTAGAAAAAGCAATATTTTTATGAATAGCTATTTACACCATAAGAATGAACCCCATATTTAAGTATTTCAATCGTGCTACTAAAAGTAATTTGCACCTCCCCTAGCTTTGCTTCCAAAAACCTACAGTAATACAATAACCCTCTTGGCTAGCTACCTCTGCTTCTCCCTCAGGGCAATGCAGACACACTTTTCAGATGAAGAACATCTGAAGCCTTCAAAATGCCTTACAGCTAAACATTCCTGCCCACACCACTGTAGTAGACCCTCTCCTAACCAGGGGAAAACCATTCTCAACAGCTCAGGAATGCCAATGGGATTTGAACTCAAGAGATGCTGATAGACTGTTACTTTCTGAAACTACTGAGCCATGTCTCCTTCTCTGCAAATTAAAGTTTTTTGTGGTTGTTGTTGATTTTAACATTTCCATCATATATTAATTCCTTCACCACCTCATCATTGCTGCTTTTGCCATTTTCCTGCATCTGACATAGTGATGAAAATCAGCCAAACACAACATAGGTAAACCCTATGCACACTTTTCTTTCTTTTGCATTACAAGAGTGGGGCACCTAAAACCATCCAAATTTACTTAACACTTAGCGATGTTTTTTACAATCATACCTTGGACTGAAAACTAACAACTGTGTAGAAATACATTGTATTTTCATGTAGTAATGTTTTAAGATTATACTTCTTTCTATTCAGATCAGTGAACAAAATTATAAAATATTTTCCACTTAACAGACACTAAAATTGTAGTATGCACGTATTAAAATTTCTGAGTCATACTCAAAATTTTTCGAGCTACTGAAAAGATTAAGAATTTACCCAAATGTTTCTCTTTAACCAAATCATACGATAATATGAAACAACTTCTTAAGTAATACAATATATATATAAGAGCCCAAAATAAGCAAACGTTAGTTCTTTCCAGTAGTTTAAAACCCTGAAATAATTTAGGAGCATATTATACTGCGTAAATCATTACATTTTTTCAAAACTTGGGGAACCTGAAAGGTCAAAAAGGCAACTTGTCCACTATTCTTTACTTGTTTCCTATTATTAACCACAAAACCATTTGTTCTTTCCACCAAGCAACACTAATACAGGAATAAAGTCTACAGCCTAGCTGTCATGGTCATAATGTTTAAAAAACTCAACTTCTTAGAAGCTTTCATAAATTCAGTGCTAGCTGATTACAACAAACCTGAGTTTTAATTTTTTCATTAACATTTTTATTGATCTAGAAGCCACAGATTAAGCACGTTTGTATGCAACATGTTAATATTTGAAAACCAGTAAGAAATATAATATGGAAATAGCAGAATACGTGAGTAATGTTAAAAAATCTGGCTTTAAAAAGGTTACACACACCTTTTAAATTCTGCGTGCAAGGAAACCAACGTAGTGCAATTATGCTAGAAAAGCCGTTGCTGCTTATAAAACGTTGTGCAGCTGTTGGAGAAGAGGGTTACAGTGACAAACAGCTTCCCTGCTACAAAGGTGGCAGGAAATCTATCAAACTGAACAATAAAATTGCAATTGAGTTTCTTTGGCTTTTTATAGCAGCTGCATGTATCTTGATGTGTAGCTCTGCAAAACCTATCCAATTCTGTAACGCTATTCCTTTATATACTAGTTCTTTATCATAGAATGGTGTTATAAATTAGTGGTAAGAAAGAAGCAAAGGGCTGTAAAAAGGAAAAATAAGCAGTAGCCCAATACAATTAGAGATGAAATAATAAAAACACAAATTGGTTATTCTCTTAGCAGTGTTAAGGAAATATTTTTCTTCCCATAACTCCCGCATTACTTTGAAAGCATACTAGAAATCAAAAACATCTGAGATGCACTTAGCATCTAACAATTTGCCCTCTGAATTATGTCTATACCGTGTAACATATGAGTCTATTTTTGTGATTCTATATGAATCTCAATATTGGTATAACAGGATACAAGAATATCAGAAATAAATAAAATTAGACGGATTAAAAATTCATTATCATTACATATTGATATATAAGGACATTTTCAAGTGATTAGTAAGGTTTCACCACAAAGAGCTTTTTAGGAATTCATCGCGATTTATGTTGATGTAATTAAAAGACAGCTATGAAAAATCACCTAGCTTTTTACTGCTAGCTGCATAAAATGCAAATATTATTTATTTAAAACCTTAAAATAGTAAATGCATAAAAAGGTGAAAAAATCCCATTTTAAAACCTTTGATCATTGCAGTATTATTCATACTGCTATTATTAAGCTAGTTTTTGGTTGCTTTTGTTGTTTAATAATTTTCCTTTGTTTTTCTTGAGGTGGATAATATTGGTGGTGGATAATTGGACACCAATGTCCAAACAAAATTATCTCCCCCAAATTCATTATAATTCCTTCAATTACAATATGGCTCTGCTGCTAGCACTGCCTGAAATCGCACGCTTCCAACCTTGCCATTGTTCAACTTCCTCCAAATTAGGTTGGAAGAAATAAAAATCCTTACATGTTGACCAGAATGCCAACAAGTTAGACTTGGGGAAACTGATACAAGAACTTAATTCTACCACCAAGGATACCTTGCTATACCGGCACGCCAGGAACAGAATATGAAAGAAGGAGCACATCATATTCTCACTTGCCATGGTACTGCGTAAAAACCATACGCAGCCTTTGTCCAAAAAAACGGTCATAAGTATCATTACCTGTATCTCATATTTTTGGTATTTTGTAAAACCACGTCTCTTGTCATAATATTTGTCCATGGGATCACTTAAATCTTTTTCTTGTTGTTGTTGCCTTTTTTTTTTTTTTTTTAAGTCTATGATCTCTAGACCATTGATTAGCCACATTAAGTCACTAAATTAAGATACTGACAAAAAATCCATATACTTACTTTCATACAGAAGCCATTTAAATGGGATTTCATACTTTGAATTATCTTATAACTCATAAAAAAGTCAAAGAATAGAGCTAAAGCTAACAGAATATGGAGAAGATAATTTTTAAATTCAATACACCAAAATCCTGTATAACAGAGGTAAAAAGGTGGTGTTCCTTCACCTCTCCATCTTTCCCCAGGGTTATTTTCCCAGCAATTTCAAACAAGCACAGAAATGCTTTAAATTATGCCAGTTTCTGTAAGAGTACATCAGGGATCTTCACACTGGCTACGGCTTGCCATTGAACAACATACTCCACCCACACCCTCTGTGTCTTGAGGGAAAGAGAACAAACAGATTTGAGAACTGCAGAGCCAACAAAAAAATGGATGATTAAGGGTATTTCAATAACTAAAATGTAATCTCTGTAAAGGGTTAAAATTTGGTAGGGTATTCTTCACACCTGGAATCCATTTAGCCAAGTGCCTGTTTAATGATATTATTCTATGCACTTTTACTATACAGATTTCTACATTTGTGTCTCCATAGCCAAATAACCACAATCAAGCTATACATATTAAGAATAAACAGAACTGCCAAATAACAGTATTCTTACTGTCTACAAAGACTGACTTTTTTGGAATAATTCATAGAAAACAAGGACCCTCAGAAATGCTAACAATTCCTTAACATCATAAAATGATCACTAGGATTCAAAGACTTGCAGATGTCCTCTTTTTACGTAGTTAAGTTGCAGACATTTAGAAAGATACAATTTAAACTTTAAGTCATCTTAACTAAGTATTTCTGATAAACCATAATTATTACAAGGCTCACACTGGCCTCAGTTTTTTTGTTCAGAAAAAGGTAGGGCAGTTACATTTCATATTACTGTTACTTGCTTGGAGATCCACTAATCACTTTTGAGGTAGAATTTTAGTTGCAACTACTACAAAAAAAAAAGGCTAATAGTCTTTCTCATACTGCAAGGATTTGCGTTCTTACCCTGCATCCCATGACAGCTTAACAGCTGAAGCATCTGTCTTAACTTTGATATCTTTGCTTTTTACTGGTTTGTTTCACAGCCTTTTCATGTTGCTTAAAGGTATTTTTGTTTATGAATAGATATGGTGCGCCCCCTTGTGTTCATGCCATTACTGAAAACGCACACCAGCACTAAAATCATTCAGAAAATGCTCCTAAAACGATTCTCATTTTTCAAAATATTTGTGCCATTTTCTGTAAGAATCAATACTATAACTATTTCAGCAACAACAAGACATATTTGTTTGAAGTGTTCAAACAACAAAATTAATACTTATTTGTCAAATATTTGAAACATTTATATCCAGTAACAGAAACAAACCCTGGTATTTTATTTCTTTTAAATATTGATCTTCACTTCAAGACAATCTCATTGTATGATCTAGCACTTTAAGACTCGAAAATTAATTATATTGCATAACAAAATTTCCCAACTATTTCAAACACTCACCTTTGAATGTGTGATAGACAGCGTATCCACCCAAACACGCCAGCCACCCCACTCATATTTGATTGCATGGTAGAGCAAAATTCGAAATATGGTATACACCATCTCAGTTATTTTCTGTTCCTCAGAAGTCTTAGGATTAAAACAGCAAAGAGAAAGCATCCACTCCTGCCAGACAGAGCACTGCAACAAACTCCTGCAAAATACACACATGCTATTTAATCAAATTTTAAAATACATCTTAGAAATATATAATCAGCCAAGCACGGTATCCAAAATCTTTAAAACCACTGCTGTATACAAGATTATCTAATTTTATGTATCAAAAACTGTATTATAGAATTTGCTGAACAGCTCTGTCTGTTTAACCAGGCTAATCCACTAGCATACCTCGTTACTTACATTGCATATTTGTATATATGGGCATAAAGTAAGTCATCTTACCTCCTATTTTCTCTGCTGTTATTAAAAAGTTTAATCATATCTGAGAGAAATGCTCGCCGAACCTCCAGAGTTTCTGGTGTCTGTGGAGAATTACGTAGCAGGATTGCAATAACCTTCAAAATCTCTGTAAAACAGTTAATGAGAAACGAAATATTAGTACTAAGCACAGTTTAAAACACTGGACACCTTCCAATATTGTTTGTATGCTAATTTCTACAAGAAAAATAATACTACATAATATATATATATATATATATATATATATATATATATATATACATACACACACACATACACTGGGAAGAAGCAAATCTCTATTTGAGTAGAAGATGTAACTATTACAAAACCCTTTTTCTAAGAGAGCTCACAAACCTGCTCACCTGCTCACCCTTCAGGGGGATTTGCAGGCCTATGCAGCTGAAGAAAACTGAAGCAGAGTTAAACTACTTTGGAATTTTTTTGAATTACCAGGTTTAAGGAACACAAATGTTACTGAATTACAAATGACTTTAAAACAAGCCAATATCAGAATGTGTCAGAACCTTTTTTGAAGAAGACAAAGTTCACATAATACATCATGTATAAAATCAACATATGAGAAAAATTCATAAATTTTGTTCTCCTTTATTAACTGTGGATTTTCAAACAATGCGAACAACTCGTGATAGTTCTTGACATTTTTTGTTATAAAATTATGTTCAAGAATGGGGACAAAACCTTCCTTATTTTAAGTTTCACCTCTTGTTATATTCTAGGAATATACTGTTTTCTGTTTTCCATGGAAACAGCCAAAACTGTGGCTATCTTTTTGAAGCAATGGGACAGTCGCTGTTCTTGTTACTTTAAAATAATTAAGTTCACTTTGTAAATCAACTAAGATGCAATTTGTACATGATCACTGTGCTAGTTTCCTCTTGTACAATTTCTCTAAATTTGTATTTGATAAAATCAGCACCAATCTTAAAAAAGTAATCTAGAAGTCACTTGTCCCTACCTAATTCCATTCTCATACCTTAAACTGCAAATAAGCTGTATTAATCACAGCAGTGACTGCCAACTTCAAAAATCCTAAGAGTATACAAATCTCATCACATCTCCTGCTTCATACAGATTTACCGTAAAGCATATGACACTGCAACCAGATTTTTCTTCTCTATCTGCTTTGCCTTCCTTTCTCATCCCCACTTTCCACATGAAGCAAACCCACAACTGTGACCTACATTTAATAACAAAGCAGCTATGAAGCTAAAAAATCTATATATCTCCAGAAAAAAAAACAAACTCCCAAAGCTACCATAACTTCATTGTGTTGTATAAAGAGTACATTAATAATGCATAGAATTCAAGAAAGGAGATCAGTATTTCCTCCTAGTTTAAAAGACATCTAAAGTTTCATATCAAGATATTTTTCCATAAAGTAACCTAAGCAAAACAGTGAGCAGATACATTTCTCCTATTTTCCATCTAGCATTGTTGCACTGAAGGTAATTTAAAATGAAGGCTGTTTCCATATTTCAGGTAATTTAGTCTGGCATCACTAAATAATGCAATCAGAATTGTGCTGGAACCTTAACATGTATTAAATCAAACTATTCTGTGCACACAAGTCTTGAAAAACCATTTCATAACATGACTGCACAGCCAAAAGGGCTGAGTTATGAACTCCATACACATTTAGACACACAAAATGTCTTTCAAAAAGACTGAAGACTTGCTTCCTAAATATCTCCAACTAAATGTACATTATCTCTTCTCTTTTATGAAAAACTGTGTATAACAGATTAGAATTAAGACTGGTGAAAGTAATTAATAAGCACTCTCAGAAAACTTTTATTCTGGTATCACTTGGAAATTTATATAAATTCTTACGAGGATTTTGTATCTTCACTGCTGAATCTGGGTCAGGATGTTGTTTATGTATCACTTGTGTGCAAATCTGTTCAGTCAGAATCTAGAGAGAAGAAAGAAGATGCCACATCAATGTCCATAAAGAGAGCCTACTGAAAAATAGTTGGATCCATCTTTTACACAGCATCATCATTATTTCATCATAGTTATACCTATTATCCAGTAATATATTTTCACCTTACTCATTATCTAGAATTGTTCATAATGAACATAAACAAGCGAGGCCAAAAAAAAATTGAAGTAGTGAGCTTTGGAAAAAAAGCAGCACTCAGCTGCATCACACTAAGGTTTTGGTGTCATCTGGAACATATCAGCACAAATATGTAAGCAATTTTCTAACAATGTCTTATAAATAATTAGGAAGATTGGATCCTAACTACAGTATATTACTACCTCAAATAGGACATTGTATGTGGTCATGGTGATTAAGCTTGTCTGAAGCATCAGCCTTTCAGCCAACAAAGAGAACAATCCATGTCCAAGCATGACTTCAGCCTTTCTCCTAAAATAGTACAGAAAGATAAAATAAGCTTACATATTAAAATAACTTAAAAATATGCCTCAAAAATCTATAATTACTGAAAACATTTTTTTCTTTTGGCACCTTAAATCTTTCACTTTGGGGTAAGGAAAAGAGCAAAGATAACAATTCTGAAAGTGCTAGTCACTCCCTGAAGACAGACATCTTTCTTTCATAAATGTGGTCAACTCTTTATACACATGGGTCCAAAAAGATGGAACACACCTTTCTTGATAAACATTAAGGTAAAGACATCTTTGTCCTCATTTATCTCAAAAATACATTTTAACCATGGACAGCGATCTCAACAGTTATCTAGCATTTTAGCAAAGTTCCCAGCTAACTCAGCTAATGAATGTCAATATCACACTTTGTGTCACAGCTCCACAACTTCATGACTTCCACAAAAAAATACACAAATTTTAAAAACATGCTGATAAAATTTATCTCAAAAAATAGCTGAGAAATCTGTGCAACACTTCCACTATTCAAAGTAAGGACAAATAGCACTGACATATGTCCATAGCCTTAGTAACATAGACACAAAGGTCATGACTGAATTGCAAATAACTTCACAGGTAAATGACCAAGCTGCAGACTCAACTGAGAAAGATTCAGAATTCCTACATTAGTCACCTAGTAAAAGGGCAAAAACTTTTATGTATTTGCAAAATACTGTTCTGTTACAGATTAAAGATAAATATTTATCTGCTTTGACTCTGAGCCATGACAACCACATAAAGTGTTTTGTCTTAGTTAAATTCACATCACAAAATGGCTTAGACATACAGGCAACCAGGCACATTAAAAAAAAAGAAGTAAAAAGTTTGTTCATATTAGCACAGTTTTAACCAATTTTATTAAGAAGGTTTAAAAAGCTATTTGAGAAATCTTAAACCTAATTTTTGGTAAGCAATCTGGGTTTCAATCTCAACGGTCTAATTCTTGCTACTGATTTCACTGGTATTATGCAAAAAGTACACTTTTAATAGCAGGCAGACAATGCAAGAAGTAAATGAACTTGATAAGGAAGTGATAATACCTAGACACTAGTAATACCACCATGTCAGAAACGGATTAATGACAAACAAATTGAAGGGTACTGAAGGGTACTGAAGAATAGCAGCTGCTACTTGGTGAAGCATATTTAATTATTAAGCACCAACATAGCTTTTTTATTTTATTTACAAAAAAATGTGTACACTCAAATACAAAGATGTACATATAAATATATAAAATCGTGTACATATAAAATCACATATATATGGTACATAAGTGTCATAAGATGATTGCTTTTTTTTTTCCCCTTCTTCACTTTTTTCTTTTTGAAAGACTTAAACCAGTACTTACTTTGGAGCAAGATGCTTTAAGAAATATCCCATCACTTTCAGAGCTTGCACCCTGATGCCTTCACTTTTTGATGCTAAAAGCTTGTAGACGACCCTAAGCAGAGAAAACACAAGGCTTCCTAAAATATTTGAAATATACAGCAGTTTTTGGCTTGAAAAATTAACTGCAGTAAAATGTAAATGAGTTTTTCTGAGGCTATTTTAAAAGGATGACTATGAATAAAAATAGAAAAAAAGCATGGCATTTCTGTCAACTGCACAACAGTTTCTGATTTCACATTTTATAATTAGATTTACAAATTTTATAGTCAAATTTAACCATCTCCCAAATATCAATATCTAAAGCATACATATAGCTGTAAAAAGGCTACTGCAACTCTTATATGCAAAGCTTTATTAATCTGATATTTACCCAGAAAACGAAACAAGCAATTGTTTTAATATATACCTGGCTGTATAGGTACAGTGATGAATAGATTTTTTTTTTTTTTTTTTACTACCACTAACATTTGCAGACAACAAAGCTAGCATTCTAGTCAAAATATTTAAGTGCCTTGAAAAGGAATTCATTTATACAACCCTCTTTATACAAGGAGGCTCTTGCTGAACATAGCTATACTAGCAAATACTCATCTCTTCTAGAAATCAGGTTTCTCAGATTGGAGCCACAGAAAAGTTAAGAAACAATAATTAGTGACAACTACGGACGTGTTGGAAGTGATCTGCCTGGCAGCCCATTCTCCAAAGCAGCATTAAAGTTTTGTCAGGATCATTCTCCCATTCAACTGTCCCAGATTACTAGAGAGCTTCTCATGTCTATGTTTTTAAAGCAGCATTCCTTCTCAGAAAATTTACCTTATTCACTGAATCAAAAGTGGGTTAAATTATATTAAAATTTTTTTAGTGTAGAAACGGGGAGTAGGCAAATTAAAATTCCTGAACAGTCCATGTTTCCGAAGTCCCTAACTTCAGAGTTCTTAATTTAGTAACCACAAGAAGGAGTTTTCAAAAGTAAAGTAGTCTTCAATGTAGTTTACCTGTATTGTCAAAAAAAGCTAAACAGTTCACTGTCAGAATTCTGCTACTGCAGGCATCCACACCTTAAGCTAGTTGGTAGGAGTTGTTCTCCCTATGGACCAGCTGCTACAGGTGATTCTAAAAGACTTAACCAGTGCCTCCAGAGATCTCTGCTGACAACAGAACACTGCCTGACCAGGGACCTTTGATGAAGAAATACATCCTCTAGCAATACGTGCTTTACCAACAACAAACCTTTCCGCTTGGTGTGCAAAGCCTATACCTCTTTCCCTCCTATCTGTCCTTTCAATATTAGCCACGTTGACCTTTGTCTCCTGTACTCAGTATCTTTCTGTGCAAATCTGTTCTCATTTCTCAAGTTCAGCACCACAAGGACTGGAGTGAACCGACTGCCACCCTACTTTCAAAGAAGTGCATCTCCAGCTCCTACTGCAAGAGCCATAAGCAGCAGATTTCAGCAGCTTACTGCTTTAACAACTGGGAGAAGTTTTCACAGGAAAGCACATTCCAGACAGTAGTGTGTGTCTATACTGGGTTTGCCTGGAATAGAGTTAGTTTTCTTCAGAGCAACCTGTACAGTGCTGCATTTTTAATTTGTGACCAAAAGTGTTGATAACACATCAGCATTTTAACTGTTGCTGAGCACTGCTTGCACAGCAACCAGACCTTCTCTGCCCCCCAAGGAAGTAGGCTGGGAGTGGCAAGTATTTATTCAGCTGGGACTGTGGACCCAAACTGACCAAAGAGATATTCCACGACATACGTACATTATGCTCAGCAATAAAACTGGGGGGAATCTTTCCCAGGTAGCCATTGCTCAGAGACTGGCTGGGCATCAAACTGCTTGCAGGAAGTGGCCTTTGCACCATTCTTTTTGCCCCACTTTTCCTCCACTTATTAAACTGTCTTCATCTCAACCCACGGATTTTTCTCAGATGTGCTCTTATGGTTCTCTTCCCCATCCTGCTGACCATTGTCCACTCACCAGAGACTCTTGCCACCCCTGCAGCACCAAACTCCTGCTCTACACCTGCTAATGATTCTCCACTAAGCAGCTTTCAGACAGCCCAAGAGAGTGAGGCACACATTTGTAACAAAGTACTAGATTCAGCTAGCTGAACAGCTCTAAAGTATTTTTTTGCAAGAAGGAAAATGAGTTTAGTCAACACAGCAAGGAGAGTATCCACACAATAGATGAAAGTTTGATAAATTAATAAACAACTAGAAATGCCATCTTACAGTGGGAAGTCCAGAAACCTTAACTATATTTGACATTACCAATTCAATCTCTAATACTGCACAGATCTCATTGTGTACATCATCTACTTCCTGAATAAAAAGAAATCAGACTAGTATTTACCTTAACTTTTCAAATAATTATTTGCAGTGCATGCTTACTATGTATTCAGCCATGTTTAGGTGCTAGTAAAGTCTTATTATGTTCATAAATAAAAAACAGTTGTTTTTTACTAATTAAAACTTAATCTTTTATTAAAACACATTTACTGAGATAGTGAAAGGTTCTAATACTGATCTTCTTCTATCAGTGTGAAAAATAACGAATGCAATGTTTTCTTGATCCTTGTAAATCTCCCATAACAACATGAGACTAAAACTGAAGTTATTTATCAGTTATATCTACTTTCTTTCATTTCTTTTTCAGACAGTACAGTACTCATTACCATGAGAACTGGTTTTGGTGCAGCTACAGCCCAGGATATTGTGCAGATCTTTGAATCTGCCAAATTTGATTTGATTACAACAACAAGGACTACTAAGCTATCTCTGAAAAAAAAAATATAATAATTTCCTACTGTTCCATGACAATTATATTGGATTAGAAGGCACAGTGTCTTACTGGACCTTTGCATGTATGTTTTCCTGAGTACATTCTTGATGAAATTTGCATAGCTTTATTAAAAAAAAAATCTGATCTCAGTGATTCTAGAGCCTTTCCAAAAATATCCCGTGTTACGACACTGCATTTTAGTTCAGCCAGTCATAAACAGTTCAAAGGACTTATCCAGAATATATAGACCTTATCTATATGTAAGTAAGCATTCACCACTAGTTATATATTACTTTACTTTTACACAGCTGAAGACAGGAAAAGATAAATAAATCCAGGACACCTCACCTAAGACAACTAAGACAAATAAAATCTAGTTCTATATCAGAACCTAAATGAAATCCCAAAAGTGATTAAAAAAAGTAATCTATAACAAATAATTTATCTTGGAGAAAGCTGCAAGCACATCAACTATAGAACCAAACCACTGAGCATGCCAACTATACACTGTTCATCCAATGAACAGAATCCATTTCCCTGCTTTTCTTAACAGTATGAGGGTTACCTAATTAAATTAAAAATATATTTTTGTACAATTATTTATTCAGATTGGTTAATTTTAAATTTTTAACTATTAAAAAATTGCAAACAGCAGGTATATCACTAAGCATACAAGCAACCCATTAAGTGACTGGAGACAATACCAGAGGAAGGCATGTAACAAACGAGACAGGAGAGCAAAATGATTTCTCACAGTGGACTCACTATTCATACTGACTTGCCCATATACTAGTTAATAAAAAAGAAAATGTCTACTGCCAGTTGTTAAATAAAAACAAACATATTACATTGGAGACCCAACATGACATTCAAATACCTTATTATTTAGAGTTTTTATTAGTTTCCCATAGCATAATACATTACCATACAAATGAAGTCAAAGCTGAAGAAAATCGGTTAAAAAAAAAACACAGCCTAGCACTAAAAAGGGAGGAAACAATTATGAACATGCCTGAATGTTGTCTCTTGAGAAAGGGCAACTGAAAAAAATGTATGTATAAATGGGGGTTAACCAATAGGTGCAACAAAACGTATGAAATGATACTCTGCCTTTACATAGCAAGAGAATTACTATTCTACATACTCTTCTAGGAATTGTTCTTCTATTTGCTTGCCTGTTCCAATCTTTTTCCTGCCATGTCCAGGCAGATTCATTTTAAATCAGAAAAGTTCAATAATGTGATTACTCTCTAAGAACTACAATAGAAAATCAGAGTACCAAGAGCCTTTTTCTAGCAGATCTTTTCCTATGCTTTTACTGTTAGTAGAATTTGCTACTTTCCCTACTTTTATATCACAGTAGTGTTAAGTAGTATCTTTCATTTTGTTGAGAACAGAGATTGTGAACAGTCCACAACAGAGCAACAATTTAAACAAATAAAGATTTTCTTCTGCAAAAGTCTGATAATGCTCTACACATTAAAAAAAAAATAAAAAAGCTAACAAAGATAAGAAGAAACCTGAAACCATTTTTGTCAAACTTTCCCATTCCAAAAACATATGCAAGAATGGGAGGCAAAAGACTAAATGCTTGTAGATGAAGACTTAACTTCTATGTATAGACTAACTCAAATTGATCACTACCTGTTTAGGCACGACCAGCAGCTTGGAAACATTTTTTAAAAAGGCCTCATTGATGATAAATCCAACATCACCTCTTGTCAAAAGAACACCTGGACACAAAAATCTCCCAAGAGGAGGAGTCTGAGACTGCAACACATGTACTGATGAGGACCTTTCAGATTTCATGGGAATTCTAGCAAGCAACAGTATGGTCAAAGTACTATTTCCTTTCCCACTTACAAAATTCAACTTACTGTAATCCATTCCTCTGATCAAAAGCAGGGATCATAGAACTTGGATGCTCTGACATCAGAGCAACAAGCAACTGCAAGACATCCATTAGATTGTCATCCTGTTGAATAAAAGTTATAAATTTGAATTAAAATGCATCTATGCTAGGGCATTGTTTTGGTTAAAAGTATCACTACAAAATACTTTAAAATTATCTGGAGAGTTAATAGTAAACCAAGGACCAAAACAATTAGGCCAGGATCAAAAGAGCTATAAGACCTGGAAGGCAAGTGCACGTAACCAGGAGAAAATATTATGAAAAAAATATTTTCTTTTATAGAGTGAAAAATGACACATCTGTGTCTGGGAAGTAAGCCTTTGACAGGGAATGGACTATTAGACTATGTTATTTCTTTCCATGCACATACTCATTTGTATGCACATTTCCCTCTCTTTTACTGCACAGGAGCTAGAAATAAACGCTGCACATTTTCTGGGACACAGGGTGGTGTTTAACACAAAATCTCTACTAATAAATGTCCACCCTAGGAAAAAAAATACCATAGCTTGCCACAGGCAATGTTTAAAATGGGTAATTCAAGCTGTTCAGTAAAGTTTTTCACACTAATAGTCTAAAGCACTTTAAACTACAGCTTATGAATTTGTTCCAAGTTAATTATAATTAAAAATAACCTATGAAGTAGCAAAATGCAACTGTTTCTTCTTTTCCCATTCTTCGTGGTATTAAAAGGAACGCTGTCAGAATTTTGCACTTTTGAACAAATATTCTGGTTCTTTCCCTATCAGAAAGTCAATTTTATATCCCTCTGAAGAACTGTTTTTACCTAAAGATATTACTAGCTTTTATCACATACACTATCACTAATGAATAAGCCCTATGATAAGGTTGAATTTTACTTTTTTGTTGGTGTTTTTTCTGAATATACATCTAGATACCTAATTCTTTGGGATTCAGCGTTGTAGACTTGACCACGCAAATTTTAAAAGTTAAAAATATAACCTTCTCATCTGAAGGCCACATAAAGCTTTTGCTATTCTGGTTTACTCTTATATGTTACCAAGAGTCTTATTTTTTTACATCTCCATATAAAGTAGAATGACTTAAGTTGCTTCACCATGATACTGCCAAGCGTATGGACCAGTAACAAGCACAGAGAATAAAAGAAAAATATAGGTGTAAACAGAAAAGAAAAGGAAAATCTGTACTGCTTGAAGTTCAATTAATTCCTTATTTTACCCATTTCAAGCACCCTTACAGAGATGAGATCAGTTAGATTTATGTCCCCATTTCCCTTGTCTTTGATGTTGCATCTGGCATAAAGTGCCTTTTCCTGGTGCTAAAATATGAAGATGCAGATGTATCAGTGGTAACCAACATTTTCTCCCAATTAAGTTTATATGCTTCTTGTAGATGCCATTAACATACATCTTTATTTTTTAATGCATGTTTTCAATTTTATTGCTTTATTTAAGAAGCAAAATAAAAAGGACTGAAAAACAAAACAAAAAATATTACTTAGGCAGCATAAAACAACATTTTGTCTTTTTTTTTTTTTTTAAGTCAGTTTCACCATCTGTTTTTCTGCTTGGCAAATCGGTTTTCAGAACAACATAGGAAACCATTTTGACTTACTGGCTTAATGAACTTCAATTTAACATTGAACATAGTGCTTAAATCACTGCAAGAATATTGGCAGTTTGGCACACTACAATAGTTAGTATTTGCTACTTCCTCTACAGAGCCATCTTGTGGCATAAAGAAGGTAATTCTATGGAAATAGAGAGACTTTTGTGATCACAAACTCAAGTATTGCACAGAAAAACAAACATTTAAAAATTACCTCATGGATAGTGAGAAGATAATTGAGGATTGCCTGCAATTCTTCTTCTTTTATTCCATAGTCCTTTAAAAATAATCAAGTTTTAACCATCATCTTTCAAGTACAAAAGAATCGTTCCCAAAAGAGCATCATTACAAGCCATTATTGTTATACAATGTAAGTCTCACAAGACAAATTTGCTTTCATTTGGTTCTATAATAGTTTCATAGATAGAAGATAGCTTTTTATGTGCACAGAAAGGACCCATTGAAGGTTAAAAGAAGTGCATTAAGACAACTCCAATACAGGCATAAAAATAGGCTGGATAGTAATATAGTACAAGAAATTGCTAGAGTAACATAACAGTGTATGTTAATTGATACATAGAATATGAACTGAGAGCTTTCCATTAGTAAAATAATTAAATTAAGGTGGCAAAGAGGATTCAAAGTAGACCTGGATGTTTAATTATAAACCTGTTAGCTAGGCCGATAGCCAACTTTGCATCTTACTTTCCACTATGGAATCCTAACTTCAGTTGCTTTCAATTTCACAGGAATTAAAAGCCATAAATGATTTAACATCAGGAATATGCCTTGAGGGTTTTTTGGTGAAAATAAAAACAAAAATATTAGTTTCTAAGAACAGGATCAGGGAAGAGCAGATTTTTTCTTTTCTAGGGCTTTCATTTTTTAAAGTAAGTCTCACAATTCCCCAAAAGATTTTGCACCATTGTGTACAAATAGAAAATTTGCAGAAAAATCAGCATTCTATCATGGACATCCTTTTTACTGTCTTTGTGGAACTCTATCCTAAACTGTCCAAGCTATAAATCTCTGACATATAAAAATAAAAATAAATCTTAATGAAAGTCCTTTAGAGTTTGATAACTAATTTTTCCCTTACACAGAACATCTGCTTTAACGAAAAAGGATGAGAATCAGGAGCAGAACTTTTCTAGTAGTTACTCCTCCCAGTTGCTGGGGCTCTGGATAGCAGCACAGGGTCCCTTAGCAACACAGAGGAAGAAAGGAAAGGGAGCTAGATTCAAACACAGAGAAGACATGGCACACAGGAGGGAAGGAAGAAGAGAGAAATCAAAACTTGAAATAGGAGAGGGTTAAGACAACTCTATAAGCAGCAGAACTGCTGAATTTCTGTATTCCTCTACTGTGTAACAAATGGTTGTAAAATTTATTGGTAATCTCTCTCATCCTCCTCTGTCCAACTGGCCCACAACATATAACGTCAAATACTGCTCTTCAGTCTTTAAGCACTTAGCTGCACGTGGCATTTTCTTTTTTGTAAGGTAACGATATACACAGCTCTACTTTTGATTAAAACAGTTTAAACAGGAGAAAAATGCATTTTCCAGCACTGCTGTCTGTGGCAAGGCCACAACAAAAGATGCACCTTATGTGGTATTTCTATTTACTTATTTGTTTACAAAACTCAGCATGCTTAGAAAAAATACTATATTAAAGTGGATTTCCTTATGAAAGTAAATTTGGATATCCTACCTTCATCACTAGCTGTTTAACGAACATCAACAAGAATGCTCGCAAAGATAAAATTTCTTTTTGAGTAGGCCTTGGCCCATCTACAAAGAAAGAAAAGTAGGTACACGGAATGCAAATTAACAGTGGTTAATAACATAGCATACATTTTAACATAAAAGGCATTCACTGTGTGAAGAGGACACAATGCTAGGCACAGCTATTTTTCTTTCACTTCAAAGTGCAAAATAGTAATACATTCTATTACTATTTATTAGTAAAATCCCTGACCATTGAGGTTCTAGTAAACTTTTATTAAATATGGTTTTCTAAACTCTTCTACATTCTTTTCAAAATTTGATCGTTTGTTTGCAGGATCTACAAACCAACTTCATGCAAGGAAAAAGACTGATATGAGAACTTTATCAGAATTTCCAGATAATTTTTGCAGTTTAAAATTGTTTTTAAAAGTTCTTCTCCTAAAGCTGAAAGGAAGAGCTACATGCTTTTATTACACATTGGCTACACACACAATAAAAATCAATCCTGCAATGCCATATCTGAAGATTACCTTGAAAGCCAAAGACTTAATTTGTTAACTCCAAGTCAAGAGGACTTGCTTCTGCCATTTCTGTGCAGAGCAGACCTCCACTAAAGCATTTTAAATACTCAAACACTGAGTAGTTCCCAGGAGAGGCAGGGTTAAAACAACAGGTGCAACCAAATGTCAAAGCCAAGTAAAAGCTTTCATACCGAAAGCAAATGAACAGTTGCAAGTACATTTCTAGTAGTTTTTACATTTGCTCATAGGTTTACATTTTTTATGATCTTATTCATCAGGGAAAAGCAAATCAAGTAGCAAATGCAAGTGATTATACAAGCCTATGTATCCTATACAGGATAAGCACACAGGAATATTTGGTTTAAGAACAGTTATTTTCAATACAGACCAGCCTAGTGAAAATCAGCCATTAATTTAAATAAGATTACCCTACATATATACTTTCCTTAGATTCAATACATCAGTTCATAAACTAATTTAGTAAACTCATATTTTCACGAAAAAAATAGGCAAAAAGTTAACTTTGCTACTTACAGGATGCTAAATACTACGAAGTATTCTTTGCAACCAGGCGCAAGTCTACCCTTTTAAAACCCTACCATTTCTACAATCACTTCCATCTAGTATTATTTCATGTGGGTCTTTGGTCACAGAGGATATTATTTGTTTCAAATGTTTTCATTGGTTTCTTAAAAAGACCTTTTTCAAGAATATCCTATGGACTCTGCTTGAACTGTTCCAGCAAACCCATTCCATTAAAGTATCTGAAACACTTACAGTTCTCCTCTATACAGTGCATACAGCACTGCTTAAAACAAACATCAGCTTGTAAGAGTAGAAATTAATACATACCTACGCCTTTGGGAGTTATACCACTGCGATCCTGAGGATTCACTACCCAGTAATAATACTTTAGG
The DNA here is from genome assembly GCF_013377495.2 of Cygnus atratus. Lineage (NCBI taxonomy): Eukaryota > Metazoa > Chordata > Aves > Anseriformes > Anatidae > Cygnus > Cygnus atratus. The sequence continues at coordinate 33,298,833 of NC_066365.1, read as the reverse complement.
GTATGCATGACCAAAAGAACGGTCCCAACCCTCCGGATTGCACCATAGATGTTAACAGTGCCAATGAACTCCGTAGATAAATAAGTATACAGGATCAGCTGAACCTACAACACCCAGTTAGGAGATTAAAAATCATTAAAGAAAAATTAGAGCACATCAGGCAACTGCATTCTTAAATTTCACATATTAAAATTTCTTAAAGTAATAGATTTTCTCAGCATAGTCACAAAACTCTGAAAGCTCTTAAAAACTGTTGAAAAAAATGATTTTATTTCTAAAACTATAGATTGTTGTGGGGTTTATTGCTGTTTGTTTTTTAAAGGTGGTGCACACTTAAAAGAACATGAAAGCCCAACATTCACACAATCACTGATAAGTGAGGTTGGAAGGCACCTCTGGAGATCATCCAAACTCGCTGATCAGAATAGGGTCAACTACACCAGACTGCTCAGGACTGTGCCTAGCTGGGTTTGAAAATACTCAAAGATGGACACTCCACAACCTCTCTGAGCACCTTACTCCAGTTTGTTCATCCTCATAGTAAGAAAATTGTTTCTTACATTTACATTGAATTTCTTGTCTTTAAATTTGTGCCCATTGCCTCTCCTCCTTTTCACTGGGCTCCACAAAGAATCTAGATCTGTCTTCCCTCCCCCATTAGGTATTTGCACATGACAAGATGATCCTGCCTGAGCCTTCTCTTATCCAGGCTGAACAGTCTCAGCTCTCTCTGCCTCTCCTCATGTGTCAGATGCTCCAGTCCCTTAATCTTCTCTGCCTGTTGATAGACCTGTTCCAATATGTTTATGTCTCCCTTATACTGGGGGGAGCTCAGAACTGGATGCAGTAGCCCAGGTATGTCATACCTACGTTGAGTAGAGGGGCAAGACTACCTCCCTCAACCTGCTGGCTACACTCTGCCTAATGCAGCCCATGATCTTGTTGGCCACCTTGGCCATACAGGCATGTTGCTGGCTCACATATTGAGAGGAAATATGTATACTTCTACTCTCCTTCATAGATGAACTTACAAATTGTTTCATATGTCTGCAGTTAGAACAACAATACTTATACTTAGCTACCAGACATTTAAAGATATTAATAAAATGCCATATTTTGTTGAGCAACATAAAAGATGAATGAAATGTCCAGTATAATTATTTTCAGAGAGGAAATAATTCATTTGTAAGCTATCTGTAATATTTATGCCACAGTGTTTATTCTTGATATCAGTTCAGAACCTGAAATGAATGACTGTTTTGCATAACCACATTTCTTGTTTTTTGAAGTTTGACAAAGAATTAACATAAAACTTTCAAATGATCTGTTTAAAAAGCAAAACAAAATTCCTTAAAAAGATGAGGGCTTTAAGTTTTCTCCAAGAACAATGGACTGAAAATGCTGTACTACATCAAAATACACCTTTTAAAGATCTTAAAACAAAAGAAAGACTAACTATAGTAAATTCCAAGCCATGAGTAATCCTATAATTTCTTCCTGAAAAAGCAACAACCTACACAAGGTTTTCCATTAATTATTCCCATGTCTATACACTACATCCAGAAAGTGTTGAAAAAAACCACAAATGTTCTAAAAAATAAAAATAAAAAAGCAGAGGGTTCAACATCAACTTAATGGTCAACAAGGCTGCCATTCTGTGGACAAGCGTTTTCTCCTTGCATGATGTTATGTGGAAAAAAAATGACAGAAGGTAAATGTTGAGAGTAACAAAACTTTGCTAATCAGACAAAGTCAAGAAAAAATGTCAAAGATTTTTTGTTCAATATATTTTTTTCATTTCCTTCGGTCAATGCTACTTGTAACTAGAAAGATTCCAACATTTGTCAGAAGTACTGACTTCAGACAGGAAGTATCCTTTTATTATGGGAAGGGGCATACATAAGCATTTAAGCCTATAATAAATTTATTTCTTTATTGCTGAGAAATAACGACTTAGGTAATTCTTTATTAATTTACGTTAGCTGTAGCAAACAAATGTTTTACCGTAACTTCAACAGTAACATTGTTAGTGCTGTCTCAGTTTTTGAAATGAGTAACAAACTCTCATGGAGGGGATCAAGAAAAAAGTCTGGTAAAAAGATTTTAAGTAGAACTAACTGGAAAGCTTCCATCCAAGCAGTTCACTCTCAAAGAACACAGATTCACCAGAACAAAAGAACTCTTCAGGGAGAACCTCAATTTAAACAAAGACTTCAAATTAGACACCCAGCATGGTTTCTCTTAAAAATCTCTGGGGTTTGCCTATTAATCCAACGCTGACTGGGTCAGGAACACCAGAAGTCACCACACTCTGCTCTGCTGAATGCTGCAAGTTTCCAAACTTCCTGAATGTTTTGGGAGTTTGCAACACTTGACCACTATATGCAGAAAAGTAGCCTATGTAATTTCTGCTGGGAGCCAGGATCTTTAACTGTGGCAGGCAAGGCTTACTCTCAAAACTTCCGAAAAGATATATCAAAAGGTACCTTACTCATAAGAATAAACAATTTTACCTGTGCTGGGATATGAATCCATATTGCAGGATTAAGGAGAACATGATCACACAGCTGTTTCAGCAAGGGCACCCCATTTTGTAAGTTGCTCAGGTATTTTGAAAAGGCAAGGCATAACTCTAGTACAGCTCGTGTAACATGGGCTTTGGAAGACTGCAAAAGAAAATCTGCTTAAGCAAGAACCCTGCAACAGTCTAGGAAGATTATTTCTCCCCCCAAAACCCACAATATTAATGCAAGACATGAAAAAAGTATTGCTTTACCTTTTCCAGACTATATCCTATCACAAGGAAGCCCTTACAGGAAAGCATCTGTTCTTGCATAGCAATGGAGTTCTTCAACAACTCCATGATAAAAGCCAATAACGTAGAACTGAAAAATATAGTATTTTAGTAAAGTGTTACCACAATGAGACAAAAGGTGTTTTCAAATTAACTCTTCCAACACAAAAACCAGAAATAAAATTAATGCATTAAATAAGTGCTTAGATCAGAATTTCTGAAACAAAACCAAAGATTAAATTTAGAAACCTCTAATTTCTTGCTATTTATTAATGCATTTCTAACTTGAAATTTTGGACTCTGAGATAATAGCAAAATTCTTCTAAAAACACATTCTTGCAGAAAAGCAACATGGTGCGTGGTTCTCTCTGCTTCATGTTTCAGTTACAGAATTCTGCAAGATCAGAGACGAATGCTATTCCACTTGCTACTGCTTTGCTTTCCAATGAGCAGATACTGGAATTATTTCTCTAGACAGCTTTGCTCTTAGTTTGAGCTAATACAACTCCACAATGCTGCCAGAAGGAATGGTCATGCCTCTGCCCTTGTGTCACAACATTAGTGCCTATGTATCTAGACCAGCCAGCTGAAAAACCCTCTCTTGATGGGTTACTTGGCATCTGGATCAAATCCTCGACTCATCACATAGATGTACAAGACTAAGCCATCTCAGGAGAGGTCTTGAGATATACAAATGGGCTGAAGGAACATTGTGACCACTCCCTCTTCACAATAGTATGGATGTAGATCATCTTTCAACTGTCATGAAACTACAATTGCAATGAAACAGAACAAATAAACCATGATACTAATGCAATTCCTTTGCTTTAGTACTACTCTGAGGAACTACACCAGTTTCTGTGCCTGTTCAGAAGTTGGACTGAGTGGAAACAGTGTTGAAACCAGAGGAAAAGCCAAAAGATTTATACACTCTTAAAGCTCAGCAGTAATAATGAATAGTAGAGGAAAGAAAAATGACAGCTCTAGACTGTTTTAGGTTTTACTTCAAATGTCAAAATACTAACTATTTCAAGAATGCTAACAGGTGAGCTGAAAACAGATCATGGTTTCATTCTTCTGTTCTGCTTTGAAGATCCATCTTCCATAATGTCTGAAGACAAAAAAAATCCAAGGAAAAACTAAATATAAGCCCCAAAAAGATGAAATTTTCACTTTCTCTAGAAGCCCTCCCCAGTGGATTTTCTCTGTGACAGGAATAAGCTCAGAAAGTTGTCCATAATTCTGTTACACAACAAAATGTGAGGTAAAATATGCGTGCCTTTTGATTCTGTGTGAACTGTCAAAGAAAATTCAGTACAAAATAAATATACCTCACTATATGCTCAACAACAACACTGTCTTTTTGTTTTTAGACATAACTAATTGTTCCACAAGTGAATTTAAACTATACTGCTGCTTATTAGAGCAAGAGGTAATTTCATATACATAAAAAAGAAACAAAGAACAGAACACAATAACTACAATGCACTCACCAAACAGTTGTGTCTACGTGGTCTGATGAATATTGCCTATAGTCCAATTGTGCAAAGAGAGGAAAAAGTACCTGCACTCCTCCAATAGAGTGCAGGGCACTCTGGATAGAATGTGTTAAGACTGCTTTCACATCCTGACAAAAAAGAAATTTTAAAAAAAAAATCTCTTTGAGAAACTGTTATTAAAAGTTTGTTAGAAATAGTTCAAAATTTCTTCAATATAAAAACTGTACTATTACCCAAAAAAAGACATACAGCTACAGCCACCCACAGCTACAGCCACCCTAAATGCCCAGTCTGGCTTTAGAGACCATCTGCACTGTAGATCCTCAGATGAATATATAGCAGGTGGCTTTCAAACTCTGAAAAAAGTCTTTAGTAATACGGAAACTCTAGAAAAAGCTTCTAGCAAAGTAAAAGACTAATGCATTCAAAACATAGGGAAGAAAAGACTATCGTATCAACAGGGCAAAGGACTGGAGACAGGCAATATTTGCAGAGGACCAAAAGTATGTGACAAATTAGGAAGAAGAAAGTTTCTGACTGGTTAACACAGTTTCTTAGTAATACGAACATTTTCTAGGCTGTAACCTTTATAAAAAACCTTTTCTTAGAACTGATGTGCATCCACATTAATTCAAGAAGCAGAAACCACGCGAACACACCAGTGAGGTAAAGGTCCATTTGACTATACACACAACATCACAAACTGAAGTAGAATTATGAAACAGAGGGAAGATCAGAGAAGCTGCCCGCTCTTGCTATTTTCCCGACTGCAGGTAAGGCAGATGTTCCAGTTCAGATAATGGTCACAGAAAAAAGTCAGGTGGCCTGACAGTATACACAGGCTTGGTAATTTCAGCAACTAATACTGACTCCTCACCACCCACATCGCTTTGGAGATTGAGGTAGTAAAGTGTTCAGCTGTGTTAGGAACTGCAAGAGGAAAAGAACTGAGATGACCCAGACAGAAAAAAAAAAAAAAAAAAAAAAAAACCATGTATCAGCAGCTACTCCCCATCTCATCCAAATCCCTGTAAAATTTGATTTTCAGGTTTTCAAACAGAAATCATCTATATCCTCCAAATCTATGAAAATGTTGATATACCTGCAGCATGAGTGCATGTGGTGAATGAACAAAAATAGAAGGGTTATCCTTAGGGGATGACTCTAGACAGAGCTGTGCATCTGTAGCCCTTGGATTGTACATAAAAGCAATAGCACTGGATAGTTTGCCATCATACAGCAACAATTTGTGATGTTCATCAAGGAAGAGATCACTTTCTGCCTTGAATTTGAATGTTCCCTGGAATGAGAAGCAGGGTTGAAGAAGAGAAAAGGAAAAAAAAATTACATCATATACATTGAAGATACAGTTTTGAACACAATTATTAACAGAAAATGACATTGTTTATTAATCAATTTTACAGAATTAGAACTGCAAGATTTCTTTTTTGACCCCTGAAGAGTGACATTGCCAAAATGGTAGACAATGTAAAAGAAAGACATTAGCTAAGAAACAGAATGACAGTCAACAATGTTCACTCAGAAGGAACTAATAATTGAGGAACAGACAGAACAGGAACCATCTTTTCAGCGTATGTTTGTACAGCTGCTGGGGAATAACAGTCTTCAATTAGTACCCCTCAGGGCTGTGACAAAACAAATAATAAATCACTGCAACAAAACTAATCTTCAGCACTAACTTTACACATTAAGAAAAACTGACTAGCAAAATCAACTACAACTCTTGTTTCCTAAAACAAATACATAATACTTGATCTAGTTTTCAGCCTCAATGAGGAAGTTAACCTAGCCAGAGAAAAGTGTTGTTATCCCTCTCCCAACCACCAACACAGAAATGTTGAGATGTAAACAAGAACCCAATTAAATAATTGAATTACTGTTTACTTGTAGTTTGTAAGAAGATATGTAGGCGCTTATGGAAAAAAATGTGGAACAGTTTAATAAAAAGATCACATGGTAAGAATATTATCAGAGACACATAGAGGTGTCACAACATTCTTAAAATCCACCATAAAGAACATTACCAGAATTAAACTTTGGGAGCTTTATAGTCAATTCCACACTACCTTATATCCCAGACCAAGCTGATAAATGGCAAAGATCTGAGCAGCATTGAGAGCCTCACTAAAAAGGTAAACAGATGTCATTTGTCCACAAAACACTCGATTGGCATCTGCTGTTTCTGAAGAGCCCAGGAAACATTTGTCAAATGTCTGAAAAGGAAATAGGGTTTAAATTAAGCTACACAATTAAATTATGCAAATAATGTAGGTTATCATTTTTATATTAAAAAAAATCTCGAGGTCTTAGCAGAAACAAATATTAAGTTTTCATATGTATAAGCAGAATCTACTCGCTTACCAAAGAGTTGTTATTGATTTTATTTTAACATTTTTTTTAAAATGCATAAAATAGGGGAGGTTTATTTATAAAAAAAGGTAATAAAATGGTAAAGGACAACTATTTGATCCATCAAAACGATCAACTACAGATGCTGGTATAGAGAGATTACTTACATCACTGGTGTTGACAAACCACGTTATTTCTCCATAAGATGCCAGCTCCCCATTCACGTAACATCGAAGCTCACTATTCTTCCAGCGGTTATAGATGTGCACAATAGTAACCATATACCACTAAACAATAAGAAAACAATTTATAAAATTCTATAGACACTGAATGTAGCTCAATCATTAAAGTGGGGCATGCTACAACAAATTCAACAGTTTCTTTGAATTAAATTAAGACTGAAAGTTTTACGTTAAGTAAAAAAAGACGACATCATTGGTGAGTTTTCCTGCACAGCTCTATCAAAGGATAATCTATTTTTCCACAAAAAGTAGACACAGCTTAAAAGCTTAAAAGATATTTATGGCATAAAACTCAAAAAAAAATCATGACAACATAGAAACATTTATACTGAAACCACTATGTAAATAAGTTCTAAGCTGGGTTACACTTAGAATGATGGACTATTGTAAATGTTGTCATTCCAAAGAGCAAGGATGGCTCCAGACTTAAAAGACTTTCAAAGGCTGTACATGTCAAATTGTCACAAACAGAATCCATATTTACAGCAAGGGATTACTGATAAGAAATTCCTGAGGAGGCCTGCTGTCCCACGAAATGTTTACACCAGTTGCTCCAGAAACATTAGCAGAATTTCTAACTGAAATGGAAAACATTTTCAAGAAAGCATAATACTGCTTAATAGACAAGCAGGTCTTGAATATTAACAATAGAGTCAACTCATATTTTAATTCTTACATTTAAAAAGATTTATAGAGAAAAGTTCCGAATGTAAGGGGATATGTTCTGGACAATTCAATGAACATGATGTACAAAAGATTAATTCAATTAATCTGTTGTTTTCCAACCTGTAAAAAGAGCAAACTCCTAGTAAGTGCCCTGGTTTGATAAAGAAAAATACATATGGGTTAGTAAACACTCTTTCTAAAATAACACTGCATTTGTCCACACTGAGTATTAAGCAATGACCGAAAGATGAGCCTTCGCAAAACCCTTGTGGAAAAAAAGAGAAAATCTGGAGACAGAAGGAAACACAGTATAAACACAGAAAAAAAAAAGACAACTAGACTTATCAGAGAAATCACACGAGCTTCAAAAATTCATAAAACCTCTGGTAAACTGCGTTTTCTTGCTTTTTCTTATGCATATCGTAAGTAAAAATTAAAAGAAATAGGAATTCAGAACAAAAATTCATTTTGCTCATTCCAGCGTAAATATTCTTCTGCAGAAGGGTGAACCTAATAAATAACAACACCAGTCCCTCTAGGATACCTTTTTAGAGACACATTCTACAAATATAACACCTAGTTACACATGTACCTAGTTAACTCCTAATTACACACGTGTAAACACATGCACATTTTTGTAATTCATGAAACCCGTTTCAAAGATTTTACTGTTTTTTACTCACCTTTTGTGGCTTGAAGTCAAATTTTACACAATGCTGAAAACCTTTTCCCTTTGATTTTATGGATGTTACAATCAAGCAGCCTCCAACAAAGTGAGCAGAATAGCCAAGTCCTTTGTTCGTTCGAAAACTATCAAATTAGAACAAAGTCAGCATTGTGCATAGATGGAAACAAACCGTTGAACAAATAGTAATAATTGGATATCAGAAATACGGTTTTTATGTTAATACTCACCAATATAAGTAAGGCTTATCCTTGTCCACATTGATATTATTTACAGGATCCATTCTTAACCAAGTGTGAAAAGTAAATCCATTCTGGTAGGGCCACTTGGCTATAGGAGGTAAGGCAATAGCCTAAAAAAAAGTAAAGTTGTTCATGTAGAATGATGAACATCGTGATACAAAGAATATATAGTTTAAGACATACATTACAGATGTGTACGTGACCACTGTGTATTCTTCCTCTAACCAAAAAAAATCTGGCCCAACTTCCATACTTTTTTTGTACACCATTCTTTGTACTCCATTGTTAAATATTTATTAAATCTAAATATTTAAAAACTGGTCTTTATATCTCAAATAAAACTATCAATAGTAACCCATGCTTCAAAATTTAAATGCTTCGGTGGAATCATCACAACATAAAAACTCCTCAAAATGTAAATTCAAGATTTGTTTTTGTGATAGCCTATCAGAATAAACAAATTTATAAACTTATTTTCACATAGTGTTGGCAGTCAGGAAAACAATTGATTATGAAGAGAAGTGGGCCACAAAAAAAAAAAAAAGCATTTATGAATTTATATAAGAATTTATTTATCAACAAATTGTTTTCTTTCTTGAAATTCACATCCAGATAGCCTTCCAGTTAGAATGTGACAGTCTTATAAATTTCCTTAAAAGAAAGGTGATACAATCCCCAGCCAAAATCCTGATACCAAACACTGTACAAACAGTAGCTTAAAAGCTCCTAAATTATAAACTGTGCAGCTGGGCCCTTTGTTTCAGACAGTTGAGTTCTGTTGCATATTTTTTCTTTAACATTACCATCAACTTTCTTGCAACGCACACTTCAACTAAGACTGCCATAAACTCTGATCAAAGACGCTGTCCAGGTGATCAATGCCAATGAACAAAAAGCAAAGCACTTGAGTGTCATCAAACTCCCATGCTCCATTCAGCTATCCTTGACCAAATAAAATGCTATAAATCCTTCACTATATACCAGCTAATTAATCAAATTGCATGTCTTTGAGGCCAACGTTTGGGAACTGGTAGTACTATCATTTGGTTTATATCGCAATGGATTTTGGAGCATTTTATTAAATACTTAATATCTAAGACTTCTCGATTTAAAAATAAATGACAATATTGACATTGGAATTATTGAAGCAGCCCAATATAGTTCAGGCATTCAATAAAATTATCAGACATGAAATGCAAGAATAGTACATTAACAGCCAAAACAAACAGAAACATGTCTATTGCCAAGTTCCATTGTATGTGAAACATAGTAAGTGCAGCAGCACTCTTCTAGTAGTCCACATTTTTCAATTTTAAAAGTTTTCATTCCAAAGAAGGACATTATGTCATCAAGTTGGTAAAGTTTACTCTCAAGCCACCAAGGCACAAAGGTAATGGCTTGTGTGAAGAACATTGCATAGTCATCTGATATTCTGAATTAACCATGAAGTTATGAACATACCATTTCATCCTACAATTTTAGGAGCTAAAACACTGACACTTCTCAGAGTAGTCAGGCCGTACAGCATTTTCCAACTAGCTCATTAGTTTCAAATTCTTTTTCCACGTAAACAGTACAAAAATTTAATATGAAGTCATCTGAACAATTATCTTAAAAGCTAACCACTGCTAAATCTAACCATCTTTCAGTAGCATTCAACCTAAACGTATCTAAGATCCACATCTTCTCAGAGAATTATTAGGCACAGCACATAAGTCACATTATCTGATTGCTAGAAATATAACAAATGACACAAGTATGGCCATACTTTCTGTGGTTTCACTAGCAAAGGTTTCTAGATGTAAGGCACTCTCCGCACATACTGGATACTAACACAAGCACCATTACCACAGTAACACAGAGCAATAAGCAGGCAGATTCCCCAGAATCTCCTTGCAACAAGACATAACTAAACTACTCAAGGCAGGTGAAAAAAACTCATCTATATCCATTCTTTATGTAATACTATTTGTCCTTCCATAGTGATAATGCACTTTTGTTATAAACATAATTTAGTTCAGTATAAAATAGGTGTCAGGCAGAGAAAAGCTCAATTTCTGTTGAGTCTACCTCTATGACAATGACAGACGAGCCAAAAGAAGGACAGGAGTTTAAACAGCCAGTGGTAGTAACAGAACAACAAATGAACAAATGACTTAAAACATCCACATACTGCAGCACTTTTTCCTGGAAAGTTGAAGAAGGCATCAGGTCCGTATTTCTGAGGCATGTGTTTTAACACAGACAACAACTTCCCAGCGTGTGGTGGCTGACAAAAAGAATTATTGCATTTGTAAATAAATGAAACACACCAATAAGGAAAGACTATACACATACAAAAATAATTGACACGTTTTAAAGCTTTGCCCATGGTTAAATAATACTCTGCTACAACATTTAGCATTTTCAATAAACAACATTAAGAGAGAGTCATGGATACACAGTATGCAGTAGGTGCACTGAAATGTAATTAATTGCATAACTAAATTAAGGACTTAAAGGCCATAGCCACTGTCATCCAGCATAGACTAACATAACCCTGAATGCTGGGTACTACCTCTGCCTGCTGATGCCCACCAGCATTACCATTTGGGTGGATTTGCAGTGAGCTAAAGTAAATTAACTGATCCAGATGAAAACTAGTTCGGGAAAAACAAATGCAAAGCAATTCTCAGTTAGAGCAGGCTTGGATTATGGATTCAGGAAACCTGTGCCAGCACAAGCAAGATGTGCAAAACCTCACAAGAGGGAGAAGGAAGAAATCAGCAGGCAGGTTTATTTTCACTAGGATTACAGTCATGTACTAGATTAAAGAGACTGTGGTTAGATATATCCCTTCATATAAGTCCATGGAGAAAAGTTTAAGTCTCGAGCACCTAAACTGAATGCTCACTTAGTGTGAATAATTCATGCTTCCCCACCAAAACCTTAATTCTGCATTAATGTTGTTGTAATACTCAGCAACTATAAACTCAAATATGAGCTAACAACAACAGAAATCAAGAAAATACCCATCATAGTGACAGAATACTTGTGCATTTTCTTTTACCACTCCCTAGCTTTCCAGTAGATCTATTTCCAAACTACAGTTTTACTTTTCTGATCTTTTTCTGAGTGCCCTTTTTCCCTTCTTGTAAGCAGCCACTCTGAAAATGAAGCACTGCATGATCCATTACAAGTATCTCAAATGTACCAAAATTATAGTCAGATAAACTGCTTCATAAATCTGAATTAAAAAATTGAGGAGGAAACACTGAGATCTGTTTAGATGTCCTCAGCACCATAGAGTTCAACTACGTAATTTGTGTTGTAGCTGAATACTTTGTATCTTTACAGCACTGCTGATTTTAAGATTTATGGAGTTGTGCAACTCCATAGCAATGCCACTACGGCGTTTTTCTCTTCCATTCCTCTATATTTAGTCTTTAATAAAGAAAGGGAAATTAAATGCAAATAGCAGAGAGCCAGGAAATGAAAAAGTTAATGTTACAAAGACAACTTTAATTCAGCTATGGTTAAATATAATCTGTACGTTCAATTATTAAATTTAAACCCTACATAGAGTATTTTATGTGAACTAGTTATTTCAAGAGCTCCTTTTAAAATCTCTTATTTGTGCATCCAGGCTTTTATATTGAATATATTTTAATTATTTGAAGGCAACAAAAACACTGAGCTGCCTTTTGCCTACACTAGACAAGGTATTTAGAGATAACAGGAGCAGAATTAAAAGTCCAAGCAGGCAAAGCAACTTAAAATTCCAGCAGAACAACAATCTGGGGGTTAAAGAAAACATATCTGGTGGTCTCCACAAGAAAAGAATCTTTAAGGAAGAAGGCTCTCAAAAGTAAGAGGGGACCCTCTTCTTCCTTTCTAGTTCACACAGAATAAGAAGAAAACACACAATATGAATTATCAGCTAGCACTTATTTCCTTCATTTCAATTTTTGATATAAATTCTCACTTGCCTGACTAGGTAAAACTTTTCAGTCTTCAGGTAAAGATAAACAACGTGAAAATAAGAACATATTAATGTGCATATGTATGCAATTTATTTTTTCTATCTAAAAAAATAGTTTTTCCTTCAATTTCACATAACTGGAGCTATAAAAGTAAAAACGTGCATAAAAACACATGCTTAGTATTGCTATATTATTCCCAGGTGTTCAAAAAGACCAATCCAGTCAATATATCCAAAATCTAAACTTAATTTCATCACTGTTCTACTCTACATGTTTTAATTGCTTTCAAGTAAAAAAGATTCCATTGATATAACAGCAGCAGGCATCCTTTATTTCCTGGTATATTTAAAAAAATACTTATTTTAAGGTTATCAAACAGTCTTTTAAGTTGGAAATGTTACAAAAAACACCAACAACACCACAAAAATGTTTTCAGGTTTGTGTTTTCTTTTACCCATCTCCCTTTTTCTCCTTGAAGTTTGCTGAAGAATAACTTGAGCTCTCGAACCGTCAAGTTATAGCTAGCCAACACACCCAGCATATCCACTAAGAGATCTGAAAGGAGAACAACAATATAATAATACTTAATAAAATGCAGTGTCAAATTTCTATCACTTCATTGATAAGTAAGTGTTCCCATGAGATTTTACGTAAAAGGAACAGAATTTGACTCATATACTAGGTGAAGCTGTACCTGCAATCATGTTGTCAGCTCTATCAATCCTCTTGAGCACTTGTTCAACCAGCCCCACTTCCGTACATGCTTGTAGATTGCGTATACTTTTCTTCAGGATTGCTGTAAACATGCTCCACACCTCGGCCTGGCAGGTGACGTCACATTTATCCAGCAATTCCACCATGCAGGTAATGCCATCTTTTTCTTGAATAATAAAGTTCATTTCCAAGTCAAAATCGCTCCCAACAAGCTTTCAGACAAATCATAAAAAAAAATCATATCAAAATACCATTCCACATTTAATTATTCAATTATCTTCTTGCAGTTATTCATTCTGCAAGGAGAAAACTATCAAACAAATAAGCTAAAAAATATAAAATAAGATCGACATCAATCTATCAAGTCTTATTCTTCCTGTTTCAACTTCTGCTTCAAGATCTAACAAAGGTGCTCCAGAGGTGTCAGCTACTACCAGACAATTGCTGCAAAAGAACTTTTGGGTAGTTTAAGATATGGATGTCCTGAGCTGCCCCACACAGCGTAAGAGTGAACAGATCAATGGAAGGTTCCAAGGCAGGTGAGAGAGCAAGGTCAGCTAAGATACCTTAAATGGCCTAGACTGGCCCTAAAAGCTTCCCTGTGTATGTGCTTAACGCTCCTCAATAAGACAATTCTAGCCCAAAGGAGAAATATTGCCACTTACAAACATTTAAGAGTCATTCTTGAGATACTGAATAAGGCTGGTAAAATATTAACTGCCAATTTCATTAGCAATCACAGGTATGAAAGGGAAGTAAAGGCTTGCTCTACTTGGACGAAAGTGAAACTGCAGCACTGTTTGAAGCCTTGGACTACACTCAGGTGCTTAAATCCTGTTCTATTTCAGGTCTCCTAGATGCAGGCTTTGTTTGAACATACACCTAGTAACTAATCGCATGTGCCAGGAAAGGGCGTGGGACAGGGAGGGGGGAATGAATAACCTACTTCATTCTGGGTTTTGTACTCAAGTAAAATAAAAATAACCTCTACCCCAATCCCCACAGTTCTAAAACTTTTCTTGGACATTAGACCTATATTAAACTTAAAAACGTGCCACACTTCCCTATGACATAACAGCATACAAATAGGAATTCAGATAGAGTTGACACAAATTCAGAACTCACAACCAAAAGTATATCAGCTCCTCTTTATTCTACAAGTTTGCCTAATAAACAACGTTATTTCTGCTATATACAGTGTTCCTTCCACAAGCTTTGTCCATTAACAGCTTCAATAATGTCACTCACCAAAATCATGCCATGTCAAAACTGCCCCAAAAATACATACAGTAAGGTGTAGGACCTAATACAGAAGCAACTTCTTTCAGCTAGGCAGGATCTGAAGATAAACTTACTCAACGAAACAGAATACATGCTCTTCATTAACTACTGAAATTACCATACATTTTCCTCAAGTGTCTAAATCTTGTCACTTTGAAGAAGCAATCTTTGGTCTTCTGGGCATAAATCAGTACTGCCAAGCACCACAAGGAGCAGAAAAAGTTCCTGGTTTTATGAAAGAATAGACAATGTCTCATGGTAACAATTCCTAAATAGTAATTTACACTTTTCCATTTTCTCCTCTCTTGGTCACGAAAAGTAATTATGCAATTTACTATCAGATGTTTCCTTAATATCTAGGGAAATAGCAGGAACCAAACAGGGAGACTTAAATTATATTCCCAGCTTCTCTATATCAACTCACCCTGTCAACTCACTCAAACAAATCTATCACGTCATTATCCCCAAGCCTCAGTTTTCCCCTACCTTAAGATGGAGTAGAGGCCTACCTCAAGAAAGCACTGTAAGATAGAATTAAAGGGTAAGTGAAAATGCTGAGCATGGATTAATTCAGGTAACTGCTGGATTAATGCAAAAGTATTAGAAAACAGATGCCAAGAAAAAAGGTAAACACCCCTTTAAAAGCTGAACAAAATGTTGGAAAACAGAAAAATACAAGCTATACTTTGTTTTACACTAAATATATCACCCTCTACAAAACTGAGGTATTCCTCAGGAAGCCAGTCTTTCTCACCATCAAGTTGAGAAACAAAGCAAACACTGCATTGTGTGTGCAAACAGAACAGCTCAAAGTTAAATTCTAGCCACAAAACACCTGCTAATTCTGAACAACAAATTCAACTCTTTATGCGCTTGGTTTTAACTAACCAGCCAACCATCAATTATCACACTCAAACCCTACACGACTACTATAGGTGACCTTACCTTCACCCTATAGTCTACACCACCTATCTTTCATTTTTGGCTAGATACACTATTATCGGTAACCACCCATCCAGGAAGCTGTCAAATTAGGTTTCCAATCTAATCTGCAAAAATAAGCATTTCAGCAAGTCCATTCTAGCAATAATCTGCTATGGTAGAAATAATTACTATCTTAACATTTCCTTTAAGGGAAGGCGAGGAGAAAAAAAATGATGGAGAAAGCAATATACTGAAGGCACCGTGCGGTTGATGTACTATATGTATGCATACCCATTAGATACACATAAGCACACACACACCACAGTATGTCATATTAACCCTTTCTAATGGTGATTTGAAACTGATCAACCTTCAAAACACAAATTTGTTTCCAATGACAGGGATCATAATCCAGGTCCATGCATTGGCTAGTTATTATCGGAGCTGCAGTAATGGCTGTGCACAGCAAAATGTAATCTTCCCAAATGTCACAGTAAGTTATGAATATCTGAGCAGCTTAATGCACCTTACTAGCCATGAAGTGTGAGAATGTAATCTTATTACCTTTTTTATGGTTGTATTTTTTTGAATAATGTAGCCTTTGAACTGATGTATAGTCTTTCCTTGCACTTTAGCATGATTTGGTCTCTAATGTCGCACAGTACATTTTTCAAAATTCTCCAATTCAACGTATTTTAAGTCTTATGCTGAGCTGCATAAACAATCTTTATAGCAACCTACAGGGTGGCATAACGTTTTCTTCCTTTGGCATGCAGAATTAAGTATAAGCTTATAGCAATGGTTTTAAAGTGCAACATTCAAAGTATTCAAATACATCTTCACAAATTTTACATGTTGCCATTTATATTTACCTTGAAAGTCTTGAGCTACTGGTTTAGTTAATACATATTTTTAGTACAATGTTTCTACATTTAGCTGGCTGAAAGCAGGGAGAATATAGCCATTTTCAGAGAGACACTCAGAGAATGTTTTTTTCCCCTTAACTTTAAGAACCAAACAAGAAGTCAACATAATGACATTAATTTTAAGTATATATATAAAAAAAACTACATCATTTCTAAATAGAAAAAAAAAATGAACATACTAGACCTCTCTTTGCCAGGAACCTTTCATCTAACCTAAAATAGGAGAAGTGATCTTAGATATAAGAGAGATGGTGCACCCTATGGGTGAGCAAATTCCAAAGTAGAGTATGCGGAATATTGCTCAAAATAAATACAAATTCCACTTTCCTTAAAGACCATGATCTAGATTATGAATCCAATATCAAGCCATTTTTAAATACTAAATATTTCAAAAGCTTGTAAGAAAATGTAAGAAAATATTTCAGTGCACTGTAACAGGAAAAACAAAGGAAAAAATACATCTAAGACCGCAATCACCATTTATTTGTGAAAATCCTAATTGTTTATACTTGGGAGAACTACAGACCCAGATTTCCACAGTTGTGCCCCAAACCTCCAAAAAAAAAAAGGCTTTACACTTCTATAGAACTCCCTCCTCCACCTGGTTACTAAATAACCTACACAGAAAGACAAGTTTCTTTGCTCCCTGAAGTCATGGAGGAAACAACTATTCACCATACAAACTGTGACCTCGCTTTTTTTTCCTCTCGAAGTTAATTTCATAATCTCAAAATTGCTTCTTCAGTATATCAAGACAACAGATATAGACAATGCCTATCCAATGGACAACGCCTACCCCATGCAAAAAAAAAAGTCAATCAAATAGCAAACCAATTCTATCTCAAAGGAAATTTTAAAAATTATGCTTAACCACAAAGCTGGATGCACAAAGCTAATGACTGAAATCTATTCGAGTAAGGTCCTTACACAAGCTAAATGTTAAGAAAAATGTGATGAAGCTAAACCAGCAGCTATGTGAACAGTTAAACATTTGATATACACCTCACATTTTCCTTCTATTTACAAAATAGCTATGTTATTATTCAAACAGTCCTGTTCTTACTGGCATTTTAGGCAGTTGACTCACGGTTAACAAACAAACAAACAAACCACCAACCACATTTTTCAACTCTCAATGATGAAACCTGAACGCAACTTCTGGAGAATACAAACACAAAGAAGATGGATTCATTTTAGCCATAATGCTTATAATTAACAGCAACTAGCAATGCAATATTCGTTGCCTATATTTACTCTCATCTCCCACCAAAGCAGTAACCCACAACCTGGTCTCCACACCTTTGCACATGTTCAGAAACTCAAAACAAATGTATGTATCATCAGAAAGACGTGCCAAAGATTTGGGAAGTGTAAGAACTACAGTGTCTTTAGAGCAAGGATCTCACAGCATCATGAGTGATCCCAAGCCAGTCAAATCCCTTGGGAACACACAAGGAACACAAAGTCAGCACTGTTGGTACACATCCTGGGTATGATAAAAAGACTATTCTGATTTGGAAATGCCTCTCCAGACCAGAAGCAGCAGCTGGGGAAATAACTCATACGTATTATCATCAGTAGCAATCCATTCTCTGTCCCTCACCTCACATCTTTGTTATTGCAACACTTGGAGGCAAGAGTATACTAAAACATGAGTAAGATACTAAGAGAAGATTTGTTCTCAAAGTCTGTTGACAGTTTGGATAATCGTATCAAACAGTGACATAAGCATGAATGTCAAGTCAGAGAGATCATGTCAAAGAGGGTTCACACCCAGAGAGGTTACAGAGAGGCAAAGAAGGAAATGAGAAAGCGTGGATGTCAACTTCTCTTTCTTCAGTGTCTTGCCAATATACCAATAATAATGCAATCAAACTAGACCAAACACAAAGAACTGTGGGGAAGATCCACTCATGAAAGCCAGGGTCATAACCTTCTGGGTAAGATGCAGAAAATTTAAAGCCACTTGCTACCCGTAGCAGTAGCTCAAAGTTGAAAGTAACACGAGACCATGAATCTGCAAGTGACTGGTGACACTTCCTCAGAAGGCAAGTTTTACTTCAGCTTCCAATCCAACACTACGCAAGTCACACTTCAAAAAATGAAATACAGGTAGTAGCTGCCTCCCCTACTTTCTAAAGGAAAAAGGATGGGCTGGGGTGTGTGCGTGTGACATTTTTAAGTTTTCTTGTTAATTATATGCCTTCTCTCACTGTTGCCAAGTTACTACGAAAACCTACACCTTCATTTACCTGGCAAATAGGAAAGGTTCATTTCAAAACAGGCACATCAGTAGTGGCATTGCATAACAATATTGTACCCACCCAAACCCAGATGTTTTGTATGATTCCATTCAATACTATTATTAACTATGAACAAACCTGCATCGTTCAGGAAAAATCATCCCCATTGCTTCCCTTCATGGTGATTTATGACATATGTTCTGTATTAAACAGAATTTCAAGATTCTCTCTCCTTCGGAAAGTGTTCTAAAAGTAAATTTAATATGTGCACACAAGGTGTTAAGAGTCTACTACTGCCACCTAATGTTGGATTGGAAACCGTTAAGCCAGCACTAGTCTTTTTTTTTTTTTTTTTTTTTTTTTTTTAAGAGCATCTCTCTGCACAGTATAATTCTCTTCCTCCCCAACACAGCTTTATATCAGCAGCCTATACCTCGCACTCTGCCATAAAGAAAGAAAATATATTTCCGGAAATAAGACTGGATGAAATTTCGAACTAGCAGAAAAGTTGACATTAAAATCACTCTCTCAACTGAAATAAATGGAAAAAAGCACAATTCCTGTCCCCATAGATGGAACGCAACTGAAGCATCTTTCTGGTGATGATGCTTACCTATGGGGTTCTCCTTGCCAAAGAAGGGGGAAAAGTTCTAAAAGGTAACAGTGCTGCCAACAATTATGCTGTTTAGTATAGCTAATAATCATGTATTTTCACTCTGCTTGCAAGCATTTTTATGCCAAAGTAGTCTACTAATATCGGTTCCTATGTGCAGCTGAAGCCCCAAGGCAAGCGGAACAGAGCAAGAATGAACTAGTTCTATACAATGGTTTCAAACATGAATGAAATTCAAATTTTAGTTTTTGGTACTTAAATCTATTTTAAAGTACACAGCAAAGAATGAAATTCAATCTCTCTCTCAGACCATGGACTGAATGATCCCTTTATAATTGAAGCAATTAGCAGTTACATTTTCTTCCACAAAAACAGTTTCCTCAATAAATCTGTATTTATTTTATCATTTTGATATCCATTCAAAAACTCTTCTCAGTACAAACTATCCAGAAGTCAGATTAAAAACAAATACGACGCTCAGATTTCAAAAAGTTACAGCAACTCTTAACATCATGCTGCTCTCTCTTCTGGAAATTCAACAAATGATTCCAAAACGCAAGTCAGAGACAAATCCAGTACCACAAGTTTTAACCTCCTCCCAATCTGTATGGACCCACCTAGAAGAAGGATAACTGATACAAAAAGGGTTGCCAACAACAGAACACAAAACACTAGTCCTGGGGGCCCAGGAATCCATACATTGGCACAGTGGGCTCACCCAGCACATCTGCAGGCCATTTGACAGGTGCAGCTACAGCCAATCTTTATCGCTTCGGAGAATAAACCAGCAGAGGGTACAAAAGTAATGCTCGATTGGCTTTTGTTCAATGCAGAACCCAGAGGGCAGCAGCCCTTCACAACTGAGGAGGCCATGCTACTGTAAGCTTCAGCTTGAATTCCTGAAGAAACAAAAGGTTACCCAGCTGATACCTTGCAAATCAATTTCAAGACAAATCTGACTGGCAGTACACTCCAAACAGTGACTAAAAACCTATTTACAAAACCTGTCAGCTTCCTGAATTTGGCTTATATTATAGATCTCAATAGATATTAGCATAGATATAGACTATATCTAAATCCACCTGAAATTCACATCTTTCCAATTTCTGTATTAATAGCATTACATTCTGCTTCTGTTTTAATTAACTTTTTTCCCCAGTGCATCTCAACCTGTGATAGCGTTTAAGATATACAAGAAAGATATGACTCCAAGAGATGGTTTAATAATATGCAAATTCGTAGCTCCATACAGGAAATGAAATATCCTAAATTTTACATCACATCAGATTCATATATGGATTGAAAGCAAATAAATCATTTAAACCATGATACAGAGAACCTTTTTAAATTTGCATTTATCTACAGTAAATACTGCCATGTTCTTTAATAGCTTGCTAGTGCAATCTTAGCAAACTAATGATTTATGGTTGTGACATTTTAAAAATCAGAAATCTGTCATTTTATGACAGCCAGTAGAAAGTCAGCTCAAGTTACAATACTCTGAATTTAAACTCAAAGACATGAAACACAGATAGCAAAGCACTGTACCATACCATTCATTTCATTATCCCAGCACTTGCCTTCCTACCTACATTTCTAAAAGTTACCTAGCATTTTCATCTGAATTTACAAGAGTACCAAAAAAACAGATTTTTTCACGATCCAGACACATAACTCGGCATCCAGTACTTATCTGTTTGTCAAGTCTAGAAATATCACCCATCAGCAAACAAAAACAATCTGCTGTTTGCTTAGAGAAAAGGACTAAACGGTACCTTGGTCATCAAGCTGTGCCGGTCTGCATCCTGTCCTGTCTTAATCAAAGAAGAGGCCCAAAAGTTAGCATTAGCAGTATGATTTGAATCAACAAGTCCAGAATGGAGAACAAACATTGTAGTCTGGATGACTTTACAGAAAAAACCCTGCTTGTGTCTACCCTCATCAGTTAGGGCATTCGCATTCTAAACTGAGCAACAAAACCACATTATGCCCATAGTCCAAATAAGAAAAAACATAACAACAACGACAATGTTGATATGGACATTTCAATCAGAAACTTTTAAACCATGCAAATTAACGTGCAGAAGGCCCTACTCAATTCCTTTATGCAAGATTTGAATTGTACAATTGAAAGCATGTAGGTCAACTTTTCTCTTGCATTTAGGCTCCTTCATCCTTTAACACAATGCAGATCTTGGTTGTTCTAAAATAGTGGTAAAATGAAAGCTTTATCAAGTAGTCTAAATTAAACATTTGCCTAGGATATATTTTTGAAGTGTGAAAAAATGTTTTCTTTCAGAGCAGGCTAAAAGAAAGCTGTATATTCATTTCACCACCCACTGTACTCAAGTCAACTCTAGTATAGCAAGGTCACTGGGCATGTTTCTATAGGAGAAAAGAAATGAAGGCCATATGTCCCAGGGCTTACTATTCCACAGCAAATACGTAATTTGACTTCCTCTGAATTGAATAATCACCAGTCACCTAGATCAGTGGTCTCCAAAGTGGGGTGCATGCACCCCAACGGGTGTGCAAGATGGCTCTTCGGGGTGCAGGAAGTATTTTTTGCATCATTAACAAATAAAGTTATAAAAACTTAAGAACACTATTTTCATCTCACCTCTTTTAGTTTCTATTTTTGCATGTTTTATAATGCATCTAATATATTAGTACAGCAAAACAAAAATGTTTTATAAATACACACATGCACAAGGTCTGCATGCTCAAGGTAGGCTGCATGATCAAAAAAAACTTGGATACCGCTGCCCCAGACAGAGAACAGAAATTATATCCTGATATTTTCTACAGAAACAATACATCTGCCTGGTATTTTACAGGGGATTGTGCTAGTAGGAGCAAGAAGCCACCACTCTAGTTACAGAACCTTAAGTTCCTGTCCTGCAAGCCTTAGACAAGCAATCCTTCACATAACTTTTCGTTGAAACAGTGACTACTTCTTCATACTTACAAAGTACTTCACTAAAAACAGTGTAACAATGGGATGTTAGAGTAAAACAAGGTTATGAGCTTATTCTAGGAAACATGACTGAATGTGTTTTGCAAGCTTGTAGAGACACAGGGATAACAAGTAGGGGGTGAAAGGCCAAAGGAAATAAAGGAAAATGAGCAAAACAGAAGATGTTCCAAACACAGGATTACAGAAGAATAGCAAAGAATTACTTTACAAGAGGAAAAAAAACTGAAGCTCAGAAAGCCAAAAGAGAACACAGGATGAAGTGAGCAAGCAGTTTACTTTTAAAGCTCTGACAGGTTTTATCAGATTTAGCAACAGTAATGCTAAGTATTTCCTCTCCTACTGAAAGTTACAGCCCTCATATAGCACATGCTAGAAGCAAATGTGATGGCAGTGGAGGAGCTGGCACGCATTTCGTAGCTCTTCAGATCAACTGCAGGAAATTTCAACACAACTAAAGGCACCAAGTTACAAATTACACAGAAACCAAGAACCCAGCACATCTGTTTCTGTCATTTGTGATAACACCTTGATCCAGAGCAGCTGGAAAACAGCACTTCTGCCTTCTCAAAACTGGCCAAGATGGTCTGCCACAGCTAAAGCAGAGATGGGTAAGAGTTTGGGTGTAAGAAAGTTGGAATTTCACAGCAAAGAGAAACAAAAGCCATCGTGGATTCAGATAACTAGGTTGTCAATTAAGGTCAGGAATCCTCAACTCGCAAGGGCAGTAACAGTAAATGATATGCTACAAGTATAACACTTCGGTTTCCCTGTTGCCATTTTTTTTTTATTTTTTTTATTTTTTTTTAAAACTTTCTATGGCTGTGATCAAAATGGGAGAACCATGCAGATGACCCTGGCTGGAACAGAAGGCTGCCTAGAACAGTAACTGGCCAACACTTACTCTTACCAAAAATGACTTTCCCTCTCTAAAAATACGATGCTACTGCTGTGTTTAGAGAAGGAAAAAAAAAAAAGTCACTGTATTACAGTTAAGTGTATTAAAACAATAAGCATATTAAAGAAGGAAAGCACAAAACTCAAGCAGGATATCAGAAGGATTAGTAGATATTTATTTTCTTACCAAACAGTGAACCAGAAATACTCCAGTGAGCTCAAAGACCCACCACCAGTGCTGTTGCTCACTTCCTCTTTTTGATTTAAGCCTTGCCCACACACAAGAAGTTCAGCCAGCACATCTGTACTACTCATGGGGGTGATATCCAGACATCCGATTATGCTTGAAAAACCTCCGTTCACTTGGGTTTTTGTAACAGCAAGAGTGCCATGAACAAAATGGTAATTTCTACTAACTATATCAGAAGGAGAAAAAGTTCACTTGGTGAAAATAGACACATTAGTAAAGCCTACATTAAAAAGGCTAGCCTTTTTTTTTTTCTCCTTTCGACAGCAATACTAAAAGCAAGGAATGAAATATGACTTTGTCACTTCAGTTTTGTTAAAATTTTTAGCTTTTTCCTCCCCCAATTTGCCACATCACTGCTGTTTGCTTCTGTTTTTTTCCCCTGATACAGAAGCTCCTACTATTACCCTGAGGCTCTTCCCCTCACCTCCACTTGTCTCTGTCCCTTTTCTCACTATATAGGCATTGACTGAACGGAGATTTTCTTTTATTTATTTCTTTATTTATTGTTTTAACTATTCCTTGAAGATACAAGACAAACTATTAATGATGCATATACATCATCACTATTATTGCCTAAAAATATACCCTCCTGTTTTTCCACTTAAAATCTCTCCACTCCTCTCCTGCTAAGTGCTTCTCCAAATAACCCCCAACTGTTCTGTTGATCACCCCGTACACCAATTCTTTTCCTTTTCCCACTTGCACAGACAACAAAGGCATTCTGACTTAGCTGTACAACACCTGCCTTGTCTTTGGCTGAGCAACTGTACCTTGCAAGTTCACACCGCAAATTTCCCATTCCTCTAGGAGCTACATTTGAAATTAGACCTAAAACGATGGCATCCTCAATTAATAGAATTGTAAACAATCTTTTTTTTTTCTTTTTAGGTATGCAAACACCACCAACAGAAACCAACAGATATTTTCCAGAAAACCCGGCAGGAACCTCCCACATCCTGTGACCAACTACAGCTTAGACTGAAGGAGAGCAACTAGTTTTCGTGAGACAAAAGCGTTTTGAATTACAGTATGGAACAAGTATCTAGCCAGTAAAGTCAGCATTTTTTAAGGTTTTACTTCTGATATTTTTAACTTAAAAAAAAATCACCAGATTTACCAAAAAATCTGACAAAAAACACAGCAGTAATGGAGTTATTAATCTCAGCATTCCTTCACCAACACCATCATACCATGTATTTGGACTTCCAAGGTGAAAAGGCTTCTCCTGGAATTACTACAATCAAAGGATTTAAGAATGCAGAAGTATCTTCCACACACAAATCTGTGAATGAAAACTAAAGTATTATCCACAAATGACAGTATACATAGCCTTAAAAAGGCTATATCCAAATAATGTAGGAGTATGTGAAATGGTGTTTCTTAAAATGCCATTTTCCCTGCAAAAAGTGTGATTAACTGAACAGTAAATCTTGCTTCATTGAGATGGTGAAGAACATCTGCCACTAAGAAAACCTACTCAACTTGAACACAAACGAAATACCATTATAAACAGAGAGGTTAATACCATGAAAACAAACACTATAATATTTTTAGTAAAACCTGTTCTAATCCATATCCAAATTATTTTTTTAACAGAAGAATTTCTTTGTAAATGATAGAAGACTTCAGTATTCTTCATGTAAGCACATAGAAAAATATCTTCAGCTTGTAAGAAAGTCATGTTGATTTAAACACTAAATTTGGAGATTTATTGAAGCCTCTAACAGAGAAGCTGTTTTGTTTTCTTTCCTTCTGCTGGCACATTCTCTCTAAAGTTTTGCCAACTAAATTCATTACGATATGAAGATCACATGCACTCCTCAGTGCTTATCAAATCAAGCTCTTAGTCACAATATTTTCCTGTGGCTTCCCCCACACATAAATGTTTACTTCTAAGAGAAAGAAGTTTCTCAGTACGACAAGAGAAAAAGCAAATACCACAAAAATCATGATGCAAGAAACTCAAGCTGAGTTTCTAACCGCTACCAACTACTTGGTGCCGTAGCAGAAACACTGGTGTGGACATGTATAATTTCATGTAGCTCACCAAGCTTTCCAAGTAGAAAGACAACTTTGAAGTGGTAGCTGTAACTTTATGAGATTATGTTATCATTGAAGTTGCACCAATTTTTCTACATGCTAAGCTTCTGTGTTTCTTTTCCCACCAAAGATTAAGACAAATGGCATTGCTGCAGAACTCTGGAGTTGTTAGAGCACACACTTTTCTGTGAGAGGCCTATCCAAACCCTGTCGTTTCTTTCTTTCACACCACATCCTGCAACAAAGCATACAGCTCACAGTATTTGTAGTTGTTCACTCCTCTGTTTCTGCACAGAAAATACATGTTAAGAAAATAATTATTCGATCACTACTGTATTTTCTGCTGCAGTTTTAGTCTTCAGAAACTTATTCCCAAAGCCAGAGAAATGCAGAAACAGTGAGCTTCCTCAAACCTACAGTTTCAGCCTTTTCCCACCACTTCGGAAAAAACAGTTATGGGGGGGGGGGGGGGGGGGGGTGAAAAATGTTACTAACTGAAATTGACACTGCCATCTCAACATTTTCAGCTGTTTATCACTGATCCTGTTATAAACTTGCCCAAGACAACCCTGGTTTCCTGCCCTGTTACCCAGAGACACCCGAGGACCCCAGAGCTCTTGGACTCCTCAGCTGCTGCTACACGTGCACCGACACTGCAGTCCTTCCTGCTTCCCAATTGCCAGGCCAACAACATACTCTGCAACCCCGAATTCAAAGCTGCCGACTGCCTCACAGAAGGAACATGGGAGCTGCACAAGTTTTATGCTTTGATGTCACTGGTGATCTACCAGATAAGCTGGCACAGAATCACGGAAGTGTTTGATTACAGTGGCAACACTGCCAGATTGTCATCAGACATTTCCTTAAACAAACATTTCTTTTCATAAGAAAATGTCAATTCATCAATGGCTTGCTTCATTATAAAATTCTGAAGTCAAATGGGAAAAGTAACTCACAGAAGGCTCTTAAATACTTAAATACTTAAACCTTAATTTCAATACTTTAAAAACTGGAAGAGTCCACAGTGCAAACTCTACTACTAAAAAGAGTTTACTCTACTTTTACTAAAAAAAACTAAAAAGCTATACTACATGCTGTTTAAGGAGGTACTACCAAAAACACTTTTTTTTAAATGAAGTAGGATAGTTTAGAATGGTTAAAATCAAACCTACAAACATGAGAGATTCTGCACACAAAAACGTAAGTAAAAGCACAGCTATGCAGCTCTGCTACCTGTGCTAGTTCTTCTGTGCAAGCAATCAGCTCAAGCTTTCTTCTATGCAGATAAAAAAATCTGTAATGTGACTACTTGAGTAACTTATATGCATAAGATAGTCAGTACGTAGACCATGAAAAATTGATATTATCAGCACACTACGATCTTCTTTAATGTACACTCGTATTTGTTTCCCCTATTATAATAGTACACTAAAAAGTCAGAAAACACCACCATTTGCATTTTTTATATTTAAAAAAACGTATTTTAATTGGTAACAAAAGAGTTCAAACCACTTATTCTACACCTGCTTAATTTGATCCCTCTGAAAACTAAACAGACTTGAAATCAAACACATAGGGTCAGATGCCTTCTCTATCTCTCAAAAAAAAAAAAAACAATGCTGACAGATAAGTACAGACATGGTGGTTAGAACAGTAGGCTAGCTGCTGTTTCAGGGAGTAATAAAATATTAAATTTCAGGACACTGCCTTTAAAATGAATTGTTACCTGAAGTGTGACTGATTTTTAAACTGTTGCTACAAAGAATCAGCATTTGTTGGTTCAAGGATAACACTGTTTCACAATTCACAAACAGGTTTACTCCAAAACCTAATTTCATCTCAGCTACAACATATTATATGCACGATGGTTTGTTTGCATGTAATGTTTGATTCATGGCAAAAAAAGCAGGTCTCAGCTTACAGGTTCTTCAGTGGCCATTTCAGTGTACAGTAGTTAATTACATGTACGATAAACACAAAGTTTAAATCAGCTATTTACATTGCCACAAAACTTTAGATTTGTGTATTGAAGTTTCATTCTAAACAAATTTCAAATTTAAAGCCAGGATCAGTTTAGCAAGTGATGATATATTTAGACAATCTGTGTTATTGATTATGGAGCCACAAGTTTACATACAGCAAGCTTTTTGCTTGTTTTACATTTTTCTGACTTTTTTTCTCCCCAACTGTAATACTTTAAAAAAGGCCAATACAAACAATGCTGCGTAAACAGTGTTGCATTATAAGCTGCATGGTATACCAAGCTATAGAACACTAATTTCCTCAGATATACTACTGCTGTCTTTCTAGAATTATTATTGCAAGAGCCCTGTCTCTCATATACTCTTCTACGAGAACAAAAATATCGATTCCTGGCAAACTGCACTTAAATGTAATTCTCTCAAAGTTTACTTTCTTGGAATTGTTCGAGATGAGATTTATACTCTTCATGAAATAGCGAGAGGTTTGGTTTTCTGGGCCATGGAATTGAAATACTTTCTTGAATAAAAACAATTCTTATAAATTTCATTTTTAATAATGTCAGTGTTTTATGTGCAAAATCTGTGTTACCACATGAGTTGGAGTCTCACTTATATTGACCCTACTTCTAGCTGAACTATATTTCTGGCACCAAAATAACCTCTAGATTTCTCTTGTATTCAATCTCAACTGATTCCATAATCACCAACTCCCCTGAAGCATGGCAGCATTATTTCAGGTCAAACAAAATGTTTCAAAACAAAATCTTTCAATTCATTTTTTTTCCAGTTGAAAATAAGCTACAGTAATTCTATAGTGAAGGTGGGTTTTTTTGGTTGGTTGGTTTTTTGGAGAATTAGAAGTATAAAGATATGTAAGGCTGAAGAAGTGTTACTCAGGAAAGCATGCAAAAAAATAAAGGAGAAGACAACGAATTTGAAGACAAAAAAAAAGGAATGACATTTGAGAGCAAATAAATACAGTGAAATATAATGAACACAATTACAGACTTTTATCACAGTGAAAACAGTATAGTGAGAAGAAGAAACCTAAAATCAGTGCTAGAGTCTGAAGAGGAGAAGGCAAGACTGCTTTTCTGGAAGTATCTTCTGATTATAGCTCTCCCTAGTTTCCTCTTCTATGTACGCTGGTACTTACAGCCCCTAGCCTCATTCAGCTTTTCCACACATGTTCGCACCACAGAAGTTTCCTTTCTGTAGGCTTGTTTGCTCAGCATGAAGGTTAGAAAAGTATTTGTCCCCTTTTCTTCCTGAAATCATTTCTCTTCTCCCAGTACAATTCATACACACATATTATCACCTCAATACAGATGATTCACCATTTTTTGTCAAGGTGCTTTCGTCAAGCACCTTAATATCTTACCTTCTATGATGGCCTAATACTGCTTTCAGCATTCTCTGATTTGTTTCTGACTTGGTCAAAGCTATAGAGATTAAAAATAATAATAATAATAAAGCCTGTAAGACACACAAAAGAAACATCGATCACCACACAGAAGCAAAAAAAGTTTGCAGAGGCCTATAATCTCTGCTAATACTTAACAGATATTTTCTTTATAACTGATGTGTTCACATAACCAATCATAACAGTGGTGCTAGTCACTTCAATCCAGTTTTCATACAAGCAACTCTTGTTTTCATACCTATCAATATCGATAACTCCTTCCTCGGAAGTACACTTGTGTTCTCTTCCAGACCTCCCCCAAAAGACCATTCAGGTTATTGCTCTCAAAATAAAAACAGTCTGAAAACAAATGTAAAATAACGTTTGGCTCTACTGTGCTGCAGCCCATTTCAAGTGTTTTTGTAACCTCACTTCAGACATAAGATGACATTTTACTCTTATCTTTTCCTCTTAATTTGCTATTTTTCCCTAGCTTCTCTCTGAAATTACATAGTCTACTATTAAAAAATGGCATTGTAGCTTCTAATACTGAGTCTAGCTCAAAGAAAGGTACCCTCCTGCCTTAGTTCCTAACCGCCTGACATTTGTCTTGAGCCCCGCTGTTCTATGTTACTTGTTATAGACTGCTGCCATAAGGCACGGGGAAGAAACGAACAACCCAAACTAATTAAAGTCCTATAGAAAGACACTACTTAACAGAACACACCAGTGTGGTTTCCTAGCAGAATATGTTTTCTATAAATGAAACTTTCATGTAGCTGTATCAGAAAATCAGAAAGATGTACAGCAGCAGCAAAAGTATAAAAGTCTAAATAGGCAAAGGATAAGTAAATTTTTAGAAGACTCATTGTAAGTAAAAAAAAATGAAGTGGTAAAGTATAAACTATAAACTAGCATCAGATCAATCTTCCCGATTATGGGATATCAGGACCTTCTTTACAGGACATATCAAAATAATGAAGTAATAGGTACTTTGTGTATTAATTCAAGATGTTGACCACTGTTGTTTTTATGTTTTGCTTTCTCCTTTTAGAAAGACAGCAATACCAAACACTGCATTCTTAGTTGTAAATCAGAATTACACAGATGTGCTGATACACAGAAACAAGACTGATGAGCACCATCTCATGGGCACTTGAGGTAACAGATTCTAAACAGGAAAAAGGTCTGTGTAAAGTCTCCAGTATATTGATCCTAAAAACACATTGAAATTGAATGACAAAAGCAAAATCTCAAGCTTTCACATGCTTAGATGTGAATATATGGCACAAGCTAAAGACTCCTCTAAAAATCAGTCACCGCAAATACATCTGGGAGGAACCTTATCATATCCACAAAGAACTTCAGAAATATTTAGGCACTTTAAGCATCTATAAGCACAATCACATAAATACAATTACCCTCATCCTAAAGAACCCACTGCTAAAATGAGCCAAAAAAAAAAAAAGGATAAGAGCAGTACCATCAGAACTGTCATTTATCCTTTTAAGTCAACAGTTGAAAAAAATCATTTTAAAAGCTTGATGGTGTACTTGTAGGTTTCCTTTTTTTTTTTCCCCTCCCTTTCCTCTCTCTCAACTTTACAGTAGTCAATGAGCTTTTAACTGATTGTTTACGTCCAATTCCTGCAGATCCTTGCAAGCCAAAACATAGCTTCTTAAAAACTGTTATGGGCCATGTTACCTCAAGTATTTGACATTCGACAACACAGCTCCTCTGTGACCTGAAATTTTACCCAGTAATAGTAATACCTCAGAGGGAACATCCCTATTCACTTGTCCACTAGTTCAGGTTACAGAGAGACTCTCCCGTTGTAGCACATAACACCTTGATCTTTCTTCAGTTAATGGAAAAGTTTAAAACTGCAAACTTGCATTTCCTAAGTATTATAATCAGTAAAATAAAGCATTACAGAGAGAAAACAACAAAAAGTAAATAAGGTACTACCACAAAGATTCGTAACAGTGGTTATGAAATAAATAAGCTCCCAAAATGAAGATATGGTAATCTCTGGTTTAAGAACATTAAGAAGTAGAAGACCAATCGCTCCAGACTACCACAGTATTTCTGTCTTAGAAACAAAGGAAAGGTTGGTTTGTATGTGTGTTTCTTTTTGAGACATCTGTCCAAAGAGAATTAATTCCCAAAGAAAAATTTCCTCAGCTCTTTAAAGAAATATGTACTATACATTGCAAAATGAGCTCAATTTCATATGGCATTTTAAATGCATTTCTTAATAAAGGTAATATCAATAGCCATGTTCTCTCAATGTCTACAGATATATGTAATTGTATGTAAGCCTATTGTTTGTTATTGCTGGATGCAACTAACACAAAAAAAGGCGGGGGGAGGTATACTATTAATCACAGTATCTTAAGCATCGCTGCAAAAATAAAGTTAGAGGGACTAGCATATACAAAGTTGCTCCAGGCAAAGCTTTCCCTACGTAAACTAGATTATTAATTCTAGAGCAACATCAGTTTTGGAAAGCCATGATGCACAGTTACATCCCTCCGTGCCTTGAACACTGGGAAAGCAATTTATTAAAACACTGTGGTGTGCACCTGGAGGAAAAGGCCGCAGCCCTCCAACCAGACACTGCGTTGTGTCACTTGCTTACACCACCTTAGCAATCATTCCACAGCAGCTGAGGGTCAAAGCAGATCTAATATTTCAGATGCAGATCAGACTGACTGTGTAATCCTTCTGAGTAAACCCTGCAATGTTTCCTTGGCTTCCTCCCAAAACTTACTACAGCGATCTCCATGCACCGCTTTCTCAGCACTGAAGCGCAGCCAGCTCCCACTCACAACATATTAGCAAGTCAGTCAGTCTGTATCCTCTGAAATTGATACGAAGGAAGGCACTGTGTTATAAATTCCTGTTACCCTCTTTGTCTTGTCATGTGAATCTCTGTGAAGCTATCAGGATCAAAACTGGTGCCCTTCCCTGACTTTGCTTTGATGGGGACAAGCGTATAAACTCTCTATCAGCTGAAATATTTCTCCTAGTTTTGTTAGTAGCCAAGACTATCCACCCACCCATAAAAATCCACCTCAAAAGAAACTACATTTGGTCACCAACCCTGCCTATCAACAGTGGTTTCCTGCCTGGCAGCAAGCATCTCGGCTTCATCCCAACATCTCACGTAAAAGGTTAACACCAGGGCAATGCGTATTTTGTACGAAGCAGAACAATTATCGCACCCTAGGCACTTTACAAGATCTTTCTGACCCCATCAGATCT
The DNA here is from genome assembly GCF_013377495.2 of Cygnus atratus. Lineage (NCBI taxonomy): Eukaryota > Metazoa > Chordata > Aves > Anseriformes > Anatidae > Cygnus > Cygnus atratus. The sequence goes on along the minus strand of NC_066365.1, from coordinate 33,266,860 downwards.
GTAGCACCTCAGATATCACACCACCCAGGCTTCCAGATTTCCCTAACAAAGATGAGAACACAGTGTTAAGGCCAAACGCACAAAGCGGAGCTCCATTCAACACATCCAGTCAATTTTAACATCTTTAGTTGGACTTTCAGTAGAGCACTGCAGTTTCTTCCCTTTGCAAGCAAAGTTTGTGCATCATTTTTCATAGCGTCCCACATAATCCTAAAAGCTCAACTAAAAATACACTCCCTTAAAAAGCATGTCACTCTACAAGGCTGAGCTACGATACCTCCGTAAGACTCAGTGGTTACTCATTATAGTACAGCATTTCCAACAACTTCAGATCTCCAGCAGAACACCTCATAAGAAATACTTCGCTATTTTTTAAGCGTTTACAGTGTTAAAGTTACTATCACTTGAACCTAGCTGACTGCTGGCTTTATTGACAACTCTTCCAAGCTGTCCCCCAATTCACTTGGTGAGGTTTTATTATTTCCACTTTCTGTAGACTAACTGCATAAAATACTAGCTGGCGTTATGGCTGATATTATGCAGTAGGTCACAATAATCTCTTGGCCTCATAAATTGTACTTGAGGATCTTTTAAAGAAAGCTTTTATTGGAAAACGTAAATTTTTAAGCGCTATTCCACGATCAGCCTTTCAGTATTTGAGTTTTAGGAAGAACGTCGCTCTTCTCTCAGATATTTGCACCTTTTCTTTTTATACATCTTTTTTTAACAATTGTATGTAGAACCACAAATAAAAAGAAATCCATAATCATACCTATAGACTGCAAATGTGTGTAACACTGTAGAATATAAGGTTTGCATAATATGCAAGAACAGTACTTTATATAAGACCGAAAAATTGAGACACAAATTAGATGGACAAGAAAACTGTAAAGAAACAGAAAGCTGTGAATAAATAATACGATGTACACAGTATAGGTAAGAGGAACAGGAAACCTGGTAATTACTGAGGCAAAAATACCTAGGCTGAGAAATAGATGTTAAAGGCATATAGCTATATAGATTTACACTTCAGACATCTCAAACCAAATTGGGGGCTTTTACTAAAAAGATAAACTTAAATAAAAAGATTTTTTTAAAAAGTCTGCAAACATCCTACACATATTTTTCATCTTAAATTTGTAAAGTTTGAAAGTATTTTCAAGCGTTAATTGGTATGACTTATGTGCACTAAATACATTACAGATGGCTTTTTTTACACTGCACTGCAGGCTGAACTCAGATTGGTCTCTCAATGTAAACATCCCCACTGTGTCTTCCAGATTGAGTTAATAGAAAAACCTAAAGTAAACCTCTCATGTCCTCCTGCTGGCATTACAGGTGAGCACACATTTTGTATTATTGAACACTTTTTGTAACTGAAAAATGAAGCAAGTAATACAAATATAGGTTTTGGCAAAACCATCACATTATTTCAGCTCCACCAACCGCTAAGTTAAAAACTGTCAGTATTTGAGTAAATGAAGGCAGGTTTTTTTCTTGCTGTAATTGCAATCATGTCTTGAGAATCCAATCAGAAGATCAAGTTTATAAAACTGAAGTGTTCTGCAATACCCTTAAGATGTTTGGAAGGTAGGTCTTTTCTGCCTAGCCAAGTCTCAATTTTCCTTCTGAAATTTAACTGACTTTTTCCTATTTAATATTTAAGGCTGAATTATGCAGCATGAGCAAAGCAGATTAACGTTTTATCCACAGTAAGCCCTCTTCAAGGGAATGACTTCCTGAGGAGGCACAAGTGCCTCATGAATGACTACTTTAGCCATACAAGTGTAGCATTTTTTCATACGCTGAAATCCCTACTTGAATGTATTTATATTGTGAAATTATAGTGTTCAACTTACTTTCAAAAAATCAGTTTGTTTTTTAACACAATGCTGAAAACATTAAAAAAAATCATTCAGCTACCAAAGACTAATATTAATAATACTGGGGGAAAATACAGTAACAATGGATGCAAGATGAAATGCAAAATGTTAAAGAAAAAAAATCTGCACGTATTATTTTCTCAACAATTATTATACATGAATAAAATCTGTTCTTGTAAATTCTTAAAAAGTATAGAAGGGTTGCCTGCTTTTTGTTTATTACTGCACTCTGTCTTGCAAAGCACTAAGCACAGAATACAATCCTTGCTTAGGAAACTGTTCTTATTTCAAGATGAACCTAAAAATTCTTTCATCTTTGTTGTCATTCATCTGATTTATTTTATGTGCAATGCTGTCTTTGACAACACTTCTACCTTAACCCAGCTGATCAATCATCCATCTGGAATACGAAAGGCTGCTATGATGCAAATATGTACATTATTATTCATAATTTAAAAAGTATGCCAATATAAAAATTTTAACTCTGCTTTCCTTCCTTTGTGCAAATTCTGATACAAAAGACAGTACAGGAACTTGTGAAACATGTTTATGTTCAGTACAACCAAATCCTAATGAAATGTTTAAGGAAATGATCAGAAATGAAAGTAAAAATTACAGATAGAAGAAATACAAATTCCACGCATTTGTAAACATATCGAAGCATAAAGCTACAGTCAAAATATGACAAAATATGGTCAGTTAAATTTTGTCACCTTTGTACAAATCAATTTATGAACAAGCTAAAAAAAAAATAGCTCCTTCAGCATCTAGAATAAAGACGGCCTGTTCCAGGAAAAAAATAAAAAATAAAAAAAATGTTTGACTGCAACACTGCAAAAATAATTCTAGGGATGATTCTATTCCAGTGATTTCAATTTAAAGGGTTTTTGGTTTTGTTTTGTGTTTTGTTTTGTATAAGGTATGCAAAAGAGAAATCAAAATTCCTTTAAACATAATTGCCAATCTACTTCATTATGCAAATGCAGGTACCTTGCTAAATGTCACCACTTTTCAAACTCACAAGGTCATATTAAGCTAGGTTTTCTTTTTGTTTTACATATTTCCTATTAAGACAACTAACTAGAATTCAGGGCCTGTTTTTTTAAGCAGTTCTCATGCCACCCTGGGATGGCTGCTGGCAAATGTCTGAACCTAATTTAGCTGCCTAGCTCGGGAGACTGGTACGACTCTTGGTGCCACTGCAGTAAAGAAAGATCATCACAGCTGTTCTCCCTCCTGTAGGTGGGCACTCGAAGCAGAGAGACAATGCTACAGCAAAAAAACACTTGAAGCAGCAATACAGTCCTCTGCTGAGCAGAAAGTACACGTGAAACCGGCAGTAACAACAGTCGCTCAGAGAAAACTTACCCATGGCAACCATTTCACCACTGCCATAGATAGCTCTGCACAGACCCAGAGAGGAAAACAGTGGGTTATGGAAAATAATGCAGTCTACAGAAGGAAAAATAAAAAAAACTCTCCATGGAAAATTCTTCAATTCCTAAAATATTAGATACTCATTTGCCAAGCGACCATTTTTAATTCAACTGTGCTCATCCTCGTCATTTATTACACTCTTTCAACTGTGTTACATATGGCATTACAGATGGTGCTAAGTGATTCCAGGTAATCAGAAGAATGCTCTCATGAGATAACATTTTAGAAGTGAAAAAAAAGGTTTATTTTTCTTATTATGTTCCATTTCTCACTGTGTTTAAACAAAACTGATTTCAGATTTTCAGAGCAGCAACGTGTTTGGAACCCAAAAATATCTGAATGAAGTAATTCAGAAAAAAAACAGTCTTGTGAAGCACTATCATAAATAAACTGGGATATGCACCCATTTAAGGGAGAATTTTAAAGAGTGTGGTCGGGAGACAGGAGTAACTTTCTGTGCTCATGCCTTCTGTTACTGCAAAAACTAGAAACAGTTTTCATTCACACACTGCATAAGAATGGTGCAGTTATGAAATCATTCAATTTACATATTTCGACATTTAACATGCATTTAGTCCACGAATCGTCATACTAGCATTAATTCTTTACATCAAATCCAAAAATTTTCATAAATTTAAGATCATCATCCTAGGGGGCAAGAGTTGGAATAAAACTCTTGCCCCCTAGAATAATGATCTTAAATATACAAGCGCTAGTCTGGAGAACAGTTAAAGGAGATTTGCAAATTTGGAGTAGATAGCACACAAGCTCTTGTTTCTAGCCTCAAATGGTTGCTGGCAGTAGCCATGGCTTATTACCATCTGCAGTGATAGCAGTGACAACAGCTGCACCACAGCAAAGCAAGCCAGACACTTCAAATTATAACACATCTGTTCTTCCTCGGAAATCATCTTTCCCACTTGGAGTCTGCTGCACAAAACCAGGACCTTTATACATTTGTCTGTGAGGCAACCCTGCCTCAGGTAACATATACGAACTCCAAAAGGCTTCAGGTAAAAATAATTCTACATATCCTACTTCAGATTTGAAAACTCGTGCTTAAAAGTTTTGTTTCCATATTGAGATCTTCCTTTATGCAAAGTTTCTTCAGTACATAATTGCACAGAATTACCAAATAATCAGAGAAGCAATTCTCACTGCCAGTTTTAGGGCATAACAAATAGGACCACCTCAGTATTTTCAACATGATTTTTTTTAGATTCTCTTTGTATTGAATAATGATTACTATTATGTCTATTGCTACATGTTATTCTTCATGCTTGTTTTTCTGAAATAAAGGAAACATTGTGTATTCATGCAACTACTACACTTGGTTTCAAGCAAGCATCACATTGAAATTTAGTATAAACTCACTTGAGGTTTTAGGATACAGGTTTCAGAGTCTTCTGTGTAGCTGCTGTGTTGCACAGACATCAAGATAAACGTAGCCCGTTTCCTGCCTTTATAGAGAAGCCACTCACTATACACCCTCTTGGACATTAAGAACAGCTTTTGTGTTCATTTCCTCTTTCATAACTAAGTATTATATAACATAGTGGTTGATAATTAGGTCTCAACATGTAAAGATGCTACAACTTTCTCATTATTCACTCCAATTAGCAGAAGTCAACACTGGGGGAGAAAAAATTGTTTCAGCATAACACAGAAGTTTATCATCTTCCCAAACGATTTACAAAAAAAAAAAAAAAAAAAAGCTCCTCAGCCCAAAATCTTTCAGAAGGGCTTAAGTGTTCACGAACTTCCTGCAGTAAGAACTGCTGTTATGAGACAGGTCCCAACCACATCAACGCAAAATCAGCTTCACACTCCACCGTTATAGTTAAGTTGTAGAACAATACCACCCATGCTAAAGCTTTAAAATCTGTAATCTCATTTCAGGTTTTAGTTCATTGCTGATTCAACTCTCTCTATATTTTTCCAAAGAGCTTAAATCACAGTTGTAACAGTTTACAAATATCTAAATATATATACACACATACATATACACACACACACAGTTAATTACATCCCTTGAAAACTAAATACAGTATCAGTGAAAGTTCTACTACTTTAGCTAACAGTAGTGAGCAAATTACTAGAACCCTGGAATATATTTACAGATTATCCCATCAGCAGTCAGTAAGTCACGCCATACCAAAGAGCTCTAATAGTTTTACCCACATCATGCAATCCAGTAGAAGTAAAGATGTTACATGGCTTACATCTGGACCAGTTCACAGGGGAAAGAAAATGGACATCAGCTTTCCAAATGTTTCTGCTTGTTTATTCATCAAGTAGTAAAAACTTGTTTTTCAAAAAGTTCAAAGATTTTGCAACGTAGATTCAGTATTTGTTGGTGATAGATATTATGAACAAATTATGCAAAAATGTGAACTGAGAGAGAACTTGTCATTGACTTCTACTGCCATTACAACCAAGGAGCAATTGTGAAGCATCTCCTGATGGATGTGCACAGAAAGCACAGCCCAGGAAGAAGGCGTCTTCCATCAGCAGCAACAGTTGCAAGCAGTTGCCTTGGGGCACTTTTAGTCTATATCACATATGATAGTGCTGTGGAATCCAGAATTATCACTAGTTTCATTTCTACTAATTCCCTGCAGTCATCTACAGGAATGCTTCCAAAGCAAACAACTCCTGAAGAGTAGTAGCATTTTTTCCAGTCCCTTGCTACTCTATGCATCCTTATCATCTTGTAGAAAAATCCAGACCTTCATTCCTCTCCCTTGAAAACTTATATTTAACCAAACGTGCCTCATCAGTCACAACTGCCTACTCGGAGCAAGTAGGACTTGATTCAATCTGCAGAAACTTCATTACATCCGATGGATGAAAAGAGCACAGCTTGACTCTTAGTGGCCCTGCCACATGCACAGAATTAACAAATAAAAATAAGTTTGCTCCTTGCTTTTATAACACCCGTATTTGCTATAGAAATCATTCAAGCAAGAAACACAGATGTATACCAAAGAGTATGCTACAACTTCATAATACCAAAGGTAGCAACTGGATAAATACCTTGCTTGTTCACAGCATCACAACATGGAACCATACCATACAGACATCACGCAAAACAAAGGACTTGCCTGAAGACAAAACCATGCTTGAGTAATTAATATTCCATTAATATAATGGCCATACATAATTTCATTCCTGTTTTTTTTTTTTTTTTGATATCACAATTCATTCAGAGATAATTAACTCCCATGCTGAGCTAACAACTCCTCACAGCCAAGCTATTAACTTTTTTAAAATGAAGCTATCTTGGCCTTCAAAACGGTTGATCAAGGTTGAGGTTTGGTCATTTAATACAGGAAGCTACATGAACTCACTGCGATTGAGAGACCTTTTACTCTGCTTTGATCCCACTGTTACAGTGATCAATAGCTGTTTCAGGGATCTATACGTGCTTTCAAGCAGTTTTTCCAGCACGAGCAGGGTGGTCACAAGCAACCAAACCCATTTAGAGGTATCCTTGATATACAAAACTCCTAGACACAGCTGAGAAACAGTTCTCTAGAGATGTAGTTAGAATTCCAGGAAATGCTAAAGCTGACTCTTAGAAGTTGTGAAATTGAGAAACAACAATTTAAATAAGCATTTAAAGCTACTCATCTCCCTCTACATATACACCAACCTTGAACAGGAAATTGAAGCATCAAGATCGCTTCCAACTCAGTGCTACTGAAGTTGAAAGCACTGCCAACAGAGGCGCACAGTAAGTGTATCCCATACCCATCAATACGACGTTCTTTGCTGCATATGAGTCTAGTCTTTACAGAGGAGGTGTTAGAAACATCCCTTTACAGGTCACTTAAAGCACCATGGCTATGCACCTTTGACAAAAGAACTTGAATCTCTTCCTGCTGACAGAATTCAGAGTAGCTTTCATTTCCTGAACAGGTGAGACTTTACTATGCCAGCAAAATTCCCAGAGCACGACATACGTTTCACTTTCAAAGATATGCTCAGAAAGGACACAAGTTCTTACTGCCAGGTCTCCGATGAGTCATGGAGTAGGTATCTCCCCCAAAGGCACTACCACTGCCAACCAACTCATCCGCAGGAATGGCAGCACACTGGTATTCACGGTTCCCCAGCCCAGTACAGAACCCAGTAAATGCTCGGGACTCACTTTTGCAACCCAGGATGAAAGCAGCTGATGCCAGGCCATGGAAGAGTGGCAGAAAGCACAGAAAGGACAAAGCAGTGTCTTGTTGCAAGGGTAAACTGTAGATTATCAAGTATGGCACAATGTTGGCACCCTACTTTGGATGAAGAAGTGGGCAAGAAAACAAGCCAGTAGTTTCCTCGTGGGCATTCACTGTTTGCATAAAGATGGGAAGCTGCTGGGACAATTTCTGTGCCTGAGAACCCCTTTCACGGCACTTGACTGTTGAGACTGCAACCTCCTTGCAGTTGAGTTTAAAGCAAGGAAATCTGAAGTACTAAGAACAGCACAGCTTCCAAAGATGACATTCTGAAGTAGAGTACAAAGCATACAATCCAGACCAAAATACCATTCCGAGCACCTCAGTACTCTTATTCTATAACATCAACAATACATTAAACATACAGAGCTTCCATCTCACATTAGCTACTTTGAAACACGTTCTAGAAACACTGTCACAGTTGCTCAGTTTCAAACTCCGTATCAGATACCTAAAAGTCAGGTATTAAAACACTTAAGTTATACACTGGAACCAAATCATAGACTTGAACTAAGATACTATTTGAAGAACAAAAAGCAAAGCTGTCAAGTTTTTTTCAGCCAAGTTCACAACCACGACACTACAGACGAATCACATGCTTAGTTTCAACAAAAACATTAGCAGGAGACAGATGCTGACTGCATTGATAGTTTCCACTTGTTTATTTAACAGTCATGCACCATTACCAACATTAGTCACTTGATTCCTACTCTCCCCGCCCTCAACTGCATTGTTTTAAGGCTTATCAACAATTCAATGTCATTGACTTGTGTTCTTTTTGAGATTATATCTACGATTCTGCACAAGGAACTTTTTTTGGTGTGCGTTTGTGGGTGGGGTTTTTTTTGGTTTTGACTGTGCATGCGTTTGCTTTTTAAACCACTACTTGCTTCTAGGGTCCTCCTGAATCTATAATCCTGTAAAACACAATTGTTCTTAGGAACACAGTTTTAATCCTAGCAATCCTATTCTGCTTAACTTAAAGACTTCTCTAATAACAGATGACTAAAATTTAGAAGTTACAGGATCAGCAACAGAGTTCACCTTCTACCAAACAGCTCACCCCCAACCCCATACCAATCATATCTGGGAAAGCAACCAGCGCAATTCCCACCCAAACTTGCACATTGCCTGACAAATAAACCAATTAGTGAGAGGTTTATCAAGCAAACATTCATCATCCTGGACCCTATAATTACATATTTCTCAGTCAACTGAGAGATGCTATTGGTTCTCTTGCTGCTCCTCTGTAAGTGAAAGTGCTCTCAAGCTGCAGCAACCATCTTACCTGCTACTTACTGGTGCTTCCCTATCGTTCCAGCATTCCCAGAAGAGAGAATAATTAAGTTAAAGGTCACTCTGTGCATTGTTGCAGTTACTGTTTTATAGGACTAGCCCACTATAAAACCAGAAATTCAGAGGGTCTAAGTGAGGTAAATAGAACAGACTTGATTTAATCCATTTCTCTTGACTTCTGTCCACCCCACAGAGAACAACAGCTGATTGCAGAGGAGAAATGGGGTGACAACACATTCCCATGGAGCAGATGAGTCTTGAGTCATGACTCTGGTTTTGATTTTCAATTGCAAAGGAAAGCAAACCCAGTAGCTCTTTAAGTGTTGTTTTCTGCAGTTGCATCAACATAAAAGGTTTTTGCCTAAGCAACTCACATCCAGCTTAACAGTCATGCCAAAAATAATCAGCGTGATCTGAATTTTCTGTATAATGCACATGAAATTTTCCAGCTAAATGTATGTAACAAGAACACCACCAGAACCACTCATATGCAGGCTGTTACAAAGAGACTTGCAGTTTAAGCTTGCAGAGCACTTTACAGAAGGCAACAGAGCACACCCTATTCCCACTAGCTATTCTCATTTAAATATCATCTCAAGGCAGCTATTAATGAGAAAATCGTGCCTGGGACGTAGCTGTTCCCAGCCCTCCAGTTAGCGCTAGTGGAATACAGTGCAACAGAAGGCATTAGGTTTTCTTCTCCACAAATTAGTTTCTATTTAGAAACTATTGATACCTACTTGAAAAGCTTTGGAATCTAAAGCACTGTAGAAATGCAAGCTCTTCATAAATTACATCGACCTTCCAGCATCAGCACAAGGACTGCAGTGTCTAAGGAAAAGGTACAATTGCAACTGCCCATGCAGCATCATTATTAGCTAATTTGATTACAGCAGTTGTGCAAGGATTGATCTCGATTGCTATCTGCTCTAAATATGGAGCACTGAATACTGGAAACTGCAGTCTCCACTGGCCACACATGGTATTAAAAAAGCAGGTGGCAATAGTATCCTGTTTTACGCAAATTAGAGCCCTCAGATTCCTGGCAAATGGCCAGAGCTCCCAGATGGACAAAGTCTGAAGGTTTCCCCAGAGAAAAAAAAAAAAAAAAAAAGAAAAAAGATGACCCATCTAGTTTTCGAACAGGCAGTAACATGCTTTAGCATGACACCAAGTCTAACAGAAAAATCCAGAATTGTATAAAGCAGAAGTGCAACCTAAATTGGGACGTTAGTAATTAGGTCAAGCTAATACCAAAAACCCATCGTGCAAAATGTTATGAAGAGGCCGGCAAAGGCCTCTAGGGGCTGGAGAAGAGGTTTGAATGGCAGAAAGTTAGCTAACTGTAATTAGTGATTATGAACAAGAACTTTCTTCCAGATTGACCCACTTAAAATAAATAGAAGTTCTTTAAAAAGATATGCATAAATTTAACACACGCAAGACTGAATTTGACAGAAAAGACACTTTAGAGTTTTATACACAGAAGCGCTGAAGGTGGCAAAAAGCTATTTCACATCTAATGACTAAACCGTACAGCTTATTTAATCTGTGCAATGAATCAAAGCTACCTCCTCAAGGCTCACAGAGAACTTCATGACTCTGTAAAGACAGAATTTACAAGTACTTGAAGTTACTAAGTTGTCTAGTAAAAAAAAAAAGTCAGCACACCATGTCGAGCAGGATACCGTTCAGAATGACCGCAGTTTCCCCAATAGGTGGCAAAACAAATATAGACAGTGAATGAAACCACAGAGAATGCTCATTTTTATCTTTCATCAAGCTTGCAATCTGAACACCAAAACACACATGCTGATTTTCAGAAGACTGGATTCTCAGGAAGCTTAAGCATCTGAACACACATTTGACTAACCCAAAGTCACTCAGTACCAAACACCTCACCAAACCAATGCAGCCTTAAAGAAGAATTAAACAACTTCCTTATCCCTGATTTTCTTCAGCCCACAACATTAGTCCAAAACAGCCACTTCATAAAACTACTCCTTACCCACACTCCTTTTGAACCTGCACGGTTAGTTCATTCCTCCAATCTCTTTCAACGAACATGAATAATTACCTATTTTTATCTCTCTCTGCATTGTCCAACCTTTGTACCAACCTTGACATGCCATCCACCTATTTCCCTGATGCTTTTGACTTCATTTCATTCTATTCCCTAATCCGCAAATGCTGTTCCTGAGCCAGTCCATATGGCCACTATTTTGCCGTGCTATCTGCACTACTAGGTCACACAAGGGTCCACCCAGCCCAGCTTCTCTGACAGAGGTGATACAAAATACTATTTAGAGAGAGCTAAGCAACCACAACAAATAACCAGCTTTCTCTTCTTCGTTAAAGGACATCAGCTAGAGAAAACTGGCACTGAACTGAGGTACCCCCCCCGAAGAGGAATTTGAAAGTATGCCATGAACTCATTTTAAACAGGCTAACTTGTGAAACAGACTGATAATTAAAAACTGTCTTCATCAAATATTGCATTAAGACGTGATATATGTAAACAACTGGTTCTGCTTTACCTTTTTAGCTTTATCTTAGGTTCGTACAGAGCCTATTGATGGTAGCACAGGATGCTATGTGCTTACGCACAAGCCTGTGCATGCAGTGCACAGGCTTTCACAGACATGAAATTTCAGGTTGGTCATGAGAAGCTATAAGAATTAGGCAGTTAGAGTAAAAACAAGAAAAGAAACATTTTCCTACCTGGCTTTTTTCCCCCCCAATATTTTGACCTCCTACAGGGTGTTTTAAGCTGCAGTCACAGAGTTGATACCACAGCCAAAGTACAAATCAGCTCTTCTTCAGAGTTTAGATAATTTTTTTCTAAACTCCACAGCTTCAGCATGGAGCTTTGGCATATCCAGACTGCCATTACCATCTCACTCACTACATTCCACGTATTTCTAGATTGACCACAAAAGTTCCCCAAATTCCTACCCTTATTATGCAGGGTGGTATTTCCACTAACTACGAAGTGATTTCCAAGTTGCATCAATACCTAAAACACACACACACAAAAGAACTGACATCACATCAGTAGTAAGTATACCCATAACTACTCAGAATGTATTTTAATAGGATGGAAGTCTGTAATCCTTACTTTAAGCAAAGGACAAGTGACTCCCATTGCTTAACAATCTTGAGCTAGGTAAAGCTTGGTGAAAGACATCTCTTGGCCTTATTTACTCAGCTAAAGTAACCAAAATTATCCTTTTGTTACTGGATCCCCAAATTAGGTGTATTCAAAAGCATGAAGATGACCTGGAATTAAGTAGTCTAAATTCACTCACCAAACTGGGCACTAGCCTCCCATTGTGAAAGGGAAGTAAGTTTGCACTTGATGGACTTCATAAAAAGAACATTGAGACAGATTTAGAAACAAGTATTACAGATCTTTGGTGGAATTCCACCGATTTACCAAAAAAACAAGATCATGTAAAACTATACATGACTACTAGGACAGCTGACTGTCCATTTTTTTTTTTTTAAACTACAAGCTTGACCTAGCTAAATCCACAGACTTACCTTAGCATCTATACTGTAAATGGACAGAAGTGACTGAACTACGATAACTGTAGCCACAGGTGCACTCCCTGGGAAGCTAAGGAAGACTGCGTGTATTAAGAAATGCACAATATTCAGTGCTGCTCTAGAAACTCTGGTTCCTCTTGCTTGTCATCAATGTGGCTAAGTTTAGATAGCAAATAAACCCTAACGCTTATTAAAATACACACCAAGGTAGGCAAAACAACCGGCTGTTATGGAAACATTTGTGACACATTTTTGACTACTGTAATACATTTAATTCTATTAGCATTAGCTTTGGGGATTTTCTACAAGAAAGATACATGCAAAAAGACTCTCGTTGACCAAAGATGAATAAAGGAAATTTTTAGTTCATAAAATCCGTTATATTAAGCGTTTCAGAAGCATTCATATCAGATTAGAAACCTGCTGTGTCAGCATGTGATACCATTAGCTTTCAGGTAAACAGAGGCTATAGTACAGAAAACAGCAATGGAGAAATGACAAAGCACAGCAGAAAGCACATCAGCAGAAGGCAAATAAGAGTTAGTCCCTACATCCATCTCATTTGTTCTATAAAGCAAGCCAACTGGGCTGTGGAAGAAGGTACCTTTAAAAAGAAAAATGGAAAGTAACCAGTAAGAATTTTAAAAACCTTCAAGGTGAATTTTGTTTGTGGTTTTAGTGAAGTCTGGCACAATGAGAGAGGTGACAAAATGAAGTTTATAAAGTAACCTTAGTCTTTGCTCTTCAGATTCAGGTAGTTTTAAATCATCTTCGGAGGAAAAAAAAAATCATTTGTACATTCTCACTGGGAGAAACTTGGTGAGGACCTCCTAACACGTGAATGGAATCAGAAGCAGCAGCACACGCTCCTCACTGAGAAGAAGGACAAAACATTAAAAGCAACAGCCTTTGCAGCACAGATTGAGGAGGAAGAGAAAAAAAACACATCAAATAACCAAATCTATATTATAGATAATAGAACAATTAAAAGTACTAAAGCTTACTTTAGAAAAAGGCTTAGTCCAAGGTGTGGCATTTCCTTAAAGAAGAGCAGAAAGCCTGGAATATCTGATGTCCCTAGACACTAGTCAGCCTGAGACCTGAGCAAATTCTGGCATGAACTCCCCAAACTGAATTGCACCAACACCCCAGAGAAAGACAATAGTTGTACAGTTGTCTGCTTGAAGCATAACAGAATTTTGCCAGAATATCTATTTCCTCCTGCGAGCTCAGTACAGTTAACCCCTGTGTGCACAGCATTCATTACCAACAGAACACTTGTCAGTCATTTACCTACTGAAAGACAAGGATATGCGGTGACCTAAGTTTTATATATAACTAGAAACTTGCAATAACTTGGAAACAACATAACATCAACACATGACACAAGACAAGCCTGCTGAGAATGGAGCTGACCAGAAGCTCCATCCAAAATTTTGACCTGGAAAAGATTTTGAAGGGACGGCCTCCTGTATTTCCAGCGCAGGTTGTATAGCCTGGAGAACAGACCTGAACTTGAAAACCTCAGATCCTAAAAGCCTTCTCTGATACCGGTATCACAGAACGTTAAATAAGTAATATTATAATAAAGTTTTACCAATTGCTGAATTATTTCTACTATTCTTTCTGAAATTTCTTCAATAGAAGGAGGGGTCAACTTCTATTTCTCTTTTACTACAAAAAACACATAGCTGTTTTAAGTTTATAGTACATCTCTGTGTAAATCGATTCTTTTTTCATTCTATCATCTCCTTCCAGGAGGCTTTTTATTTTAATAAGCTAAGGGGGAGCAAAAGAAAAAAATAAGAACCATGGTCGATTAAAAACATAATGCAAAAGGAACAGGCAATATATACCCATAGTTTAGCCTAGTGTCTATCAGAAAGATAATAGATTAATGCTTGAACAAGAATACATTTCCAAACAATGTCATAGAAAAATAAGCTTCCTTAAGCTCAGCATTTTTCCTCCTCAGTTTGAAGAAATGCTGAAATACACAAAGCCACATCTAAGGTGGACTGGAAAACTAGGTTCTCAGAGAACACTGACCAAAACAGAACTGATAAGTTCGAAGAGTAACATGTCCAAAGACAATAAAATGAAGCTACTAGTTTTTTGATGCATGGTAGACATAAGCTCACTAGGCACTCTGTTATACTGCTGGACAGAAAAAGTGTTATAGTTGGCTCTCAGCTCCAAGATCCAACGCTGCTGGACTGAACAAGTTATTTGCTCAAGTAATTGGGACAACGGGAGCTTACATTTCTTTAACAGGCAGCAAGTCAATCATTGTGCACTTCAAATTCTTGACCTTTTGGGTCTTTTACATATAAAGCATGACAATTTTGTAAATGTTTAAGACGAGGAACATCAAAGCAGCACCTTGGGTTTGTCTGGATTGTCCATCAAAAACAAAAGAATTCACCGTAACCTGCATGTGCTCAGCAAACTTGAAGAACAGAATCAAGAGCAGCATGTTTCTTCAAGTAGTTAAAAAAAAATAGGTCAGCTATCCTTATTGTGAAAAAAACTCTTCATAGCAAAACCACCCTGAAAGGTAAAAAGCAAGCATGCACTCACACCTTTCTACAGAGATTGGCCCAGCCCTTCCTTCAGTCTGGTCTGAAGACATCTCGCTTTAGTGATCAAAAAATCCCCCAAATACTGTATATCACCTCCTTTCAAAGTACAAGAAGGAAGCTAGCTGCTAACACCGCTGAGCTAGTGCAGTTATGAGTCACTGAACTGAATGAAACTCAATAGCAGGGGATATTTTGGGCTTAACCCCATTACCAATGGCAGAACATAACATGATTTTCATACCCCCCTGAACCTGCATATACAAGAGTAAATTCACTTCAAAAGCTACAAGGAAACAAGTTGTCATTAAAACCATAGCCAAGAATCACTGCTTCACAGAAGAAATGGCTCTTTTGTGCATATGTACACCAAAAACCGCACCACTGCCAACCAACGCCCCACATGCCTTGGTTTCTGATCAGTGTGATTTTGGAGGTATTAATCGACAAAACAAAGAGGTCGCAGCTAACAACTGAACAGAGGCACAACTCAATGCCAGACGGATAAGTACTGTTTTGTAGAGAGGCACTGATGTTTCAGATTTTCATCTACTACGCTACATTCATACCCAAAAAAGCCAAAAAGTCAGCTTAAAAGTTTTTTTTCCTAAATAAATAAAGCAAGAACTCCAGAAAATAAATGCTTTTCTGTAACAAAGTCTCTGAGTTTGTTGGCTGGTTTGATTTTTTGGCATTCCAGTTACAATAAAACCACAGAATACTGAGAGATTCTCTCTCCCCAAATAAGTCACCAGCAGTTAATCTGCTTACCTGAGACTCAGAAAAATCAAGGGACCTACTTTTTCTGATACTACCCCCAAAAAATTATATTGCATTCTTACATAACGCAGGCAAAGCAGCCTTACTCCCGAATTATTAGTTGCTTTATGATAGGTATCAACTGAATGGTTTTACTCTAATAATAAAAAGTGGTGCAGAGGCTTGAACTTTAGCCTCCCACATCACAGGCAGGTGTGCTGGAATGGCTGGAGAATCTTCTCAGAGGTCAGGCATGTCATGTCACTTTGACATCAAGTGAAAAAGACTTAATTTCAAGAATCTCCAGAGCCAGAAACTCTCCTTAGCTTCTAAATGGAATAAGAAGATCCAGAAGAATGAAGCCTACAAGTCAAATTCTCCAGTCCTCATAAATCTAAAAACAAGGATTCTCTAAATGTTAGTTTCTCTCTTGTCCAAAACAGAGTAGAAAAAGAACCCCAGAATCAACAAGCTTTTAAATTTACTGTTTTGCTGAACCTCTTCCCACTGCTGCGAAAAGTACACTTCCAGTATACCCTCTCAAAAGGGCATGCTAGAAGAAGTAAAATTGAACACGCTCACGAAAAAGTTCTCCCTGACCCTACACGTGCCCTAAATCATGAACTATTGGCCAGAATTTCCTTTTAAACCTCCCATTCACATATCTGAGCACTGAGTTTTGTTAAAAACAATTGTCAAGTGCACTCTAAGCAACTTCAATCACCTGCTCCTATGTGAGGCATCCATATAATGTCTACCCTCCTTCATTTTTGCTAGTACTGCAATTCCACTGTTTCGACTTTCAGCCAAACAAATTATAGGATTATATTTTGTTACTATGTAAATATTAAAAAAAAACACTATCATAATCCAAGAAGATAACATTAAAAAACAGGTAATGGTGTACATGTATTTAATAACCACTAAAACCTACATGTAAGTTACAGAATACTACTAAAAAAAGTATTCTTTAAAAGAGTAACAGAAAATCCAACTGCATTTAAAAAACAATGTGCCTTTTGCATCAACCTTCCTTCTACCACACTTCGCACTATTACGTGGTCTCACTTCCTGGTTTGTCAGAAGCCACGCTATTTTAAAGTCAAAGGTGCTCACTAAAAACAAGAAGGAGGAACAATGATCATTTTTAAGAGATTTTTTGAGACTTCTGATAACAGCAGAGCGTCTTTGTAAACATAAAGACAGTTTTCTCCTAATGTTTGGTGTCCTTCAGTAAGCAATCTTTAACAAGTAGCCTAATAGTTTTAAATGCAGCCCAAGAACTTTAAGAGCATGTATTACATTTGTAGCTTAGACAGAAATAGGTAGTACACTCAATTTTTAGTGAGATCTGAAGTATTAAAGACATTTCTACTGTACTAAAAAAACAGTATCAAACTATTTAAGTCACTAAAAAAGGGGGCACTGAAATCAAGCTCTACTTTTCCCAATAAACAAAGTCAGTAAAGCACGTAAACGAATTGCTTCCTGCCCCACTTCCCTGTGAACAGAACATCCGAGTTCAAAGCAAACAGAAAGCAAAAAGGGACATCAACATCTTCATGGGAAAAGTTGTTTTGGCTGAAAACAACATGTGTTCTGATGACAGTTTGAGTTACTACATCAACATTTAACTTTCTTGTTCAGTATACCCGTTGAATGTTTAAACATCACAATACACTTACCAATTCTAGCTAAAGCAACAATTTCTCTGAGGCAAATTAAGCCTGATGTTAAGTTACTTGAAGTTTAAATGGGTATATAGAGGCTCGTATGCTATGTCTTCAGCTTTTATAATTCATAAGCGAAAAGAACCCAGTTAAAATGTAGTAAGGTGAAAGCATAAACATGCAGATGGATATTTAAAGACAGAAAAATCACAACAAAAAAGCATGGGATTCTTCTGCACGCATATACTGTTCTTTTCTGTCACAGTTGAAACAGCAATCGACTTACCAGATTAAATGTAGTTTCGACTATGTCCTTGTTGGACACCTCGCCGACTTCCACGAGTCCTGTCAGCACAGCAAATTTCATCCTGATGCCTCGGATGGGGACTCCTGGATTCAGAGGCTGCAGCACACTTCCCCCTTCAGCGGCATTTCCTTCTTTCCCCGCTCCACCTCCTCCTCCTCCTCCTCCTCCACCATCACCTGTTGGCTGCACAACTTGTTTGTCTCCGCTCGCCATGGCTCGCTCGCTCGCTCCTGAAACGACTTGAAACGCCGGTGGCAAGCTCCAGGAAGAAGGCAGGAGGGCAGGGGACCCGCAGCCCGCTCCTTCCCCTCGGCTCCGGGGGAGGGACGGGAGGCAGGGTGAAGGACGCGCCCGGCTCTCCCCTCAGCAGGAGGCGTCTGTCAGCAGCCGGCTGCCCCGCGGCAGGTACCGAGGGCCCTGCAGGACGAGCCGAGTTATTCCTGCCGAGTTATTCTCCCCGGCACCTCCCGCCCCGCCGCGCCGTGACAGCCGCGCTCCCCGAGCCGGCGATGAGGGCTCTCCCCCTACCTTTTAATTTTATTTTATATTTTATTTCCCTACGCGAACCCCCCCCGCCCCCCGCCGCGCCCTCTCCCCTCAGCCGCCGCCCGGGGCAGGTGCAGCCGCCCACCGCCCGCACTCACCGAGGGCGGCTGGGGCTGCCCCGACGCCCGGCTCCGGCTCCGCAGAGAAGCGGCTGAGGCTCCCCCGGGCAGCGGCGGCTCGCTCTGTCTGTCAGCGGAGAGCCGCCCGGCCGCCGCTGGCTCCCCGCCGGGCGCCTCGCCTCGCCTGGCCGCCGCCGCGCTCCCGCTCAGCGCCGCGGCTTCCTGCCGCCCCGCGCCGCCATGACAGCGCGCGGCCCCCGGAGCGCTGCCGGCCCACGGGGCCCTGCGCCTGCGCGGCCGGGCGCGGGCGGGGCGACACCGGAGTGCGGGGGGGGGGTGCGCGGGCGGGCGGCCCGCTCGGGCGCGCGCCCAGGTGCGCCCAGGTGAGCGGCGGGAGCGCGCGCGGCGGCCGTTAGGCGGGCGGTTGGCCTGAGGGGGGAGCCCGACGCTGAGGGGGCCGGGCTGTGAGGGCACCCTGAGGCGCTGTGAGGGCACCCGGCGCTTCTCCGGCTGAGCGCCCGCCGCTCCTCTCGCTCGTGAACCCCTCACGGTGAGCGGTGACAGCGGCCGAAACGCGACGTAAAATGGCTGGGGTGCGTGCTGCGAAGCGGGAGGGTCGCGTCTCGAAACATGGGGGGTCCCAGCTCGGGATGCGGCCGCTGAACGTGCCGTGGCACGGCTGTGTTTACAAAAAGTAAAAGTGTCAGCTCCGTATCCCGCTCATAACCTCCACATAAAACAACAGGTCCCGCCTCCCGGGAGCCGCAGAGCACGGGAACCGGTGCCCCGTCAGTGCTGCCCTGTGAGGGGACAGCTCCGGGCGTAGGTGTACCGTACCTCAGCAAGCAACTTCTAGTTTGGCCTTTTACATAAAGGTATTTCTCTGATAGTTATGCGAGTACCTGGTAACAAGTTATTAAGAGGGTCTGCTCATTCAAACTGTTCGTTCAGGTGGTCCTGAGCTACGCACGTCCAACGAGACTGCTGGTCTGAGCGGGGCTTAGGCATCTGCCCCAGCTGTTCAGCAGGCAGCAACGGCGTTTCCAGATGATTGGATTACAGACAAAGCCAGTCGTCATTCCCATCGTAATTACATTCAATTATTTGTTAAAGCGTTGGAATTATGATTTCTTAATAACTGGCCGCAACACGAAATAGAACATGATTCTATGATTCTTTACTGACCTGAGAGTTAGCCACATATCTTTCCCCAGTGCTGATTTTTATATTTGTGTTTTTTTCAGGAGAAAGAAGATGTGCTTCTCACAGTAATTCTGTTAGCTCATAGACTGTCCCTCTAATCTGTTTCAGGGTTTAATTCTGCTGTCTGTTCCTCTAGTCTTTGAGCATCTTTCGTATAAAACTGAACAGTTGAGTCTTAAGCGGACTTTGTGGAGTAACTATCAGCTCCTTTTTGAGTTACTCCTGGGATGGTTGTCTTAAAGCTTTTGTACGCATTTTTTGCTTGAGTAGCTTAAAAGGTCTTTTTGTTCTCTTCAGATATTCACTGTGTTGTATACAAAAATTGTCATTCTTCTATGTAAAGCATAAAGTTTTGTAGGTGAACCTGGATTCTCTTCATCCTACCGAGAAATAGGAATAAAATTAAAGCAAAATATATCTAGTAGAGGAAAAAAAAAAAAAACCTAGCACGCTGAAATACAGTACATTTATTTCCTTTTTTTTTTTTTTTGATTCTTCTAAGGAAAAAATAAATTCATTCAACTGTGTTAGTATTTTTATGCTTTTTATATTACCTTGTTATTTCACATGCGTAGCAATACAAGCATGATAATACACCTGTATACACTTGTAATTAAGTATAGTCACCAAGAAGTCACTTTACTCTTTTTCAAGCATTGCCAGTCCCAATGCTTAGGTTGAATAAAGACCTACACAGCCCACAGTGATTACAGAAAACAGTAATACTAACCTAAGCTAGTAGTCACTGATAATGTAATACTCATCATATTGGTTTTAAGCAACAACAGTCCCCATGTAAGGTATTAGAAAAGTCTTACTTACTCTAAATTAATCTTGGAAATGCTTATTTCTAATTTTGTTTTGCTAATAAACACTGCTAGACTATGTAAATTGCCAGATACTCATCTTTTAATTAGCATTGTGTCTCTCTGTTAACTACTGCTTTCATTTGAAAAATACCAAGGGGAGATACATATATATCTTTAGCTCTTTTGATAAAAGTTTTTCTTTTTTGTGTTTGTTCATTTCTAATATGGATATGAATATTTAGGAGAAAAATCTGTGTCTTTGTATGATTTTAATGTGATTCTTACAAAAATAATTGTAATTAGTTAATTATACTTAATAAATTCGTTTGATTTTATGTGACATACTTGGTATAATGTGTGCTTCTCAAATTCTGTTACATTGCAACATCTTTAAGCAAGTTGCAGTTTGCACACTTCCAAGTCCTAGTGTGCTATAATCCAGTACCAGTGGTACAACATTTGGCTTTCAGTTGTGCGGACTGTAAGAATGTGTGGTATTCTTCCACGTGCCCAGCCACACTTTCTGATCAAGCGCATCTGTGTAAAGGTGGTATCTGGGCAAATATGGCAGAGATGGAATAGGAAGAAAAGCAAATGTCCAGCTATTTTGGAAGTCAAAATGCTGATAAGCAAAACAATTTAATTTGTGAAGTTTTCAAAGCCACTTCTACAAATTTATTATTTTTATTAATTTTAGGACTCAGTCCTCATTTTACTGGAGTGAATTCAAGAGCTCCAGTGACTACAATTCTTCTTAAGGTCTGTATGGAAATATGTGTAATCTGAAAAATGTGAATAACGTCAGGAAAAAGCTGACAAGTTAACATTTTTTACGTTCTTTTTAAAGCTGTCTATTTGGACAGCTGCCTGACTGCCCCAGTAAAATGTAGCTAGACTGACTTTTAATGTACAGACATGAGTTGAACATTTTTAAGATCATTGTAACGTCTCTCTCAAATTTGTTTTGTCTTCTCAACACTGACTATGCAGCTGCTGTGTTCAGATTGCAATTTATGATACTGTTTATAATCATGTTATTATCACCTCATGCTTCCCAATATACGTGTTTTTTTTTTTCTTTTTCTAAATTCACCTGTTGCTGTAAGCTCTTTGAGAGAAAAATGTCCCTTTGTTATCTGTGCATACGGTGGATTACACTGAGGCCTTGATAACCACTATGGCAACGCTGTTGTGTAAATAATAATGCCCTTTGTCAGAAGAGCAATATATATATATGCAACTGCTGTTTGTTTATATATTTGGTTTGGATTTGTTTTGTTTTGCTTTTTTACTGTTGGCCACTAACAAAATCTTTATAGATATATTTCAGTATTTCTCCTTGAAAAGTTTTTGCTTTTTTGCATGACGACTCACCTCATGGTTGCTTGGATCCTTTCTTTTCTTCTACATTACTTTGAGCTTTAGTTGTACACATTGTTTAAATGGTATTTTGAACTTTTACTAGCTAAGCAAATTACAAACTGGGTGGTCACTTTTAAATAAATGTATGTATGCACCTACATGGGATATATTAATTTACAGGCTGGATATTTCATATCTCTTCCCCAAAAAATGCAAATTTAATAGTAATTTCATGGGGAAATTTAAAAACTACTTATAACTCACTTGTCCCTGTCCCTGTTCTCATTGGCAGTATTATGGAAGTTATGCTGACTCGATCCTGGCAATGGACAGCCTGACAACAAACTGTCTGCAAAGATATAAGCAGGATGTGACTTGCTAAAATGCTAAATAGGCAATAGCTTCTACATCTTCCAAACAGATACGGCAAAATATACATTTCTGCTAAAATTATGCTAGTTACTAGATTGCATAGTTTCCTCTCTCCATATCCGTTCTACCCACAACAAACCCTGGATACACCTTTGTGACATAAGTTACATTCCAGCCAGAATCACATTCACTAGTACCTTTTCTAGAATGCAGGAAGCGTTGATTGAAGTCCTGAACTGGGAGGGAAATAACCATCAAATGTTTATTTTCTTAGTGTGACTGCCAGCACCTTTCCTTAAGGAACTCTTTAAGCAAAGTTGAAAAATGTGCTTTGCGTGCTAGTCCTCACAAAGAAAAATAAATCTGTTGTAGCTCTGGCTGGTACCAGAGATACTTATAAATACTGTGTATTTTTTGCTTTCTAATTTGATTTGATTTTTATTCATATCACAGCAACATGACAGCATCAAAGGTTTCCAAAGGCAGGATCATTTCAGAGTGGTAGGCATAACTTGAAGATAGGCAGATAGATATAGAAATATATATGAGTGTGTGTGCGTGTTATATAAAAAGTTGTCATTTGTTTCATTCTATGGAGGGAAAAGGAATAAATCTTCAAATTGGCAGAAATTTCTGTGTTTTGAATTCTGACTCTAATGAAACTCCAAAGAGGCCAATGCTGTTTTGTCTGGGAAATAAAAATTGCTCCTTATTCTTGATATTACACCACATTTGGGAAAGAATTGTTTGAATATATGTCTCCCTGACCGTGTGTACACAAGAAAAAAGTACAAAGAAAATTGATCCACAATTCTTCTGGAAAATGGCTTTCTAAAGTGATGTGTAATGTTCCTAAAACATACTGAAGAAGACTGTGATTGATAAATATTAATTATTATTCTAACTGGATATGTTATCATTTAATAATATTTGAATTAGTCTGTGGCTTGATGTAGAAATGCCTTACTTTGTGTGTGTTG
Source organism: Cygnus atratus (assembly GCF_013377495.2). NCBI lineage: Eukaryota > Metazoa > Chordata > Aves > Anseriformes > Anatidae > Cygnus > Cygnus atratus. Next base: position 33,243,820 of record NC_066365.1, on the reverse strand, counting down.
GTATTAAATTTCCAGTGGTTTGGTAGCAAAAAAAAAAAAAAGATACTCTGGAATTTGTTCTGTTATAATGCTTGTTCAGTTCCCTTTCTATATAATTTTATTATATGGTTACAATTATCCATATAATATATGTTAAGATGAAAATATTCTATAGTTGCTCTCCTGTTTGGAATTCCAAGTATTAACAAAGGAACAATCTCCTTTTTTTTTTTCCCTTTCTTTCCCTGTCTCCATTAGTTACATACATATATTATTAGGAAGAGATGATAATCTCTAACTTGAGTTGCAAACATCTGCAGTTTCTTCCTCAGAATCTGAAGTGTTTATAATCGTAATGCTGATACTTTCAGTCTGTATTAAGCTACAGTGAGTTTGTGCACTTATACACGTGCAGTATATTCTTGACATTTTAATCTTACAATTCCTTGATGCCTCCTTTTCTGGCTTCCCAGTCTTTCTATGAGTTGTGTAGTTTCTGAAAGTATTGCCTTCCCTCTTATAAGTAGATACATATGTTATAATTTTTATTTGAGCATTTAAATTGGCTAAGTACACATTTTCACATGCTAATTTTACTTGCCCATTTTTAAATATCCCCTGCCTCCTACCTTTATCTTTAAGCTCTTCATCAGGCCATCCATTACCAGGCAAAAGCAGAAATGAAATAATGTGTAAAATTTTTTGGAGAATCAGTTCTATTTATCGCCTTTTCTGTTATCTGTGTAGAATGCAACATTTGTTGTTAATCTTCTTCTGTTTTCTTTTTTGTTTTAAAGTCACTTTAGAAACAAAATAAATAAAAGAAAATGAATTGGTAAAATCTAGCTTAATAGATTTCAGATGTTTTTGTCCAAACTGCATACACCAATAGCCAGCAAATCCAGTTTGCCAGTGAGGACAACAAGTGTCATGTTGAATCCTGTCAGATCTTACTATATTTTTGTGCAGATAAATAAATACTGCTTGACTGGCCTTGATTGTTAAAGGCAGAGGGGTATGTGCATCAGTCAAGGCAGGTACAGTTCAGCTGACTGCCAGTTTAGGGTTCCAAAGACAATTGTTTTGATTTGATTTTTTTCATCCAGATAAAACAATGATAATTCTTTAGGTGATCTGTTCTCCATTTGGGCCGGACCAAGCTACAAGGGTAGTTGTCAAAAGCCCTCCACCCGGGATTTAGAGAAATAGGCTACATTAGGTAAAACTCATTGAAAGTATACCTGAGAAATATTTAAAGAATAGCTCCCAATAAAACTGGGAGTAAACACTGTCTTAATCCTTCTCCCTAGGCTTCCCAAGCATGGTTACAAATCTAATGCCTGTTCTACCTTCCACGATCAAATCTGAAGTGTCGAGCTAAGGAAATTAAAAAATGATATAAAGTTTTCTCTAACCCTGACAACCTCAAAAGAAAATCACAAAGCATGGATTAAAAATGAACTTAAACCACAGACTGGGAATGAACTCAGTAAAATTTTATGGAAAGTACCACTAAACTCTCTAAACTTAAGAAAAATATCCTTCCTGTAAAATGTTTAAATGACCCCTTAAAGTACTATCATGTGTGCCGGTTTTGAAGCTCTCTTCAAAGCTTCTGAACCCTCTATTCAGCACTGATCAGACCACACCTGGGAGGCCGCGTCCCACCCTGGGCTCCACAGTGTGAGAGAGGCACAGACATACTGGAGTGGGGCCTGCGATGTGCTGCAAGGATGATGGCAGGACTGGAGCACCTGACATACCAGGAGAGGCTGAGAGCTGGAACCATTCCACGCAGAGAAGAGAAGGCTCGAAAGGGATCTTTTCAGTGTGCAAAAATACCTAATGTGGGAAATTAAATGTACGAGCTAAGAACCGGACCCGCTGCCAGTTTTGCTGCATCTGTAGCAAGAGTAACTTCTGGCAGCTAGAGTATGCTGGAATAAAATACTCTGCCTTTAAGCAAAAAGAAGGAGAAGAAAAAATGCTTAATTTTATAACTTTTTATGACAAAATGCTTCTTGATCTTAAGCATTAAGAGCTGCTTTAAAAATCCTTGGCTAGAAGTAAAAATCCAAATAAAAAAGCTGCTTATAAATCCCATTGACCTTAAATGAGAGGTCCTCTCTGTTTTTACAGAGAACATAATACTTCAATAGTGCAATGTAATCCCAAAATAAAGATTAGCCTTGCCAAAAGAGGAAGTTTTCTTTTGGTTAGGTGTGAAGTTTTTTTGCAGTATGTGTTAAATGTTTTGTTTTTATTTTAGTGCATTTTTATAAAGTAGAATTTTACATTTTTTAGTGTAATTTTTTAAATGGTGAATTTTATTCACTTTTGTTTAGAAGCTTTATTAGTATATCTTCACTTTTCTTGATTGGCGGATTGCTGCTATCGTTGTTTTTAAATAGCACTGAATTAGTGAATGAATTCTTAATGTCTCATCTAGTAGTATTAGAAAATAATTTTCCATTTTCTCAGGAAATTATGCTGATGCTGAGCTAAACAAGTTGCTTTAGCTTATTTATTCTTTCCTTTAGCTTGGAAAGGATCTTCAGAATGTCACTGTAATTCCTTACAATATCCAAGCTGTGTCAGGAAATACCTCATCTCCATCAAAGGAAATGCGAACTTTTACCAGAGTAAATTCTAAAGAAACTTACAAAACAACTCATTGTATACTATCTTAATGAGTACTCCTTACTTTTCCTTTTGAGTCGTACACCCTTACTTTTTTGTTTTCCACCCCCTCCTCATTTGTGCTAAAAGATGTATTTGTTGTTGTGAAAGTCCTCTTAAGAACCCGGTCTCTGGCAGTATTGTAGGAGATGTTTACGTTGTCTTCTACCTTGGTGGTAAACCCTACACGTTGTTAGTTTGAGCGAAACTAATACATGGATGTAAAACATTAGCATACAGACAGTACTACAAGTTGTGTTTCTTTGCTAAGGCCCTATGTACTGAAACTTGAGTTTCTACGGCACGTTTATCAGAACAGATAGCCGTACACTTGAACAGTGTGCCAGAGGGAGACAGACTTGAGCCTGTGCTTGCTGCCTTGCTGTGCTGGACCTGTTCTGCTGTTCCTTGAGCCTGGGGGGCAGCTGCTCCCAGCCCAGCAGGAGCCATACCCACCCATTTAGTTGCACCTGGCTCGCACTGCAGGGTCATCTCTCTCGTGCGTTCGAACTCTCCAGCCAAACCCAGTCTTACTGCTTAAAAGGCAAGAGTCAAACACGGAGCCCAAATGAAACAAAAGACCTAGAAATAGCTCCATATTACAGTTTTGAGGGGGATTATGAGAGGTTTTCTGCGTAAAACTCCAATGTGATCTCAGAGGATGTTTTGAAATCCCCTACAAATCACTTCTCACAGGAGCTGGATTAAGACTTGTGAGGTGAATGCAGTTACAGGCCTGTGACATATCACAGAAGGGGATAAATCACAAAATTAAACTTGAAACATCATCATTATTATGGGAACAGCTCACTATTGGTATGTGGTGTGATGCTTCAGTCATTTGGCTCTATTGTAGAGTTATAACAACAAAGATTAGAGATGTTCCTGTAACGAACACATAAGCTATATAATCTCCCTCTGGCTTTTAGTATTTCTGTGGATAGCAACACTCTGAAGTAAAAAACAACACAACAGAGAAGCCTGAGGATTTCTGCTAAGTCATTGTTTCTCAGAGACAGCACAACTGGTGACTACAAAAAAAAAAAAAAAAAGAAAAAAGAAAGGGGGTACTCTGAGAATTTGTGCTCTCTTTGTTTTAATTCTTTTTAAATAACTTTAATATATTTTGGATGTTGTATTAACTTTGGCTCATGTTAAACTTTTACATTATAACTACTATTATTTTTTTATCATCTCATTTTCTTTTCAATATAGCTCCCTCTGAAGAGATACATGTGTAGGATTCATAAGGAGGAGGCTCTGTAGGAGGGAGAAAACATCATAGTGGTGTATGTAGGAGGATAAGCAGGAAAACAAAAAGGAGGCAGTCTTCACAATTTGGAAAGGAGAGAGGCTGTTTCAAAATAGTGAGGTAAATTAAATGGGGGACAGCAGAAAGCAAAAGGAAAGCAGACTAAGAGACTGTTGCATTAGAAGCAGGGATCAATGGCAAGGAGAAGGTGTACAGGGAGATAGTCAATACAGAGCAGTAAAGAATCAAGGGCATCAATGAGTTTTACAAATGGAATGCAAGCAGAAATAAGATTTAAAAAAAACTGTAGCATTTACCAGGCTCTCCCAAAATGCAGTCTCTTTCATTAGAATATTATAATAGCCATGTACTGAGGAAAATTCTTCAATGTATTTACTTAATGGAATCACAGTAAGCTAAAGTGATCGAGGATTGTCTGAATAGATTAGCTGTGGTATTTTGCCTATCAAGGCACTTAAACAGACCACCTTGCAAAGCAGCCAGGTTCTGGAAAACAGTTGATTATTGTTAAGCATCAGGCAGTGTGGAAGTCACTGTCTTTCCTGAAGATATAAATCTTTCACATAATCCTTTCTATATTAGTCCCATTCATCCTATCCTCGCTACATTTATGAAACCAGAGATCCACTGCTGATGCAGTTATCACCATCTAAAGCCTTAAAAATTGTGTCCCTAACACAGAATGCTGTGAGCATCGAGCTAACTCTGGGGAAAATAGGAGCTCTGGAGAAAATCTGGAATCTAGCTGCAGGGATTGGCTATGGTATTAGTACATGGTTAAATTTTGTTTGAACTTAAGAAATTAATTGAGCGAGGGTAGATCTAAACAATCTCCACTTCATTATGTCCATCTTGGCTTGGTAACACTTGACCAGATGGTAACATGCTGATAAGTGATTGTACTGACGTTATTGCAATTAGCCTGTTGGAAATGCCAATGCAGTACACAAAGCCAGTCATGGCTATCACCTAGATGAATACCGTGTGTGAAATTTGTTTTCTCTATGTTAATAAGGGGTGAACTGTGGGACAAGTTGACTGAGTTGCACAGTGACTTAAATATGTTTTAAAATTATCACTCCAAACTGTTTATTATAATGTTACTAGTGAAAGGTAAAACAATATATCTGCAGCTGCCAGCCACCTAATCACAAACCTAAGAGATAAGCTGATCCATTTCTGTTAACGAGGATTAGCCACCAGTATGGAAACTATTGATTTGCATCTCTACAGATAAGTGAAATTAAATCTGTGATATGCTACCATTCAGAAAACTCACAAAAATTCTGAGCCAGACTCTCTGATATGCTGCAGCCACATTGTCCTGACTATGTCAATTTGTCTTCCGTCAGTGTCGTCTGCAGAATTCTGCAGAGGTTCAGAGAGAGAAACTGCAGAGTTTCACATACGTACTTACAGATAGTTTCACTGCACTAGCATTACAGTCCTGATAAAATAAAAAAGACCCTGAAGATCCAGAGTGTTTTTCAAAATTTAGTTTAGTGCTTTTCATAAATCTTAAATTCACACAGAAATCTACCAGAGAAAACATTCCTCAGAGACTTTGTTTTTTTCAAATTCATGTCTGGAGGCTAGAAAGATATTCAATAGGATTGTTTTAATCAAGGGTCTGCATCAGATGAAGGAGCTGCAGAACACTGACAAATGCCAAAGGAGATAGTAGTACAATCAAAGGCTGAAAAAAAAAAAAGAGTAGCGGCTTAGCAGTGCATATCCTATTTTCTTTATTTCTGCTCCATTTAGGAATGGTCATTTCTCATGTGGGGGAAGAGGAAAAATGGGAGAATGTTGCAGAAATAATCTTACAGCTTTGATTATCTAACAGCTGAGTAGGCACAGGAAATCTTTAGATCAGAGCTTCACGAGCTGTCACATGTGCCAGCAGTGGCACAAGGACCATCACCGAGTGCCTTAATGCCCAGAAAAGAGCCAAGAACTGCTGCTGCAATGGTGGCTTTCAAGAATTACTTCAGGCACTGCACTTCTCCTCAGGCCTGGCCAGGGTCCCCACGGCACTCTACTAGAGGTCTTAGTAAGCCTTTCTTCAGTTAACACTGGATGTGTGATCCACTTCCAGATACCACATATGTCTGAGAGGAGATGAACAATGTAGGCTATCCCAAATTCTACACTTAGGTAGTTCTGAGCGAAAATCATTATACCCAAGGTGGATTTTTTTTTTCCAAGTATAGCTAATGTTGCACTAGTAATACATTTCATTATTCTTAATTAAGACTCTTGCCTTTTTTAACTTCTAATTGTTTTAATTACTCTGTCAAATTCATCACTAATGGGTTTCCTTTATCATAAAAAAGTTAGCTTTCTTCTTCATGTTTCCATTTCTTTGTTATGTTCTTATGAGCTTGCAAATCTGTAAGCACTTTTTGCCATTTGCAACCCAATGTGGGGAGGTCAGGATGTTTATAAGGACCTAGAATTCCATAAAATTCATTTTGTATTTTAGTTTTGATTATTGCCACTTAAGCATAGTTACAACATCCATCCAGTTAAAAGTTCAGTTTCACTGGAAATTGCTTTTTTTTCAGTGAACCATTGCTAATCAAAAATGTATGAGCAATGCTTTCATAAGTAAAAAAAAAATAGTAAAATACTCTCATAAGTAAAATAAAATAAAAAATGGAGAGTGAACAACTTTCTGTTCTAACATGGCCATCTGTCATTTATAAAGACATCACCCCATTAACCTGTCTAATCAACTCCATTCTTTTTTCAAAGTTGGTTGAGTAAGTTTATGAGGAGACGTAGATGGTCTCTTGATTAAATCTGTTGTAAAACGGCCTCCCTGGTGTTCTGCTTTGTGTGCATTTACACATATAAAGGTAATTACAAGTACATATCACTACTGTAAATTCCATGCCTGTCATATTACAGTACATGACATTTTCATTTCCTCCTGGTGAAAATGAAATCTGATATTTTCTGTTCAAGCAATAATGACCAATTAGAATTTGTTATTATTAATGTTTGTCCTAAAATGCTCCAAGGCATGAGGTGGTTTCCTCCTAGGCAGCTGAATTTATAATGTGAAAAAAAGGGTTTTGACATGTTGCAACACCACCTTTGACCATTCACTCTCGAGCCTGCTTATTCCTTCAAAAAAACTGGGAGATCTCCATGGAAAACCCACAATGTAGACAAGAACATTACTCAGTTCAAGTTTAAAGTGGAGAGTTGAAATAACTGATTCTCCTCAGCAGAAATGTCTGAAACGTATCTCTGATCTTTCCTCCCTGACATTTTGCTTTTATCTCAGGGATCAGAGCTTACTTCCCTCGCAAGTGAATATAGCTCTGCAGAAGTCAGAGTCAATTAAGCTGCATCAGTTTCTGACACGATTCGGCCAGCTATCTTCATCAGGGTATCTTCAGTGCCTTCAGATTCTACCAGGAATGGGGAAACTCTTGGAAACTCACCCTTTGAAGAACTGCCCAGGGAACGAATACAGATAACTGTGCTATATCGGGGAACCAGGTTAGGAAAGCTTTTCTAATATGTGGTCAATGTTTATGTAAGTAGCTGAAATACTGAGTGTGTTTTAAAAGCTTTACCAGTCACTTAGGTAAGTTTGAAATAAGTGATATTTGACAAAATGCCTATTTTATCTTTGCCAATTTCAGCCAGGTATGTTTGTTTATTGCCTGATTCTCCTTTTATTTAAAATAAAATGTATCCTCAAATCCAGAGATGAGTAGAGTTGTGCATAGAGAAATTTTTATAATGACCCTTCAAGGGTGACGCACCCTTATTTTTAGGGGAGTACTGTTGGGGATTATTATAACTCAGTGAGTGGGTCAGAGCACATCTCTTGGCAGATCTCAGGGTATTAGAAATCCATAGGCAGGTTAAAAGCATTCATACAAAAACAAGCACCCATAATCTCGTCTCAAGAAGAACCCAGAATTTCTTTCTGGCTCTGGCTGGCCACTTCTTTGCCAGTTCATAAGCACGTGGCATAGTCACACATATAAAATGTCAAATGGTTCATCATCTTTTTCTTTTCTTGAAGCAAACTGACACTTGGAAAAATAAGGAAGAAGCTTATGCCACCTTTACAGCCTGAAAGCAAATGGATGTAGTTTCGTGTGGCAGCTAGTAGAAGCAGCAGCAATGGCAGAGTAAAATCTCTGAACTTCAGCTTGTTCAGAGAGCTAGCAGGCAGCATCTCATGGGAGAGTGCCCTGCAGGGGCCACATGGAGCTCATCAGTCTTCAAGGCCAGCCTCCTGAAAGCACAGGCACAGCCCATCCGACTGCAGGAAAGTGGGTGGACAAAGTAGGAGGACAGTTTGGCTGAATTAGAAACTCCTACCCAGGTTCAGATGAGAAAAAGGAAGTGTACGGAGGTCAAAGTGGGGATGAGCTGCACAGTAGATACAGAAGTGTTGTGGGTATGCAGGGATGGTGTTAGATGGTTAAGAACTGGAAGGAACACACTGCCCAGAAGGGCCATAGAGTCACCATCCTGAGGTCCTTTCCAACCCAACTTACTCAGCGACTTCACAGAATCAGTCACACAGGCCAACCTCAGGGCCCTCTCCATCTGAGATTTGACCAGAAACTCTACGGGCAATTTTTATGTACACACATGAATTGAACATAATTTAAACTTATTTGTTGCTGTTGCATTTCTGTTAGTCTCTCTTTTCAAGTAGTTGTGTGAAATTTATGTACTAGTGTGTGTTTTCTTGGAGAGGATGTCAGTTTTCAAAGCAGAACCTACATTGTCATGAGTATTTTAAAGATGGAATCGATTAAGATTTTTCTAAAGAAATACAGACCAGAGGCTACCTTTTAGGGTTGTTTTTTTCTTGTTGTTGTTGGTGGTGGTAGTTTTTAATGTGTATAGGCAGTTTATAAAGGTATAATGTGATATTCTGAAATTAGAGGTATTTCAATCTGTTATTAAACATTTTCTCATTTTGAAAACTGGCAGTTATTAAAAAAAAGAGGTTTACAAATATTTTCAGATACCCATTCACATCATAGGAAAAAAAGCCATGTGTGTTAATGGAAAATGCATAATAAGAGAGTAGCAGGCATTTTCTACACCATTCATTGCATTCTTTGTTCAACAAGTTACATAGATGTGACTAAGAATATTTATAGTGGGGAAGTGGACTGTGACTTCTTGATGCCACTTCCTGTACAATATTTTTGTAATTTCTTTGTCAGGATATCACATTATTACTGACCTGAGTCTAGGGTTGAGAAGTCTTTCCGCATAAGCCTGTGTCTATTGAAATACACTGAGATATCTTTAGTTAGAACATCCTATTTTGCTGAAAGAGATCAAAAAAAGAAGGACTAGATTCAGAAGTAAAAGTTTACGTTTGCTGGTAGTGCAGCTAGACTGATTTAGATGACAATGCCATATTTATTTAGTTATTGAATATAGTTCCATATAAGAGTATAAAACGTGTGCTTTTGTATAAGAGTATAGAATTTCAAGTGTACTTGTCCATTTCAGAAGGATCTCTCTAAATTTAAGATTGTATCTTAAAAAGATACAAAATTAAAGTATGTGCTATTATGTAGCTGTATGTAATCTCACTATTTGAATATTACAATTTGGAGTCTTGCTTAAGGAAATGAGTAAAAAATGAATAAAGGACTTGAGATTCAGCTGTAGAAACCATAAGTATCCACACATTCATACAGGCTTGAATCCCAGTGCTACAAGAGTGTGAACGTTGCTGGGAACTGGATATGGTATTATTTTAGTGCTAAGTCTATTTTCTGCTTTTTGAAAAAGAATTTTCCACTAAGCTTATGACTGCCAGATTTCCTACATCGTTTTCTACCCTCAAATATTTTACAGGTTCCTCTCTCCTCAACACAAGCTGTAAAAAGGATGGTTTGGCTCTGGGACCGTGTATGCGCCATGTGTATTACTCTGACACTTCAGACAGCTGCTAGTCTGAAGATTACGATTTGGAAAGCCTAATCTGAGCAAATAACCTTGTTCTCTGCTTACTGAATTCATTTAGCTAGCCACATTGTGAAGCTACATCGCAAGCCACTCGCAATCTTTGAGATGAACTGTTACTCTTTAAATAATGCTTTATACTGAAATATTTATTCCTTGAAGGAAAATAAAAGTATTTATATGGTTTTTTTTAAATCTTTTTTACCTGATCTCTTATATTTTTAAAACATCCAGCTAGCACAACTGATGATAAGACAAGTAGACATTCAGCCATGTGCCTTTTAGACAAAAACTTTTAATGTCACATTTTCTTTTCTTAATTTGAAAAGGATGATGGATAAAATGCATGAGAAAAGTCAGATTTTTCTGCCAAATACAGCATAGTGGAAACCTTCTCGTATAATGAAGTGTTAACTAAGTCATGCTTTTGCAGAGTGATTTAAAGTGTGACTCCACCACCAAGAGATTGTAAAAAAAAGCAGGGCTCCATGGTGTCTCAGTAATTTCAGCAAAGATATGCTGAGTTTGCAAGGAAAAAAGATGGCAATGTTTGGTTTAGGAATTTTTTCCCTCCTAATTTCTACTCCCCCAGACTCCTCCTTTGGGCTTTTTTGCATCTCATGCATCATTAGATGGAATAAATTATCATCAGACTAAATTGCACGATTAACGATAGCTGAGTTGGCAGTCAAGGGAAAAAGACTTTAACCTGCAGCATAGGCAAATTTGATAGGAAATAACTGATAAAGAAAATACTCACTTCACCAGTGCACTTTGAAAAAAATTATATTTCAGAGAAAAATCAGAGCTTTTAGAAAAGCATAATAATGAGATGAAAATTTAAAAAAAAAAAGAAAAGAAAAGAAAAGAATTTGTATAAAAAAGATGCACGATAGTACAGTTTCAGGAAAAATCAATGCAGGCAGAAAATCACCAGTTTTATGGGTAAATATCAAACTCTTCTAGAAAACACCCCAAAAATTAGAAATTAGAGAAACAAATAGATAAATCTTGATAATAAATTATTTGCATATACTTGCTTAGCCAAAACAGGGAGGAAAGGAGGGAGAATAGTTTTTTTTTTTCAATGCAAATACTTCACACATAAATGTCCTCAAACAGATAAGCCTGAATAGTCCACTGAAGCGGAATCTAAAAGAACAGAAGATTATAAAGCAAAGGAATTATTTGGGCCCACCCTGCTTCATTTCCAGAAGTAAAAATTAAGAGGTAGCATACAACCATTCCTTAAAGACCCAAATTAATACATGTAGTTTTAAATTGTACTTAAAACCAATCAAAGCTAACAAATAAAATAAGTACCTGCAAGGAAACAATGTTTTGCAATTAAACCATGCAACTAAAGCAGCCACACAAAAACACACCAGCTGTAGCAACAGAACAAGCAGGCAAAATAGACCACTTAAAATAATCTGAAGTATTAAATCAAATACTACTGTGCAGAATTCCCTCTTCAGAATCACTTACTCCATTATAGAACCAACTATCAGACACCTTTTTTTGAACCAAATCACAGATCTCATGGACTTATAAAACTGGCACGATGGTTGTATGTACCTGTCTTAGGAACTTGCTCAGCCCCCATTCCCAGCTTTATCTCTGTACCTTTTGGTAACTGACAAAAACCAGGACTCAGCACACAAACACCCCATGCTACCATCTCTTCCCTACCATATGATGTGGGACCACCACCCTAAAGCAGCTGCAGAAGGCCATGAATGGTTATTTTCAAGGGGAGGGCGGATAAGGCCTGGCTGGTGGAGCAAAGGGAGAGCACAGCAGAACGTCGCTGCTGCAGCGAGTACAACAGGGTGAGAGGGGCTTGAAACGCAGCGTGCTGCCGTTGTTAATAATGCAGGAGGTGAGCTGTGCTAACGGTAGCTTTTTCTCTGTAATTTATGTGTTATGCCACAGTGTTTTGCTACAGTGGGATTCAAAATATTTAAAGTATTTTTAATTAATGAGGGCCTGCAAAGGAAGAAAGCTGTATTCATGCAAGGGAATTGGGAAAACACAGAGGTTCTGGTGTGACCACCACGATTCCAAGGAGCTAAGGAAAATATTGTCAAATGAGGCATAAGGCTGTTTACAACCAGACCTAGGCACTGGTATAAATACTTATAGCTAGCTAAATAAATGTAATTGAAGCAAAAACATAGGCAGAACATAAAATAAGCTATAGCAGCGCTATAAAAATATATATATTCACCAAGAGTAAACACTGATGGCAAAGCGTTCAGTTCCTGATATGTTCTGCCTAAATTACACCTGAACTGATAACTACTGCTATTACAGCTAACCAGATGAAATTTAGGCTTGATTAATCTATTCATGAATAACTGCTTGTTGTAGACAAAAGTAAAAAGAGCTATACAGAGCAAACCCGAATATTTTTCCTACACTGGAGGGTTTTATGTATATTAATCTAAGTGAATTTGCCATGGAAGCAAGACCTCAGGCTCTACCATACTCTGCAGAGATGCAGAGTTGTTTCTGCCTTTTTTTATTATTTTATTTTTATTATTATTATTGCTATGCCAATTATTTCTGGTATAGCAAGAAATATGCTTATCTTGTCAATGAAACTCACCAACCTGGAAGTGCCAGAACACTTGTATGAGTTATATGAGAATGGGAGAGGGGAATTTAAAACGAGCAGCTTGTGCTTTGTGCTGCTAGTAAGGCAGAAGCAAAGGGAAATCTGGAAACAGTGTGTATTATGTATGCTTCATAACAACTAAAATAAAAGGGAAGATTGCCTTTTTACATCTAGTCAGAATAATCTTCCTGGTTTCGATACTAAGTAAAATGCCGATAATTTCTTCCTCAATCATGAGTACATAAATAAGTTATGTAAGAATACTTTGCTATGCAGTATATTCATAAATATTACATCTTAGAAAAAAAATCTCAGTTACAGAAAGCAACAAAATCTAGCTAGGTCTCTGGAGTTTTCCCTTTATTAAACTAAAACAGGCATCTTGCTTGGATTCTTAAAAAGAATTTCTGTTCCAAAGTTGAACATGTTTAAGTAAGTTGGCTGCATAGGTCAGAAAGAAGGGCCCAACACAACAGTTAGATTTTTAGAGTAGCTCTTTGGGTTTTAACCTGGTGGGTTAAGAAGTATATGTTTTTTAAAAAAAGCATGGTTTCTGTTGATTACTTAATAACCATATGTATGGTCTGTACATACATATATATATTTTAAAAAAAAGGATTCTATAGAAAAGTCTGGCTTTGCTGTTTTTTGTTGTTGGTGGTGGTGTTGGTGTTTTTTTCTTTAAAAGAGGCACTGTAAGATGAAACTCCTTAGGAATATATTTCTAAAGAAATCTTTGCATCTACCAAGAAGAAAGTGTTATTAAAAGGATGATCACTTGAGCAGGATTAATAGAATTCCATTTTGTTCAGACTGGACACCTGAAAGGACAATATTGAACAAGACTTGCATGTCCCTTTTTTTAAGAAAGTCATATCCTGAAGCGTTGACTGAGCTGTATGCTATTAGTTCTCTGAGACTTTAAAGGTGCCCTTTATTTCATCTGCATCGTGTGACAGGGATAGCAACTTCTTTCTTCTAGCCTGTGGAAAGATGCTTGGGACTGATTTAATTTAGGAAAGCTGAGAACAGGCAAGTTTCTGATAATTAAATACCTCTAAAACGAGAAGGAAAGGGTACAACAGAATCCCTTCATGTTGAGGAATGTGATTGCAAAGGCCAGTAATAAGGGATGGTAGAGATGAAATCCCAAACCTGTTAAGCAGTTTCAAGGGAAATGGAGAAAGCTGGAGCAGAAAACAGGAAATGTTGATTCCTCTAGGTTTCCAAAGATTTACAGGGAGCAATGTAAAACGTCCCAGCTTCTGAATTATGAAAGTGCATCTATTCCTAGGTGGGGGTTGCAGTCCCTTACGTTAGGAGGCAAATACTCCCTTTGCCCACAAAGCCCTCCTGTTACAAGTAGGACGCTGTCATTAAAGCGAGAGCTTCTCTTCACATTACAAGCTGGCAGCAGCTAGTTTCCTAAAGAAAGCAACTTTCCCGTGGTGCTACCAATAAAATAATTTGCAGTAAAAGACTGCAAACAATCTTGAATCTCACTTGCCTAGTGTTTTCTTACAGGTAATCTATACTGCTGTTTGTAATTTAGTCAAAGTAAGTTGTGTTTTCCTTTGTTGTTGTTCGTTTAACCTGTAGAGTTATCAAAGTGTTTCAGCAGAAAGGATGCCATTTTCTTTAGCTTATTTTTGCCTTTTTTCCCTTTCTTCCACTTTTATGTCTGAGCTCGTCATTGCAGCCTGACCAGAGAATAGAAATGTTACTTGATATTTCCTAGAAATGATATTTGGAGAAATCATGTTCTTGCTCTGCTTTAAAAAAGGAAAAAAAAAAAAAGGAAAAAACCACCTTTGGAGCATTGCTTAACTGCAAATGTACATAGGGGGTTGTAGGATGCTATGTTGTATTTGTGTAGCCAGTTATAGCTGTAAAAAAAAGAAAATGAGGGGAAAATGCTACATAAAGCAGACAGAACTCTGCAAAACAATGTGTGGGGTTATTCACAAAAAACAAACCAACAAAAAACCTTAAATTCCCTAAGGACAAAGGATTTCAAGGGGAAATCTTGTAGAGCTTGACTGATTTGTTGTTGTTGGGTGGTGTGGTTTGTTTTTTTTTGTGTTTTTTTTTTTTTTTTTCCTGTTACCTAGAGCAACACAATAGCAACAGAGTAAAGAGTGGCCCTCTGCATTGACTATTTCAGTTGTGAAGGATGCTTAAAGGGAAAAAAGAAGTCTCTTAACGACAAGGCTTGATTTAATGAACTGTTCTCTGATATCTATATTTAGAAAGCTTTGCCCTTTTTAAGAACTAGAGCAAGTCAACCCCATTGAATTGAATTATCACAGCCAACAGGGAAGTGACAGTAAAAGAAATAAAAACCAGCCGGTCCTTCATCTCAACTACAGAATTGTAGGTGAAGTTGTACAGCTTGGTACAAGTTAAAAAGGAAAGAGAGAAAGGGAAATTCCCTTTTCATTGTGGAAAAAAAGGTAGGAAAGAAGGGTGAAAATGCTTCTTAATGACATAGTTTGGAGTTGATAGATAATCTGCTCCATTTTGGTGATCTGTCTAAAATTGTGTTGGGGCATAAAATCAAGACCCAAAAGAAGCTTCCTGTTTGGCACAGTTTAGAGTCACAGAAGGAGTTAAGACGCAAGGAGCTTTGGAGGCCATCTAGCCTGATCCCTGCTCAAAACAGGGCTAGCTTCCAAGTTGGATCAAGGTTAAATGGACACTTCCTCCTAAAGAAAATGTGTAAAGAGAAGAAAAAAACCGTAAACATCTTAGCTGCTCTGACTGCTAGAGGCTTTTGAAGTATTTGCTTACCTTTTCAATTGTCTGTTTGAAATACTGGGAGAAAGCATCAGGCTGAAGTGCCAGGACAACTGACCTGATCCAGTGTGACCTTCTTTCTAGTGGGCTTCCTACTGTGTTTGTTAGGCTCCCCTGATTTTGCTTTTTTTGTTGTTGTTGTTTCTGCCTCACGGATCACCTCTCCGTTACAGCTGATTCCAAACTCATTTGGAGGGAAGTACCAAGGTAATAAAATTGCTGATCTTTGTGTGTATGGGAGTCTTTGAGTGGAGAAAGCCTTCAGCTGCTGGGCAGGGCGGAAAAAAAAGGTTTTTTTTGACAGGTTTACTGACAGGTGAACAGATTATATGTGGTATCTCCTTTCCTAGGAAACCTCAAAAGCTGTCCTCTGGAGATGCATAATTTCCAGAACTAGAAGAGGTATTTTATTTGTGCAAGTGAGATTCTGCAGTTAACTCAATCTGCAGCAGGGAATCCTAATTAACAATGTGCCAACAACGCAGGAAAATTGGAAAGAGTCTCTTGCAGTCCTACAGCTTGGAGAAGGAGGCTTCACCTTCTCATGTTGGGCGTCCTTTTCCCTGACATTCAGGAGAAAAACCTGAAGTGTTTTGTTGTTGTTTTTTCATTTTTCTCTTTTTTTCCTTGAAGCCTGATTACCTAAGAGGTAGTAAGCAGGAGGTCTGCTTTTGTCTGATTAAGCTCTCTGTCTGATAGTGTGAGCTGCTGATGGAATCCAGTTGCTGTAGGCATGCCGATGAAATTCCAGGCTAGCATGAAAGAAATTGATGAAGTAATCAGAACTGTGCCTGCTGCTCTGGTTTCATTTGTAAAACATAACAGATGGCTTTTGTGTGGCTGACAACTACCCCTTCGCAAGCGCAAGATTTTTATTACCCTGGACATGTTGTAACTCACGACTCCTAACAGATTCAGATGCCCCAGCCTCAGAGTAGTGCTGCCAGCGAGCAGCTGTAGCACTGCAGAGGGACGGAGCTGGGATCCTCCACCATAAGCAAGGCAGAGCTCGTGCCTCTGTCTGGGGACAGCAGTTGCCTGACGGCCGGGTGGTTCAATCCGCGATCTGCTGAGCACCTGTGCCCCACATGCAGGCACTTGGTGTGGGACCAAGCCCATGCTGCAGCTGGTGCTACCACATACTCTGGCATCCCGATGGAAGGTGGGCTTCCCATCACGTAACAGGGCGTACTTCTCTTGTGTCCTCAGCATGTGGCTCCAGTTGATGAGTGAAAGAATGTGAAAGCAGGAAGAGGGAAGTCAAGTAATTAGAGAGCTGCGCTCACAGTGCTTTAAGCTGGTCCTCAGACATCTCTCATGTAATGCAAACTACTAAGGAACCAGCCAGAAGATCTCATAGTATTAGTTATTGTGCTTGCAAAATGATTTCCAGAGTCTGGGGTGTTGGGATCACATGATGTGTACGCTTCATTATCTTCTAGGTTGGATTTCTTACAAGCTTTGCTAGACTTATAAAGAATAAATGTCTCTGAACAAAGTATGTAGAATACATATGGCAGTATTTGTCCTTGCCTGTGAGAGGCATGACACAATACCCTGGAATGTATGAGCTGCAATTTAAGTTGATTATTCATGATGAAGCTGGAGGGGGCCAGCATGATTATCCAACGTGACCTCCTGCGTAACTCAAACCACCAGACTTCTCTGAATGAACTCCCACTTGAGCCAAAGCATGCCAACGGGGAAAGTACCTAGAGCAATTTACAAGTCCTGTGGGGCAGGAGGGGAGGGGGAACTAACAGTCTCTAAACGGTTCCAAAGTCTAATCGCGCTTGCTGTTTGAAAACGTATGCCTTACTTCTAATCAGCCCTCGTGAACGCTTGGTTTATAGTTGCAGGACTTCATGCAGTCACAGATAAGACAGCCTTTTATAATTGCGTGTTCCTTCCTCCTTACAGACACAGTTTTATTTTCTCTTTGTAAGGCCGGGCAGGTTGTGCTCACTGGATTTTTTTTGATGAGGTCGTTCTTCTGCCTGTAGAACTTCTCAGGGGCTTTTCCATCCTCGTTTACCGACACCCTTCCCCTGCCACATGCAGTGACCCCCAGAAGCAGCCCCAGCGGCGCGCACACGGGTAGCTCAGCACCGCGCCAGCACCCGCATTGACCCCAATCCTGCTCTGGACCAACGTGGTGGGTGTCGTCTATCACAGTGGGGGCCGTGGTGGCAGGGGGTGGGCATCAACACTTCTTGTGCGCGGGGTCAGCGCTTGACGCGGCTGTTTGTTGTGCGTACATTTATTTATGTGTTTGTGTGTTTATTTGCCCGTGGGGCTGGGACCACCGCCGTGACAGACAAGGCGCAGCCCGCCCCTGCGCTAGGGGGGAACGGCCGCCATCTTCCCGCCCCGCCGGCCGGGGCTCCGTTCTCGCGAGGGCGCGGCCGCCGCGGCTCTCGCGCGAGCCTGGCTCTCGTAAAGTCTCGCGCGAGCGGCGGGCGGCCTTTCCGCGGGCGGGCCGGCACGATGGCGGTGGGCAAGAACAAGCGGCTGACCAAGGGCGGCAAGAAGGGCGCCAAGAAGAAAGTGTAAGGCCGCGGGGGGCGCAGGGCGGCGCGGCACGGCGGCGGGGGCGCGGCCGAGACGGGATGCGGGGCGGATGGCGGCGGATGGCGGCGGATGGCGGCGGATGGCGGCGGGCGGATGAGGCCCCGGGCCTGGGCCTCGCCTCGCTTGTGCGCGGGGGGGGGGCGGTGGTGCCGTGTGCTCGGCTGCCCCCGTGTCCGGGCGTCCCCGGCTGGGGCTGGGGCTGCCTGAGCGGCCCCTCGGGTGTCTGTGGGGTTTGCGGCTCCTCTTCACGAGGCGTAAGGGGAGAGGGGGTTCTTGTTTCGGCCGGGTTTAATCCGGGAGAAGTAGCGACGGCTTCTTCTGCTTTGTTTAAATGAAGGGTGGATCCTTTCTCCAAAAAGGACTGGTACGATGTCAAGGCACCAGCGATGTTTAATATCAGAAACATCGGGAAGACGCTTGTCACCAGGACTCAAGGAACTAGTGAGTACGGGGGCTTTGCGCAGCACAAGCACACGCATTATGTGATCCATGTGGTAGATGCAAACGAGGCTCCATCAAAGAACTGCTGACAAGCAATTTTTGCTTGTAACAATTATAAATTTGGAATTAAAAAAAAAAAGGGGGGGTGAGGGAGTTAACTCTAAGTTACAGGCCTTGTTTCCATAAGAGTACCAAACTGTGGATATGCTACAGAAAGACAAGGCTAAAGTTTTTGATGGGCTGCTGCTGTGACCGGATGAATTTGAGGAAAGTTAAGAGTGAATCCTTCTGAATGTCAGGAGGAGAGATGTGGAGACAGTGTTGCGCAGGACCTTGTTTGTAACAGGGTCATAAAGACCATCACCTTAGGAGGGGCTGAAATTCAAAGCCTTAAGGTAAGAGATCTTTGTTGAGAGCTAGAGTTACAAACTTAATAGCGGCTTATGTAGAATGGGTGAAGTTTCATTTGTTTTGTTATTTCTAATCTGATCTACGCACCTGAGGAATAGGGAGCCTCTGTTAGGAATGCAGAGAGCTTTGGATAGAAATAACAGTATTTTTGGAAAGTTAGCTGTGTAGAATGGCTAAAGAGTTACTTTATGCTCTCCTGCTTGCGCTGTGAGTTATGAACGTAATCGTTACGTTAAGCTGCGTAATGTGAAACTAGTAAAATAAGGGTTACTGTAAACCAAGGATGAGCCTGCCGATGTTAAAATGGTTAATTAGTAGAGGCAGAGGTGTGAAACAACCTGACTGTGCTCAATACCTGTTACTGATTTATCTCTCATAAGTACACGTGGCTTTTTGTTTCATTATTGTATTTTAAAATACTTTGTAGCCCCTCCCACTTAAAAAAAAAAAAGTACACACATACTGGAATTTACAGTATAGCAGTGTTTGTGTTCATCATCGGGTGTAACTTACTTAAAAATTCCTCAGTTTAACAACTGACGGTAGTTGGTTGAGTTAATTTGCTCTTATTCAAGATGCATTTAAACTCCAAAGCTATGAAGCTAGCGGCATCACCTACTCCTAGAAAAGACCAGATGGAAGTTCAGTGTCTGATTTGAACGATATTTCTCTAACATTAATAAAAGGTGTATTGTTTTGTTCCCTAATACAGAAATTGCCTCTGATGGACTGAAGGGTCGTGTATTTGAAGTGAGTCTGGCTGATCTGCAGAACGACGAGGTCGCCTTCCGTAAATTTAAACTGATAACTGAGGACGTGCAGGGCAAAAATTGTCTGACCAACTTCCATGGAATGGACCTCACCCGGGATAAAATGTGTTCCATGGTCAAAAAATGGCAGGTGCGTGAAGAACGAGCTCTGCATGGTTGCTGTCCTCTTTAGGAAGAGGAGGTAGCTACCGGTGGGTTTTAAAGATGTCTTTGAAATGGTACCAGCAGGTGTAAATAGACCTGGTGGAGATGGTGCTTGACTTTTTTTTTCCTCCTCTCCAGACAATGATCGAAGCCCATGTTGACGTCAAAACTACCGATGGTTACCTGCTGCGCCTCTTCTGCGTGGGTTTTACGAAGAAGCGCAATAACCAAATCCGCAAGACCTCTTACGCCCAGCACCAGCAGGTCCGGCAGATTCGCAAGAAGATGATGGAAATCATGACCCGAGAGGTCCAAACCAACGACCTGAAAGAAGTTGTCAACAAGCTGTAAGCTCTGATGGTTTTTCTCCCTTGCCTACAGTACAGATAGTTGTTTGGTAGTTACTGAGCGCTGAGGGCTGGTGCTTCCCTGACTGACTGGCAGGGATCGGGTGAGGTGTGTCTCTGGCACTGAAAACCTGAGCTGCTGTTTGCTTTGAACGCTGTCTCTGTATCGTTTCTGTCAGCCATCATGTTTGCGTAAATGTAAAATCAGGCCCTTCAGAGATTTTTGGTTCATGTTTCTAAAGACTGAAATGGTAATGCTGATCACTTGAGGTTGTCAATGCTCTGGTTTCTTCCAGTGACATTTTCCAAAATAGTTTGCTGCCTGAAGTTAGGTTGCAGGCTTGGTCTCTACATGGCCATGCTTGCTCTGTATCTCTGCTGACATTGCAAGGAAGATAACATCTTGTAATCTAAGCATGCTTACCCAAATTGCTTGAGAGTGAAGGTAGTATAGGTGCAAACTCCTGTCAAATGTTATGTATTCTTAGATTTATTTATTGTGCATGTTGCTGATGAGGAAGCAGGCACAGTTTTAATACTGTATCACTGCTCTGATCTCTTGACTTGTCAGGATCCCAGACAGCATTGGCAAAGACATAGAGAAGGCGTGCCAGTCCATCTACCCTCTTCACGATGTCTATGTCCGCAAAGTCAAGATGCTGAAGAAGCCCAAGTTCGAATGTAAGTCAGTTACTGCTCACATCCTGAGCTTTAAGAGGGGGAGGTGGGAAAACACGTGAATATGCATTTGCTTTGGGAAAAAGATATTAAAGCAGCATTAAAGATTACGTAGGTGTAGTAGTGAAGGCTTGGCCTTCTAGTCAGACGTCTAGCTTTCAGGCCTGGAAGCCAAGCAGTGGTTATTCAACAGAGTTCAGAGCTTTTTGGAGTTCTTGCCTGAAACTGGTTGCTTAAAGGCTTTGCCTTGGGAATGAATGATGACAAAATGTTTCGGTCCCAGATGACACGGAATGATTTTAATTTTCCCATTTTCTGACATTCCCATGAAGTGTAGTAGGTTCTTAGAACTGTAAGAACATACATAACTGTACCTTACTCCATTGCTGGCTTTTATTTTATGTCTGACTGTCAGTTAATTCAGCATCATCTCTTTGCATGCAGTTTCTGGAATGGAGTTGATCCTATGTTAAATGTTCTGGCGGTTTAATTTGTGTGCAGTGAGCAGTTAGGTAACTTCAGACTGCTTGAAACACGGGTGTATCTCACTGTTGACAATCCCTCTTCCTTGTAGTGGGCAAGCTGATGGAACTGCATGGTGAAGGCGGTGGTGCTGGAAAGCCTTCTGGGGATGAGGCAGGTGCTAAAGTAGAACGAGCTGATGGATATGAGCCGCCTGTGCAAGAGTCCGTCTAAAACTACAAATTGACCAAAAATAAAAGTTTTATTATACGGAATAAGTGTTTGGTTGCCTGTATTGCTGCTAGACAATATTGGTACTGGACGCGGATTGTTTTTTTTAACGAGGTAAATGTCTATTGCCTTGGTTTAAAAAGGAAGAAGTGATTGTTTTGGAGATCTGTTTTTCAAGACTGGTGTTGCAAGATAGGTGGAAGAAGGCGGTTTGTCCTTTTTGAAAGGTGCTATTTGAAAATGCAATGCTAACATTTCTGCCAATTGTTTTTTTTCCCAATAATTTTGGTTCTCACTGAAGAAATTCTTGTGGATGTGTCTAGAAGTCGTAACTTCTGTTTCATAGTATCGTACTATAAAGGGAGTCCTCTGGGTTTACTAGTAGACTTGAGAATGATGTATCTGTTTAAACTTCTGATGATAATTTATTTGGTGTGATCTCTGATGGGGTAGATTACTTCTCTGATACTGAAAGTGTTAATCTTTAAGTTGACATTTTGATTATGGAAGCAGTGTTAGAACTGTGAGCAGTGTAGACATGAAAAATATGCTTGAGAGTAGGGTTGCGTGTAGCTTACCTTCAGTCAGAACTGAGAGGTTACTAATCCCATTTGAGAAACCTGAGGAACTTGGGGATGGGGGGTATTTCTACTGTAAAAAGGCAATGGTCTGTTTATTAAAATAAAGCACTTAAATTACTCAGCAGGCCATTTAAGAGTACTTGCACTGAATTCTGTATTTTTGAAATGCAGGTGAGTGCTTGAGTTTGATACTCTCACAAGTCTGAATACAAGTTTGTGATAGGAAGAATTAGGCCTTTTATTTCCTGTCTTCTGTTTAAAAGTATGTTAATGTGGCACTTGGGATGTTTTATTCTGAGGTACGTGGCGTTAAACAAGACACGATTTTTTTTTTTTATAATGGTAGAACACCTTAGGTTGCAATTAGAAAGCTTTCAGTAAACAGGCTTGCTGATTAACAATCTTACGGCTTTCAAGGACTGGTGTGATTGAGTGTCTTGATCACGTGGGGTTTCCTGCTTAGGTCTAAGATGTGCTTGTCAGGGACTAAGCGCTCTAAATGCTGTTGCAGGAAGGCTCCCAGCCCAGGATTGGGTAGGCAGTAAACACAGACAGGCTCTGAGGGGATTTTTTTCCTTACTGTGGAGCTCGTGTAGACTGCTGCAGAGGTGCCCAGTTAAAGCCAGTGAGTAAGTACAAGAAAATGCTTTTTAGCTTTATCCTGAAGATTATAAAAGAAAGTTAAAATCGTTTTCTTGGACTCAAAGGTAGGTGCTGGAGAAACTTGGCATATGATGCGATTCTTCAAAGCTTAATGGGTGTACAGATGTCTTGTTGAAATGGATGCGATAGGGTGTTCAGTTCTGCCTCCTGTTTCTGTTCCTACTCCTGTGAGTTCCCAGCTGTCCACCATGCCAAGTAACCGGCATTGCCACCTGTAGATTATTACGTGGGGAACTCAGGTCTGAGGAATTTTACTAACAGTAATAATATAAATAAAGGAGTACGGCATCTGCAATATTTGCATATTAATACACAAAATCTTAATAACTAGAGGGATTACAGTCTATGACTTAATACTTGGATAACTTACCTGTCTAGGTTGGCCAGTCCAGGCATACTTGTTCTTTCTCCAGTTTTGTAGCAGAAGGGTAGTGAGTACTCAAAACTGACACTGAAACAGGACAAAGGGCGAGTGCTGCTTTTGATCTTTCCTCTGTTTTGCTTTTCTGTACTGTTGAAGATGCATCTTAAAATAGTGTTTATTGTCAGCTGAGTTTTGTAAGGTTTGGTGTAGTGCTTCAGGGAGGCAGGCATAATTCTCCAAGAGTCCGAGGTAGTGATCGATATTGTGAAGACCCAGATTGGAACCAGTTCCTCTTCACTTATCCAGTAAAACTACAAACTTTTCACTGGAGTGAAAAACAAACCATGATTCGGAGTACATATTGCAAGGCTGGAAATCCTTGAACCTACAGTTGTTTTAGTGCAGACGTGTACGTGTATGTGCGTATATTCAAGCCCTGCATTAGGGTAAGATCTGTCAGAGCTTTTCAGTAATGAAAGTGTGTTTTTATTTCACCTGCTTAATTCCACCAAACAAATCCTCAGGGACTGAACTGGCCTGTACTCATCTATAATAGGAGAGTTAGAAAGCCTACGTAGTGTTTCTGCTTGTGAAAAATGTCTTTTATCATGTTACATCGTCCTTTAGCTGTTGCAGGAGGGCTACTGCACAAGCATCTTAGGAAAGAACAAAAACTTGCTTTTTCAGTTTTTCAAAAAACATTGTTTTGCATGTTTTTCTTTTTTTCTGTAGCATTAACATATAGGGTCTCTGGGTAAATGTATGCTTTGAAATAACTTCAAATGTAGAAAAGTAAGCAGAAAGGGAACTCTCCTGCATCTACTGTATTCTCTGTACAAAAAGTCAGCTGAAAACTGGCGTGTGAACAGCAGCAATCAGCAGAGCATACCAAGCACACACACAGAATTAATTGCTGATGAGCTGAGGCTCAGTCTCTGTCACTGTCACGAGAGGTCTTGTCACAGAGCATCGCCATTTTGTGTGATACCCTGTGAGGCTGGTTGGTTGCTGCAGGTAGCAGCCTAATACGTTCTGCAGGTGAGAAGTGGGAAGTGTACCTCAGTCCAAGGGCTTGACTAAACTGGAACAGCCCTCAGGATTCTCTGATGGCCTTGAACTGCTCCTGTAGGTATACGATACTGTAATTTTTATTGTTATTTTTTGCTGCTGGGTGGGTGGGTTAAATGTACAAGCAGAGTAGCATCTATAAAACTGTCATGTCAAGTGGAGAGTCAGCTCTGTACAATGTAAAATGATAAAAATGCAGTCGTGACTTAATTATAAAAATTTATTGGTTAAATACATTTTTAATTTACAGAGGTACCATAACAAACTTACTGGACTTAACAAGGATTTATTTACCACATGGTTAATTGTACACAGAACAGTCTCCTTCCCGAAGATAGTTCCAGAGGGTGGGACAAACAATAAAAGCCTTGTTTTATCAAAACATTTTCTATTACACTAACATATGGGGCTCTGGCTGAATTCCAAGGTTACAGCTGAAATTTGCTACTACATTGCAGGTAAGATGTGTGCTCAACTTCATTCTTGCTTTTCTGCACATTATATACTGTACACCTTAGAAATTGTATTATCTGTATGCAGTTTCATGGTGATAGTAGGCATCAAGTCTTAAGAAAATCCCTTCCTGTAAAAGCCAACCATCTTTGACTTTAATAGCTTGTGTCTGCAGTAATGTAAACAGCCTTTAGATGGCACTCCTTGCACTGAATGTAAGGCGCTGCTGCTCTTCCTTTCCTGCGTAATCGGAGGAGATGATGAAAGAAGAGCAGTCTTACCTACTCAGAGGCACTGACTTCAAACATCCCATGGAAGTTAGAAAAACAACTGGTCAATACCACAGTTATAGAAACGAGGGTAAGGAGATTGGAAAAAAAAAAATCTGTTTTAACTTGAGACTTGTATCAAAATCTTAGAAAACTGCCAGACAAGCAGTAAGTAAGCCTCATCCGCTTCAGCCTCAGCTACCATCATGAAGATTAAATGTGTTTTCTGACGACCGCTATTCTGCTTGTTGGGGTGGCTTTCTTCTTGCTGTTCCGCTCGTGCTCTGATTGCAAGAGGTTCAGGAGTTGTCTTGGCACAGGCCATGGCGCAAGAAGCCTGTTTAATAGGGTGGTCCACTGAAAGTTTATGGTTGATAAGTCAGGAATCTCTTACGTATTCATTTCATCAGAGTTATCTAGAAAGAAAAAAGGGCTGCTCTATCTGAATGAACAAGAACCTTTAGCACCTCCTGGCAGGAGAGCTGGGAGAATGGGATGAATTGTTCGCAGAGGTGGACTTAGGTTCAAGTTAATTCCACAAGAGTTCAGGATAGGTTTGCTGGGATTTTAAAACTGAATAGTAGCTGTAGAAACAGTCATGTTTCCGTTCTTCTGGAACAGTACATGATTTACAATTGTTTTTATAATGTTAATCCCTTTAATGAAAGTAAAAATCCAGTTCTCAGCTCACTAAAGCTTTGTGATCTTCATCTGCCAGCTGCATGACTGACGAGGTTAAATACACACCACATTTGTGAAGCTTCTAGAGAAAAAACTTTGGAGTGCTAAAGCCTGTGTCTGCATTTGTGAGTACTGTGGCATCATGGTGAGATCTGCGGAACAAACGAGTGCCGGGACCCTTCTGTTGGTGCTGTGCTGCATGCTCCCTGCATGCTCACTCTAGGCAAGCCCCGTCTGGCTGCCCTGACAGGGAGTGCCCACTCCCTGGTGTCTGCCTGCTGCGATGGGAACCAATGCGCAGTGAGTGGAGTGGGAGAGCCGCCCTCACCAGCTGGCTTCAACACTATTTTTCCTGTTCCAGGCAGAGGTTAGTTGCTTATCAAGGCGTGTTTAACTACTTTGTCAGAAGGCAAGTGTCACAAAAAGGAATTTACTGCCAGAAGGCTCAGCTCCTGCAGTCACGTCTGTCTCAGTTTCTGTTGTTCAAGTTGCACCGCTGCTTTTTACTAAATGATTTTGTTCAAGCTTCTTGATGTACCAGTTTGCCAGGCATTTTTTCCTTAAGGCCTCGACAGACCATTTATAATGATGCTCAGTATAGCTGGTACGTGGTAACAAACTGAAAACTAATCCCATGTCTGCTGAAAGCTAAAACCAAGGCTGTATAATATCCTTCATGTTAAGGAGAGGAATAGTGTTACTGAAGTATGTTCCAGTGCTTGAGTGACAAATGAAATGCAGGCTGAGTGAAGACTGGCTTTCCACTTACATGAAAGGGGTGGAGGGGCAAATAGTTGAAATAGTGCAGCTACTGCACGAGGGGAGCTGAAAAAGCCGAGTAAATGCTGTCCATCACAGCTAACTGCTGCTGGGACAGAAGGGCTGGGTGGTGCTTGAAGAAGAACCGGGTAGTCGAACAACTAAAGCTCCACCTAGAAAAGATTTACGGTAAGGGAGAAGAGGTTTAAGATGGTTCATACCAATTTGAATGCTATTAGTTAAGAGGCAAAATACTTGTGTTTTCTGATCTTCCCATATGAGCAGCTTTGCTAAGAATAGGAGAATAGTACACAAAGATTTGCATTAATTTTCCCTCTTACCAGTTCTAGATCTGATATTTTTCTACTATGAGATAAGTTACCTTTCTTGTCCTCTAAGTCATAAAAATAAGTGGATTCTACGGATAATGTGGAAGTCAAGCAGTAAAGAAACCTGAATATCAAACTTTATCTACATACTGAGTGCTGTAGTTATATATTAAAAACAACTCTTTAAACAATTTTAAAAGAAGCCCACGGAAGCTTACTTTATGCAGACTTTGTGCATGACAAATGTAATACCAGGTAGTAAACATACCAGAATGCTGTTTAAGTTAAAATGGTGCTGCACCACAGTATTTCCCTAGCTGGAAACCACTAAAAATCGTGCTTGTATTTGCTCTCAGAGCATTCATGAAGCATGGCTAAACACACAGTCCACACAGTCACAAAAGACTAGACTTGTCTCCTTTGACTTTAAGATACTCATATGACTGTCTAGAAAAAGTAGTGCAAAACATTGATAGTCAAAATACATTGATGTTTTTGTTGTGCCTTCAGGCTAGAAAACATTCTCTCCCACATATAGGGAGTATAAAGACAGGCAACACTTCATGGTGTTCTTAAAATTTGAACAAAGTTCTTGGGAAATATCCCAGGTTTTCCTTGCAGCTCTCCACTCATCCAGTCCTCATCTACGGATTCCAGCTCTGTTATGATATCACCTGCCTGTAAGAGAAGGAGTAAGGTGAGCCGGTACAGCTTACCAAGTACTAGTAATGCATGCATAGTTCACGTTATTCAGAAGCAGTTAATAGCAAGCCAAAAGGTAGTAGGAGGTGGCCTCTCTTCTCCTGTTACATTTCTTTGAAACTATGTTTGCTGAACTTTCTCTGAGGGTAAATACTTGCCACCTGTTGAAAAACCACCACTTCCTGGAAGGAAAAAGCAGCACTGCTGGATAACTTCCTGTGCTGCTGCAGGTCTAGCAGTAGGTAGGTGTGCCAGAGAGATGGCCTACAGGTTGCTGCCTCATTCATTATTTGTGCGTGCTCCTGCTATGTTAGGAGGGTTTATTTTCTTCAAATGCTTCAAAGATCTTTCTTTCAATTCAGTCCAGTCAATTTCAATTCCCAGCACTTGGAAACTTTCCTCTTTCCTTTGGAAACTTCCCAAAAGGGATGCAATCATCAAAGTGGCTCAGTGTGGCCTTTAAAATAAACTCCATCTTCTGTGTTTGATCCTTGTTCCTATATGGACGTCCCTACGTCCAAAGTATTGTCGTAGCTCTAGCCTTTCTGCCAGTACCTCAGTTCCCTTCTGCTTTAAAGACTCATCTGTCCTTTCAGTACGGCAAGCTGTTAATGCAGAAACTAATTACTTTGCCAGCTTTAGAAAGAGAAAATAATGTGTTCCAGCTGATAAATGCAATTTTGGACCTGCTGTGAAAGTCTGTTGTTTCTCAGAAACTTGCTTTTGAGGACAGTTACCTAAATATCATGGGTTTTAATCTACAAGGGCATGCTGTTTCATGTTCATGCTTTTTCATATTATCTGGGCTTACAGCAAGTATTTCATTTTCCTCTTGCTCCCATGGCAACTATGTATTGTGCTGCCAAACTTCTAGATTTTGCTGTACTAGGTGTCCCCTACAGACATCACTGCTCTAACACTAGCACTCTTACTATTATCACATCATCTTCTTGCCATGTTTCCAGTTAAAAATAGTCTCCCTTGGCCTTAACAAATGATGAAGAACCAAATATACCACAAAATATGGTGTTGGTATTGTCATATTTGCTAGATTAGATAAGACAGAGGAAGAAGTCAGAGGAAGACTTCAATTCCTGACCTCTTCTCAGTGTCTTCTTCTGTGAAGATTTTGCCAGTATGAAACAAGTTGTGGTAATGACAAAAAACGTTTTGAGCAGGTCATTATCAAATGTGTTAATAGCTATGCCTTTTTCTGGAGTTTTGTTCTTTCCTGTTCCAAGCCTATTTTCACTGTGGATAAATCCTATTCTTAGCATTTTTTGGGCTAACAGAAGAGGCACTTACCTTGAAGGAAAGCTCATCTTCATTTTCGCCATGAAAATCATAAAGAGCTTTGGCTTTTCTTTTCTTCCCTCCTAGAGACTGTGACATCTCTACCCTGGCTGCAGAACATGGAGAAGACAGGTTATTTGGATTCAAGTCAAATATATCATTGTTTCCAGTGAAACTTCCTGGTATTCTTGTGTGGTTTTTTTTTGCCCTACAAGTGTGCTGCGGGATGCCCAACTGTTATTCCTACTGATACTTAGTATTTTCATTGTTCCTACTGGAATAAAAATCTCTACTGCCACTAGTTCATCTTGCAGTACCAATGCATTCTTGTGGTTCTGCTTCTAAAAGGACTAAAAATAAAATCCATTTTCTCAAACTTTCCAGTGTAGATACTTAATGAAAGTTCTCTTTTCTTTGCAGTGGGAGATGCAGCAGTGTTGTGTAACTGCACTCACTGTATGCTATTGGTCAGACAGGTGGTATTTATTTCCTGTCAGGTTTAACTCATGGCTTTACTTGCCAACTATGAGGGGAAAAAAAAGTTACTCTTTTGTGTCCTCTGTTAAGGTTTTGACTGTATTGGTTTTAGGATTAAACAGAAGCTTAAGGAGAGCAAGCAGAGGTCATTTCTTGCTTCCCTAAGAGAATTACAATAGTTGGGTGCCAAGATTGAGCGCTTGTAGTTATTTACAGCTATACCAAATCTTTGGTTGTACTGCAGTGTTTCCCTTCAGCTGTGGGAGAAGCTGCCTCCCTTTTTCTACACCTGAATTCCTGGTAAAGACAGCTAAATAGTCATATTCTACCTGCACCTAAACTGTACTTTCAACCATCTCAGAATCTGCATCACTTTCCAAATTATTTATTAACTAGAGTAATATATTGCCATTATTTCAGATTGTGGTTCAACATATTTCAGATTGTGGTTCAACACTTAGTTTAGCTTTAGGATGTTAAAGATTGTAGTGGCGTATGGTTCTTAAGGCAATGAAATAGCTGGGTTCTCCCAGAAATTGGTTGTGACTGTCAGAACCTAGGGAATAATGAGTTGTCATCTAGTAGAGCACTGTACCTGAGCAGATCTGAACAAACACTGCTGGGAAAATCCCTTCTTTGTCATTCAGTCTTCCTCTGTACCACTCTGAATCTACTTGTTCCAGTATCTGGATGTAGTCTCCCTTTCTAAAGGATAAATCGTCTTTGGTTTCTGCTGTGAAATCATGAAGTGCTTCACACCACTCCACTGAGTGTCTGTTGTTCTATTCAAGTGAAAAGAAATGCATTAGTTTTAGAAGCGTTAATAGAGGCAACAGTAATAAGCTCGTGAATGTTGGTATACAAGATTTGGGTGTCCAGACTTTTACTCATACAATGCTCTTCCTGAAGGTGTAGGCTAGAACAGCGTATCAGCAATTACTGCATAATTTCATCTAAGCTTACAGGCATTCCTTTTTATCATTGGTGGCAGAGGCTAGGATTAGTAAATTCAAAATTATCCCACTGCAACACTACTCAAAACAGAACTAACAAGAATTCGCTTAAGCACAAAGGATAAAAAAGTTGCATATGTTAACTTGTCAAAAGCTAAAAATTCAATTCAGAGCCACTGTCAGACTTCTAGATGTGACCATGCGTCATTACGTGCTGTGGGAGTTGTACTACATTCACAGTTTTAAGTTGTGCAGCTCATCTGACATTATAATAGAAACTCTATGTAAATCTATGAAAACTCTACGTAAATTCTGGCTTCCACCTCTGAAGCTGTATTACCTGAAGAAGGGAAGAAGAAACCTCCACTTTGTTCTTCAGTGCGGCTCCTATACCTACGTAGCAAAGGACGGTTTAGAATAGTAACAATGACTACTCAAAATGTACTAATGAGAGCAGATTTAGACATTCAAAATGATTATTGAGAATAACTTCTTAAGAAGTCCTAGTATTTCTTCTGATTGTTCTCGCCTCCCTTTTTACTTCTTTCCCCCATGCATTGTCCTTTTGGACTCTATCCTGTATCCTTTTACACCGCCTCTGTGTGTATAGTACAAAGCCATGTTCTTGAAGATTTCTGCTAACGTAGTCATACCTGTTCCAGGCAGGTCTTCAATTACTTCCACAAAGTTCAAGGGGAAAATTCCAGACATGCCTCTAAGCTCTCCTTTGGCCCACTCTTCATTTACATATTCTTTAAGGATAATAGTTTCACCTTCTGAAAAACTGAGTTCGTCTCTGTGATCTCCAATATACTCAAATCGTGCTATGCATCTTGGCCCTCTGCACAAACAAGAAAGGAACTTACTTTGTATATTTACTATATACACTCCTTTCATACTGGTTCCTACCTCTGCCTGAATGTGCTTTATTGCTGCAACGAATGGTTATGAAAGCCAACAAACCACCATTTAGTTAAGACAAGTTGTTCGAGGGGGCTCTATATACATAAATGCTTATTATAAAGGGATATACCAGGTTTTGAATACATGAAGTACGTTTTTAGTCTTTTTTTACCTGAATATGAATCTTAGTAAAATGTCATAAACTTTTATTCTTGAGAACTTAATTTGTAGAATAGCTATAAAATAGATGTAGAAACTGCTAACTATATTAACCTCAGCACAGTTAACACCTGCTTCAAAGGTACTTTTTTTTTTTTTTTTTACTAGTAAATCAAGATAAGAGAGAAAATATTTGACTTACTTAATAGATGGTGACAAGCAGGGTATTTTTTTCCTTTTGCCTTCTTCTGGAACATCAATCTAATAAGACAGCAAAATCAGTAAACATCTTCCATTTTACGCTCATAGCAACACAACTACCATAAACTTTCAACTTGTTAAAATCACCTGTGTTTTAAATAAAGCATCAGATCCTGTTATGGGCTCCACGTGATGCTATAAAATCACTGACATGCTCTGATACTTTACCATATTAATGTTGATTTTAGTTTTGTATGTCTGATTTCTCATTTTCCTATCTTATACAAACAACGAGCACTACTTAATGTTTTTTGTTATTAGCCTGTTTTAATATTCCTACTTGCAGCACGGCTGATTGTCAGAAAATGAGACTAGATGTTACTACGGGTTCTTGCATTTAGCTCCAAACTTCCAATTGATAATCCCTCTCTATCATTTACTAGCACAACATATCACAATAGACAAGATTAGTGTTTACACATATTTTTCTGGGCTTTGGTAGTCAGCTGTACTCAAAACAAAAGCACATCGTAAATCTCACTTCAGTCTGCATGTAGGGGTAGCATCTAAAGAAACCTTAGTTTAGAGAAAACAAACTAATTATTCTCAACTCAGCTGTAGATAACTACTATATGCTAATTAAAGGAATGGGAGAAATATAATTTAGAAAATCACCACACGGATATATCAGTCCTTTATCATAAGACTAACTGTATTTTTGGTATGATATGAAGGGAGCTTTACAATGACACTGCAAGCCTAGGGAACCTGGCTAGGAGCTTTGGGTCTCAGCTCACTATCACATAAGCCAGTTCCCATACACATCAATAAAAAATGTTTCATTGCTGTTGTGAAGTTCCGAAAGAAATCATGCTGACTTTTAGGACAAATAATCTTTGCAGTACTCTTGCTAGAGAAGCTCATAGCTGTGGAGCTCTGAAAGGTCCATGGAAGGAAGCAATAACTATGTATTACTGTTTGGTGCCCAGACACCAAGCTAGTATGCAGCTCAATATTGTAAAACACAGTACAGTGTACTGATGGAGGCCTTGGGTCAAGACCTAAGCTGACATGAATGCACAGGAGAATTCACTCAGTGCATGAGCCATATTTACTGTCCTTTTTTCTCTTTTTTTTTTTTTAATTTTGCTCAAAGGATATTTTTGCACTCAAAAGGGTAACTAGCTATTAAAACTCAAACAGGTGTTTGAAAAGCATCTTCCCTAGCTTCTATGAAGTGTTATCTCTCTGTGCCAATGATGCATTTGACTTCAAATCTTCATTCCACTACTTTAACATAAAATCCTTATCAGCCATCAGTTGTAACAAGAACATTTAAATTGTTGGTTTGTGTAGAGGCTCAATGTAGCTAACAAATCTTTCCTGTGAAAGCAAAGTGAGCATAGTTCCATGATTACTAACCCCAGGTCTATTTTTAATTCTTCAGCACTTCCCAAATTTTAAAATTCTTTTCCAGTAACACCATTACAAACCAAACAGACCCCCTCTGTAACACACTGTGATGGTTACCAAAATACCATTGGTATTTTCCAATGTAGCAGCAGTTCTCATCTCTTTCTGTCAGCTGCCTTCGCTCAGCACAGACTTTTAATGCCTTTAATGCCCAGCCGTACACCTTCACCGGACCCTGGTGTCAGGTCAGCATTTGTGCATGTCCATCTGGCTGGGGTGGATAGCCCGATGGCCCTTTCTACTGGCACAAAATGAACTTCAATCAAGTCAGGCTTACAATAGACCTGACCCAGCTTTTGAGGCAGTGAACTATATTGTATCTCCTTTAAACCTGAGCCGCTCAATCCATTTCCATTGGGCTTCAAAACAACACCCGTCTCTTGCCCGCAGTTTAATGGCAAGTGTCACATTCAGTAACAGGATTGCTTTAAGCTCCTCATTTGCAATAGCACAATCTCCTTGCAAGGTGCCAGCACACCCATTTGTGTTGCCACTAAGGGGAATGGATACAGATGGAAAAAAAAATCTTGGAAGGAAGAAAAATGTTTTCTTGGGCTCAGCTGCTGCCCTGACCCTGTACTGCCCTACGTGGCTGCAAAAGTGGTGATTCCAGCACAGTTCAAGGGGACAAGAATACTAGAGAAGCTGACATGGAAGCACAAAGCAGTCATCTTACTGCGTGTTGATTTTTACACGTTGCTGTGAAAAATAATCTGCTCTGTAGACCCAGAGAAACTACCCAGGGTAACAAAGAGAATCTGGTAAGGGGCCATGATTGTCTCACGTGGCTTGAAATTAACAGGAAAATAATCCCCATAACACAAGTTGGTTCTGCCAAATAAAGCATCTTCCTAATACCATGCAAACAAGTTGGTATGTCTTCTGCGCTGCCAGAGGGAAAAGAGATTATCTAAATAGTGAATGGAATTAAACACACAGGAGCTGCAGTAACACAGAACAAGAAAACCAACGCACTAGGATTGTGTGTAGTAATGTATACAAAGCCTACATACAATTACTTTCACAAAGCTGGCGGGAAATATCCCTGTGCGATTCCCACATTTTCCTCTGTACCACTCAGCATCAATTTTCTCCAAAAGACAAACTGTATCTCCAGAACGAAGGTCCAAGTCATCAGCATGCTCTGCAAGACAGCATCATTTCAGTTAATGGTAGTTGTCACACTCACTGATTTTCTTTGACTAAAACCTTCTTAATATAAATACTACGGACCAGAGCAGAATGAGTTTTCATAAAACCTTAATTATACTTGCTAAACAAATTGTCTTTAACTAGAAGACTGGCCCAACTATAGCTAAACCCATGGATTTGAACAACTCTACATGCAGACCTTGCATGCTGAGCTTCCTGATTATTTTTAAGATCCAAGTCCTACGAAAATCTCCATTTGAAAGTCTTGGAGTAAAACAAGCTTCCAAAATATTCACATTTACTTACCTGCAGAAAAATCGTGCAGGACTACAGCATGAGGTGCACTTGTGTCAGAAACTTTTGGAGGGTTGTTTGAATCCTGACAACAACAAACAAATCCAAGTAGTTTATAAATCATGGAAGATAGTACCACTGACTCTCTGTCACGTACTCTGAGAGTCATTTTCTGACTTTGGATACAACATTGTTATGGATCAGAGAATCACCATTGGAGGCACAAGTAAGTACCGGTCACTGGTCTGTATTCTGTATGCCTTTGGCCAGTGTAAACCAGAAGTTTCACCAAAATCTACTTCTGATCCAGCAAAAGAAAAGGGAGGGCGTGTAACTTTTCCCAGTATACACAAAGCCTCAGATAGCTCTGTGGGTCAAAAGGCTGGAGTACTGATATCAACTCTCTTTGCAAAAGGCTGTGGCCAAACTTGCTGCTGCTTAGTACTGTGTGTCACCAGTTACTGCTCCTTGCTCAGCCCCAGCACACCCAGCAGGGGCAGCACATCTGCCACCTGCCCGCTATTTCTGAGGGCAGAGCCAGCCACCAGCAAGCATACAGGAAGATAACAGGAGAAATTACAAATTTGTTGTGGGATGTTTATCAAGGGAAATTATAGTCAAAATGCTGAGCCTTCATCTCTAGCCCACCCCCTAGACATTTTTAGACTGTACTGACCACAATCACTGTGCCTGAATTGCTTTCAAGCAAAGTAATTTATTGTGGGGAAAAAAAGGAAAACAAAACCAACAACCAAAAAAGCCCAGCATGGACAAAGGTAAGGACAGAATAACATGAATTACAACAGATAACAACAGATTGCAGAGAAACCTACTTCAGCCATGTAGGTTTTTGCTTATCAAAAAGGCTGCTCAGAGCTATCATTTACACCAGCTGTTTGATAGTAATACAGTCATGCCCTAAAACAGGTTAAGTTCTGCATAAGCACAGAGCAAGGGAAATTCTTTGAAGTCCCTAAGTCAATTCACTGATACATCACGTATAGCGCTTCATAAAACTGAGTGCTCATCTTTTGCCTGCTTTTCAGATACTCAGCCAAGGGAGTGATTACCTTCAGAGGAGACAGAGGAACTTTACCAGTTTCCTCTCCCTTCTGGCACTCCAAGTAATTACTGTTGCTCTGCTCCATAAGCAGAATGTCCTGGTGCTATGAGGCAAATCACCATTATTGGGGTTTGTTTTGGTGGTTGTTTTGTTTTTATTAAAGAAACACAAGGATTTAATAACCACTACTGCATTTCTCAGTGTAACCTTTAAAGCCTAAAGCATTTGATGCTTTAACATAACTGGAGTCTTATCCATTAAACATTTATCAACAGAAGAAAATGTCTTACCTTACAGGATGGTTCCCCATGGTTCCTGGGAAGGCAATCTTCCTTGGCAATTCCATGAGACAAAGGTAGCTTGGATAGAGGCAAATGGGAATAGTTTGTTTCAATTTTAAGCACCCGAAGTTTCCACTGCATGTGAAAACAGGTGATGGAAGTATTCTGACCGCCTAATACAGGTAACTAATTTAGGAATCTAGTGGGAGATGACAAGCTCCTTTGGAAAGCATTCAGAGCAGGATTGCTGGTGATATGAATTGCCATTTCAAGAAATGCAAGTCTCACCATCAGCTTTAAAAGTCTCTTAGCCACCTAACTTTTATTATCCCATACGGCACATGATGTTCAGCAACACTCTAATACAGAAATGTATTCAGCTGTCATGGAGGGCACTGGAAAAATGAGCAGGGAGGAAAATTTCATAGACAGTAACATGCAAGGTCAGGAAATTACTGGCGATCTGCTACTGGAGAAAAAATCTCATTTCCAAGATACGTCACATGTTTCTACGTAAACAGGAATGGCTGTGCCACAGAGGAAGCAGCGTGCTTCCTTTATGTCAGACCTGTTCCTACTATCACTTAGATGCACCTTTCTCTCTCTTACTCCTCTGTTCCACCAAGAACCTAAACACAAGAGTGAGGACCAGAGAGAAGGCAACAGAATGCTTCCAGTCTGTGCTGCATGTTGATGTTCTGTTCATATTGTGGTTCTGTGGGCACTTTTTTTTTTTTTTGTTAATAGTGACAGCAATTGTTCAAGCTGTCACCAGTTCGGATCACTGACCAGTTTTAAGTATCTGGGGAAAAACTTTCTCCTGTAACATTGATCTGTGTTATCCCCTAACAACACATGCAATACCAAAAAAAAATATTTTTATAATGAAAACTGATGGAATCGATACGATGAAAACCTAGGCTAAGTAATGTTACATTCCTCACTCTTTGCAGGCTTGATTAAGCAAGGTAAGCTACTTTTTAGGTTTTGATGCTCTTCCAATTTTGTTGTTTTGATATACACAGGGTATAGCTCTATACAAACGCCATATTTAGCATCATTTTATGTATTCTAATAGAATTCAGAACTGATGACTGTGGAAAGAACCCCAACAAATCAAAAGCTATAGGGATATATAAAAAATAATATACAAAAATACACATATACATACATCTATACGTCACGTTTATATATTGCTTTCTCTAGTACTACCTCACACTGCTTATTACTATTTATTTATTAGTATTTTCTAAGGAAGGTTATGCTGATAGATGCACTAATCATATCACAATAACCTATCTCAATAGTTTTCTCACTACTATTTCCACCAGCACGCTTTTATGAACATCAGTCTCAGAATATCTCAGCTCTCACCATGTATTTATTGTAGAGGGGGTGACCTGGTTTAGGTCTAGGAGGTAAAGCTGGATCTTGATTTTTTAATACTTGGCTCTTTGTTCTCTTGGGTCCCAATTTGAACTTGCTTGGCTTTTTATCAGGAGCAATGTCAGAAGTGGATCGGGAAAGAGCATCCTTCTGGGAGGAGGTCTTGGTTGCAGAGAGTTTTGGTGGAGGTGGCCTTCCAGGAACTCCTTTAGGTGGGGGAGGTCGAGCTGGTACAATTTTTCCATTCACAGGCCTAAAGATTGGGTGAACCATCTGAGAAATATGCATGTTAAGAAGCCTGCCACCCCACACCCTCCACCACAGCCCTAGCTATAGAGCATGCTTTAAGGAAACAAGACTCATGACTGTAGAGTGTGAAATATCTGAAGGTCTTGAAGAATCCATGAAACCTCCAGATAATGGGATTGGATGATCAGGTCCTTAGACTTAGATCCTTTGACTACACTTTTCCAAGTCTGCCCACCACTTTTATTAACAGCCTGCCAGTGTTCTCAAAAGCCCCCTACAAAAGCAGGATTTTTTTCAGCAATCCACCTTTAAAAAGAGCTTTGACTGAAGATGCCTTAGCAAGGAGTTCTTCTACCGAAGAGCCTGAGGGAAAGCCCTGAGAAGCTCTGCTGATCCAGCTGGTTTTCAGGAATCAGCCTAGCTCATACTCTAGGATTTCACTCACCAGAAGTGATTTTTGGGCCTCTACCCAAAATTCATGATGTACAACACCACCTTGTACAATGGCATCACTAGCATGATTTACCATTTTTATGCAACAAATGTCTTCTCCAGAAAGAAAACACCAGTGGCAATGCTCAAGCTTTCTGGTAATACCACACGGAGGTACCACACGCTTATTAGCTCTCTCACTCTCACAAGCATTGTGCACATAAAACTTTGGCTTCATGTTATTAAGAAACCTGGCAGTATAATGGTTCCAAAAATACAGTTTTGTTTATTTTTTATTGGGAAATCTTCAGTGAGTAACTGCACTTTTCTCCTACAATTTTATCTCTCATATATATATTATATACATATAGTGTAATTGGCATAATTATTTGCTTGCATGAATTCCTCAAGGATCAGTAAAAATTATCAACCTCAGCAAATGTTCATTAGTGGAACTTCCAGAGTATCTGACATGTATTGTGAATGTCATCCACCATTCGAGAAGATATTGGTGATTTACTAATGCCCCGATAAGAGTTCTCTACTCCTATTTGAATAGGAATTATTTTTTTCAATTTCAAAAAAAATTTCCACTTCTGTTCAACTTATAATTAATTCTGCTGCTTCACTGGGGTTTTAGGTCTGAAGTGAACATTGGACATACTGTAGAAGCTAGCCAGTGCTTCTGGGAAGGGGCTGGCCCAGCATCTGCCCTTTTCAGGGTGGCAGCATCTGCCACCTCCATTCCTCCACCACTCCAACCCAGCCACAAGTGCAAGTGCTGTTGATCAAAAGGTCAGCAACATGCAGGAGAGGATGTTCTCTGTTCAGCTGTGGGTAAAAAGGTTAAAGATGCAGAAAGGAATGCCTGTCAGCAGCCACTGCACATTAGCTGAGGAGTCAAACAGCTGTCCTGTAATCTCCCTGCTCATACCAATGTCGTACAAACAAGTAT
This sequence comes from Cygnus atratus, assembly GCF_013377495.2. Lineage (NCBI taxonomy): Eukaryota > Metazoa > Chordata > Aves > Anseriformes > Anatidae > Cygnus > Cygnus atratus. Next base: position 33,205,311 of record NC_066365.1, on the reverse strand, counting down.
GAATCCACTAGCAGCTTGGATCTGCCTATTTATTAGTAAGTACATTAAAAGAAAAACCTACCCAAGCCCTTTGAGTTAGGATCAGAGTTGGCGGTATCTACACTGAGACTAACTACACAAACTCACTTAAAAGAGATGTTTCTGAGTTAATCATTGAAAAATTGCACTTACCTTGGAGGTAGTGCAGGTTCTGGCTGAGGTGCTCCAGCCTGTTCTGAATGATCCAACTCCTACAAAGATTAAGAAGAAAAAGGCATTTCATTAAATCTAAGAAACAGAACGGATCTTGTTTAAATGATGCATTTCTTATTTTAAATTACAGACAAGAAAAGCAAGAGTTTCTGGCACTTTGGGACTAAAGTAATAAATATCATGGTGTGTTCTAGTGTATTATTATTGTGCATAGAGGGAGATGTAAATAACTTGGCTGACTACCTGAATCACAGCTTAAATTGTATATTAGGTATGACCCAGCCCTCTTTATCCTACCACATGGGAATCAGGCAAGAGACAAACTCAGGAGAGTCATACAAATCCACAATTTCACTGCCCGTAGGATTCCAACTTGTCTGCAGTTACATTATTGGCTTTGATTTAACTTTGACAGATGAAACACTTTGAATAGGCTTAGAGCAGAAAATATGACATTGATGTAACTTGCACAGGAGAGAGTCTCTTGCAAATAACATTAGCTCTCATTCAAGAAGGCATCTAAGGATGTTTCCTAGAGATCTAACACACAAATCCTGCTGAATCTTGCTTTGGCAGATCAAGGCTTTGCTGCTCCCAGCTGCCCATCCCAACCCTGCCAGAGACTGCTACCCTGTGGCAGAGTCAATAGAGGGGAACACATGACATATCTGAAGGGCTTGGACCACAGTAATGGATTAACACATTACCATCCTTCTGCCTTCTGCTGTTCATTTTCATCGCAGTGCCAGAGAATACCACCAGCTCAGCTGACCAAGCACAGCTGTATGCAACAGCACGGTAAATCAGAGTGCTAAATCTACGATCAAAAGTAACCTTTTTGAACCACTAACTTTCAAAAGGGCTCAATACTCTTGTTTACGTGTCTTGTGGACACGTGCTTGAAACTGGTAAGCAATTTCTGTGATTTTTCTCCACCTAGACAATACCTAGATGTATTTTGTGACAGAACTTTGCCTCTTGACTAAGTCCCCAGATGACTGCTCCTGATTAAATACTTCTGATTAAAAAGAAAACAGCCTGACGCTTTCAGATGGGACTGGCATCCTAACATCAAAAATTCTCCTCTTCTGCATGAAACCTGAGCCAACTGCTGCTTATGGTCAACAGCTTCTGTTGTTGCTTCTACAGATGAACACTGCTAGTTTTAGAAGCACTGGTTTGTGTAATACTTCATTATGAATCCATTCTCGATGTTTACCACTTGGCAATGGAAATAGGTTGAAATGAGCATATACAATCTTGAACTTAAGTTTAGAGGAGGAGATCTCAAAATATGTAATGGGTTACTCAAAGATTAGTGTATGAGGTGACCCTCTGCATGCCTGTCACAATAATCTGGAGGATATTGTAAATGTTCTTGGATTGTATTGTGTAAAACGTTATTTAATGTATTGTATTGGAAATTATTCTTACAGCATTATCCAGAAAAGATAGGGCCTCTATGAATAGCCTCTTCAGCCACGACGTTTAAACCCCACCCTTTATCCTATTAGCAAAAGTAGCCACAAATACATTTGTTGGCAGCTGTCCACCTAGTTAGGGCTTTTGATTTGATTTGATCTTCTTACTGCCTACGGTTTCCAAAAGATTCTCTGCCATTCTTGCCATCACAGCTCTCAATATTTGGAAATTCTACTTTCATTTTCTAGTTTATTTTAATTCTATTTAGTAAATCTGTGTCAAAGGGAATAGAGGATACAGCTATAATGAAGCTACAGCTTCAGCTACAATGTCTATCATTATTATTTGCTCAGAAGTGAAGAACAGAGCCTTGCTTTTCAAAAAGATGGTTCTACTCAGGCTCTGACAAGGGCCAGTAGAAAACAACTGGAAGAAAAGAGCTGAAGAAAGCAAGCTTCATTCATCTACAGAACAGCTTCTCTGCCTGGACATTAGCTCAGACACAGAGAAGTACTGTGTGTATGAACGTAAAAAAAATTAGATATTTCTAAAGGACTTTGGCAGTATTTGACCATGCAAGTCTTATTACACTTTGAGCCACTTCGCAGTGCTTTGGAAACTAAATTGTAGCGTATCCTTGATTCCGGCTGCAAAATATAGAAAATTGAAGATAAATGTGATCAAAGTCTAGTAAAATCAACAAAGTGTTTTTCAGAACTGACAGCAGTCTAAATTACCTTATTAAATGAGAGGACGCAATTAAAAGAAGAAAACCTTATATTTTTGAGTAGTCCCTTTCATCCTTTGGTCCCTCAAATAACTTGCTTTAAAAAGGATTGAGAGTGACAAGAGATCTGTTAACCAAAGCAGAAAGTTGTAATGCAGGAAAAGTTTTAACTTACCACTCTTTTTACTAGGTCACCACTGTTGGGTTTGCCTGCTGTGATGTCAGAGGTGTTGCCAATAGGCTTTTCAGCAGGAAGTGGTGGAGGGCTATGAGGGATTTCATTTAAAGCTGTTAAAAAAATAAAAATTCCAAATGAAAATCTAATGAATAGCTTCTTTACACACACCAAACATAGATAAGAAAATCTACCTTGTTTTGGTGCACCTTTTTGTGAACACAACTTCCTTCCTCAAAGCCAGAGCAGCCAATGGGCAGGACCACCAAAAGACTAGTGAAGGGAACATTGTAACTCTGACGTTGACTGTAGGAGTGCTTCCCATTCTGCACAATCAATCTTCACTTTACTCTCAGGACACCAGCAAGTTATTCTAGGGTTTCAGCTGCAATACTTGTTGATACAATATTAGACGAGCAGCAGAGTTTCTGCCCCTGGGAATGTTGGACTCATTACTGGATACCCTGAAACACCATCACCATCTCTCAGCCACATTTCTAAACTGGCTCACTTTTTTCAGCTGTCAGCTCCTGGAATATCCTTCAGGCTGGAAAACAGCTGAGGGTTATTTCAAGTAACCCTGAAAGATCAGGAGACTTGGATGGAAGAATCTCCAGAAAGGTAAAGGCAAGCAAAGAAACTCTTGTCTGCTAGAAAAGTCATGGTGATAGAACAAAAAGAAAGATGGGAGCTCCCTGGTAGTCTGTAAGGAGCTAAGCAAATTTAGGACATAGAAGAGGAAACAGTAAAGTTGTTACTATGGAAGAGTGATGATCTCAGTCTCAACAAAGATACAAAAACCTGAGATAAACGAGATTTCTTTTAAATGTCTCTATCATTCAATTCCGGGAAGCACTTGGTCAAGTTTTATCAGCATATTTACCAATATTTTCATCTTTATATACTGAAACTTTGTCACCTATTTTACAATGCATTTGCATACCAAGAAAATTCCCTTCTTACCAGAAACTTCAGACACTTAAGCTCTTCTGATTTCCAGTCTTGCAGTTACATAAAAACATGTATAGACAGCCTGGACGTTCATAGACTAATGACAAAAATGAGGACAGATTCTACAGAAAGGACAACCTTAAGTTGCTCATTTCATGAAAAGTACTCTTAACAAAGAAAGAACACATAGGAAGGAGAGGTGGTGTTTTTAACACCTCCGTTGCACTACCATGATCTAAAAGACTGGTGTTGATGTTTAGAAGTGCGTTATTTCAAGGATAAATACATTATAACACCCAGGAGCAGGTAATAGTCACTGTGTTGGCAGGGACTGAGAACAGGGAATAGAAGTTAATGAAGTTCATCCACTCTTCTAAGGTGGTATGATGAGAAGTAAAAACAATACCTGCTCGTAATTGCAAGGGATATCTTCTCTTCAACATACCTTACTGATATATAAAGAACATGAGAGATTTATTTATTCACACCACTTCAAATCTTGATATATGCACAGATGGTCTAACTTCTCTGCCTTTTCTGTTTATAAACCAAAATTAAAGGAAATAAAGGAAGAAAAAAAAGCTCCGACAACTAGAAAGCAGGTGCTACTTTCAGTGATTTCTAAGTGTAAAAACTGAAGTGGAAGTTTAAACTTCCTTTCTAATCATAGCTCAACAAAAATGCTAATGAGGAACTTCTAAAGCACTGGAGCTCAAATTCTTAAACATTCAGCTCTGCCCTCTTTTTGGTAGTGATTTTTTTTGGTTTTGTTTTTCTCCAGTTTATTATTGTTGTTTTTTTTTCTTTTTGTTTTGCACTGGTTCCTAACAGACAAAGGATGGCAAAAGACCTCTTGTACTAAGACCATGTAGCTCTCTTACAAGGTAAATGCTACTATATCCATGTCACTCCTTGACCCAATTGCACTCTTCTCGGGTGTTTTAACTTTTAACAGGAGCTGCTGTAGAAATGTAAGCTATCTGATAAAAGGTTACTCTGTATATTTGGAACCTGCTCCTGTTCCCCCACATCCCATTAATCTTCCAATCACAGCCTCTTATAGAGCAGTCCTTCACACCCCTCTAAAAATTGTAATTAAGTACACTATGACTGGCAGTCTCTGTAGAAAGTTCAGTTGCCACTAGAGAGCAGCAAGGGACTGGTTATCTACAAGTTCAAAAGACTCCAGATAAGGAAAAAAAAAAAAGTTTGTTTTTTTTTTTTAATTACAAGGAAAGATCTCCTTTGTGGAGATTAATTTTGTTGGGTTCCTTACATTAGTTTGTAAACATATTCTTCTAACTGAAAAAAGCTTTTATTTATGATCATGTATTAGCAGAATGTCTTTTCCTAATGGCTTTATCTTCATTCTTCTCTGCATTTTTCATCACTTCCACTGCATTTCACACATACACAGAGGAAAAGAAAACCCGGGGGGTTAGGAGGAGAGAGAAGGGATCTCAGGGAATAGTGAGAGAAAGTCTTAGTAGCAATGCCACCAGGATATCTTTGGCTCTATACTTACACAATTTAGTAAAACTTGAGTCTGAAATACCGGTTTTAAGAGCTATCTTCTGAGCTCTCTTCCTAAGTTTTGAGGATAAAACATAAGGCTAAACTTCAGCAGCTATGTACTCAAGGACTGAAAGATCAACACAAAGACCTTGTGGCTCTCTGATAAACTTCCACTCTCAGATACTGTCAGTGTGATTTGTAAAGTTGTAAAGGATTAGAGATGGAAGGCATTAGGGATAAGATAACTATCAGAAAACTACAGACAGGAGGACCTTGCCACAAAATAGAACAAATCAGTTCTTTGCAATCAAATTCTCGCATGCCTTTTTTATTCCCTCAGTTACTACCAAAACACTACAGCTTAAATGACCACGGATTTTGATAGAAGCTGTAAAAACTATGTTTACAACCTGACTAAGCTTTTGAAGCAAAATTTAATACACTAATTTGGTTCCTCTGACAAGTGCAGGCCCTGCTCCCAGGAAGCTTGGGAGCAGCATTAAAATATCCTCAGCTGATGTCTGCACATAAGTCAATTTGACCGAAGGCACAGCTCAGCAGTATGGGTTAGCTGACTGAACAAGTTTGCTTCTGCTGCAAGGGTCTCCTCCGGCTCTTCTCTGCCAGCATTTAGATCTCTCCCTGCCACTATTTCCCCCCTGATATGTATTAGATCCATAAAGTTTGAGGAGCATCAAGCTTAGTGCAAAGGAGGGCACCAGACAAGGTAGCTGGGAGACAGGGGGAGAGGAACGTGACTGCCAGCCACTGCTGCCTCCCACCACTGCTGGCCATCTGTTGTGTTCAACTGCACTGCGGGATTCCTTTGACAGCTAATACAGCAAGCTAACAGCAACTCAATTTGGAAATAGTAAGTCCCAATTAAAATGGTCTCCTGGTAAAGATTTTTCAGACAGTTTCGGAGAAGAACTTACATTTCCTGGATTTAGCTGGAATTCGGATAACAGTGGGTTTCCGTGCTAAAGCTGGTTGAGCTGCCTGTTCCTTTGCTGGTTCACTTTTGGAGAAGAACTGGAATGGATCTAGAAGGAAAAAAAGCCCAGTATATTTAATATGTATTTGCAGAACACAAATCTTACCAGTTATTGCACTCCTCTTTAAGCACATTAATATTTCACACCCAAGAAAGTCATAAAAAATATACAAATCTGTTTCCAGGGACAAACATTGGGCTGATGCAAATAGAGTAGTCAGCTCTTTGTAAATAACATATCTTTTAGGTACATCCACTATCATAGTCGAGTTAACACAAACATGTTACAGATGCCTTCTGGAATTATATAAGCCACTGAAGAACAACCGCATTAGTTGATAATAGAGACCCAAAATCAGAATGGCTTTGGGGAAATGTATTTTCATCACAGTTGCTTTCATGTGCTGTGAACACATTCGCCACTAAGTTTTAATCAGTAAAATCTTGCCAAAGCTAAATGGTTAGCTCTACAGAAGTTTTATCTTTATGCCTACAGAAAGAAACAAACAAAAAAGCAGAAAGCACTTAAACATTACTGATTACAGTATGTCTTTGCTGTAGAATAACTAATTCCCTTGGAGATTCTGCGTCATTTTGCTGATTATAACCCTGATGTCATGGTGAAGACTGGTTCAGACCAAGGACTCGGAGTCGTCCCTGAGCTGTGTCTGTCCCTGCCTATATCACTCATTCCTCTACAAGCCTGTCCAGTCATTCCATCAGTAAGACAGGAGCAATGTTTTCTATGATTAATAAACTTAAGCACTGGTCTCGTATTAATAGGCATGGGAACATATGTGCATGTAGAAGGCAGCTGTAAAAATACTCGTACATAAATAAAATCCAAATCAAAGGGTTCTTTCTCACGTACACCATGTCAATGAGCAATACTTCATTTCTACCTGTTCTATGTTGTTAACAGATGCTACCTTTTTCTCTGACATTACTAAAAACTGCAGTAAAATGGCAATGCTTAACTGCATCATAAATGTGTAAGGTAGAAACTGGAGAAGCATTCTGGCCAATAAATTCTCCATGACATGCATTCACAGCCCCAACAACTGAGTTTGATCTCCTCTGGAGGCCTTTTTAGACGTGTAGCTCAATGAGATGTTATTTATGGAGTGTCAGAGTCTCAGAGAGGAGGCATGCTGGGCATCTCTTTAAATTCTTCGGGGCTTTTCTAAAAAAACTTCTCTCGTCCCAAAACTACCACCACACTTTCTGACAAAGTTGAAAATACTGTATTTGATAAAACTCTATCTTCATGTTCAACACTTAGAAACAAGCAAACAGAAGTTATGTAGTGCGAAGTCATGATTTGCTATAGATAATTTGGAACAATGCAACCCAATGCAGTTTATCAATGCACTTGCAATCTGTGTCTGGGAATGTAAAATAGACTTAAAATATCCAGAAGTACAGTATTTACTTATGAACTTCATTACATAGCTTTTAGCACTTCAATTTAAAAAGCCTTGGCATTTTTTGAGAGGTAAAGACCAACCACATTAAGCTCTTTTTTATTATTTTTACACTAAAAATAGGCCCCAAACAGCTTCAGACAGGCTCTAGCACCAGCAAGGACAGCATGCTGCACGGCCCAGGCGTGCTCTGATTCTCATCTCCCGCTAGCCCCTGGCCCAAGGCTCTTTGTAGGTGTATCTGTCAGACAGAGGCGCAGGGCTTGTGTCACAGTCTGTCCCAAAGCCATGACATCTACCTCCTTACAGCCTCCCCAGATCTGCCTGGGTACCTTCATGTCGCATCACAACTGTGAATCAAAGCGCACCGATTCTTTCTGCCAGACCGCTTGTAAACAGCTTTGGGCGTAGACATCAGGTACATTTTAGAAGGTAAGCGTAAACCTGCCAGCTTGGTTAAGCTACTGTTAGCACTAGGCAGTAAAAAGTTTAGGTTTCCTCAGTGAAAGCTGCACCAGAGCAAGAGATGTGCTAGAGGACTGGAAAACACAGACCACACCAGGGGTGCGAGCAGTCTGGCAGTACAGTAGTTGCAAGAAACATAAAAACCCCACTCTCAGAGCAAGCCTGCAGTTAGCATTTTCTTTCCTTTCTTTACACCTACATCTGCTAGCTACACTGCCAGAATTTGAATTGCGTTCAAAAAGATTTACCTAGTCTTAACTGTTATGATGGTGTTCAGAATGATTTCAGTGCTGCTGAAAAAAGAAAACCCAAGGCAGGGTTTCCTCCGCTCTCAGTCAATTACCTCGTGACTGTACCCCAGGTACACCCATAGGGGCAGCAGGGCTGCGGGCCCTTGGGGAAGCTCAAGGCCAAGGGTACCCATGGGAAGGCGAGCAAGGCTGGTAGCGGGCTCCTGGACGCAGCAGGGCCGTAGGAAACCTCTCAGGCTAACCTTCTGCAGAGGTGAAGGAAGCTCTGCGAGAACAGTGAGGAAATAATTGTCCAAAGCCTCCATCTCATAAAAATATAGACAGAGTAAGACCAAATGCGGATACCCTAAACACCCCAAATAATCACACATCTGTATTCTTACAAATCCGGAGATTCACAAGTGCACAAAAGTATCGTTTGTTAGCTGCTAATCATTTCTGTGCATAGAGCTGGTTTTCCTGACCATTCAGCAGTTGGCTGAAGTCTCCAAATCACTAGATTTGAGCTAAGTTATTTTTAAGTCTCGGTTTCCGTCATTCTCAACCCGAGGCCGAGAAAACCGTTCTACAAACCTTAGTTTTCCACTCATTATCTTATGTTCAATTATACTGTTGTCACCTCATAATTAGTTTAAAACTCATTACCTTGTTTGTGTCATTCCATTCCCCAGTGCTGGGTTTGCAGCAGAAATTGGCTGAGTAAACGGCTGCGCTGCTTTGTGCAATGGGACTGACAGCATATCAAATTTTTATGTTGTTTAACAACAATTGGGCATCGTTTGAGCATAATTCATGGAAGTGTGAAAACAGAATTGTTAACATACTCATTTAAAGCTTCTCAGCTCAAGGAAATTAATCTGCGAGGCATTTTTCATAACACATATCAACAGACTTCAATCGATCTTTTTTATTAAACTTTTACAACGATGCTTAAAGCCTGTGTTTTCCTGAGTCTCACTTTTCTGGAGCTTCTGTTTCAAAGGTTTATTTGATAACATATAATACTGTGCTGCTTTGTTGGTAAGGCAAATGAAAGTCGTGTATCCAAATATACCATATACCATCTCTTTCTTTTACCAGTTTAGGAGAGAGAGCCTTTTTGCCCACTTCCATTTATCATCCTTTTTTAAAATCAGAAATCAGCAGGTTACAGAACAAACATTAGCTTTCGTCCCTGTGAACAGGAAAATGGATAGCTTTCTGAAGCATGTATTAGTGGTCTTTAAGTAGGAGGTAGTGAGATGGTAACAGATAACTCAGCAGCAATAAGGGGGCTCTCCAGACAAATCAGATGTGGTACGCTGAAAGCACAGAATAATATAATCTACTGCGAAGAAGTTCGGTCCTGCAAGAATTACTCTCAGTACACAAAAACAGCATAGTGTAAAATGTGTTGATGCTGACATTACAACACTTGTCACTACAGAAGTATGCAACTGTGTCTACTTTCAATGTTTAATTAAAAAAAAAAAAAAAAGGAAATCAGCAGCTATTACAGGCAAAGCTCACACATTCTCTTCACACAGAACATAATTAACATCGGGGTCACCAGGGGCTCCCAGGAAAAGAGGACAGGCCAACCCCCATCAACAACTGCTTTATTAAAACCTAGCCTGGCAAAACCACTCTTGGCTTTGTGGAAGCAGATTTAGCTCACACTTGGGGAAGATTTTCAATAACAGACCCCTCTTAGTAATATACCTGGAGATCCACTGGAGGTCTGACAGATAGCATCCCAAACAGAAATGGGGTCCATGCTTAAGAAACACTATGAAATACCAAAAGTCCGACCCTTCAGAAGTTCTAAATTTCAACCTCTCTGCAAACATAAACAGCCAGATCAGACCATGTATTCTACCGAATTCCAGCATAAGTTATTTTCCCAACCTCAGTTTTTCCCAGTTCTTTTCATCAGGGAAATTAACAGTTCACTGTTCTTCGAAATGGTACTTCTGACCCAGAAAGAATTACATAGTCTGTGCTGCCTTTCTCAAAATATGCAATCTTAACTCCCTCTGCATAGAAAATTGCCATGGTCTGATCATATCCATGTCTTTCAGCAAACTGGGAAATTAAAAAAGAATAATAATAAAAAAGAGACAATGGGATGTAGGCTCTTCATGATGTCAACTGTGCCCAACACAAATATAAGCTCAGGTGAAACTCAGGCTCTTTGGAATTCTCCTAGGAGAGGAGACTGGGTCACTTAAATAGAAGGAATGCAGCATTCAGGAGTAGACCTAATATTGCTTCAGAAATCATTTCAAAATTAAAAATGGAGCAGAGACAAGCAGATCTGCTTTTATAATGTTCTAGGATTTCTTCCTCCCCAGTCTACACAGTCACTTTTCAAGACTAGCTCAGTTACTTCGGTAGCTGCTATGAACAGACTGCGTAGTCCTGCTTCATCCACAGATTTACATTGCATCAGGCCCAGGAGATTTGATATACCTGATAGGCACGATTAGTCAAGCAGGTATTCGAGCGGGCTACTAAAAACCTCTTACACATAACGACCTTTACATCTAAGTAGTTTTTCTAACGTTGTTGCCAAAGCATTCGCTTTATTTCTGCATCTAGTTATGCTGTACCAAAAGCACAAACCACCAGAGCAAGCACACAGTGATTGCAGAAGTTTCTTCGTGAGGATTATCTCCCCTCTCACGAAAGGAAAGATGGTCCAGATGCCCAAACAGAAATTTCACTAGTAAAATCAAAAAATGTGTTGCGCAAAGACTTACAGATGGTAAGAATTTATCTGGCAAAATTTATTGCTACTCAGAGCAGAGGAAATACAGTGTACCACTTGCATAGGTATTAGGCACTGCTCTCTACTCACTGATGACATCTGATGAAAGGCAAGGCAACTCAAAGCCAGCAATCATTACTTTGGAGGAATGAATCTGATCCGAAGAATGAATGATGTTTACAGGATATACTTGGGTTGTGCAGAAGAAGCCATCAGCACAACAAAATGCATGAAGTCACAGAATTATGCAGAGTTTGATGTTGTCCAAAAGGTATCATTAAAATTTGGTAAAAGATGCAATATAAGACCTAGTGTTAAGCACTTGTTAAAAACACAAGATGTCCTTAATTGAGCAATGGAATACCTCATCCATGGTGTTAGAAAGCTGAAAAACAAAATGAAATCCACTACTAGAAGCACAAAGTTTCTTGGGCTATTGGAAGACTTAACGGCAATACCAGCATTTATAGGGTGTAAAACTACAGCACTATATAGTGCACAGAGACAGATTAAACAGACCTTTTCCAGGCTTTGGCTATCATCAGCTTTTTGGCATTTCTCTCTAAAACTGAGTGAATGCCCACACTTACTACCTGTGTGCTTCAAAAAAGCACAACAGTTTAGTGTGGACAAGCTAGCAGTGAACTACTAGAGGTGACAGTAATTGCACTGCCTTTGGCATAAAAGGAGCACTAACACCAGCACAAGTTACAACATAAGAGTTTGGGGACTACTGAATCTATTTTGGTAGGGTAAGAACAGGGTAGTTGAAGTTGCAAGAGCCTTCAGGAGGTATCTAATCCAACCTCCTGCCCAGAAGAGGTCAGCTATGAGGTCACATTGCTAGAAATTGGCTGCACAACTTGGTCTAACTTCAAAAATCTGATGCTGGAGGGCATTTGGTCGTACAGTGGGCGATAAAACTAAAACCCAAGATTACCCCAGAGATTAAGAAACTCAGCCTCACCCATTCTTGCCTAACAATGGTAATGCTCGTTCATTGATAAGAGAGTCAAGTGCCTCGAAACAGGCAAGCTGGAAATCTCCACAGCAGAGGTTCCATAGTGGAAGAAAGTAGGGCATACAAAATCTTTTTAATGAAGATTTGGAGGACAAAGGAATTTGTAATGTTGTTTAAAATACCTGTGTAGCCTCTCAGAATAATCTTGCATGCTTCCAGTGAAGGAAAAAAATACTGTTTTGTTTATAAATGCTTCTTTTAAGTAAGCATTTTGTTGTTTTTTGTTTGACAATCTTCCTGATCAAAAGATATCTGCATTTTAAGTGTTATTACAAAATAAATAGATGTAATCATTAGAGAAGAAGGTTATCATTAAGAACATTATTACTTGCAAGTTACCACTTACATGTATCGACACAGAACTCAAAAGCAAATTTGTTTTACAACCCAAAGGGCTCATCACCTATTATGAGGCTATGATTTAAAATTTGTACTGGTTTCCTGAAATTGGCTATAAGGCCTTCTCCTGCGGTAAGACTGGAGGCACCTACAAGCTCCTTGGGGGTCCAGCTTAAGTTCACTAAGCAAAAATCTGCAGGGCCTGAAGAGTCAATGGATGCTTGTTACCACTTGTGCTGGAGATTGCCAACGCCGCAGCAAAACCAAGAGGGCACAGCACAGGCCTCCAGCTACTCCAGCCCCCAGCAGAACGCCTTCAGGTAAATCTCGTTTTGTCACGGGCTCAAGCCAAATAGAAGATTAAAATGGATGAGGCAGCTCACTCTGCTCTGACGATGACACCTCTGGCAGCAAGTCAAAAAGGAGACAGGTAACTTAAAATAGCCACAAGAGCCATCAGGAGTAACACAGCAGAATACTGAGAAAAATTGCATTATTTTGAAGATAGGTCTGGAGTAATCTACCAGTTACAAACGTTTTAGGTCTTTTTTTTTTTCCCCCCTCTTCCTTCCTGAGGAAGCAATTAAAAACAAGCAGCTGGGCAACATCCCCACAGAAGACAAAGTTGGAGTTACTCGAGCAGCAGTTTTTCTGAATTGGCCACAATATCACACAGATGCCACCATTCATGCCACAAGAAGGAACAACATATATAAATAGACAGTAATCACTGGTTTGGTCATTTTTCTGCCCATACAGGCAGAATTGAACTTTTATACTGTGAGGAAGAAAGTAACTAAATAAAAGAATTAAGAAATGCAACCATTGCGTTACTGTTAGAATTGAAATACATTAATATGTGGAAAATAAAACAGAAAATTGCCTCCTGGTAAGGATAGACACTCTCTATGAATTACTTTTCAAAACATTTGGTTTAAATTAAGTTCTGGTATATCGGGAATAGAGCGATCAGCGAACTATATGATATCTTGGAGAAAGAGAGAAGGCAAGTGGAAAAAAAGACTCTCTACGTGTAAGAAAGAATTAAAATATTGTAGCAAGATCACCTCCAGGTTTTAATTTAAATATGTGCTTTAAATGCACATATTTTAAATGTTACCTTATTTTCCACCTCAGGACTTTAACAAGCAAGCACAGTACATGCTTTAACACAGCCACTGATGGGAGTTACAGGTGAAATCATGGATCCACTGAAGCCACGGAACTTCTACCCAGCTCGGCTCGCACCAGGATTTCATTTCTTAGCCTTTTTAAATACGGACTACCGAGAAAAGATTCCTCCTGACACATTAGTGAAACTTGTAACCTTATGGAACCGCACAAATCCCAGTTACCAGCTATAACTGAAGTGTAAAAATACTCTTTATGATTCAAAATATCACAACTGTCATCAAAGCATTAACATGTCAAGATTTATGGTCCCAAGTAGACGCCTTCACATTCTAAGGGACTGACTTGAGCAGGAGTAATTTCATTAGGATACAAACACCTCTGAACATTATCTCTAGCCTTTGAGTGCAAAATTATGCGGGCACTTAAAACTGGCATCAATTCTGGCTGTTGATGAAAGGAGCTGTTCCACAGATTTGTCATTCTTGACTTTTCCTTCCTGGCACTTCCCTTGGGCCAGCAGCGGAGACATGAGCTGGATGCAAGGTTCTACCACAGTTTACCTCTGAATCTCCTAGTTGTCAAGCCTCCAGTGCTCCGACAGACTTCAACTGGCACAGTGGGCGCTGAAAGCTTTGAAAGTGATCTTGGTGCCCCATGTCTCAATACACACCAGAAGAACAATTTGTTTTTCTTGTGTTTCACCTTTTCATGCAGATGCTCCCCTCAACTTCCGCACCCTTCCCACCATCAACTGAATGCTTCACCTTCTTCCTTTCGCATCAAGTGTTAGCGGAAGCAGTGATCAATCTGTCCAAATCTATTTACATTAGCCTAAGTCCCAGATGCATTTGTGCTGTATCAGAAAAAAATAAGTTCTACGAACATTCTAATCTGTGATGCAAAACTGCTCTTTGACAAAAATCTGTTGGTGCTCAGTTTCAAACACCGCTGCATAAAAGCCTTCCTCCTTTTCTAGGGTTGCCATAACAACAAGGAGAGTGCTGTCATTTTGCTAAGTAATGACAATGACAAATATGTAAGAAATACAAAGGTCTGGGGAATTGGGAGCAGGATTACAGCTTCTCTTCCTGCCTTTACAAAACATTTTACTGTGGATTCATCTTGCAAATCCTAAGCTGTTCCTATGGGAACATGAGAAATAGCTAGTGTTAGTGCTCTGCGTTGCCTCATTTTTCAGAAAGCCAGTGTTGTTCTTGGGGATGCTTTGTCAAGACTTAGCATGGCATTAGTAATCAAGGGTATAGCATATGATCTTCGCTCGCAAATGCCTGCAAAAATCTGGAAGGATTCCTAATTTTACAGTGTAATAAAGAGATAATGCTGTCAGACCTTTTTTTCTTTTCTACATACAAAGGTGTTACAGCAAACATACCATTTTATTAAATGAATAAAATCATAGACTCAAGAAATGAGTAACCTTTCTGGAATCCTAGGTGTTATTCTTGATTAAATTCAGAAGGAAATACTTTCCATTCTTATGGTTAACAGAAGTATTATTCAGATGATAGTTTCAACATGAAAGCTGATCTTTTCAGATGATTTTCTTTGGGATGACTGAACTTCTAATTTAACAGAATTATCGTTACTTTATTTTTCAGGGTGGGGGAAAGGCAGACTTTTAGGGCACACAGCCAAAACATCACTTTCCTTTTTATTCACTTTCAAAATGTAAGAATTCTCTTTTCTTGCCTTCTAGTTGGAAGTTACATTTTCCCTTTGTTTGTTGCATCTAATCATCAAAAGGCTGAAACTACAAGTTTTCCCTCAAATGCACAGAAACCAAGAATCATCCCTCCTGCTTCTAACTTTCTTCCAAAACCATCACATGCACAGTGGCTGTTGTACAATTGCACTCTCCAGACCTGATGATCTTAACTCTGTTCCCAGCTAGGTACTGTCAGTCACACACTTCAAAACTCCTCTCCACTCACCTGGTACTCTTCCTTCCTTCTAGGTTTGCTACAGTCTCTGCAGTGCTCCTGGAACCCATCAGTCCAAGAAAAAAGAGGACGTGGATCCCTGTAGAGCTAATCACCTCTCCTGCAGGACCTTCTGTTGCCTTATTTCACTGCTTTCATAAACTGCTCTGAGGTTTGTATGTCTGTACGTGTTGGCCTGAACAGTTTAGAGCTGTAAGGGACTTCCTACATCTGCCTTGGGCTTTTTATGCCAATGTAAAATGGAAGTGATAACAAGTCGGAACTTCAGCTAACAATATAATCCACTACCTGTAAAGAAATCACACTTGCTAACAACCATTAATATTGATTTACTCTGACAACTACACACTATTTGTGTGTCTCTTTGCAGACTGCTGAGATGTTTAATGATAAATGAGGTAAAAAAAGGGGGGAGGGTTTAAAAATCATAGTTTTTTAAACATGTATTTTGTATGACATGCCATCTGTTTTAAAGCAGAGCTCTCCCTGGATTGTAAAGGGGCTGGTGGTCTAAACCTGGTATACTTGAATACTAAGAGGGAAAAAGCCATTGCTGTTAAATTTAGTGACAGCTGAACACTCACTTGTGTCTTAAACTACTTAAATCATAGTTTTATAAAATGGCCTTAACTGGCCTCCTGTTTGTTGGAATCAAACTAAGTTTATGAGAGAGATGTAGTTGTAGTAATTAATCCACCCATATGAAATAACTATTTTAATTTTTCAGAAAAATTTTAAGTTGCATAACAAGCATACAGTTGCGTGACAAGACAATAGACAAATAAAGGAGAGAGAAAATAAGTAGCCGCTGGTGAAACAGAGTATTCCAGTGTGTTTGATCACCATTCTCCCTAAATAATAAACATTGCTGCTTCTCTAGATGACCTAATGGAACAATACCTCCAAACATACTATGCTCAGGAGACTTCCACTACAGAGCTTCAGGCACTCAAATAAATTAGGCAGATTAGATGGCAAGAGATAAGGTGTCCCAAGTTTCTGAGAGAGAATTGTGATACATTCTGGAGGGAACATCTGGTGTGTAACATGAAGTCTTTTATCATTATTTTAGTAATTGTGTAATAAATCCAGCAGGCAACCTCTGAGATTTATAGAGCCTGAAAACCTTCCAAGTCCCAAAACTCAAGTAATTTCATAGTGTTCTTGACATAATGGAAAACAAAGAATTTCATGCACACACAAACCCTATCAAGACAGGCAGAATAGGTAGACATGATTCACACAGGATCATACACCTGCAAACAGTAACCACAGGGACAGTTTAAAAAATTTTCTTCTTACCTGCTGCTGCTTCACCAATGATGCTATCTTTAACGACACAAGGTGGACTCAGGGGCAAAACATCATCATCAAAACTGATCAGATCTCCTTCAACATCTAGTTTACTTTGCAAAGTGAGTGCTGAAGAGTTGGCTGCAGATGACAATTCCCCCAGAGACTTGGAAACTTTTTCTTGGGCAGATACAGGAGCCCGTGGGGGAGCAGCAATTGGTTTTAGCGTGGCCAAAGAAAAGGCAGGATTTTCTGCACAAGGTGACTTTTTAGGAACGAGAGGCCTTGGAGCAGGAACAGGAAATTTCTTTTGTCCATCACTGTTCTCTGCAACCGATCCACTCTTTGTATCAAGAAAATCACTACTACTACTTTTTACAAGGCCAGGTTTTGGTTTCTTTGGCAGTTCAGGTTTGGTTGCAACACTGTTCCCAACTGCTTCAGGTTGAAGCTGCAATTCCTTGGAAGAAGGTGTTGATTTGCTTTCTGTCCATGCATCCCAATCTCCCGAAACTCTGCTTAGCCCTGGCTTTGGAGCAACTACTGGCTTCTTTGCAGGTACAGGTCTTGGGGCGAATGAACGAGGCGCAATTTCTGGTTTCTTTGCTAATCCTGAGGTATCATTAGTTCCTTGGGTTTCAAAAACTTTGATCCTTGAAACAATACTATTTTGGCTCTTCTCTGTACTCATGCTGTCCACTGCCAAATGATTGTCTAGTAAGCTATCATCTAACACAGACGACTGCTCGACTGAAGGTTGCTGCCTCTTTGTGTTAGACTGGTTCACTTCTTCCCCATTGTCTCTTATCTGACTTTCAGTATTTTTGACCACAGGTCTGAGATTGCTTCTTGATCTTGGCTTTGGCACAGGACATATCACAGCATTGGGATTTTCTTGACGCTTCTGACCTTCAGAAACTTCAAAACCTATTAAGGAAGTCTCATTTTCTGAAGACCTATTCAGGAGAGATGCAGAAGGCCTAGGAGGTTTCAGAGGACTTTGCCCTACAAAAAGAAAAGAAAAGCTTTAAGTTATCTACTCCAGAACACTTGATTTATATTAGTTTTTATCACCATTAGGGTGTGAAACAATGATTTTTGTTCAGAACTTAGTGCTGCTTGTGAAACTGGAATTCTCTTTCTAAAAAAACAAATGAAAAAAAAGTATGAACTCCAGGAAGAAGCTGAAGATTGCTAAAATGTACGGCATCTGCCAGACACATGACAGTACTCATCTTCCTTGCAGAAGAAGTTTTAACTGTAGTCTAAACACGAATGCAATGGTACTTCAGAAGAGAGGAGTTTTGCAGGAATTTGCAGCATCAATCACTCCCAGAAAAGTAACTGTTATTCATGTTAACTGCTGCACAGATCAATAACGAAGAACATCTTCAAGAAACAGACTAAGGTTTTTATGAATGAGAAATCCAAATATCTCACCTGGATAGCTTGCAGATTCCCAGTGTGCAGGCACACTGTTTTTTACATTACTTGCTGGCAAACGGCTGATTAGTTCCTCTGGAAAGTCAGTTTGTGTTGCAGAAGTAGTGGTATGTCTAGAAGCAGCAGCATTATTGTTATTTGTTGTATTGACTTGCACTTGATTAATTTCTTTTATCACCTGTTCATAAGACGGTGGAAGCTACAAGACAGAGAGAGAAACAGTAATGTATGTCCAGATGTGATCCTTAAAAAACAAAAAGCATATAAATTAAAATATAATATATATAAATAGGAATTTAAAAGTACTAAATTAATGTATGCAGAAGAAAAGAGCACTGTCTTTGATTATTCAATGTCATGAAAGCCTAAGCAAGCAAAAACTCCCAGTGATAATACTGTTTCTCTCTTCTTACCGTGCATTTACCTTTATAATTCAAACACACCTCATGTAAATACATGCTCACCTCAGCTGGAATAAGCTCATTTGTCCTCCACTGAGCATGAGATGAAGAAGAAGGGAATCCTAATCCCTGAGGAGCGACAGGGCTTGCACCTGGAAACCAGGAGGATGGCCGGAGGGGTTCAGCAGCAACTATTGTAATTTCAGGACGCCTAGAGATGAAGGCAAAGGGGAATAATTTCTAAAATGTTTTAGAATAGTTTTTTTAAATGTAAAACACCAAGGTTTTCTCAGCATGGAAAATCAAAACAGCTCAAGTCTTTTTGATTTAACCAAAGATATCTTTCCGTGATTTCAAAGCAACTTACCTGACCTTTCTAACAAGCACTTAGGCTTCCATTCAGAGCACCTAATTAAATGCCTAAGCCAAAAAGTAGGTTTATTGGCTTCAGTGAAATAATTTACATGCTTAAAGTACTTAAATACAAGTGTAACTCAATTAGATGGAAGTAGTCTTAGTCTTCACGGGATAATGAGAACTAATCATGCATGTGCCTTTAGCCTGCTGCAATGTGAAAACAGTGGGATAGTTAAAACTGCTTCTGGCTGGCTACCTGAAAAGATTGTCTGCCCCAAAGACTTCCGGAGAAACCTCCCAGTGTGCTACAGGAAGGCCAGAGCCCACCTCATAAGGCCTTTGGGACAGGGCCTATTTGCTTACAGCATCTAGCACGACAGGGATTTCCGTGGGTTTTTAGGACCTCTAGGTACTGCCGCTGTTTTATTACCATAACAACTGCTTTAGAGGATAAGCTGCAGCGAGAGCCCCTGTTTCCCAGCTACAGCCCCCAAACCACTGCTGATTAATCTAGAGTCCTGCATAAGATGCATTTTGAGAAGTGAGTTTTGTGAGTAGGTGAAGCGTCTGCTACAGAAGCCTTGGTCTGCTATCAGAAAAACTGCAGAAACATAGCTTCTAAAATGATCGTAAAAAAAATTAAACAGGGTGGATGCAGTTCCTTCACACCTGAAATAATGTCAGACTCAGTTCACCAACTATTCAGGTTGGTGACCTCCTTTCTCAAATCTTTTGAGAAACTGGAATGAGGCCTGAAAGTGTGCTTATTTTCATTGTGAAGTGATCCTGTAAATAGATGTCAGGAACGTGAAACAGTTCTACGCAGGTTTGTTGGTTGGTTGCATTCCTTTTCTGAGGACACAAACGGCACCCGACCAGAAAACGCAAAATCTTAGTCCACCCTGTGCTTAAGCATCACAGTATTTTTATTTTATTCCAAGTATAATTTATTTTTAAACACAGAAAGGATGAGAAGCAAAAAAAAAATAAATAAATAAAGAAGAGAAAAAAGATGTAGGAAGTAGTAAGACACAATCTAACAAGTTTTAGAGTAACATCTAACTGCAATATAAATAACTGCCTTACCTTCTATCTCTCTGCTGTTCACTATGGCTAGAAGTCCGAGAAGCTATTTAAACAAAAGAAACAGAAGTTTTGAACAAGTTAAAATATACCACCACAGCGATAAGATGAGGATAACAGCATAGCCCATACCAAGCCACCACAAGTGAAACAGAGAGCACACAGCATCTGCTCATATATTTCAGAATTTAAGACTGGCCGAGGTTTTGAAAAAGACTATTTGTATTAAATACAAGGGGAAGGTTTTAAAAGGTTTAGGGTATAGTTTCGTCATCAGTTTAAGTCTTTCTGTGTTCTATCTACTACCAAAAGAGATGGTCCGTCTTCTTTACCTCATGTTCCTGCCTTCTGCATTGCGACCCTAGAGCTGAAACTTGTTTTACTTTAGCTTAAACAATCCATGAATAAAACACAGAAGTGTTAAGCATATCTGGCTTTGTTTTTGATAGCTCATTTCTGAGATGTGTTCTTTTATCTCTTTTTTTTTTGTTAGTTTTAAAGAAGGAAAGAGTACTAAGGCACAAAATCTAAGATATTTCACCTTCCTTTATGTAAAAAGAAAAAATTCATGTTTCCTAAAGTTTAATCACTTGTGCACTAAAAGTTAGCAACATTAAAAAAAAAAAGTTTTTTAAGTTAGATAGAGTAAATCCTGACCCCTTGATTTTTCTATTTTTGCCATATTTGTATTCAAATGATTTTTTCAATGGCCACATTATGTTTTCATTTTGATGTCTTCAAAGGGCAAAGAAAGTTATCTGAGGGACAAATTTTGGCATAGCAAGGACATTTAAGAAGTAGTAGAGACTTATTGCACAGAAGCTGATGATTGTGCTGTTCCTCTGCCAAAGACTCAGAGCTGGAATCTGAAATCAGCAAAGCGCACTTGATTTAAGAATCGCAGGGTGGTGTGTCAGACATACCTCTTCCACGGGGCATTTTTGATGTGCACTATTCATGAGTGCTAGAGGAAAAAAAGAAGGGGTTACAGAAGAGGAAGAGGGGGGTGAAGGAGAACAAACCAAGGCTCCAGAGTGCCAGAAACCATGATCAAATGGGTTAGTCACACAAGGACAGCACACGTGCCAAAGATTTAAAAGGACAACTATAACGTCTATTCACAATATAGTGTCTTAAAAAACTAAAATAAAGCAGATTTTATTTCTAGTTCCACGCTGATATTAACAATGGGTGTTCAGACGTTTCCCCTGCCATAAATTAACCGTGAAGAATATAACTGAATATGGGAAAGTCCACTGTATTGCTCAACAAAGTGCCACTGTAGGAACATGGGGAGGGGAAGTCAAATCTCTTTGAATGCTTTATTTAGCTTAAATTTATGGTTTATTTGGGTCTGTGCTTTTTCCTCTCCAAAAATATTGGGTGACATTGAGGAGCTGATCCAGACAGCAAGAAGCTGGGATCCCACAATTCACAGCCGCACCTAACAAAGAGGTACAGTCAGGCATGCTGACCTAGGTAAGAGGCATACCTCAAAATTTCAGCCATAACTGCTCATCTTCTAACTCATTTCTGTAAAAAACAAATCCCCTACCTAACACCTCACCTTCACTTTCCTGTTCACAGACCTTAACACAGCATTCATCCTACCCCCACATTAAAGGGAAAACTAATAAACAAACAAAAACAACCCCAAACAACCAAACCAACCTATTCCACGTTTAGTTTTACAAAGAGGATGGAAGAAAGTGTTCATTTGGTAAACGTATTTAATATAACTGTTCGGCGTACATCCAAATGATAAGGGCATTAGAAATTAAAGCTAATTAGTGAGGTATGTAAAACTAAACTGATAAACCTGTCAGTTTCTTCCGATCTTTCTTCATTTCTAGATAAAGACTACATACTATTTTCTCCCATGAGACTCTAGACATAATTCTATTTATTACAGTTATTAGAACAAATAAAAAAAATATATCTTTAAGACCTTTTTATTTTCTAAAGAGAAGCTAAAAAACTACAGTGAGGCATACAAATCTACATAATCCATCAAATCCAAACATTTTTTGTACAAAAATTTCAACTAAACAAGTAAACTCACTTCAAAGCAACACATTAACATTATTTATATAAAAATAACTTCACTAGTAGATACAAACATATCCTTTCAAAAAGGAGTAACACCTACACCATTACTTATGTTTTCAAAATGCGCCCATTCTGCTGTTTGAAACAAAAACTCCTGAACACTCATGGAATCATCTGCACAAGCATTTAATAAAAACATTTGTTTTTTAGGGACCTCAACTAAGTTCTTCCCTCCTTCCATCAATCGCTCCCCTCTTTTTGCTTTCCTATTTTTGTTAGGACCACACTTCTATAGCATTTTACTTTGGAAGCTCTTAAATCCACAGGAGGAACAGAGGTGAAACCTACTGCATCTTCTGCTCAAGTATTCCTTGGAGTACCAAGGCAGTAGTGGTCTTTGGATACTGTAAGTCTGTTCTTCGTTCCCTTCGGGGATTGCCTTGAGAAAGCGTGCTATTAATTTTTCCTTCAGACTTCAAATTATGACAGCTTAAAGATTTAAAGAAAACATTTCCTCCATTAGGGGAGTCAATATAAATGTATTTCAGTGCGGATTTGCATACTGACAAATAGAACCCCCCACTTCCACACTACAAAATGCTGTGGTTGAGAAGTGTTAATATTTTCAGGAGCATAGATTTAGTGGTTTTTAAGTAAAAGGTAAGCAAAGTGGTTAAAGAAGGGGTGGGACAGGAAAACCCAGCACATAAAATCCACACATTTTCTTCTTATAACTTTATTGGTCTCAAGGGAAAGAAAGAATGTCAAATCGACCCATAATATTGTCACTAGAGATATTTATTTCCATTAGTGTCAATGAGGCATCCAAATGTTTTTCCACTGAAAAACAAACAAACAGTTTTTAACCTATTATAGCAGATTTCAAGTGAGTAAAGGATTAATGGTAATACTGTAAGCAGGGAACAGATGAGTGACTTAGATTCATTCTTTGTACACAAATAAGTGGATAAAGCTGGTTAAATATTTTTGGCTGTGCAGGGTACTGTCTGTGCTGTATGCTTATGTTTGAGAACGTTTTTCCTCTACAGTCCCTTCTCTGGGTTGTATATTTCAAGTGAACTTGGCATTTCATTTCTGTTTGAAACACACAGATTATGGGGCTGGAAGCACTTTAAACTCCGAGATTAAGATGCCTGTATAAGTACACTTTCTAACAGCCCTTACCCCACAAACTCGTAAATTGCAATGATACAGATGAGCTGGTGGCAACTGAAGTCTGACATGCACTTTTGAGTTCTTTGAAAAGAGCTGGGCTAGAATTTACAGTCTTTCAGGCAACTTTTTCAGGCAATATAGAGGAAACTCTGAAGTTCATTCAAGGATCTGCTCGGAGATACCCTCCTGCTGTGAGCACTGAGTGCTTCCACAAAAGAAACACTGCATAATAATATCTGTGTACTTCCATTAGCAAATCTGTATGAAATACTGAACAGCTTTGTCACTGCAGACTGCTTTAAAAGCAAGTTCCATTTTCCATTAAAGATTGGAACCATAGCCTCAAATAGCCCAAACCTTGCGTGAAATGAAGCTTCAAATTTTTCTGATGATTTTTATTTATTGTCCCTTCCCACAGCTGTCAGTAAACATGGTTTGGTGGGTAATATTGGTGGCTGGGGGACAGTGGGACCAGGTATCTTTGAGGTCTTTTCCAACCTTAATGATTTTATGATTCTTCCAATTAACTGTTTCAGTTAATTCACATTAACTGTTATCAATGGGTTTTAAAGTAATAATATTACTTTCTCCAACAAGCAAATGTGCTAATATTTAAAAATACAGCTTTCCTCAATGCTTTTCCAACACCAGGCTAGAAATGTCTACCACCAATACTATGAAGTAAGCAGACTATTTGACTGAGAAGTTCTTCTTCTCCCTGAATAGCTGCCTAGGTATAAAAGGTTATTCCTTATGGTCTCAGAGAGAGCCACAATTGTGAGCAAACACTCCTTCCCTTACCTGCTAAGCAATACACCAGCAGAGCTGACAGACTACTTCTATGCAAGAGGTCACACTTAGGGCCTTTGCAATAGTGAGGGTGCTGCATGCATGCAGAGATGCACTCTTCAGGGGGTGCTAAAATGATGAGGTAATACTCAAGCCTAAACCAGAAAAGCCTAATTTCATCCAAGATCTGATAACACTATTTATGTAAAAGTGGAGTTTCAAACTACTGGGAAATTTTCACACGTCTCTGAAATAACAGGCTTGAGGCTTTCCTCCTGAACTATTTCTTGGCACAAGGGGGAGGTCTTGCTCCTTTTCTTCTAGTTCTGTTTCCAGGCACCTCAGAGAAATGTCAGGCTGTCTGACCTCAGAGCTACACTGATTTAATGCTTGAATGTAGCTAAAAGAGATGCTGCCCAATTCCTCTTCAAAAGAGAGACTTTTGTTCCCTCTCTTGAACCAACATTAGCACTTATATGACCCCACAGTGAGTGAGTTCAGAATGTTAAATCCATGTAAAACTAAGCACTCTCTGTACAGTTTTTGTCCATTTTATCTCCCTGACCCTGCTCACCTTGGGCTCAGACCACTGGCAGCACAGGGGAAGCAGTGTGTCCCCCCAGCAGCAATCTGTTTTCTGCCTCTCCTTCCTGGCTCCAGTTCTTCTTAGGACAACTTCAGTGAGGGAACTGGTCAAAAATTATCTGGGGTGGAGGTGGGGGGGGGGAGCATGATGGGGATTCCTCTCCCCACCCACAGTGAGATCAAATACCTTCCCACAGCTGACCGAACTGCTGGGCACCAGAGAGGCTGGCATTGCTGCTGAATAAAATCTGTGTAAGTACACCCTTAGGGAAAGCCTGCAGTTTCACTCAAATTTGACAGAAGCGATTTATGAAGATACTTCACTCCTTCCCACACCTTTCCTCAGGCTGTATGTTCCTGCCTCTGCACCAGTCCCTGCATTATGCCAGCCCAAATGTTTGTGCAGATGGGGAGAGAATGAGGTCATGGAATTGATCTGGTTAGGAAAAAATGGGAGCCAAAAGAACCTAGGAAGCCCCCAAGCAAAACAAAACAAAAATGAAAACAAACAAAATGCACAGCCAAAAACGGCTGCAAAACTGCCAAATGACAAGCCACAGCCTCAAAGTGCGTACAAGCTGTTACACATCCTTCATTCAGCCACATATTTGCTTAGGACAGAATGAGAATGGAACAAGTTTACAGGTTCTTCCAATATTTTATGGCAGCAGACTTGCCTTTGCAGCCCCAATCCTTAACGCCCCCCTGTTCTGGAATATTGGAGAAGGGAGCAAAAACCCCATTCCCCTTTGTATCACTACTGCAGCACTTAGCTTGCTCCTTTTTATTTTCTTTGGCATGTTGCTGTCTCGGGTGTCTGTGAAAATCATTCCACTGATTTCATTGTGAGCTGGCTTTAGTGGTGTGTTCTCAGCTGAGATCATCATTAAAAACCCAGGGGTAACTTTTGAAGAGGTCAGATGAAAAATGACTCCTGAGAACATCTCATTTTCATGTGCTTGCTTCCTTCAAGCACCTTGGGTTCACTTTTCTGAATTCTATTGAGCTATCAAACAACGGAAGCAAAATGACACCATCTTCTTATACAGAGTTGTAGTCAGACTGGCCAAAAGGAAAATAAACCCTCTTCCTCTTTGGCCACAAGACCAGGAGAGATCTACCAGTATAAAGTGAGTTTAAGCATTGTTCATAGGTTGTAAAGTTGAAACCCTGCAGATACCTGTTGTGTTTCTTGAAAATTAGATATAAACAGCCCACCAAAGCTGTGATTAAGAAAAAAATTTCTAGCACTGCTGGGGAAAAATATTTTTCCAGAGAATACCATACTTTTTCCAGATTAATGGCAAGCAGAGTTAGGAATTATTCAGGGTCCATTTTTAATTTAGATCCATCTTCAGGTATGGCTACTGGCATATATGTATAACCATGGTTTTATGTACAATGCTTTGATATGTGCATGGAGATTTTTTTCTAGCTTATCTGTAGAATTCACATACTATTTATATTTTATCATGGTTATTCACATATTAATATCATTAAGTATAATTATATAACGTGTCAGGGCTTCTTGACTAGAATTTTTTGAACTGATTTTTTAAATTGTTTGTGCCTCAAAAGAAGGCATCTCTTGCTACTGTATTTTCAGAACCATACATATATCAATTACTTCATGATCTTCTACACAGTTTATCAGTTAGATGAGGGTCTGGAGCTTAGGTAGTCTGAATCAATTCCTGACTCCATGACAAAGGCCCTCTGTGATCTGGTGCTCTCTGTTTTCCAGTATCCTATTTGTGGCAGCAATAGCACAGATAAAGTGCTGCATTTTAACTACAGCATCATGTAGACTTGCTCTGAATAAAGCTTTCATGATCCCCTTTGACTACCTCCAACCTAATCCATACTAACGAGCCCGTGACTAATAGATCCAGGGAAACAAATCAGTAGAAACAAATTATACACACTAATGTATTTCCTCCCTGTGGCAGAATCCTTAGGGTTGTTTTGAAATTACCAACTGAAATCATGGACAGAAATGGAATAAAAATGAAAAAGGGAGAAAAAGAAACAGTATAAAGTACTTCAGAGAATGCAGCTGAAGAAATTCTCTATCTTGAAATATCATGAACAGGGAAAGAGAAAGAAGAGTTAAAAAAAATCAGTGAAGAAAAGATTGTACTTTCATACAAGATTACAAAATATTCACTTATTTTTGAAATGAGTCATGTGTATGCAACTAATGCCATCCCCAATACAGCCAATGAAAAGGTGCTACGGATTTCTCCAGAAATTACTCTGCTGAAATGAAACGAACTTCTGTTTTGTCAGTGGAGAAGAACTGGGCATACATAACCCAGGTTCTCCAGAGATGGATCATATCTGCACACAAATGCTCTAGTGCACAAGTAAGAAAATGTTAGTAACTGGCAAGAAAGAACAGACCATCAGCAAAGCAAAAAGATGGTCTAACACGAGGAGGAAAAAAAAAACAGACAGACATTACTGGCAGCTTTCTTTTCACATAAAAAGTTAACCAGTTAACTAAAGTTAAAAGTTAACTAAAAATTAAGATGTAGCAATCTTACAATATTATGACTCTCAAAAAGTAAGAAAAATAGACTTACATCTCTTGATTGCTGCTCTTATGGATGACAAGGGTCCTTGGCTTAATGAAGAAAGAACAAATGATTACAAAGTGGTTAATGGTTCAAAGAGGAAACAACTAAGTAAGGTCATGCTGAGATTCCCTATACGTTGTACTGGGCTTGCCAAATTGTTTTTTCCCCCAGGTTGCTATCCTAACAGAAACTTGTCCAAAACTCTTGGAGTATACAACTACACCCAACCCCTTCTAATGAAAAGCAGGTTGCAGCTTAGCTTAAAGACTCCGAAAAGACAGAAAGCCAATTTTGAAAGCCATTTGTTCTCTCAACTGTGTGTTCAAGTTCACATTCTGTCTCATTTGACTGGAAAACTTGGAGAAAAGCCCATGTGGGTGTGTATACTGTCAGATTATTAGCATTTAATGACAACATTCCTGTAAATAAAAAAAATTTACACAGCCAAGTAAACACCTACAGCCCCTCTGTTAAATATTTTTAACAATTTCTTAACAATTGATCTTCACTTTCATTTGGAGTTGCATTTTTCAGTAATAACTCGGGGTGGGGTTAGACAGGAAGACATGACTACAAAATTGTTGGTACACAAGGACAGAAAAATGTTTCCTTTTGCTAACTCATCTGTTTTCTTGGGAAGACTAAGGTTTCTGATGTCTCTCTCCCGAACATCTTATTTAACAGATATAGCAGCCTTTACTATTTTTGCAGGTACACATTAAAAGTAACCTGAGATTACCATTTTTACCAAGTGTTGCTAAGTTGATGAATATATAAATAAACTTGCCACGTGTACAAAGTTAGAGAGGAGATTAAAAAACAAACAAACCACAAACATAAATCTACTTCAGAAAGAGGTTCTTTCTTTCTTTGATACAGTATGTAAAGAATACTTGGAGATTCCTTTAGAAGAATATTCAGCACTTCTAAGAGGCTGAAAATAGACTATATGTGGTTCAAATTAACACAGTATCTTAATTACAACAGAAAGACATGCTAATCAAGCATTTTCCGGAAACAGACACAGACACAGATTTCTAGGTTGGAAGAGACCTCAAGATCATCGAGTCCAACCTCCGACCTAACACTAACAAGACCTCCACTAAACCATATCACTAAGGACTACATCTAAACGTCTTTTAAAGACCTCCAGGGATGGTGACTCCACCACCTCCCTGGGCAGCCCGTTCCAATGCTTAATAACCCTTTTGGTAAAGAAGTACTTCCTAACATCCAACCTAAAACTCCCCTGTCGCAACTTTCGCCCATTCCCCCTCGTCCTGTCACCAGGCACGTGGGAGAACAGACCAACCCCCACCTCGCTACAGCCTCCTTTAAGGTAACTGTAGAGAGCGATAAGGTCGCCCCTGAGCCTCCTCTTCTCCAGGCTGAACAATCCCAGCTCCCTCAGCCGCTCCTCGTAAGACTTGTTCTCCAGACCCCTCACCAGCTTGGTCGCCCTTCTCTGGACTCGCTCGAGCACGTCCATGTCCTTCCTGTAGCGAGGGGCCCAAAACTGAACACAGTACTCGAGGTGCGGCCTCACCAGAGCCGAGTACAGGGGGACAATCACCTCCCTAGACCTGCTGGCCACGCTGCTTCTTATACAGGCCAGGATGCTGTTGGCCTTCTTGGCCACCTGAGCACACTGCTGGCTCATATTCAGCCGACTATCAACCAATACTCCCAGGTCCTTCTCGGCCAGGCAGCTTTCCAGCCACTCATCTCCCAGCCTGTAGCTCTGCTTGGGGTTGTTGCGCCCCAGGTGCAGGACCCGGCACTTGGCCTTGTTGAACTTCATACAGTTGACCTCAGCCCATCGGTCCAGCCTATCCAGATCCTCCTGCAGAGACTTCCTGCCCTCGAGCAGATCGACACACGCACTTAGCTTGGTGTCATCTGCAAAGATGCAAATATGTCCGCGAGAAGATCTTAGCGTAGCCCGGAAAGAAGAGTTACGCAAGCTGCTCCTGGACCAGGTGCAAACAGTGCTTGGGCTCCTCACAGGTATTTTGGAGAGCACATGGGACAAACACAGTGTTACTGCTGCCACTCCACAACCATCCCCAACTTCAGGAGAAAGTGGTGACCTGTTAAGTAGCCTGTTGCAGGGTCCCAGCGCAGCCAAATTATTGAACCAGCCAATCCCCATCCTTGACACAGAAACCATGCACCAGAGCCTTCATCAGTAGCAGCAGTAGGAGCAGGAAGGTTGGTGCAGGGAGGGCATAAGCATCCTGTGACCACTGTCACAGGGCAGGCATGCAGCGCACAGCCACGGTCAGCGCTCAGCCTGGCGCCGCCTGCACTTCCACTGCGATTGCTGCTGGCTGCAGCTCCACCAGTGGGATGAAGAATAGCAGGGTTGGAGGAGAGAATAAAGAGACACTTACAAAGAACTTGGATGAAAAATGTCCTCCCTCTACATTCACTCAGAAAACTAATTAAGACTAGAACTGAAT
This sequence comes from Cygnus atratus, assembly GCF_013377495.2. Lineage (NCBI taxonomy): Eukaryota > Metazoa > Chordata > Aves > Anseriformes > Anatidae > Cygnus > Cygnus atratus. Next base: position 33,175,774 of record NC_066365.1, on the reverse strand, counting down.
GTTGCCCTGACCGAACTGTCTTCTGAAATACTTTGGCTAGTCTAGGATAAACAATGGTTATTTGTCTGGTTTCAGAAACAGTTCAACTGTGGCTTGGCCCCTCTCCACACAGCTAGCAAAGCCGCATTAGAAAACATTTCTATCAGTCATATTTTATTGCACATTCTCAGCAGAAGAGGATTCTTGCTTTCCTTCAAAATATTCCATCACAATACAGCCTTATCTTCAAGAAACACTTTTAGTTTTATGTTCCCCCCTGATGTACCCAATTTGTCTTTTTTTCTTCCTTCTAACTCAACTCTCTTTCTGTTGGATGTTCATTTTTGAAACTTTATTCTTCTGCCTTCATTGCTGTGAATAACTACAATACTCAGGATTTTAATTATATTTAGTACTGGTAGAAAGGAGACTGAAGTCTGGCAACATGAATCTGAAATCTTTTGGAGGAACAAATACTTTCCATACTCAAAATTCAACAGTTTGTTAAATTCTACTGCAGGAAATGAGGAAATCTATAAGTTGTACATACTCAAGTATCAGTAAGACCCAAATGGAGCAGGTTAAGTTCTTTCTTCATCTGGCAAGAGCACTTTCAACTGTTCCAATTTGCCTCAGAATTTGATGAGCACTTTTAGATGTGAGCACGTATCTTTGGCTAGAACTCATAGGAGTCATCATATATGCATAAGTTCAAGTTTTCTGTGCATTATACTGACCAGAAGAGTATAGAAAAGATCTTAAAATCAAAGTGCAAAGACCTTTCATGAAACCAACCTGGTGAAGCAGAAGTACAAATACATCATCAGCAAGGCAGTTCAAGCATGCAACAATCTGTATAATTCAGAACCCAAGATAATATGGTTCTGTTTGAAAATTTATGAACTCACAGGCAAAGCAAACTGTTACCAGATAGTTTTTCTTTCCCACTTTCCATTAACAGGTCACCATCAACACCCTTCCTCCCTTCTAGCAAAGCACTACATTTGCTATCCCCAGGAGAGTTTGAATCACATTTAACTTACAATTATTTAAGCCCTTTAAAAGCCAAGAAATGGGACTTAATTTATAATTTCTTCTTCTTTTTTATTGTCTTTCCCATGAAACCCTGTAAGGGGACTGCAAATACCGTAACTTTGTTACATACAAATCCCCAGTAATTTAAGTAAGATGTTGTTCTTAGGGCAGCCTGTGATTTTGCCCATACCTCATGCTGAGCTAACCCCACCCTGTTACGCAGGCAACAATTCCTGGTCTCCCATCCCATCTTGCAAAATAAGGAGTGATAAGGTTGCTACTGCCCTCCTCTGCCCCGCAGTTAATGACCACATTTTCTCTCAAGGAATCCAGAAAAATTAGCATAACCAAATCAAATCTAGTTCTCCTATTTGATGTGGTAGGAGCTGCAGCAGTGAGTCTGCTGAATGGAGTCCCTGCCTCTTTCCCACCTCCTCCTCCTGTCTGTAAAGCAGAGCAGTAAACCAAAGTGCGCACACACACATACAAAACCAAACCACAAATGCTTGTGTCAAGGACAAAAAGAAGCAGTAAGAAGTTTAATCTGCATGGGATCTGTGATCCTGGTCCCAGCACAACTCTCCCGACAGTTATGCCAGACCGATGGAGGGGATGGCATGGCAACAGCCAGCCCACAGGGGGACAGCAGCTCCTGCACTGCCCTGCAGCGTGCACAGACAACTCCAAACTCAAATTGCTGGAAGAAAACAGAACAGACAGCAGGAAGCAGGCACTTTCATTGCATAAAAGCCTGATAAACATTAGCTCAAACACCCCCCCAGCCACACCTAATATGGAGTGAGTACAGATGCAAACCACTCGCGCTGCCCCCATTCTGTTTACCAGGCAGCAAAGGACAAGTGGAGCAATTCTTTTGACATCTGATTTAGCCTGGACCTCACTCACTGTTAACTTAAAGCACAAACTTTGTTCCATTTCCAACTGAAGCAGCAGCTCTGCTGTGCTTCCCAAGCCAGCCCTTCAGAAGGGGGAACTAGCCCAACTCTGGGCATCCAAACAAACTGGCTTTATAGGTTCAGAGGGGACCTTTAAAGCTGCTGAACTTGCTAGCTGAAAGCAGTCGGGTACTTCAAGTCAGCAGTGATATGAAAAGTGTCCCACGGGTCACCCTTTCTGAAAGATAAAGAACCTGGAATGATTCGTTTGAAGATGTTAAACACCTCCTCACTCCTCCTGCGGGCTTTATTCTAGGTTTCAAGGACAGATTTCCCAAATATAAACACTTAGGGAAAATGCTTCTAAAGCATATTTTAAGCCCGCTCATCAGGGAAAGAAAGTTGTCACCAGTTGCAGCTCTACCTGAAGGCCTGCTCCTGCGGGGTGACTCCTGAACCAAGGCAGCAGCCCCCGGGCAGCAGATGGAAGCAGCACGGGGTTCGAACCACAGAGGTGTCTCTGAACCAGCAGAAGCAATTATGCCTGCTGGGAGGGTCTGTATTTTGCCCAGGGATCTTTCAGCTGTTTCAGGAGCAGCAGTGGCTCCAGCGCAGCTGAGGCCACCTCAGGGACACGTCTGCCGGCTCTGCTCCTGAGCACTGACAGACTCGTGCTGGGCTTTGCCTGCTGCTGGAGGCCACAGGCAGTGCTGGCTTGTGATTCCTCCCTCCTGCCTGTAAGCACACCCGCACCAATGTAGGGGGGGTTCCCCAGGCTACCTACAGACTTCTGCCCTATGGGCTGCAGTACTGCTTGGGATACAGAAGACATCCCAAGCTATGGTCCTGTCTCAGCACCCCTCCTTTATCCACCTCTGACCACCCACCCTCCTATTCTGTGGCACGCATGGGGTGCTCTGCAGGAATCGTGCAACCCTCCACAGCGCCTGCTCCCACAGGAACCTCCCTCTAGCAGAAGGGAGACCTTTGGTTTCTTTATCAGAGCTGACATAACGATGAGTATTCTACAGGAAAACTGATCTATTTCATACATCTGAAATGAATGAAAATGAAACCTAACTGAACTATTTCATACATCGCTCTAGAGATTTTTCTGGTGAGAAAAAAATGAAAAAGGACAATCACTTGTTCTAGAAAAATATAGTGAAGCATCTGCTCCAAAGATTTATCCTTCACATCACATTATATAGGATTTTTCTCAAGACATCTGTCCTTTGGTTCACACACCTGCGTAAAAGGCATTTAACACATTTTCAGTTGTGATAATTATTGACTCTTTACACAGGCACTTTAAAAAGTTAAAACATTGCTATTTTTAATATCTTGTGACTTCTTGGAATGCCAGCCAAAAATTTTTCAATAGCTGATGTTGAAATCACTGTGAGGTAAAACACTAGAATAATGAAAGGCACGATCTATTCCTCTCAGTTCCACTAGAAATCATGCTACCTTCCTAACAGCCAACGTACCACAATGTAATCTTTTTAAAGCTTATTAGGAAACTGTTAACATTATTTAGAAAACATTATTCCAAACAAAATATTCAAAATATAATGATTTCACCGCAGACTGAGTTCCAGAAAGACGTTAGTATTTCTACAGTAAAATTAAGGCTGGTGCAAAAGATTGAGTTTACCACCACGCAGATGGCAGGCCAAGGACAGAGCTGTTAGTTTACGTGACACACAGACCCGAGATGCAGTTTCTCCCTTGGTATAAGACAAACAGAGAATGCACGGCCAGTACAGGCTCTCCATTTCCACCAGCCCTCCTGTGCTGGTGCTGACATGGCCACGTCTGCTGGATCAGCCATGTGATTTTGCCAATAACAAACACCCCACTTAGTTTTCAGGCAGACAGGCTGACTGCTCCAGCTGGCTGTAGCTCCCCATGAGCACCAGGGTGATGCAAGAGGTGGTGAGAAGGGGCAGCCAGGGAGGCCAGCGGCTGTCCTTGTGGGAAGCAGCTCAGCCTCCATGCACAAAACCTGACCTTTAGCCTGTGACTCACTTCCAACATGCGGCTGATCAGATAGCAAATCACCAAACACTGGCTCTGCCTCGGGTCAGCTGTTCTTCTCGCCCTTCAGCATCAGCTGATTCACTGTTGTGGTTTGGTTTTCTGCTCGTGCTGGTTGCCCAGACTGGCTCACTGGGAGATCAGACAAGCACCAGCAGAAAGCAGCTGGCAGTGGCCTGGCACCATCGTGGCCGCTCTGGAACATGAAGACAGCACCCTCACCTTCCCTGCTAGGTAATGGGGTATTGCACCCCATGGCCCTGCGGGAACTAATAAAGATCCAGTCACCTAAGAAATCAAGTGCTCAATACTACAGATCTAGGAAATCAGACTCACTCTGGTACCACTTCACCTCTGTTGGGCCTGGCCCCAAAAGCAAGCAATCCTGAAGCAGTAATTAAGCCCAGTTACAATTCAATCCTCATCACTATGCTGAAGATGTCTGCTTCTGCATCACTAAATGAATAGAGCAACTGTGACTTCCCACTGCCTGGATAAGCGGGGACGTAGTTAAGAAGCAGCTAAAACCCAGCTGCTCAGCTAATTAGAACAGCTCGCATTGATCAGCGTAGGGAGATGGTTTCAGAAATGGCTTTCTAGCTATTGCTTCAGCCACTTATTCCATATTCATGTGCTTGTCACTGTCGTACTTGGAGATGGTATTTCAGCCACTGAACCTTCAATTTTATGGCAGGACACTGGAAGGAAGTAAAAGCAGATCAAAGCAGCAAATGATAACATTTCACCCACTGATCCTTGCAGCAAACTGCAGTCATCAACATGCAACAGCTTCCACACTTAACGATGTCCAGCTTAGATCTCGAAGCTAAAACACCCCAAATTTTAGTGTGAATCTGAATCACTCAGTTCATGTGTATCCCGAATTAACACTTTCCTGATCCAGAGCTACAGACACGCTAGACAGAATTCCCCTTTTCACTTTGCATTTTCTTTCAGACTACCTGAGCTGCACTGCACCTTGCCTCAAAGAGGACTGCATGCACTTGCCCATTCCAGAAAGACAAATTGTCAGAGCATTATTCAAGTTATTCTCAGTCTTCATTGTCTATTTACGGATTTCATCTCCCATCAAAATGTGTATGACAAGAACGGAGGGTCCTGCTTATTGAAGAGTTTGGCTCCTCTGTAACAGCCAAGAATCTACAATCTAACCTATTGATCAACAATTTGTACTCACTTCTGTGACACCCCTGCAAATATGTCTTGATGGAAATTGAGAAATTATATTGCAAATACTTTAATGACAATTTAATCTTGGTAGTAAATATTTCTAGGAGTTGAAAACACACACAATTTTAAGTGTAAAATGTCATTGTAATGCAGCACAGTGAATGTAAATGCAAGTATCATTGAGTTGCCTTAGTGATACAGGTAGGATATTTGGGCTCAGCCAGCACTATGTTTAGGGAAAAGAATAAGGATGAAAAGTGTAGGCAAGAAGCCTCTATCAGACAAAAAGACTTAGCTGTAAACTGCAGCTTTTTCAGAGGTAAATTCTTTACCATTAAAGTCCACAAAGTTATTGCATTTGCAAATGGCATGAGATGACAGTGCCCTACTTCTGCTGTTAAATACTATGAAATGAAGCTTGTTTCTCAAGAATGGCTCTTTGATTCAACTATTTGCAGTGGCATTTCAGTCAGCAAATCAAAGCCCTCAGCGGCCACTGACAGGTCATCCTGCTTGCCTTATACATCTCTGTGCATCAGAACACAAGCTGGTGGCTGAGTGAGCTCCAAAACCTTCGTAATTGACCTCACAGATGAATAAAACCTGTTTTAATAATGAAGGATGAGCAGGACAAAGGCATGGGGAAACCCGTTGATCCAGATCCACAGGATTCAAGGTATCTTTACAGGTCTTTAACTATTATAAAGTATGGATATTAGACTTTCTTCAATAGTCTGTGTACTTCATAGAGAATGTAATTATAGTGGCAAGGTTATCTTTAAGTTTAAAGTTTTGTAAAATGGGAAAAGTGGTATGTGAATGTCCTCAGATTAGAAGTATTAATAATGATATACTAACAAAACAGGTAACATTCTGCTTTACAACGAAGTAATATCTTCAGTGTATATGAAAGAAAGCGAGTATCTTCAGTCCCTACTAAACCCAGCTACCTCCAGATCAACAAAGAGAAAAATAAGAGACTGGGGGTGAGGAATCAACCAAAGTAGTCATTTCTGCTGGCCTGCTGAAAACACAAGGGCCGTGAAGCTTAGGAGCAGGAACACACCAGAGCATGGCTTCAGAGGAGAACGAGCAGGAACTAAGGGTGCTGCCTGCAGGAGTGAGCAGGACTCAGAGGAGGCATGAGCTGGAAGTGAGGAATCCAGAGGAGAATGCTCAGGTACTTGAAGGCCTTCGGACTTCAAAGACTCCAGAGCTGTAATCAAACTGAGGGAGCAAGGCATAGATGTTTCTTATTTTGCCTAGATCTGTTTCCTGTGCAAACATAGTTGGGAAAATACAGGTCCATGTGTTTCAATTATTGTGCATCCTTCAAGGAAGAAACTGGCATACACGTGAGGAAGGAGTTCCAGGGGAATCTCGAGGCATCTTAAGGCCTCCAGCAGATTGATAATTGAGTGTCACTTCCAAGAGACACTAGCAAATAGCTTTTACACTCAGCAGTTAAGATACTATCTGTATTCTGCCTAGTCAGAGATTAACAGCACACAATTCCAGTTCTGTAATATAAAAGCCAGCTGTTTGAGAAGCATCCAAAACATAAAGTTCAACCGCAGCCACAGAAGTGGGATTATGGAGAAGCGTTCAATGCCGGCATGACCTCAGTTCCAAAAAATCAGCTGAGCACCTCTGAGAATTTCTAAGTGTGTCGGCCAATGCTGAGCCCTCTGACATGTAGGACTGTCACGCTCCTTTCGCCTAATTCTACTTCTTTGTAATCCGTCTGAGCCAAATAAGCAGCATGAAATGTGCTGGAGTTTAAGCTTTAACTGAGTGAGGAAACAAAAGGAATTTTCTCATTATTTTCATTGCAGGCATATGTTGAGAGCAAAGACATTTGTTGTGGAGGGATGACCTATAAAACAGATTTATCAATACATATGCATAGAATAGACTGAAGTCTACTAACTCATGACCAAAAAGAAACCCAACAAAAGCATAAACCCTTCTACACTGTAAACGTGAAGCAGCAGCCAAAAATTTGTGTAAGAATTTTACAAGGTCATCCATATACAGAGTTGTACTGGCTTTAAAGTGGTCACTTATTAAATACATAAAATAAATAAATGATTAAATATTTACATAAAATAATCATTTACGATCAGTAGAAACTCATTTTCAACCCTCCCATGTTAAACCATCACTAAAGTTAAAACTATGTTCATGCACGATCACATCTTGTTCCAATGGACTGTTGACTCACCCAGTTACACCCTACAAGACATTAGGTCCGTGAACTTGCAACAGTGGCCCTTACAGAAAGCACAGTGCACAGAAATTGTAAATTAACATCTCATAACCACACCCTTCACTCAACCTGTCTTTCCAGAAAGTGCCCCGCATGCAGCTCAGTCAGAGAAACAGCATGTTTGCGTATACATTCTTCCCCTGCCCTGCCTCCGAAAACACTGAAATGCTTCCTTTTATTCAAAACCACAAATATTGGCAGAGATTTTGGTTAAAAATGCAGACAATCACCCCTCAGAAATTTGCACTGTTTAACAGCAAACCATACACTCATATGTCTGCAGGTCTACAATGCTTATCTCTTAAGTTTAAATACGATCTTAAACTGCACTGTTTTGTATTCACTTGCAAAGATTCAGCAACTCTGAGATTACGGTCAGCCATTCTCAAAAGACACTTTACAGATTATTTTAAGTAATAGCAGCCTTGTTATTCTGAGTGTACAAGGATGTAGGTAAGGTATAGCATACTGGTAAAGCTAGTATCTTTCTTTGCCCAAGCTGGGAAAAACTTCCAAGTTTTTAGATACTCAAATTCTTTTCCAAGTGAAACAGAGGCATCAGCCATCAACGCTTAAAATCACACCTACACCTACAAAACCTGTATCTATCCCAAACACACTGCAAAACCCCCATAGATGGGCAATGACATTGCTTTAAGAGCACTCAAAATACCTACCTCACCAGCCGGGAGAAAGCCTTTATCCACTGGGGACGCTTCCCCAGTAAAGCAGCTCTCATCTTTGAGCAGGTCACCGTGAAAATGTGCTGCACGACAAAATGAACTTCCTCCACCCTCAATCATATACCCTGGCTACCTTATAACATCAGGGACCTCAAATTACATTTCAAAATAATAAATACTGCAGCCTCTAATGGATGGTTACAGCTTGGAAGACATAATCACTATCATCACCTTTCCCCACTCAACCAAATTTAGCCTCGCAAGCAAACACCTTGTAAAACAGACTGAACCGGACCTTCCTGGAGCAACATCTGTAAGAAATACCTTTCCAGGACATTTCAGAGCCACAGACATCAGTGCTCCTCCCTAGCCTGTAAAAATCCCCCTAACACAAAATGCTCCTAACACATCGCCTTTCACATGCTTATCCCCACACTTGGATCAATGCACCATATGCCTGCCATCGGCCAACTAGGCAGAGGAAATTAAAGAAGTACTACGTAGCAGATTCAGCTTGTTTGGGCAACTGAAAGGACAAAACAACCACCTACCAGTGGGGTTACCCTTCTCTCCTAACAACCACTCAATCTCTGATCCTTCACCCTAAATCATTACGAAGATAAACTTTTTTTTTTTTTTTTTAAATCTCCAGCACAGCTTAAAAGGCTCTGGATCCAAACAATAGAGCAGGTAATTTTGCTAATCTCCACTCTCAGCAATGCCCTTAACTCCAAAGGCAGGACATTGTCCCTAACCTTTTTCACATCAGCCAACAACCTTACCTCCTTCTCCCCTTTTAACACGCCTTTGGGCCTCCGGAAGTAACAGTGACCTTTTCCTTAAGACTTGATTAATTGATTAACACAACCTAGGCGAACTCAGAACAACTGCATTATAATTTTCTCAAGAAGTAGCAAAGCCATTGGAGTTGCACTCCATGGACCTTGTGGGTCCCTTCCAAGTTGAGACATCCTACGGTTCTGCAGGGAATGACAGCTCAGCCTCCTACACTGCACAACATGGAAAGCGTTATACAAAAGTTGCAGGAAACCAAGTTCGAAAGAGCCAAAAAGACTTCTCTGCGTGCAACACAAGGTTAAGCTATGGCACTTCTCGCTGCACAACACTGTGAATGCTAAAAGCCTATATGCATTCAAAAAAATTAAAGAAAAACCATTGAGGGCTATTAAATACAAAGCAACAACTCTCTCAGGAGACCCATGTCACGTAAATCTGGATGCTGACAGAATACATGGATGCCTTCCAATACATGCTTGGTTTTTTCCTCATCTTCTTTTTCCTACGCCTCTGCTTTGGACATAAGCAAGACAGAATAAGAATATAAGAATAGATGGACCTTTTGTCTGCTCCACAAAGGCCATTTTTACAGATCCTTAGACGTCTTTTGGGATGGAAGGAGGTTGCCTGTCTAAAACCTTGGGCATTTCTTCCAGTTACTTCAGCTGCTCTAATTAAAAGATAAATAATGTGATGTTTACTTTTTGATGACATTTGAAAATCCTTTTTTTTTTTTTACTGTAAAAACAATCTTGGCAATTTATAATTAATCTCGTCCAAGAACATTAATGAATGTATTTTATATTGCCGTTCAACTACATCTGTATTATGCAAAGCAAAATACCTGTTTAGCACCTGCAGCAAGGCAGTTACTGCACTAAGGAGCGTTCTTGTCAATCCAAATTCTAACAGACATCATTAAAAAAGGACAGTATGGGAACAGTAATTACAGGAAATATAGAAACCTAAGTCATCATTTCAGATCTGTCCTAGACAGAAAAAATGCTATTATTAACAGAGAGCATTGGAAGTCTGTTCACAGAGTTCATTTTTAACAGAACACATTTCCCTGTTATGACTCAGAAAAAAGAAGACAGATGGGGCAGCAGTGCAAACGATCTTCTGTCCCACACAGCAGTACAGTGTGGCTGGAAAGCCTCTCTTGTGGCTGTCACCGCTGTCCTTGTCTCAGGACATGGTGCTCTTCCTTCCAAGATGTCAAACCTACACCTGTTAGGAGTAGGATTAGCTTTTAGCTAATCATGGGCCGAGTGTTTTAGAAGAGGCAGTGGAAAGAAGCTAATAAAAAACATGATGGTTTTCAAAGCAGTTGCCCATAAGAAGCTGTATTCCCAGGAGAGGAGGGAAATCTCCTGATGTGGTCCAATCCCAAAATGCTATCAGAATTGTTTGAGCCAGTACTGTACTGATACTAAACGTCAGTGTGTGAGGAGATGGGGAAGCAGAAGTCCATGTTACATGGAATAGAAGGACTGCAATAAAGAAAACAAAGCTATTTCTTCCCACCAAGCATTTATTACAGACAAAAACATTGCTTAGTGTAACATGAGATTACTCATGTACTTCTTTTGCTGGAACTAAGTATTATACTGTGGATCAACAGAGAGATTCAACTAAGTAACCATTATTTGTGGTTGGAATATTATAATTAGATTTGGATCCTCTCTTTAACTAAAAATCAGTCTTTGCCTCATGCCTTAGAAGATTGGGCATGTTCACTGTATACAGAAGATAAACCTCTTACAACAACTGCCAAAATTAAGACGTGACTATACGTACTTATAAGGCCCTTACCTTTACAAATGCTTTCCACAGTTAGGGGTGTAGGATCTAATTTCAGTCCTCTCTAGCAAGGGACCTACCTGTGACCACACTGGTTGTAGCCTCCAAGGGAAGAGGCAATGTCTCTTTGCACTGCTGAATCTTAGTTCACTTCCTACAGCTGAGGCAGTTGGGAACAGGCACAAAAGCAGCTCATCCCTGGTGCCCTCGTAGCCCTACTAAGGGGTAGTACTCGGTCAGGTGAGCCTGCGGTTTGTTGCATCTGGCCAAAACTAGGACAAACAGGGACTACATTCAAAACAAGGACTACATTCAAATCGTGAAATACCTGCACTGAGCAAAATACCTTTGAAAGGAGAAATTTTGTAGCAAAATCAGCAATCTGTCTCAAAAATGACAGAACCAGAGATTAATACACAGTTGTGCAAAACGCACATCAAGCACCAAATAAATACAATAAGATGGAAGAAGCTATCAATATGACAGACCTCACTAGGAATATCTCTCTACCGTGAGACAGTCAGGATGCAACTGTATCATGCTTTTCAAGAGTACGTAATCAATCGCTTCAACGTTCAACCTGCCAAAATCAGATGCTACTTAAAGTAACCAATTATCTGTACCGAAATGATCTGCAAACATCAAAGAATAACTTAAAATAAAATGACAAAGTGGGTAAGCACTACATAAAAAGAGAAAAAATGGAAAAAGTAACCATCTCTTCCCTCTTGCGCACATCAGAGAGAGGCCATGGAAACCAACACAACGCAAACTGAACTCTCCCACTCAAATTCCAGAGGCGAAGGAAAATGTAGATACTGACCTGAGTCCAACAAGAAATCTACACAGATCCTTAGGGAAAGGAACCAAAGCTCATGCATCAGCTCCAGCACTCTTAAAATACCAACATGTGATTTTTTGGGGGAGAACCTGAGCCACTGCTTCTTCTGAGCTGGGTGTTTACAACCAGCCAAGTCTGCCTCCTCTGCCCGGACACATATCCCATGGACTTCCCCTAGCAGCTCCTCCTCCTTCTAGAAAAATTACTGTTTTTTTTGAGACGATTACAAATACCTTTGGAAAGAATTCTCTTCCAGCCCTCTCTCCCATCCACCAGCTGAATCTAATGTGCTATTTGTCATTTAAACGTCTTTGGAATGAAGGAATAATCATAAAGGAGAATTAAAACCATGCCTGATTAACTTGGCTCCTCACATGTTACTTATAAACAGAGAATTCCAGTTCTCCCCATAGCTTCCATCCACCCTAGAGCCTGTATATTTTCTGCGGGGTTTAAAGAGAAAACCATCTGGTTGTTCTAAAAGGAATTATTGCTGTCTTATAGGGAAAAAGTGAAATTGCTCAAAATGTCTTTTAAAAGGAAAGCATGATAATTAGAATAATAATGGGTAATTGTGTGCTTCCTGAAACTACCCTTGTAGAACTAAGGTGTGCCATGATTGCTTACACTCCAGGCAATTCTCGTAATTCACACGGACAGCAGCCTTGTGCCCGGATGGTTCTCAGTACCTTCTACTGGAACCTCCTCAGAAAGGCGATGGAACAGCAAAACTTGCTGATGTTCACAGGACTCCCAAAGCAGCACTGAAATCCTCTGAATGAAGGAGGAGGGTGAACCCTTTTCTCTTTATTCCTTCAACAACCATCTCATTCTCAGCATTATTTTCCATTATGAATTAGCATTAGCACTGGAGAGCAGCCCACACAACGGAAGGGGTTGTTCAGGGCACCAAAGCAGCCAGTCCTTCAAAATTCCCTTTGCAGAAACCAGGAACACAGTGCTCTTTTATTAAAACAAATCCCTCTTCTCTGTTTAGGGTTAAGGAATCTGGAACTTTGGCTAGGATGCTCCCTTCACAACAACTCTTTACTGCTATCTGTGAGAGGAATAGCCAAAAATCCCCAGCAAAACAGTGAAGAATTCGTGGCTTTAAAACGAACATCTGTAGCAATAGAGTAGACATCCACAAGATCCCTAATTGCCAACAACTAAGCCTAACCCATCTGCCATTAATTTGTCTGCTTTACCTGTGATATTTTATTTCTCATTTAGAGACGAGTATAAACCGAGCAGGGAAAATTAACATTGCAAAGAAGAAATCAAACATAATGATTTACTGGGGCAAGGAAGCTATCAAAGAAATCTGCTGCACAAAATTGCTCCAGTTTATGCTTCTCCAGGGAGGCACATCCCTGACGTGCACAGCATGTGCTGCTTACCAGAAAAACACGACAAACAAAAGACAGACACATAAGCAGATTCCAGTCTGAAGTTACACCAGTTTAAATCCACATTTAACCAATGGGATTACACCAGCTCCAAGTGACCAAACACAAAATGCAGGTCTCAGAAGGAAAAAAAAAAAAAAAAAAAAAAAAGGAGCCACATGATCCTACTTTTTAGATGTCAACAACAAAAGTCATGTTATCAAGACCCTGCTTCCAGCTCTACCATTGATTTATTGTCTGACTGTGCTTCCCTCTGCTGAACCCATTTCATCTGTAAAATGGAGACGCAGCTGTTTTTCTCCTTGGAGATGAGCCTTCTGATCCAACTAACCACATGAGCACTGATAACAGCCCAAAGGAGGGAACGATCGCTCCTTCTGGAGCAGCACAGGCTTAGCTCAGCTCGTGGCAATTGTGAAACTGTATCCTCAGGGCCTGGGAAGGAAACTAGCTTTCTGGACAAACACTTGTTCATACATCAATCTCTGACCTACTGGGAGCACACAAACATAAGATCTTCATTTTTTTCCACACCCTAAAAGTATGCTTAGACTAAGAGTAACTTGCCACACTTTACCCTTAAAAATCCTGAAGGCTTATTATAAAGAATAAGAATTCAATAGTAAAACAAGCGTCACCCTCAACATTTACTCATTCTTCTAAACACAACCCAGAGGTGTCCTGAAGGCTTTTACCCTCACTTTGTCACACATGTACACCTTTCACATGAAGTGTCAGCAAGGTTAGAAGTCTCAAACTTCAGATTTGCATTACAGCCTGAAACGCTGGCTAGAAAGGGTGAAAGCCTGAAATACTCCACTGGGTAAACAGCTGCATTGACAATGCAATGCAAACATTGCCAGGGGATAACACAAAGTTTTTGAACGACAGCAATCAAAAACTAGGTATCAGGATGCTTGTAGGAATGAATGTGGTCCCACTGGATAAAGGAACCCGGTGTTTGAACTAAAGAATTAGATTTTGACTGGTTCTTTTAGCACTGACTCCCACAGTATTATCATTTGGAAGTCGAGTTAGTATGAGGCAGGCAAGCAGGCTATCAGCGTGCTGAAAATTAGCTGGATCACCAGGCTCAATCTCTCTTTCTCTCCTGGGGAGGATTTCAAGACTCAGCTAGAAAAAGACATCACCTGATCTAGCAGTAGCATCAGAAGTCTGTCCACATTGCACATTTAACTAAAATACAACAAAGAACCTAGGGGCCAACAAAGGGTTACAGGAGTACCTCTCACTCTTTACAATGCCCATTTTCAATACATTAACCTTGAACTTAAATTTACTTAAAATATGCAAAATCTGTTAAATGGCCTACAAAATTACTACTGAAATTACTCCCGATGACAAAACACCTCTCCTTGTTAAACACCCAGATGTTAACAGCAATTTGTGAAAGTCTTCAAACTAGAAACCCAAACTTCCATATCTGGGAGCTAGCAAGATTTGTATGGCGAGAGCAAGGTCACTCATATTCTCCTTCAGATACATGAAGCTGGAATTATTAAATGACTTACTGCAGACTGACTGTAATGGTTGCAACACAGAAAATCCTGCCATTGTCTGTTTTCTCAAGATGTCAAAAGCATATTGATTTATACCCATTGTACAAATTGTACTAGTGTATCAATTTAACTGAAAAGGGAGTAGAGTTCCACTATATTGTCTGTCCTGTGCCTTAAGACTCGCTACATGCCTTGTTAAAGGCATGAGACCCTAATTAAAAGGTGTCTTTCAGGTGATGCTTCACAAATGAATTCTGATGGCAAAACACATTCTTAAGCTACAGTTGGAGCATTACTAAAATATTTATTAAACACAATATCATAAATTCAACATTAAATAGCAGAGGAAAGAGAAATGCAGAGAATCATTCGCTAATGGAATTTTGCTACACAAAAACCTAAAACCAAAGTAAGATACAAAATACCATTCATAAAAATGACAGCTTGGTTTACCAGAAGCTCACTAAAAGAATCTGTAGCCCCTTTGATCAGCTACTTAAAGTGCTTCTTTATAAAGGAACAAAAGAAACGTTGTGTCTGTTTGTATTGTTGACTTGATATATTTTAAATGAAAAAAGACCAATTTTGTTCAATCAGATCAAGATGACAAGCTAGAAAAGAGCTTTAGTACATTGCAAATAGACAGAATGTATGCTATACAACAGTAAAACCTAGAATCTCTTTTAGGAAAGAGCTAATTCCCCCTCACACTCTCCATTTTGAGGGCAAACTTTCACAGTAGTCTCCCAGATTTAAAAATCAAAATCTCTTATTTGACTTTAAGTGATTGATACGCTACTAAACCTGCCAATAAATTGTTGCAGTCTTCAGCTACCTTCATCCTCTCATCTCCAAGGTTGAGGCAACTACAATGAATTACATCACATTACACAGCTGTGTTTCTGGATCTTGTGATCTGTAATCCTTATCCTACATGGAAAAAAAACAGAGTCTAGTTAATCCAGTTCCTTTTATGAGATTTACTCATGTTCAGGATTAACTGCAAACATGCGGATGCCTGAAGTCTTCTATTATCTTACCATCATGTAATTTGCAGTGAAAACATTTAGAGGCATAAGACTGAAGTGTCTACTTCTTTTGACCTAAATGACCCGTGTTACAACAGTGCATGACATGAAGCTATCAGAGCCAACAGTGCATGACCTCACAGTAAAATCAAGAAATAATGATAATTACAGATCATTGTTGCCAGCGTAGACACATTTTTAATACTGTCAGGAATTTAATAATTGAAGGATGGTTAATATTAGGTCATGAAATTAAATGTCTCCAGATAACAACTTAATATAGCAATAGGTGTTATTTGGATTAATGGGACATCTGTTTCAATCTTACTTATGTGCTAATATTTAGTGTAACAAATCCATGCAGAGTGGTACATGAAGATATCCACAGGCTCTTTTCTGCTACTCCTCACTTGATCCAATCTCTTCTGCAAAGTGGACAGTTGCTAATTGTCAAGAGAGGTAAGTGTATCGAAGGTACATTTTTGTGAGCAGTATCTGGTGAATGTTCCCCTCCTTTAAAACCTTTTCCTGTGATCTTTTTTGGTTCATCCAATCCCCAGACTTACCAGCCTTATGCTAGGTCCCACTCCAGGCCCCCCCAATCACAAGAAATATTGTCATATGATCTTTTTACTAAGCTAATCATGCTCTGGACTAAAACCTAGCCTTTCAGAGCCTGAGAAGTTCGGATGTGGTGGTGTTTGGGCTTTTTTTTTTTTCCTTTTTTTTTGGTCTCTATTTCCTACAAAGCCCTGGTGAGATCTTGTATCATGAGTGTGGAACACTGGGATAAAGTACTACTTCTCCAACTATCTGTTGGCCACATTTACACCCACTATTTTGTCTTCGAATATCTGCCTTTCTTAAGGCTCATTGCATGTGTCTTCATGTGGTCAGCTAGTGTCCCCATGCCCACCTCCGTTTTTTCATACT
This sequence comes from Cygnus atratus, assembly GCF_013377495.2. Taxonomy (NCBI): domain Eukaryota; kingdom Metazoa; phylum Chordata; class Aves; order Anseriformes; family Anatidae; genus Cygnus; species Cygnus atratus. The sequence continues at coordinate 33,159,349 of NC_066365.1, read as the reverse complement.
AATTCTAGTGCAGAAATTCTTGTTAATAGGCCTTGCATTCAAGTACAATGATGTGCAAGGTCATTTTGTTCAACTTTAGATCATGAGAAGGATGTTATGTTGCACTTTTGAGATCCATCCCACAACACGCAGCTTAAGGAAAAAATAGAAAAGATGCCTTTGGGCCATTTTGTTTTGTCTTTCTTTTGTCATGAGCTGCCTCCGGAGATCAGAAGGTCATGGATGCAGTAGCTTATCAAAAAACGGCGTAAGTCATGAAATGGTCCCCAGTGTAATTCACACAGCCCTGCAACGCTGCCCATGATACAAGAGAAGTGTTGCACTGCACTTTAAGTCTTGGATGCTTCACTATTTAGTTTTCCCTCAGTTTTTACAGCAAGGAATGCTGGTCTTCCTGTGGCTGCAGCTCTCCTCCCAAAGATGATACAGACAGACTAGGGATAAGAAGAATGTCACCCAGCAATTTGTCACCATAGGATTAGGCTTCCATGATAACACAGAATAAACCACGGAGTGCAGCAGTATCAATTAGCAGAGTACATCATGTAACTAAGGTAGGCTCTGGTCACCTCTGGCCTAGAAAGAGCAGCGAGACATGCACAAAACCACGCTATCCTTTTAACAGTGATTTTTCTTCCACACAGCTCATCGTGGAAAGCAGAACTAACGTAACACCAATGGTCAGTGAAATTGAGAAGGTGATAGAAGATACACAGATGTTTAACAGGTTAGAAACTAAGTTCAGTGCTGACAAGAATGAAATACTGCAAAGCTGCATTTTCTTCAACACAATGAGCAGCTTGCTAATTTCTCTGTGCTTTCCATGGGAGAATTTGGAATCTGTAACCCAGACAATTTAGGGCAGTATTTTATTGTCAGGGTTGGTCCACGTTTGTAATTGCAATTCTTTGCAATTGTAATTCGGGGGGGGGGGGGGAGGGGGAAGGGGGAGAGAAACTAAAAACTTTTTCTTTTGGTTACAAATTAGTACTTCTAAAATACACTGCAGAGAGAAATGGTACTGGTGGGAAGGACCAGCCAGATGAAGTGGGAACAGACTGAAACTGTTTCAACCTTACATTAAACATTTTGATAAAATTAGATTTCCTTTTGATAATTATTTGGATACATTTGAAATTATTGTAACATAACCTAATAAAAGTTTAAGCATGTAGACAACAACTGCATCTTTTAAAGAAAAAATAAGTATTTTTAATTATAAAATACCAGTCTCTGTATTTTCTTTTAAGCAGATATGAGTAATCAAAGACAATGACAATAATTTCACTGCAATTACAGAAGCACATGTCTGGAAACAGCTACAGTGCTATTGGGGATTTGGGAGGGAAGAGACAGGCACCCTCTCTTCCATTACAATGTGTGGTAGATACAGCACATCAGCTGTGCTACAAGTTGCTGCTTACAGTTCCCTCTGTTCTTCTGACTATGAAAACTACCCCAGTGTACCGTAAACATGTAGTAACAACAACAACAAAAAATGAGACTAAAATAAAATTAAAAGGTCATGTCATGTCAGAAGGCTGGACACCAGCAGTGTCCTTTGGAAAGGCGTTTCACAAGGGTGAGCCACTGCTAGCTTCTCTGCTCAATCACCAAACTTCATTAAAATCCCATTATCCACCAAGAGATATGGAGATCTTATTCCTTGGAGAATAATTGACTGAAGAGTTTGGAAATAAGGCAAAAGGGAAAGAGATGGTTTGTTGTTGTTTTGTTTTCCTCAAATGAAAGGATAACAAGGAGGAGAACTAGAGAATTTTCAGAAGCTTAAGGGAAAATGTGGCCTTACAAATCAATAGCTTTGGAAGTCTATGGCAATTCCTGATGGAAATTCTGGATAAAAATAAAATGCGTGCACACACGTGTGTTTTGCTCAATACCTGTTTGTTTGTTTCATCCAATTTTGAAACCTTAGGTATGATAGGATCAGAGTTAAGTGTTGCTATTCTTGACTGAGCCAAGACTTATCTTCCCTGCTACAAAAGCAAACGCTCCAAAGAACACAGAAGCAAAAGTTGTAAGTGCTTCTTATCCTAAATCACAGTTTTACAAAACAACCCTGTACATGATACATAAACAAGCCTTTCGGACTTGAAGCGCTCAGAGTTACAGTGTAGTGAACCTGGTTAATTACTTGAAAAATTAAGGAATATTAAACAATTACCTTTATCAAAGTTATTTGGGTATGTTCTTACTGTTACCAGAACAGAGAAGTTGAAGAAAGGCATTTTTATTTTTTGGCTAATTTCCTAATTCATCCCATAAAAGGAAAGAAAGTAAAGAAAAAAAGGAAAAGAAGGGAAGAATAAACACAGGAATATGGTTCTTACCCTGAAGAGCGGCAGTCTGGTTTATTTCTTTCAGAGCGATCTGTGAGAAAGGAGGCATAGTATCAGCACAAAACTTGGATGTTCTTTAGCAACACTAGCACAAAAGTCTTAAAAGAACTGTCACACCATATGACTAGCAAAACCAAAAGCTGATTCTGTCATAAAACTGTTTTTCTACACTGCACTGTTCTGCCTGAGAAAAAGTAAAATCACAGCAAGCTTAATATTTATTAAAATTCCTCTATTCCAAACAGTGTGTATTTCATGTTTTGTTTTAATGCTTTAGAAGCTTCCCCTCCCTTTAGCTAAAATGAATAAGACTTTAGTTCAGGGTAAAAATAAGAGGGAGGGAAGAGGAAAAAAGCAAAACCACAGATTACTCAGCGCAAAAAAATCATTCCATGAATCATGGCTGGCAGAGTTCCCTGACAGGATGGGAGAAAAATCAGCAGTTGGTTGCAGCAACATCTGCAAATACACTGAATCCAGTGCAGCCCCGTCATTAACTCTTCGACTTCGGTGTGTTCTAGATACGGGATATTTCTGTGCTTTCAGAAAGGGTTTTGTTTATTCAATGACTACTTCAAGCAGCTTATCTGCACTAATGACATTGACCAGCAACAAACATCTACACAGTACAATCACATGAACTCAGATAAACTGCTTTTGCTGACCAATTTATAAGTTCCTAGAACCATCTCCAGATACGTTTCTACATCTTGATTGATTTCTGAAAGCTCTGATACAAAAAGAAAGTAGAAAACACTTCTAAGAGCAAGATTCATCAAACAAGCATCATAAAACAGCGTTATTAGAATTCACACGCTCAGTTATGTTGTAAGTCCAGAACATCTCTTACCGCAAGATTTTTGAAATGATAGAAAAAAGTGAGACTTGTGTCCTCCTAAAATGTGTATTTTCTAAAGTTAGAGGTTTTTTTTTTTATCATTTGTAACAAAAAGATCGACTATGCGATTAGAAGGGTGTTCTTACACCTATATATAATCAACTCTGACCATTGTGATTTTGCTTCTGGTTCCATCTGTGTATCTAGTCAAGAGAAAGCTATATTCCCCCCCCTTAGTAACAGTTTACTGAAAAGCTTCCCTACCCTGACGAGTAAGAGTCTTCTTAAAAAAAAATCATACTTACAGACTGTATTTTGAACCCTAAGCTCCGCACTTGAGCTAGAATTTCTTCTTCTTTTATTAGCATGTTTGTTCGTATAGTTTTATCTCATGTACAGAAGAAATATTCTCTTCTCCCAAGTTTTACATGCTCATTTGATTACGTTTTGATAAAGTGGTAAAAAAGATCATGTCAACAGTGCCCAAAGGAATACTAATGCTTTTTCCATCCACAGGTGCTCCTATTGAACTGTCATAGCCACAGAGCGTATAATTCATTGTCTTTCTGACTCACAGCGATCTCCATTTCATCACACTGCATGCACCTCTGTTAGCTATTAACAGCACGAGATAGCTCAAACCAGAGTTACAGCAGCAGTTGTTCTAAGACACACAGAAAAGCTCCTTCCATTTTCATCACTTGTTCACATAATCCCCTAACCTATGAGTATGCAAAAAAAAAAACAAAAAAAAAAACAAACAGGCAGTGCCTCCTACTGAAATCTGCTTGCCATCTGTTGCTTGCTACCAGCGTCCCCAGTTATTTACACAACCACCATGTAACAGCAGTCAGATAAAACCTTCCCACCTATAGTACAATAGTGTGGATGTACCAGTGAGAAGGAAGAAAAGAGTCACAGAAGATGTAAACTGAGCATATGTGGGCTCTCCTCTCAGCCCACATCCAACTGGCAGATCCACCACAGCCCGGCCATGCCTCTGAAACCTGCTCGCTCAGATCAGTGCATTTCCTTCTCTCCTTCATTTTATTGCAAAAACAAAACATTAGTGTTGTTTTTACACATTTTATTAACTGCTAAATACAGAGAAAGAACATCATCCACATATACTCTGGTCTTACCAAAAAGAACAACGGGAAACGTAATCCTGCAAGCATGCAGTTAGTTTTTTTAGAGTAGAAAATAAAACCTGTACATGCTTACAGCTATTATGAATTTAATATTCTAAATTTGTTTAGTATCAAGTGTAATAAGAGACTCAAACTTGACTCTTTCTACTTAGCACCTTAATTTTGCAATTCTGGATGTTGTTTTAATATTACGTACAAGCACCAATTCAACTAATGTCACACACCTCTAGAACATGAACACACAGAATGAACAGGCAAATCTTAACGTATATTGCACAGTACATGCATATACATACAGGTATATATTAAATATAAATGCATATACAAATCCCAGCTGAATGCCCACAGCTGGCTCTTTTACTCTGCATGTTACTTCATCAACTGAGATCTTTATGCAACCTTTTCTAACAGAAACAAGCAAGAAGACAGCATAGAGACAAAGATCTGAAAATCAAATCTTGCATTACAGATTTTCCTTCACATCAAAGAAATAAATTCCCAGAAAACACCATGGGACATGATGTGTTCCCAGTATGATACCGTACGTCCTTCAATTCTGAACTCTGGAAGGCAAAACAGCATGTCAGATTAGAGCAAGCACGGGGTGTGCACTGGACTAGCATGCACGATGAGGAAGGCAGTCCACACGCAGACACAGGAAATTTGCAGGCAAGAATTATGCTTCCACTGACAGCTTCTACCTTCAAGAAACAAGCTTCCACAGATGAGATACTTGGTCTATTTTCACCATCTCCGTGCTACTCGAGTAATACAATTCCTTACTGCGTGTGCAGCTGCCGTCAAATACGGTACGAATTGCTAAACCTTTGCTGCCCTTAAACAAATACAGCCTGTGTGGACGAGTATATTATCCTTGTTCAGCAGCAGGATACAGCGCAAGAAGTCAAGGAGCTGGCAGGTGGAGCAGATGAGGCGGAAGAAGTCAGAGACTTCTGGCTGAGGTTGGGAAGACCAGTGCCAAGTTTTAAACGCTGCAGAAGAATCAAGGAAAACATCAGGACACAAAGATCTGCTATTCATACCACAACTGTTTGGCAAATCTGGTGTTTATTTAGAAAATCATACTGTGTATATTTCATCAGTAGCATGGACATGTTATGCCTTTTTTCAGCATTCAAAACTGAGCAGCAGACATATATGTCATATTCCAGTTGCTTTTAGAAAGGGTCAGGTTTCTTTAACTGGAGACTTTTTTAGCCTTCAAGCATGGGAAAATTATCTTGTTTGTTTGCTTTTATTTTGACAGAACAATTTTTCTTCTTGAGGAAAATATAAACATAACCATCAGGAGAAAAATAACTGACACACTTTATTTCAGTCGTTCCACAAACCCAGAATAGCTGAAGATTTTGCCAAAAAGACCACCAAAGCAGAAAACAATAGCTTTTAAGTCACGCCTCTTGCCTTTGGAAGACAAGCAAAGAAAAGGGGAAAAGGCAACTCGTACCAAAGAGAGCCATTGTTTTTCTCTGTTTATTGTGCAATATTCTCCAAAGCATCTTGTTGCTAAGAGTGACTTCTACTGAAAAGTGTGCTCTCACTAGAAAAAAATTTAAGTGTAAACACGAAACGCTGTTGAAAAAGGAGCGGAAAACTAACAGACATTCTGCTGCTTTCAACCTGCAAAGTAGAGTGGGGAGCTTCCAACGCAGTAACCTCTGCACACACAGATCCAACTTCCTACCCTTAATCCCTCAGCTCAAGCTCTTTTAAAAGAAGCTGAATTGGCCGAAGAGGACAAAGGGAGGCACACACTATGTCCACTTCGGGTAAATACTGTATTTTAATCCTAACTATGGCTCTTGAATGGAGCAGCCGCCAGAGGGGGCAGGACATCCCGACACTCTCCAGGAGGAGATTTCCATTACAGCAAGCTTGTCTGTCTCTATTGTCTTTAGCCCACCATGGCACTGCAGTGGTTTCATAATGAAAAGTAGTAGGAGATGCTTGTAACAATACTTCTGCAGCAATGTCAAGCCTCTGTAAAAAAAAAAAACAGGCAACAGAAACAGTGGGCTTTTAAGCAGTACTGTTGCCAGTGGTGCTGGCAACACCAAAATACAAAAACTACAGAGAAGTCATTCTCAGAACAGGCAATTGTTGAAAGTGACTAAACAAATTGCTCCAACCCACATGCCCCAGTCCCCAAGGAGCATACTTTTGTAAGCTTCTAGGCCTTAAAGAAGCTAGGCACTAAAAATGATGCAGCAACCTTAACAAGACATCATGCAGAAATACAATGGCTACTACCATTACATTAGCAACTTCATTTTTGTAATCTTGACCAGCTGACCCAGCTGATCACTTCGCAACAGTTCCCGTTAGCCAACTGCACCAGATCAAACAGCCCCAAATTTCCACTTCAAGTTGTCAGTGTACATAAGGCCCAACCTCAAACAAAACTGCACGTTCCCTGGGCAAAAGATCTGCAGCTGTGCAGGATTTGCAGTGCTTGTTTTATTTGCACTGAGATAAGCTATAGCGGCCTCCGGTATTGCCGTATTTCTGCCTTCCATTTCGTTAAGGTGGGATGTGGCTCTCAGAGACTCCTGCTTCTTTATAGCACTCCTCTTGGGTAAGGAGTCGTAACAATGCAAATCAGTTCCAGGGTACGGAATCTACTGTAAATTTCATTCAGTTTGATTAGGAACTGCTATACAATAAAAACTGCAAGACCGAACACTTATCTATATATTTCAGTATTGTAGCAGCAGAGTCCCTTATCAGTTGTTTAAAAGGCAGGAAGCATGAGGAGAGATTAATGAGAGGCTTTGAAGAAATTTTTCTCATTTAGTTTAACGTATAGCTTTCCCTGCCCTCCAAAAGGCCACAAAACCAGGACACACACCAAGTTTACAACCATAAGGGCAGACAGTTTTTATACCTTCTTTAAATTCTACAGAATGCTGCTGAATTCCAGAGCAGTAAATTGGGGAAAAGAATGGATTACACACCCCGCTGCCCCCCAAATGAAATGTCACTGGCCTGTCCATTTTAATACTGAACGGTAACTGAGTCTTGTAGGCACACAGCATTCTTGCAGTGTTTTAGTCTTGGAAGCAATGCTTTCTTCACTCCTAAGCATGACTGATATATGGCCAAGGGAAAACCAAAAAAAGAACAAACATGTAAATATGTACAGAAGAATTCATTGAACCTCTGGGTGAATATTTAACCTTGAGACCTACTGACCACCATACAGCTTCTAATTATCCAAAGGCCATATTTTTCAATTGCTAAAGAGATTAACAGTGAACTATACTCACCTTTAAAGCCTTCTGTGTACTTGTGTGATATATAAATGAAAAAAGAATTTACTGGACAACAGGGGCCACATCTACCAGTGCTATGTTTGCTGCCAATTTGTTTTTGTGGCTGTGAATTTCTAGGCTCTTGTTCTTGCTCCAGTGTTACTCCTGCAATGCAACAGCAAAATTGTGTGGGCATCAGTGTAAGCACGCATAGCAACCATAAGAGAGGGGCTGATGCAGAGAGATGAAAGACAGGAAGGACTGTGTAAGTTCTCTGCTTCTCAAAATGGTCCATGTTGTAGTAACTTAGACCAAGCTTAGCACCGGTTCCCTGTTCTAAGGCCATGAACAATAAAAAAAGTATGTGAGCAATCAAACATATGCAGCATATCCATATGTTAAAACACTTGTAACTTCTAAAATTTAAGCAGGAAATTCAACATACATTTGTTTCTAAAGGTGTTTTTTTCAGGAAATGAGCAACTTCTGAAGGTGCAAATCAGCACATCTTTAGACAAGACATTGCAGCTGGTCAGTGCAATGTCGTTCTTAGATGATGTACTTCAGGCTCATAGGACTAAAGCATGCAGAGCTCCCAGAATCACAGTGGGAGCTAAAAGGAAACCTACTACTTAATTTTCTCGATAACTTCACAGAGTGAAGTACCAATTGACTCGTCTTTTTGATAGACTAAAGATATATAACCACAAAATACCTCCCTCTCCAGGTATTTCAGAAATGTTAAAATTTACATTTCTGAAAAGCATTTCACTGACGTTGCCAGCATTCCCAATAAAAGGAAATTATCTTTCAAGAGCATGGTACTGCCACTTCCTTCCCAGAGATGTAGCTTGCCTGTATAGGCTCTGTTTATTTCTCAGTAACACAACAGAGCTCAGTCTGACACTAGGTCTGTTTGCCATAGAGTGCTGATACACAACAATAAATAATATAAAAAAAATATAATAAGAACCATTTTAAGTTTTCTAAAAGGTGTATGGCTTGCCTTTTTTTTTTTTTCCTCCTCTTCCTGTTGAACAACAGTTCCCTAAAACTTGTGCATTCCTGGCCACAGGCAGGGACAATTTCAGGCTGAGTGCAGGGAATATCACTTCCACCATTTAAGCAATTTCCTTTGACCTACACGGTACAAACTAATCTGTTGTAGAAACAGCCTTTGTTACATGCATTTCAGATAATCATGCACAATTTTTGTGAATTCACAACCTATTTTATAACTTGCAAAAGATGTAATCTCTATTTGTGAAGTACTGATATTATATAGTAGGAAGATCATTTTTGGATACCAAACATTTTGCAGATTTCACCATTCCTTTCCCTCCAACAATCCTCCACCAACCCCACCCTGATCTGGGGGCAATGCAAAGTTTTTGGAATTTGCTTATCCAAAATAGCACCTTTCTATTTTCGAGATGCCAAAAATCAACAACAGTCTCCAGAGTAATCTTACACATTATACCCTTGGAAGTCAAGTCTTATGTAATGTGTGTGAGACATGAATTCACAATAAAGCGCTGAATGTATCAGCTACAGATATTCCCACTTCTGTATCACAGGAAATGAATTCAGCTTTAAAATAAACTAACAAGAAAAAAAAACTTAATTACTTCATCCTGTGAACCCGCTGACAGCGATGCTGACAGTACAGCTTCTAAACCTTCACATATGAATCTGGAATTTAGGTATTGTTGTTAGTGCAAGCAAATGTATAGGTCTGTATTTTGGGGGGAATTTGGAGAATAGGGGGATGAAGAGAGACAGAAAGAAAGAAAAATGCTTATTACAATAACTGATTGAAACACACTCAATCATAGAAGAACAACCTCTATAAAAAGAGAATAAATGTACCAGGCAAATAACAATATTTATTTCTCTTCAGATACCACTGAAATAGTCAATAGATTGTTAATGGAATATTTTTTGGTCCCATGTCAGCATTTATGCCAATTTTATCCTCCAAATTATCCCCAATTATCCCCAAATTGTTTACCCAGTCCAAATAAAGACAGCTAACGAGAACATTCTTAAACCTCAATTGTTCTGTAGCAAGTACTGATTTTCTATAAAAGTGCATTCGAAATTAGCCTATTAACAAAAGATTTTCCTCCAGTGACATTGATAATTCTGCCCAACAGCCACACAAAAATAAAAAATTCTAGGAAAGCAAACAGAACAACTGCTTCTCATGTACATTGGATTTTTTGTAAAATCCACAAAACAGGTTATTCTCCAAAAGGTCTCTTGCTCTTTACACTAAAATAAAGATTAAAGGATTCAGAAACATCATTAAAGGGACTTGTCTGAAGATTTGAAAAGTGGAATTGTTTAATATTGTTGGCATATACCAATAAACTGTTGGAACCTGAGATAACCCTGATCCATTGACATCGAATACACGCTTAAAAGTTGTGCATATTATATGATAATGCAGAGATCAGCATCCAAAAGTCATTTTTTAAGACATGAGTCACCTGGCATTTTGAAAGCATTTTACTGATGTGTGAGATGACTTCATACACATCCCACCCCGAGGCAAACATTAAACATCTACCAAATCCTCTTCAAGGTACCTTTGTTATGGCGTAACACGTACATGTAATATGCACATTTGTGTCCTTTGGTCCTTGAGGACCATCCTGACCAGAAGTCAGGATACAAAGCAATGTTTTATAACGAGGGAAAATAGGAGACAATGAAAGAGGGCGACAACAAGGAAATAGCAGGTCAAAAAATACAAACAGCACCCACTGGGAGCGGAGTGGCAGGCAAGCCTTCAGGAGCACAGGGTTTTTACACCACTTTGTAAGAACCTCAAGCATGCTCAACAAAAAAGAGCATGGTTTGCAATGCACAGGTTGGTGTGCTATTGTTTATTTAAAACTTGAAAGCTATGGATGACTTCAACACAGCTTACAAAACGTAAACATATACAAATCATAATGAAAATACCAGGTCTCTTTGTGAACAAAATGAAAGCTGTCACAACTTTAAGAAATGCTTTTAAAATGACCATTTATATTATAAACATACACCTTTCATTCTTCACATCTGGCCCCCCTGTTCTAGGCAAGAGCTGACTGTGCCTGTCTCTGGGCTCCTAATTACAGTATTTCTCAAAATCCTCTCATCTGTTTTTCTGAATGTTCAGCAAATGTACTTCCTCCTCCTTTCAGGCTCTCAGAAAACACACAATCGAGAGCAGCTATTATAGAAGTAATTTTTAAGGAGCTTCTAGCCTTGACATCAGGTTAGTGCACCCGGTCCTCAGTCTTATAAACGCAAATGCGGCTCTCCTTCTGCTGCTCCTCAAGGAAGCAGTTCCTCTCTACTGTCCAAGGAGAGGCTTCAAACGCCAGCAGCTTTAAACAAATGGCAAGAAGATGGCAAAGCCATAAGCATCCTGAAAAGCTGAAAACAAGGGATCCCCTGGTTACCACAGAAAAACCATGGGTTCCTGGGCACGCTGGTAATGCTACCAGAGACCATTCAAATTCCTCAGCACCTTGGAGAAACAGCTCTCCTCCCATGTGCACCCAGACCCCTCCTTTTCCCCACCCCACTCCTGTGCATACGCCAAAGAGGCGACAGAGGATCCATCACAGGCATCCAACTTCTGTAAACACATTAATAAGTACCTCTGCTTTGCTAGGGTGCCAGGAGCATAATGACTCAATTAAATAGTTCTTGGTGATGGATCCACCAACCCCAAACCAGTGGACAGGAACTGGAGAAATGAAACGTACCTAGAGTCACAGTGGCAGATACCACGCATTTCCCAGAGCGGATGCTGGTGCTCTGCAGAAAGTTATGCTTGTTACTGCTGGATACATGAGGTGTGCAGTGTTCTCCCATCTCATCATTCACTGATACCTGTCCCACTCTGGTACTGACACTCTTCCAAGCACTGTCTAGACCTGCTTAAACAGAGGAGGTAGTGGACTACAGCAGGCACCCCACACTCTCAGGTACCCCATTTTCAGGTGAGATTCATCATTCTGGTTTAGTGATTACTGTGTGTTTTTTCAGACCTACTCAGAATCATTTAAACCTTCAAGAAAGGCCTAGAAAGGTCTTGGTAAGACCTTCCAGACCACCATGTCCAACCATCAACCTGAAAGGCTGACAGCCTTACGGCAAGTGACAAAGCTTGCAGTATTTGCCATCAGATCAACTGTGGCATCTGACAATGACATTTCCAAAGCCCTAGGTAAAAGGAGAGATTTTTCCAAAGCTCTAACTTTGATCCCGAGTTCCACATTTCTATTAGTTTCTGCACTGTAAATTTACAGTGCAGACAATTGTAAAATGAACACTGAGGGAACAATTTCTTATGTGAAAGTTATCAAAATGCTGAGCTTGTTTCCAGGTATTTATGTCCCATCACTCTAACAGGATGAGCAAACAGTATTTCAATAATAAATAACATCACAGCACTCTGTTCACTCAAAAATTCTTGTAAGTGATTTAACACAGATGTGCACAACCTGAATCAATTTTCACGTGTAGATCTGTGATATTGACTGCTTGGGTTTTAATACAAGACAGACTGCATGATGAATATAAATTTATCACCTTAAGAAAACAATTTACATTAATTTTAGCTTGCCTCATGTAAATAGAAACAAAATGTTATAGCTGAAGAAAATAATCAAATAGCTTATTCTATGCATACAACATTCTGTCTAGAAGCAGAATGCATCAGAAACACCTTTGTAGGAAACACAGTGCTTGAAATTTACCTACAGCTTTTAGAATGTGATTCACCATGTCCAAAGCCACACTAAAAAAGCAAAATATTTATGGGAAATTCATCATCATAATTCAAGAATTAGTGATTATCCAGTAAAAATATCAACCAGCATATAATAGGTAGTAATTGATTACGTATAATGAAGAAGTAAATTGCGTTCCTTGCTATGATGTAACATTTGAAGATCAAAAGTATAAGTGGTGTCAAAAAGGAACCGAAGCCATGAAAGGTAAAGCACTGGGTAACTATTTAACAGAAACTTTCGTATCAGCCTCCAAGAAGTTTCTAAGGTGTTGGCTGCAGAGGATAAGCAATCCTTTTTGGAATTAAAAATTAAAACTTAGTAGAGGTTTCTTGCATACTTCATTGAAGACACTTGTAGGCAATTGTAAGACCCAGGTTACTGAACAAGATGATCCTTTTGTCTGATCCAGCATAACTTTGCTATGGGCATGACAATTATAAGCTTCTTGTCCTGTGTTTTTTAAGTTTGCACAATGGGGCATAGATAAGCCAGTATCGTGGCTCTGAAAGTCTGAGGCAATACATCCTTTTAGTTACAGGAGTGACTATATCACCCATTCAAGATCTTCTGCATGTTCTGATCCAATCACATTTTCTACAAAAACCTCAACAAGCTGACTGAGGTGGTGATTCATATACAAAATAAATGCAACACCCCCTTAAAAAGCTTAGAATAAAAATAAATAAAAATAAGCAGTAGGAAAGAAAATGAGCAGTGAGATTTGTTGCATTCAGCTTCTAATTACAGTGTGAAATTTTCAGCTTGACTTCTGTTGAGCCCTTCAGGTTGGCTTCAAATGCAGCTACTTATAGCCATGTTCCTCTGGTATCGATATGGCAGGTATAGATTTGTTGTGTCGTAACTGAAAAAATTCACAGACCAGTTAAGTTCATCTTCAAAGCATCTTATATGGAATTCCATTAAATCTTGTTAAAAGATCCTTAATTCTCAAGTCAGAATGTCAAATTGATGTTTTTAGAATAACAAGTCCAGTCCATACAGAAGTGCTGATTTACAACACCTGAAGCAGTTAGCGTAACACAGCACTACATCGGATGATCAACTTAATATTGATATCCATAGAAGTCTGTGTCTTTCAAAATTCGTAAAGCATTGGAGGAAAAAAATGAAGTTTTTCTGCTCTGTCTCATCATCTGCTAAATCTAGGCTTTCCCCCAAAACTTAAGTTTGTCTTTCACTGAGGGGAAGGATGGTTGCCAAGCATAAAGCATGGATCAACAGATGATATATGGTCTCCTCAAGTCTGCAGTTGGAATGCTTCAGTAACTTTGTGCACGCTATTTTTCAAGGGAAGAGTAAAAATCTTGTCTAGAAATCCAGCTGATGCTTCTACTCCAGTTGAAAAACTGAATATGTGAGGCAGGACTGCCCAACGGTAAGGTTGAAGGGTCCAGGCTATTTTAGATGAGCAAAGAGGAGGCAAACGAACTATCTAAAACAAGCTATCTACACAGCTGCCTGAAGGGGAGTAACAAAGATCACAAATGCAAACTCTTCCTGGTATTAGCAGACAATATAACAAGGGGCAACAGTCACAACTGTGGCGTGGGAGGTTCAGGCTTTAAGTGAGTAAAAATTCCTTTACTCGGAGGTAATGCAGGGCTGGAACAGGCTGCATGCAGAGGCTGTAAATCCTTCTCTTTTGGGAGACTATTCATGACATGACTAGAGGAAGCCTTGGTGGATGGATCTAGTCTTGGTAATAGTCCTGCTTCAAGCCGGAGACTGGACTAGGTGAGCCCCAAAGCTCACTTCCAGCCAAGGCTGCCACACTTCTGAGCCACAAAATCATCAGAGCAAGGACATTATACAATGCCCTATGCAAAGCACTGTATTTAACTAGGGATGATAAGCATCAATGGGAGATATTTATGTCATATGGCTTTAAGCACTATCAAAATAAAAATTCATGCTGCACATATTGTATGAAATACTTATTGAAACTGCATGCTCAGAACTACATTAACTTTTCACAGAAAGAGGGTTAATACCACCTCTCTGTTGTTTCCAGATTTTAAGTCAAGGCTATACAGTCAAAAGTAACTATTTACAATTTTATTTACAAATACTAAACTTGTTTCATCTGAAAACAACAGCCACTGTGGTAAAAACTTCTTCAAATCACAGAACGGTTTTTGTTGGAAGGGACCTTAAAGGTCCCAATTTCCAACCTCCTGCCATGGGCAGAGCCCAGGTTTCTTGCTCAAGGTTCTTGCAGCGATGTTCTGACTCACTCTGCCCTTTGCTGTCCATCCCCTTTATTTTGCAACAACCCTGATTTATTACTTGTTACCTTGACAGGAAGCGATTGATTGCAACACCCAGTTAACAACGTGGTTTTGGACAATCATCACTCAATGGGTTGTTCTCTTCGGCTATAATCTCACCGCTCCTTATGCAATGATTCATTTTTGTGCCTTGCTTTGGCTATAACCTAAGTGAAGAAGATCTATTTCATCACTTAAGTCTTTTACTATTACTAGTCCTTCTACAGTCTCCTTGGCTAGGAGAAGACTACTCCCTGTTGGCTATCACAAATTATTCAGTTATTTTCCTTAGAGCTGCTTTTATTTTTAGAAAGCTTGTTTCTTCAGAAGACACAACATTCTTTGTGGTGCAGTCTATGCTCTTTCCCAAGTAACTGCAAGAAGTTTTTTTTCTTGCCACTGACAGCACACTTTAATTTCAAGAAAGCATGATGAGTTTCCACATACGGGCTACATTATTATATTCCACAAAAATTTTAGTTAGCTTCTTATATTTACCTCAAGCAAGCTAGATTCCAAGGCTAGGAAATTTAGCGGAAACATACAATAATTTTGGTGGGTTATGGGAAAGGCCTAACCAGGTAATTTTTTAATACCGACATGATACAACATATTAGCACTACTTCGAGATTATTTAATAAGAACTGCATTATTTGTGCTCTTTAAATTTTAAGTGTTTTACTGTGGTGGGGCCTCAAATAATTATCAGGACTGTAGCCCTTGAGCCTGCACTGAGACTACAACAACATGAGACCAAATCCCAAGAGAAACAGGTAAGCGATGTCCAGCTGGCAATTAACCCTACCACACCTGAACTTGTGCTCTGACTAATTAAATAAATAACCAACACCCCCAAACTCTCTTCCTCAAACTTTTTGTGAGTTCTTGTTTGCACACGGACAGACTGACAGATCATAGCTATACCTTACGCATTTATTCAAGACAAGTGATCTATTTTGTCATGTTTATCTTTAGGAAGAGAGATGAATAATGGCTAACGTATACCATTATCAATAACAGATGATAAGTGATTACTTTTGCTACAGATGAGCAGAACAATTTCCAGATCAGAGCTGAAGGACAGAGACATGCAGATGATGAAGTTTCCATTTGAACAATGCTGATTTCTGTTCCATACGAAGAAGAGCTTTCTGTTTCTTAAATATAAGGTTTAGTTAAGATACAGGAACACAGTACCTAACTCTTTGAGCCACCTTTGTCCTCATCACATTTTGTCTCTGCTCAGGGTCACAGGCAGTCCCTGGAAGCTGCTATGGTCAAGCTGTTTATGTTATGATCCAGTGACCCCTAAAGAAGATCATCACTTAATCCATCTCTAATGCTGAATTTCATGAAGAATCTCACATCACCTTATTCTTTTCTTCTCAAGACTGAATACATATTTTGCATTAACTTGGGAACAACTGCTGAGTGTTCTTGTATCAAATTCTTATCTGAAAAAAAGTCCGTGATGCCTGCAAATTACCATTCACTGAATTTTATCAGCCACACTACACAAACGTACCCCAGTAATTTTTCAGCATGTTGAGCAGGGAAATATTTAACCTGAATTTGTTAGATTGGATACAGCTCATTGTTCTCAGCTTCCAAAACAAGTCAGCACCAGTTTGATGTGGGACCGTAAAGTATTGATCCAACTGTGAACTAGATCTTGTTTTGGCTAAAAACCAAAGCATTCAGTCAATCAACCAACCAGAAATAGATAATCCCACCCATAATCTGAAATTGCCCACTAGAGCTGAAAAAGTTCCAGAAAACACTTGAAATACTGTAGAGAAGCAGAAACAAAAAAACGACCAGAGATGTCTCAGTCAGCATAGCAAAAGTTGTGTGCAAAATTTACACCCAATACATAGGAACAAGCCACAGACAAGAATTTATGATAAAAAAAGAGCGATATTAAATTAAATCAAAGCCTTTCCTTGTATTAATGACCATCTATACTTTTTAATACACACACAGTACAAATCACAATAGCTCTTCATTATGAACTCAGTTTTTGTTACTGACTTCTATATTTGGCTTTCTTTTTTTTTTTAATGTCAAGTACGGAAATATCTGCTACATCCATAACAGACTACTCTTTCTCTAGGAACGCTGACCAGAATTCAAAATGAAATAATATAGATACTAAACATGTTTAAAATTGCGTGTGCACTTTAGATAACACCAGAATACTGAGACTCTCTTTCACTCCTAATGTGGCAAGCCTTTTGTGCTCAGACACACAATTAACCAATGCATTTCAAAACTAACATTTACTATACTCACTTACTCACTATAAAGTTTCTTTATTTGAGTCTGTACTCATAAAATAAAAAGCTCACCGAAACAGGAAGGTATCCAAAGTTAGACTGGATAAAGCATGCAAGTCTATGGGAAAGAGGATTTTAGGTTGTTTTGTTTTCTTTTTCGTTATTCACTTCATTAAAAACAAGCTAAACAAGAAGATTATAATCATAAAATAAAAAAGAAAAATATCCAGTAAAAATCCAGTGTTCTCTGTGACTTCCCTGAGTAAGAATCTGTATGGCAGGCATATGCAACATGAGGGTAAAATCTATCACGTTATTTTAAGATGAAATCTATCATGTTATTTTACTTACGTATATTGCAGTAAAAAAAAAAAAAAAAAAAAAGTTTCCTGAAAGACTGGCTTCCTTTCCCACAGCAGGTGGCTAGGAGATTCAGTTTAATGAACCTATGTAGCTATTTTTATTCTTCACAATTTTTAAAGAATATATCCTACTTCTACTTCTCCTCCTTACCACTTAAAGGAATTATATATAAAAAAAATCAATCATTTTCTCAAAGGGAAAATAATTTCTTTAGAAGATTCTCAAATTGCTCTACTTGTTACCTTCTCCCAGTCTTCCAGAACAAGCTAATCGAAAAGCTTTCTTGAATTCAGAGAAAACTCATCCCATTGGCATGGCATAGGTGGGGTAAACAGGCAGTCAAACAAAATAGTTAAGCTATCTAAGATGTCTGCCACAGACAAGGATAGTTCTGTTCCCACCTCATCTGGTCATATCTCCAAGTTGTCATTCCCTGCTTTTAACATCAGTTCTGGCACTTTTCTACTGCTTCAGCAGGCCTCTTCAGCTCATTAAACCAGACACACACAAAAAAAAGAAACACCCAAATCTAGACACAAAAAAAAACAAAAAGAAAGAAAAAACACCAAAACAACAGGCAAGTAGATCTCTTAACAGCTCAGTCTACAGTTTCACAGCAACCTAAACCAAACTAACTCCTGGCTGGCATAGCGCCTTACCTCCCTCCGGCTGCATGTTCCCACTCTCTTTTTTATGCCAGCTTCAACACCATCAGAACCCGTAGAAAACTATGCCAGCAAGCTGAATCAGCAGAATTGCATCCACCAAAGAGAACAAGAAAAATAGCTTCCTGCTGGGCCAGTGCACCAGAACAGGTTGGTGCAGGTCCTAGTAAGCATGAGAGCTCCAAGAGAGGCCCCAGCAGCCTCCAGGGAGATCAGCCCAGGCTGCCGCACAGCCACAGCTTCAGTGACTTTGCTCACCAGCAGGTCAGACGAGCAGCACAGCTGACACACAGGAAGTGCAGAAGCACAGATCCAAGGAAGGGATCACCCCTCTAGCAGCAACAAGCTGTTAGATGAGTTTAGCCTGCTTCATCCTCTTGTATCTGTGGTAGCGCAACCAGGACTAGCTCCCAGGAAAAATGCTGCTTCTTCGTTCAATGACGTCCTGCGTTCTCTTTCCCCAATAAAACAGCGCTAATTATACCTCTGAGTGTTTATTAAGTCAGAAGCATTTCTGAACTTTCACCTTTCAACTACCTCTCGCTTTGCAAACGCAAGTCTTCTACGTGCAGGACAAAGGTGAGCAACTGCCCTTACTTCCACATATAAGCTGAACAGACCAGAAATTTAATCTGCTCATATTTGCAATTAGGTTAACAAACTGAAATGCTTAAATTGGCAGCCAGCTGAGACGCTTTTTTTAAACTCTAAAATATACCCAGTAAGTTATTTAACACTTACGTTTGTTACCATTTTGTCTTCGTAACTGCACGTAACACAACAAAATGCACTTATTTTCAACAAGCTTGTATATTAATGTATAAGGGAATTATCAAATAAAGGAAGGGCAGCAAACTCATCCACTTGACATGATACGCTTCATGGATGCCTTAAAAAAACACTCTGGGAGTGTTTGTGCCCTGCTTTCCACTGTGCAGTCTTTCAAACAGATGGAAGGAAGGAGATACAGCCAAAGCAGAATGCTAGTCATCCACACCTACTTTACACTCCTAAGGTAAACAGTGCCAGGCCCATTTTGGAGGGGGATTGTCAGGACACAATAACAAAAGTTTCATAAAAGGAAGAGAAGGGCCCTTTATTACTGATTAGTAGCATTTCAACCAAGATAAATTCTGGGAACAGTTTGTTTCCAGAGTTTATAAAACATTCTGCTTCACAACAAGAAAGCAATGATTATATAAGTACATACATAAACTGTAGAACCCAATAGATGTTCTCCACCAGTAAATATCTCCAGAAGAAACAGCTTTAAAAAACAGATATCAGAACTAGCAGCTCACATGTTTGGCTACTGAGGAAATGGTACAGGAACCAACACTGGTTTTGCCTCCTGCCCTCGACGAGGCGAAATCCTGCACACGTGCCAAGCCACGCTGGCTCCTGCTAATCCTGCACCTGCCCAGGAATGCTCTGACATAACCAGGGTTGTGGGAAGCCACAAAGCCTGTGTGTTGCAAACTCTGTTCTGCATTGGGAGCCCTCAAATTGCTGTTTTTCTCATCTGCAAGAGAATACTCCTGTTGCTCAAATGGATACAGAACCACATGAATTGTAAAAGTTATTAGAGCATTATGGTTTTATCATAATTAGTAATTGCCAGAATATTTGGAATTAAATTTTAAATATGCAGTGTAGCTGATATTTTCCCTGGAAACAGTCTTTAAGAAAACAGTTCATTCTGGAAAGAATTTTACAGTGAGAGAGGAGGAAAATGCTGCATTTACCAACTTTGTGAAGATAGAGAAAGTGATATAAGCATTGCTTTTCAAATAACGACAATCAAATTAAAGAAACTACTTCAACTGCTGCCAAGATCCACTGGATGTCATTGTATCAAACAAAAGCTTTCTACAACCTCCAAGTCTATCTATAAAGCCATATCAACCTGTTTGCTCTCAAGCTCCTGTCTCCATGCCTTCCTATACACAATAGCTCTAACCTCCTGTTTGCCAAGGCCTGCAGTCCTTACCTGCACGGAAACATATGCAATTTTGTATATAATTTTTACACCTAGATGTTCCATCCACCTTGACATTTACAAGAAAAATCAGTAACGTATTTTGTTTCCTGGTAAGGTATCTCCAACATCTGGACGTGTCTGGTGGACAATGCGTGTCTACCTCAGTGTTAGCTCGGAGAAGCAGGCTATCAGAGCCAACTTCCTGATCACTCTCTGAGAGCACGCTTTCGGCTCACGCTGGGCAGCTGTACAGATGCACCTGCCCTGAATTAATTTCAGTGAAACTGACTGGGATGACACGCTCCAGCAGTGCTGCCCATGTGATCCAGCTCCCCCAGGGAAACCCAGTCCCATTGACCAGGCTAGGGCTAGTCACAAGTCAAGGTGCAATGTGGGGTCACCAGGTCCTCAGTGCCAGCTGTTCCACCCCACATACCCATGCCAGTTAGGATAGGCTCCATGATGACCACAGTGGCCACCACACCACGATCCCTAGTCCTGTGGCCTCTCAGGCCAGCAGAGCCTTCTGCAGCAGGACCTGCTCCCGGATGGCACGTGCCACCAGGGCTCCAGCAGCGAGGAGCCAAGCCCTTTGGTGGCTTGGCCACACCGTGCGGGTTACCGTGCCTGGAAGAGCTGAAACCCTCTCTGTCGCTGCCGGGGAGGCTCCAGGGGTGGCACCGGGCCTCCTCACGCTGCCCTTCGCCCTCCCTCGCCCTCCCGCCCGGGGCCAACGCCAACACGGGCACCTGCAGCCTCGCCACCCCGTGCCCCCGGCCCCGGTCCCTCACCTGCCGCCGAGCCCAGGGCACCCCTGCGGTGCCTCCTGCCCAGCTCCCGCAGCTCCTCCTCGTCCTCCTCCAGCCTCCAGGCTTCGGCCATCGGCGAGGGGCCCGCGGGCGGCGGCGCTCAGCAAGCGGGGGCTGCCATGGCCAGGGGCGGCGGGTGAGGCCGGCGCCTTCCCCTCAGTGCCGCCCCGGCCCCGGCCGGGCCTGCCCCGCGCTGCTGGGGGGAGCCGGCGGCCGAGGAGAAGGAGGAGGAAAAGGAGGAGGAAGAAGAGGAGGAGAAGGGCAGCGGAGGCGCCGGCTGCCCTTCCTGCCCATCCGCGGCTCGCCGCCGTCAGCAGGAAGCCCCGCGGCCGCCTGGCACCGCCGCCGAAGGGGGAGGAGGAGGTGGCGGGGGGAGGTACCTGGCGGCCGCCGCCGGGGGCACCGCCACCGCTCCCTCCCCTTGGAAAGAGAAAAGTTTAACAGGGCGAAAAGGCCGCTGACTGCGAAGGGGTGGCCAGCTGGGGTCCCGGGGGCGGCTCGCTGAGGGGCAGGCTTCATGGCGGCAGGGCCGGGGGGTGCAGAAATGCAGCCCGCCCGCAGCCTGGGGGGCTCCCTGGGCGAGGGAAGGCCTTCAGCTGATGGCCGGCCTTAACTCGAGACCTGTAGGGTGTAGGTTTTGGCTTGGTGTTCACAATACTCACGGATAAGTGATATTATGGATGCACTTGCAACCAGTAGGTACACACTTCCAGCACAGAAGTGATATGCAGAATCTGGCTGTGCTTCAAGTTGGACGCTTTAAGCTCAAGCTGTAGGTTAAGTTTTTTGCCTTTTTTTTTTTCTTTCCTGGGCCTCACTTGCCCATAACTAGAACTGAAATAACATTGCTTCTTTGTGTAATATGATTGTAAAACCTAGTCATAAATGTTTTTACAGGTGACTCCACACTGGGCATCGCTGAAAGAAAGCATGTGAGGAAGTAAAATTCAGCTTCAGAGCAGGTGAAAAGTGGACGCTAAATAAAGTATGTGACCACAAATTAGGCCAGGAAGATACAACAAAGCACTGAGTAATCCTAATGTTGAGCAATATCTGTGTTTACTCACTAAGCACCATCTACTGTGCTGAAAAAAGTACCACGCAGGAAGAAAAAAATGTATCACAATACATAAAATACAAATGAACGGCCATGTGTTTCTTTGTGTTTCAGTGCCTGACTTTACAATCATCGCTCCTTAACAGTTATTCTGTTTTGGTTTTCCTCTTTAAGTGCTTAGTGTTCAAGGGGCATAATAGTTATACGTTAGGAGGATGTAAGGCTTTATGCTGTAAAAGCACACAAAGCCAGGCATAAAACTGAATGTACAGTAGGACTATATTACAAACAAGTTAAACCTGCCACTACAGGCATGTGTTCTCAAAAGCCTCATGCTTCAGATGACTTCTGCATGGGTGGATTGCATGTTAGCCAAAAGATCTCACCACACAAATTCCAGCGCCAGATCAACACCTTGTACTTGACCTAAACTGGATATGTACTTCCCCAATGGGGTGCTTCTGCTGCAGATACTCTATAGGGGTGTGCCACGCAGCCTTACCTGCAACAACAACAAAATACACAAAAAAGAAGTTCAAACACAAGAAGTATGAGGAACAACACCAGAGGAGAGTAAAGTTGATGGTATGTGCCTACATGACAAAAAATCTCCCACATGAAACAAATGGGATGTGTTGTTTGTATTCTATTTCTTTGCAATGGAGCCCAAATGCAGCACCTGTATTCAGCTCCTAAACACCACTAACCACAGCATGATAAAAACCATCAATTTTCTGCTTCCTGAATATTTATTTTTAGTACTATGCGTTTTATTGCTGGGGAGAGAGGAGGGAGAATGAAGGGAAGCTTACTATCATGAAAATTACCAAGGAAGGAAAAAAATCAGAAATATATGATAGAACATTATACAAATTCGAAGAATCTGGAAAATTTAATTAAACTTCCAAGCATATAAAACTGAAAAATACATTTGGAGAGATCCTAGGTCTATGAGAAACATGCTGAACAAAGTCATTCTACCTGTGATTATGGAAACATTCCCCAAAATATCAAGAAACAGAATATGGAAGGATCTTGGGTATTTAATGTTGATAATCATCAAGAGTTGGTTTGAGTTCACAGAATTAGCTTAGTTCACTAAGACTGTATCGAAGCCCAAGTTTTGCCAGCTGTGCATCACGCAGCCAAAGTAAGGCTTCTGGAGATGAAGCTCCAGACAGAAATATGGCAACAGTTGGGGGCCTAAAATTATACATGAGGTAATTATGGACACCGTGGAAAAATGGATAACAAATGTAATAAAAACAGTCCTCCATGTTCTTAATATGGCTGATACACACTTAAAAGTGCCCAGAGAAAGCCCTATGTACAAAGGAAAGCACAATACGTAGGTTATACAACATGATGAAGTCTCTGAAGCACCAGCGTGGCCATATAGCAGGCTCTGCCAGCAGGAAATGCAGTTGGGACAGGGACTGAGTTTCAGAGCTAAAAGAGGCGTTTGAGAAGTGCCTTGAACTGACTGAGGACAGATTTCACCAGAAAGGAAGAGGTCAAACTGATACAATATTGAAGTGGATACAAGATTCAGGTAGCAGTAATCAGCATACTACTGGAAACTACTGGAAACAGTTTCCAAGCAGTACTACTGGAAACATATCAAAATTGCCAGTGTTTAAACAAAATTAAAATGCAAAGCAGCATTGCATGAAATACTTGAATCAGATTTCTGATCCTTTTCTTGCAAAAGCCACGCAATAACACCTCCAGCTGGAGGCTGCTTACCAGAAGGTAGAGCTCTTCAGGATATGTTGTCTGCAGGTACACTGCCTGTGTGCAAATGCCACAGGCATTCAAGCTTGGAGGGTTTTTTTTCTGGGTGGTGTGGGCTTTAAATGCCTGTAGAACTAGTGCAGGTAGGGTAATATACAGGAATGTGCAGGATACTAAATTCTCATCCTCTTCATTTCTCTCAACAGCAAAATCTGCTAGTATGCAAGGACTCTTAAGGACACAGAGACAGAGGGTAGATAGCTAGATCTCCATTTCTTACAAGTAATTATTACAAGCTTTAACGAGGCTGCAGGAGATACATGGTGCTGACGTAGTGCTCCTGAGCACCAGTGGCAGCTGCAGCTTAGCAGGCCCAGTGACACATCCCGACACAGCCCCGTACCTGGGTAAGCAGTTTCTAGGTGGAGAGAGCTGTGCTTTTGGGGCTTTAGAGAAGCAGCAAAGCCAGTTGTCGAAATAATCAAAACAACCAGAGTTGCTGGCTGATCTAAAAATAGCCTAGGCCAGACAGAGTAATTTGTGATAATTTGACTCAGATTGGAACACAAGAAGAGAGTTCTGCTGGGTTGCTGCACCCAGGGGAAGAGGAAAAAAAGGTGGTGGAGGGTGTGTGTGTGTGACTGGACCTAATATTGTCAAGCGTAGCAAAAATGAAAGCCATGCAGGAAATTCTCCCCAGAAATTCAAAGAGAAAAGCTCCTCTTTTACTTCTGAGCAAACAGAAATTACCAAAAAGGAATAAAAAGGGGGAAAAAAAGTAAATAAAGTTCCAAAAGTTAAAGAAAAAAAAAGGAAGAGCACTTGCTCTAGTATCACATAGTTGAGAAAAACACATCAGCATGTGGCATATGCTGCTCTGAAGCCCTGTGTGAAATACAATATACTTATGTCTTACAAGCAGGATGAAAGAAAAAAATTGCATTCTTGTACTTCAGTGAGAATCTCTGCTGTGTACATGTGCGTAGGAATAAAAAGACCTTTGTATATTTTCATAGCTATACTTCTCCAAGAAAACGAATCTTATTGTCTCAGAAAGTCTGTAATGTAGCTGCTAGAATCTGGATATTTCTCACCGAGATTCTGCCTTGCCACATGCATCTTTGCTGTAATGTACATGCTTGGAATTTCACAACGGTAGAGCAGACGAAGGAAGCAACTGGCTAAATGGGTCTTTGTACTCTCTGCTGAGCCCTCACAATTAGTTGGCTTGGCAGTTATTATTTTTTAAGTATTTTGTTCTGATTTGCATCCCTGGAATTGCTGCTTTGTTTGGCCCTGCAAAAAGACACTGTTTTTCAACAAAAAATATCAGCTCTATAGTACTGCTTAATTGAAGTCGCCCATGTAGCCTCAATGTCTATTCAGGTTCTGCAACACAGCTGAAGCCTGCGATGAATGTGTCAGTGTTTGGCAGAGATACAGGAGCCTCAGACCACAAAAGAATGCAGACAA
Organism: Cygnus atratus; assembly: GCF_013377495.2. Classification (NCBI taxonomy): domain Eukaryota; kingdom Metazoa; phylum Chordata; class Aves; order Anseriformes; family Anatidae; genus Cygnus; species Cygnus atratus. The sequence continues at coordinate 33,134,286 of NC_066365.1, read as the reverse complement.
AAGATTTTCAAAAAATGCAAAGGATGAAAAAGAGTGTTTGCAAAAGAGAAAATGTAGCCTTTGGACATGACAACATTATTTTTGTTCTGCATAAAAATAACAAGGATCTCGTTCAATAGATGAATGACATTGGCAATATAGCCAGTATAGGAAACAGACATTGTGGAGGGCCAAGATCTGATAATTCGATCTCCATTTGTTTTCAGTTGGTCCAATGGGTTTTCGTGTAGCTGGAGAATGACATATCAGGAGCCTGCAGGCTTCCTGAAATGTCTCCAGCTAAGTGTGGGTTCCCCCGCATTGTTACAGCTGGTTGTGGTTCCCATCATATCAGCAGGATGACAGACTAAAGGTAGATGGTTTTGTGATGAATGAAGATGATAAAAATAGAAGATTATTGATTTCCTTGAATAAAGACCTTCCTGACTGAAACACTGGGAAATTACCTTCACGTGAAACTAGGGATTTGAGATTGCTCTCAAAAAATGACAAGGATCTCTGCATGAAAGGATCAAATCCAATAATTTCAAAAGACCTGAGACTATGGTGACATTTGCTAAAAGACTGGCAGTAAAGAGGGCAAAATGTATTCAGAGGGAGATTTTTACAGTTGTCGGTTTTTAAATTAGTTTTACTAATAATTTCAATTACTTTTGCTTTTTTCCAAACTTATTGGACTAAAAGCAACCTTTCCTCTCCTATCTTGTTATTTAGCAAACACCTCCAAACAGTGTTTTTTCTCTTTTATTGCTCATTATGACTCATGCGGTAATAAACCTATTTATTTCTACAGCCTCCATAATTAAAGGGAATGACAAGAAGAAGTAGAAAACTGTGAGGAAATACAGAAGGGAAAAGAACTGCTACAGAGGTGAATGTTCTTAGTAAGAGAGGCTGTCAGGGCCAAATTGATCTGTAGTTTGTGCCCTGAAGTATTAATGGTTACTCTACAACCACAGACTTAGCGGACAGTGCTGATGTTGTGCTAAGTGGGCTGGCAACAGCATGATGTAAGAAGTATTCTCACATTGGACACATGTGAGTCTAACACCTAAGAATATACAAAGCTAGCCCCAGGATGCAAGTCCAGCTTTTCTGCTGCAGTTTGCATTTTAGTGCAAAGAGCTGACAAGGGAAAAACTTAGGGAAGATAGCAAAAAGAGTCCTAAAGAATTTTCAAAAAGTGCAACGGAGTTATAAATTTGTCCACTGCAGTAAATCTAGAAGTTTCCCAGAGTACTGAAATTGGTTACAGATACGAGGAACTCTGATTGTATTTTCTTCTGTCCTGCTGCCATGAAATGCAGGCAAACTGCCTCCCACTGGATACCAATATGACCTATTAAGTGGGTAATCTTCACAGTTTAATACAGGATTTGCAGTCTCCTATTTTGCTTTGTTTCATTTTGTTTTTCACAGTACCACCCGTGATCAGCCAGGCATGCTATCATGTTTTGCTTGTGCTGAACACCGACACAGTTCATTCCTAGCAGAAGTGTTTGCGAAGGCACGTTAATATTCAGCAACAGGGTAATTTTGCAATTAAATAATTGTATGATAATTACTAATTTGTGAGTTCAGTGCCAAGAAGTTTAATATTAATGAGGTTGTAACAGTCTAGTTACCTTAATGGGTGTTTACTAATGGGAAAACATTTTTCTAATGTGAAGGTTTTGCAGAAATCCAAAACAGTCTATCCCAAATGGAACATTGCAGGTTTCCAACTTTCACAAAATTATTTTGATCTGTTACAGTTGTCTTTCAGTTGTACATTCAACAACACGCAGCTTCTTAAAACAATTTGTTTTTAATAAGAGATGAAGAATGGAAAAAACAGTTTGATAACTTTGATTGAGTACTTGGCTAGGCCCCTTGACAGAATATTGGATGACACCTGCTCATTTTAAGCCAGCCAGCCAAACGTGGTGCAAGATGCAGCCGCGTTTTTCTCAAACATGTATTTTCCAATTAATCTGATAGGGAAGGACTTGCAAACCTCAGTAGCAATTAAGGAAAAATAAAAACACTCCTAACTGATAGTATCAGTCCTGTCTTTTTCAATTTTTTTTTAAATTTTTTTAACCACAACCATTACTCTAAACACTAAATGCCAATAGAAGAACAGATGATGACAAGCATCTCTATCACCAGAGCCTCCATACTGGCTTTATTGAGGTTTACAGTACGGGGTTTATGTATTTCACATTCATGCTTGCAAGAATCTATTTTGCTAGGCTTTTAGGGGTACTGCACTTCAGTTATACGTACTTATTTAAATGACTGTAGTTTCTGAGCTGACAACTCCTGAGTAATCAAGGGGATACCTATATTTTTAGATGGTTGGATGTAAAAATGAGTTGTGGAACTATGCTTTCTTCTGACTACCAGAAACAGTTTCATGTTATTCATACATTGCAACTATAAAGCAATCTGTTGTTTTCAGTGTCAATGACAGGCCTCTTGCTAAACCCTTTGATATTGAGGTTTGTTAGCAACATAGGCCACCAAGAGAGGTCCTATCCTAACTTTTCAATTCCTTGTTACTTGCATATACATATGTACATTCACAGGGTTCAGGAGTTTTTTCCCATACTCACCAAGTGTAATCATAGCATTGCATTATTCACTAGGAAAATATTCATGTGATGAAAAAAACCAAACTCACAAGGTTAAAGTTTGCAATGTGAAGGCACAACAGTAATCAAATTTCCTTTGTTCTAGTTACATAAGTGAAAACCAAATGTCTGCCAAATGTCTGGCATTCCCAATGAGGTCTGGACTGATGAAGGTTAGCAGCATTTTTGCAAGCTACTGTTGGCAAAATCTGGAGTTTCATGGACAATTTCTCAGAGAAAACTCACATCTTGCATCAGAGCTTTGCTCTAGCCAGTTGCTGAGGAAGATCTGTAGACAACAGACCTGTTGTTCTCGGCTGCAAACTGAATCAACTTGTATTTTCCCTAAAGAGTAATTTTCAGGTATTTTTTTAGACTTCCATCACATCTTCTTTTCTGCAACATTTTACATCACCATAGTCTCTCCTACTCTTCCACAATGCATACATACCACAACTCCTCTAGCCTCTCCCAAATCTCTGCCTTCCTCAGACTGTAGCCACATACTGTACATTCTTCATGTTTGTTTACCCAGAAAAAAACTCCACTCTTTCCCCCAAGACATACAGCCCATCCAGTCCCTATCTTGCAGGTGCTTTTTGCAACTTTATTAGCTCAAAGAAAATGTCATATTTGTCAAGGGCCGACTGAAGCAAAAGGCTGTAGGAGTGTGGAAAGCACAAAAGGTGAAATAAGCCTACATAAAACTTCCTGGGGGTTTTACACTTTTACACTGAGAGGAGGTACGGGCTACTCCTCTGCTCTTTGTAAAAGGCCTCACTCCAATTTACATGGATTTCTGTTGTTTCCAAGGACATGAAGCAGCAATCAGGAATTAGTGAGGTAAAAAGGACTTGAGACACACTTACCTGTGCTTTCCACGCTTTTTCTTCTTGTTCCCATTGGCTGACTACGTTGCCTTCACGGACAAAATCTCCTAAATGCTCATCTCAAAGTAACTTTATCAATACAGGATCTGTTTCACGGAAATCTTTTATATCTACTGTGAACTCCTTTCTTTTGATGCTGTTTAAATGCTAGAAGCTTTTTGAGGGAGCTCTACAGCGTTCAATTCCACATCAGTAAAAGTTCAATGGGCTGGAAAATAAGGAAGAGAGTGTCGGAATCAGTTTCTGGGATGCCTTCACAAAACTCATGTGTTCAGCAGTGTGCTGGAGCCAGGCTATCAGTCCTAAAACAGCTTTCGCAGAGAAAACTTTATTCCACATAATTGCCTGGAGTACTCAAGTGGCTTCAAATATAGTATCTTCTCCCTTTAGATGTTACTACAACTTTGGGTAGCCAACTGTTTTGGTTCTTTCTCAGAAACATTGGAAACATCTGTCTGTCCATAAGAGAAATGGAGGGATTGCTCTGGAAGAAACCAGTGTTTTGCAGCTATAATCACAGCGAAGGTGACTAGTTAAACAGCTATCATCATAGCAAAAGCTTCTCTTATGCCTTTGCCTAAAGCTTTTGTGTCCAAGCCAGATAGTCTGGGTTACATACACTGTGAAACTCGAGGCAGAGATTCTTATCTGTGGGGGAGCAGAAGACTTAGGGACAACTTCATAGTGAGAGTTTGATGTTCCTCTACTGCAAAACATGACTTTGCAGGTGCAACACAGCCCTTATATTCTGAAAATGTACAGATGTGGTCATGCCCAAAATTCATATCTAGACATCAATTTCAGACTCTTTTGGAAATTGAGAGAAAATGAGTGAGATGTTCTGATTTAACTGAAAACATAATTCAAACAAGTTTTGATCTAGAGTTCAGCAATGAAATCTACAGTGCAACCCCTTTTGCTCAGACTGGAAGGATGCATATAAAGGAGGAGGGTTTGAACTACTCTTTTCTTTGCGTTCCATCTGTGCAGCAACGTCTGGAATTTTCTACTGTTGATAGCTCTGGCATACAAAATTATTATTGTCAAAGCAATGATTTAAGAGTGAGAAAGGAATGCAAAAATTTGCAAAGGTGGAATGTAAAATATACAGATAAAACCTTCATTCCATCTCACACGATTATACAAAATACAGCTTTCCAAGGGGATTAATATGGTTTTATCATCCAGTCCCAGGGTAAGACATCTGAAAAGTTTATAGGAAAAGGAAAACAAATATTGAGAAGTCCTGGAGTAAACTGTCTCCCATTTCACCCTGATGCTTACAATTGCTGAACGTTGATATACTGCTGCAGCACCAGGGCTGATCCTTCTTTGGATCAGCAATAAAGAAAATGCATTAGTTTGACAGTTGTAGTAAATGAGCCTTGAGCTTTTTCTTTTTTATTCATGGCTGGTTAGGTGTGCGGGTCACGTTCCAGCCTCATTAGTGAATAGTGGCAACTTAAGTCTAGTTATTAATTCTCTGGCTTGCAAGTTGTTAACAGATGAAGCCCAACAATATTGACATAATGTTGGCTGAACCAGGGATTTCTGAGTGTAGCAGGACTTTTGTTTCCTGATGAAAAATGTCTTGTTGAAGAAAAAGTAACTGCTTCCAGCTAGACAGGTTCACATGGGCTAACATTACATCTGGTGTGTTAGCAAGTGGAAAAGTTACATGCTTGAATGTTTCCGTTTGGATTTTTTTTTTTTTTGGTAATTGTTCAAGACTTCTGGAGATCCACAAGCAATTTTTTTTTTCCCTCTGGAGTTTAAAAACAGATTTAATGACCTAAACACACTTCTTGCTCTCCCCAGGAAGTGAAATTTTGCCTGAGTACAATGGTTCTTGATAACTTAAAATACCAATATCTTTTATTTAAAAGATGGAGTCTTCATCTAATTTACTCTTAAATGCTTCAACAGTCTCAGTCTTCTAAAAGCATACATATTGTATTCATTCTGCATCATTACCAGGTCAAAACTTTCAGAGGACAACTATAGATGTTCACGATTTACTACTGTATGACAAAAGTTGTATTAAAATGGAGCATGGGAAACAGAAAATCATCACTGTTACTTCTCATGTACCCATGATCACAGTACCCCAGCATAATACTGAATTAACTGAGGTCTACTTAAATTCAGACACCGTTTTCTTCCTTCTAATTACAATAGCATAAGTTCTATCTGTGTCACACATTTGCATATGTGTTTGTGTATACATGATAATTCCGGTTTCTGTCAGTAATTAAAACACAACTCATAGCAATAAGCTAAGACTGACTTCTAGCCCTTGTAATCTAATTAAAGTCCAGCACTAGATAAAGTAAAACATCATGTTGCCTGACAGGACTGCATCCATTGCCTCCTGCAATTACTAAAAAGACGTAAAGAGAATTTATGTAATTTTCCAGTCTCTTTATTATCTTCTGAAAGCCATTCATACATCTTTTATTTTCCTAAAATGTGACCTCCCCTTTTCAAAACTCCTGTAAAATTAACACCATGGCTTACCTTTCAATTTAAAATTAAATTCTTGGGAAATCCAGTGAAATGAATCTCAGGCTATTCATGGTTACCCAAGTTGCTTTTCTCACTGTGACTCTAGTCTGAACCGGTGAGCTGAAGGAATATTGAAATGTCAGCATGCTGCTTGCCTATAAATAAAGAACAGGCATGTAGAGTGAGTGGTGTCAAGAGGGGAATGACGAATCATGTGCACATATAACCCTACATTTCTTGTGTATATCCCCCTTACAGCTCTATCCAATATTGACATGTAATTTCTGCAGTGTAATCCAAATCACGTTCAAAGGACGGACAATTTTTATTACCATCCATCGTTGTCAGGATCACTTGAACAGCATGTGTAACTGAACTCTCCAAGAGACAATCTTTTTCTGTGAGAAATGCTATCAGAACACAGTGAGCCAGGAAGAAATAGGAAAATCAGAAGTTTGTAGCACTCCTGAGAAAGAAAACTGAACAGATTCTACTGGACCAAGTAAAAATGTTTTAAAAGGGTGTCCATTGGAGCTGATTTTTGATTTGTCTAATGTCTAATGTTTCCAGAGTCCTGTTATGTGGGTCTTTTATGTTGAAATTATTCATTAAGAGGCCTTACAGTTCTCATACTACCTTTGTCTTCAGTCAGCCTGGCTAATACACACATGCTACCTGAAAGCTTATTTCAAGCAGTCTACCAGAAGTATCGTTATTATTAAAGGCTAATGAGGAATCCAGGTAGAAACGGTAGAATCAGAAACCATCTAGAGGGACTATCTCATAAGACTTTTCATTGGTGAAGGACAGAGACGTGACCACTAAGAAGGATGAGCAGTTTTAAGGAACAGAAACAGAGTGGTGGAAGCAAGAGAACAAAATTGCTCTACACATTCTAGTTAATTTCTGGCTTCTAAACACCCCCAAATACCCCCCAGTCTTTAATAACTTAATCAAGGAAATAAAAAGAATAAAAGGAGACTCTGAGATGTTTGTTACTCACAGAAATTCTGGATTTATATTTGATATCACAGCTTCTATGTTTGTGATGTCAACTGCACATCTGATGGATTCCTCATTTTTATCTCAGTTACATTAATCATTTGTCAGCTGCAATAAAAAGTTGTGTTTATGTACTTATTCTCTGTATAATTTTAGCCCATTTATGATGAACTTATAGGGCCCACTTTGATCTAGACTGATCACAAGAAAGTTTTGCATAGGTTTTGGCACAGCCTCAGGAGTTACATCTTCTGCATTTCTCCAGTATTTCTGGGGGAGCCAGTTCAGTGGTGAACAGAATCGGTGGCAAGAGAGATGTATCAACACACCGCTTCCTGGTAAGTGAGCCTTATAAAAATTATTTTGAGCTTCTCAATAAAAGTGAAGTAGTTCTTGTGCACAGCAAATATCATCACATGTGCTCTACCCACTTTATGCCCCTTAAGAAAGCTGGAGTGTTCTGCAGTTGGTGGAGCCCTTGCAGCCGGTGGTGTAAAAAAGAACATAAAGGCTGTTTATTCAAGGGCCTCTTGCAAAATGTGGCACATGGAAGCTGCCAGAGCCAGAACTTAAGCACCAGGCTGGTAGAGACTCCCTAGGCTTGCGGCCAGTTGCAGAGGCACCCAGCATCTAAGGATTACAAGGATGGCTTAAAGTCTTGCCGATCCTCCCCTAAGGCTATGAATTCATTCATCCTGCTTCTAGACTCACAGTGTAAAAATTCTCTTGCAGTCTTTCAGCTGATGCATCATTTACTTAATTTGGCAGGCTCCCACTTACATCAAGACTGGGTTTCCCCATCTGAAAAGCAGCAAAACCATGAGTGCTTTCCCTGAGTTGTAATCTGGCAGTGAGGATGGAACAGAAGCTTGGCACGGGTATTTCCGTATACCTATTTTAATCCATGTCAGTAGATAAGGACATATATTCCAAAGAATTACCATCAAAACAATTGAGTCTTTCTGCCAACTTCAGCTGGTTTTGGACCAGGCATGCAAGCCCTCGCATTATCCACAGAACACATCCAGTGTTGAAGCAATCCAAAGGGAGAACTATGAATTTTCCAGGCTTGCAGGCTCATTTGATGAAATCACATTTATGGGGCAATAATGCCATTCCATTTCTGTCCTTTGCCTCTTCTCACAAACAACAAAGCTGCCAATTTCTGCCAATTGTGAGAAATTCTGAGATGTGAATGTTTATCCATTAGGATGTGCACAGAAAATACTGAAGAGTGAAGTTTCAAAAGGCAGTGTTTTGAAGAGAAAGAAAGGAACACCCACATAATTTCATGGCAATTTGTTAAATATCAAGCCAAAGGGAAATCAAGCCAGCTTCCTGGAGCTGGCACTGTGAAAGTGGCTAGTTTTCAAGCCTTAAATTTAATATACTGCTCGCAGAATTTATCACATCCAATTCTTTTATGACAGACAGTATAACTTGATGTTTGTCTGTGATGGAGAGCTATACCAAACTGTGGTCCTGAAGCACTGCATTGTACCGAGCAGTTTTTTTCTCTTTACACTTCAATAAATTTACTATTACTGTGTGTGTAGTGTCCACAAAATATCTATTATAAAATAACAGTATTGGAGATTCACCAGTGCCTGAAGGTTCCATGCATATTCAATACAAGACTTTTGCAGTTAAGCCAACAGGGAAAGAAATAGCTTAATAAATGTGACATGAAAAGAAATAGAGCAAACAATACAGATAATTAAACAAAGCAGGAAAATCAAGGCAGGAGATTATTTTAATGCAAAACTTGATCTGAGGTGAGAGAGGACAGAGCACTGGTAGCTGACGGGGATACTAACTACAGTATCTCTTGAGTTCTTGTTCTTAATTGGATCTGATCGTGACCTCCATCATTTTGCAAGTGTTGTAGCAGGTGCTCTGCTCCTTCTCATCTTCTCCTCCCCACTAAACCAGAATATTACTGAGAAAGAAGTGCTGTGAGGAACCATACCTAGTAAAATCTGATCAAATGAGCTACAGTACCCAGGCTAAAGAGCTTATTAGTGTGATTATAATGACACAAAGAGCTTCCAACTCAGGTTGGTCCCTTTTGTGTTGGGTACTGTATAGATGCACCGCTCCTATAGTGAATTGTTTACTGGCAAAACACATGGGAAAAAAAAATCACAGATCAAAAGCAACACACGCAAAAACCACCACCAAAACCACCACCACCACCACCAACTCAACAACCAGACAAGAGGAAGGAAACACAATGCATATGGAAACTGTCAGGCAAGTGAAATGGCATTTGACTGGAGATGGCAGAAGCACGTAACTAACTCTGCCTCTCCAGGGCTCCAGCCTTGTTAGTTCAGTAACGCTACTTACTCCAGGTCTTTAGTGACAAGGGAGAAACACCAGGAAAACGACATTTGTATTCTCTAGGCACAATCTCCTGGACTCTATGACAAAATAAATACACAGAATCTGTTTGCCTGACTAATTTCTAGTAAGCAGAACAAGAGGAAAGAAAGATAAGGTAAAAGCAGTTATTTAAATTTCCACATCTTGTCACTAAGGTTGATTTGGTTTAATGGGCCTTTTCTCCTTGTGAACGATTCAGACGCACAAGGGAAAAAAGGTCCCTTTCTTGGGATTAGGATCACTCAGCAGTATTAAGAAATGCTTTTACATTTCTAAAATGTTCTATTGAGGGCATGTTATTTTGTTTTAAATACACGTATCAATGTCAGACACCTACTGTCTTGGAAGCGGAGACAGACCTACAGGTGAAAAGTTTTCAGCTAAATATAGGCCTGTAATACAATGCCATTATAAAAACAAACGGACAGTGACATTTTGAGAATAGCTATGTTTGGAATTCAGCGGCATAAATTACAGTCCTGTGGCAGCCCTACTGGAATACAGTGCACTGGGATTCCCATCCCTGCAGAATGCAGTAAGAATGCAGGAAAAAAATGATAAATGGCAACTAAGTTATGCAAAAATTTCCAGGAAAAATGATACAACATACTGTACAAGAAGGGCATTTTTAATATCTGCAGGAGAAAGAAATCATTCGGTTTATTACAGCAGCTGAAAAACTGTGTTGGCTGTTACAGGATCTGATCTGATTTGCAGTTTGATCCACCATCTTCAACCAACAGCTGAACTAATTCTTGGAAACTGCAGCTAACCCAGCTCTTGTTATCTCTGTGCCTCTGCATACATGGTTTGCTTGTGCATCTACCTGCCACAGCGCTATCCAACAAAATTACGCTGATATTTTTTCACTCTCTACTGGTCCAAGTGCTTCAGCTGTATGTGTTCAGTGCCAAAGACTGTTGCACTGCAGCACTGGCTGGGTTTGTACACACAGCACCGGTCGGTACTCGAGGGCCCCTGGTGCTTCTGCTATGACAAATAAGCAGCAGAGGAGGTTCCTGCACTGCTGCCTCAGGCAGCCTCGCTTTCTTTTGCATTCCAGTCTCTAGCTACTTGGGCAGCATCCCTGTTCTTTAAAAATACTTCCTCCCTGTTCTTTAAAAATACTTTTCTTGTATTTCAATATTGACACTTGCAACTTCAGTGTATGGTTTTAAGCTACACCTCTTATGTTGCTCTTGCTTGCACCGACTGCTGCAGAAATACTTGGGAAAATGAGGTCTTTTTTTAAAAAAAAAAAATTTATTTCCTTCTCTACTGGTCTAGTTCCCATACCCAAGCTGTTTCTCATCCAGCTTCTTTTTGAGCTCCTGCTTTACACTGTTTTATGATCTCCCTTTCTTTCTCAGCCTCCTGCTCCCAATAAATTTTACTTGTAATATTCCTAAATGGGGAGATACAACCAGGGCCTAATATATATCACAGTTTGGCTTATTAGGGCATAGGACTGTTACCTTTTTGGTAGCACTCATTAGCACTTTTAACAGTGGGTTCTGTTTAGAAATCAAAGGTGGCTTAGGGTTGAACATCCTGGGGAACATTAGTCTAAGAAGTTTTGTTCCGTGTAATAATGTTAATCTACATTAACACAAAATATTAAAATGCCATAGAGATTTTCTGGAACAATGTTACTAACATGGCCAAAGGTCAGCACTTGTTTTAGCTTAAATCAATGACGACTGTATGATGGATTTTTATATTAGTAAGAGCAAGCTGTTTAATCTTTAACAGTCTTCGTTCCCCTCTGCCCTCCAGCAAACCCAGGAGTGGATACAGGAGAATATTCAAAGGAAAATACATATGATTTTTTTTTCGCTTGCTTTCAAGCTACTGGGCTACTGTGGCCAATAAGACCTCTTCTCACCTGAATGAGTTTCCTTTGCTCTGGACTTTTGGTTTTTCAGAATATTTTCAAATGGTAGGTATTGTTTATAGAGAAAACAGTATAATTTTGAAGCCCTTACAATATGTTATGTAGAAACAGATAGTCACTGACTTGAGATGCACTAGAAACTTTATTCTTTAGAAGTTAATGTCTACGAGAAATTAGATCTCCATCAGCCTTGGGGTTTTCCTCATAGCTTTTGTGTATTAACAGCGAAGGAAGGAATGCATTTTGTGCTTGTTCTTCTCCCACTTTCTGAACAGAAACATGCAAAATTGCCCAAGGATGAGGAATAATACTATAAAAAATGGCAGTGCCATTCCTACTGTCTTCAGTGTGATTTTTGGCTGTGATAGGTTTTTACGTTTTAGAACTTGAGCAGAAGCGTGAATGGGCAAACAAATGTGTAGCTCAACCACTGTACTCCAGAAGGCACATCTGCCAGCTTTCAATTCTCTCCATTTTCAGAAGCAGCTGTCAAAATAGTGACTTATATAATAACTTATTAGACAGAGCATTTTAACCTTGTGAAAGTGAAAAAAATATTAATAAAAGTTCTGATGGAAACTTTTTGCCCCTTTAACCCATTTTAAACCACTGTGTATGGCTACCTATTGGGCTCTACATTTGAAACACACTTTGCTTCACTTCCATGACTTAGTTGCTGCACAGATTCAAAACCACTAAAACTTCACACTTATAAAGCACACCAGATATGTTTCAGTTGAAGCATCTACTTGATTTCTTAGGGAAGGTATTTTGAAAGTTTATCCCTTTGCTTACTGGCATAAAAGTCTGAATATTCTCTCATTTGAAAATCCAATTTAAAATAGCATTGATTCAGGGTATCCTACTACTAACAGCCAGGGGAAGCAGCATAGTGATAAATTACATGTTAGGATACTAGAGTATGCACAGTATTAATGATCAAAAGGGTAGTCTGTAACACACTTGAGATATCAGGTTGGTTGGTGCCTACGGGTAAACTGGTAGTCTTTTAGTTTGTCCTCTGTAAGGTCATAATACTCTCCCTGAAGTAAAGCAAGAAATGAAACCCTGATTTATCTATCACACTGACAAAAACTCCTGCAGTACAGTTTACTTCAGCAGAACTACAACTGTAGTTTATGCATACGGCCATGGTGCGGCAGCCTAGTAACAAAAAAAAAAAGGATGTGCTTGATGTTTCAAGAGGTGGGCATTTCCTAATGGCTTAAACTTTGCAACAGGGATTCTAAACACCAGAGAGAAAAATGAATGAGGCATGACTGTTCCCTGCAGAAAATAAATAAATAAAAAAAAAATCTGGCCTTGTTAAAAGCTGAATAGTGAGGGGAGGGAGAGGAGAGAGTCTGAAAATTAGATGGCAAAGGGGGGTCAGATTACATGCCCACATAAGCAAAACTGATCAAAGAGTAAGAAACGAAGGCTTGATTTATGTCTTAAAAATGAAATGCTTTTTCTTCCCTTTGATACAGGCAGTTAGTACTTCCATGGTCTATGGAAGCTAGTGGATTTCATTAATACAAACTGATTTTCAGTCAAGGGGTTTCACAGACTTTTCATTGATAAAAATACAGCTCAAAAGCCTCTGAATATTCAACCAGTACGGTAAATCTAAAATGTCAAAGAACATTGTCTGTTTTGTTGTTTGCCACAGAGGCTTGTGTGTGAAATGAGAACAATTAGGACGCTCTGTTTTAAACTTTAATTTTATGTGGAATTAAGTGGGTTTAGCAGTTCCAAGCACACTTGAAACAGTATGTAAAGTAAAACTCAGACTGAGGTTTCTTTGCATTTATGTAAATGAAAATTGGGATTAATTCCATTAAAGCTGACGAAGTTCTACAAGCATAAAATCAGTATGAAAAAAGCATTAGCCACAGCAACTTTTTAAGAGGTTATTTCCCATGCTACTAAATTATATAGCTCATTGTGCTTAAAAAATATAATTATTTGATATGGACCATATAAAGTTACACTTCAAATAGCTGCAATTACCAAATATAGTTATTACACAATAAATATCTTTGTGCTGCAATTCCTTATTTCTGTATCTGATATCCACATATTGATAATGTTTTTTGCAGACCAGAAGTAATACAAAATTAAGAAAAGTGGAGAGAGGGACGCCAACCAATTAGTAATTCAGTATAGGCTGCATTATACTTTCATGAGTAACTGTCACTGCAGCAAGCCTGAAAATTATATATCAGAATAAGGTACAGTTTTAAAAGTGAAAAGCACCCTCACACAAAGTTGAAGAAGCCTTTGCTGGCATATTCATGTTCCTTCCGATTACTACATACCCCCCTTTTCCACACACATACCCATCTGACTTACTTGGCTGCCATTCAATGCTTAAAGCGGAGAGAACTGGTAAATGTAACTCTTCCCAGAGCTCCAACAATTACTCTAAGTAGACCATATTCCGCTCCTTTCTCTTCTGCACCTGCTGCTTACATTTAATTGATGTTTTCAAAGGGTGAAAAAGAAAGTGGGAACCTCCAACCTCCTCCACTTCCTTCCAGATATCAAAACAAACTCAACATGTTCTTTCCTTCAGTGTCTATCTCACTACCACTGAGCCTGTTGACACTTTCATCTTTCTAATTTGAAAAGAGATGGAAGTCAAGTCCTCATAAACGCTCACACAGACGGGTCTGTCCAGCTCAATGTCCCATCTTCTGCAATAGCTAATGATATACACTTATGGGAAGAGGATGAAACCCAGGTAAGTAATGGTTCGGAAACCTTCTGAGCCAGAGGCAATACCAGGAGTACTTTTAAAAATATAAATTACAATAATGGGACTTGTTCTCCTTTTTTTAAACTCTCTTCTGAACCCCACTTTATCTGTTGACTTCAAAGCACTGTGTTGCGACAACCAGCGAACTAGCAAGACATGCTGACACCTCTTCCTAGGCTTCAGCTGCTACCGCTCACACTACTGCCACCTCCCACTTACTCACAGCTTTAAACCTGCAATCAGATCACTTTATTGACTGCCCTCTAGTGCGTGTGTTATGGGAATAACAATGCCACGGCCTCTTAATTGATTAAAATTAAGGAAATAAGCATTATGTTCCCTGACAGCTGCCTCTCCTAGGAAGCCAGACATTGCACCCGGCCGTATAGCTGAGCCCAGGATGTTGTGATCAATGGTATAAAATCCAGCCAGCAGTCAGTTACTGCAGTGCCTTCAGGCTGGAGCCTGTACTGTCCAATACCTTTAATAAAGGCCTGGATGATGGGATGAATTGCGCACACAGCAAGTTTAGGAATAATACAGAACTCAGGGCACAGCTGATATGCTGGTAATTCAGAGGGACCACTGCACCCGGGGTATATGGGCTGCTGGGAACCTCATCAAGTTTAACAAGGGCAAAGGCAAAGTCCTGTGTCAGGGTGGAACAACCTCATAAAACACTGCAGGCTGGAAGCCAACGAGGTTGAAAGCATCTCTGTGTTTGACAACAAGCTGAATGTGACTCAGCAGTGTGCCCCTGGCCTATTTCAAAGGTGCCCTGTGGCAGGGCAAGAGGTAACGAGCTCAAGTTAGAACAACAAAAAAAAAATCCCACTAGCTATCAGGAAAAACTGGTACTATGAGGGCAGCCAAACAGTGGAACAAGGGCCCAGAAAAGCTGTGAGATCTCTGTCCTTGGAGATAAGATACCCAAAGCCTGCCTGGACAAGGCCCTGAGCGACTGGATTTATTTGGTTCTGCTCTCAGCAGGGACGTGGCCTAGGTGGCCTCCAGAGATCCCTTCTCATCTGGCAGATTCTGTGTTTCTGTGGGTGCCAGGGTCAGACCCAAATTGGTGTCTGTACAACAACTGTAAGAAGGTGGGGAATGAGTAACCTTCCCAGAGGTGAGCAATTTCTGTCAAAGGAAGCCCTCTTCTGAGTTTCAGGCTCCATCTAAGAACAGATTAACTGCCATAAACCCCTAAGTGCTCAGGACTCAGTACAGAAATAGTTTCACAGAAATCTGATCTTGCCAACAGAAACAGCCATGCAGCACACAGCTACAGTACTTCAGCAGCACAATGATCCTCTGAGGTCTAACAACTTTTTGTTTTTAACCTTCCAATTCCAATATTTTTTAATTAGCCTGTGTTTCTGCCTATGGTTGCAACCCTGGTCAGCCACTTCTGTTTGAGTTTCTGGATTCCAGTAAGGGAAGGGAAGTGTTCTGGTTCATGCTGCTATTTTTCTCCTATAGCTCTCTACTACATTCCCAGACAATTTTGATGGCACTGGCAAGTTACATGTGTCTGGCTGATTAAGAATTTATGTTAGACTTTAAAAAAAAAATTGTAACAGAGCATTCGTTAAATCAATAGGTAGGAATACCTATTTTTGTGATTGCTCTCCCAGGTTTGTTTATGGAGAGAGACATGGAGTTTAAGTCCAGAGGCATTACTAGATCACCTAGTTTTACTGCCTGTGCACCACAGCTATCCAGTACATTGATTCCTTAGTTTATCAAAACAAAACAGGGAGGTGCCTTGACTACAGCACGTAAGGTCACGTGTATTATCTAGTCCCCCCCCCCAAATATGCACACAGAGGATTACATGTATATTCATATACATGCACACACACCTTCATACTATTCCTAAAGAAGAGAGAGAGGAAGGTAACCTGGAGCCAAGAATAATTTACTAAAAGAAAAAACAACAGACTTTGCTTCTCAGCTACATAAGATACAGACTAACACCATATGAGCTCTTTAAATATAATACTCATATGAATAACGCAAAGTAGATGCTGGAGGACTTCTGACTTTAATACTAGGTAACATCATCATTTGGCAGGTGAGATATTTCCCACAGGTCACACAAGTCAATGTGTTTATTCCTAGTGAGTCCACTAACCTCTGCTCTGGAAAGCAGAACTCCTCTACTAGAGCTTCTCCCCCCATCTGATGCAGATAACTCCAGCAATAAGCCCCCAGTGACTGGAACAGATGTTGCTGTTTATTTAATTTATTTATTTTACTAACGCACAGCTGCCAGGGCCAACAAATGAAAAACACTGAATTCCATCAGGATTATCATTTCCAGTGGCCACATGCTAAGACAGATTCCCTAAAAATGATTATTCTTTAAACAAAGGTGTCAAGCTTAAACTTGAACATGTAATGTCTTTTGATAAAGAATCTCAAGACAATAGTATCTGACAGCTCACATTCTGTAAATATACAAGTTCTTGTGTGTGCAAATGGTAACTGATTCTCAGAGACAAATAAGTACAGTGCATGTTGTACAGTTAGGCCATATTTCTGTAATTGTAAGAGTCCAAGCTCAAAATGAGCAACATAGCACTATACAATCCAACCTAAGATTACAGGGATACTAACTATGCATTGTTTTCTTTTGCTTTGTACAGATTGCAATTATATGCAAGTTTCCTTTAATGCAAGCAAAATATTACAGAATCTTGTTTTTAGGAGAGAAGCCTACGGAAAAAAGAGGAAAAGAAAAGCAATTCAACAAAGATACCCTAAAAAAGGCTGCTGAAAGGCAAATTCCCTTGAATTAGAATTCAGACTATTTCAGGTTCTCTATTTTGCCTTCATCAAGACAGTAACGGCCAGATTTCCAACAGCAATGCCGCTGCCTAACTTCCAGATGCTAGAATGAAATTTGTAACCGTGTTACAGGTTCTACACGGAGTGCATGAGGAGAGCTAAGCCCCTTAAAAAGACCTTCCAAATAGCCTGCCACTGAGCAGGGAGCTCTGTCTCGAAGACAAAGACAACACACGAGTACAAAGACCTGCCCTTTCTGGAGATTCAGTGTATGAATTTGAGAGTAGAAAATGGATATTTTCATTTAGTTAGCACCCAGAGTCTAGAAACTGCTCTTAGTAAGAAGCAAAGAGACTTTTTTCTCAGCAGAAAGGCATCTGTAGAGGAGCTGCTTTTGGCCCTAGAAATAGTACACTAAGAGATCATTTGCCTACAAAATAAAAGAGTAAGGTTTTTCCTCATCCCAAGAAAGTCAAACTGACATTTCCTTCCTTGCTTCAGTATTTCTTACCCAGCAATTTATACGAAGTGGGAGTCTTTTGAAGCAGGGGTATGCTGCAAAGTGCACCAGGCTGGGAAGAGGAAGCAAAAGGAGCACGATTATGCCACCTGGCAGCTAGGAACTCAGCTCTCAAGGGGAGAGGAGACTTGGGGCCTGGTCTTTGATCCTAACACTGTTTATGCATTTCATCCAATGACTTTTAAATGTGAAGGTTTATGAGAAGTTCTCACCTGCAAGATTTCTCTCTCTCTCTTTTTTTTTTTTTTAAATCCCCATAGGATTTTGTTTTAAACAATTTAGGCACCTACTAATGGTGATCCTTGACCCTACCTCTCCAAATGCCCATTGGCCTCCAATTCAGCAAATTGCTCTGAATTTCAATAAAACTTCCTGTTTAATACTCTGCAGAACAGGGAGGGACCTTAAAAATATGAAGCTTTTCTGAAGTGACTGTGAACTTGCTGGAAATCATACTGTAGGTTCTTGTCTTGACTATTCTCAGTCTCTTTCTGAGAGTCTCTAACTGCCCTGTGAGTTTCTAGTAATTAACCTTGCACAAAGATAGGTACCTAACTTTTCTCTTGTACTATTTATTTGGTATAAATAAAATTGCTATTGGTAAAAATGAGAAAAACAATTTTTCAAAAAATAAAAACTTGTCTCAGTTTACTTTATACTTATGGCTTATCCATAAACTCTGAAAATAAGTTAAGCTACAATATAAAACATTAAAAAAACTCAGTTTCCAGGAAAAAAAATAAATCTGTACATCATGTGCAAGAAACACAAAGCAAAGTTTTCCTCCTTTGCAAGTACTGTTTCTTTCTCTTATTTTTTCTGTAGAAAGTAGTGCCTACTGACTTCACAAACTATCTGACAATGGTAAAGAATCACTTTATTCCAGACCTAAGGAAGGAATGAAAAAGCACATGCAGGGAAACAAAACACTACTAGGAATTACTCCCCGATTCACTACAGATTTTTTGTCTAGCAGCTGAATGCCTCATCTCCTGTCTAGTACTGATTCATTCATAGAGGAAATCAGTATTCATACGCTCACATAAAAATGATACTTAATAATATTTCATTGTATTTTAAGTGGTGTAAGAGAGACATGGGGACTTATGAGATCTTTCATTGCCTATTTTCTTTGCATCTTCAGGCATACAGATGGACAGAAATACTATTCAGAGATCAGCAGCACATGCAGTATGACAAATTCTTTCTTTACCTTGCATTGGTATCAATTTCCTGCAGGTGCAAAGTCATGTTAGTTCAGGAAAAAAAATCTAGAATGTCCAACTTCACATCTGGCAAATAGGCTTAATGCAACACAGACCACAGGATTTTCCTGTATTGCAGGTAACCTATTTCCCATTACCAGTAGCTCAGTGATTAGACAGCCTCCCAAGAAGGTGGTCTGTCAAGAGAACAAAGTGGAAGGTTTTATGAGAGCAGACAGAATGTAGCTTCGCAATGGCAAAGTAGTAGTGAAAACCCGGGGGGGAACTTTATCAAAACAGGGAGAATACTGTGCAGGTATCAATGAGTGCCTGTTTCTCTAAGGAATTAACATAGATCACGTTGTAATTAGCTGAGATTATGCCTTTTATCTGAGTTCAATGGTGCTATTCAGGTCTACTAAAATATTCCCTACTGATCAACTGTCAACACTTTTTTTTTTTTTTTAAGTCTGAGATAATTAAATGATTAAATCCAGCTTGTCTGAGGTGACTTTCTAGGGGGCAGGGACAGAACACCAGGATGTTTTTGCACTATTGACTACGATGTGACATATGGGCAGGTTACAGGTTATGGAAGAGTAGCTTTGGCACTGTTTGCTTAAATATCGTGTTAACTATAATCACAATCTGTTTAACTAGAAAAGTAGAGTAATGCTGATAGCCTCATTTTTATTAAGAAATGTGTTATATAGTTCTTGGTCGAAGCTCCCACTGGACCTTAGAGTATAATTTGTAATTAGAAAAGCAGGACTAAGCCTCTAAAGGAGCCTACCACTGCTCTTCCTCTAGGGTCATATTTTTGTTAAATATCCTTCAGCTGTATTCTTAAGGTAAGCAATTTGCTAGGGGCCAGACATAAATCTGCTGGCAGGGATGGTTTAGTAAATCCAGAAGAAATCTATAAGAGCCTGAAGAATTTTCTGTCCTGAAACTACCCTGAACTGGTAACAGCCTATAGAGATAGAAGTAGTTTTGTTTGTTTGTTTCTGTGGGAAGGGAGACTTTATTTTAAAAAAGTTATCAGCTGTCCTCCTCCTGCTTCCTAAGTACACAGCTTGAAGGATTTACAGCACAAGTCCAGGACTCAGCTCTGTGTTTTCAAAGCATAAAGAGAAAAACAGAATTTCTGAATAGGATAAAGGCAAGTTCTCACATAATGCTGAGGATATTGCAGCATGTGCTTTAGACCCATACTCTCAAGCAAAACAAAAATAAAAGAAAAACAACACAAAGAGGTTTTTAGAACCATACTTTCAGTTTCACACATTACTTATGCTGATTTATGTAGTCCCAGCTCATTCCTGCACTCACACTGCTTCCTCTCTTCTGCCAGGGTGAGGATTTATACGGTGGCAGGTGAACCTGATCAGAGACCTGATCCATGTTAAAGCTAGCCATAGAAAAAAGAGGGTTAATTTTAATCTGGATCAGGGAACTGATCTCATTTATTAAACAGCTGCATAAATTTTCTGTGCCAGGATGTTTAGGGAGAGACAAAATGGTTGAAGAAAGGCAAGATTACTCCTTTTGATAGCAGTGCTGACCTGTGCCATTTTATAGCATATGAGAAATTGCAGGCTATAAGTGGACTGACTTTTAGAGCACAATGAATTAACTTATTCTCAAAATTAGTGTCAGGCCCTTACAATGTATCATAGATAACCAAATCTGGTTTTAAAAAAAGGAAGAATAATTTTGTTAAAGGAATAGTGAATTTATTTTAATTTGTCTCATAAATTGCTAATTTATAGTGGTCAAGGGTGAGTTTTTTAACTAAATGCAGGTATAAAACTTCTTTAACAAACTTTCTTTTATTTGAAAAAGTTCTCTTGGAAGGAGTAAATCAACAAATACCAATTAGATTAGTTTATGAGATCTCTTAAGTTGTTTCTGTTCATCAAAGGACAGATATTTCAGAATGTATTGTCTCTTTTTCTTAGCAGACAGAAATTTTTATTTCTTATTCTTTAGGTTTCTTGTATTCATCAATCACAAACACATTGCTTAAGTACTGAAATGTAACATTAATTTCCAATCTACACGGATATTATTATTAGTTACCAGTCTAGCAAAGTATCTGGATTCTATTCACGTAAGTAAAACATTTATCTTTCATATAGTAATGATTTTAGAATGGTATTACACTGTGAGTTGTGCACTGAAGCAAAATATCTGCAAAACTGTCACAGAAAAAAGCTTGGGGACATCTTCGAACGTTAAGGGATAAACATGGTTTATATCTTTCAGATGAAGTACGATTTAGGTAGAAGTAACTGATGATTTTTCATAAGCATTTAAAGTAGTGTTTTTCTTTCTTTGTATGAAGGTTTTAGGGTATGTACAGAGAAAGATCTTAAAGAACCTTCCTTAAGATCTAAAGCAGATCTTATTTTTTTTCTTCTTGCTCACAGAAGGTGTGGAAGAAAGGCTGTGACATGGCATTTTACACGTCTTGGAACACATGCCCATATTTCTCTCTGTTCCTAAACAGATCACTTTTATTCTCTAATACTTTTCCTGGAAAACAGAACTCTTACTAAGAAGCAAATGTAGTATAGGTTTGTTTTACTGAGGTGATATCTACATCACATCAAAGAAAACCTGCATCTTAATGAAACTATTTCTATCTCATGGATTCTCTACTGGTAGCGCACCTGAAACTTGTAGTTGGAGAGTATAGTTAAATTCTTTGCACAAAGCACACTTAAAGACATGTGACATGAAAAAAATGTTAAAGAAATTTACAGTAAGAGAGCTCTTCTAAAAGCTGTCTGTATTACATTTGTCAATCTACTTTGTCAATTTTATTTGCAAAATGAAAACTGTCCCTGGGTTGCAGAAAGGAGAAACTTCATGGAATTTCTTGAGAAAACCTGATCTTTCCATGGAGTAAAACTGGTGACCACAAGTATAACCATGCATGTTGTTATATCTCTAACTACTGTAAATAGCTGTAATTATTGCTTAAACTTTATTACAGACACTGCACACTTGTCCTGATGACACAACATTCAAGACAGGTATATGCTGTTCGCTAAGAACTTGTGTTATCTTGACTTCTTGCAAATATCCTGTCAGTAAATTATTATGCCTCTTACTGTTTTATCTTGGTGAAGTATTTCTTAGTAGCTAAGAATGCCTTCAGAACAAAAAAGGCCACTAGGAGGATTAGCAGGAGTTTGTGATAAGCCATCTTTACATTTCCATCTCTTCCATCTAACTGTGTGATAGAACAGCCTATCTGATGATTAAGAGATAGGGATATAAAGGGACAGCTATCTTGGCTTCCACCTAACTACCACATGAAAAATAATTATGGAGTGTTTTTGAAATGCTTACAGCAGCAATAGAAAGAAATGAAATGGATTTTATCAGCATCTGTAACAGATCCTGTTGCAGAGGCTTACTCCTTAATGATCTACTTATGATGAAGGCATCTGTGTGCTGGCTGGCAACTCCCACGCTGCTGAGAATGAACAATTTAAACAGAAGTATCCTCTCAATTTTTGCTGGAGTCCTCTAGACACTTTTACCAAATTCCCAAGCTGGTTTCTGCTCTGCTGTCGTAGGCAGATGCTGAATGCCACCTACCTGCGAATCCAAGTGCTATGGCAGCACACAGAAGCAGTTTCCTGAACAAATGGCAAGAAATACTGTATCTAACGTAGAAATACATGTCTCCAACAGAGAAATGAACTGCCAGAGATTTGAGCAACATTCACTCTGGATTCAGACTATGAGGAGGAGGATGTTTTGGTACCTCTGCTGAGCACTTCTACCATAGCATTTACAATTTAAATACATTTATACATTTACAATTGAAGAATCATGTTGAACTAACAATTCATCTTGCAGTTCTGAAAACAATAAACAACAGGAGAAGAGGGAAGAACTGTATTCTCTGGAATGGCTGCTTCCCCCACCCCTCACTCCAAAAGCTTAGACTTAATTTCAACATGTCAAGATATCTTAATTCTTCCAGTTGTTCTAAGTGGAGGAACCTGACTCAAGTTAGTTTAATTTCTGACTGGATTTTTGGATGATGGATTTGTCCTGGGTTGGAAAATCTTAACTCTACCATACCAAGGTGTGAGTTAGTTTGTGAGGACCTAGGTAGTTAGCAACCTTAGTAAATTACTCTTTAATTACATAGTGCATTTGGAGAGAACACTTCCTGAGCTCACAGAGAATACCATTACACTTGGTAAATTATATTATATCTTTATGTAAATGAGCCGTTACTTTAATAGGCCAATGTCTATTCCTATTTGGAGTCATTAGCAAAATCACAATCAGTACCCTGACAGTCTAATTAATTTATTTGAAGCCTTAAAAAAAAAAAAAGGAAGACACAGCAAACCATGCTTAACTATTCACCAACAGGAGTCTACTGCAGTTAAAGTCGAGTATAGAGAAATACAACATATAGCTAACATAGAAAATTACCTTTCATTTCTATCTAATTCTTAAGTGTCCTGGGCTAGACTTAACAAGGCTGTTGGTATTTCTGGTTTGCTGCTGTTCCATGTAGGAGAACTCAATGGCACGAAGCTGGGCACCTTCTTTGAGCTGGGGGTCAGCTTCTTCTCACAGATAACTAGTGACAGGACCAGAGGGAACGGCCTCAAGTTGTGCCAGGGGAGGTTTAGGTTAGAAATTAGGAGACATTTCTTCTCAGAATGAGTAGTCAGGTGTTGCCACGGGTTGCCCAGGGAGGTGGTGGAGTCATTGTCCCTGGGGGTGTTTAAGGAAAGGTTGGATGTGGTGCTTAGGGACATGGTTTAGTGGGTGACATCGGTGGTAGGGGGATGGTTGGACCAGATGATGTTGCACGTCTCTTTCAGCTTTAATGGCTTTTAGGATTCAGTTTGCCCTGCAGCCCCACACGGGGGAACAGGCCCTGCAGGCCTGCGGCGACTCACCGAGGAAAGAGGCCTTGAAAGGCTGCTGCTGGGAGAAACGCACCCCGAGGAGCACCAGCACTTCTGCGAAGACAGGTAGTCGTACGCTGCAGCACCAGCTAAAGAAAAAGAAGAGGTGTGTGTATAACAGTGCCATCTAGTGACGTACATAACCGGGGCCACCTTCCCTCCAGGGGCCCAGCCGTCGTTTATAAAGCCCCAGACCCATGTGCCACACGTTGTTATTATCATTTTACTGCCGTCCCGAGGCTGAAGGACCCTTCCCCGGTACCCAGAGCCGCCCCCCAGACCTCCGGGCCCTCTTCAAGCGCCTTCCCCCAGGCGGAGGCAGGAGCGGGCGGCCGGCAGGGGGCAGCGCGGCCGGGCCTGGCCGAGCCGGGCAGGTGGCGGCTCCTCCCCGCCGCTCTGACTCAGCGGCCCGGCCCCGCTTCCCCGAACCGGGCGGCCGCTGCCAAGCCGGGGCCGCTTGCCCTGCCCTGCCCTTCGCTCCAGCCGCCCCGCCGCGGGGCGAGATGGCCGCCCTGAGGGCACGCAGCCTGCGGGGCGCTCGCTGAGGGATCCCTCCTTCCCTCCGAGGCGTTAGCGCCGGCCACGACCGCTTTACCTGGGCGAGCGGAGCCCGGGGCGACCCCCACGGGAAGCTTTCCGCCGTGGCGAGGGGGACCCGCCGCTCCAGGTAGGGGCTGAGGGGGTGCCGGGGGGAGCTGGGGAGGCGGCTGCTGCCCGCCTCCTGGCCGCGCAGGGCAGTAATGTAGGTCACGGGAAATAAGGCCGGCCTAATCCCCCTGATCTGTTTTGGTGGAGGGAGAGGAGGGTCGGCTCGGCCGCCGGGCTGCAGGGCGACCTGGCTGCAAAGTTTCCTGACAGAAAGCCGGCCGGGACAGGGCGAGCAGCGAGGTGAGAGCGTGGGGAGGGCTCCTGGCTGCCCGGGGAGGCTTTTTCCTCACAGGTGTGACACCAGCGTGTTTTTCACTTGGTTTGTTGTTTTTGTGACCCTATCCATGAGTTCCCGGTTTGGGTTCAAACTTCTGTGTCAGCGCTCCGGTAATACTGACCTTTTTTTTTCCTCAGGAAATTCCTTGCGTCACTTACGAAAACTTACGAAGGCTCCTTTGGTGTTTTCCTGGGGCGCCAAAGCAAAGCGGAGGTCTGAGTTTGTCTTGATAAAGTGACTGCCGTCTTCCTTCAAGGCAGTGAGGAGCTGTTAGCAGTGTCCTGTGAGCCTGCTCTGCCACCTGAGCCTGTCAATAGGAACGTGACGTGATTCTGAGAGGCTGTGTGAGGACACATCCGCAGGCACAGGTGGAGGTGCGGTGTCTGTTAGGGGACTGTGAGTGGGACCGAGCTATGCTGCTATGGCTTTGCCAGATCAGGACGCGTGATTTCTTAAAACTGAGAAATGCTGAGGCAGGCTTGGTGGTATTTGGAGGTAATATTTCACTTGGATTTCCTCCTTCTCCTGCCCAGGGTCTGTGATTGGTCTTCTGATTAGCATTAATACATCCCAGACATGGATAAGAAGATAAATACCTCCAAATGAGAGTTATTTTTATATGCTGTCATACTTTTTGAGACAAAAAATACTGCAGAATCTGCCACTGTATTCCCTGTCCAGATGTTTTCTGATGATCAATGTGAAACTCTGATGCTCCAGATTCCATAGTGGTATTTTTCATCCATATAACATGGCTTTAACCCCTCCTTGGAGCCCTAAGAAGGATTTGGGGCCTTATTTCCTTGGTGGTGAAGCATGATGTTTTTATCTTGTTTCATTTTCAGATTAAAGGGGGGTTGTTAACAAACTCTCTGTTCAAAGAGGTCTGTCACATCAACGTAGTAATAGCGTTAAGTCACGCGGTTCAGACCAATGCTTTTGGCCTGTGCTGTTTTTGTATCATAATTTCTAGAAGGAAATCTTTTAGAATTAAGGGCAATTGGAAGGGGATAGAACACCTGAAGGAGTCAAGTCAGATTAGGATTTTCACATTATTTGTGCTGCCTTACTTCAGCTGGGGTGTGTATAAAGAGTCCACCTGCTCTGAAACTAATCTAGGAATTAGGACCTGATGCTGTGACTTATGTCTTCCTCGCTGGCTGTACGTTAATAAATGTAGAAGGTCAAAGGAGGAAGAAAAGACAGAAAACCTTATAATCTGCTTTGTAAAGTATAAATAGTTGCAAAGGGCAAGACTGTACTGGTGATGTATCGATGTGAGGATGGCAGTTGCAGTTGTGAAGCTGTTGAACACGCAGATGCCTTTTTCTGTGATTCATCTCAATCAAGACAAATATTTTCAATTGACTTCTGCAAACAGCTATTTTAATCTATTTGTTGAACCATGAAGACTGACAATATGTACTTTGAAAAATAAGCAAATTGTATTAAAATGATGACAGCTGAGTTGCCAAAGCCTATAAAAGAAACATAACTCCATTGACTTTTTTTTGACTTTTTTTTTTAGACTTTACAGTCTGAGTGATATGGTGGGGATGGTAAAAATTGGGTTATGCTCTGTGAAGGTGTCTTTCTTTCTTTTTTTTTTTTTTTCCCCCCTCCTAAATGGGATATGGAACTTCATATAATCCAACACTTAGAGAAACAAAATTGGAGAAACTGCTGCTGGCATGATTTTATTCAATCATGATATCAAACTGAATTTTAGAAGTTTGTCTATGCATTTTCTTTTTAAAAGATTATACTAATGTATTGAACCCTACTAAGCTTAAGTCTTCAGACTTACAGACTCGGTACCATCTGAATCATCAGTTTCTCTGTTAAACCCTTCATTGAAGGGTTATCAAGATTACTTTGATGTACATCAAGTTTTAAGGCTGCTTTTTTAAAGAATTTATTTACAGGCTGCTGTTCCACCCTTGCATATCTTTATTTATTAGTATACAAATGGTACTTTTTGATGTTTGCAGAATGTTCCATTGCAAGGGCTTTTAAAATTTTGATAAGGTTTATGGAAATCCAGTATAGTTCTTAATGTTTGAGTTGTGTACTTAAGTCTTTGAAAATGCAGGTCTATACATCCTGGTCTTACTGTGACTTGTAGTTTCTCTCAAACATTTGAGGGAGAAGCTCTCTGCTCTCTCTGTGCTTTACAGCGTGTCTAGAGCAGTTGGCATGTTTGTGTTTGCTGTGTGTCCCAGAGAATAGGGCTTTTCAGACCACATGTTCCACTCATCCTTTTTCTAATAGTTTTAAAACTATATTTTGGTTTACAGACACTTAAACTGTAAGACATGCTCAATTTTTTTTCAACCACAAGTATTCTTCCTATTTAAACATGCTGACATGGCATTGCTGGCTTAGTTGTGATGTCTTCTCAGCCTAACCAGATAGTCATTTAGTGTAAGACCGTCTGAGCTACCACCCAGAAAACAAATGTATTCTGTACCCTTATTTAGCACCCTGGAAGGAGAGCTTCCAGGAAGATACAGCAAAACACTGCTTTTGTGCATTGCAGTCTGCTCCATGTAGCTCCTGATATAGGGTGTATTTCAGGTGGTGGTGTCACATGATGTTTGATTCCTGTGCTTAAGTTATATATGTATTTTTAATGCTCTGATAGTGTGGACATGAGAGAGGCTACAAAGGTTTGCACTGGTGAAAAGCTGGGGCAATAATGACCTGGAAATTCTGAATTTCTTTGTCCTTTTTGCAGTACAGCATAGTGGCAAAATAAAAGCTTGTAGGTGGCTACTGATATTCTGTCAGAATCATACCTTTAAAAACCTCATGCAAACATCCTCCAGTACCTTGTCCTGATTGGATTCATCCATTTGAAAGTTAGAGATAGGAGTTCAGTCTGTCTCGCAGAGCAGGTCAGCTAGACTTGGATCAGGTCTGCAGACTGACTAGGCTAATTTGAAATAATGGTTTTGAATGCGCTTGAGAATGCATACAGCAATAAATGGCGCTATACATCACGCAGGAGTAATTATTCCATACATCAATATATTTTTGTGGTGTTGACTGGCGTTTGGAGGTGCTGCAATGGTAATAAAGTATTCCTAGCTAAAGTTAGCGTTATCAGGACTAAGGAGCTTTCGGGAACACGTATTGCCTTACTGCTTTATGGCATTGATCGTAAGACTTCTTATGATTGTATGTAGTTATCTTCTGGTAAAGGAGTCGTATTGGTGGTGTGATAAGAGTACTTTCCCTTTTAAATCATGTGGCCGAAAAATGCTTGTCAAAGGTTGATTCTGAAGGACGCATCCAGGTGAGACAATTCAGTATGGCATGAAAACAGACCAGCTAAGGTAAGACCTTCTAACGGTGGTTGAGGCTCAAGACACCTGAAGGCTTCATATATAAAAGTGTTACCTTTGGTGTCCAGTGGGATTAGCTTTATTTGGCAGAGAAAAGTTTGGAAACGTTACACAAATACAACTGTGTGCATGCAGGAGGCCTGAAAACACAGTTCTATATGTACCAAGTAACACTATGTTTTTTTTCCTCCGGAATAAACCGTCACCTGAAAGGAGGGATGAGAGCTAGTCTGCGTGAGGTGTACTTAGGTCTTTCATTTGCTTTGTTCTGTCTCTGAACTAAAGGCAGCGTGTTTTCCTGGCAGTTGCAATATTTGTCCTGGAATTTGTTCTGCTTCGTACTGTGGTGGCTCCCCATGGGTGTGCAGGGACGTTATTGAGAAATCGATGACTTCTAAAAAGAAAAAAAAAGGAAAAAACGTTCAAGTGTGAAGTAATACTGAATTGCCCAAGTGTACTGTGACAGTTAATTCTGGTCTAATCATGATTAGCATTATAGAGAACATGCTATCTGCTTCTGTAGGGAAATAGCTAGATTAGTGCTAAAAATACTAGGTAAAGGTAAATTATTATTATGTATTTTTTGCCATGTAATGGCAGAAGGATAGTCTAATGTCATCTTCTTCCCTTGTACCTCTGCTCCAGTCTCCAAACAGTATGACAGACATTGTTTTATTGATTTAAACAGTTGCATGCCTTAGTATAACTTGTTTGGTTTGGAAAAAATAAAAAAATAAGCTGTGATAATAAAAACATGTGCTAGGGTCTTTGCATAAGTAACTTGCAGAGAGACACTTGTGCCCTTTCTCCTCCTAAGTCTTGTTCATTTTGAACAACTTGCCTGTGTTGTTTATCAGTGGAGGGTAGGATTTATTTCTGTGACACTTTTTTATATAAGCAGCTCTCATGTAGTCACTGTTCTAGTAATATTTTAATTTGCCTGGGGAACCGATAAAGTGATGCCAGGAAGAAAGCTCCCAGCTAGAAGGATTTCCTAATGTACATAAAAAACCAAAACACTGGCATAACAAACAAACAAACAAAACCCCTTTGAGCTATTTAAAAGACCTATATGCTAGTAAACTTTTGAATTGTAAATTAAATTTAACTGTTGGCTGTCTACTGCACTGATGGTTGGAGAGCTGAACTGCTGAAGAACGAATCCCACTTGAACTCATAAAATCTTTAGTAAAACCTCACGTACCCTGGTGCAGGAGAGAAAGTGTGTGCTGAGGATATTTTATTTTTGAGTGAGTTATATCAATTATAACTGGATTTAAGCTATGCATAGGTTAGCACTTCCTAAGCTATATATGTATTTTTGATTTAGTTATATCAACAGCTATCATTAATATATTTATAGTAACTAAACTTTTTTTTTCAGATGTTTGTTTTTGACACACAAGACAGAGCAACAAATGAAAAACTGTCATTATGTAGCCAGGTCCAAAAAAGTAGCATGGATTTTTATTAAATTGCATTAACTCATTTTGATGTGGCAGGTTCTTGCCCTATTGCAGCACATGTGAGAGGCAGAGGTAATTTGGCTTGCTGCTTCACTGCTGTACTGTTATTGATTATATTAACAGTAGTGTTTCTGTAAGCATATATTTTGAAAGTATTTGGGAAAAAGGGAGTATGAGTATGGAGGTGCTGCTTTTATAATTACATGTGCTTATCTTGTTCCACTGGACCAATCTGCTGTACATAGCTGTGCTGTTTCCTCATTGGAGTTTTGTGACACTTACACACTTTGCCTGTGCCATAAACATGTTTTAGTATGGTGCCATAAATTCAGAATGTTTCCCATAAGAAAACCTATGGAGGACAAAAGCTCCTGTCCCCTGGTGAGGAACTCCTCAATTGACACTCCGAAGCACAGAGAGATCTGGATGCATTTCAGAGACAAGGGCTCTGTGTCCTTCTGCATGCGACCTGGAATTACTCTCTGTTCTCTCCCATACGTGCCTGAGTCAGGTACAGCTATGACTGGTGCTAAGCAGCCAAGTAATTTTCTGTGAACCATTACTGCCTTCAAAAAAAAAAAAAAAAAAAAAAAAGGTGTGTTGCTCCTTGTTTGGCTCCTGCGTTGTTGTTTAACCCACCCAAATGCCCTTGGGATGCCTGTGGCGTGGTCTGAGAGAAGCAGTCATACTGGGACTTGATGGAAATTTGAAGGTGGTGGTGGGGGGTTCAGGTAGTCTGTTATTTTGAGGGGATCTTGTGTTTTTTCCTTTTTTTTTTTTTTTAAATAGTTAGTCGTTTTGCCATTCAGTTCATAGTCAGCTATCACATTTGGAATTGCTAGGTGTAAGTGGGTAACTTCCTTTCTGAATTCCTGACTTGTATTGAGATTAATTATGCTTGCCTGCTTGGACTGGTTTCAGGTAAACAATTGGAAAGTTCTTTATCAGCTCCTTGAAACATTTTCATATGGCGAGTAGCACGTAAAGTGGAAATACTATGTTTTCTTAAAAGGATGAAAAAAAAAGCAAAACAATTTCCCCTCATTGATTTCTGTTCTTAATGCTTTAGTCCCAGCAGTGTGAACAGCACTGGAAGATGCTGGTGTGAACCGGCTGCCAGATAACACAGAAGTTTTATGGATGTCAGTGGTTACATCTGCCTTCAGCAGTATTTTGCTGGCATGATTTTTACAGTGGTGATCTTTGCCAGCAGCAACCCAGTGCTCAGGGGTTCCCGACTTGCTAGTGCCGATGCAGCAGAACACACAGGAGTATTGAGGAGGTTGTGCAGAATTCCTTAGGCTGGATAGAGCTGGGTTAGTCTCACTTCGATGCCGGTGGAGTCTTTGGACTTAGAAAACTTCTTTCTATTCACAGGAACTTTTATTGAGAAATATTTATTTAAGTATTCAAAGAGAAACAACTAAGGCATTCATCAAACGTTGCATTTATGATGTGTTCTATTTGCAAGTTAAGTCGGTGATGTTGTTTTCAGCAACCCGTTAATAAAACGGGTTAATCAGAAGAGTTAAATGATATCCACCACCCAATATTGAGGACGTAGGGACAAAGGTGAAGGCTGGTGATAATGCTCTTCACTAGATGAACTGCTGTAGCTGAGGGAGTAGGCAAAGTTGTAGGCACCCAGGCACTGGTTTCTGCTGACATTCAAGGCAGCTCAGTTAAAATGCCTGAATTATTTGACCTTTGGTGTATATAGAAGTTATCTGAATGCTTTACCAATGCATTTACCATTAATGTTTCTTTTGGTCTTGGCCTATAAGGAAGAAAATTGTTAGCGGAATTTGTGGCTTGTATTTGCATGAACATTTCCCATTAGCCTTCAGTGAAATTCAACAGCATTTGAATTACTTCGTGTGCAGATATATTTAAAAAAGTTAAATGAATTAAAGATGAATGAAATGTTATCTGATTCCTCCTCTTGACAATTTAAAACTCTAAAATGATAGCAGTCGCTCGCATTTCATGGATGTTGTATTAGTTTAGGAGCTGCTAAGCTATGCATAGCTTAAATCCAGTACTTGCTGTACGTTCTTATCATTACCGGAGCAGGTGCATGTGCAGCGATTCAATAGGTGGAAAGTAACTGATTGATTTTGAAGCAGCAGCAAGTGTGGGGGATAACGTTCTGTTGTATTGGCAGGAAGGCCTATTCCTTTACTAATGATGATATTTGTACCGATTTTTGGCAAACGTTTCAAGGAACAACAGTTGAGGTTTAAAGGAGGCGTCAAGCCAACAGCAGCATTTCAGGAGCACGCAGCATTGGGTGCGGTGACAAAAGGCTGTGACAGAAGATAATGTGATCCAAGCGGTTATCGTACCAAAGTACTTTAAAATATTCCGAGATAAAAATATTATTTATTCAAGAACAGGAATATTGGGGTCTGTGGCATCAGGGAGTTGAAAGAAACAGTTGCAGGCAGAATAAGCCTTTCTGTTAAATAAATCAATGGAGTTTTAGAAAGGCAGACTTCAGCTGAGTGGGGTCAACATGAATCTTATCCACTCTTTCTGTGTGTTAAGAGCAATAGAAGATAACACAGGAGAGAGATTGTTCCTTCAGGAAATTGTTAATGCAGAAATAGAAACTGTTCCTCCACAGGGGAAACCAAAAAGCAGTGAGAGGCTGGTTTGGCTCCCAGTGAGCTCTTTAACATCAAACACAGCAAGGAGGGTAAGGGAGTCCTTGTAAGGGAGTCCCGGGCAAGCGTAGAGTTAGAGCACAAGCATGTGATCCTGAAATGCAACTCTCAGACTGGAAAAGATTGACAAGAAGTCATTAGAGAAATATAATGGTAGTGAAAAGAAAGACAAGGAAGGTTTGCTGCTCTTTGAAGACTAGAGCTGTTGACAGATAATACAAAGCAGGTTGAGGTATTTTTTTTACCTCATCATTTTGTAAGAGAGGCCAATGTAACCCACGTTCAAGGCGACTGCTAAAATCCTAAGCTGGTATGAGGAGGGGACAGCTTAAAGAGCACTGACATAAGTTTAAGTTTGAAGTGTTTAAAAAGCATTACTGAAAGGGTAAGAGCTGGCTGATGTAATCCTTGAGTTGCTGCAGTTCTTAACTCATGGAGGATGTGTGTAATACTGGGGAACTGATGAGAGCAGTTGACGAGCCTCTGTTTTTAGAGGGGGGGATAGAAATAAACAGTTGTAGACCCAGTTGTTTAACTTTGATTGTTTATTACAGTATTTTTCATGGGATTTACATTCTTCTCAAGCACTAGAAGATGACAAAGAAATGGGTAGTAGTCCAGATGATTTTATTTTTAAGATTAAACTGTGTTAGACTAATGCAATTTCTTTCTCCAAAATGCTAACAGGCCCTGCAGACAGGGAAGGAGCAGTTGATCTCTGATATCTTGAGTCCTTGTGGTAGCAAATGTCAAAATTTCACCCTTGTTAAAGAACGTCTGGAGTAACTTAACTGTGGGTAAGTGCTGAACTGCTTGAAAAACAATGTTCTCTAGCAGTGGACTCGAAAGGCAGTGTTCTGTTTTGTGTGTTTTATGTAAAGGACTTAAAGATTATAGTGGATGAGAAGAATGAGCCAACATGGTTATGGAATTGTAAAATTAGAGAATATCACACTGAGCTATTGTCATAGAATGGTTTAATTCAACCCTCAGTAAAGGTTTTTTTAACAGGGCTGGTTCTTGGGTTGGGTTGAGGTTTGCATAGCAAAAGCATGAGCCCCACCACTCAGTTCCTTACTTCAAACACAATGAGGCTGCTTTAAAGTAATTACTGCCACCTGCTTGTTTCGGCCTGGTCAGTGGGAGTGAGCAGAGAAGGCCAGAGGGCTAAATGCATCCTTGCTTCCCCCTGAGGTTTGCTTCAGTAACCCTTCAGGGCCTGTCTAGTTCTTACTGGGGGGTCCTGTATCTACATCACCTAGGTGAGAATAGAGGTACATTCTGCAAGTTAAGTGATGTAATCTTTCTCACCAGTGGAGGTAAGGTCTGAGCTGAGGTAGCTCCCAGTTTTGAAAATGGAATTTATTTAATAAAATAAATAATAATAATAATAAATAATAATAATAGAAGTACAAACCCATTGGAGGCAGTCTGGAGAGGAGCAATAAGAATGCCTGGGAATCTGGAGGAATGACTGAATGAGCTAAGAGTGGTTATTTCAGCTTCTAAGAGGAGAGGGAGGTAGTGGGGAAATGAGAGCTAGTGAGGGTCAGTCTAAGTATGTGGTACGCACATTTTTGTTTCTCCATGATCTGTTTTGTTTCCTTGGTTGGTCAGACACTTGCATTGACATGTGTTCTCAGGAAAAGTCGTGAATAGTTTTAAGAACAGCTGATGTGAGCCTCTGTGAGTTGTGATAGAGCCAGGCTGGGTATTGCTATGGCAAAAGGTGTCTAAGCGCACTAAGTGACTTCGCATGGTTTTTGATTCTTTGGTAAGTAAGAGATGGTTACAGTGGTGCAGTGCTATCTGCAAAATGCAGGGAGAGTGCTGTACTGGGGATCCCTTTTCTCCCTGTCTCTGCTTTCCTGTCTTATCTGTTAGGGAGGATCCAGAGGATACTAAAGCATTGTGCCTCTTTTTAATATATCTTTTTTATTTTTTCCCGCGTCAAATATATGGGCAAGACTTTTAGAACTTCACCTCATTGTAGCAGTTGAAAAGAAGCTAGAACTCCTTGGTGTAAGACAGCAATGTGAAAACAGGACTGTGGGCATGCCTACACCCACACTGGCTCTGCAGGACCAAATCCTAGAACAGGGAGTGCTAGGAAATGTGGTGTGAAGACGCTTAGATTAGCTTTGGAAGCAGTTTAGTCATGTTTGTGTGGCCCTGCATCCAAGCCACTGTGGTTTTACTGCTTCCCGACCTATGCTAATGTCTGCTCTCTGCTGTGCAGACTTAATCAGCTTGTGTTAGTGACAACTTGGCAAACCCTGTCCTTTAATCCACTCTGTGTTGTAAACAGCCCTCTATTGTGCTTCCCCTGTGGCCTATGTTTATTTGGGTGCACTAACTCTTTTCCTTTAATTAATTGTCCACTAACAGTGCAAAACAGGGACGGCGCTTGACTGTGTGAAAGTTCTAGTCTGAGTGCTAGGGATAATGACAGTGAGATGAAACAAAGGTTTTAATTTCATTTGGAAGATATTGGGCAAATTTCTGAATAGCAGAAGCAAAGCACAGAACTGAGGCAGTCCAGCTATGTCAACTGATCTCTAAATCAAAAGTGAGTAGGTAGAATTTTATTGAAAGTTAACAGTTTAGGATTTTTTTTTGTTTTATTCACAGAGGTAAGTTTCAGGATGTATTGCTTCTATGAAATGTACTTTCTCTTAATAACCATAGTGTATGTATGAAACAGAGCTAATTTTTAACAAACTTGCCTTTTAATATTTTAAAGTCCATCTGCTGTTTTTGTGAGACTTTGAATGGCATGTATTGCTACTGGGAGTGTTTGTGTTGTTCAATAAATCTGCGGACTGTGGTTTCTGGGGTTATTTTCTTGGCTTTCACATGAAGGGGAAAGATAAGGAAAGCAATTTAAATTTCCCAAACCACAAGGCTATGCATCTTTCATAAAATCTAGTCTGGGTAGTGGTGTAGGTTATGATACATGGGATGCAATACAGTCTCTAAGGAAAACTTACATCTCAAATAAAATGCAGTGTAATCCTATGATTATACTCAGCTCAAAATTAATTGTGAAAGGGGATGGCTAGTTCCTGGCTACTCACTTCAAAAATCCTTGAAAAGGTTTTTGCCATTCTGAGGATGTCCCATATGCTTCCTATTAAAAGGAAGTTTGATGGACTCTGCTGTGGCTTGAAAGAGCACTGAAAACTGTCTTCTGTCACAATGATGCTGATGTTCGCAAGATATAGAATTAAGCATCTTAATTCATGAAGGTTACTACTATGAGTTAACTATTTTTGTGTTCTAAAATTTTTAGATCCCTTTCCATTGATTTCAGTGAGGATAGAATTTCGGGCTAACCAAACAGGTGATTATGTATATGTGTGTTTTTAACTTTTTTTGGTTCTTTTTTTTTTAGCATTTCTTCCACCATTTCATATCTTCCTCATTTGTCCCAGTTTTCAGAAATGAGAAGGTGGAAACTTGCATGTTCTCTTCCCTACCAATTTACGATAGAGAATGCAGATGTGTATTATTTCTTACTTGGTGTGTGGTTTTATTTGCTTTCTTTTACAAAGCCGTGTATTTGGTGCAAAAGCAAAATCCTTGTTCTTGCAAAAATGTTACACAAGGCAAGACTGTACTTGGCAGGAATGGTTTATCAGTGCCTAGAATGAGATCCAAGAGTCAGTGCTCTCTGGAGATAAGGATGTATTATTTTGTACCTGCCAGTAGTGAATTCTGTCTGGAGGTGAATAAGAGCTGGTGACAAGTACACTCTGGAAATATTGAGTGATTAATATGACTCTTCTGAGCTATGAGTACAGGAAGCTCTCTGTTTAATTGTAACTGTGCTTTTAAAATTTAATTACGGCTTTTTTATGGCAAGAAAAAAAGAAGCTGACTGGGAATTAGAATTTCTTGAAGTAATACAGATTCTTCCGATTTCATATGCTACACTGAGTCTCCTGTTGCCCTCTACGTCTAAGGTGTGTATTTGTGTGTTTTGTTTGGTTGGTTTTAAATTAATTGGAAAACTAGAGGCATTTAGGTTGTGGAAAGTTACTGTAGCTCAATGTTGAGGTTTCAGATGTAGATTTTTTTACATATTTGTGTTCAGAGAATTTTTCTATGTTCTTAATGCCTTCTCTTTAATGCCTGCACACTGACTGTATATCACAGAGAAATCCAGCTTTTGTAGACTACAAAAGAACAGACCTTTGCATCTTGCTTTTACTGTCTCAGTAGAGGAAACAAAGATTTATTGAGTCAGTCCTGCAGTACTTTGAAGCTGAAACATTGAATATGTTAGGATAATATGGCACCACTCTTAAATATGTCTAATACAGTATTAAGCATAAAGTTGAAAACATGCACTAGCCAGCTCAGAAATGTGATTATTCCTCATATGACCATGTTCTTCATTGACTATGTTTACAGTCCCCTGTACCCATTTGCAATTTCAAGCTTGTGATTCTGGATGAGGAATGTCTTTGAAAGCAAAGCTCCCCAAACCAAACCAACAACAAAGAACTGCCAAAAAAACTTTCACAACCAACAACATTAGATCGTAATAGTTTCCAGAGTAAAGTGGTTCCATGTTGGTATTAGGTATATATTTTCATTTCTTTTATTTTGGAGGCACAGGCCAGATTAGGATTGCATTAAGGGCGCTGGCAGGAAAGGTTTTGGAGATGATCTGGAGGGTAGACAGATTTGCTGTAATATCATCTTGCTAGAGAAAATGGGCTGGTTTTGAAGATGACCCCTTTGTTTTAATAAAGGGGAAAAAGATACTAGAATATTGTTACTAGATTTCTAGTTGCCTCTGCATAAACCTGGTATGATCTGCACTAAAATTCTGGAGCATAAAACAAGAAGGAATCTGTTGGGTTTTCTAGTCTAGTCTGTACTGAAATCATGTTTTATTTCTGCTCTATAAACTGATAGTGTCTTCTCATTAGCTCTTTAATATTGGAGTGGTTTCGTTCACGATAGTCTGATGAGAGAGCTGTTTCAGAATGTTCTTAGAAACTGTGGGTCTACTTCCATTGCAGCCAGTTTGAACTATGAGTTCTTGTCCAAAAATTGTACTTATGCAAAATATTTTTTTTCCTCTCATGATGTATACCTTTTAACTTCTGCATGATTCCTTAAAACAGCATGCTGAAAGCTGTTTCACAATTCTGGCTCCTTGCTTATAAGAGGGAAAAACTGACAGCCTCCCTGTTTGGAATTAATTTGTGTTGTCTGGAGGAGTTTCTGCCAGACAGGTTAGCAGGATGTCTGTAAAATCCATTTTGAATGCTAAGCACTGTATAAATGAATAGACACCCTTTTCATACTTGCATTTTCTTGTATGTGTGCGGCCTTGTTAGATGTCAAATATGAATTTAATAAAAATGACTCTAGTGTTAACAGAAATGTGTGGATTTCTCCTTTGCGTGCACCTAGCTTGTTTAACAAGATGTTGTTATGATGCATTTCCTGTCTGAGTAATTGAGTTTTGTGATCAGCTTTTCGGCAGCGTGGCCAGCTTTAGCATTCAGTGTCACACCACTCACTTCTTTCTGATTTTGCATTTCATGGGTGCAGCGTGTAGCTGTGAAGTGACCTTGATTGGTCTACTGCCGTTGTGTATTTATTTCTCTCTTTCTCCATGGTTAGTTTTTAGCCAGAATGGTTTCTTAATTGCCCCAGACAGGCTCAGTGTGTGGCACACAAGTGTTTTCGAAGAGCAGTGGGGATGGATGGGTGGCAGCAAGCAAGGGAAATGTGGATTGCTTCCACAGTGCAGTGAGCACATAACTGATGATGGTTCCAGTGCTTTCAGGAGTTTCTCACCAAGGTGATGGTGGAAAAGCCTGAAACCACTGGACTTGTCTGTGTGGACTGTCTCATGCTGCAGAATACAGTTCATCCCTACTGCTTCTCTTCTATCTGACCTGAGGGTATATTATCAGAAGGCTTGTTCTCATAAAGATTTTTGTTGGCTCTCTCAGTTGTTACGCTGCCAGATTTCATTCAATTGTTGGGCAGTTATTTTGTATTAATAGAGAAGGATAACTTTCACTTTACTAATTTCTTCCCCTTTCATTGTCTGTAGTGGAAAGCAGAATGCAGCTGGAGGAACTTTAAATCCAGCTTGTCTGCCAAACAGAGCAGCTACCAAAACAAGATGTTCTTTGCTGTAGACACATTAATTGCAGGTGAAGTGTATGTGTTTAATAAGTTATGTGTAATAGAAGTCTGTCTGCTGAAGTATGAGGTCTCATTTTGGAATACTGGCTGTCATGATAGATTTTTGCTCTATGGACACAACTTCTCTGAAAAGTGGGCTTGAGACTTCAATTTTATTTACAATGCCAGGTGAAGGCTCCAGTAGCACTGAGCTGCATTTAGGTTATGTGAGTTCTGGAGCACCCTGTCTGTGTGCACTGAATCATTTCTCTTCTTGTTCACACCTATATGGTATCCTCTGCAGGGTGACGCTTGCATAATATTCCTGTGGCAACCACAGTAATTGCTAACATGTGAAATCAATATATGGCAATTATCAAATGCACTTCAGCTGTTTCTCAGTGCCCTGCAGACTTCTGGAGAGCAATACTTTGTGACCTACATAGTGTTTATGTAGGTCATAGATTACCAGTGGCACACGGATGAGAACACAAGACTATATACCAGGATTTTCTTGAGTTGGAATGATTCCTCTTTTTTTCTTTTCAGAATATCTCCTTGTCATTTGGGTTATGGGATATAAAATAGTTGAAAAACTCCTCATGAGAAGAATGTGTGCAGTTTTTTCCTCTCTAACAGGTATACTGTAGGATACCCAAAGAGTTGAAGGAGGAAAGACTTGTCATCTCCATCTCTACTTAAAAAATGAGCACACAAACTTTAGAAATCCTCTTACTATGAAAACAGATTAAGGGGCAGAGACTACTAGACTTCAGTTCATCATTGTGCTGTCTTACTTCACCTTTCTGTGCAGTGAAACTAGTCAACTGACAGATGAAAATTCAGATAAATGTCTCCCCAACCTGATCTGCAAGTATGAGTATCATTCGGTTCTTGCTGCAACATTGTGCATGTGCTTTTTTTATGAGATAAGCTGCTTTACGAGGTGGAAAGGGCTGGATATGTGAGTTGCCTCCCCAAGTGGAACTTCTCAGTCTGCAAAAAGAGTTGATCAAAGAGCATAGACAGGGGTGTGGTCTGTGTAGCTTGAACGTTTCATAGAAAAGTTGGCACCATTTGGGGAGGAGATGTGGATGTTAATTGCAAGACTGGAATAAAGAACTCGTGTGGATAAGAGAAGCGAAGTTAGATGGCAGGAGCGAGCCCAATGTGTGGGAGGTAAATGAGATTGGGATTAGTACAGACAAGCTTGACATTCGTCAGTATGTTTGGTTTCCAGATCTGTGTTAGTCATGCTAGGTAGTCCATTCATGCTATTCAAATATTGTCATAAAGGAGAACTAATGTGAAGTGATATTTTAAAATGATCACTAGTTCCTGCTTTTTATATACTCGGGTTTTCTTTGAAACTGATTAAAAAGGATAGGAACAGCTGGTAGATAATGTAAACTCTCGTGTCCTGTTTGTTCTTCATAAAACTCCTAACACTTGCTTTATGAAAATGAACATCATCTTTCATCACTTTTTGATGTAGCATGTGTTTGGTCTTGTCCTTCCCTGTAATACAGCATAGTCAGTCATTCTTGCACCTCGTGCTTGATGTAGTTTGCGCGCACCTGTGAATGGGAGATTTCAGCTTTGTCAAACTGGAAAGGAAAGATTCTTCTTACACTAAGCTGTGCTGCTCTGCAATGGCTAGGGAAACAGCTTGTTTCTCTGCAATATATTGTACGAGTTCCCAAAGTATCATATGAAAGTATCTTTATGAAACGGGATTGTAGAAACAATGATGCTTGACAAGTTAAGCGTTCAATCTGTTCTGGTTTTCATTGTCTGAAGGAATTAATTGGCAGTTCTGACAGGGCTGTAAACCTGTTTTTATTAAATGCAAATTATAAAAATGTATCTGAATGTCAAGCCTTTTCCAGAGGCTCAGCCACAGCAGGGTGTTTGTCTAGAAGAACTACATGTTCCCAGCACAGATGGCACTACCTCCAAAATTGAAGGAGTGTCAACTTTTACATGGACTGAGCTGCAGCTAGTCTATGTCTCTGTGGCTGTATGGAAGCTCTTGATTTCCGAAGTGACTGTTTCTCAATCAGTTGCTGTAGGTAAGAGTTGTTCTCCAGGTGGGTTGTCATTGTTAGAATTGAGGCCAGTCGGTTTTCCTGATAGAAAACAAAGGACCAAAACCTGTTTAGACTGTATTCCAATCTCATTCTGTAAATTCATTTATAGCAGGCATAGAGCTTTCAGTGACTTGTTTCTTCCTTACCTGACTTAAAATCTAGTTAGGTTTGTGGGCAGGCAACACAGTCACTGATGGTAGAGAGTGACTAGAACTAATATGAACTTGCTGTAGTTCCTACTGTGTTGGCTCAAGTCATCAGTTATACTAGTATGTTTGAGTTGTTCTTGGTTTAGCTAACGATAGCAAGAAATTGTAATCTTTTTTTCGTTAACTTAAGAGCTTGAGTGTCTAGTTTAAGTTTATCCATGATAAAGGTTTTAGTACCAGTTGATAATCAGAAAATATTAATGCATTTGAAATAAGTGTTTCCATGTATTTTTGTTTTCAATTAAACTTCTTTAAGGAAATCTTTCCTAAGTCCAGGTTGGAATTTCAGAATGGAAAAGACACAAAACACTTAAAACCCCTTCAAAGTTACTTAGTTTGTGTGCAGGATATTAGGATAAAACTTCCTTTCAGCTAAATTCTTCCTGTTTGTTTTTTACTTTTTTTCCTGGTGAAAGATTTGTAAGGCTTTGAGTTCCGATTTAAAAAAAAAAAAAAAAAAAAAAGGTAGAAAAATTATGAAGATTTAGCCTTGTGGGAAGGGAGTGTTTTCTTTCTTCTAGCAGTGAGGTGGATCATAGGAGCAATCCAGTGAAAAATTTGTTTTTTATCAGTTATGTGAAATGAGTGTTGCAGGCAAAGATTCCGTTCTACTGATGTAGGTAATTTTTAAACTGCCTTGAGCTTCACAAAATCTTAATAGAAAAGAGCTAGTACATGACTTAGATTTTACACTTTCATAGGATTCCTATTTGCAGGCTACTTGGTATGGCCTTTTTTAGGAGCCAACGATGTGCTATAAATGATTTAAATAGTTCTTATTTCTTATCTTCCATCGCTATACCCCAGTGGATGAATTTGCTTTTACTGTGGTGCTGAGGGATAGGTCCATGAAGGATGCATTTATCTGGAAGCTGGGAGAAACATAAAGGTGTGCTCATTACTTTAGTAATGCGTAAGGCACACGCTCTTTCTCAGTTCAAGACAAACAAGGAAAAAAACTTGTGTGTGTATCACATAATCAGGGCTATTCATTCCAGAGTTTCAGGGTGTGTCAAAAATAATGTTTTGTCCAACCATCTTGACTTATTTGACATTACTTGTGTCTCAAGTCTAATTAGGTAAGTCCATTACTTTGTCCTGAAGAGTTTATGCACAGTACAGTGAAGGTAACGGTGTGTAATGATAGGTGGGACAGGACACTGGCAAGATGAAATGGAAAAGTAAGACTAGTTTTCTGGTAGTAGCAACAGCTATTTTTCTCAACTTTGGTCATATTGAAATAGAAGTAATAAGTAGTTATTTTTCCAGGATTGGCTTTATTTTAGTACTAACTTAGTGGAAATTGTGCTTGGTACTAAACCAAAGGAAATTGGTGACCACTTTGAATTAAGGAGATTTTGTAAGTTCAAAGCAGCACTAAGGGAATTTGTGGTCATTTTGAGTAGTTGAGATCTGTGAAGTTCAGACCTAGAAATGAAGAGCTTTTAATGATATTCCAAAAAAAAAAAAAAAAAAGTGTGTGTCTGATTTTCATAATGCAAGTGAGAATTGTAAACATAGTGATTTAGTAATTTTACGTTTATTTTGGAAGAAGAACAACCATTGTGATGACAGCTTTGGAAAACTACGTGGAGAAGTCATGCTATAACAAAAATGAAAAAAATCTTTAAAGATCAGATACTCAGTTAACAGGATGTTTTTCCCATTCAACATTGTTCTTGCCTACCCATATTTTTTTAAATAAAGAGAATTTTCAGGTAGAGCTGACTTCATTTTTCCAAACGTGGATTAATTACGTTGGTGTTAAGTATACATTGTTATTTCAAAATACAAATTTGGAATAGATCAAAGAGAGGAGTAGGTGTTGTTAATTTATAGGCCTGCAAGAACTGTTTAAATTGGAAGGTTAAATGTAAACTTGTCGATTAGATTTTGGTCTTCTTTCTGCAGTCTGAGAATCTGAACAGGCTGAACAGAAAAAAAAACAGAGAAGCCTTTCTGGAGCTGTTGTCAGACAAACTTCTTGTTAATCAGGCAAGCGGTGGAGGTAATGCTGTTCAATGCATTCGTTCTGTACACACCAGTGCAGGACCAGGGTGGGTTTTTAGGTTGAACTGTCCTTAAGCGGGAGGTGACGGGTTTATGGCACTGGAAAGAGGGGGCAGAGGTCTGGTGGAAGGTTTGCTGCACAAGCACAGAGCTGGGTTTCCCAGGGCAGTGTCTCAGGAGTGGTGTTCTGAGGTGAAACCAGAGAGGGCATAGCGTTCGTGCAATTCAGCACATTTTCCTGTTGGTCAGGTTTGGGTTCCACCTGCATGTACTCATACCTGCAACTGAGCAGAGAGCTCACAGCATCTGTACTGGCAGGGGTCACAGATCAGTTCAGCACAGTGGTATTTTTGGGTCACAGGTGCGTGGCGGCAATAGTGAATAGTGCAAGCATGTAGAAGTATCTCTAGCCATGTGCTTATTTACTCAAAAGCAATAGTTCTTCTGTTCTTTAAGTTCTCTTCTTCTTTCTTTTTTTTTAATGAATCTGACTAATTACTTTTACAAATCAGGTATGCTTTTGTTACCTTCTGTGGCCTGTAACAATGAGTTCTATTGTTTGAGTCACAAATTAACACTGGTGCTGGAACAGAGGCAGCAAATAGAGATACCCAGAGAGGGGAGAATGCAGGATCAGAGTTTTAGACATTTGAATCACATTTAGTATGCTCTTTTTATTTTTTTTAAAGGACTTTTCACCTCTGCTTTAGTGTATGCTTCAGGGCTGTGGATATACATAGTCATTTATGTCACTGGATTCTGGAATAAATTTTTAAACTCTGGTTTGCTAGAAATAGAATTGTCTAAACGAAAATTTAATGTCACCTGCTTAAAACATACTGTTGGGCTTTTGAAAGCAATATTTGTGGTCTTCATTTTATATTAAGTTGAAATGTAAAATTTACATCAAGTATTGTTTTTATTGTAAGTCCCTTAGAACAAAGATTTGGACATTGTAAGTATAACATTACTGAGAAGGAATTTTGGAGAGAGTTTTTTTCTATCACCCAGATTAGATTAGCATGGTTTGCTGGCAGTGCATGAGGTTCAAAGCCGAAAAAATATCAAATCAAATTAATTTGATTTCATTGGCACATGCGTGCGCAAGTTTACAAAATGCAGGCTAAGCAGAATACTTGTTTCATCCTACTTCTGTGGCTCTATTAACTAAAATGAACTGTGGCTTATCTTAACCAAGAGAAGATGGAAGTGATTATATAAACATGATATATTCCTGTGGGGCGCCAGTTGCTAGAAGCAGCATGCGGTTTGCAAAATGATTTCTTGTAATATCCTTTTTATGTCCATTCAATCTGAAAGCTTGGTCTTCATTACCAGTGAAGTGCAGCAGCGTATCTGACACAGAGGCTGCTTTGTTGTAGGCCATTTCCATATATTATGAAGGTGTGCAGCTGACTGCTTCAGCCTCAGGTCCTGAAACCTTTAAACTGGTTTGCATGGATGTTTTTTTTGTG
Organism: Cygnus atratus; assembly: GCF_013377495.2. Lineage (NCBI taxonomy): Eukaryota > Metazoa > Chordata > Aves > Anseriformes > Anatidae > Cygnus > Cygnus atratus. The sequence continues at coordinate 33,090,423 of NC_066365.1, read as the reverse complement.
AAACATATGGGGTTTTTGCCTCCCTTTGAACAGGAACGTTATATTGAAGAGGCACGAAATCTTCTTGCTAATGGGGGAATAGTTGATGAATACCATACTGCTGAATGCGGCTAACTCAAAATGATTTTATAATTTTGACCCAAATCTGTATTCTCACAGGTAAAATTAGTATAACTCATTGACTTGCGTGGTACTGCTCTGGGATTTACTTTTCTGATATTTGAGTTTACGTTCCAAGGAATGTATAAATGTTTTGTTTCAGTGCAAGACGGTTGATGTTTGTTAGTTTAATCGCTGTATAATTAGAATTTGATTGCTTTCTGAAGTTCTTTGATCCTCCAGATATAAAAAGGGATACTGGAAAATAACTTGGTAATCACCAGTTAATATTGATTTTCTTCAGTAGTGTTTCTTTCACTTCATAGCTGTTCTTCACACCTAGTGGCTACCCAGTTACGCTGAGAACACAGGTAACAATTAAAAATAATTTTCAATCTCAAAATGTTGATATTTAATAACTCCTAGTTTTGCTGGTTGTTTTCAAGTCCTTGTAACCTTTGTTTGAGTTGAGTTTGTTCCCCCAGTGTGTTGAAATTAGATTCCTAATCTGTAAAATGTTGTAAATGTTGTGAATTCTCAAGTGGCCTATGCAAGATAAACTTTTTGTACACAAGCAATCTAGCAGCAGAGTACTGTTGTTGTAGGATGTGCTGGAGAGAAGCATTCATTTTAGCCTCATGAACCAGTTGTTCAGGTGTACCCTTGAGCAACCAGCTGCAACTAAGAAAATGAATCTTTTGAAGAGGCTGTGGTAATGTAGCTTTTCCTTGTGAATTCAGTAACTTGAAAATTTGTCTTACTGTACGATTTTTAAAGATTACAATTACTTGTCTCCTCATTTAAGCAAAACTCATAAAACTCTCTGACAGTTCCCTGATTCTATGGGTGATACTAGTAAGTAGGCAACTAGAAAATCTGTGCGGACTAATATTTCACTGCTTTGAAGATGCTATAATATCTTCAGTGAATGTAAGAGAATATTAAAAATCTGGACCTTGATTAATTTATCAAGGGGATTATAAATTACAAATTGACTGGACTTGATGGCCAAGGCGATCTTTCAGTTCTAAGCGTTATGAAGGTCACGACATGGAAAAAACTTTCAAAAGCCAAAATAATAGAAATATCTACTCCTGTTCTGGAAATGGCTTAGAAACTTCAGCATAACTTTCTGCTATTTGTGAATGGTAAGACTGAAACTTTATTTTGATGTGATAGGTACGTGGCACTGATAGCTGTCATCACAGAAGCAATTCAAAAATGCATTTGCCTGAAAGGAGCAACTTACTTTTCTGCTTCTCGCCTTGTGGGAAGGCTGTAACCTTATCAGTCTGTTCTCCCTTTCAAGGGTGTGTCAGCTGAACAGAAAATAGCATTTTAAGGTCGGTACTGGAGTCGTTCTACTGGAGTCATGGTAGGTGCTTTTGGAATCAGTTCCCTCCCTACCAAGGATCTTTGAGGATGGAATAGAATAGATGAGGAAGTTTCCATATCCTCTCTTACACTTCTTTGTGACTGTGTGGGGAGATATACAGACCTACTGTTAATTTCTGGGTTGTGTGGGGAGTGTTACAGGGTCTGCAGAAGAATCTGCTGGCCTCAAAGGGTGTTATTAGCTTGGAATTGTCCAAGAGCGGAGCTGAAGGTTACAGGGGAGTAATCTCAGGGAAATCAAACATGAAAGAGATATTTGAAGAAACAGACTTCTACCAGTGCCAGAAGAGTCAAGGATGTGAAAAGTTTATTTTAAGAAAATAAGGAGTTCTTACTATTTTATTAGATATACTGAACATGTTTGCTTCTCTAAACATTCCTAGGAATGTATTTCTTGGCCAGTAAGTTCTTTTTTTTTTTTCTTTTTTTCCAATTCTGCTAGCATTTTATATTTCCATACGTATCCTGTATCAGTTTGTGTCCCTTACCAGGGACACAGTGGCTACCAGGCCAGGGAATATTTCATTTGCATTTGGTCAGTTCTGAATGAAGCGTGAACAGGGATCTAGTGTCTCCTGGCATTTTGAACATGTTGAAATGTTTACTGCTGAGAAGTTTGAATTCTTGTTATGTTATTTCAGAAGAATTAACCTGTGTTTAATGACTGGCTCAGTGAGAAATGGAAGGGTGTGGAAGTGTAAATCCTCAGCATTCCACTCTGGAAGGGCTCTAAATATACAACTATGGTAATAAAAAATTAGGGAATAGTCCCAGGAGCAGCAGAGGTGCTCTAGCCTCTGTCAGAGGTGGGAGCTTCACAGCCCCACTGATCAGGAAGCTGTCCCTTTTTCTTTTCTCCTGGGTTTGCTTCTGATAGTTTGGTAAACTGAATCAGCTCAGGATTGACCAAGTGCACTTCCATGCACAAAATAAATGTGCTAGGGATGTGGCACAAGGGGAAGGACCTCGCTCTCTTGGGAACCATGAGTTGTTTTACTGGCTCATCTCATCCTTTGGAGATACATTTTAGTAAAAATCCCGTAGAAACTCTCTCTAAACTGTTTTGTCCTGGAAGGGTAGAACTGAGATTAAGACAAACTGTTAATCTTTAAACATTAAAATTCATAGCCTAGAAAGCTGTGGTGTCTCTTACGTCTTACGACTGTGGGGCTGGATTCTACTTTCATTGCTTAATGTCGCTGCAAGTCAACATGGCATACAGAGGGGAAACATAATCAGACTTTAATGAGAGACAGTTGAAGAAATCCAGTGAGACAAACCCAGCGGAATGAACATGTAGAAAGCAACTACAGTTGAAGAGCTAATATGCTGTGTCTTGAGAAATATAAACAAGTAGGAGGGTAGTAGTAAGTGCTTGTGCAGGGTAAGCCAATTGCCTAGAGCTGAGTGCCCCACAGTAGTTAATTGGGGAGATGAAGCTATTGTCCCACTGTGTTTGGAAAAGAAACAAGAAAAACTGGTCTGGTGCTTTTGAAAGGCAAGGCAGCAGCTGAAGCAGTATCTTGAATGACCTTGTTCAGAATTTCTCACTTTTCCTGAAACTGGGGAGGAAAAAAAAAAGGCAAACAAAAACCAACAGCAAGCCCTGAGCAGTTACTGATGCTCTTTTATGAATGTTTTGTTTTTCTTTTATAATGGAAATGTTTGGATTGTTTGCACGATTATCTTACAAACAAGTATTCTGGAAAATCTCCTGAAGTGATACATAGAAATTTATCTATTGCTGTCTTCTGAAATACAAACTGAGGAAGTCATGTAAATGCATCTGTTCTATCTTTTCAAGCATTGTTTTAGAATATATAGATTAGCATATTACTAATAAGAGAACTGAGTTTGTATGTTCTCTCGTAGCATGTTTAGTTTACCATATTACCACTAGCTTCCCTAATAAGTTCCTCGGTGTTCTGAAACAATGTGAGCTTTGTATCCGGCCAAGGCTTGTCTTCATGTGACACCTCTCTAGAGGTGCAGTCCAGGGTCAAGAGCTTTAGAAGCAGTTTCGCTTTTTCTTTCTCTCCAGAGTAATACACCCTCTTCAGACTGGTTGCAGATGAGAAGTGAAGGGGCCTGGTCTCAAGGTGTTTGGTATCATTCTGCTGCTTTTCTGACTGCTGAGAGGGTAGTCACAGTTGTACTGCCTTAGAGCACTGGAGGTGTGGTGTGTGGAGCAGTGCTCTGCTGTTCTAAATAAAATACGCCAAACTGCTGTGCAAGCACTATTAGGTAATTTTTTGTAGCTAGTAGTCTTATTAGCTTTTAATAAGAGCAACAGCAGTTTGCGTTTGCAACTGGTGTAGTCAGAGATGAGCAAAATGTCTGGTATGAGGAGAGTCTCTCGCTTTTGGATCGAAGCTGAGCCTCGATGGTGCTGGCCTTTCCTCTTCCTTCTCCTGTCTCTTCCCAGAACAGCAGCACAGCTGTGGCTGGCAAACACCTCTGGAGGTCATCCTGTCCAGGTGCCCTGGATCTGCTGGCAATCCTACTCCTCCTGCTGCCAGTCAAGAGGGACGCAGCAATGGCTGTGTGTCAGCCTTGCAGCAAGAACACGTAGCTGGTTTATGGTCTGCCTGTTGTCTGCCAGGTCTCTGCGTCTTGTGCCAGGCTGCTTTCTAGCTGGTTAGTCCCTAGTGCGTGCTTGTGCCTGGAGCTATTCCTCCCCAGGTGCAGGGCTTTGCATATTGAACTTTGTGAGTGTCCTCTCTGATCATTTCTTCTGCCTGCTGAGATCTCTGAACGGTATCACAGCTATCTAATCTATCAGCTACTCCTCCCATTTCTGTAATTTCCACAAACCAGCATGGGAGTGCACTCTGGTACTGCACTCATTAATGAAGATGTTGAACAGCATTGGCCTCTAACTGGAATCTTGTTTTATCTCAGTAGATTAAAATTCAGTTCTGTCAATGGCTAATTTCCTAGCACCACTTGTGATTCCTCCACATCTTACTAGTAGCTGTCGTCTTAGAGATTATGAAACTGGGCAAGGCCAACTTCAGTGTAGGAAATGGCCAGAATATAGAGATGTCATCAGACCTTGTGTGGGGACTGCTGCTGAGTGCTGTGCAGCTTACCCCAAGGGTGCTTCATGAACAGTGGAAAGCAGATAGCAAACAACTCATTCCAGAATAGGGGAGGTCTTCTACTAAGCTGGAGTCAAACCAGCTGCAGAGCTGCTTCTAATTACTTAGCTCATGGTTACAGCTAGTGGAGAAGCCTTCCTATTAAATTAGTGTTTGTGTTGTGATTTTTTTTTCCCTGTTTGTTATTTATTTTTTAAACTATAGTATGTCCTCTTTCTTGAACCTCGTAGAATGCTATGGTAGCATACAAAAGCAGTGTGCATTTCATAATACGGAATAATTGTCTTAAAATTATCTGTGGGGGAGCAGCTGGAATGGCTGATCCCTATGAGCGGAATTCCCACTCACCTAAGTCAGCAGTAAGCTGATGCCACTGCCTGCCCTCTCCTCACATGCTCACAGCCTGAGTGGAGGCAGCAAAGAAAAAGAAGTCACCTGTGCAAGTGGCTAGGTGGTAACTTCAGTCCCTCCAAATTGCTACCCAGATGGGTGTTTAGCATTTTATATAAAGAGTAGCCAAATTTCTCATCTTCCAGTTACCCCTTTTTTACAGGAGGTTAGCATGCGTGTTTCCCATCTCCTAGACTCTGTAAGCAAGCATCAGCTACAGACCTAGATGTTAAGAAATTTTGGAAGACCTCTTTTGTGCGAGTCACGAGTACATGGTTAGATAAATGCACATCTGTTGTGGTTGAATTTTTGATTTATCTCGTCTGACTCGGCATTCTTTCCCAACCCTGATTCTTGCACATTTAATAGCAGGAGGGTCCACAGAAAATCAATCTGTGCCTGGGGAAGTCTGTTGTCTTACGGATAATTATTTTCTTGTTCCTACACTTATGTTTATATTTCAGGTACTCTTCAAAGCATCTTGTACTCCTGAATCTGTCATTATTTTTAATCTATCATCATTCTATTGCCATTCATCTATCACCATCTATCTCCATGATGCTTGTCATGGACACATGTTAAGATGATTGAAAATATTTCTTGACTTATAGAAAGCTGGGATTTCGTTTCTAGTGTGATTAAAAGTAACTTCTGACATACTATGCTTATACTAACATTTCTTTATATCTCAATTATATATAGAAAGGGATTGCATGCTTCTTCTCTGAGCTTCCTGTGATGTTTGGGGGCGCGAAGTATTTATCTGTTGTAGTAAGACAAATTCAGAAGGGATGCTCTGAACCTCAGATGCTCACAGTACATTCCTTCTGTATCTGGGCTTCAAGGATTTGTGCACTTTACTTTTCATTAAACTGCATATAAAAACCTGACTTGTAGGTGATAGAAAATGAAAGGTGAAATGAAATGACTGGAGTTTTTAGAACGTATTTTCTGCTGAATAATTTCCCAAACAAGTTCTGCAGTTACTTCAAGTGAAAAATTAACAAGCTACTGTGCTTTGCATTTTAATAATGCATAGTAAGGTAAGCCCACGTCTGTTTTTTTTCTTCTGTTTTTTCATGTTTTTACTCTTAAAAATAAGGAAATAAATGGCATAAGATTTATTTAGTATGTATGTTGTTGTTCAGCTTTTATTGCAGGGTGCCTACATCTGAAACCGTCACTTTTATGTGCAAGTTTCACATGCTTTATATATGGTGCAGGTAGGATTTGACCATGAATTTAGAAAGACCTGTACAGTAAATCTGCCTCCATATTAAGTCATTTGTGCAGAAACTTGACTCCTAACAGCAAAACATATTGGCTTGTATATGTACCAGTATGTATATGTGTGGTTGGTGGTGGGAGTAGGTTGTTTGTTTTTTTAAGCACTACTGTACAGTACAGAAGGGGTTGATTAGTGGTTTGTCAATACAAATGAGAGCAATCTATCTTCTCTTTTCCACCTATAGTTTTTCTTTATTTTTCCCATCCTTTTTTTTTGTCTGAAAAAAAACCACCAATACCTTCATTTTGTTTAATTCAGTTCTGCTGTTTCCATCTCCTTCCCATTTATGCTTTTCTGATAAATGAAATGCTGTTCTGCAGGAATGATGTTAAATGGAATTGGGTGGAAAAAAATGAACTTATTTCTGCTTGGACTAGTCCTTTATGCACCTCTTTAATTTTACCCATCTCTATTTCCCTATTTTCTTTTATAATTCACATAGTACCTTCAGCGATATGGCAGGTTGTCTGCAGGAGATGGGCTGACACCAAATGATTGAACAATTGAAAGCATTATTCTAGATATACAGGAATTACTGCAAGAAAATTGGCCTGATCATTGCTCTAGGCATTGTGGAAAGTGCACGCAGATACACAGAAATCCTGACTTAGAAGAGAGGATCTGAGTTATGTGCAGAGTATGTCGGCAGCAGTGCTGTTCAGTGAGTCAGGACTGGAAGCTGCTGGCAGTCAGAGAACATGTCACAGATGCCTTTCCACTGCGGAGGCAGGATGGGAGGGAAGGGGACATAGTTCATTGCCCTGGGGAGTTGTGGCGGTACGCAAAGTGAGAAGGTACTTGCTTCCTTTTAAAGACCTGGCCTTGAGTTGATACTGCGCAGCTTTGCTCTGCCTCTTCAGTCTCCCTGCTATGTATAAGAGCAGCTGCCAGTGTGACAGAGGCTGATGGCTAAATGTGTTTTCCCGTACAAAAGGTTCTGTTCCCATCCTGGCTGAGGAGGACAGCAGAAGGAGTTTTTCTTGAGTATTAAAAATAAAACAGCCCCCACACCCCAGTGTAATTGGAGATATTTGCACTGGTTGTTTCCTGTGGACTTTGATGATTGATCTGAATGCTTAGGATGTTCGTGCAAGTAGCATTTAGTTAGGCACCACAACACCTCAGAAACAAACATAACCCTCTCCATCAGCTCTTACCTCTTTTGCCTGATGTGACGTGGTTCTTTGGCAAAGTGATCTGCATAACTGCAGTTTTGGTGCTTTCATTAAAATCAAGCAGTTGGAGGACTCAGACACAGAGAAGAGGATGAGAAATACTTGGTTTTGGGGTTTGCTCTGCCTGTTGGCTCTGACTTCACCTTGTGGATTTGGAACCACTAAGCATAAAGTCTCTGCAGCTCCGCATGTTCAAGGACCTATCTCAGCCCACTTTGGCTTGCCGATACATCAGTGAATAAAACCAAACAAACTACACTGCAATCAAATATAGGCTAACGCTGCATCAGTTCGTTCTTTCATACTGTATAGAAGGCTTGGGTTTGATTCTTTCTTCCCATCTTCTTGTAATTTTGGGGCTCAGTCCTGCAAAGCGCTGAGTTGGCTTTGGTCTAGCAAGGCATTTAAACATTTCACCTCTGCGAGCAGTGAGGCTCCACATTAGTTTGATGACAATGTTAAGCATGTGGTCTCTGGTTTTTTTTTGGCTTTCCAGGTTGAAGGGCTTTGGAGCAGTTAGTGTTTGAATGTGTTCCTTTTTGTGCCTTGAAAAACTGGGCCTGGAGGGGAACCCTGGAAGGAAGGACAACAGTAATATAATTATAAGTATGAACCTTTTATAGTTTTTCTATTCCACTTTGAGAAAGGGGAATCAAGTTGGTATTAAAGTAAACAGGATGCATCACACTGGGTGAGACTAAGTCCCATATCAAAATAATGTATGAGATAATAACATATTGCGCCACAGGATTCTTGAATATGCTGAAAGTAAAAACACTGATGTAAGATATTCTATTTGTACAGTCAATGTTAACAAAGCACCCTTGAGATAATAACTGTAGCACTGGAAATTAGATGTGCTGCTGCTGCCTTTAATGCCAATTATGTCCTTGTCAGCTAGCCTACTTGCTGCTTGTTAACCTTAATGTGAGAAACTGCTGTAGAGCTGCCATTCAGTTCCTATATGTGCTTTAGTCCAACTTTAAATTTAACTGAGCCAGAGAAATACTTTATTTTGACCTTTGTTCTTTTTCTCAGGATACTTTCTGAACTGTTCAGGTGTGTTGCACTTAGCATATATATATATACACACGCATGCATGTATAACTGTAGGAGAGGAGTACTTGGTGATGCACTACAGCCCTAAATTTGTCTTGCTGACACAGAACGGGTTTGGTCATCCAGAAGTTAAAATTGGGTACACTTATGAATTTTTAGCTGTCCAACTTGATTTACCCAGGGATGTGCATGATAGGTCTATTTGCAATCTGGATGCAAAAACCATTGTAGTGGGTCAAATTTTCTTGTGTACATACAGTCACCGAAAAATAAGATACCTATTTTGAGCCATCTATTATACAACAAAAGCATTTTGTTCCAAGGTCTTCTTTTACAGGTAAGTGATACTTTTAAGTGATACAAATTTTGCTGTTCTTCTGAACCTGGTACTCTGTGGGTACTCTGTGTACTGTGTACTCTGTGTTGTTGTATCTGATCACTGGGAAAGCCAAAAGGATATGTTCCCTATTGAGTGGTAGGGTTTATGTTTGGTTATAGAATTTCATGATTTGTACTGTGCAAAATTTTTGTAATTCATGTTGAACGTAAACATGTAAAGTCAACTCACAATTATATGTGGCCGGATTATCTGTACGGGGGGCTGTCTATGCTGTAGATCCAAAAATAGTTTAGGTACACTAGAGCTGGCATGGTGCGGCTCAGCGCTCCAGAAAATCCGGCTTGAATGTTTCCAACGTGAGTTTGTCCCTGGTAATGGTACAAGCAGTTTTGCAGGAAACAGAGCCAAAATTAATAAAGGGTTGCTGGCTCTGTGGGGAGCCACTGTGGACACATGTTCCTGGAAGAGGAAGCTCCAGGAAGCTCCGTACTGAGGCAGCTGTTCTGCCTGAAGACAACTCAGCTTCACCTGCAGTCGCTATTAGCCCTTGTTCTGCTGGCTCGGAGCTGATCTTTGTGTAAAGCTGCTCTATCACGCCTGCTGATGTTTGTTTCTGGGAAGACTTGTTAGATCAGAGTACAGCACTGTGGAAAAGTACGGACTTCGTTTGGGAGCAGTACCACGTCTGATCTATAAAACCCTTCTGTTGGAGTAAAGGGGGTTTTGTTGCTGTTACTTGACTGTTTTTTTTTCTGGAGGAGACAATTTGGATCCAGTATTAGCGGTGCCGAGCCAAATCTAATAAAGTTAAGTCAGTATCCCTGTGGACTGCGGTTACTTTTTGGGTTTATATACTCACTGTTGGCTTGAAAGTAAAAGGTGTTTTTTATGATTAGAATTGATTGTGGTTTGTGTAGCAGGACTTAGTTGTCTAGTGCTTTCAGGTGTAAACTTGAAAGACAGAAGTTGCAGGAGAAAATTCAGCCTCAGTGGGATTTGAGGCTAGTGTTAGGATACCTCTCCTAGGTGCTGAGTGTTTGTTACTTTGCATTGTCAAAGACTTACCCCAGCCACTTCAGCTGGATGCTCAAGTTGCTTAGAAACATTCCTGTGTTCCTATAGCAGATTCCAGCAGGAGAGGGGATCTCTGACAAGCAGAAGGAAACCTTATTTATTTTCATCTTCTATTTGGCAGAAAGGAAATCTTAGAATTACTTTGGTGGGAGTATCTTTGACTGTTTTGTCTCAGAAATGAGATTCAGCTGGTAATGGAAGGAAAGATTGAGGCTATGCAGATGGAACATTTAGGGAGGATTTCTTTCATGTGACAGTGAGTTCATTGTTAGACTCGATCAGAAACAAGAATTTGTCGCACTGCTTCACAGTATGGAATATATTCTGAGCCTCTGAAATACTTTGTAGGGAGAGGAAGGGAATCAGGATTTTATCAATAGATCCCATAAGGCCACTTTCTAAAACTGCTTTCCAACTGTGTTGCTGCTTTCCATACTTTTCTCCAATTCTCCTGCAGAGGTTCAAGTCAGTTCTTGAATAATTCTTATATAAAATAACTTAAGAAAGCACACTTGTTATTTAAGCAGGCGTCTCGCTGGAGAGCAGCATGGCCCAAACACTGCAATATTTTGAAAAGCTGGTCTCTCAAGATCAAATTCTACCTGAGTCTCTGTTATGATAACCTATTGCCTTGAGGTTGGCTATGATTATGGCTAGTACTATAAAAATGTCTTTAAGTAAGACTTACTCGGTGGCATTTCCATGCAAGTGAGTAATAATACAAGCATGAGGGTGGAGAAGGGTGTATGCCAGATTTATTTTCCATAAAACAACAAGGAAAAAAATAGTAGAAGAAATTATTCAGAGCTTTCTCTTGCGTTGAAAATTCTGTAAGTGGAGCCTGTGAAGAATTAAAAAGATCAGGAGAAAAGGAGTTGGTTAGAGCTGGACTGGATTAGGTTTGTGCCTGGATCTTTGTGTGATGAGGCTTAGTTTTTTTTTTTTTCTAGGTTATTTTGAGTTCAAAGAGAGAGATGAATATGTGATTTGTGCCCGACAAAAGAAAGGGCTACAGCTGCCAAAGCTCAGGAAGAAGTCCACCTGGTCACAAGAGCGGACCCGATCTGTCCCGCCTTTTTACTGTCCTGTCACTGATTCTGTCCTTGCATATGGTGAGGGGAAATACCCAGAGTGCAGGAGATGCTGGGGTTTTCCAAACTGCTTCAGCTTGGGTTGAGGATAGCCACAAAGCACTGTCATCCCTGCCATCATCTGCCTCTTGGGAGTACGGGGCAGGCTGTCACACGGAATACTGCACCTCTCTGCTCACTGTAAATGTGTTGACTATTGAAGAGCTACAGATTTCTGAGAGCGTCTCGTAGTTACTGCTGCTTCACGTGCGCTATTTCATGCACACTGGCTTTCATAATTCCACAGCATAGAACGCTCTTCTAGGAATGGAAGATGCACCTTAATTTAACATAATGATTAACCTGAAAATGTAATGCAGAAAATAATTAATATTGCATTTTGTTCTGGCCATTATGTCTGATCAGCATTACGTCCCATAAGTGGGACTATGTTTTGCCCTGCTTTGCATGCTTAAATGAAACATTTCGGGGCGCGTTGTTTTGCTACAGGCTGCGGTCGTCTTCTTTGCTTCTGTCTTCTGCACTCATGCTGTCGTTTTCATGGCCACAAATCTAGCTGTCTAACATCTAGTTTTTCAGCACCTACTCCCCTCCTAATGAATGTGATCATTTACACAGTGTCACTGTAGTATTGGCATGCTAAATAATTTAGTGAGCTGTGGCAGGTAGATAGCTCGATGTTATCTATGTTACTATGGCAATACATTTGCTTAATGTAAATATTATTCATTCTGACCATATGAATCTCAGGGCCTCTGACATTATTAGCTGTATTTGGAAGGTGGGAATCTGTGTACCTGGAAGAAAAGTTGTTCTGAAAATACTAATAGTTTAAAGATTACTTTCTTTTTTCATAATTCCTTCTGCTCTTTGACTGAGCTACATAATCTATTGATTGTAAAGAACAGAGCAGAACATTTCTCCTGTTTCTTTATAACCAAGCTGTATCACGACCATGATAAAGAAATATATAACTGTATTCTGATCCTCTAAAAATTCAGCTAACTGAAATAAATGTAAATAGGATCCTGAGGTCCATTAACTTTGCTCTCGGTCACAGAGTCACGGCAATTCTAGAAGCACAAGAACTTAAAATCAGACCCGGAAGACAAATTTCCCTGGGGCATTGGATCTGGTTCTGTGGCTTGAAAGCACAGCTAAGTGTGAAGGGCTCTTCTGTCACTTTTATGGGTACCAACAGATAGAGAGCTACTCAAAAAAAAAAAAAAAACAAAAAAAAACCAAACCCTTCCTTTGATAGAAAATTGATGTAAGCAATATGTTAATAAAGTTTATATCTCTTATGTCGTTGAGGGTTTTCTTGTCCGTTTTGTGGACCATTTCCAGAGAAAAGCAACTACCATCAATAAAGTTTTGTCCTGAAGGCCAGTTTGTTCTTGATTGTATGAGTAATGAGCTGCCAGCACTTTTGAGGCAGCAAATAGGAGTGAGTAAAAGAGTTGTATCATTCTATTAATGTATTTTGGTTTATTTTTTCTAAGTGGGGTATGGCATCATGATTCATCAGTCGACTGTCCATATAAAACTTCAGTCACTTCAAACCACGGGTGTTATCTAATATTGAATGTAAGCTTACAACATTCATGGTATTTTATGTACTGTTTTTGCAGCTTTACTTGTTGAACTGCTAAACTTATGACCAGTGTTGAAAGGAGTTGGCTGCAATGCACACACCCCTTTGTTTAGAATTGTCCCCAACCTTCATGCCAAACATCTGTAATGTAGAGGGGAAAAGGCACAGTAAACAGTGACACCTTTAATCATTTGCACCTCTGCAAGAAAGCGTAGGTGATACTGGAGGGCTCTGCATGCTGAAATCTGAAATCAGTGCTCAGCACCTATCTGTGTTTGGCCTGCTAATTGGAAGTAATAATAAAACAAACCTGCAGCAGTAGCTGAGCACAGACTTCTGAGTTCTTTTTATTTCACAGAAGAGTCTTTGCTGGACTTGCATAAACGTTCTTTATTTTTCCCCTCTCCAAGATGGTGAAACTTTTGCTGTCAGTGCTTGTACGTAAGGTAAATCTGACTGGAAAGGAATACAAACCAGAATTGGTAGTTGCCTTTCCATGGCATTGTGACTCACAAATGTTAGTCTGGAATTCAAGTTAACCTAGGAAAATTAATTATTTACCACTTATATCTCTTCCTGACAAGGCTGCCTGTGGGAATACTCTGCTGCTGGCTGTCTCCCTTTTAAAAATATAATATGCTTTAGATACATCTGTTGTTTATAGATGCAGGGAGATATTGAAGCATTTAGATTCAGAATACCTACCAAGTATTAGCATAGCTGAAAGAGTAATTGGAGCAGCTTCTCTGATTATTATTTTAGTAAACAATCCATACGCGTAAACTAGCTTGGGAGAAGCTATGTTTTCTGTAATGTATTGAAGGAAAAAGACTACAGAGGCATTTTCTCCCCAATGGGAAAAAACTGTGTAGAGAGGGAACTCCTGTGGGATCAGGCTGGCAGGATTTTCCCTTAGAGAAAGAGGCTTGAAGGCTCTGCACTTCCGAAGTCACAAGTATCTTATTTTCAAGACAGGTTGTTGGGAGGGATCCTCTGAGTGCCCAGCCTTTACCAATGCTCGGCTTCAGGACCTGGTGTGTGCCATATGAGCCACGTGAGGTGCACGGGCTGTTTTAACACAATTCAAGCTGCCAGTAGCTGGAAGAGTGGTGGAGCTCCTCTGGCCTGGCTGTTATGCAGCACTAGAGCTGTTCACATCTGTTGGAAGGAGATGTTCCTGCGTGTGGGGAAAGGAGCCTAGCTCTGAAGTGCCCCCTTCCCACTTTTAGTGCCTGGGTGCAGCAGGGAGTTGGGTACATGCGGTTGCCTACCTGGGGATGCCTGTAGGTGCAGAGGAATGCTTTATGTCAAGCCCTGTGCCTAACCTTGTGTTTCTGAGCTCTGCTGCATTTCTTTGCATGTACTGCTGAAATACGGCATGCCTGTATTTTAAAGCCAGGCTGGAGGAAGTGGAATGGATGGTATTACAAGCTGAATGTTTAAAGCAGGTGATAAATTGAAAGGAACAAAAGCGCGTTCCAAAAAGCAGTTGCGTTTAATGCTTCACACATGATTTGCTCAGCTAGTTTCTTTTATTGTCACACTCTTAAATGCCTTTTTACTTTTCTCCACAGAAGAAAACATTCTGATAGCTCTGCAGTGCCTTTCATGAGCATAATGAATATTTGCTTTTGAATATTACCTTACAAATAAGAAGTGGAGTTGTTTCATCTGTAGTGTTCTTATTGTTTTGGCTGTCATTCCTTTTGTGCATTTTGCTTTGAAAAGATAATGGTGGCTGCTGTGCCATCCCTTACCTTCCATGGCTCTCCTCGTGGTCCCGTTCTTGGGTTAGGATGGTGGCTTCCCAGAGGATCTGTGTCTCTTAAACATCTCCTTTTGAACTGGCACAAGCAAGTCCTGACACTGGTTACTGTTGATCCATAGATAGATGGCACTTAATTATCCCCTGTCTTGCCTTCTTTCCATTGCTGTCACAGGGCAGATACGCTGTGGAGATTAAAATGGAAAGAATGTTATCACCCTCGTGCTCTTGTGTTGTTGCCCATTTAAGTGCTCATGTTAGATAGATGTGGCATAAAAATATACAGGGTAGTGTAAGGCCTAAATTATACTTTCAGTATCCTTTTCAGTAAGTGGTGGGTGTTTTACAGTACTGTGTGTGCTTTTGACAGAATATGGTGAAAACGGTGAGTAAAAGACAAATACGGTCTCCAAACTTCTGTTGTTAATTTTGCCAGTACCTCAGTGCTTTGCTTTTGGTGTTAGGGATTAGAGAGTATAAACCAAGTGTAACATAATGCACTGCAGATAAAAAATACTTGCTATTTATCCTTACCATTACTGCAGTAAAACGGGCAGACACTATTGAAATCACAGCAACAAGCAATGTTTGTCTGCCTGTTGAGTTCTTAGACCGTGGCTTTGGGCTTTTGGAAGGGTCAGGAGAAAGGCCCAGAAGGCTAGTGCTTTCTCACAGCATTAGCTCTACAGGTGTTTATTTCCAGATCCCAACACTTGACTTCAGAGCTCCAGTAATTCTAAGGGATGCGATTCTAATATGCTGCTTGAGTGGTGTTAAACTGTAATAACCAGCATTATAATAAGCTTTACTAGACGTTATTAAGTGGGTTTAGTATTCAAACCATGGTGTTGGAGATAAGTGTGCCAATGAACCTTATCAGTGGAGCAAAATGTAAATTTTAACTTGTTTATCTCATTAGTCCTTAATAGTGCTTTGCAAATCATGGCTGCATCATCTGATGATTATATCCTCTGATCTGCTAAGCAAAATAGCACTCTAATAATAGCCAAACACTGTATGAAATCCTCCAGTCGGCATCCTGAGACACTTAATGTATTTTTTTTCTTCATTGAGAGGGGCCTTGATTGTGACTTATCTTTTCTGCGCAGTGTCGAAGTGAAGGTAACATGAGAATTCATGACTTGTAGACCCTGAGCTTAGAAACGTTTCCCCAGGTAGGGGTTTCTGATGGGACCATAGGTCTAAGCACGTTGTCTGTGTGTGGTGTGTAGGGACTTCCTTTCTGGGCAGCTAAAACAACCAGACTGTTGAGTGAATGATGGTGACTTGCTGCATTAAAAATAATCAGAGTTCTCCACAAGTGTGTTGCTCCCATCTTATGGGAGAGTGAAGAGAATCGGAGGAGAACTTGAGTCTCCTGGCTTGAAGGCAGTTCCTTCTTGTGGCTTGTGAGGATGACTGTGTCTCCAGTACACTATTCAGAGCAATTAAGAGGGAATTTAATAGATTTGAGGGAATTCTACTTTTTCCCACCCAACCGCTGATACAAATCTTGCCTGAGTCCAAAGAAATTAGTTCAGTCTGTCTAGAAACCTTCAAGTTTTGAAGGTTTCCCAGGAAATGTAAGATTTGGTAATTGTGAGTGAACACTTGGTTCTGGTGTCTGACACAACCAAACGCGATCACTTCCACTTGTAAGTTGATTTGGTTCACGTTTACTTCCATGTAGTCTTTACTTTGAAAATGTTCTACTAGTCTTCTCAGGTTGATTTCTTAAATGATTGCACCTCTTTGCAGAACAACATTAAAATAATACTTCAGATATTGCTGAATGCTCTATCATGAGAGGATCCATTGTTTAAATGGTTGCTAGTGGTACAAGATTTATCTCTTTTCTTACCATCCTGTGTGAAATTGGTACTTAAAACCCTTTGCAGTACTCTGAGGGATGTGAGATGGGACAACTGTTAAAATACAGCACTGCACCAGCAGTAGCTACAGCCCTCATGGGTCCACAGAGTCAATTTACTGCTTCTGGTGGTGGGTTTATTGTGCTAGTAGTCGTACATCGCAGCGCTGTGTTTTATTTTTAGCATTAATCTTACTGATGGTCGAGTTGGTAGATAGGTACACTGTCACAGGGAAAGCTCAGTTTTTCCTCCGTTAAAGACAACTGTGGCTCTCGGCTCCCAGTCCTGCTGAGTTAGAGGATGTGGAAGCATTGGGGCAACCTCACCTGTACGTGTTGAGTCGAGCTGTATTGAATTTTCAAGTGTTGGCAACTTTGGGGACTGGTTCTTTCCACTTAACTTATTTATTACAGCGTGAGTTATTGCAGGTGGATATGCTTTTGGTACCTGCACTTCTGAAGAGAAGTTTTCTGCCATACTTTGTTAATTTGCCCTTAATCATAAATGTTTCATTTAGTGCTGTCTTACTAATAACACCATTTATTTTCTGTTACTTTTTCAGAGCAGACACTTGATTGTATGCAAATTCTCACAAAGTCAATGAAATGCCTCCTGAGACATCCAGTGACTGGAGGTTAATGTTCAGAGGGCAAGAATGCTTGAGAGCAGCAGGAATAGCTGAATGCTGACTAGTGGAAAGACACATTCAGAAACAGTTTTGAAGTGTGTCATTACTGGAGTGCCCATGTCGTGAATTATGGTTCAAGTAAAATGGTGTCTGTGGGGACAGATGGGCTTGGAGATAAAACAGTAAAAAGTGGAAAAACATAAAACAGAGTACAGAGATGGCAATACGTGTTGAGACAGTAGAAATACTATAGTTTTAGTTTCAGCAGAGGGATAACTGGTAAATATAATAGTTTTGCATATACTACAGTACTTTTCATAACTGATATATCAGTACAAAAAATAGATTGACATATGCTGTCTAGTTCTTACAACCTATTTCCTCTCTTAAATGAGAGGCTAGAAAAAAAATGTCATTTAGTTTCAAGAAGCATGTGCTCAGGAATGAAATTGGAGTCCTACTTTCAAAGATGCTGTGGTTACAGCTGACTGCTGCTCAAGACATACGCGTGCAGACTGACGGTCACATGCCTCTTCAGACTGTTCCTGCCTTCAGCTTGCACTTCTCCTTTGGGGCTCGGTGAGGATTGGTATGCCGTATGTAACTTTGTCTCAGGCTCAGTTTGCAATTTTGGGTAGCATACATAGTGCCAATTTTCAAGAAAATTGTCAAGATGAAAATTTGGGGTGAGGAGAAATGGGATAGGAAAGATGCTGGATTTCAGGCATGGCAGGTAAGTACACCCCAGCTACTTAAAAATAAAACCACGACAAACCAAAACAAACAGAAGTAGTGTTGGCGTACTGTAACTTGTACAGCTCCACAAGCTCAGGAGGAGGGGTAGTAGCAGAGGTGAGAAGCAGCACGGTTCCCAAAGACACACACACACACACTCTCCACCTTTGGAGGTGTGCAGGAAGGAATAGGAACAACCTGTCGCTGTGTGGAACCTGGGCTTTCCCACGCCTGTAAATTTCTCCTTAGGTGCTACAAAATTAAATGGGAGAGGTTGTGGTTTGACTTTCTGTTACCTGTACAGAGAAGTGTTCCTGCTAGAGCTGGCATCCAGCCGTCGTCTTTACTAGGCTGTCAATTTTGAGCATTCCAAGTGTTAGAAAGTTTTAATAGTAAATAAATTATACGTTAGTAGCTTCTGATGTTCACCCCACCTTTTAGTAGACACTGTTCTCCTGCAAAATTTGTGAGGTTCTTTGTTTATCAGAGCACTCCCTTTTTAAGATGTGCAGTCCTCATTTGCAATTCAGAAAGGGCTTTTACTTACCTTCTCTTGCCTTCTAGGGTGTGGAAGCTGCTAGTTTATCTTCATTCCTCACTGGACTAGAAAGACACCTCTAATTCTGTTCACCTTTTGCCAAAGGTTCAAAGGCAAAATTGAAAAAAAATATACAGAATTGTCACAGTGTTGGATTTCCTTTTTTTTTTCAATTGTTCCTTTACTTGATTATTTAGCTGTTTTTTTTTTTTCTTAAAGCTGACAACTTGTCTGAAACAAGTGTTGTATAGACTACTAATAGATAGTTCTTTGCCAGTGCATTCGTATGCCTTATTATCCAGACAGAGATGGTCACGAGAATGGAAGATGCTGTAATTGCATTCGGTTTCCAGTTGTGGAAGACAGGACAGTATAGGAGTATAACATATTCTCATAACAGGGTAAACTTGTGTTATGAGATCAGAAATAAATTAATTTGTACTCTGCATAATGGACACCTTGATGCTGTTTATGTTGACACAAATCATTTTATTCCAGGGAAAGCTGGAGAAACTTAGAAGGAAAAACACCTACCAGATATATAAAATATAGTTAAACTGATTGGAAATGGAAATATAAATGCAGTAACATGGTTATTTTTCTTTTGCTTTGGCTTTTTATGCACTGAAAATAATAAAAATGCCAACAATTCACTTTGGATTTTGCTGTTCACTAGCATGTATCTTAAAAGCGAAAAATTCGAGGTACATATAGAAAGACATAACCTGTTGAAGTCCATCCAACTTGCAAATCTGTGCAAAAATTTTTAAATATGGGCATCACTGCAGGAGGAGAGGCAGGTTTTCCATGCAGATGTACTCAGCGATGGGCGAAGTGTTACCTTATGGAAATTCCTGACTTTGCAATAGGAATTAATATAAAATGATTGTCAACTCCCGCATGTCTGCTTTAAATTGGATTAGAAGGGGAGAGTTGAGAGCAGCATTTCTGTGCATCTTCCTATGGGACCAAATACCTGGGAGTTCATGCGTTGTGGGAACGGAGAGCTGCAGGGATGGGTTAGGATTTTGTAAGGAGTGCTTATTTTGCCTTTTTTTCTTCCTCTTTCTCATCCCTATTTTTGAGTGAGCAGTGTGCTACAGTGATTTGTAGGCCTCATCCGAGGCAATAATGTTAATTCAATTGTTATCCCCAAATTTGGCAATTGATAGTCATAAAAAGGAAATGAAAAAGGATTTTGCAATTGCTTTTCTCTTTGCCAAGTGTGGAACATAATTTAGGAGAAAGGCAGTTCACTATCTTCTGGAGCTTTCTCTAAGCTAAATTGCAAATGCCTGATGCAAACAATGGTAGTTCATGCAATGTTCTGTTCTCTCTGTTTTTCTTTCTTCTTTTTTGAAAAGAGGAAAAAAACCCACAAAATGGATTTACATGCATAAGCGTCAGTCCGCTAGATTTAACATTCTATTACAACCCTCTGCCTGATGTCAGGTGATGCATAGTACATAGTGTGAGATATGAAAATGACCTTTCCGGTTTTAGTAGCTCATTAAGCCTAGTAGGTTTGCTAAGTAATTTGTGACAGACTTCTGCCATCCTACAATGTAATGAAACAGTTGTCCTGAAGCTGTGTAACAACATGCTTTTGGTCATTCCCTTCATTCATTAATTCATCGTGCCACTAACAGGGTATCACTTCAGAGAGCAGGAAATAATCTTTACTTGGTGGATAAGTATCTTGGGGGGGTAATTCTCTCTAAAATGAGTAGTTTCAGGCAGCTATGTACAGAAAGATAAATGATGATTTTAAGTCAGGCAGTCAACTATTATAGTCCATGCGCTATAATGAACATATTGAGAAATGTGGGAGGTTTTTATTGTGTAACAGATAGCTACCTAAATTTATATACAGTTGTAAAATTATTATTTTTTTAAGGAAAAAGAAACAACTTGGTATTGCAAATGAATTCCTGAGAAGAGAAATAAATATATTTCTAGAATAAGTAGTATGTTAACAACCATGCAATATTCATTGCATACCTAGCAGCTTTGATTTAATGGTATATTCTGTCCTATTCCTGGGCTTTTAATTTGAGAGAGGCGGGTAAAAGAGAAGTAACATGTGCATGTGAATGAGAGAGAATTCCATTTGCAAAGTGGAGGTTCTTTTCTCAGTGAAAACTTGCTAACAAACCTCTGGGGAAGCTGGTTGGTTTATTGATCAAGCAATCAAGGTAATCTTTTAATGCTTTTTTTACTGATTCTTGAGCCTGAACTGTATTTAGAATCTGCAGAATCATCTGAGAGTTTGGAAAGAAGAAATGTTTATGGCTTCTTCATTATGAAATATGTGGAAAATTTAGAATATGTGGATCTGCATTGTATTGTAGGTTAGTGCTGAAAGTGTACATGTCATCTTTACTGTCATTTTGTAGAGTCAAGAACATTAGTCTTGGATGACTTATGCTTATTATAATAAATAGTTCGACATGTTATACAAAGCACTTGAAAAACTGTTTACATATTGCTCTTGTAGCCATAAAATATATAACTTAATCTTGTTTTCTGTAATCTGCGTATGGTAATTATGTGTATATTGATAACTGTTTTCTAGAGCATCGTTCTCTCAGGAAGATCGTATTTCCTATTCTATACGTGAGTGTTCTGAAAACAGTGTTAAATCTTCAGAGCATAGAGCCTTCCACTGCTGAGCTAGCCTCATTTATTTTCCTGTCAGGAAGCTTTTCCAGATATGCAACTTAATTATTTCCTATGAATTTATTTTGTACTTTTAGCTGTAGACACTTTCTTTTACCTTTCTTAAAAAGAAAGAACAAAACCCAAAACTTTAAAAAAGGAAAAAAAGGTTCTGGGTTCTGTTCACTTCATCATCACAACTTCAAGAAGCTAGTGTTGTCCCAAAATATGAGTGAGTTGGGGCCAAGTTTGTGTGACTTAATATGTCACACAGATGTCGGAATTATCTTGGAAAGCAAAATTGATATTACAGGTTGAGTTGGATCACTTTGATGTCTCTCTTCCACTAGCATAACCAGAACATAAAGTAGCTTTTGTTAAGTGTCTGCTTTCTGATGTGCTGCTCCCTCCCACTCCTGGATGGTGATAAATCTTGAAATAAACCCCTACAAATTCCCAGTAGAGGTGGGGAGGTTGGCAACAACTGTTTTTTCCCAATAATTCACTTCAATGATGATTAAAAAAAAAAAAAAAAGTGTGGATGCAGCAGCTGATTTCGTGCAGTTCCTCTGTGAATCAAGGAGTGGAAAGTAGCTCTCTTTCAGTGACATGTTTTTTGCCCTTTGGGGTTGTTCTCTTTCTCTCTGAAATCTGATAGGAAAGCATATTCACCATACACAGTTGTAAACTGAGTTGTGTTTTGCCTGCAATGCCTGTCTCGCACAGTACAACAGCAAACACTTCAGTCTGTGGCCATCAGACACATTAATGACTTGGTTCTCTCTGGAAACGTGCTTTTCTTGGATCAGCAATTTTGGTGGTGATTTGGGAATGAACCAGTGGAGTTAAAGCCTTTGAATCAATTTCAATGACATCTACTTTCTTCAGTATATAGGTAGAAACAAACTTTTCTGAGATGCTATTTTTTCAGTTTTAAATTCAGGTTCTAATCCCCCTTTTGTAGCTGTTGCCTGCAAGTAGCCGACAAGATAGCTCAGTCACGTGGTGACTGAGTGCTACTGTCAAAGGAAAGAATAGAGATAGGTATTTTAGATGTTAAGAACCACAGCTACCATTTTATTCTCGCATTTTTAGCCAACATAATCTGTGTTTTTAACCACTAATTATTACTGAATTGATGCCTTTCTGTAGTAAGCCCGATGTGGGGGGGATCAAACATAACAGAGAAGCAGATTTATGTTCCTTATCGCTCTTTAAAAGAAGCAAAACATACCACTAGATTTGCAACCTTATTTCCTCACAACCCCAGCCGTTCCTTAGCTTCAGATTTATGACCTAGGGATATGAATGTATAGCTTGTTCCTCCAGGGTCTTTGCAAGAGTAGCTTCAGTGATGGTGTGCTCTTGAGTTCCGGGAAAATTGCCTGTGTACAAATGAATGTGGTGGCTGAGTGTGCCCCATGGTGTATCAGGTAAATAGAGCCCTCCTCGAGGAGGTCGAGGTCTCTGACAGGTATTCTGCTTTGTTTAATTATTGTTCCCTTGAGCAATCGCTGCCATTTCTCTGGCTTTGGTAATATGCCCTTTGATGAATTGTCTTTGCTGGTTACTTGTGCACCTTCCTAGACCCACTATACGTAATGTTAGCCTAAAGCACCAATGCATTTTGGACCATACTGCCTAACTGGTCTCTCTGTTCTTTCATTTTGGCCAACCCATGCAGCAGAAATTGCTGTAGTCTCGGGATTTGGCAGAGCCTGTGCCCCAGCGCACAGGCTGCCAGTGTGAGTTGATCCCGTTGCTTGCCCTTTATGTGCACGCAGTACCACTGCACCACGGCTGAGCTGGGGCCGTCACTGATGCTGTGCTTACTCTGGGGAAATCGCTCATTCATGTGCCTGGAGAACCATGTATTTATTTAAGGCCGTAAACTGGATCCCCTAACAATTAACACGTAGGACGTGAAGCTAGTTATCCGAGCTGGTGTGAAATCCCAGTAAACATGTGAGTAGTGTACATCTCCAGAGATTTCAGAAAAGATGAATTGCATTTTTAACTGCAGCAGGCTGACCGTAAATGTGACAGTAAGGTTTTCATCTCCTTAT
Source organism: Cygnus atratus (assembly GCF_013377495.2). NCBI lineage: Eukaryota > Metazoa > Chordata > Aves > Anseriformes > Anatidae > Cygnus > Cygnus atratus. The sequence continues at coordinate 33,067,556 of NC_066365.1, read as the reverse complement.
AAAACTTACTGAGTGTAGTTTCTGTCATGAGATACATCTTGTTATTGTGGTCTCAGTGGGCACAAGTCACAAGGCACACTTTTCATGCTAGTGGGTTGGATTAAATTGTGCTTGATGAGAACAGATTGATACTTTGATTAACTGCATTGCTTTACAATTCGTAGTGACTTCTCTGCTGAGCTTTGATAAAGCTATCTGCTTAAGTGTAAAACACATCTCCCACCCACACACAGAAGGCAGTGTCTTTGCAGATACTGGGTAGCACAGGCAGGCAGAAGAAAGCTGACTAAATGTGAAGTGCTTGCTTGAGGTAGACAAAGGACAAGACAATTAGTGGACTGCAGCATCAAAACATGGAAGAACAAATGAAGAAGGAAGCTAAGTGTTAATATAGTTTAATGTGTTAAAAAAGTGTATCTTAAAGTGTTAAATTGTTAATGTAGTTTTCTTGCTAGTAGAACTTCTGTGAGTAGTGCTTAAGCAAGCCCAGGACTCTCCGATGCAGTGGCTTTTAACCACTATTTTCCCAGTTACCCACCCTGGTTCCAGTTCTCCAGTGAGCAAGCTGTAATCCTTCTGCGTTCTGGTACTGAATGTATAGGACCATTAAGGGTGAGGATGTGACTCTCCTTCATAAGCTTTTCTGTAGCAAAACTTACCGCAAGCAGGATGAATCCTATGATGCAGCGACTGTTTTCCTTTGAAATACTCTTGTTAATAAAATTTACACCCTCTCCTGGATCATAGTCCCTAAAGAAAAGCTGACAAATTTATGCAGAAAGCCTTCTTTTTGATCAAAAATGAACAAACCTTGAACAAGGTCTCTTTTAAGCTGGAACTAAGTTGAGGCTTGCTAAAATTTGCCACTCATTTTTTGCCTGCTCTTCCTCATCCACTTATCAGAGACTGCAGAAAAGTGATTGTATAGCTATGCTTAAAACCATATAATTTCCCTCTGCTTCTTTGAAGTTGTCTAATTTCAAGCCCCTTTATGCCACACTGATCCATGAAAATGTTGTGATATTTGCTGTTTATTTCACTTCCATTAAAGCTTCTTATCCAGCTCTCTATTGTCTCTGGATTGACAGGGATGGACAGCTTTGGCCAGCAGGACAAAAGCGTGCAGAATCCAGTACCAGCAGTACAGTTGCACTCGAGAACTGTTGGAGAACACACCAGCTTAGAGATTCAACAGAAGACAACTTTGATAATTAAACAGGGGAGCCTTGCAGCATATTTTGGGTCTATATTGCCTTGCTATAGTAGTCTGCACATCTTTTGTCTGTATGGTGTGCGTTGCCTGGTACACCCCGATCCTGCAAACTTCTGTGCTACTTTTTTAAATTCAAAAGTGAAACTTCTGAAGAGACGTTCCAGTGGAAGTGGGCTTGACAAGAGATGATTCTCAGCTGGGCTGTTCTTCCAGTATACTTGGCAATAAAATAAGTACTTCTGTTGATTGGGGAGTTCAGCCCTGTAATCAGCTGTGGAAAAAGGGTTGATGATTTACAGGCTTCTGAAGGAAAACTGAAAGCAAGTATCCTCTGCAAGTCCAACAGCTAGGTCTCAATCTTCTCGTTAATCTAAAGCTACTCAGTGTAGTTATGACTGCTGCTTTTTAATTTTTTTTATTTTTTTAAAAAAGGCAAATCAGTTAGGTTGTGCTAAAGATTTCTGCTCTCTTCCTTCCATCCTCATTTACTTATCGGAGATTCCACAGATGTGGTTACAGGTCTAGTTTTGTGACTGTACAATTTTCTCTGCTGCTGCTCGGGAAGAACATAGGTGCTTGTTAACATCCTGTTTGTATATATAACAGTTAAGCGGATTTGCAGAAAAAAAGAAAACCCAACAAACTAAATAAACCCCCATTGAAAGGTATTTAATATAAACCCAACAAAAGCTTTTGAAATGATGCAATTTTGTTCAATTACTCAAAAAATATAGGAAGATCTTGGGGGAATTTGACTTGTCTGTTTGAAACTCATTTCCTTGTGTGTGATGCGCTTCACATTCCACATTGGGATTGTTATGTATATAAAACTTTGGCCGTAGGTGTGGGAACCTTGTGTATGACAATAAAGATTAGAGACAAAAGTCTTGTCAGTTTAGGCAATTACAATAGCTCTAGAAGGCATATGTAAGTGGACTTTGCCTTTTAATAACATTAAATGACTGTTTGGTAGGATATGCTTGAATTATGGGAAGATTTGCCTGCTAAGAAGGTTTTACTATTGTACAGCAGGGTGAAAATATTAAACTGAGCAATGGTTTTTGGAAGTTGGATTTTGGATGGACTGCAGGAGAGGTGTATTTCCACTCCTTAGGTCTGTTAATTGATGGAGTAATGCCTTGACTAGGATTTAGTGGAGAGGAAAGGCTAAATTATTGTAGTATTTCAACCCTAAACCGATTAAAATAGACCATTATTTTTGTCTGTAGTGGTGACTGAGTTCATTTCTACCCTTTCTTCCTTGATTGGTGTTTATAAATTAATTCATTTTCCCAAATTGCATTCAATATAATCAGATTATTTGTCTTGTCAGATTATTTGTCATTCAGCCTTGCAAAATAATGAAGAAAACCTGCTAATCCAGTGGAAAAACCTACTTGCCACAAATACGGTGAACATGTTCTTTCTAGTGCCACTGTAACTAGAGCAAACTAACTTTAGGTAGATATGTATCTTAAAAGATAACGTCTCTTCCAATTTAATTGTTTTCCTTTTTCAAATAGTACACTGTTTTTAGGATCTATTCTGTGACCACTTGTCAAAAAGCTGTATATGCTTTTTGAAACAGTATTACCAACTCTGAAGTCTTTGAAGTCTGTACAGTCTATCAGTGTTTTGTCTTACTAAAGAAATCCTGATATCCCAAGATACTTTCCAGACTGGAAATATTTGCTTCCTTAAGAGAATTGATTTGATTTTAGAAATGTTACTGGCATTGCAGTCTTGCTTGCTGCTGTCTAGTTACTTTTAAATTAGAGATAATTAAAAGGCCATAGTATTTGCTGCTGTGAGGGGAAGGTCTGTGTTCTCTCACCACACTTAAATTTGCGATCCCATAGCTGAGCTGGATGCAAGCGAACTTAGCCATGGTCAACTTAACATTTGCTGCAGACAAGTTGATTTGTTTTCAGCTAGTAATTTAAATTTGGTAGTTTTGCTCTTCATTCCGTGCTTCATACAATCTGTTTATAATGACTTTGTGCGGTAGGAGTGAGCATTCCGAATAAACTGGTTCTGATTGAATTTTAATGTCTGAGAGGTTACTATTCATCACCAAGGGATGAATGATCTTTTTCACAATTCTTTGTTATTAAAGATTTAAATGGCTTCGATCTTGTGACATATGTATGTGCAATCTGCTGCTAAGTGCAGTTTTTTGTTAGAATACATAAATGCAGGAGGTGAATTTGCTGTTTTACAGTGTTTGTCACTTGCGTACTACTGAAGATCTTCATCTAGCAATGGGGTAGCATTTGTGCAGGTAATAAAACACATCTCATAAATGGATTGGGCAAGCTGCATGCACCAGCAACTCAAGGGAACCTTCCTAAAAATTCCCCCTGGTTGGTAGTACAGGCGTTTCTAGATGCCCATACTACAAGTGCAGAGAGTAATGGTGATCTGCTTAGGCAGTAAGCTTTCAACAGAGGCGGGACTTCTGTTCAAGAACACAGAGGTGGTTATAAATTCTTACATGTTAGTCATGAAGTAGGTCTTGTGTGGAAAGGGAGTTTTCGATTTGGACACACAAATGTAAGTGGCTCTGTTGCTGGAGCTCTTGGTATGTTGCTGTGTTTTGAATGTGTGGTGAGGGCTGTACCATGAAATAGCACCTCGCTGCTGGTGAGTGCTTGGATGTCTTTTTTTTCTGTACGTCTGTGCTGAGCCACTCCTGCACTTTAGGCCTTCTTATAGCTGCAGAGAAGTAGAGCAACATTGCAGGAGTCTGTAATGATCAAAGTACGAGTATGGCACCTCTGCCCTCCAAACCCATGTTTTGATAGCTACAAGATGGAAGTAGTAAAAATATCTTTCCCTCTTTTTTATAGGAGGGTCTGATGGGGAGGGAATGCATGCTGCTGGGAACTGGTGGAGTGGAGGTTGGGGCTGGTTAGGCACGATGTATGAGAAAGAAAAGCTGTAAAGGTTAGGGAGGACAGAGGATTAGAACAGGTTGGATGAGAAGAGAAGGTAACAGGTTTTAGATTGCCCATGTATATTACGCCCAGGAGCTTTGCATGTGTCTCAAGTGTCTTACGTCACCAGCCTTTGATTTTTATTGGCAGTCTTGAAGAAAGCCATGATCTCCCGTATAGCTGTTTGCTAGATTAAATAGTGGAGGCTGACCTGAAGTTTCTGGTTCTACTCTCGGTATCGTAACGATGGTCATCTGTCATGTGATATCGAGATGTGTAATAGCAGTTTCTTCTGTTTAAATTCTTTAACAAGTGCAAACTCTACAGAAACAACTTCCAAGTTGTAAAGTCAAACAACTCAAAACTAGTAAATTCCAGAAATGAACTTGCCTCTGCTTTGTTAATTAAGTTCTCTTGCTGCACCTAATGATACCATCTTTAATTACACAATCACATTAAGTTTTCCAAAGCTGCTTGCTTCATTTCATGCACAGGACAGATCTGCTTGAAGGGTGAATTGGGGTTGTGTGGTGAAGGGCACTTTTGTCCAGAGGAGTCTGCTCAGCTGCTACAGAAATGGGAAGGTTTTTGTTTGGAGGAGAGGGCTGGCGAAGGGGAAACGGGCATGAAGTGAACAGATGGTCCAAAGGAGGTCAAATAAATATTCCTTTGGATTGTTGGGTATGATATTAGGAAAGCTACTTGCAGCAGGCTTTTTGTAAGTGGTTTCTCAGCATGTTTTTGGTTTCTTCTGTAAATATGTTGAGCTGCAAGAAAAGGCCACTGGGTTTATGTGCATTGAACATATAGTAGGTAACAGGGTGCCAGCGTTGTTTAGGAAGGAGTGTTACCCAAATGGATAAACTGTCCCACGTTCATGCTGGCCTTTCCATGCAAGGAATGTTTTATCTGCAAAAGAGATAAATTAAATCATGTTAATTGTATTGCATGACAGTGTTTAGGAAATGCATAATATGTATTTTAAGTGGTATAGGAAGGAAGGGTTGGGGGTGGGAGGGAAGACCCTTTTATGCAATTGAATCTTGTTGAATCTCAAACACAGAGAATATACATACATACATGGGAACAAGGGGGTATTAAGACTGCATAATCAACTTCTGTTTGTTTTTTGTTTGTCTCAAAAAGCTTAGTGCTGTAGCCTGGACTTTTTTTGGACATTCTGAATGCAGCAAAAATTTGCTGTTACTTTTATGACAGCCAGTATGTTTTTTTCTGCTAACAATTTCAAGAATATAAGCATAGCATACCTGCAGGGAGCAGAGATGTCCACTGTAGAGAAAGATTTTTATCTTTTAAGATACATGCAGAGAAATACCTACTGCGGTAGCAAAGAATTGCTATATAGACTGTGGCAGAAAAATCTCCTAATGTATTTGACTAAGCCAAAGAATATCCAGGACTCTTGGGATCCTAATGAAGACTGGAGAAAGAGAGCATTTCAAAATGCATTAAAGTCTTCTATGTTGTACACGAGCTGTGGCAACCTGTAGTGCATTTGTTGTCTTCCTTAACTGTGTTCGTTGTTGTTGTTTGTTTCGTTTTGCTATGGCCCAAAATTAATAGCAGAGTCTGTTTGCAAAAGAAGAATAAAAAATTGAAGTTGATGGAGGGACCAAAAAAAAAAAGGGAACTGTGTAACTTAGATATTGGTGCTTGAGGGAATAATATGTTCTCTTAAGCCTCCCAAATATCTGTAAGATATCTGTCTTTGTTTCATTTTAACTTTTCCCTGCAGGTGTGCAACTACTTTAATACTCAGATATCTAGGATATTAAATAATGGATGAAAAGAAAGTGCCAATGTTTGATCTTATAGTACTCTAATATGACATCTCAATTTACTTGACTTTGAATACATGAGGGTGGTTTGGTTTTATATTTTTTTATGTCCTTTGGTTTTGGTTATTGTCCTTTGGTGTAGATACAAGTGCATCTTTCTGCCTGCGTATGGTATGCTACAGATATTTCCAATTGTTTCTGATATGTTTTCTGACAGAAAAAAATCGAAGTATTGACAATTTTATCTATTCATGGAAATACTGTTTTTAAAAATGTAGAAAGAACCTGTACTTTTTTACTTGTACAGTCTACGCAACAGTTATTAAGCTATCCTGAACAGAGACACGATCAGAAGGCAAAAACATAAAGAAAAAATAAAAATGTAATAAAGTATGCATACGATGTTTACTGCATGAGCTTGTTGTATTTGAGTAGCACCTTAATGCAATCACTGATCTCAAAAGACCTGTTTGAGGCTTAAGAACTCTTATCATGGGAAGTTTAAGATGGTGGTCACATATAACATGCTTTAAAAAATTCTGTCCTCCAACTGAGTTAAAATAAATGCTTTAGTGATATCTTTAAGTATGTTCTCTGTGTGTGTGTCTGTGTGTATATATATATATATGTATATAAATTGGTGTACAGATGTGTTTTGTGTTGTTTTTCCTTAAACAGAATTCTGTGGATACTGAAGCTCAAAACACGATATTGATCTCTTTGCGATGCTTGGACATCTTTTACTAAGTACAGGATTTTCAAAGGAAATCCAGCATGGCCTAGATGGTTGACCTTTGGAAAACTTATGATGTCCTCTGGAACCAGTATCAGAAAAAAACGGCAGGGTCTGAGCCTGCAAGGTGTTGACCCAGAAACATGCATGATAGTGTTTAGAACACACTGGGCACAGGTAATGCTATTGAGTGTTATTGATTTGAAGTATATTGCATTAACATGAATTTGCTTCAGTCTTGCTTTTTGGGGTAATCCTGAATTGCTGAGGAACAACTTAATCTGCTACATTTAAACATTTTAAAACACAAAGGTAATTGATGTTATAAGGTATGGCTAGGCTTTACTAATCACGCTTTGAACACCAGACTTACATCTGAAAGGGAAGTAGTATGACATGGTAATATCTTATGGAAGGTCTATATCTTCTAACTGGCTTTCCTAGTGATTCACTGGGACTTGTACCCTGTTACAAACTTCTGTGCTTCCTTTCCTTGTCCTAGGTAAGATTTGCCTATCTTCTGTAAAGCATTAGATGTATGGGAGCCAAGCTGTATGCAGGGTTGTTTATTATGGACAGATAAAGATTATGCACTTATTCTAAAAATTGTTTGCTTGTTATCAGGATTTTTACTGTTTGTAGGCAAAGATGTTTTGCTCTGAACAGCATAATAGAAGATCTTATTTGCTACAGTAATATAAATAACAGTTCGTGTAAAATTGATTTCTGTGATTCTGCTTTTGCTGCTTCTGCTGTCTTTAGAAGCAAGGCAGGAAAGGGCAGTGGTGCTTCTGAGATATTTCCAGTGTTGGAAGAGCCATCTTTCAAGAGCCACCTTCTGTCATTGAACTGTGATGATGCTGTTGTGTTAGGGGAGGACCTGCTGTATTTTTGGTTTTGTGGCAGTTATCCTCCACAAAAGGACTAAATATGGTGGTTGTTTCACAGACAATGAGCTTCACTGACTGCATGCGGAAAAGAATTTAATCCAGGAGGTTTAAGTACTGGGATGACAGTTACTACTCAATCCTAAATCTATGTCGAATGTTGCCAGGAGTAAATGGGCATAAGTGGCTATTTGGTTCTATACGATGTGGCATGGAGAGATCAAGTATGTGGGCTTCAGCCTCTCTTACAACTGCAAGTCACCTCATGATACTGATGCTCCTGAGCACAGTTACTCTGTGTGAAGAGCCAGCCCTTTGATTACAGTCCTTTGTGACTAAGAAGCTCACTGAAAACGTCATTGAAACTCAGTTTCCGAAGGCTAAAGGAACCTAGTTTAGCTATACTTCAGAGAACCTTAAGTTTTCTGCAGTAAGACAAGTGGCAAATTTAGGTGCTTATAAAGGTGAACAAAAGAATTAACTTTTGCCTCGTGCATGCCAAATGTGAGACTTTTACATCTAGAAGATTCTTTACAGACATATCTTAAAAGCATAAAAAGAGTTTGGGCTTCTTGTGTTACAATTTTTGATACATATATATATATTTTTCCTTATAGGTAAGTGCATATTTTTAAACATACGCTGAAATGATTTACCTGTCGTTGTTTCTTTTTAGGTTCTAAAAATCTTAGAGAAGCATGATCCCTTGAAGAATACTCAGGCGAAGTATGGGGCAATTTCACCTGATGAAGCCAGCACTGTTCAGAATTATGTGGAACACATGCTTTTCTTACTAATTGAGGAGCAAGCAAAGGATGCCTCAATGGGGCCCATTCTAGAGTTTGTGGTCTCAGAAAACATAATGGAGAAGCTTTTTCTTTGGAGCCTACGGCGAGAGTTCACTGATGAGACAAAAATTGAACAACTCAAAATGTATGAAATGCTAGTAACCCAGTCTCATCAGCCTTTGCTACATCACAAGCCCATCTTGAAGCCTTTGATGATGTTGCTGAGCTCCTGCTCAGGAACAGCCACTCCAACAGTGGAAACAGAATTGGTTGTCCTCCTGAACCAGCTCTGCTCTATAATAGCCAAAGATCCTTCCATTCTAGAACTGTTTTTCCACACCAGCGAGGACCAAGGAGCTGCCAATTTCCTCATATTTTCCCTTCTGATTCCCTTCATCCATCGAGAAGGAACGGTAGGCCAACAGGCTCGTGATGCGCTGCTCTTCATAATGTCCCTGTCTGCAGAAAACAATGTTGTTGCAAACCACATAGCAGAGAACACCTATTTTTGCCCAGTAAGTTATTCCAGTTTTGCTTGGTCTTTAATGTTAAGCTAGGCATCTCCCTTGTATTCTGCTCGTCTTGTTCTGTCCTTTTTGGTAAAGATGTGTTTTAACATACTTTTTTATTTCTGCCAACAGCTGTTTTACAAATTGTAGTGCTGTTTAAGCTGGCCCTACTCCCAAATGCAGTCTTGCTGCTTGTTTCTCTACTAGTGCCCTTCCCCTCCTTTGGGCCAGCAAAAATGTGGTGTTTTTTTTTTCCTGCAGTCACTCAGTGAGTTGAATTAGGAAACTGACGGAAGTTAAAGTGGGTGACTTGTTCTTTGTCAGAGATCTGTACATTTCGGTGGCCATCTCAACCATAATGCCATTGTGCTATGTTGCAGTCTGTTACAAAACTTGGTAGTAATGTTGCATTGTTAGATCTGACAAATCAGCTGTATTACATGAATGGAAAATCTTTGCTATTAAGCAAGTAAATAAGCTAATTTAACAAACAGCATTGTACTATTGCACTTGCTTCATGCCTTTATCACAAAAATTGATTTGAGATCTGCAACAGATTTAAAACGAAGTATCACTGTGGAGAGTGCCAGTTTATGGCCCAAATCTTTTATCTTCTGTGTGGCTTGCATTTTTAGTTTAATAAATTCCATAAAAAATGAAATGGATGGGAACCTTACATAGCTACTAAAGCAGAGTGCTTTTCAGTGCTTTTACACTAACATGCCTTCAACCTAAACATTTGCACGTGACAGCTCTTCCAGCCGTAGGTGTCTATTTCCCCTCAGACTGCTGTATCCTTTGACAAGTATGGCAGAGCCAGGTTTGTAGTCTGGAGAAAGTCTACAAGTTCCAAAGCAGAACTTGTAAATGGTATCCTTTGTCAGTTGTAAATGTTGCATCAAATGTCTTGTGCTGAGAGACTCCAGTTGACCTTATTTAATAGATGCTGCTAAAAAATATGAACTTGGTTCTTAAATTGTCCCTGAGACAGATGCCATGGATCTATGCTATAACTTCCATAATTACATCTTCCAATTAATTAAAAAAAAAATCCTTTTTACACTGAAGATAAAAGCCAGCTATATTAACCTTCGAACAGCAGGGAGCCATGATTGACAATCATTCTAATTAGGATGGCCTCTTGTCAAATGTGCTAAAATCAGACTTTTCTGAACAGTAATGAGACTGGCCTACGTTTATAATAAAATTTTAATGCAGTGCCATAGAATTAGCTCACCAGCATAAAGTCTTTTTTGAATTTGAGTGTGATGAGCTCAAGGACCAGGTTTTGTTCTGGTGAAAGAAGATGCTCTGTAGGCATCAGCGGCATTGCCATATATCACTAAAATCAGGGTTGCTGAGGCTACATCTGCACTGCAGAACAGGTGGCACAGTCCTTTGCTGATATGAGTTGCGTTTGAGTGGCACTGTGATGATGCTGCCTCTGGTTACTTGGCTGAATTTGTTGATAGCACGCAGGATTTTCTGTACCATGCCTCACTGCATAGCATAGACATGCCCTGGGCTGAGGCCTGACCATAAATCTCTTCTGCTTCATATGTCCAAATTTGTGCCAAAGTGTACCTGAAGGTTTTCTTCATATTATTTTTTGAGCTCACTTTCTTTAGCAGCTTTTTACAACTAAACTGTCCATAGTATTCAAAGCTGTGGGTGAGTAACCTATAAAGAAGGAAGGGGACAGGCTGCAGTGAGAACACCTCACTAACAAATGTTTTTGTCGTAGAATGTGCAGACAAGCTATTTAGGCAAGGCTTTCTGATTTTTACAGAGGTTTTTCTGTATCTTTGGTCAAGTAATTTTTATGATGTTTTAACCTGCAGCTTCTGTAACTTTGTGATTTAAGGTGTTGTCTGTTCACCACATAACAGGAAAACAACATTTCTATGGAATTTTGAGCAGGATAGCATCTCAAAACTTCTCCATGAAACATTGCATTTGTAAATACCCCACAACTCAGGCAAGTAGGTATAAAAGCAGAAGGTATTATGACTTCAATGCCCTTGAAAAGTTGAGACTGCACAGAGACAGGACTATGGATGTGGGAGGAATGAGAATTATTAAAGGGAAAGAACTTAAATGTGAAAATAAGATGGCCAGGTAGCAATTGATTATATATTGACAACACATCATTTAACCAAATATGAGATTTACAAATTTCATAGACAGTGCCTTCTCTGAGTCAAGACAAAGCATATCAGTCAAGGACATTGGTTTGCAGAGAGCCTCTTGACTCAGTGGTGAAAAAGAAAACTTTGGAGATCTTTCTAAGAGTAGATGAGCATGTAGGGCTGCCGTAACAATTGTTAGAAGAAATCTTAAAGGACACTGTTAAAGGTAAAACAACAAAAAAATGAAACCAGTCTTTCTCTCCCAGGATGTGAACTCATTCATTTCCTTCCTTCTAGGATATTTTTTTCATTGATGACTGTCATCTTGCTGATTAAAACTCTGTAATGTGGACTGTATGTGTGCATTATTTAATACGCCTGCTTATAGCATGTGGAGAGTTCTGTTAGTAATTTCAAATGGTAGTCCTATTTTTACCACATACTTCTATGAAAAAAATTAAATATTTTTTATTTAAAACAGAGTAAATTTGCTTCTAATGGCTACTCTGTTTCTCAGTGCTTTAGAAACATGATTTCACATAGAGCTATTTGTGTTGTACTTCATAGAAAAAAATAAGAGCTTTCTAAACATTTCACATTTTAACAGCTACATCTGTCACTTGTTAGTCCAGTAAGTTGGACAAGCTAAAGAATTCCCCATTTTGAGACATTGAATGATTGGGAGTTCTGTGCTCCTTGTAGTGGTGAATAGTGTGTTTTGCTCAAGGTCGTTTTCATGCGCTTCAGAACTAAACTTCCATATCAAGGAGAAATGTGGATAGTGCTCAGTTCTGAAAATCGAATTACTTTGCTTACTGAGAGGGTGTGTGCTTATAAATAGCAATTAAATTTTAAGCAGACAATGGAAAATCAAGCATGCATTAATTAGGAGATTGCCACACAAAAGAAACTTAAATTCTCTCTTCAGATTTTTTTTCCTTTCTACAATTGTCTGAAGCCTGGGTTTGTGAGTATAAGTGTGGAGGAGATTACTGTAAATATTTTTAATAGGTCTAGTGAAATATTTTTAATGGGTCTAGTGAAAACTTCTTACTTTGAGCTCTTCTACCAAGAGAAAGGAAAAAAGCTCCTTGTTTTAAAAGAATATGATTGTACAAATAAAGCTTTGCTCAATGGTTTAGCTTCTTGGATTTGTAGTATTTCCTGCAACTTTTTATTGTTGGTTTTATGTATGTGTGTTTGTGTGTCTGTATATGTGTATATATATATGTGTGTATATATATATATGTATATTTATGTGTGAAAAAGTAGCTTAGCATGCCAAAGCAGAGTTTCCCACAGTGTTATCTTTTTCATGATATTTGGCTTAATTATATATACACCAGAATAAGCCCATCTTCAAAGTTCTGTGATTTTTTAGAAATGGAAAGCATTCAGAAAGACAGCCTTTGCCCAGCTGGATAGGGTAACAATTGTAATTGGTTACACTTGCATGTCATCAACACCTCAATCCCCTTCCATGAACCCTTGGGTTGTTGACCTGCGCATTGTCAAGTGTTTGTTTTCTAATGGATAAAACAGTTGTGTTTCACCTGGGCTTTGACTGTCTAGCCCTGTAGATGCCAAATAGCCATTTCTGGACAGACGAATTCCTGTAAGAGTTCACTGAATGAAACCTAAAAAGGTTTCCATCAGGCTGAGTCTTAATGATCCCATTAAAATGAACATCATCTTAAAAAGTGCCCTGAAGTTGTAGAAAATCATGTCAGAAGGATGAGAATTGTAAAATAAAAAATTTCCAGCTTCAAATAATGTTAATAATTAAAAGTTTGGTCCTGAACTCCCAATGCTCTTGATATATTCAGTAACACTTAAAAAGTTTTTTTTTTGAAAATATGCTTTTAAAATTGTAACTAAAATTACATTTTTGCGCTTCTGTGATAATATTCTACATAGATCACCTGTAAGCCTTAATAGCGCTGGAAACAATGTCTGTACAGTAAGTTATTTCCCTTGCCTTCCCTTCCCTTTTCCAAGTAAATAAGAAGGAACAAAGAGAAATTATTAACAGTTAAAAATTTCTTTTTGTGACTTGGATTCAACTGAATACCAATGTCTATGAGTAGAAGTCAACACATATCTGTGGCCAGAGTGAGACTGAACTTCATTTTTGTTGATGGGGACACTTCCCCCTCCATTTCTAGTTTTTTCTATTTCCTGGTGAAATAATTTTATATAGGCATATGTAAGTAGTAACATTCAAACCATCTGCAAGTGACAGGCTATGGAGATATGATAATGATGGCTTCTTCTGGAGGATAAATGAAGGAAAGTGTAAAATAATTTTACAAGCATTTGAAAAAATATAAATTCTGATAAAGAATACAAGACAATCTGCTTTTTCACATCACTTTCTCATAAGTACCAGTTCTTGGAAGAAGGATAATACGTAGAAGGCTCTTGAAAATACTCATGTTTTTCTGCGACAGAACTCTTTCAAAGGAAACTGAAGTAATCATAACAGTCTCTTGAGTTACCAAAACGAGCAAGAGAAATGATTTGTTGTGCGGCAATGCCGTTCAAGCAGATGAACATTTAGAAACTTAACTTATTTCTCTTCTGTTTTTGAAATACAGGTGCTGGCAACAGGACTAAGTGGCCTCTATTCATCTTTGCCTACAAAGTTGGAAGAAAAAGGGGAAGAGTGGCACTGTCTACTGAAAGATGACTGGCTGTTGTCACCAGCCCTTGTGCAATTCATGAATTCTCTTGAATTTTGCAATGCTGTGATACAGGTAATGGAGCAGAGTTGTTCTGTTCTCTTGAAGCAATGGTTTTATATACCCCGCAAAAGTTTTTGAATGATGGAGTTTAGTTTCCCTTATTGATGGCATGGAGTTGTACGTTACGCTAAATAAGTTGCTTATAAAGTGAAGGCTTTGTGCTGATTGTCCCAGTTGTAAGGATGAATTAATATGTTTTTGTTTTTCAAATGACAAATGTTTCTAATAAATTCAGTATAATTGTGCTGCTTCTTGATATTTCATCACAAAATTGAGAGTATTTTCTTTATTTAAAAAAAAAGAGTTTATTGCATTTTAATACTACTGTTAATATTAAAAGAAAATTGAATGCCTTTACGTGTGGGGGGGTAGTATTTATGTATTTGTGTTAAAAAACATTCTGTCTTTGTCTAAGCTCTTATAACAGTGTACACAAGAAAATCGTCTGTTTAGTCTGTTTTGCCTTTCAGTGACCACTGCACTTAAATTATTAATTTTAGATTGGCCTGTTTAGAGTACATACTCCGTTCCTAATAATTGTTTCTTGATTTTTTTTTCTGGCTTTGATCCAGAAAAATCCATTTTGTATTGTTTTTTAAGGACAGAGGACCCTATAGAGCGCTTGCCCAATATTTTATTAACATAGGATATAAATTCTACACGGGCTGTAGGTATGTGTTACTTGAAGAAATGCGCTGAATAGGATTGAAAATAACATTTACTGTTAAATAAAAAATAAGTTGTAGTGAGATGCATGCAAAATACAGTAAAACAATTGATTGACTATTAAAGCATTTAACAGGTGAGAATAATAGTAGCTGTCATTCTTTAAATGCAGTATAAAAGATTTATTAACATGTGTCCAAATGGTGTTTTTATGCAGGATATCTGTAGGAGGTAATATTTAATACCTTTTTTAGAGTCCATGCAAAAGTTACCGCAGACGAATTAAAGAAGAATATATAATTTTAAAACTGCTTTTCAAATAAACTGAAAATGATTAAAGATCTTAAGTTGACATGCACAAAAGAGCAGTTTCTGAGTGCTGCCTGATTGTGTCTTTATAGTCTATCTTCAGCAAAGCGCAGAAGAAAAGTCAGTTACTGCAGGAATTTTTGCTAAATGCATGGAATGGTTTTTGTGCTGTGGCTTGTTCTGTGCTGACTGAAAAACTTTGGCCAGAGATTAATAAGGGACAGTGTAGCCAAGACTTCTTGCCATTTACTACTTTTTCCCTGGATCACAGCATGAAGAAGGGTAACCATTTTTCTTCCCCTTTTCAAAGTGAGGGTTATAAATTATAGGAATTCTGGGAAGAATTGCAAGTAGGATAATGTATTTGTGGCTGCATGTAGGCTGTGACATTCAAGTTTAAATACAAACTTCAAACAGAATGTATTAACCTGGAGTGCTTCAGAAGGGATTTTTTTTTTTGCTCTTACTAAATTTCTTTTAAATGCATTAATTGATAATATGCTTCATTTTGTGGAAAATAGTGAATGCATCATTATAAAAGTGGATTTTTGGCTTCCAATAGCAGTTCAATTTTTTTTAAAGCTAATAACCTATCGAATAAAGTATGTTGTTTTTTCTTTTCTTTTTTCTGTTTTTTTTTTCTTCCCCAGTGGTTGGAGGAAGAGCATGTGAACTGAATGTTCTTACGCCATAGCCTAGCGAACGCTTTGGTTTACCTAGTCTTAAAACACAGGAAAACAGTTGTTCTGCTTTTTCTTGTTGTAAGAGGACAATTTAATGATGGCAAGTCCACCTTCAAGTGACCCTGAGAAGGTTGCAGGAGCTAAATTTAGAATCTCAAGTCTTCCTTGATGCATGGGCATGCACGCTTTGCTGTCCATCCATTTGTCTTTGTCAACACACGGGGAGATTGAAAAGCCCTGTTCTCCCACTGTTGGCAGGCTTACTGTAATTAAACACAGTTTGTGTTTGAGGAACACACAATCTTTAAGAACCCATATCACAGAAAATGCTAGTGAGAAGGACAAATTAACATGGCTTTTTAAATGTGAAATTATTTTGGTAGTGGGCAGTAGTAGTATCTTCCTTGTCTTGTTTGAAATCTCACTGGAACTGTTCTGTCTGTCTTTCCTCACCTCCCTTCCCCTTAGGTCGCACATCCTTTGATACGTAACCAGCTTGTGAATTACATTTACAATGGATTTTTGGTGCCAGTAATGGCTCCTGCGCTCCATAAGGTCAGTGGTGAATGCAAGGGTGGCTTGAATGAGGCAAAGACATTGTGGATGATCTCTGTGTGAAGATACTATTGAACATAGTTAACAGTAGTGAGTCCTAGGCTGACTTCCCACCTTTTCCTTCCATAATTCCTATTTACTCTATGCAGATTGTTAAGTAAGATGGGGATATTTATGAAAATATTTAAAATTTTGAAGTGAAATGGAGAATCAAAAAATTTTTGTTGCACTAGGCTGACATACCATCAAAAAGCAGTGACCATTTAGACAGCATTTCATCATGACAGACGTTTCCATGAGGATTTTTTTTCCAAATGAATATTTTTCCAAAAGGAAAATGCCCAAATTCCAAATGTCGAAAAGGAAAATGTTTTGTCAATAAATATTCCCCCAACTTCAGCTAAGTAGGTAGTGTTTCCTTATCACAGTTGGTAGAATTGTTTTCATAAAGTGGAGAAGAAATGGAATTTTATGTCAGTTTTTGAGTGTGCTAGGGTGCAATTTATATTACTTCAAAGAAAAAAAAATCTTTGAGTTTTAGTGATTATCCTTTGCAAAATGTTTCACTGATGTTGGTGAATTACTGATTTTCTTATTTTTTTATTTTTGTTGGACTGCAGGAAACTACGTGTCCTGCAGAATATGTCAACTAACAGTCTTTTTCCTAAAAAAGAACATCTTGTGTGAGGAGAAAAAGCAGGAATTGATGAGAATAAAAATTAAGATTTTTTTGGATATCTACCAAAAATTGCCAGGAGAGGACTAATAAATAACTTTTTCAAGTTCTACTAATTTTTACTAAGCCTGCCAAGCAGAAAGCTGTGCACCTGTTCCATTTCTGAGAGGCCAGTGAAACATCATATCCTACTTCCTACTGTAGGACTTGTCTTGGCAGTACACACAATTCCTTGTGGTAAGCAGTCACTTACCAATAAAGTAATAAGCGGTGTAGAATCTTCAACAATTCAGCAGAACACAAACATATGAGAATTTGGCAGGGGCTGAAATAAAATTTGGCTGCGATCCGGATTAAGTTTGTAATCTGTCATTCAGATAGTTCACCCCCTTACCTGACAGGGTTTTTTTTTTCTATTTTATAGAAATTTCTTGACTTAATCCAGTACAAACACTGGGAAGTACAATCAAAAGTGAAATGGGAGCTAGCTTTAGGTCAACGTTACAGATAACAAGTGAGATGTCAGAAGGTAGCCATGGGATTGTAGTTTTAGTAGGTACTGTTTTTAACCTCTGAAGTGCTTAAGACAAATTTTAGGGTTCTTGAATACTACCATACAGCTGAATGCTATTTTTATTGGTCAATATAACTCCGAACCTCTATTGGCTTGATTATTTCCTTATAGATGTTATTTAAATCCTTTAAAGCATGCTGTTCTGATTAGCTTCTTCATGTGATAGAAATTGTATTGAACCGCATTTATATATTCTGAAATTGGGTGAAATCATACTTGTCTTGAAAATGGAGGTGTTGGCTGCTAGCATACGTGAGCTTCGAGCCCAGGTCTTTCCTGAGCCCTTACATTCTGTTGCACCCTTTTTCTTCCATTAATAAACCTTTCCTTGATTAGCATTAAGTTTGACTTCTCATTAAAAAATAAATATTTTATATATTTAAACCCCAAACACACTTAACGGAGAAGATGTATTGCACCATCTAGTGGATTTGACACAAGGCTCTCACATACATGAGACCAAAATCTCTAGCGAAAGGAAATAAATAGAGGTACCTTTGACCTCTTCAGTCTTTGTGTTGTGCCACATTAATTTAATGGAAAATAAATATTTTACATCTTTGCTTTTGGGACAGATGCCTCTGGGCTAAGACAGATAATTATGCTGTATCAGCTCTTTCATACGCTACAGTGATTTCTAGCAGTCATTCCAAAAGTTCATGCTGTGTTGAGGAATAAGCAAGTATCATCCATTTGGGAACTTCAGTGTTGTAATGGAACTTTTGGTTTTCTCTCCTTAATAACACAAAGCTGAAAACAAAAAGGGCCAAAATGAGAGAAAGGCCAGAGGCATCATGGTGGTTTTAAAACAGAAGTACTTGCATTACTTTCATTGAATAATACTACATGCATCTTGATTTTTTTTTTATCCAGTTGTTTATCGGTTTGGGTTGCTTGGATTAATTTTGACATGAATATAGGAGCATGGTATAAAAACCTGATTTGGAGGACAGATCTGGGGAAGGTTAAAGAGGGGTTAGGAAGAGATGCTAATTATTAGAATCATAGAATATCCCAAGTTGGAAGGGACCCATAAGGATCATCAAGTCCAACTCCTGGCACCGCACAGGTCTGCCCAAAAGTTTAGACCATGTGACTAAGTGCACAGTCCAATCTCTTCTTTAATTCAGACAGGCTTGGTGCAGTGACTGCTTCCCTGGGGAGCCTGTTCCAGTGTGCAACCACCCTTTCGGTGAAGAACCTCTTCCTGATGTCCAGCCTAAACTTCCCCTGCCTCAGCTTAACACCGTTCCCGTGGGTCTTGTCACTGGTGATAACGGAGAATAGGTCACCTGCCGCTCCACTCCCTCCCGCGAGGAAGTTGTAGACAGCGATGAGGTCCCCCCTCAGCCTCCTCTTCTCCAGGCTGAACAGGCCCAGTGACCTCAGCCGCTCCTCATGTGTCTTCCCCTCTAGGCCCTTCACCATCTTCGTTGCCCTCCTCTGAACACTGTCGCCCTCCTCTGGACACTAATTAGTGTCTATTAGTGCATGTTCTATTAGTTATGCACTATTCTATTAGTTCTGCGCCTTAGTCTATGCACTATTAGTACATGTTCTGTAAATCTCTGTTCATGGAAATCTTATTAGTAGAATTTAATTGGTATGGAACAGCTGCTTCTGATACCTGTTGATGACAGACATGGAAGGAAGCGAGTCCAGACCTTGTATGGCATGCAAGCCCTGACATCCCACATCTAGTCTGGTACCCATGGTTCTAGCTTAATGCAGAATTCAGAAGAGAGAGGAGCTTTTGGCTCTGTTGGCATACTACTTCAGATCTGTTCTGTATGTATTCTACTCCAATTTTCCCTCAAGAAGTAGATGTATTGAGTTCAAAATTGCTTTGCAGAGAGACACAGAGGTGAATTTTTTGTTTTGAAAAGACAGCTCCAGTCGAGAATGCAGACATCTAGGAAAGAAATCTTCAATCTTCTGTGTTCTCATTGTGATAGAATTTGATTTCTGTGTAAAACAACAGCCACATCAACAAATCACATTAATATGACTTCCTGTCTGATCACCAAATCTAATTTAGATTATTCAAGTATATAAAATAAAATAAGCCAAACAACCCTACAAGCAATATTCAATAAATTGTGTAGCTAATAACCTTATTATCTTTTAATCCCTCATGGAGCAACAGCAACATTAGTTTGCTTTATCAACTGAGGTATTTTGATATGAACAAAATGTCTGGTATGAGGAGAGTTGCTCACTTTTGGATTGAAGCTGAGCCTTGATCATGCTGGCCAGTCTCTCCTTCTCCTGTTTCTGTCCAGAACTGCAACATAGCTGAGGCTGGCAGGCAGCTGTGGATGTCATCCTGCCTAACTCTCTCACACAAGCAGGATCAGCTAGAGCAAGTTGTTCAGAAAAATGTGCTAGTTGTTTCTTTGCCTTTTTTTTTTCCTGATGTCAGTTTAGAATTTCCTGGATTTCATTTATTGCCCCATTGCTTCTTATTCCTTCACCAGGCACCATTGAGAAGAGTTCTGTTATCTTCGCTCCTTCCCAGCCGGTATTCACACACATTGATAAGATCCTGCTGAGCCTCCTGTTCTTCAGGCTGAATCCAGCTCTCTCTGCCTCTCCTCATACATCAGATGCTCTCACAGCATCATCATCTTTGTGGTCCGTTGCTGAACATGCTCCAGCATGTCTGTGCACCTCTTGTCCTGTGTGGCCCAGCACATCTTAGCAGTGCTGAGTAAAGGGGAAGGATGCCCCCCACCAACCTGCTGTAAATGCAGCCCAGAGTTCACTTTTGCTGCAAAAATGCACGGCTTGCACATGGCCAATTTTTGTCCCCAAGGACCTGTATGTCAAGGTCCCTCTGAATGGCAGCACAACCATCTAGTCTGTCAACTGCACTTCCCAGTTTTTAATGTCTACAAACTTCAAACTTGCATGAGGGTACACTTCATCTCATCATCTAGGTCGTTAATGATGATATTAAACTGCCCTGGCCTCAATGTAGCCCCCTCCTCACCAGCATTCAGCTGTACTTTGCATTGCTGATCACAGTCTTTAGAGCCCAGCAGTTCTACTGGTTTACAATCCACCTCACTTCATCATTTTGTCTGTGAGGATGTTGTGCAAAAGGCAGTGTCAAAAGCTGTGCAAGATAGACATCAACTGCTCTGCATTTATCTGTTGAGCCAGTCATCTTGTAGAAGGCATGATTTCCCCTTCATAAATCCGAACTGCTCCTAATCACCTTCTTGTCCTTAATGTGTTTGGAAATGGCCTTCTCTTTTCCCTGCTTAAAACAGTGGACAATTAAACAAGATACTTGGTGAAAGTATCACAGCTTTTCGGAATTTCAGTACGTGGCTCAAGGCTTTGAGATGTGTATATGCGTGATCTTGAACTGTCTGTAATGTTCATGGAATTATGTAGTAATGCCTTTTTAAAATTTGTGCAGGCTGTCCCCCATACATACTTACTACGTACACGATTCACCGTGTGAATGAAACAGTACAAGAGTGTTGAGGATAGCAATGCATTGCTATGAATAAGTTGGAATGGGGAGACCAACGTACTTTGCTTGGTGTGATTTGATGGTTTTATTCAGCTCAGGGAGCTGATATGTAGCTGAAAAAAGAATCAGCTAGTTCAGGTTTTTTCCAGTTAAGGAAGTTTCAAATTTATTGTGCAGGCTAGCTGGCTTGAAATAACCTGTTTTTCACTGTGAACTCTCTGAAGGTTATTTAGGGAGCAGATTAACTGTGATGTGCTTAAAAAAACAAACATTGTCTAAGTTTATGACTCCCTAACTTCGTTTCTCCAAGATAAGTGTCCTAATTATAGCATGTTCTTGCAGCCTAATTTATACCTGGTCTGTACTTGTCTGTTGTCGCTTTGCGTGGGTTATCCCACCTACCCACGTAATGAGGAATTGACAAATATGTTCATATCCCAGAAGCTGAACATTGCCAAGTGGGTAGAGAGAGCTCAGATTTGTATCGTGTAGCTGGGGATATGCATTACCTGGCTGATGTGAATAGCCGTATCTTGTCCTTTGGTTGGTTTTTATTGTACTACTTACAAGAGTTACCTGCCTCGCTTCTGACATCTGAGTTTCTAGAGAAATGGAAACACATGATTCAGTGCCGTTCAGTGGGATTTGTCTGAGCATTTGTTATGCAAGGTCACGAATTCCTTATTTCTGTACAGATTTAGTTAAAACCAGAAAGAATAAAATATCTTCTCCATAAAGATAGAGAGACAAAGGAGAGGTTAGCTTGATAGTTTTCATTTTGTAGTAACAGCCCACGATTTTTGCCCAAACCATCCTTCGTTTTTTCTGGTGTAAATGTCTGGGATTTAAGACAAGTAAGACTATCTGACAAAATCTGCTCATAATTTAAGACTGGCACTTTTTGACAGCGTGCCAGTTACAACTTGAAATTATGCAAATCTTTATGTTCCTCCCTAGCGTTTGGTACTTAGGAAAAAATACTTGCAAGAAGGTGTACTTCTGCTCTGGAAGGGAGCCATGACATTACGTTTCTGTGATTTATCTCAGTGGCTATTTTTCACTTTATTTTCAAAGCTAACTGTTTGGAGCCCTGTCAAAAAATGTAAGGTATTCAGGGGCCAAATTTTACAGTGGTCAAAGTAATCAAATCAGGCTAATTTCCTCATCAGTTAAAGTCTAGTTGAAGTCCCACAGTGAATCAGAGTAATGGCACTGAAGTTGAAGATGTCTTACTGGTTGTGACGGGGGCCCTGTTGTCTTGTTTTAGTTTTTATGTGTTTGGTATTAGAAAGTGCTTATTTGCCTTATTCTTTTAGATACTTGTTGTGCCATTGTAGAAAGCTGATCAGTGTAATCCTTTTTGTGAGATCTTTAGTAGGTATAGATTTTTGCCATCTAATCCATGTGCTAAATAACAAGGAGTCACACTGTGACCATATATGCAATATTACGTTACCTTTGATGCAAATAAGATTGTTTATATACACCTCTTGGAAGCTCATATGATTTACTTTGGCATTCAGAGCACATGGGTTATGAAGATAGCTATCCTGATCATTTTGAATGTTTATGTAATTTGTGTAATTTCAATTTATTGAAGATAGTGCTAAAAATTTGTCAAATTATATGATTAAAGCTAATTTTTCATTTCTTAGTATTTACTGCTACACTATATGCATTTAATTGCTATGATGTTATTTCTCTACTTGGAAAGCTAGTTTTAAGCTGAATAAAGGAAAATTGTGCCAGCTTTTTAGTGAAAAATGTTGCTGTTGGCCAAGCAAACAGAACAGGTTTCTGGGAGCACTGGCACGGTTCTGTCGATTAAGCTCTGTCAAGTGGACCTCAGTTACATTGCTCACTAACCCATCTAAATGAAAACCTCTAAAGTGGTATGCTACTGTGATAATTCAATAATACTTGCTCGATGATTACACTGCTCAGCTGGGGGGAAATGACCTGTAAATTATACTATACTGATTGGAAGTAGCATCTTTATAAATATCCTAAAAGAACGTCAGTTTCCAGTTAGAAATAATCCCATCTCTCACCTTACTGAGAAGTGTTTGGACAGCTGCTGTAAAAAGGTGTAAATACAGTCTTACTGGAAAACTTTGAATAGTCTTATGCTTTGGAGAAGCCCATCAGTAGCTACAAAACTTAATTTTACCGGCTACAAAGTGGACATATGTTAAAGGTGCCATTCACTTTTTACGTCAGGCAATTGACTGGAGCTTTAACGAGGTACAAACTGAACCTGTTTATTAACTTAAGCAGAAGGAAGTTGAAGCAGTTCTTGTTTTCTGGTTCCTCCCTAAGTGCAAACTTTCTCTGTCACTGATCCCGCTTGTTCAGATGGGAAACTGATTGATTGAGGATAAAGCTTGCCTTTATTTCCTAGGTAGTTTTATCCTGAATCAATTCCCTGAGCCAATTCACTGTGCAATGAAGTGAAGCGTGAACACTTCTGCCAGTATAAGCAGGGGGCAAGAAGTTGAAAATGAATAGAAAGGAGAAGAGGGTGGGAATGGTTGAATTTTATTTTTTACTTTTTAATCAGGGAGGAGGATTTATTCAGGTTTAAACTGCTCATGGATCTAGAAGGTAAGTTCTAACGAGGACATTCATGGTCTCTTCATAGGCAGTGTGAAATCCTTGTAGGAAGGAGAGGAGGAATCATGAAAGCCGTACTCTTGTAAGAAGGCACAAAGCTGTAAATTAGAAAGTATATTGTGCAGATCCCAAGGGAGAATAGCCAGTAATAAAGAATCAGTGCAATTGGTCTAACACAGTCAATGTAATATATTGAACTGAACTCGCAATGACAGTAATTTCTGGCTCTCTCCTATTACTTGGCACAGTGACTTGTAAAAGCTGGATCTCTTTACGGTGTTCTGCCTCACCATCTAATCAGTAATCAGAAGAGGCAAGAAAAGATTTACTAAAAATTATTACATAATAAGAGAAGGGTATTAAAATGCTAAAAGTAGCTTTCTGTTTTCAATAATCTCTGATCAAATATCTATCTGGCTATGAAGGCTCTCAGGTAGTCCCTCTTGTAAAAGTATCTGTAATCTTCAAAAATATCTGTAACAACTGGGTGTTGTAAGGAAAAACCTGTGGATGAGGCTTCCAAATGGTATCTTTTAGATACATACTTTGTGTGTGTATTTTTCAAAATTCCAATAAGTTTTCTTCATTACAACTATGGATAATGGAAATAAAAATGGCAGAATCCTTGTCTGAGTAATGTAATGGATACAGATTTTTCTCATTTTTCATTTTTCAATCCTACAATTTTATCTCAAGAGCAGAGATATCCCCAGTCTTTACCATTCCCGAGCAATTTTAGTAGAAAGGATCTAATGCAAAGTATGCTGCTGGTAGGTTTTCATTTTTTGCTATTGTAGCAGTGATGGATTTTAATACTGCTCAAATATCTTTATCAAAAATATACCTCTGAATTTTCTTACTTAGCAAAGGACTTCTAGAAAACTACCATGTCTTGATTCATCTCCATTTATTATGGTATTTTTCTTGATCCTTGAATTATCAGAGGTGAGGAATATTCAGATTAAATGTCACACTCGTGGATATGTGAAAGTTTTGGCTTGTTTCTTATCATCCTTTCAAAGATGTTCACATAAATTCACTTTGAGGGCTAGCTAGGACAAATTATACTGAAATCAATGTTTACAGTGAAATACAGTTTTTTGTAAGCTGCCTCAGGTTTTGATTGTAGTGGACGTTCTTGATGTGTGTAGTAATGTTTTGTTCTCTGGGAACGTTTGTTCTTTTGTTGTTTACCTAAGTACTGATTTGGATTTATTTTTTTTAGAAAGGATTTGCCTACTTTACCCAAATCTGTCTCACAGGACATAAGTTTCAGGACAAACAACATCAGGTAGTCTGAATGAAGCTTAATATCGTGGTTTGGGTATCTTAGAAAACAGAGATCTTCAATAATAACTGCACAAATTGAACCAGCCTTTCTTTCAACACTGAATGTGTTATGTACAATGTGGAACAGTTTTACTGAGTTAAAAGGGCCTTTGCCAAGGCTGATTTTTGCCTAGTGTGACTGGTTTCTCCAAAGTCCTTCCTTAGTTAATTGCAAAAGAAAGTGAGTTCTCTAGAGGCTCATTCAGGGCAGGTTAATGTATCCCAGTGAGTAAAAGGAAATTAGCCTTGAGGAGCTAAAATTAGCCTTTTTGAATACTGCTCTTGGTGTCTCAAATCTTGAGAAATTATGCTTACTGTCAGGAAGAGTAAAAACAAGAAGCACACGCAGAATGCAAGATGGGGAAAATATGATATGACTGTAAAAACACACATCTGCCTGCCAGCTTAATTGATCCTAAGCTGTATACATGGCTTTTGTTTCAAATGCCAAAGAGCAATATATTTTGAGTTGCTATTGTAAGGAAGCAGAAGGGCCATCTCTGTGCTGGTTTTATGGACAAGTTGCACACAAAGGTATGCTGAGAGAAATCCCAGAACATAGTAGCAGTAATGTCACTTGTGTACCCTTAGCTTGCCTGCCTTGAGCGTTTTGTGGTGAGTTGCAAAATAGACCCTAGCCTCATTTATTGCAGAAGCTTGAAGGAGTGTTGTGATGAAGGTGATGCATTTTCACTGGAGAATGCAAAAAGATTCCTATGAATCCATTTTAAACCTTTACAAAGCATAGTCTCCTTCCCTCTTTCTCAGAAAACGGCTAAGCAGATTCAACAACATCCTTCCTAAGAAGAATTAAGAATTAAACATGATGTGGCACACTGCACGAAAAACCTCAATTCAAACAATAGAGGTTTAACAAAGTTATAAGTAACTCTTCTGTGACCTGTTTGGGCTGCTTTAAGTGCTATTTGGTGCTTCTAGCTCTGTTTAGTCGTGTCAGCGAGGTGTTGGCTACAGTAAAGAGGATTTCTTTTTTGTTTAGTCCCCAAGCTGCAAGGAACGCTGAACATGCTCTCAGAATTGAACATTTCTTTCCTATAGTAGTCTCTCGCTGGCTTTCTTCTGCCCTTTGTTTCATTCATGATGCGCACTCTGAAAAGCGGATGGCTTTCTCTTGCTGATACAAATGTAGCACGAGCTGCCCAAAGAGTATTGATTTCAGAAAAAGGTCACTGCCCTTGTGAATCTGCAGCCTTTCCTTGCTTTCATTTACCGTTTCAGTATTTTATATATCTACATAGGCCCATTCCTCTGCTGTCAGCGAACATCTGTGAAACCCGCAGGCCAAGTGCGTGCTTCATTTTCCTCATAAAGGATGAAGGAGGAGTGACAGAGACATAACAATATATTACTTCTGTCTGGCCTTTTCTTGGCAGAGGTTTTAAACTCTTTGATGAACTGTATGCTATCATTATGATGTCACATGATGGATTTCTTGGGGTTTGCTTTTTACTGTTTGCTGCTGTAAAACACAAAACAGAAAATGCCAGTTCTCAGGGCAACAGTCAATGGCTGTAATCAGAAAGCCTTTATTTATTTAGTTATTTATTTTACCCCATGAGTTCCCACACCTTTTGGCTATTGCAAAAAAAATGAATCTCAGCTCCAACCAGAAACAATTTCCTTTGTTGCACAGCCCCTTGCTCATTTCCCGAGCAAGTTTTATGGTGGTTGGGATGTGGCGGTATTGCTGTGGAAATGTGTGCCTACGTGCATATGCACATAAAAAGGCATTTTATCATAATATTTACAGTAATGCAGAATTTGAACCAGAGCTGTAGCCACAGTGTTAATCCTGGTGATTTATAACTTTGGGGTGCTTGATCTCACAACTTTTTTTTTTCCACTTGAAATTTGTAGGAGAAGGAGGAAGAATGAATTCATAAACTGGATTCTGAGTTGGAGGATTATATGTTAATAGATGTTCTTTCAGGGAAGATCTGTTTTCTCATTTCTGTATTGGGCAGCACTGAACATACAGCTACAGATCTAGCAAACATGTCTGGCTGTTGTTTATTTAGCTTTACAAAGTTCACAGAGCCAGTGAAAATGTGCCGTATTCCTTTCCTTTCACTATTATGTTTTAGTGCTTGATTTTGACCAAAATAAACTGAGAAATGAACTCGCTTATTTCTGGTGAAAAATGTTACTGTTGCAGCTTCCCTGGTGTTTTGTTTCTGATACCAAAATGGGCTAGTAGTCTGCTGCTTGATGTTAAGGATGTTGGAGCAGAGTATCAGAATAAAGCCTGAGAAAGAGAGGGAATCAATGACCTCAACTTCAGAGCTACTCTGCATTCTCCTCGTCAGTGCCCCCTCTCCATAAGGTCTGCAGGCTGTATACAGCATTCCTATGTTCTGTGTAACTGGCCAGAAGCAGCTTGTGATCTTAAATGCTTTAAAGGGAGCGTTTGCTGGATGACATTACTGTGCATGAAGCTAACGCGCGGCATAATGGAACAGGGATTTTAATATTTAAGGCATGTTACGTAAGTGCTGCCCTTCTGAGTCGCTTCTAAATCCTCTTAGTTCTTAAGTGACAGCTTTGATTCTTTTTTTTAATAAAATCAGTCTTTTCATTTATCCAGCTAAGTTTGGTAAACAAAAGATGTTTAATACTTCCTTTCATACAGAAAGATTTTTGTGTATGAGGGTTTATCTCTATACACTTAAGCTTATTAGGTTCCTGGGTAACTATTTTTAAAAAGCTGACTTTGCAACAGCAGTGTGTGGTGCAGAGGTGGCCTTTGGAATTTGCTGTGCCTTGCCAGTGCATACTGTCAATAGATAAGCTCCAAAAGGCTTGCATTAAGAAGAGTAGTATGGGCTATCCAAATGGTATGCAAGCGTCGCGTGGATATGGGACAATTGTGTTTTGACATACAAATAGGCAATAGCAAACAC
Source organism: Cygnus atratus (assembly GCF_013377495.2). Taxonomy (NCBI): domain Eukaryota; kingdom Metazoa; phylum Chordata; class Aves; order Anseriformes; family Anatidae; genus Cygnus; species Cygnus atratus. The sequence continues at coordinate 33,040,008 of NC_066365.1, read as the reverse complement.
TTTGGTCTTTGGTTTGCATGTGTGTGGGTGTATACACACACCTTTTAAAAATTGAGTGAGATGGAAAATAGTGGCAAAATTGTGGATAGACATGTTTTGTTTTTTTAATTTATTTTTTAAAGCTCCGGACCTATGAGTTTGTACTGTGCTTTGATTCTGCTCTGTTGTCATTTATTTTTAATAACACGGTAGATCCAGGTATTCACAACATCTGAGAATGCTTCTGAGGAATGGCAGAAGTGTGATTCAAAACCCCTGACACAGCAGAAATGTCGTGGGGAACTTCTAGCAGGATTTGGCTTGTAGTATTTCAGCATGTATGAGATCTGGGGTGTTGGCAGTTTTGGGGAGTTTTTACTTCTGGGGAAGCAAGACATAAGAAATGGGTTCAGAATGCTTACGAGTAAGTCAGAAGCACATTACTTCGCAGGTTTAAAAGCAAGGGTCTCAGTATTTTGTTGGCAGTGTATGGAGAGCTTAGGGTGGGTGCTGAGTATCGTATACTTGCAGGGTAAGGATGGGTGTTTTGTGTGCACAGTATGTTTGCATTTGCCTTTTATTTCCCTGTAGGTGACTGTGGAAGAAGTGATGGCTACTACCGCATACCTGGATCTCTTCTTGCGTAGTGTTTCAGAGCCAGCCCTCCTCAAGATTTTCCTCCGTTTTATTTTGCTGCATCGACATGAGAATGTGCACATCCTAGATACACTTACTAGCCGAATCAACACGCCATTCCGGGTAAGACAAGCAGGAGGCAAGGTCAGGTGCTCAGTGTGGATGCAGGTTAACTAATTAAATGGGAGAGCCTGTGTTTGCAGCGAGCATTTGTCTAACTAGGAATTTTCTCCCCCACCCAAATGTGTGTTTTAATGTTTTGTTGTTGTTTGGTTGGTTGGTTTGTTGTTTTTTTTTTTTTTTTTTATGCTGGCAGCTAGCTATGGCTGCAATGCTGTGCTGAGAAGTTGATAAATGTGTGAGGTGGTCTGACCCATACACAAAATGGGATAGAGGGAGATGAGGGCTTTTGGAAGTTTGAATTCTGTTAGAACTCTAAAGGGAAATTTGCAAGTATTTTCATTCTGGATATGGCTGAACTAGTGCTGCCATACATAACTCATCCCTAGGACTTATAAACATAATCAAGGTGAGGTGCATTTTTGATGTTTGGAGTTCTGCCTAGCAGCAAGTATTTGCAAATGATCTTTGTAGGAGACAGTGGGAGCCCTGTAAGGATGTCTCCAAATTGCTCAAGTTGTGATTGCAGTATTGCCAATATATTTCTCAGGACACAAGTGTGTATTGTCGTAGCATGTTTGCTTAACAGAGATATTGCCAGCTTTCTTGTTTGATTAAAAAAAGGCACTTTCTTGCTCAAGTGATTAGATTGCCACCTCCTTTTCTTTCTTCACTCCTCCGTGTAGTAAGGTTTATCTCAAATTTGCAGTGAGCCCCTTCGCAGTATAGGCACAATGCGCCACAGTGACTGGAGAGCTAGCTTACAGAGATAGTCAAGTTACCTTTGCTAACAGTTTCATCTTCTGGCAGAAAATGAATACTTGTTGCACTGGACTACCCTTCTGAGCCTTGCTTGGCTGGCAGCCTTGGCTGAATCTTCTGTGGTGCACAACTTCATGGATGAAATACTGTATAAAGTTTTAGGGCAAGAGAAAGCAGAACACGAGCACATGCATTAAATCTGTGTATTAGGAACAGTATCTTTGTCTGGAATTTGTTTGGAAATGAGAGTGAACACAAATATGGATATATGCTGTTGTTACTGCATTTTTAAGATGGATTAACTCTGAGAACTGAAATAGCTTCTGTCGACAAAAATGCAAATGCTGTTGTCTCTGCTAATCATTAATTACTGTTCCATAGGCAAACAAGATTGGAATTCTAAAGACTTCTCTAGCCCTGAGTAACTCAGGATCCCAGCCAAAATGGTTCTGTGATAGTAAATGAGTTTTCTGCAGTATAGCTTGGCCAAGTACAAAAGCCAGAGCTGCAGCCTTCTGTGTGGTTTCCATAGCACAAAAGCTGTGTATGTTATTATTGCTGAAAATACTTATTAATAAATCACAGGATTAAACTTATGTACAGACAGGTGGCCAAATACGCTTGTAAATACTGTCCTCTTTATCTCCTGGTAATACATTCAATCTTTTCTTTTTATGAAACGCAAAAATAGACTAGCTTTTCTTCTTCAGAAGGTTCTTGATTTCTCATTTGTCCTTGCAACCATATTGCAAATGTTTCCCTATAAATTGCAATTCCATAAATACAGGAAAATTTAAGGAATTGGCAGGTTTTGCACTCTGAGTGTATGAAGAACAGTTAGGCTTGGCTCTCAGTTATTCTCTCAGAGGAAATGAGAATTCCCATTTTACCCCCACAACCCCTCACTAGAACACTCCTTTCATGTCAGGATCTGACTTCTTCTACAAGCTTGTTTTGCAGGTCTTCGTCTCTGCCCCCGCATTCATATTAAGAACTGCAGTTCTGGTTGTTTCTTCCTTTCTTGCCCTTTCACTTTTTCTATTTCTGTAGGCACGAGGTCTTGGACTAACAAGCACCCTCCTGTCGGCTCCTGGTACGAGTGGTGGAAGGGCAATGAATTTGAGCTCTGCTTTGCCTCACAGCAGGCCAGCTCATGACTGTTCCCGGGTTATTTTCGCTCTGTGCCTGGCTAGCTGTCAGCCATGCTTTATTACCTTCATGCTTGTCCATATCCCAGCTTGTTTTTTGAGTGCAGGGCTTACTCACGTTCTCTTGTTCTTCTCTGGGTGTTAGTTGAATGACCAAACTAGGGAAGGCAATCAAAGAAATGTTTGCTTTTTAGAGGCTATCAGGTGAAGTTCATTAAAGCTTTACTAGTTAATAGTTCCACAGAGATAGCTACCAAGTAAGGGAAAATGTATGTCTGTGTATGTATATTTTACAAGAAATCTGTGCATTTCTCTGGTCTTTGTCACCATGGACAGTTGATCATTCTGTAGGACTACTGAGTCACTGGTCTGAAAAAGAGAAGGGAAATGGTAAAACAAAGAGTCTTTTAAGTTGACGTTCTCAAGAAAGCATGGGCTGGAGAGAGGAACATAGCAATGTGCTGTTGCAGAGCTAGCTCAGAGCATTTTATCAGTGGGAGTAGGGAGAGTGTAGAGAAGAGGAGGAAATTCCACAGTTGGGAAGAGAAGCCTTGCCCAGGAAGGATGCTGGATTTAACCCTGAATGAATTACAAAGGACATTCAGTGACTGAAAAGAGTCAGAAATCATCTATAGCTTTTTCTTTATTTTGTCCTAATTTGTTTCTTTTTTTTTTTTTTAGCTGTTGAGAAGTGAGATTTATTTCATGTATTAATTATGTGATTAATATAGTGAGAGGCAAGATTAAAACCAAAATGAAACTCTAGGAAGGAGTCAACTTATGCTAAATAATTCTCACAAGAGTCAACCTGGTCCTGGGATCTAAGCCAACTGTGAGATGCTGTTTCCAGAAAAGAGCAGCACAGGAGCACATGCCCAAGGGAATAGGTGTAAAGAGGCAGGGAAATGATGGTGCTGTTGTTCACGAAAACCAATGAAAGATAAAAGGTCACGCTTCTACAATGTTGGATGCGTCTTTGCAGTCAAGCAAGCATCTGTTGGGTAGAAATATACTGTATGATAGTTTTGAAAGTGGTATGTCTTATTTAGACATTATTTGTGACCAAAAATCCTGTAGAAGTCTCAAGTTTCTAGTCTGTCCTAAAGCTAGTGTGAAAATAGGGTGCTGATCACAAAAAGGGTATGATTTTTGCCTCTGCTGCACGTGACTGCTGAAATACTTGATTATGGGTGTGTTTGATCAGGCCTTTGCCAATAAGGCAAGCACGCAATTCCAGTGAGGAGTCCTATTTTTCTTTTCCTTTTCCTTAGTCTCACAGAAAGGATCTTTGTACCTTGCCATGGTTCCCAGCCATTCAAATGACCTGTAATGGCAGGATTGGGAGCAACTCATATGGAGTGGATTCCAATAAAAAATGACTTGCGTAGTCCTATGTCAGTAAGCTATATTTTTCAAGGCAGTAGGGTGTAGAAGCATTTAGTTTTGTAATGTGCAGAACACTAATCGTTCCTAACACGTAAAACAACCAAAACTTGAGGTGGTTTATAGCTTTTTTCAGAAAAGACTTTTTGTTGATTTAAGTTATTTGTCAGGGGTAAACCCTTGCACTTTATATTGTAAGTAATGGGATTCACTGATTCACTTTATGCTGAATTAAGCTGATAAATTAGGGAAAAAAAATGAAGACTGGTAAATTGTTGCTTTGAGTTTCCATATAATTTAATGTTAATACCTTTTAAAGAATATTTCTTTTTTTTAATAGCTTTTTTTAAGGAAAATTCTGGATCATGTTTTGCCAAAATGTAACATGGTATGTGTATAGCTCTAGACAACTTAATAAAATCCCATAGGGGTACTGACAGAATGAAATAGCATACTAACAGTAACTTAAAGCATTATGTTCTGGCAGAGTCACTCTGTTATGCAGAATGGAAAGGTACAATTTCCAGATCAAAAACTGAAGCATTTATCATTTTCCAGCTCTGTGTGGTCTCCTTGGCACTGTTCAGAACGCTCATTGGCTTGCATTGTGAAGACGTGATGTTGCAGCTAGTTTTAAGGTAAAGCCCAAACTCTTCTTTCCACTTTTCATTCTAATTCTGGGACATGTAATCTCAGCCTATGGATGCAGAGTTAGATGGGGGTTCTCCAAGACAGCAGAAATGCAAGCTACTACAGAGATAAGAATATTTACGGTTCTGCCAAAATATGCTAGACCTGTAGAAGCGTGATTTATGTCCTGCGATCTTCAGGAACAAGAGATTTTTCATGTGATTTATTTCTATAAAAGTGAGAGGAGAGAAGCTAAGAATATATTTATCACCTTCAAACTGCTTATTCGCTGCTTTAAAATGTATAATTCTTCTCTCCTGCATGTTTTCTCTAGTGTATTATATATACAGAGGACCTATATATTTGCTTGCAGCTTCCATCTCTGTTTTTTTCACCTCTGCTCAGTCCCCAAGAATACTTCAGGTTCCTGAACTGTTGTACATAAATAGTTATGTAATGTGCTAGACACATTGATTATATATTACTGCTAACTGTTTGTTCTATGGGTTGCTTCAGAACACTACAATTATAATTGAGTACGTGTATTAGATTAGAGTTGATTACTTATATGGAAATCCTGGTGTAACTAAATCAGGCTTTTAACGTTGTGGAAAGTGACTGTTTCAGGTACCTGCCTGTCCCTCCACTGATAGGTGTTAGGGTGAAATTCCTTGTAGCTCTCTGACTGTTGTGCCTGGGAATGGTGTTAGGAACTCTGTGAACACAAGTTAGATTGGGACTCCCCTGCTAACAGCAGTACAGTTGAGTGCTGTTGTTTAATCTTTTGTTTATTTAGGGAATCCTTTAAAATTTGTTTGCATTTTAAATGGCAAAACATCAGCCCAGTTAACACTAAGGGTCTTAATAAAGTTCTCTTAAAAAGTTAAACATTCATTGCTTTAAAGAAGTTAAACATGAGAATGTTCTTCCTCTGTTCCTTGTTCTCCCCACAGCTTATTCCCTCCTCTGCCTGAGAGCTCTTGATCTAGTGCTGTAAAACACCTCGATGACCCTTCCCTCCTTTTTGCTGGCTGCTTGCCTGGCACATGTAAACCAGCTCTGTGGTTTTCCTAGAAAAACAAATAAATTAAGGCTTCTGAGACAGAACTCATTCATAATGGGACCAAACCACCCGGCTAACCCTTGACTTCTGCCCATCCTACACTTCCCCAATCCCTTCTTACAGCAGGCTTGCTCTGACCTATGAAGGAGCGTTCGTTTTCCCCATTCTGATGCAACTGATTTCGTATCTCTACTCTTCTTGACAGTTACTCATTGAACTGTAGCCTCACAATGTAAAGAGTCAGGGTTTCATGCTCTTGAGAGGTTTAGGATATGGATCACTGTCAAGATTATTGTTATTTCTTTTAATTTGGAGTGGGAAGGAAGGTGGAAAGGGAATTTTGTATGCGTTAGCTTTCTCTAATGTGAAAGGATGTAATGCTAGACACTGCTCTTTCAGGTATCTGATCCCATGTAACCACATGATGTTGAGCCAGCGGTGGGCAGTGAAAGAGAGAGACTGTTACTCTGTATCTGCCGCAAAATTGCTTGCCCTGACACCAGTCTGCTGCTCCACTGGGATCACCTTGACTCTAGAAAGCCAGGGAAAAGATTATATTCTCTGGACAAAAGCAGCACAAACTAAAGGTAATTGTTGCTCAGGGGATGACCAGATCATGAACTGAATTGAATTTGGCAGCAACTCATGGGAGGAGGTGGAAGAAGAGTGGTGGGTAACAATAAACCGGGCAATTAGGCTGCACTGGAAAGCTTACTTAATTCCTTCCATGTGTCCAGGCCTATGGAAACCTTATTCAACTTGGGTAGCTGTTAAAATATGCATTTGTGAAAATAATGTACAGATACATGATGGCGATTCTTGCAGCTTCACAAGTGCTTACAGTTGCTTTACAGATTGGATGTGGGCTGGTCTCTCAGAAATCTTTGAGTTACAGTGCTGACTTGGTAGTAGGAACAAGTTGTGCATTTATGATCAAATCTCTTAATTCTTTGATCTTCCTTATTGGGTGGATCTTCCTTATTGGGTGGTTGGGGCTAAAGACTCCACCTGCCATGTCTTAGTGACTGTCTTGCTAGAGAACTTTTGTGTTTTCTTATTGCGTGGTATGAGTAATCTTCTTTACTTTCAGATTCTGGTAGAGGCACTTCTGAATCCACCTGCATTGTGGAATGTGGAAGAACTGTGGATATCAGCTACCTGCAGTACCTGGGGGAAGCTCAGGAAGCCATCCTTCAGTGTCTGAAGGACTGTAAGGTTTGGTCTGCTTTATATGATGGAGTAAACCCTGATCCAGACACCTTTATCCAAACGCTTGCTGAGGAGAACAATACAGATGTGGAACACCCCATGTTTCGGCTCCAGCAAAGGACACCCAGCATGTGTAGCTCCTCTCAAACAACTCCATTTGGTGAGAAGATGCAGCTTGAGCTAGAATGGGATGATAGCTATGACACAGGGATTTCTCCTGGTTCTGATGTGAGCTCGCCCCATCCGTATGATGATCTGGGAAGCACAGAGATGCAGCCACCTATAGAGCCACCAAAACACATTCAGGAGATGAAAAAAAATGCTATTATGCTCATCAAAGGATCTTACATAGAAGAATCAGACTTTCAGGATGATGTTATGGTTTACAGATTATGTGCCCAGAAAGATACTCAAGATGATAACTCCAAGGAGAAAACTTTAAATGTAGCCAAAGAACATCAGGTTGAAAGCCAGGCTGTTGTCAACGGGCCTCTTGAAAACAGCCAGCTGGAAACGGACTTGGATGAGCACAGTAAGAGAAATTCAAGCTTGACTCAAGGTATAATGAAAGAACATATAAACCAGAAAATGGCTGAGACTGATCCACAGCCAGACTTGGAGTTGAAGCTTTCTCCTCAGGAGGCAGATCATAACTTAAGTGTAAGACTGCTGAGCACAGATGGTGAGGATTTCATTGCACAGTATGACAAAATTATTAAGGAACTGGATCCAAATAATGCAAGCTTGGAGGAGGAAAAGTTGGACACTCCTGACCACGTGTCTCCTGCAGAAGAGGAGGAGGACTTTGAGAATTTCTCAGCAGACACCCCTTCTGCAGAGAGTGTGTCGTCTCCCTTTGGACCTAAGGAGGATCCCTCTCCCAAGCGTGCTACGAGGAGCCAGAGTGCTCCGTTTACAGGTGGAATGTCCTGTTAGTTACATACATAACAAATGTGAGAAGGGATGGTGATTAACGGTGGCCAAACGAGATGGCACTGTGCAGTGCACAGTGCAAGCACAGAGCAAGGAACAGCGTTGGCACTAAGGAGGGTATGCCCAAATAGCTGGGACTGGCCCAAGGAGAGTGAAGGAGATGCGACAGGGAAGTAGAGCAGAGCAGTGTAGTGACACGAAATTGTGGTTGCTCAGTTCTTTTGGGGCTTTTAGTTTTAATTGTTTAAAACCTTGCGGTTATGTTGCTTGTGTGTCAGCACCGTTGCTCTAGGGGAAACTTGGTGGTTGAAAGAGGACCGGAGTAACTGTGCTAATAGACAGAGCCCGGGTAAATGATGCGTTTTTCTGATGCCTTTCATCTCTGACGCTGTCGATGCGGCATACCACTATTTCCCCCCTCAGCTATTTCACGTTTTAGCACAAGGTGGCAGCACGGGTGCCACGTCTGCCCGTGCCTGTCTGCGTGCACTGCCCTGGCATCCCGCTTCTCAAGCGCCAGGGCAGCCCTTGCTGTTGGCACACTGCGCTGTCATGTGCCAGACAACAATTTCAGCTTGTTCTCCAGAGACTGGCCAAAGCACTCCGGAATGACAGTGCTCCTGGAGGCTACAGTGTGCTTTTGATCTGTGCTTGTGCAGCTCCTTGCACTGCAGGCTCCTGATCTTTAATTAGGTCTCCTAGATACCACAGTAATGCAAACAATAAAAAAATAGTAGCGTGTCTAGGTTTTTCTCATCCCAAATGAGACTTCTGTAATCTGACGTCTCGTTCATTTGGAAGGAGGGGGGAAAACATTCATTTGTATCCCCTGAGATGCAGCCCTTTCTGGTCAGCTGTGGCCAGCATGCCTGGCACTGCCTCTTAATTGAAAAACTCAGCCTGTTTATCCAGTCCATTTGCTATTTTCTCTGTGGTGGCAATTTCCTTGTATTAGAGGCTAATCACATTCAAACCTCTCCGTTACCCATTATCTGCTGTCAAATGTAGCTCAAAAATGTTGTCCCTGTCTCACATTCTTCATCCAGTCCCTTTCTCCATTTCTTGCTTTTAAAAACAAGAAAACAAAACCCAACCAAACCAAAAAACCACGCTTTGCTCCCCATCCATAAAGTGTCTTACTCTTAGGCTGCTCACCTTGCTTTAGTGAAGGTCTTGGTGATCCTTGGTAAGGAGTTGCTCATAAAAATGGCTCAGAAATGTGGGATTGCAGGATCTTTCAAATATAATTATATTTAATGTGGAGTGCTACATTGCCTATGTAGATGTGTGGGATAAAGATTTTTGGATGCTTTCAGTTCTGGGGATGGTGACATGGGATGGATGGGGCTTCCCGCTGCAGAATCAGCTAACCAGATGGAGGCTCTCACACCCAGAAACTCTTAGCAGTGCAAAGATGCTCTCTTCAGGCTCACAGATCTATGAAGAAAATGTCCCATTGATGTCTATATCCAATTTAAAAGTTGTTTTTTTTTTCTTTAAAAAAAAAAAAGTCCAATTTAAGGTTGAAAACTTAAAAACTACAATCATCCCTGTTTGCCCTGGAGCGAGAAAGAATGTGATGTTCAGGAACAGGAACATAGTGCATCACAGTTTTTTTGTTTGTTTGTTTTGTTTTTTTTTCCATAAATCAGTGCTCGACTTCATGGCCATGTGGAGATGAAGTCAGGAAAGGAATATATTTTTTGTATTTTCATTGGTTTACTCCACTTCTTAACTAGGCAGGCTTGCAAATTCTTAGTTCCTCCGATTTGTATTCTAATAATTTCTTGAAGAATTTTATGTTGGTAACTGCTCTCAGAATGGCACACAGCCTTTGTTACAGATGTCTAACTTCAGCTTTACCTACTCACACCTGAAGTTTTACCTACAGGAGAGGAACTGTGAGCTACCTCAGCTGCCTCCACTGCAACCCCTCCTGACAGAAATAGGGGCACATTGTACTGTGGTCCTCAGGAGCTCTGTGAAAGTGTCTCCACGGACAGAAGAGCAGGAAGCAGTAGGTTATGTTGGGACGAGAGTAAACTGTATCTCAACAAAAGGGTTTTGAGGCTTCTCCGTTGTATCCCCAGGCGGGGGGGATTCCTGCAGGATGTGATACCAGCCTTCACTCTGACGGTTGATGTGGTGGTTAAAAGGTAGCAGCCACATAAATCTCACCTACGCTGGCCCTCCTACCTTCCCTCTTGTGTGTGGAGCTGTGCCAGCGTTAGCCGTGACAGATCGCTCTCAGGGGAGCGCTTGCGTTGTACTCGCGGTCACTATAAAACATAATAGACTGCAGCCTGTAGTGGGGCTCTTTTAGGCAAAGCGGCAGTGCAGGCACTTGTGATTTGATCCTTGCTGTCGTGCTGGCCCCATACTGCGTTGGCCTCTGCCGTGGTTTACAGCAGCGGTATAAAACCGGGCTGAACTATGCCCAGGTAGCTCGAAGGCAGCTGTTTGCAAGCCGAGGGAGCGGGAATGGGCTGGGATTATGCCTGCCTTCTTCACCCTAGAAGTGCCAGTGGCGTGAGTCTTGTGCTGGGGCCTAGGGTGGATATTAAGCATTTGTCGCACTGTGACCCTGTCACCTAGGGGTTCCCCTGGTTTCCCTGAGGGGTTACGCGCTCAGGGTCGTGTGGTGGGGCTGGCTGTGGGATGGGGGCTGTTCCCAGCGCTTTACTTGAGATCAGGTCACCCCTCAAGCACCCCACCGGCAGTGCCATCCAGCAGCACGTATGATCTGGTGAAAGGCACGCTCACCTTTGGACAGGATTGTTAAGCTTGAGCACTACAGGGCTTTGTACCGTGGTGGTAAATGCCTCTGTATTTCAGTGGTTATCCTCCAACATGAATGCACAAACTAAAGCTATTATTTATTGCTGACATTTATATGATAAAGACTACTTTTACAAATAATTTTGCTTATAAATCTATCTTAATATCTTCCCCGCTTTGTGTGACTGTTCTCAGTGCTGAAAATGCATTTTCTTGCGATGTGAGCTATTGCAGGTTTTGATTTTATGTTTAGAGTAGCATTTTTGGATTTTCTTTACAAGAGCACAGATTTTTGATAAGACTATCTGCCTATAATTTACTTTGCCAAGTCCTTCTGTGGAAATAAGGCACAATGCCAGTAAAAAGGACAGATTCTTCAGCGGTACCATTCTGATTAACTTCAAAAGGCATGGAATGACAGACCGTAACATATGAGGCTAAATCCTTATTGGCATATGTAAAGTAGAATGGTTGTGTATGTTAAATATGCTGTTAATGTAAGTGGCTAGCTACTCAAACACTGCTACTCATGAAAGCTTTTAACATCTCTGTTAACTCTATTTTGTCTGTTCAGTTATGTGTTGTTTTCTTTTTTCTCCTTGCTGGCTTTAATTAGCATGTAGGAGGTCTGATTTGGTTGGTTATAATGATCAAAGTTCCTTTTCCATGCTTATTTCCTGGATCTTAGGATTTTTCTTCTATGAAAACAAAGGCATTGGTTCCTTCTCCTTTTCTTTCAGGACCGTTTATCAGCGTGGTGTTGTCGAAGCTGGAGAACATGCTGGAGAATTCCTTGCATGTAAATTTGCTGCTTATTGGGATTATTACTCAGCTGGCAAGTTATCCACAGCCTCTTCTTCGCTCCTTTCTGCTCAACACCAACATGGTGTTTCAGCCTAGCGTGCGGTCACTTTATCAGGTATTTGACCACAAGTCATGCCTATTGGAACAGTATTTTTGGTGTCTTGTTAAACTTTACTTTAGCTCTTTTCAGTTCCACCTGTTCTTCTCCCACCTGAGAGCCTTGCATCTCATTTCAATGTTTTAATGATCTTTTGTACAAGGAACTGGAAGTTTTGCATGGCCATAACTTCCATTGCAACTCTTCTTTAATGCATCTAGAGAAAGCCTGAGTATTCAAGCTGTGGTTGCACAGGGAGCAAGGGAGTAAAAAGTAATTGTTGCTCTTGTTTTGGCAGGTGCTGGCATCTGTGAAAAATAAAATTGAACATTTTGCTTCCATTGAAAAAGACTTCCCAGGTCTTCTCCTGGAGGCCCAGCAGTACTTGCTTTTTCGCGTAGACATGTCTGATGCAGCTGAGGACTTGCTAACCAAAGGTAAATGTTAACCGCACTTGGAGGAGTGCTGGGTGGAATGACCCACCAGTTACCTCTCCAATTTGCTACAGCATGATTAAAAGTAGGTGTGGTGCATTATAAATATCATTAACCAGATGTACCGTTCTGACTTGAAACTGATGATCCTCAGTAGGCCACAGTGTATGGATCTGTTTGGATATTCTTTACTCTTTAGAAGCTTTTACTATGTCGTTGCTACAGAAAACGTCTGTTTAAAGGAGTAACAAAATCAGCTCTTGCTTGGCTTGCTGTCAGTTTGGCCGTAAACAAACTTGCTTTCAAGGCATGAGGTGAGGTAGCATATGTGCATGATTTCATTTTATTTTTAGCCTGACCTTCTGCTAGTCATTGGTTCTTTTTTTTTTTTTTTTTTTTTTGATAGATGTAGGGAGGACAGAAATCCAGAATAAATTGGTTTTGGTAACAATTGAATAAGGCTTCATATCATAGCTTGGGCTTCAACTGAGGGAGATAGAGATGATCCAGAAAACTTCAAATGTGCTTTCTTGAATGAAAACATAAAACATAAAAATAAATGGGGGGATATAAGTCAGGGCACTTCAAGAGCAGTGGGGAGTTAAGCAGGTATTACCCCAGCTTTCCAGGGGACTTTGCAACATCTGCTGCTTGTCAAGGACAGTGTGTGCTACACCTGTCTTAACAGCTAACAATACTTACACTGCAGTGAGGGAAGCTAATAAAAATGAACCAAATGAAGAATCTTATGTTATAATTAAGAAATTTCCAGAAGCAGCTGGGTGACTGGTAGAGTTAGGGGCTCTGCTCTGGTAGCATGTGGCTTCTCAGCTTGTTGCTGAGCAGGCAAGGTTGGGGTGCAGGTTTTCCTTAAAACAAATAAACAAAAAAACCTACCACCACCACCAAAAAAATAATTCCCATGCGATGAGAATGCATGTGAGAAGCTGTGACCAGAGGGAAGATTCAGCACCAGGGTTCAAGAGGCTGCATTTACATGTGTTCTTATGCATCATTTGGAATCAGTAATGATCGTCCTGCCTTGCCTATACCTCTGTGAAGATGTTGTTTTCCTTGGATTTCCAGAGGTGTGCAAGGCAGGACTTATGTGCCTTCTTAATTGTGTTTACATTTTTCAAGGCTCTGAACAATAATTTACCTAGTTGCTAGTCAGAGTGGTGTGTGTTTGTGTGGTTTGCAGCACATCTGTTTTGCAAAATTACGATCTCGCCAAGGCTGCCTCTCGAAGAATTAGCCTGTAGAAGGCGCGTGCTGTAAATGAGCTGTGTGTTGCAAATATCGGTAGGGGCTTAGGCTCTACGTTCTGGTGCCATAGATTAGAAAGCCGTACAATTAGGTGATGTTGTAGCTGGCATGTGGGAGACAGGATTAGGAGGCAACATTAAATGTCCTTTTTTTCAGGTGCTGGCAGTAAGAACTTTATATAATGCATTCCCAAAAGAAATTCATCTGTCTGAGAAAACTCGCAAGCCTTGCACTTAAGAGTTTTCAGTGCTGGTTAGCTGTATCTCAGTTAAATAGCAGAGTAATTTGGGGCATTTATTTGTACTTCCAGTTTTACGTCAGTTTTCTTCTGTGGGCTTCAAAATATGCCAGGCTGACTCATGCAGGTCATTATTTAAGATCTCAAAACAAGGCTGTTTAGTCACTCTGTTGGTACATTTTCTTCTGTCTTGTGGCAACCCCTGTAAAGAAGGCACCTCTTGACAAATAGATGGAGAGTAAATAAATGTCTGGATAACTGCAGATTTGGTTCCCAACAAGGCTGGTGATGCAAGCAATCAAACTGTAATTCTTGGGGCAAGTTGGCTCACTAGTCCTTCGACACACAGCAGGTCATTGTATTGATTAAAAGTGCAAGGGCAAGGCAGGAACTGCTACGCTAATGGTAAATGAAAAAGAATGAGGAACTCATACAGGATTCTTGTGCGGTGCTCACAGGTGACATTCAAGCTAATAAAGCATTAGCTGTTCTCTGGGGGGTTTCTTCCCCAAATAGAAGTGATGAATAAACCCCCAAGTTTTCTCTAAAGGCCTGAGCATAACAGGCCACCTACAGAATTTGCATCAGAAAAACACAAGCCGGATTTAATGGGGAAAGCACATGTAAACATGAAATATTCCAAAGCATTTTCCTTCTTTTGAGAGTGACAGCCTCCAAAAGCATTTGAGCAGGAAGGGCTGATTTGTTATTTTCTGCTTGCAGTACTATATGGTTGGCTTACACAGTAGTTGGGGTTAGGGTTAGATATGTAGAGTTTCATGATGTAGATCCCATATGAAATGCTGCCCTTTTTTTGAGTGCATTAGTAACACTATCTCCAGAGTGCTCATTTTCTCAATTTCATGGTTCAGTTTGCGTTCTGACTGCAGGAAGAAGTGGACAATCTTGGTTGAAGAAAAAAGTCAAATCTCTGATCCCTTGACCAGCTTACTCTGCCTTCCTTTTTTTTTTCTTTAATATAAATATATAAAAAGTTTAAATCAAGATTTTTTTGTTGAACTGTGTCAATTTTGATGCTTTATGAAGGGAAGAGTTTAAGAAAAAAAAGCTTTCAAAGCACAGTAACATTCTGGATATATTGGCTGAACTATTTAAAATACTTGATATTAATTATGAAACATTTTGAGATTGTACGAGAATCTAAAAGAAAATCTTCAAGGGAAGCTCAAAACTTCATCTTTTGATTGTAATTCATAATTTAAGTTGTTTTTCCTCCCACAGTCAGAATTTTCCACAGAACTGAAATTCCTGTACTATGTCTCTAGTAGACAGAAATTTGTAGAATAACAGTATGAATGATTGATAAGTCTGGAGTTGGAAAGGTTTTTTGAAACTCCAGAAAAGTATAACTCCGTTAGATGATTAAGATTAAAATTTCTTTTGAGTAGTTGAAAGCGTACATTGATTCCACAATGCCGGAGGAGAGCTACAGGAAAGAAACCCGAGCGCAGAGCTGTTGAACAGAGGAATTGCTCTGCCACATGGAGGGAGGCGTTCACCTGGGGTACCCCCATTAGCTGTTTGCAGATGTTTCAGGAAAAGGTTCATGTAACCTGGGACTGAATTGTTTTAGTATAAACCGCATGTGCTTCAAGGGAAACCTCTCCTTAATGCAGTCTTGTGGTGTTGGGCTTATCTGCAGTACATGAGTTAATATGACAGGGTGGTTTTTTGTTTGTTTCTTTGGTTGGTTCTAGGTTTTATGTGTGTGTGTTTAATGATTTGCTTATACAACTAATGAGAACATCCACTTGTAAGTTAGACAGGATGCTATCTGACTGACTTCCTGGCCTCAGTGACATCTCGTGGCAGGGAGTTCTGCAAGTTAATTTTTCTTTGTAAGGTATTTATTTCCATCAATGTTAAATTTTGTCACCTTTTTAGTTTCACTGAATAGCATTTAATTAAAGTGCAGTTCTGCTTCAGGATGAAACAAGGAGCACTTGATTGAAATTTAGGTGCTGCTGTCTCTGTAATTCCATGCGTCCTGATGTTTGAGCCCCGATCCCCTGAACTCTGGCATCAGAGATCATATAGCTCTCTATGCTGTGCAGATCACATGGTGGTTTTAACTTGTTCTTTTTTCTTCTTTTTTTTTTTTTTACTTAGCTGCTTTACAGGGAGTATAAGTAAGTATAGTTGGCAGGAGCTACAGTTGTAGAAAAATCAAACTTCCAAGTTTTTTTCCCTTAGTTTCTAGCTTGCTTCAAACTCCCGTGGCAATTTTGATAGCTTGGCTTCAAGCCCACTTACACAGTGATTCATGGGGGGAGGAGAGAGCCAAGTGGAGCCGAGTGGTATTTTGATCTGGGGGAGGGCCAGAGTATAGTATTTTAAACTGAGGAAACCATGCTGGGTCTAATGGTAGATATTATCTATTTCATAAAGTAAATCCATATTACTCTTTCCCTGATGACTCTTCTGCCCACATATTTCTCTCATCAGAGCTGCAGCTGAATAATATATAACCTGGGGAAAGATGGCTAATAAAAAATGCGATAGAAGCAGGCCATGTAGAACTTAAAAACTTCGGATTAGTGGAGTATCTGCCTGTGCAGTCCGGGTACTGTAAACTACAGCTCTGAACACAATCCTTGCAAACTGCGTTTGGTCGCTGTACAAACACTGTGTGCTTAACATACTAAGTCTTTTTTTTTTTTTTTTTCCTCCCCACCCTCTTCCTGGCTTTAGGTAACGTCCAGCACGGCAGCAGCACAGGGAAAGGAAGGAACCTCTCCGAAGCTTCCCCGGCTGTACTCCAGCCTTTCCTGGGACATAAAGGAAAAAGGGGCCTGGCTCATCCCGGCCTTCCTGCGAACGTGAGGAATGCTGTCCTGGCAGCTGCCCTTTTCCCAGAGTTCCTGAAGGAGCTGGCAGCTCTTGCACAGGAACACTCCGTTTTATGTTACAAAATACTGGGGGATTTTGAGGATTATTATTAGGAGGGTTTTTAAACATGGTTTTAAAATGCTTTTGGAGTTTAAACAGATTTTTTTTAATGCAAAGCTGCTTACAAAAGAAGGTTGTACTTCAATATTTCCTGAAAATACTTGATTTGGAGGGGGAAGAGAGAGGCAAAATATCATTCCACATTACCTTATATTGGGTCTCATAATTTCCCTCTGAGCTACATAACTTTAGAGATTCCTGATACCGCTCTTACTGCAGCTTCCTAGTTCCTCTTCTCTTTATGCAGCTGCACTTCTTCAGTGTCACTGATTCCTGTTGAATTTCTGCCATAGGCACTTGTAGGTTGGCTAAGAGAGGCAAACGTTTTAGCTTTTTCTGCTCCAGAAATATTCTTCTCGAAATCCTGTTAGACAGTGGTTTGTCTGGAAAAACATAGCTCCATGGACAAAGTTTGGGGTTAAATCTGCACAAAATCCCTTTCTGTGAGGGGCTGTGCTTCTCCATGTCTCTGCCCTCCTCCCCCCTTCCTCTCCTGTTCCCTGTGATGGGGTTCTTACCAGTCCACCTCTGAAAAGCCCTCTTTAACTGGTGGCTCAGGTTTGTGAATTCAAGTGATATTATGTGTGTTAAACCCATGACTAGCTGAAAGCAGGTGCCGGACCCTACACATACCGTGTTGCCTTATGTTGCAGACAGATCTGCAGCTATCAGCTGTTGGTCTTTGAAGTCAAATGAACTGTGTAAGTGGATGTGGATTGCAGACTGCCTGGAATTTTCCTTGCAGTTTCTCAGCATTCTTTGATAACTACTGCATTGCTACCTAAACTCTCAAGCATGCCTTATTTAGTAAGATTTGCACAAAGTACAAAACAAAACGTGTCTATGCAAGTGGTAATTAATTTGTAGTTTGTTTTTATGCTTATTTTAATAAGCTAAGGAAAGGTATTCAATATCTTTTGGTAGTATTAAAAGGACAGCAGGCTGGTTTTGTCTTTTTTTTAATGAAAAAGGTTGGCTTGCTCCAGAAAGCTGTTCTGTTTTATTGTTCATTTTTTTGGTTAAGGGAAAGTTGAATGCTGTTTGTTTACTTTTAATTAGGTGTTGACTTTTCCTAATATTGCACTTTCGGGATAGTGAGGGGAGGACCAGACTATTCACCAGCTGCAGGAAAGGAAGCAGTAACAGGGAAAGCTGTCTGCTGGTGACTAACTGCTCGAGAAAATTCTCTTCTGTGAGTAATGGGCTTCATTAGAAGAACCCAAGCATGATGAATTGGTGCATCACCACTGCATTCCATCTTATCTTAGTAGCATAATTGTGCTTCCACTCTGCTGTAGCTGGCTACATAAGGGGGTGTTTAGTTCAAGAAAGCCTTAAACCCCCTTTTTCCAGGAAAGAAACTTAACAGCCTCTCCAGAAAACCTGAAGAACCAGAAATCAGAAATAACACTTGTGTGTGTTAGTTCTGCTCACTCTAATTCATTCCATAATACTGGGATACTTCAGTTAATCACATCCCAATTTCCATACACACCTTCTCAGAGATTGCTTGGGGAAAGCTTATGATAGTGAAGAACACTTGATTAAAAACAAAACCACCCCAGAAGACCTGTATTTAATAATTAATTACAGGTCAATTCTTGTGGACCTTGCTGTGCAATTTAAGCTCCTAAATCCTTTAGATGCTTCTGAAAAAATTGTTGTAGATGAAAGGTACTATGAGAAGCATTCATTGTCAGACTACTGTAGGCAATTCTAACGAAAAAAATCCCAAAGTGTACCTCTAACAAAATCACCTCAAGAATGAATTTCCCTGGGTCTGTCTTTGCTTGTTTGCTGTACAGTCTTCAGTTCGACCATGGCTGGGGGCCATGTTGCTTCCTGGCTGATTCTCTGGTTTGCTTTCACTTCTAACTTGTCTATTTTTTTTAAGCACCGTTGCATTGCCATCCTGTAAATCACCTTCTGACCTCCACGTGGCCCTGTTTCACTTCACAAGCTCCTGTGGAAGCTGAAGCCAAAGCTGTTTTTTTTTTTTTTTTTTTTTTTTTTTTCCTTAAATCTCAGTTATCCAGGCTTGGGAGAGCTCTTCCCTTCTCTTTCTTTTTTCCCCTGCATTGCTGTTGTGAATGAGATGAGCTAATTAAGATACTTTATGTCATCCTGGGAAATGGTGGGCTCTTCCTCCGCTCCTGCTATTACCCAAAGTGCTGTCTTTCATGCAGGCCTGGCCTGAAGGAGTTTGGTGGCATTGTGTGTGGAGAGTGTTTCAGCATTGTGGGTGTAGGGCAGGGCATGCTGTGCTCCTCGCCTCTTCTGGTAGGAATTTTGTGAGCAAAAGAAATCATACTGAATAAACATGATCAGCTCACTTCTAGTGGTTCAGAATCATGTGCTAAATTGCAAAAGTAAACCAATAGTTTTTTAAAGGAGGATTCCTTAAAAAAAAAAAGAAAAGGAAAATCAATTCTGCAGACCGGTGCTCAAGGCAGCGAGCTTACTATGTGAACACTCCCTTCCCTTGTTTTTATTCTGAAACAACAATCTTTGCTGGGTAGGACTGATTTCTTTTGAGATTGTTAATTTTAACTGTTGTTTTCAACAAACGTGCAAAGTCATGGCACTGTTAATCTCAGCAAGGCTATTAAGCTACATGGGGATTTTAAAATTTGGACTGCTCAAAAAAACACCTGTAAATTTGAGAGAGGGGAGGATTTTCCCTCCTGGAAGAGGATAAAGTCAGCTGCAAGAGGATAAAGACAGCCTTTGGAGTGATATGGAGGACTTCTTGCTGAAAGGTCACAACTGTTTGTACACAGTGTCCCCCTGTAAGAGGGAAACCTGTCTGTCGGCGCCCCAAAAGGAAGAGGTGGATGACTGCAGTGACCCTGGCTCAGGGCCATAAAAATGACCATTGTATGTGTAACGTATTTCTTGGTTCCTGAGCTGAGTCGGGCTTGCAGCTATGACTCAGCTGTGACAGAAGTATAATGTCAGCACCCAGTGAAAAAATATTGGCAGGAATTACATCTTCCTGTCTTCAAAATGCAGAACCTGTGATTTATCTTGAAAATGTTGATCCTTAGAGATGAATCACCTTTTTGTGCATAAGTTCTTCAGCTAAATGCTTGTTTAATAAGCTCCTTCCCTCCAGTTAATGTATTATCCCGTCTCTCACCACCGAGACATCTTTTTTTCAAAACAACAAAAAAAATATTAATAAATTATGCCTCTGGTCTATGCAGTCCAGCTGGTACACCACTGGAGGACACAGTGTTATGTTGCTCTTTCCAGGAGTGAAGTGTTCCATGATCCGGATCTCCCCACGTTCACGTGTGTGTCACTGGAGTAGTCCCCTTCTGCACATTGTCTCAGCATTGGTCACGAATGAAGTGCCCTGGGGTTGGCAGATCTATTCCAAAACCTGCAGGTGGTGGCTCAGTGATACCAAAGCTAATTTCCAGTCTCCTGTTACACGTTTCAAACTGTGAGTGCCACATTTTCAATGATGCAGCCTTTCAGTGTGGTTTTAAGCTGTTCTGCTCTAGCAAGGAATCTTTCCTGCTCTTTCAATGTGTTATTTTCTTGCAACCTACCTATAAGGTGAACACTTTGTGTCTTAAAACAGTTGCAGTCATTTTCTTTTACCTTTGACCTGTTTTGGATGCCCTGTAGTTTAGGCTCAGCACACGCACATGTGTTTCCTGTTAATTGGGCTAATGTACCCAGCAGCTTTCATTCAAGACAGCATCACCCTTTGCATGTGCTGATCTCTGAATATACACATTAGTTGCAATTCGTGTGCTCTGTTGTTGGCCCTGCTTATATTTGGCCTTTCCCCTGTGTGTCCTAAATGAAAATCTGGGATTTTAAAGGAGACCAAGGGGTTTATTGGCGTTGCAGTTCCAGACGTGAAAGATGCACTGCCTTGTTTGTGCGGGTAACGTCTGGACTTCATGCACTTGCCTTTCAGACTTGCTTTGATGTTTTTAACAAGACTGGTAAATTTCCTGGAATGGAAGAAAACCCCAGTGATTGGGGTGGGCTAGAGACATGAGCAGGAGCCTTGCTTTTGAATGGGAACAGAACTGGCAGACAGTAAGGCTGAGCGGTGTTTCTGCCACCAGCACAACTCTAATTGCTCTTTGGCCCAGGCACGATGCCTGAGTGGTCTGCACACTCCTTCTGAGAAAAACATTTGCAAACAAACTTACAGCATCCTGCCGAGTCCAAGGATTTAGGTTCAAGAGGTTAAGTCCTATTTACCAAGAGAAGCGGACCATCTAGCACAGCGCACAAGCGTTCGCTCCCCTTTTGTGTGCTGTGCTTATGCCTCGCAGAAGGTTTCATGCTTCAGGAAGGTTTTTCAGCTCCTCTAGGAAGCTCTAAAATCTCAGGGTTGGGAGGAAAAGGATGGGAGCTGTGTGATTTGGCGCGGTGAAATTATGTCATTGTATCATTTAAATTTGTAGCCACAGCTCCTGTTTGAGGGCAGCTTGATTTAATAAGCAATTTACTGTGCTGTATTTACTGAAATTGCTATGTCATGCCTGCAGTTTTTATGACAGCTCCTATTAAGTTCGTAACATTTAAACTGCACCTGCAGTTATAAGAGAATACTGGCATTTTCTTCTTTCTTTTCTTTTGACTCCGATGCCTCTGGCACAGTGCAGTAATGTTGCTGCTGTGTCCAGATCTGATTTAGCTAATTATAGTATGTTCTTCCTTGCACGTTTTGAACATTTCCAGCAGAAACAGGGTACCTGACACCCAGGCTGCGCAGGCTAATGAGCAAACCAAAGGTAAAACACTGCAGATTAGCAGGGGGCACTTGCATCTGTGTGAAATGCAGCAAAAATTTACATTTGTGTTGTTCTCACTTAACAGGGACCAGAAAGAAAAAGCTTGTGGCAAACTTGAAAAAATGGATCCGACAGTATCCTATGGTAACTGTCCAGTTGGGTAGCGCTGCCCAGTAATGTTTTGGACCAGAACTGTGTGAAGGAGAGTAAAAATTGCTCCTTGGTAGTGTGGTGTCAGATTTGCATAAATAGGTATGCAGATAATAGGACAGCAGTGCCAGCTGTCAGACCGAAGGCAGCCACAAAATGCAGCGCTACTTCGGTGACTTTGTTAGCTGTGAAAGCCCAACTCTGAGTAAATGTACTTAATTTTTCAGGGGCCCCCAGCTTTTCTGAACACGTTGTGGCCCTGCATCAACATACTTCATTTGTTACATGCTCAGTTGGAAGCCTCTTATGTATGAATAGGAGCATTACTTGTATTCTTAAATGTGTAGGTACTTAAGAGTGGCGTTTTGTTGCTGACTGTGCAAATCTTCTTTTTGTTCATTGATTATAATGGTTCTTGTGTGGCAGCTGGATTAAATTAAGACTGAAGTCTCTGGGCTTAAAGCCCTGATGGAACTTTTGTGCAAAGGCTGCAGTTCTCAACCAAATAACTTTCTCTGGCGCTTCGGCAGAATGCCTGCATACAATTAGGTATTGTGGACTGAATACCTGCAAACTTCCAGTTCCGATGAAGCCAATTCCACAGCAGCTGTATTTTATTGCAGTCTGCTTCAAAAGTAACTAGCTTGGATTCAGACCAAAAAAATAACGAGTTAAATCCAGGACAGCTAAACTGCGTTTGGCTCAGCGCTGCTGTGGCAGCTTGGCCAGGGCTCGGACAAAATGCCATCCTGTCTGTCCTCTGAGGGCTGGGAGTGGTGCTGGATCTTGGCACTCCCTGCTGCACCTTGAGCCGAGGCCTCGTGCTGCTCCAGGTGCTTCCCGGTGTCCAGGCGCCGCTTAGCGTCGGTCTTAAAACTCCAGCGTGGTAACAGCGGTGTCTGAGCGCCTCTAAGACCAGTCTGAAAATACAAGCTTCAGGAATGAGGAGGCAAAATGTAACTTACTGGTGGTTATGCCAGCGTCGTGGCTGTAGCTGCTTTCGGTAATTGAAGCTGTGGTTGATGTGGCAGTGTGTCAGGAGAGTTCTTGCTTTGGGCTTACATGTAATGGCTGTGAGTGGAGGGAGCGTTCCCCAGGGTGAAACTGTTGGCTCTCGAGTGCACTCGCTAGGACGGGCTTGTGGCAGCGCGAGCTCTGCAGCCCCAGCCCCGGGCTGTCCTCCAAAGGCTGCGGTGACGAGGCAGTGGATGTGGCCCGGGGCACCTGGCTGCCCATGTCGGGCACTCTTTGGGGGGAGAAGGCATCACATGAGATGGAGTCACTTGGCGGCTGTAGGTTGGTCCTCAAACACAGGTGGATAAAGGAAAGGACAGGAGGGTGAGGGCCCCTCTCAACCTGTGCATACAAACAACCGTGAAATGCCTGAAGGCCCCACAGGAGATCTGGGGGCTGGGACTAAGTGCCCGTGAGGGCTGGCTCAGCGCTCAGTAGGACCACACACAACTGCATTGCCCCCTGAACTGAACTCGCATCTCTCTTGTCTCGTGGCAGCAGCCGGGCACTCCTGCTCCCCACTGAATCTCTGCTGTAGTGCAGTTAAATTCAGGCTGTATGGCCAGACGTGGGCCGTGTGTTGGAGCACAGTCAGAAAAGCAGGAGCATTGCTGGCGATTCTGTGTTCCTCCTGCAGTGACCCCTAATTACTGGTCTGGCTTGGCCCAGAGACTCTTCTGGTTGGAGTTTAAATTTGCCATCATGATGGGCAGAAAAACGCACAGCAAATCACAGGCCTTGACAAATTAGGATTTGGGATTTTATTGCCTTCCTCACACTGTGTAGCAATATCATTCTCTCTTTCTCTGTGTTTTATATGAAAGTTTGCCACATCTTGTAGGGGAGCAGGGAAGAGACTTGCACCGAACAGCCAACCCAGTGCAGGCAAGCTCCTGAGCGACTGGAGGGATAAATCTTGACCTCCTGTCTGCAGCGGCTTGGTTTTATGTGCCTGTTATGTGAAACATAATACAACAAACTTTGGGGTATTTGCAAACAGCATTGCAAGGAAGATGCAGGCAATGAGGGCAAAAAGACCAGCGCACTGTTCTGCCTTCTAGAGATTCTAGAGAATCTAGAGATTGTTGAGGGGAAAACCTAACTTGCTTAAGAGAAGAAAAGCCACTCTACATGTCAAGCATACACACAGGGCCATAAATTACTGAGAAAGTGCTGCTGAGGTCAGTGATTGTGAGAGTGTGTAGGTAGAGGGGTGCTCAGAACAGAAACGAGAACATTGCAGCGTGCTGACGCCATGCCACAGGGTGGAGAGGGTCTGCAGTGAAATTGCAGTGTGAATACTCTAGCTGTAAATTTTTAGTTAAGGCTCCTATCATATGCTTCTATTTTTAACACAGTTAAAATTAAACTCTGCAGCCAAGGCTGAGCGCTAGAAATTCTTTCTTCGCTACTTCAGCTTTGCCAGCATCTTTTTTGTCAACTTTCTTCTCCTCTTGCACAGCCCCGGGTATGGGATACCTCAGCTATAGGGGATGGTAAGTATCATCTCTCCGCCTCAGGGGTGACCTCCTACGGGACTTTCATCAAGGGTTAGATGAGCTTGTCATGACAGTGTCTGGTGTCAGCTTTTAATTTGCGAGCATTTTCCTCGTCCCTCTGTTCATGGACGGCTACTGCTGAAAATCTGCACGAACCTGTCCTTAACTCACCCTGCCTGACGCTGTTGCACAGATGGCACCTGCACTCAGTAGCTCAGGGAGCCCTGTCGTGGCTAAGCAAGGCTTACCCGTTAGGGGCAAAGCCCCCACCTTAATACTTGAGTTCCTAGCCTTGATACAGCTGTGTTTAAAACAGCCTTCTGGTCTGCAGCACGTGCTGACACTGAACACTTGAGCGCCAGGTTCTGCATTTTATATTGCTGGACCTACCTGTCCTCTGGTTTTGGGGGGTGGTTGCTTTTTTATTATTTATTTAGTCTTTGCAATAGCAGATACTGAATTCCTTGAGGCTACTTCTGTCTTTTAACGTGCTTTGCAGACTATTGCTATACAAAGCTAAGCCAAAGCTGCTCTTGTGCTCAGTATAAAGTTTACTTCTGGGATATTTAGAATTTGCCTTTAGCTCCATTTAGGACGCAGTGAGGTGGTGGTGGTATTTAGGCTGATATATCAGGCCCTTGGCAGGCATGAATTTTGGTTGTATGGGTTTGATCAAGATGGTGTTGCATGACTGACGAGCCGTTTACTGCAGGCCGCCCTAGTCAGAACCACATGAGCTGGCCATGCTGAGCTTTCTTACCTCTAGCTCCTGCTGCCAGTTCTGACTGCTTCGAAGCTGATAGCTGGTATCTCCACGAATGTTAAAAAGATCCATCATCTTGAATTCCTCTGACTCAAAAACACTTCTCTTCCTATCATAAAGAAATTTACATTTTGTGTGTGTCTGCAGAAGACTTGTTTAAAAATTCAACAAGTTACTGGTTCTTAATATAGTTCAAAATTTATAGGCTGTGGCTGATCTTTACCTTCCCTCAAAGAGAAAGAATATTAAAATTATCCCTTTCTATCTTACTAGTTATCCATTGTGTCTGGCAGGTGGAGGTTAAAAAATAGGTTGAGATTTAGACTAAATCCAATTCAAGATCTAATGCTGTACTCATATAGAACTTGGCTCATGATTTTTAATAGATTTTGTACTGTATTAGCAAAGTCTAATTATTTAGGAAAAGAGTGGCTATGAAGTTAAAACCATTGAAAAAAAAGACATTTACCAGCAATAGCCATGCTACAGTAGTGGAGAGCCTTCCCTCTCTTAAATACAGCTTAATTATTACTGTCCCAAATACAGTGTTGTGCTTTTCACCTCTTTATTTATTTTTCAAGAGGCACCCACTACTGTAGAGGATAAACTTAGCACAACAGTATCAAGCTGTGCAACAAAAAGCATTAACCTTGGAGGACAACCTTTTGGAAACAGTTGTGTTTTTTACACCCAGGAGTACCTTTAAATTAGGATTTGAGATTCCACACAGAAGCCCTTGTGCCTTTTGGTTTCTTCCTGCCGTGGCAGGAGTTGAACAGACCTCCAGTTCTAAAATGTAAAGTTTGCTGTATAGTCTAAACCTTGTATTAACTGAAAGCTTACCTGAAAACTTACACCACTGTGTAAGAGAAAATGGTACTTCTTGCTCATGCTATGAAAACTGATAGTAAAAGCCTTTGTGTGATTGTCAGGCTACAAGAAAATCCTGGTTTTGTGTTTTTGTAAGGGTCACGGTTTTTGATTGCGACCATGTTACTGCTTTTTGTCAGCTGTATGACTTTTTAACTGTAAAGTTATTTTTATGTGAATTCTGGGTATACATTTTATTCATTAAATGTATTTGAAAGCCATGGTTTTTGTCTGTCTTCTAATTCAGAGTTCAAAGGTGAACCGTGAGCCAATTTGTACAGAAATTTTCTCCTTGAGACAAATGTTAGCACTGATGCTCATGAGAATTAACTGCCATCAACCTAGCTTGAACTAGCGTTGCAAACATCACCTCTGCAAAAGGTGACTAAAATCCCGGAATATACCTGCTGCACGTCTTCTGTGGCAACATGTGCCCTGTGGGCACCTCTTCAAGAACAATTCTGAAGAAGCATCTCTGGGGTTGGAGGTAAATGTGGTCTTTAAAACGTACCATTGAGCAGCCTCCAAAAGGGATGTAAGAACTCCAAAGAGACCCCTGGTGCTAAATTGGATTTCTTGGCCTCCTAGATGTAAATTTGAATGGCTGCCCCTAGTTGGGCCTCTTGTTAATGGCTCGATCAGCTAAAGGATTTAAACATGTCATGGAGTTGGGAAGGGGAACTTAACTCTAGGGCCCTGGACTTCAGTGGGTACTTGATGCTAGGGGCTGCAAAATGGAAGGTATAAAAAGCAAACGAACAAACCAAAACCAGCATAAACCACTCTTTGGGATTAATGAGTGGAGCAGACCCTGGACCCCAGCTGGATCCTGCTCGTTTTGGGTAAGCTAACAATGTTCAGTTTCCTCTACCATGTGGCTGGAGTTCCAAATGAGAGCAGACAGCCCTGCGCCAACGCAGCACGCGACTTTGGGCTCGGAGCATTTGCATGGGAAATTCAGGTGTGAGTTCTCTCAAGCAGAGAGAAAACCAAACCGGAGTGAATGGTCTCTCCCCTGAGCTGCTGCACAGAAGAAGAGTGATGCTTTTCCCCTGTTGGTTGTGCGGGGCTATAAGAAGCACAACTGCTACTCTGAACCTCACAGGCCCAAAAGGTAGGTGACTCTCAGAAGGGCTCCGGTACACATCATTTATGAATTGTTCAGGGCTGCATAGCCAGAGGAGATGGTTGGGCACATACAAACAGGAGGCAAGCAAAGAATCTGACACCAGTTCCTAGATGCAGGCACTTGATAGCTGCTGGTGGCACGAGCCTCAGGCACTTCACTTAAGCAGCTAGTGACTGTCTTGTCCCGTATGTCAGAAATCAGGAAGAATGAGGACAATGGCACTTTTTTTTAATTCACCCTTCTGCTAGGCATGCAGGCACATGTGGCCGTTCTTAATTAGTGCTAAGTGTTTTCATTGCATCTACTAGTGCGCTCCCACTAACTCACAATGGGTTATTAGTATGTCCCACCAGATGTATGCATTGAAGAGCTGTGAATTGCCCATCTCAAGAAGCTAGAAGAGCTCAGTTTACACTTGCTTTATTACAAAACTAATGAATACAACTTACGCTCTGTATACTCACAGACTTCTCTGGGAACTTGTTCCCACTGGCTGTGTGTAGATTACATTTCTGAATGCCCCACCAAAGTGGAGGACATGTAAACAACTCCATCTTCTGTTGAGGTGGTCTTTCACTCATCTGCCTTTGGCTGACGCAGCTGGGGAAGGCAAGAAAGTAATGCTCCTCGCAGTATAACTGATCTGGGGCATGTAATGCTGCCACACAAGGAGACACCACAGTTCGTTAGCAGTGAACCACACAGGACGAAGCGTATCTTCTGTAGACAACTGTGCAGTTTTCCCTTGTGGCTACTCTGACAGCTTCTTCTCTAATATTTGCTTCACCAGAACAGGATTGGATCGGCCTTGGGTTGCTCTTTGAACCAGTCCAATTAACTTATTTACAACTTTTTGATTTCCTGCTTTTATCGCCATAACCTTTAAAAAGAACAGATAAACACCATTGTTACTGGAAAACAGCATCTTTTGCTCATTCACAGCCAAAGTATGAATATTTTTGTCCTCTAAGACAAAACCTAAAGGTTTGTCCTTTGTCCAGCATGGTTGAATACTATATTTTGGGGCTAAGTTGTTATTTATAAAAACTGCCTTCAACTTTGCAATAAGTTCCTGCTCTGCTCCCCTGAGAAAACAGCAAGTCTCTACAGCAGCAGGGCCTTACAACTAATAGAAAGATTTGTTCTTATTGAAAAAGCCAGAGAACATTTTTGGATGTAAACAAGGTCTGCAACTTGAACAGTGACTTCCTGAAAGACAGCAAGAAAAATGAGAGGGACTTCTTTTTGCGAATAGGCTCTATCTTATGTTTTCTTCAATATGCTGGTCAGGTATAATAAATAATTTGCATTGAATCACAATCTATTTGATACTTGTGAAGTCCTTCAAGAGCAGACTAAGGTGTTTTGGTAACAGCACATTATTTCCTTTAAGCGAGGAAATTTCCTTTGCAACAAAGCAAATATGGTCTCCTGTCAGAGGTGTTTTTTTGATGCACAATTACCTGCAAAACATCAAGGCCATGTTTAAAACCTAAGTAAAGAAACTGTGAAAGAAAAGCATTGAAAATTTTACTTTTGGGCATTTTTAAGCGATATGCTACTGCTGAAAGACAAGCTTCTGGTCTTCATACTGTTTGAGTGGCAGGAAGACATTCCCTACATTGTCAGAATTACTGGGCAAAACACGATAGCTTCAATTAAACAGGACGCTGTATTTACAGACATTAAGGGAAGGATGGCTAACATATGAACCACCAACTGTGACAATGCTAAGCACAAATGCAAATATTGCTGCTCATTAGGGTATCTGAGTTATTGGCAGGCTGAAATTTTCTCTGTAACGTCACAGTATGGAAAGGCCTCATTACTCCTTACATGCTAGGAATTCCTTATACGGGGGAGAGAATGGTACAGCCTAGATGCTGCGTTTTCATTAACTGCTTGGTGTTGGTTTGAACAACTTTGTCTGGGTTAGTTCTTTTTAAAGAAAGTTGCTATCAGAAAGCAAGGCATACTTTTTTCCCCTGGCAAGTACTCGGCTAACTATTTTGTCATGCAAGCTCTCACAACAATTTGAAGTAGTGAATTACAGGGCTTCAGGGCAGCTTTTGCTGTAGTGAAAGATCACCTGGAAAAAGGAGGAAAGTGAGGCCATTCTACTGCATTTGGCTTGACTCAAACAGGGGAAAGCAGAGAGGAATTACATTCTCAGCCAAGGCATTATTATTGAAACGGGAGTATAGTTATGGACCTTCAGCTTCTGCACTTCCCAATCAGTTCTAATGTTCTTTCTATCCACACTTGTGCTTCTGTTCTAGTCAGAAAATACAGGAGCACTTTTATCAGGCTCTGCAAATAAGTCAGTCTGATGGAGGTCACGCTGACCTACTGCAAGCTCATTTTCTTTATCAAAAGCTCTTGCGGAGCTGTTAGCATCCCCCAATGAGATCTGGGGTGGGTGGTATTGTTCTCAAAAGATGTTAATGTCTTTTTTCCAAATGGCAAATGTATCTAGACAGTGTTTATATTAGAAGCAAGCTATTCACTTCTGCTTTTACATTTTCACTCCACAGTAGATATAAGCACTTGTTTTCATTTTGTTTTTTTATAAAGCAGATGTTAGACTGTCAGGATTCCTTCCCACTCCTCCCCTTCAAGATCAACAAGTATTTTTTCCCCTTTTCCTGGCTCAGAGCTTGTTAGCCTGATGAGCCACGCAGGCTGCTGCACATCCTTTGATGGGGATGGGGAAGAGCTGAAACCCTGTCTTGAACACACTGCAGCATTTGCGCTGCTGCCACAGCCCAGGCGCAGGACAGCAGAGCTGACAGCAGCCCTGTTGCAGCACACACAGCCCCCTGAAGCCACCGGTGCTGCTGCCACATGGGTCCAGCTCCTCCCCACCCCACAGACAGTACCAGGCAGGACAGCAAGAGAGACTTGCCCCTGGCACTGAGGGAAGGTGGGGACACAGAGAAGAGACAGACACAAGTGAAATTTTGGCCCTGCTCGTTCTGATGTAGCCTCTAATCCCATAACTAATATATGCCTTGCTGGTGGATAGCCTCAGTCTTCAGATTCAGAACAGTGTTGCACTGTTGCTCTAATATCTCAAGAAAAGACATAAAAATGAGAATTACATGGCCAAATGGCTAGGTCTGGTTAAGGCCAGTACGCTGCATAGGTGAAGACAGAAGGAAAGCCCCGTAGCTTTGCTTTCTTGCATTAAATTTTTATGGTCTCGTAGAATGACTTAGCACATTAGCCAGACTGGTAATTTCTTCTGCTGATCATTTTGTGTAAGCTTCAATTTCCAAAGAAACACTGAGTAAAATAAGAAAGGAGAAGAAAAGCCATGATCATAGCTGTGCAGCAGCTTTAATGCTCCTATCCTGGCTCTAGAGCTCAAATACCAATTAAAAGAGAAAAGGCCATTTTAATCCCCTCCTTTTTAGTGCCACAGCCTAACACAGTGCCCGAGCTTTCCAGCATCACCATAATCACCTCCTTTTCGTGTTCATCAATCACTGCTTGGCAGATCTGTTCAAGCTCCTCTCGATCCTCTATCAGTTGAAGCTGCTTTTCCTTAACAATTTCAAGAGGCGTCTTTCCTTCTCCCTTCCACAGTTCCTCGAACACCTGAAAATCACAATGAGTGGCAAAGGTCAGTTTCTTTACATATCAGCGGTATTTACATGCAGTATTTTAATTACAGAGCTAAGAAGTCAGATTTTAGTAGCAGCAAGAGCAGATTGTCTCAACATGAACAAGCCCAAGATTTAATCCTGGGTTGTGCTGAAAGAGCTCTTGTGCCTTCCCCCCCTTTTCGGCACCCTGAAATCAATCGAAGCCTTTTCACTTCCTGCACAGAGTGCAGGTTATGGTTGGGAAATGGTGCTCTGCAGCCTGCCGCAGCGCCAGGAGCTGCCCGCCAGCAGCAAGGATACTTGTTCCAAGGAGTTTGCCTGCTGCAGCCCATGTGTACCTTCTGTCCCTCCTTTGGGCTGGAGCACATGCTGCTCACCGCTCTGAGCTCTGCCCCCTGCTGCGGGTGGGCCCAGCGGCAGCCACCACCACCACCACCACCGCGGCTGTTTCTCAGGCAGCACTCGCGCTCGTCTCACATTATGCACAAGAACTGCCTGAGAGCGGTAAGAAAATGCATTTCCATGAGCGATGTCTCTGCACAGGAGCTGACGATTAGCTGACTGTTGTACTGAGTCCAATCCCAGGTAACTCATCTCATTACCAGCCCTCATCAGCAAGCTGTAATGAGGATACGTATGACAAAGCAGAAGAGAAATGGTGCCAGGCCGATTCCGCGCAGCAGCTCCAGCCCACCTATGCATCACCTCCAAGCACAGGGATGCTGGGTGAACCTAAGCCTCTGGAATAATTACTTCTTAATGCTAGTGTGTTTTCCTATGCCGTAGCAGGGCTATTGCCCTGGAATAAACTTGAGAGAAGAGAACATTTATAAAAAAACAATTTCCTTGGGCAGTCATTTTCTGTATTCCCTTTGCTCTTATTTCAGAGCTGTGGGAGGAGGGAAAGAAAACCCTTATTAAAACAGCTGCTTGTGCTTCATCCTGCTCTGAAGATATAATTGTATGTTTGGGCCACTGCTGTGTACCAGTATGGAAATGGATGTCACGTCAAAATTTCAGCAGTAAATACTCAATGTAGGATGGAGAAGAGGCTGGGAAGGGGAAAGGAGAAGGGCCATTCAAACCGCGTGTTAAATAATTAGCAGGACAGCGAGACAACTTAGGAAAAATGGAATGTGTGGGATGGTACTTTAAGTACCCCAGCAATAGTCTTCAGCATGGAAGACTTTTCTGAAATGAAAGACCCTCAGTTAAACAATTTTGTAGCCACGACAGGTATGTAAGAACCATGTGCTGACACAATTCTTATAAATAGAGATTTGTTTGCCAGCTGTACCCCAAAGGTTTTGATGATATCTTATCACAGTGCTGGAGACCCCGAGAGAGGGCAGTGACACAAAGTGCCTTGTTTTTCCCCCGTAAGAAGGTTAAAGGCAGATCACAATACTAAAGTTACCGATAAGCAGCCAGAGTTAGAACCACAATAAGTAAAGCTTTCAGCTGCTTACATCTAAAAAAAAAAATAAATGCAGTATATGATGTCTTCTGCAAGACCTTCCTTCCAGTACAATAGAGTGCAAATCATTGTGCCAGTGCTACCTGGAACACCCCTAGAAACAAATACACCCAACAGAGATTCAACCAGTCTGCAGCAGTTTGCATTATTTTCTTTTTGCTGCACTCCATGGCCTAATTCCACGGCAGCCTCCACCTGCTCCTTCCTTCCCTGAGGGCCTCCCGAGGCACTGGGCCGGTACACCGCCCCTCAAAAGGAGCTCTGTCCTCTTTGCACAGCACAGCCCATGGCACAACACCCTGGAGAGCCCGAAGCACCGCACACATCAGAGGCTGGACAGTAAATAAGCCCCATCACCATCCTGGAAAGAGGCAGATGTGATTTTTAGGATTGGTATGTATGCAAGCAGGATGTTATGGGCTGCAGGAGGAAAAAATCTGCAACAAACAAAATCTAAGCAGCCAAGCATGGCAGAGTTACCCAGGAGCAACTCATACATCAGGCTGCCTTAGATCAGGGGGCAGGACAGCTTGACAGTCACGGACACAGCTCTGCTTCCCTGCTAGTCCTCTGCCAAACATCTCCTGGCGCTGAGAAAAGCTTGCCCGTTAGAAACCTTCAAGGCACCAGATTTTCCCTGTGGCATCTGCATCACGTGTACTTTTCAATTTGGTAACAAGCATATCCACTCAGCTACTGGGGCAATAATGTTATCAAGGCCCCTGCTTGTTCACAGGTATGAAGGAAAGCAGAAAGATGTGGCCAAGCCCTGTCAAAGACTCACTTTAAAAAATGTGCTTCTCTACTCGGCAAAGAGTACACATCTAAAGAAAGCGGTTTAAAAAATGATTTCAACTCATTTACACAAACTGTCTGCACCAGAACAGTGGGATCAAATTATGAGGTCTCCAGAGCCAAAACGAGAATCTCAGGCTCCATTTCCATTACTGAAATCTCAGTAGTTTCTACTATTGATTCTTGCCTGAGCGTGATTAGATTTTAATGATGTTCTGCTCTCTCCACCTACACAGGCATAGCAGCGAACCATTGGTCAAGATGAATTAATCAGGACTCACACGTCTGGCTGCCACGGGCATCATATCAAACATTTTGCAACTGGTGAACATGCCAGCTGACTGCTGCGCCTGAGAACGGCTCCAACTGGAAACCCTATCTGCAGTGATTTGCTGCCAAAGGTGGGAGGGAAGCGGCAGGCAGCACCACTCGAGCCTGTTCTGTGGGCATCTCTCCTTGCCACTGATGGAAAGCCTTGATGCCTGGCAGTTGTCCCTCAGCCTCCGACAAAAGTGAAGGGCAGGCTGGGTCCAGTGCTCCAGATGGCGCAGCCATAATTGTCGAAGCAGATGGTTCTGTTTAGGTTTGTGTACTGTGCTCATTTTCCTGCTATCTACTTT
Source organism: Cygnus atratus (assembly GCF_013377495.2). Taxonomy (NCBI): domain Eukaryota; kingdom Metazoa; phylum Chordata; class Aves; order Anseriformes; family Anatidae; genus Cygnus; species Cygnus atratus. The sequence continues at coordinate 33,006,870 of NC_066365.1, read as the reverse complement.
AAAGGAGGGGTGCCAAGTGGGTGTGTTGAAGTTATTCCTGTGTGGGTGACATATGCAACTGCATAAGCAAACAAGACCTGGGGGCCGCTCTGCTCCGTGCCCTGCTCCAGATCCCTGAAGAACAGGCAACGAGGGGCTCCACGCTGAGCTGCTCCAGCAGGGCTCTCAGCAGCCAGGGCCACTTTGCGCTTTCTTGGCCCGGGATCCGTCCTCCTCCAACGCCGTAACTCACAAGCGGGCCCTGATGCCACAGATGTACACCCTGCCAGCCCCACAAGTGAGGACTGAGGCCCCACTGAGGCGTACTGCCCAGCAGAGCGGTTTCAGCCCTGGGGAAGTTGCACCGGGACATCCCACCGTGGACTTCAAAGTGGTGCCTCAAGGCTCGCCAGGCCCAGGCCACGCTCGCCCCACAGCCCTGCGGAATGGGAAGCTGCTCCCCTGCGCACAGGCATGCCAGTCTGAAACTGCTTCGGAGACCTCTGGGCAGGATGCTATATTTGATGGCAAGTTGGGCGTGAGCTCCGTAATTACCTAAGTGTTAATTATGCAAGCACACAGTGCCCTTTCCTTGGCATATGCATCCTACCATACAATGTTCTGTGTCTATAATCAGCACTCACGGCTTTTATCTGTCTGTGTTTCCAATGCCTTACACAGCAGAGACCAAACGCAAACCTCTTAAAAAATTAAAACTTTTAACGGCTTCCTGCTGTGAGCCGTGTATGTGGATACATGTCTGTGTGCTCCCCCCATCAAACCCTTCTATCATTTCTAGTTGGATCTGTCTCTACCGCTGCAACTCGTTCTCCCCCACCCCAAGTGCTGCAATTCATCTGCTGTTGTGTATATATAGCCCTTTCTGCCCTCGGGCCATCCAGTATCTCTGCCTACTGCTGAGAATTGTTATAAACATTTGTTATTCTTCTGACATCCAGGCAACCAAAATACTTTTCTAAATGCGGCAAGGTTCCTGCAGTTTGATAGCATCACTCAGTGATGGCAAACAGTACTGTTATTTCTCTGTGTCCAATTTCAGAACAGAGAGGACAACACACACACTACAAGGAGTTTGTAATTAAACAAGAAAGGCATCTCTGAAATTCTTGACATTTCATAACCTGTCAGAAGTGCTGGCATACAGATATATCACAAGGAAAAACCTTCAGTAGAAGAGCATTAGTACCCTGTTTCTACCTCCACAAGGAAGGTGGGAATTAAGAACGGAGTTCTGAAGCTCCCCTCTCAGACACAGAGACCAAGCTGATGGGTGTCCCATTACCCCACAGGCACACAACCACCCTGCATCCCAATGCATTTCCTGTTAATATTTTATGCTCTTTTTGAAGCTTTTACTTTTGCAATCTAAAATTTCCAAAAGCACATGCCTGAAGTCAGGCACTTAGATCTTGTATTTATGGTGCCTATAATAAGCAGCTGGCTATTCCGAGGAGCAGACCAACCACAAGCCCAGCTTAATTAAGAAGCACAAGAAACCCCCCAAAACCAGGAGGTTTAAGTGTCTCCAAGTAGGGTAAAGAGCCACATTTGCAACTGTTACTCTTGGTTTATAATCATGCAAAAGGTGAACTGCTCCCTGTACTGTTCCAAAGTTGTTCTTGGACTCAATCGATTTGTACTAAAAAGGTGGAAGCCAGCCCTGTGTATTTCAGAGTGTTATACACTTGAAAGCACACAAGGCAAACTAAATATCTTCATTAACAATTTTGCTGATGACCACCTGAGAAGAAACAGCCACCTAATGTATTTATGTAAAGGCCAATCACTAATTGAAAGAACAGTGCATTCCACAAAGAACGTGAGATGAATGGCAGTTATTCCTTTTCACAAAAAAAATCCAAATTTTGTCTATATACACACAGACATCACAGTACCCATCATAAACAGTTCATAACTTCAGAGATGAATGTGAGATGAAAGTGCTAATTTTTCTGACTGTCCTGACAGGGGGAAAGCTGGCTTTACAGACAGTTCTTGCTTGAGACACCAATAACAAAGAAGCTGGGATAAAAGAAAGGCCAGGTGTCTCCATGTTTGACTCACAGAGTATGCCAGATCAGACTTATTTTTGTGACTACAATCAGGTAATTATATCCATTTCCATATGCTAATACTTGGGAATATAGACCCTAGTATCCCTTAGCACACAGTAGCTGATACTCTCAGCTTAACTGCAAGTCAGGGATTAGTTCCCACTGACCTTTTGCTCAGGTCTGACTCAAACTACCAAACTGAGATCTAGTGCCTGGTCTGTTCAGAAGCAGAACTTAATTAATTGACTGCAGTTCACATGGTGAAAATGTACTGTTTGGTTTGTGCTCCCTTCTAACGGTGAATATGCAAATATATCTGTAAGATTATATACACAAGGCATTTTCATCTGTTATATGTATACAGTATAGATGCAAGATTTATCCTTCATCAACACTCTGAATAATTTCCTTTTAAAGCAACCGATGTACTGGTACACACTGAATATAAAATAGCTACGCAAATGGACTAAGTGCCCACAGATTCAAAATAAAATTACAGTAAAATCAAAAAGGTACTCACCTGCTTTGCTGCTGAAGCAGAAATTTCTTTTTTTTCTAGAAGATTCAGAAGGTCAGCTAGGAGAACAGAACTGATTGGGCTATGGAAAAAGGGGGCAAGAGTTACCTCAGAGAAAAGGATACGTAGTATATCTAGGCTACTGTTGCTTGCCTAAACATCACACCATTTAGCATGACAAGCTAGTATTTTTCTCCATGATATACTATACTCAGCTTTGGTATTGATTGCCTGATTATGCCCTAACATTGTCACATTCCAGAGAAGGAAGGCACTGATTACTACTCTTAACTACATAGTCCTCTTTTCTGGAAGGCATTCGGTTAGCTTCATTCATCATGACAGTGTCAAGGCCTAAGTAGCACTGCCTAGGATAACAAACTTCACAGATAATAACTAAAGCAGAAGTGAGCAACAGAGTGACACAATACTATTCTTGGTACATGAGAAAAGGAGCAATTTTGTTTCACCATTGTAGTAATTGAGAAGCCTGACCTTTCCTTTACTGTACAGGAATGTTGTTTTAAGTAACTCAGCAGGTCATTTAAAATCCAGCCGATGACTTTCTTTGGCTTCATCTGGGTCTGTTTTACCACATTTTCAAAGAATTCTGTTAATCCGTCTTCATTCTGTTAAAAGAAGAATTAAATGCATCAAAGAGATACTGAAGTGCAAACATGATTAGTTACACAATTATATTCAGAGTATAAATACTCAATCCTAAAGTAAATTGGTTTTGTGAATTCACTTCAAAGCCACAAGACTTTTGAGTAATTTTATTAACATAACAGTAAGGAAACTATGTTGTCTAGAATGCATACACATAGGTTGTATGTCAGCCTGTCTGTTTTAATATAACTTCCAAGAAACGAGTGATCTCTTTTCTCTGAAATCCTCCCTAAAATTATCATTTGGAGAGAACCTTTCTCATCTCCTTTGTTTTAAATACATACGATGCCAGAAAATATACTGCTCAATATAATGCTCCACATGCTGTCATGCTATCTGTTACCAAGAAGACTTTGCCTGAAACTGTCTACGGATACTTCGCTTTTGATCTTGCAATCACTTCTTTTTATTTTGGATCGATGGAATAAGATTGGCTTGTATTCACCCTTGAATGATACGGAAAGGTCATACTGTAAGGAGTGGGGTTTTATTTTTCTAGTTTCTAGCTTTCACAGAAGCTATGTAAGGCTTCACACAGCACCCTAAATGCTCAGAAGGTATGACAGTAAGGGATTCAGTTTATAGTATAAGTGAAATCTGAGACTGTTTTTAGAAGAACAGACACTGCACAGTCTGTCGAATGCTGTGCTGTTTGACATCAAGGCAGCGATGGATCTTTAACTAGAGCACAGAACTTATTAGGTCTACTGAAGGCTTATAGTGCTCCTTTTCAAGGAGGAATCCAAATCCAGCGTGCTACTGGACTTCTGCAGTGTTTGGCATAACTGCACAGGAGGACATGCCAGCTCTCAGAAGTTGTCAGAGGTAACAGTTTAGAGGCAGCCACTGAGTTATTCTCAGTATACTGTCATCACAGCAAAAACATTTTCCAAGCACGTAGTGATTGCAGACAGATCTCTGTGAACACTTCTGAGCAAAAAGAGTCCAGGTACATGCTAAACCAAAGCCTGACTTTTCCACCCAAACTCACCCCTGTCAAAACAGTCTCTTTTGCCCTTGTTTTTATAAACAATTTATCACCACAGCAATACAAAAATTTGGACTTTCCACCTTGAACATTTCAGAACGTAAACTTCTACCATCTCTGGATACCACATTCTTTAGTAATGATGTATGGCTTTTAAGGAGGCTGCAATCTACCGCTCCCTATTCAGTAAAAAAGATTAAAACCTACTTAGAGTAATGGATTGAAGTGCTGTAAAACTGGTGTGACAAAAATCAGACCCTTCCCCTTTACCTTGAGACCATGAGCAAAGAAAGAATCGAAGTTCTCAGCCTCAGTAAGTCACTGAGGACTTCTGTGGAGTAGATCCGGTAACTCCCAATACTTATCTAATACACACACACACACAAACTTCCTTTCTTGACCTATGGTGTTACAAATTTAACTAGCAGTTACTTAGCAATAAATAATGTAAAATCTAAGGTTAAATATATTAGAACAAATTTTGCTTAAAGACAAAAAAATAATAAAAAAAACACCAAAAAACCTCAAACATCAGAGGAGTGATGTAATTATCAAAGTCTAGTAAACGATTAAAAACTAGGCAGGTATGAAGTGGAATTACTAAAATGATAAACTACTAAATATTGTACTCTTTCTAATTCACCCCAGGATTCATTAGCACAAACAAACACCTATTATTTAAATGGCAGACTGCGTTCCACAGAAGCACCTGTCCAATTTAGGTAGGAAGAAGTGAGTATGTATAAATGCTGTTTTTGTCATTTTTTATACATGTGCTGCAGAAGGTTTTACAAACACTCCAGGCAGAGTAGTCTAGCTACAACATTATGCACACAAAAACAATGTCTGCAGACGCCACATGTCTCAATGAAGGCTACACAGCTCAGATGCAGCATGTCCAACGCTTTTATCACGTATATGATGGAAAGCATATCTCTAGCAGTGGGCATATTCAGATTTCTGGATATCAACAGCCTGGCTGGAGTTACAGCTCTGATGCTGCTGCCAGACCTTTGAAAATCAAGGACAAACATACCCAGCCTTCAAATTTTAATCAGATGATTTCCAAGCAGTAAGAGGAGAAAAGCCCAGGAATACTCAGAGAGATAGACTTACACATGCTACCAGGCACTGAACCCTATACCTACCTGCTACTTGTGCAAATAGAACTGGATATACTCCCCCAAATTCCTTGGCCCTTCTTTATTTTTTTAAAGTGACTATAATTTTCTGTAGCCAAAAAGAAGGAAAACCCAGCAATGCCAGATTGAAATGAACAAGGCAGAATGTCAAAATGTCAAAATGACAGCTAGAAATGAAATGTTTTCCTTATTGTCTTGCCATATAAAGAAGGAATAGCTTGATTAGCTTTAATTTCTAGATACCATAATACTTGAACTTGACTTTAATTTGTTGTGCATTTTGGTCAACTTTTGTCATGCTAAACTCACTCCAACTACCGAATTCATTTTGATGTCTTTCCCTCAGAAGATGTAGTTAATCTTAGGGAAGGGCAGCTCTGATACATTGAGCTCTACTATCCATCATTTCACTTCCAAAACAAACAAAAAAACTTCATTGAAATCTTAACTTAGCTCCTTCCCTAATAATTTGTCATCACAATTTTCTGTTTGCTGTCTGCACATACTAGGTATTTCTGCTTCTATATTTCTACACTGTGGCTTAAAACATCATAAAGAGTTAACGTACACACACACACACACAGACGTGTCCCTTGCGATAGATCTGAGCTGAAAACCACTGCAAGCTCTAATGTTCTGGTTCACAGGAATGCTGTCTCACTTAATTCTGAGTAACATATCTTATTCTTCTTAGAAGGAAAACCAGAATTCTGGAATTGCAGCACCATGCTTGTGATTGAGGCCCACTTGGGTGCTCCCATTATGCACAAAATATGTTGTAACTTATTCACCAGAATCTCGCTGGCATGAAGTATGAAACTCAACCAGATGCAAATTTATTTCTGAAATATGGTTTAACACCATTGTTTAATAGTACATGTCAAAATCTAGTGGTGGAGTAATTCCACATGCTTTTAAAACAGGTTTAAAACAATACCCTATTTTACAGAATGCCATTGGTGTCATCTGCAGAGACATTGGCTCTGTAATGCAAACTTGTGCTTTTAAAGACCAATAATGTTCCTGAAGAACCGAAGGAGAAAACTACATCAGTGTTCACGCATGTCATTTTCTGCTTTCTTCTTCCTATTTTCACCATCACAGCTCCCACAATAACCAACTATGAGGTAACAACTGCCGCAAAAATGTGCAAGACCGTCAGGGGGGAAAAAGCAGAAAATGTACTCTATTAAAGCAGCAAGAAGAGCAGTCAAAGAAAGACAGTTCAAACTTTTTTTATGGCTTCTTATAAAATGCTTTAAATTCTAAAAAGAAGCATAAATTCACCTGCACACCAAAGTGTATGAGGGTGGCATGCTGTAAACAAAATTGTCAAGAACTACTTCTTCAGCATCCCATTTTGACCGTTTAATGGATTCACAAATGTAATTGTTCCAGCAAACGAATGACCCCAAGCCCAAGTGGAACTGCCGCTTTTATCTGAGTAAGCAGAGGAACAGTAAATGTATACAAAGACTTCAAATTCAGATGAGAAAGGAAGTGATCAGACTTTTTTTTTTCTAATGCTGTACTGTGACAGCCAATCTATTTTTTGGTTGGACTTCGGCATGGTTTTTGAAAACAAAGCATCACATTAATATCTATGCGAATGCATCTTATTTTTTGCCCCAACAGGAAGCTAGACAAAAATATTATACTACCATAACTGGCCAAGTTCTCAGAGATCCTTCTTGACAGAAGAACAGTATTTAACAGTCTAACTGTTTACACAGCAAAGTAGGAACTGCATGCAGAAATTGAGTACCCAAATACCACTCAGTCTACCCAGCCCAAAAAAATTGTCTGTTTACAAATAAGAAGGATTTTGCATAAAGAAAATCAAACTTCATTTATTTTTGTCATTTGTACAAAACTATGAAAAATCTAGCAGTTTACACTTAGGAAATCTCAGGCAAAGATATTAACAGCCAAAGCTCTCCTTCCATTTCAGTTCATCTTGCAATTAGGCAACGCTGGAGTCTTACATTCTCAATACTGCAGTGCATACAGGCAGTTATCATACATGAGAATAAAGCTCATGAAATGAGCTCAGAAACTAACTTGCATTCTGAGGTACAGTATTGTTTTATTATAACTTTTTTTTGTGTGCGTGTTTTCTCTAACAAGTTGGCGCAGAACAGAGATTTTGCATTTTAGAGTCATCCCTCTACCACTGCCATTTATTTAATGAGCACTCCTGGGCGCTCTAACCTGAAAGAATGCTCATTAGATTTGTGCATCTGGCCCTATCAGCAATCTTCTGTAAATTCTGATGTAAGCTTAATACAGCAATGGACATACCATTTTCAGATGAATGAAGGTTAACTAGTCTCCCAGTGAACAGGCAAGCAACTTTTATGGAGAGTATACATGCTGACATTCTAATGCACAATAAAAGAAGACCCACAATGAAGAATGTGTTCACTTCATGCATTCAAATGGATGCATTATCTTATTACAAGCTGTATCCCGAATTTCAGCTTGGAGCTCATTAATTATCTTACAGGCTGCAAAAAGGAAAAAGCTAAGAGAGAAAAAGCAAAGGCAATAGTGGATTTCAGAGAATGGCTGGAAAGAAAGGGGAGCTGGTCAGGCAAATCCATAGGGCTAGTTGCTAGAGATGACAGAAACCACACAGCAGAGGCCATCAGTACTAGCAAGATCGAAGAAGAAGGTTGATGCCAAGTGAAAGGAGTGGGTGTACTGAGTCCGGCTGGGATGAAGTTAATTTTCTTCATTGCAGGCCATAGGGTGCTGTGTTCTGGATTTGTGACTACAACAGTGCTGGTAACGCACCGGTGTTTTGGCTATTGCTGAGTAATACTTGCACAGCATAAAGGCTTTCTCTTTTCCTGCTCTACCCCTGCAGTGAGCAGGCTAGGGGTGGGCAAGAAGAACAGCAAGCCTAAATTGACCAAGGGGATATTACCTGCCATATAACGTCATGCTCAGCAAGAAAAACTGAGGGTAGAGGGTTTTGGGGGAGGTACTCAGAGACTGGATGGGCATCAGAATACTTGTGGGAGGTGATGAGTGATTGCTATTGCATTACTTTTGTTTTTTCCTTCCTCCTCCTTTCACTTCTTTAAGTGTTACTTCTATCTCCACCCATAAGTTCTTTTGCTTTTGCTCTTCTTACTCTCTCCCCCATGCCACTGGTTGGGGGAATGAGCCAGCAGCTGTGTGGTGCTTAGCAGCTGATCAAGGTCAACCCACCACAATGAGGGAGAAGAAGAAAAAACAACAGAAAAAAGGGCGTGCAGAGACCTATTTGCTCTTCTGAGCTCCTTTTATTTTAATGTGCAAGACAAAATGCACAGTTGGACAGCAATACTGCCTGCTAAATCACATTGTGCAATTTACACAATGAGACAGAAAGGTAAGATACTACAGACGCTTCTCAGACACTGCAGCCTCATCACTTCGATGAGACTTGCAACACATCTGCTTACCAAACAGTAGCCCACTAAAATGGTGCACCAGCACAAAAGCAGATTTCCTAACATCCTTCTTCAGAAGAAGGAACCATGTTTTCTGTAGAAACAGATTCTATAAAAGTGTATTAAAATATACACAGTATACACAGCACAAGTGTATTAAAGACACACGAAGAAGGGATATTAGGTAGTTATGTGCACTGCTCTCTCTGCATTTACAGCCAAAGGAAAGGAACTCCTCCAGAGGACAATTTAAAGTACTTACGGTTATACTCTGAATCTTACCATGAAGTTGTTTTCCTTCTGTCTCCACTAATCACAGAGGTAACCAAAGCAGAACACTGTCCTAGCTTAGCTGGCTACGTGAAACGTCTAAGCTTGGGTGGCTATACTAACCCCCCACAGAGTTTTCACTGCCAAAACAAGATGATGCAATTTTTATTTAAGAAGCCTGAAGTCCTTTAGATTAATTTTGGAAGTTATGAGATTTTGCTGTCATTTCCTTATTTACATCCACATTTGTCACATCCTTTTCTTTCACATCCCCTCTTCTCAACGTGTCCCTGGTAAACTGCATTGTGAGGTCAACGTTCATGCTGTAAAGCCATTTGGTTTATTTACCTAAGAATAAGTCAATTTTTTTTTCTAAAGAGTATGGAAACCAGATCAACTGGGGCACATGAAGCTGAAAGATTTAAACTACAGGTTTTCCTTCTGCAGTCAGGAAAGCATGTCTATTAACTTGTTAAATACTGACAATGTGCCCAGCCTCATACCAGACCCAAAGACAAGAAGAACATGCAATTGCAGACAAGGATTTCTCAGCAGGAAGTTGTACATTTGTGGCAGTAAGTCACTAGTTTATCCATGTGTAGACAGACAAGATCAATATTAAATAATAGTTATTTGACTGCACCTTGCATGAGAAATGCTTTTTCTAGGAGCACTGTGCAAGGTCTCTTTTTCCCCTACTATTCTACTCATGTGGCTCCAAGGTACAAAGTAGGCAACGAACTGGACATATTTCCAACCAAAAAAATCCATGAGAACTGATAGCTGGTTAATAATGACATTTGTAAATGTTTTTAAAAACAATGGAGCTTTGAAGTCGCCAGGTTTATTTTAGCACTTGATCAATAGACCTACCACTAAGGTGAAGCTGTGTTCAGGAAGAATCCCATACAGCTCAACAAGCTTTGCTCTCTTCGCACTGGGGAGGTCAGGAAGTCTCTCATGAATCCAATCAATATTTACCACTTGCTGATGGTTCACATTAGCTGGCAAAGATTTAGTATCATATAGAATCAATGGAGGAAGATTTGGCTCTGGCATGAACCTAGAGAAAATGAAGAAAAACTTCCTTAGAATTATTTTCAGTCCAAAAGCTAAGCAACAAGATAAAAAAATATGACAAGTTTAAGCTTACCTGGAAATTGTACTACTATTTTAACAAAATAAAACATTAAAAAATAATTACTTGGTATATCACTGGTAAGTACTAAGAGATCAGTCCCTCAACTGCTGCAAAGTCCCTATTCTCTGTAAGTATTTGCCACTGATTGTCAAAGTCAATGTTAAAAAAGGAGTAATTAAAACACTTCTGCACCCAAAATAATATTATTAGTAACAATGACAATGATAGCTATGGAAACAACCTATTCAACCTTTTGGCATCAAGCATGAACTGTAGATCTGGGCAAAAAGACTGCAGTGGACTGGCAGGAAAAAACCCAGATTGAGAGCCAACTGCCAGGAGTGATCTGGGCAGGCTGCAACCTTTTCCATACTAACTTCAAAAATCTAGATGAAATCCCATGCTGTGCTAAAAGCAAAGTCACTGTGTTCAGCAGGGTGCCACCACAGAACAAAAGCCTCCCTTAAAGAGAAGGCCATTTCAAACCACTGGAATAACTGCAATTGAAGCATAAACTTCATTATTAGATGATCAAATGAGGGGTTCAAAAATTTCAGAATAAAGGACATTGGACAACCTCCATAATTTTTATTTCAAATCTGCCTAACCATAGATCTCACATCTGATGCATATTTGCAAGAAGTAAATTATAAAAATCTGAGAAAACACAGTTTAATATTGATCATAATCTTAGCACTAGTAGTATTCTTTCCGGTCTTTATTTGAAGTATATTGGACTCACCAGTTTTGCCAAGGTTTACATGAACTTTCTTTTGCATTTGTTCTTATTCTTGTTAAATTAGTTGTGTTCTTATTCTTGTTAAATAAGCCAGCCCCTACCACATTAAGGAATTCTTAAATGATCACTGCCATTTCTGCTGCATTTCTACAAATGCTAATTGGAAAAGCAGATTTAATTTAAAGTTTGTGGGATGTTTTCAAAATCCTTGCTGTGCTTCAATAAGAATTTATGTAGGTGTAACAGGAATACAGATAGGGCAGAGCTAAGAGGCTCTGAAAATTCTTCTGCAGAACTACGATTCTCCAGCCGAGAAGCGAACTCTGGCAGTAACAGGAAGACTGTCCTAGGATGCAAAGCCAGGGAACTCCTGGGTGGATCAGCATGAAGAAGACCCTATCCAGGGGAGGATGCACGCAGGCACAAAAGAGGAGAAGAGGAGCCCAAAGCCCTCAGTAATCACTGAGCTACATAACCAGCAGCATTGTCAGATGATCTCATCCAGACACTACTGTGATTACCTCCTGTGCTAGGGCACTGAGAGGTTATGCTGCTGCTTTGCAGTGCTGCCCCAGCTCCCAGCAGCACTGCTTCCTGCCAGGAGTCATGCCTTAGTCCCTCACCCTCCACCTCGATCCTTCTCAGCTGGCTGTTTATGGCTTGACTGTGCTGCACTGACTTCGCCGAGAGTAGATGAAAGAGTGCTCACATGAATCATGCTAGCAATCAAACTGTGATGGCTATCATCTCACACCGGCGGAAGGCAAGAAGTACTTAGCAGGGTAACAGCCTCAATAGGGCTACGCAAATCTTAAGGTAGAAACCTGCCTATGTACGCTGACACCCTTCAGCAGTAGTTAGGATTTTCAAACAGTGTCTTAAACATAATTTAAGAGTGAAGAGGCAGGGCCTGCTATCTGAAAATCATTTCCCTCAGTATTTATTTAAAGCAGGAACAATGCTTAACTCAGAATATTCTTACATTTAATGTCAGACATTCTTAATAATACATGTGTACTGGCCACAAAGCAAACCTTCAATTTATCCACTTGGAGCTAAGGTAATCCAGCTTAGTTTTTGGGAAAGATCTATGGGATTTAGCAGAGATGAGAGAGTTCTAGATCTGAACTTCTCAGAAATACACCGATTTTGATAGGTCTCTTTCCCTTCCAGTGGAAGGTCCACTTCCACACTCACCATACTAACTTTACAGGCTCATTACACTGACTACGCTTAGCATATTAAATAAGTTTTCAGTTCTTGAAATGTTAACTTTATTTAAAAAAAAAATACCGATAATCCTGCATTCCTTCTTTGTCTCTCATTGGTACAGTGCACCTAAAATAAAACAAAACAGGTAAGATGTGAGAAGTGGTACACCACAGAATTAGTTTCCTGGAAAAAGAAAAAAAAACACAAAACAAAAACATCACCTCGTGAAGATCAGAACTTCTTAAAGCCACTTCAAAGGAAGTGTGTACGTAAACTCCCTGACACTGCTTGATGTTAACACACAGGGGTGTTTTTTTTTGTTTGTTCGCTTGTTTTTATCAACAGATTGTGTTAAAGCCTCAAATTTAAGAATAATTAATTACTACCTGCAATGAAACCATGCTGGTGAATTTTGACTTCAGAAGAAAGAAGTTGAGCAATACCATGCTATCTCCCCATATCAGTTCACTGGGTATCCCTAGCACTCTAAAGCTATTATTCCTGATATTCCTCCAAAATAAAAACTCACCCAAGCTTGGAATCAAAGGCTCTTGTTTCATTCAGGATTGTTCCTCCATTTTCCAGTTCTTCAATTTGCCTCTGTATTTCATAGTCTGACAGAAACAAAAGAAAAAAAATAAGCTTGCTATACTGCACTATTAGCTTTTATACATTCTACTATTTCACTGCTATGCAATAATGGAAAAGTTTGTTGATTTAACCTTAACGAAATCAACAGCAGTAGTTACAGACAGAATTATTAGTCACTGTCTTTCTCTCCAGCACTGCTTCTTTCCTTGCATGTTTTCCTCATCTTCTTTCATTTCCTTCAAATAGAAAACATTTTCTCCCAGGCACTGCAGCCAAGCCATACATTCCTAGTGACCTTCCTCTCACCCAGTGGAGTATTTGGAACAAGAATTCTCATATCCCCCTTGCCAGTTTTATTTTGGAGATGTAATGATCATCTTTTCTTGCTCATACCCAAGCTGCATCCAAACTTCACACACACCATCTACTGTACTCAGTGGAAAGCAATCATCTACACTGGAGGACACAGAGCTACTGCTAATATATTTCAAATGCTCTAAGCACTGAATCATCTGCTTTGTTCTTACAGGCAGAGGGATAAAAGTCAAAACTGCAGACTAACGTGGCTGCTATCCCCAGAGTGCCTCATAGGTCCACTGACAGGGTCTCGGTCACGGTGACGGGAGTGAGCTGGGTCCAGGGTCCATCCAGCGAGTTCAGTCAGAAGCAGCAGGACATAAGGCCAGCCACAGGACTGGGAACAAGACTACAGCACAGGTCCAAGGTCCATCAGGAGACAGGACTGGAAACTCACACACCTGTGACATTGCTCAGGCAAAGTCTGAAGGCCCCAGCCTGGACTTAAATGGGACTCCTGGACCAGGGGCAAGACGCATGGATGGGATGCCCAGACAAAGCTAATCAAGGCATTTAAGGCCAATTAGTGTACTCTGGAGCTTGGCATATTTCATTTACTGAGACCTCCTAAAATATCTACAATGCTGCAATAACAAAGGAACCATTTACCTACTGCTTTTGCCAGGAACCGTATGCTATTGATATTCTTCACCTCCGTCCTCACTCCGTAAGGCTCTCCAGGGTGATGCACAGAAACATTGGCATCCACTCTCAGCTGACCCTCTGTAAAAGGAAACTTTATCAACAGAAGAGTCTGCCTTGTAACCTAGAGTAAAAAACAAACAAACTTGGCATGCATTAATAAACTGCATGTTACATGTAGAACATTAATAGCTGACTTCCATATGATCAGAAATGGGTAACAACCACCTCATAATAGCTTTCTGTTTGTGATTCCACTTCAAGCTTCTGCTTCCAATCATTCAAAATTTTCCAAGAATACAATTTTATATATATATATATATATATATTTAGTATTATTGCTCATAATTCCTCTCCAAGAAAACTGTATGGCACAGTGCAGGTCAGGTCCTCTAAATCCGTACAACAGAAAGAGCTTCTGACTCACAGCCCTTAAATAAAGGGCAGAATTATACAAGCAGTTTAAAGCAGCAGACTGTGAATTCCATTCCACTAAAAACAGCACAAAAACTTTGGAATTACAACTTGATGGATATATGCTACTCTAGCATGGAACACAAGACTTGCAGTTATGTTCAACAGATTTACTTAGGTGTCCTTGGAAGTTTGCAGTCCAAATACAAAATGTCAGAAGTGGTGGAATTTTTCTAATTTTCTTCCTCTCCTTGAAGAAACTGCAATCTTTTCCTTCCCCAAATTTCCCTGGCTGCCAAAAACACTGAAACTGAATACAAAGTTACATATAAAAGCATCCTACAATTTTAGTCCAAAATGGGCTAATGTCCTCAGAGATCTTTGATGACTCAACTTCAAGTAAATAGGACTTTCATCTTTCTAAGTTTTCTCCCCTAAAGACATCACTTCTAAGAAGAGAAGGTTTGCCATAGTTATTCAACTGGTGGGAATAAACAAACAGGAAAACTTATATTATAAAGACTTATCATTTTTTCCCATATTGCATAGTGAACGTCTGTAGCCTTCATCTTTGTTCTTAATTTTTAATACAGATAAAAAGGAAAAACAAAACAAAACAAAACACACACAAAACCTACTTGATGTTTAGATACAGTAGTACTAATAAAGAAAATACAAAATAGCTCAGAGTCAAACCTGAGAAGTCTACGGCTCAGAATCCATTCTGGTCAAGAGATATAAATTGACTAGAGAGGATTTGGTGCATTTTGTAAAAGTAGGCTGGATGATAGTTCATTCATTTCCTCTGTCTTCAAAGAGCCTTTGCCAAACACAAATTAAGAATAAAAGTGCTGGAATGACCCAACATCTCTTTCAAGAGAGGTGTTTTGCATGTGCTTCCTCATTGGGGTGAAATCAGTACTTGTTACAGAAGAATATTCTTGTCCTGTCCTTGCTTCATTTTGAGACACAACCTGCTTCTACTTGGATGTAGGTGTCAATGTGATGTGACAATGAAGTTAATCAGGCATAAGTGAAAGGAGAACCAGACCCTAAATGTTCTTAAAAAAGCTATTTCCCTTTAAGCCCACTTTAAGCTCAGCTTCTTTTCATTTCTTTTTGCAATGAAATAATCTTTTCACTTGTGTATTGTTAATGAAGTAACAGTGAATAAAACTGGGCACTTGTCTTCACTGAACACAGAAGTAGAATGAGGGTGAAGTATGAGAATGTAAAGACCTTATTTGAAAGCAAGTAATTATGATTTATAGCAATGGTAATTATGAATTACCATTCTATGATGAGGGAAAACCACAGTAGAAAGCCCTTAAAAATGCCACCTGCAAAAAAAAAATATTCAAATACTTGTAAAGTGAATTATATTGCAGGAAAAATATTCCCAGCACTGGACTCCGCCTTTACAGTCAGAAATCTCAATGCAGTAAAAGATACCACAGTGCAATTCCAGTGGCAATATGAGGGTCAAATTCAGAAGTGATAAATGATTGCATATATATATGTCCATGAAGGACTTTGAAGAGTTGTGCAAACTGGCTGCTTAATAACTAAACACTGTGCCCCACCTGATGGGTACAGCACTTGTGAGAAAAGATTCAGAGAGAAGATGTAGGCAGTGCAAGATGCTATGTAACATATGTAATGTCTAGCAATTATTATTTCGCCCTACATTAAATTAGATTTGAATCAGTATCTAACATTTCTTGGATCCCGTAAGTCTTTGGTAATACTTGGACCATTCTGGCTTAGTTCTCTAGGAGATGCACCCATTTATATTATGACCTGATTTTGTTGCCAGATCAGTGAGGCCAATAATCGCAGGCAAAAAAAAAAAAAAAAAGGGAAAAAAAAAAGCTTAAATTGTGAACACTAACAGGCAACAGATAAATGAGTGTATGTGCTGGGGGAAATGAATGCCCCAAACTGCACTTTTTAAAACTCTCATGTAGAAGCCTTCTGTTTGCTAGCTGTAACCATGGGCTGGTTGTAAACTTTGGTAACATTAGGACTGAGCAAAAATGGTTTGTCTCAAATTTAGAAAGGGACATGAGAGTGAACAACCAGTTAGGAGGCTGAAGACATGCTGCGCTTCTGCACATCAACTATTTAGACTAGGAAAACCGGGGCTTTAGAGTTCCTGAAAGAAAAGCTGGTGCCAAAATGAGGGATTCTCAAAAGAAGAAGTGGTCTCAGAAAGATTGTAGTGGTCTCTGCTGGAGAAATCCTGGAGGTAGAGGAGAATCCTGAAGATCAGATTGATGTGCGGGAACAAATGCCAGAGGATACCTTGGGACCTTGGCTGCTAATGCCTGCAACTGTTCCCTGCAAGCCTGCTGCACAGCACGAACCAACACAAATTTCTGCCCAGCATCCCCCAATCAGCAGTGATCTCCCTAGTGGGAAGACAAGTTGAGACCTAGTGAACGTAATGCCAGAAGGGTGTGGGGAGGGACAGACTGAGTGTGTGAAACAATCAGGTGGGGTAAAATCTTGTTGGTTCACCCAAGACACCTGCATAAGTTTACTGCTTACACCGGTTTTATGACCAGCTGAGACCTGACATGCAACTTAGAGGATGACCCATACTCCTACTACTTTGTGGGAGCTAAGGGAACATCCATATTCCACAGCTAGTCCTTACTACATTGCCTCTGTGCTGCAGCTCTATGGCAAGCAACATGAGGGCAGACAGGAAGAAACACAAGAACCCTGGGGACACTCTTTCCTGCCTAGGCTTATCCTGTAAAAGTAATGTGTGAGTTAATATAAAATCTAACACTGCAAACCTCTGCAGAGGAAGGCAGGCCCACAAGGACACCTGAAGCATGGGAGACATTAGGGCAGGCTCTGAGGATTGTAAAAACAACAGCTAGAAAAAGCTGTGTGTTATAAGCAACTGCAGAGCAAAACAACCAGAAGCTGCGAAACTCCTGCAAATGCAGAGATTTACTGGTGACAAGAGAACATGCCCTTCCCGCTTCTGTACCTGCCATGATTGCCTGGCTGCTCCCAAGTGTTTGAAGAATAAGTTGAAGCTCTCTGACTGCTGCAGCTGCTTCTTCCCCACAGCACATATCAGGCTCCATGACAACCTCCATGAGGCCGACTCCTACCAGGGGAAGAGACAAGAGATTTCCAACAATAGCTTTTAATCTCGGCATATTAGAGTGTAACTGGCTAAACACATGAAAGCACTTGGGCTTTTTTCAAAAAAAAAAAAAACAAAACACAAAAAACCCTCCACCCCAGAAAACAACAACGCCCCCCCCCCAAAAAAGAAAACATAACAATACAAACAAAAGCAAACATAAAAATCATGTATTATTTAGTGACCGCCACAATGGACCCAGCTGCAGACTCATATAAAAACTTTTCCTCCTATTTTTTAAGGGAGCAGACAAACAGCAGGCTGTCCTCCACCCTCTGATGACTTGCAGAACAGACACACATTTCTCTTCTGCCTTCCTCTAGGAGAGCTCCAGTTTAAAGCCAATCTGGCTGCAGACTCAAATTTATTGATCTTAAACTAATCTTGGAACAGACAGAACTGTAAACAGATGTAGTCTAGTTTTTATTTTCAGTATCTGTCTTTCAAAGAATGAGCAGCCACAGCCCTCAACTTCAATGGATACTGGAGCACCATGTCCCTGTTAGGCTAGGCCATCCTGATTGCTGCCTTCTATTTTGCATTAACTTGGTTCATTAAATTTATAATTTCAAAGCTTAAAGAGAAAATCTACATTTTTTCAAAGCTTTAAAAGAAATCTCTGACTCATGCACTGTCAAATTCCAGCAGCTACTCCTACATACAAACTTGATTCACTACGGGTCTGGGATTTTTTATTTATTATTATCATTTTTTAAACAATGCCTACAGTAGCAAGCGCTTTAACAGCTGAGTGGCTGTATGTTACTGATGTACACAGTTTTGAAGAATTGGAGCCAACAGATTTCTAATTTGCTATTGCAAAATGCCATCAACCAACTGCAATAGGAAAGGCCCACTGGCCATTAAAAAATGCAAGCCTTCCCCTGCTTCAAGTGTAATGTGCATTTTGATCTGTTTTTATTTTTGAGGAGAGACATATCAGGTTGTTTTTAATTTGCACCTGTTACTTTTCACCCATTTACTTTTAAAGACCCATCTTACACATAAAGAAGGAGAAAAATAAGAAAATAGTCCAGGCTTACCAGCCCTATTCAAGTCAACAAGAGTTTGGCTCCTTGAATCATCGTGGAGACTCTTTCCACTGTCTTGCTCCAACTGAATTTGCTTAATCCTCACAGTTTTGGTCACCATCTGGCTCATTTTGTTATCTATGCAGAGACTGTATGACAGACTCCCATTCACCGCAATAGGAATTCTTTGCTGAGTGATTTGATAGCCAGCCTGTCAAAAAAATAGCTTTATACTCAAAACATTCATTTTATGCAAAACAGCAGCATTACCAAATGCAAGTACTCTAGACTAAGAATATTAAACTGACAATGCAACATCTTCCACAGTGACCTGTAAAAGATGAAGGTACACATAAACAGGCAAAAACACAAATTATTCTGCTTATCTGGAGAGGAGGGAAGCTATAGAATGGGACTAGAATTCAAAGTAACTGTGAGAAGCTGGAGATCTGGGAAAAAATAAAAGTGCTCCTCAATACAGGCAAGAATACAATACTATACTAATGCAGAAATAATCAATAATCAACTACTCATCCACTTGCCAAGGATGACATCAATTTTACTGATACTGCCTTGGGGCAGAAAATGGACCAGAAGTGGTTCTTCCATGCTTGTGGTTCTGTGATCGTGTTAAATCTTGTCTGAAGACAGTAACTGTAGCTCCATCCCCAAGCTGGGACTATCGCTCATCTTCCCATCAGGCTGAATATCCCTCTCTGCCAGTTCAGTAACTTACTCATAAGTGTGGTGGGGAGGGAGGTGGCAGGAAAAAAATATGAAGAAAAGGAGAAAGTTCAGTTTCATTAATGCAGCAATCTACAAGCTAGACACTGCAACCCCCAATGGAGCACACAGCTGATAAATACCACCTCATACTTGGGACTCCATGCAAAGGGGCAGCTCCCAGCCAGAGAAGGGGCTGCCAGTGACAAGGGATTGTAATCACTGCACTGATGTAAAAATACAGAATTGAATCAATTACTCTGTTGAGATAGGGCCCCTATCTCTTCCTCCTTGCTAGCCTGCTAATGCCCCCACTGGTGAGAATTTAAAAAAAACCTGCCAGTTTCCAATGAACTGGGAGAAGCATTTGTGTATCTTGCAGGGAGGAAGGGCTTACTGTAAAGTTTAGAGATGGTGACAGTGCGTTGGGATGGAGGACAATGGTCTGGCACCGTGAATAGCTCAGCTTATATACGCAATGAAGTGCACGACCTTCTAGCCATAATCACTACAAGAAACATAAAATAATTGACTCTATGCAGACTATGCTAACCAGACAGCTCTTCCCATCTCTTAAAACTTCTCATTAAAATGATTTTTTTAAAGCCTGAAATGGTGAGTGACAATAAATAACAAGAATCCCATTTCCTATCCAAAGCCCTACGCTCATGAGTAACAATAATCCCATTGTCAAAAGACCCTAAGAGCAGGATTTATTTTATCTGCTCTGTACAGCTCATTAGCCTAAACTCCGCATCTTATTACAGAGTTCCTGGCTAGACTGCTTCACTGTGAAATGCAGGTTGGGCAGTTTAATGTCAGTGCTTTAAACTACAGAAGTCAGTCACTAGAAAAAAAGAATTACATGTTTCAGGCTAATAAAATCAGCATCTCCTTCACCAAATTTCCATCCATATTTTACAAGACGATCCTATAATTCATGTCTGCAGACAATGGCAGCCCACATGATGCTGTACACTCTTTCTTCCGCCTCACCTTTCTCCTCTAAACACATAGCTGAGGTTTCTTTTACTTGAGAACATTCTTTCATACAGTTTCTGTGCAGTAGACTGATAGCAGGAGAAAACACAAGAATATTTGAGAATGTTTTCAGTTTAACAGCAGAAGCACCAAAGGTGGCGTGGAAACAGATCTGTGATGTTTTGGTGCTTCTTTATTATGTGTAAAGGAATTTTGAAAGTTGTGCTTATTTCTTGATATTTCACTTTTTTTCTCCTTCAGGTCTGGAAATGGGTTCTAAAATAGTTTTACAAGTAAAAAAAAAGTATTGATAATTCAAAGGGATAAGGATGTGTTGCTTCATATTCCCGGTAGCTCATTACAAAACTCCCAACAAAAGGGCCTCTCTTAGTAGCTCACAAATATTAGCAAAGTTATCCCCAGAAACAAAATCAGCAATTATATTAACTTCACAGAGGTGAAACTAAAAGTTGCACATTCCCGACGCAGAAGAAAACAGGACACAAATCTCTTCTGAGATCCAGGTGTCCAACAGACAACTGTAAAATCGCTCTCTTTCCAAGGTGGGAAGCAAATGTATTTCGATGTGTTTTGTCTAACTTCAAAATATTTTCAATGCCTGAACAAACACTGGGAGAGAAGATAGCCTGGTTAATAACACAGCACATCTATACTTTGATTTGGGACCTAAGAAATCTCTCTCTCTGCCTTTCTTGATGTCTGGGATACCTCACCTAAAGAGAGGATAAGCTAACATGCTTGATCTTTCTCAGATAAAATAGAAACTTTTTTTTTTTTCTTCTTATGCAGTCAACAGATCTTCAGCCCCAAATCAGAGAAAGTAAAACTAGTGTTCCTCCCTTCAACAAGT
Organism: Cygnus atratus; assembly: GCF_013377495.2. NCBI lineage: Eukaryota > Metazoa > Chordata > Aves > Anseriformes > Anatidae > Cygnus > Cygnus atratus. The sequence continues at coordinate 32,985,922 of NC_066365.1, read as the reverse complement.
TAAACTGAAAAATCAGAACAAATAAGCTGACAGAAAAAAAAAAAAGTATTTAAAATTATAAAGAAAGAAAAAAATAGAAATTTCTATTTACCAAAATAGAAAAAGAAAAGATTCAAACACTTCTGCACCCTGTTGTAATGACAGAAGTCAGGCCCTTACTGATTTCCGTATTTCTACACCCATATCAAGTGTGGCAAAATGCATTTGACTTCCACTGACACTTTCTAACAAATATGAAAGCTGCCAACAAACCACACCGCAAAGACTCAGTCTTTTTTTTTTTTTTAAATTTATTGAAAACTACTGACTGAGAAATTTTTTAAGGCAAATTAAATATTTTTAGCTCTTTAAGCACACGCAGAAAAGACACTACCATGTTTATACCACTGCAACTTGTGTTATACATTCACTTGAAATGAAGGGCTATTATCAGACTGCTTTTACCCTAACAGACAATTAGTACTAAGCACCAGGAATGGAGAACTTAGGGGGCAAAGCAGCTCCAGCTCCCAATTCAATTACATTAAGCCACTGGAATCGTGCAGCTAAGCAAGGAGTCAGCAATCAGAGCAATCATATTCAATCAGCGAGCACCAGGGTACAGCTGTCTATTCATCAGGGCACAGTGCAGCATCCTGTTGGGGTGAGCAGAACACTGACTGGAAACAGAAAAAGCATCTCTTCACTCATCCCCTATTGTCACCCGTACTCCAGACTTGCCCTTTCCTACAGCTGTAAAGGAGCCACCCACACTGCATACTTACAGGCAGATCTGCATAGAAATAGTGTTTTCTGTCAAACAAGGACTTCTTGTTTATGCTGCAGTTGAGTGCCAGGCCTGTCATCACTGCTGCTTCTACACATCTCCTGTTGAGAACCTAAGGAAACATGACACAGAGTTTTGCTCAGGTGCTCAGTATGTAACGAACATGTTTCCCGCACACCGCCTTATATGGAGCATATATTCAGTTTTGCTTTCCTTCAAACACCTTATATCTCTTTTCTTGTGTGGGTAGTTCTAATTCATCATTAAAACTGCAGTAGCTACAAATCCACAGAGTTTTAAGATGAAAAAAATGTCATTGTCCCGTTGTCACGCCACATAAGGAGGTATGCACTGCACTGGCTTGCTACTTTTGCACACATTACAGTACTCTTGCACACTCAAAGATAAAAAAGACAAATCATAGCAAATGACAACTGACTTGCAACTGGCTGTCATGTCATACTGGGAAAACAATGGACTTGCACAAGGGACTGCAGTGCTATTTTATTAAAACACTTTGTGGTTACAGGTGTTCTGAAACCACAGTGAATTCCTGAGTAATTATCCATAGATTTGCTTAACAACGATGAAATTAAGCACGCTCATGCTTTGTAAAAAGAGAACCAAAGAAACATCAATTGATCCCATGGCTACAAGTATGCACACATCCCAGTACCCAGGGAACCGATGGCGTTAAGGTTCTTGCAGAACGCCACGTGAGCTGAAAACCCAGCAAGGCCTTCATGAAGAAATAAAGGAGTTGAAATGCAGTTTCTCACAATGAACCCACCACTCTCAGTGTTACACCCTTCTACCTCCTCAGCAGGTTCAGGATCCAGAGGAGAAAGAAAATTCCACTCCCAAAAGTACTAACAAGCAATGTTTCATAATTATAGCTTTTTTCAAATGTGCTCTCATTAATTTAACAGTTGGTTCAACTAATATCAAATTGATAAAACTGGAAAAAAAATAAAAAAGACTGAGTTTGCCTTAGTGCAACTCCAACATGTTCACATTTACAGTGTTTTGAAGGAACGGAACTTTATTCATCTTATTCTGCATTGTAGAGCTGCCAAGAAGTCAATTTCTGGACCATTAAAGGAGCACATTAGGTAAAGGTATTTACATGATTTCATCTGCATTGACCAAAACATAAAAGGCTTAAATACTGTTTTCTTCAATGTTTCTGACAGAATTTGGTTTTTATATTTACCAGCCTGGTTTCTGAAAACAGATTAAGCAGCTGTACATTGTTCATAGCCCATGTGTTTACCTCAAAAAGGAATCTCTTTGCTTTACTCCTCGAGTATTTTAGAAATCAAAACTTCACTGAAAAATAGGAGAAACTCTTCATATAACAGAAACTTAAAAATTGCTTATACAGTTGAGAAATTAAGTATTTAAGACATCTAACATGGGAACTTTCAGATCTTTAGCGTAGCTATATATGGCTAGCTACAACACATCATCTGTTGCAGCATATTTTATTTATTAAAAATTTTAAAAGACACATAGAACAGATTTCAAAACAGATAAGAGGAAGAACAATTACCCTTTGAAATAGACCTGCAGCAAAATGAACGCAATTAGCCCTGACTGTAATCTAAAGTAAAACAGGTAACTTCAAAATATTACTTTATCCTAGTATCATGGCTGCAGTTCATTACATAGTAGATGATCCTGTTTTCAGCAATTAAATGCTTCCAGGCAGAACAGAGACTTTTTTTTTTTACTGTTTAAAAAAGCTCCTAACAATGCTTATAACAGTTCAAATTGTTCAATGTTTAGAACACCACAACATTTCCAACTGCACCAGCAAAATTTCCTCCTTCTAAAGCCGTATGGCATGACACTACTCAGCTTTACAAATTAGAGAGGACTATACCCGTCAGCCCTTTAACCAGAAACCATTAAGGCTCCATAAGGACCAGGGAGACTCAAAACACCACTGCACCGAAGCAGTGAACACATGCCTGATGTCCTGCTGCATTTCCTGCCAGCAAAGGGATTGTGACTGACTCCAATCTGAGAACAAGGCAAAACCAAAGTCCCAAGCTGCAGTCCACTAGAGCCTCAGAGGATGTTCTACAAACACAGGCAGAGTTTAGCCAATGATTATGATTCAACTATCACCTTTGACTACTACTTCAGTTTTTGCTTCAAACAAGATAGACTGTATCTTACTCATTCCTCTAAGGGATTAAAACTGTTTGGGGGTGGAGGAAATAATTTCCATATACTTACTACTTATATCTCCCAGAAGCTTTTGTACTACAACTGGTGAACCATTTTGGTGGCCCTGGGGAAAAACTAGCATAAATATGTAAAATATTCATTATTTTCTATGCAGTATTACTAAGCATTTGGATGGCTGCAACGTGTACCTGTGCCCAGCGTATTGGATCACAGTAGCCCAGTCGTTGTACATATGACATTACTCATTCACTAATCTCACTTCCTGCAGTATTTCTTGACCACTGTGGTGATAGAAGACACTGCAAAATGAATCTTTCCCCCAGCGCCATGCTGAGATGTCCTTTCTCCTGCCCTGTTTGACTAGGAAAAGCAGATGACCCTCTACTTCCTCAAAAAAAATCAGAAGTTATCTAATATTGCTCCACTTCTGAAGTAACTATCACTACCCATTTCAGTAATTTATAATCAAAGCTGTGTGCATAAAGCAGAATTGGTTAAGCAAACTACTAATTTTCCTTCAAACAAGTTTAGCTTCTCAGATAATCTACAGCGATAAATATCAATTCGGTATGTGAAACTTCCCATACTAATGACCTAGAATAAGTCCCCCCAGCTTGTTTAGGTGGTAAGCTGTTATTAAGTTGACAGCTTTGACTAGCACCAAAGATTTAAATTACTGGCTTGAACTGACAAGCTGCCAGTCTGATATGCTAGCAAAGTGCTGGCCTTGAAAGAAAGCTATGCAGTTCCTGGAATAGCTATGGACAAAACACAACAGTCTAGAAAGTCTTCTTAAATATTTCTGGTCTTCTAAAACAGAAGCATCTCTCCTAGGTATTTATTTCATGAAATTCCTAGAGATCTATCACAGAAAGAAATGTAAATTGTTTGTACGGGAAACTCATGAGACACCTTAACAATGGCATCACAACATCAGCATCATTTCCCTTGTAGCTAGGCTATCCTGCTAGAGCACCATGGTAACTGAGAGTTAAAGGAATGAAAGAACAATCCAGCTAGGATCTTGCTTTTTCTGATACTTGTCTATTCTTTACATCTAGTTCACAAGTGGAAAGATTCCTTTTAAAAATTTATCATCTTTATTTGCAAGGTCGGTTTAATCAAGACCTTGGTTTTAAATACAGGACTGTTCAATAGCTGTACAAAAGTACACGCATAATACCTTCAACGGCATAAATTTCCATCAAAAGCAAATTTTAACAGTTTTTTTTTTCTTTAACAGCAGGTTTACTCCTTATACTAATACATTAGAAAAGCTAATCTTCACCCTTTAAGGTGAAGATATCTGTTTCTATATTTAGTAAATGATCATTTTTACACTTTAAGAGAGTAGACATAGAGCTTTTTGTTTTGCTCATGAGTAATATATAGGATAAGCAGCCTTACAATACTTAAAGGGGGCTTATAAAAAGACCGAGAACAACGTTTTACTTGGGCAGATAATGATAGGACAAGGGGGAATGGTTTTAAACTAAAAGAGGAGAGACTTATATTAGATGTTAGGAAGAAATTCTTCACTCAGAGCCTGGTGAGGCACTGGCACAGGCTGCCCAGAGAAGCTGTGGATGCCCCATCCCTGGAAGTGTTCAAGGCCAGGCTGGATGGGACTTTGAGCAACCTGGTCTGGTGGGAGGTGTCCCTGCCCATGGCACGGGGCTGGAACTGGGTGGGCTTTAAGGTCCCTTCCAACCCAAGCCAGTCTATGGTTCCATGGTAAGTGAAAAAAATATAAAAAAGAAGAAACACCTAAATCTCCTTCCTGAAAAGAAGTTCATTTCTGCTACCCCTTAAAAAAAAATAGCTTTATTATAGCGGTGGGTTCCCAGAGGCCTTTGTTACAGAACAAAGCGTTCCTTGTACTAAACACAGTATAATCAACATAATTTCCCCCAAATTAAGAAAAATATATATTGATTCCGGGTCACACATTTTAATAAAGTAAGTTCCATATTAATTGGCTATCTTAAAACCTTCACTCCTACTTATAAACATGAAGAAATCGGCATCTTGTGATTAACTACATGACTATTTATCTTGGAAATATTTAATTTCAGCTCCTTTTAATCTAAAATAACAGCTGGAAGAAGGAAATAGTGCAGTGTACTTAGCCAGCTCTCTGTAGATAAGGCAGTAATCTCTAGAAACCTCAACAGATATATCTAGTCATATTTCCTGTTACTCCTATTTCATATCACTCTGATTTTTATTTGCTTCCATTAACGGATATATTCAGTTTTATTATTCTTGCAGTTTTAAAAGTACTGACCTGCTCCAATATATGGTTCTTTGAAGTGCATTCATAAGTTAAACTTCAAAATAAATTATTCTCATATCCACTTAGTCCAAATGTAATTGCGACTGTTCAATCTGATACTGTAGTTGAGTACTTCAACCCAGAGTTCTTCCTTGGCATCCTCCCACACATACAGAAGGGGTAACTGTCTTGTAGCTATGCATGTACCGAATGTACACGGCAACAAATGAAGAGTTATCCATGTCCCAGATAAACCATTTATTTCAATAGGATCATTGGGAACCATACCCCATCCCCTTTGGCATACAATATTTTTTTTTTTTTAAAAAAAAGAACAAGCCAACATAAGTCTTGTCATTTGTTTGATCTGCAAAGAGCCTACATATTGCAACAAATGAGGTCACTAACTGCAGGACAAATTTAAAAAGAAAGCCAGCTTCAGTTTTTTTTTTTTTTTTTTTTTTTTTTTCATTTCAGTCCAGCATCTACTTCACAGCATATTTCCAGTCTTAAGATGAGCATTATGTTCTTATCCCTAAGGAAAGGTGCAAGTGTGTAGAGGAGAAAGCAGCAGACATTTTAAATAGAGATCTTAGATTAACAGAAAGAGACTCTAGCTTAAACAAAGAGAACAAAATGGCAACTGAGAAGTTGAAGCAGTATATTTTAGTTAAATATATCATTACATTTTGTAACCTTATCTTTCTGCTGTCTGATACCAAAGATATATGCTGCTATACAAAACATATTATTATTCTTAACCTTGTCTGGTGGCAAAGAACAGGGAACAGGGAACTCTGACATCTTAAGAAGTGCCCGGCTCCTAAACACATTACTTTACATGTATCCAAAGAATAACAGGGCACATTCTCTGAAAATGAAGAGCCAGTGTGAAAGCTTGTATCACAAGGCTTAGAATAGGAGGAATTATCTTCCATTGGCAATGATAATCACAAAAATTCAGCAGCAGTAGGGAGAAATTCTGACCCCTGAGGGTAAGAAAACCAGGTAGTTTAACACCAAATTCAAAGCTCTTTAAATACTGACTGACTTCTGGGTTTCTCAGTCCTTGAGACAGGGTTTGCTAAAACCCACAGAAGGAAAAATCCATTCAGACCACTATGTGGCCAAAGTGCTCAATGTTCTCTTCTCAGTGGAAAAAAACTGTTTCTGGGGTGCTAGTGAGGCAACCAATCCAGCGGCATTGCCTCAAAACAGGGATCTTGGCGTCTAAAACTCCATCATCCCTGGCTACAACTGGATAAACTTCTACCATTCAGAACTGGTTCCAGAAGCAGAAGACAGAAGAACAACACAATAGATATACAATGGTTCATGATATCCATAATCACTCTGTTTCCATGGCATTGCCATCAAGAAGTCCAGTATCTAACATCTATACCCACCCTGCTGACCGTACCATCTTCTGAGCCACATGGCTTTGTTGACCTGTCATAAGGATGCTTCCTCTGTTATGCCACCTGAAACGTAAACCACTGCCAGTGCTATCTGGTCCAGGAGAAGCTAAATACAGGAAAAGCCAGTGAAAAAAACTCACTGATTCTAGAGGTAGGGGACTGAGCAACGGCTAAAACCTAAGTTACAGAATGAGATCAAATCCAAAGGCAGCCAGAGCTTTGAGGCAGAGCTTCTCAGACCTTTTTTCCTATGCTGAGCTCTGCAAAAAAAAAAAACATTAATAAAGACTTTTAAACGTGAATAACCTCTGCTTTCTTCAACATAACTTATATTGCTTAACTTGTTTAAGAGGGAAAATTCAGAGCATTTAGTACAGAATGGAAATAGAAAGTGTTTCTAAATCACCCCACTGCCCTATTTACCCTTGCAGGTGGTTCTTGGCATGTAGGCTTGTGGAGGGCCAGCTCCCTTGTTATCAAATCCCTTGCAACAAATTCAGAACTTTGATACACATTGACTGTCATTCTCTTGCACTTCTAAATCTTGGCTATCTGCCCTCCGCTCCTTGTTGCAATCTTTAAGTACACTAAAAGCTCCCAGCCCTTCGCTGCTACTCCCTCATCCCTTCTTCCTCCGTTTGCAGTCTCCTGAAACATGCTTATTTGCTCCTCAAAAAAGGTGCCATCTTTCCCTCCAGGGTGGTTCTTCTGACCTAGATCTCTTAAGAGAGCACAACTTACAAATTGAGAGTAAAACAGAAGTCTAACACACACAAGAATACAGTAATTCAAGCAAACAATAGGTGACATACTGCAACAAGTCTTGCAAAAAGCTATTAAAAAAGCAAATTAAAATTCTTTTTTAAAAGGCAAGTTTGTTTGCTTTTGGTTAAAATTCTTGGTTAAAAGGCAAGAACAGCAGGACCAATGAAAATTAATTTCCTATAAATAACTGTCCAAGTTTGTTTTACCTAAGCAGTGAGATCAGCACTGTCTCCTCCATGATTCCCTTCACCTCTTCCCCACTTCATCAAACATGTCAAACTGAGTATGAACTGTCACAAATACCTGAATGTCGGCAGCCCAAATAAAGCTAGTAGCAGTGGGGAGAAGAGAGCAGACTCAAACGCTATTTTCCTCTTCATGCACTTGCTAATAGATTCACAAAAACCTCTACAGACCAAAATTTAGACAAATTTTGCTGAATCTGGCAGCGAAACTGCAAAACTAACATTTCTGTATGGGAAACAATGGTTGCAATAGCAAAATCTGCACATATAACTAATAAACTCCAGTGGCACAAGTTTACATATACCTTTCAAAATCAAAAATACAGCCATAACATATTTACGGTGCCAAGGTGGCTGATAGAGAGGAAAACACAGAGAAATAAATTAATTTTACCCTAAGAACCAATTACAGCCTAATTGCACCAAGATAAGTTTCAAGCAAAATACATAAGACTGAGAGTTACGCAACATTACACATGAGACAGCTAACCATGATGAGAACAAAGACCCAGTCTACAATTATCTGTCATCAAACGCTGTTGGACAGTGTTTCCTAAATACCTTTTAATGAAAAAAGTCTTCAAAGAAAAAATTGTTAATAAGAAGAACAAAGAAGCAAGATGTCAGTTTGCAAAGTTAAAATGCTAAAAAAAAATTGTAGAACCATGATTGCTACTGAAGCTCTTTCTTAATAGAGCACTGTTTTCACATGCATATGTACACTCCACTACCTTGGATTTCCTCAAAAGGAGTCACCTGGAACCAGACTGGCTGTCCGCATACTGAGAGAAAATTAAATCAAATTCTTAAGGATGCCAAAGCATATCTAGTGACTGATAAGAGAAGGAATAGAAATCTGCCTCCCCCCCAAAATCACCCACAGTTCAAAGTTAAAATAAATTCCCAGCACACAAATAAAAACTACTGCAAAAGCCTAATGTGCATTTCAGCAGCAATTTCAGACTGAATCGGGAAAGAGGGGACACTGATCTGTCTAGCTGTCATGTAATGGTCATGCTGTCCTACCATATCAGAGGTGGCAGGATAACTTCAGTAGCAGAACTATGTGAAAGAAAGGAAACAAGATACTGCAAACACCAGCTCCCCACTATGAAGTAGAAAAAAAAAATCTGTATAAAGCAAAAGGTAAAGCAATAAAAACCAACACAAAAGAAGATAAGTGAAAATACATAGATAACATCAGTGATGCATTGAAGGATCTACTGAAATAGGTGACAGCAAGATGTTATATCAACTCAACGCAGTTCTAACAGGCAAGTTTACATCAGCCAGAGGGACCTGTTAAGGATGAACAGCAAAGCCAACAAGAAGAAAAAGGAAGAGAGCTCAATAGGTAGCACAGTTTCTGAGATGTTAAGGAGACAAAGCCCTACAGGAGTTGTTAGCCTTGACAAAAAGATTAAAACACCCAGAATGAATGTTGCAACTTCTCACAAATAAACAGGACATAGCAAAAAGTAAGAGAAAATCTTACAGGGTACTCCTTCAAAGCTTGACAGAAGAGCATTGACAAACATCACCAAACACTTCGAAGCACAAGAGCAGGGGCATCTCCAGAAAAATGGTATTCATAGTTAAGTGTGAAATAATTTTGACCCGAGCAACTGCAGTAACTGAGGAGGTGTAATGCTTTTCAGACCCCAATGAAGAAGACTAGTTCCACATATAACCACCCCAGGCTGTGAGTTATCCTATGAAAGAGAAGGAAATACAATGAGGAGCACCCCTCATTCTAAGCTGGCCCTGAAAGTCACCTGAAGCAGGCCTGCTTAATCTTTCAAAGACTTCTCCTGACCAGTACAACAGTGCTGAACTGCTTAATAGCTTGAAATTACATAGGTAGGCTCTAATCCATCATGTACGCAGAAATTCAAGGGTCTATGAACTGCAAAGGCCTTCTCAGGGAGCAATCATTTGAAAGTCTGTTTCTCTCCCCCATTTTTTTTCTAAACTAAGTGGTATTTTCTTTTTACAGGCTTACAGGGACTAGGACTAACATACTTTGCAACCTGGGGCTGTGTGAACAACAAAAGGCTGTTAACCACTGATGATACAATGCATGTAGCAAACCCAAATATCATCAGGAATGAAAGGACTGCAACAGATAGGTATCATGAATTTCTAAGAAAATGTCTCCTTTTTTTCCACTTGAGTACAATTATTACAGCTTTAATGAAAGAAACAGCAAACAGTTAAATAGAACCTACACATAAGTAAATGGTTTTAAACAAGTATGCACTCAATTTTTCCTTCAGGCACTGCTACTAATTTATTTTTAGAGGAGAGTTGAAGGATACAACAATCTAAGCACATGTGGTTTCAAAGAAGAAAAGAAAATTTAGATTACAACACCTAAACCAACATGCATACAAAGATCCCAAGACTGTCTGGTTCCTCAAGAAAAGTGTGTGCAATTAAAAACGTAGTTATCAAAAGGAAAGCTAAGAAACAGGGTTTTTCAAAGCAATGTAGTACAATAAGGGAGTAAATTTATACGCATGCCAGCAGGATTGTCAAAACAGAACCGAAGTCACAAGTTGATAAAGCAGCTGCTGCAGTCACCAGATCTAACAGGCATGGGATATCAAAAAATCTAGTTTCAAGTTGTAAAGTATAAATTCTAGTCTCAATGTTTCTGTTCCAACATGTATAAGATGGTGACAAATCCACCAGGATCCATACCAACCTCCCAGTGCCTTTGAATGCAAGTGCATCAGGTAAATCCCGTATGTTAATAGCATCTAAAATTCATTATGAAGTCTGATAATCTATCACCCAAACCACCTGTAAAAACACTGGGTATCTCCCACTGACAAGGATGGATGCAATCTCAACACAGGAAGGGGAACTAAAGCATCCTCCACATCCCCAAGCTGGATATTACCACTGCCAGGTCCCTGGGCAGCTATGTCACAGCACTGCAGGGGGGGAAGACAACAGCATGATACGCATGCTCTCAGCTACCGAGCAGTGCTGCAGTCACATTCCTTAGCTTTAGAGAAGTCAGAGGTTGGACTTCAGGTTGCTAGTAACGCAATACCTGAAGGAGCACGGACTAACAGCTGCTCTAGCCCCACTTTCTTCCATGAAAAGGTGTATCGATTGCACGAATGTCACTGTACAGCTGAGAGAAGATACAGTAGGGTGCAAAGGCTTCCTTCCACAGTGGGAAAACTGAAGGGGTTTAAATTGAGGATATGAAAATCTCAGTACATCATAGCAGCAATGGGTGAGTTGCCAAGTGCTTAAGGATGTCTAATGAAACAGGGAAAATATATATATTCAGATAAAATCATGATGTTCTACAGCAGTGTTCAACACAGTCCTTACTCTACTTTTTCTAAGGTCAGATGGAATTTATCTTTTCTTCACTAGAAACAGAGCTTGATGATTACCTGTGTTTCAGAAAACTCCACCTTATAAAAAGATAAAACAGACACTGTTCACACTGTGAAGATAATAAAATTCAAATGCAAGAGAAGGTGTCAAAAATTTCAAAATACTTAAGGCTGTAGGGCTAACATTCATTCAAATCTGATTAACTTAAACCTTGGTTAGTAAATCCTAGGTTATTTCTTAGTATACCTGCATACAAAGAAACATGATCAGGTTTTCACTTTAGTCATGAAGGATACAAACACAAAATGCGCATTTTCTGGTTCTGGTGTGATTAGCAACAAAGACTAAGCACAGACAACAAAGGTTTCAGCCTTCAGTTACTAGATCTATCATCTTATTTCTTAGGCTGAGCTATAATTAACTTTTAGTCAGCCAGCTGAAGCATGAGAACAGCTGGATTCACTTTCTGTGAGGCCAGTCTCATCTTTATAAACCTTTATAAAGATTCTCAGAATTTTCAAAGAGGATTTATCAGACTGGAAGTGAAACGACATTTATGGATCCTCAGAAGAATTTTAAATCAACCTACATGTACATATAATGCATCATATGCAGCCCGGTGTAGCTTAATACTTTCTACGTAACAGGTTCTCTAAATACACCATGCTAATTTGATTGCCAAGTCCATCTACCTGGTAAACAAAACGTAACAGGTACACTTAGCACACATCATTAAATTTTGAAGGTTTGTATATTGTCCCAAAGAGAAGCAATCCTTAGAGTGATTGAGTATGATGCTATCTGGCCTAGGGGTGAGGGTTCCATCACCACAGGACATGAAAATGAAGCCTGTAGAGCAGCGTGGGATGTGCCCTCCAGTCTTACTATTTCTTAATCTACCTTCTTAATTAAAGCTTTACCATGTCATTTTTTCTGCTTCATGCCGAACAGGAGTACACCTGCATCGCTGTTCTTGCCTGTAGCTGTCTCAGAGGCACATTATGAAAGCAGCATAGTGAAATGGTCGTGACACTAACACTGTTTTTGATGGTCCTCCGAAGGCCTACTTGCAGCAGGAACATGTAATAAATTGTATGACAGTATAGGAGGAAAATATAAAGCAGAAAGATGGAGGAGGTCTAAACAGATTCCTCTAGTTTCCCCTCTACTGTGCAGAACACAGCAAAGTATCATGCCCACACTGATTAGTGACCAAGAAACGTATAACAAGTAGAAAAGTTCCCCCTAGCACCATTCTTTCTGGTCCCACTGTGAAGCAGCAAACACTAGCATGGTTGTCCATCATAGCCATATCATGGTCCCACGGTAAGTTTAAATCCCTGTGACATTGAGAACTGTCACTATACTTCTCAGTTTATAACAGTAGTTATTCTGCGCTGCAGACAGAACAACCACTGTATTTTTCAGTTCTGTTAAGACTTTGCTCCTATTTTTTAAATTTCTCATCAAAACAGAGTTGGAAGGCCAAATATTTACCTTCTAAAGAGACTTAGTAGACAATAATCTGAACGTTTGTTAAGATGTTACTTTATTTTTTTTAATAAATACTTAGAAATTTTCAAAATCTACCTTCTATCTTTCTAAATCCACTGAAATCTGTCAAATTTTACTTCCGGTACTACTGCTACATAAAAAAAACATATAGTTACTTCAAGAAAATAAGCTCAATTGTTTGCTGCCAGAACAAATAGTGTTCTGACATTAATTTGTGTGCGGCAAATACAATGCGAAAATAAAGGTATGACTACAGACTGGATTCCGTACCACATTCTAGCCTGCAAGAACTGGTATTTTGTAACATTCACTTTCAACTCTATTTTCAGCAGTACTACAGTGAGAAAAATCTTTATTTTTGTAGAAATAAAAGCACCTGGGAGAAACTAACACAGAATCACTACTTTTCAATTAACCTAACCGTCCGGCTTTCGCATCTCAGGTGCAGTTACCTTCTCTGCCAAAGCCCACGTGTATCGGTGCGTTCTCACAAAGGCCATACCAAGCCTCATTTGTAAGCACTGCGACAGAGAAAAGCAAGCCAAAAAAGCCCCAACCTGGACAAATAGAAATGTACATAAAAATGAAACTCTACCTAAATACTCATTTTTGTTCTTTCAAGAACAGATTTTCTACTTGACTGAAGACAAGCATTAGACAATTTAACAGGATTTCTGTGCATTCATAGAATGTTAAGTAGCTGCAAAACAAAAATTTGAACCCTTTTAAATTCTGTGATTATGAACTCCCTAACCTTGGTCAACCCCCAAATGAAATTAACTCATCTTCCATGTTTCAAATCTAACTGGGATTCAAGTCTAAAACCAAATGATTGCATAAGATTCCCATTCTCTCTGGAAAGTTTTCAAGATTTCCATATAGTTAGATCTGAAACTCAACCCTGAATTGGCACTGAGACCAGAGTCAAGTCCAAATTTTATCAGCATCTAACCTCTACTTTCTTAGGTTTCAATACCTTTGCGAATACAGGATGAATATATCAACTCATTTCTCTCTTTAAGGATCACACAGCACATATCAAGCCCCTAGAAATCCACCAGTAAGTTAATTCTCAATTTTATAATATCATTTAAGGCTATAGCACGGTGAAGAAAAGCTTCCAACAGATAAAAAAAATACATCTGCAATTGGAATTCAAACCTCCATTCTAACAAATATACTCAGGGAAGCACTTCTGCATAAAATAATTTGACCCCATTATAATCTCTGCATGTTTGTTGCATGAAGCAATGTAAAGTCTATTCACTACTTACTTTCGCTGTTTAGTGTTATACTTTCTTCTTTTTTTTTAAACTATTATATTAAACCTGTTAGATTTCCAGAGAATTCTACAGAAGCACTGTCATAGCCATCACAAACAATGAAGTTATAATTAAGCTGTGACTACAAAAATGTATTATGCTGTCCCTAACAAATTCTCATTGCCAAGCACTAGCTATCTATTCTGACTTATTAGCTCACAACGTTTCACACAGATTCCTTTTTTTTAATTATTTTTTAATTTTAATTATGTTGCACCAGAAATAGGAACAGTTGATACTTTCCTAAATCAGAGAGTTTCTACTAAGGAAACTAAGTAACCCTGTAGTGAGACATTCCAAATGCCAAATGACAGCTACATAAACACACATATGGCAAAGTAACATCAAATGGCCACTTGGAAATAAATCTAAGATGTTCTTCTCTCACAGGATTTTAAGTACCTCTCATATCTAAGGAATTTCCTGTGTGGCATACTAACCAAATACACCCACTCTGGCCTCAGAGAAATACCGTGATTCATTTAATATGTTGAAAAGACAGTCCTTATTTTTTTCCTTTGCAGGGGATATCAAATATCTGCAGTGATAACCAGGGAGTCAGTAGACTAAAAAGAAACAGTACTAAGCATCTCAAATTATCAAACAGACAGAAAATAGACAAATGTGTAAAAGCAGTTCTATAGTCAAATATAGAAAGAAAAGAATATTAGAAATATACCCAAAGTTGGCTGACATAAATTCTGATAAAAGTTAAGTTGAAACATAACTTACCGGTAAAGTTCCTGGTAAAGAAGCATCAAAGAAAGATACCAAAGAGTTAGGAGGTGCTGCAAACTGGACTTGGGAACCAGAGAAAAGTTTTGAGTTGGAGCTGATCTGTGCATGAATTTCCAGACCCACAACTGGTACCCATGGAGCAAGACTGAAAAGGAAAGCGGAGAAGGGAAATGTAGTTAAAGTATAGATGATGTTATCTACACAAAACTATCTATGATTCTACATTAAAAACATAAACATCTAAAAATACAAGAATTAAAACCTCTTAATTATTTGTCAAAAACTAAATTGCAATTGTAAAAATTTGCAAGTGGTATCGCAAATCCATCTACAGTGTGACGGCAAAGGTTGTGTTGCAATATTGGAGACAGGGCACTAACTGAATATATAAAGACAGGACTGTATGGCAAAGTGTCTTGACTATAAGCTGGAGAGAATGCTGTAAGAAAGAAAATGTAATGCTCTGAAACTTTTAACTTTGCCTTAGATGAGAAATCTTACAGAAATTAATGAGGCAAACTTGCATGCTGAATGAACCCTAATTTGGTACCCCATGAAAATCACAAAATCGTCATAAATATCAATTACTTCTCATGTAGTTTGATAAATCTCCAGCAGACAGGTGGCATAATAAATTATGTATTCTTTGTCAGACAGTCACTTGCATGCTGGGAAAGGTGGCTCTCCAGAGCAGTGTTAGTAGCATATTAGCATAAACATTAGTAATGTGGTAATTGAGAAATCACAATTTCAACTCGAGAGCTACTGCTCTCTGAACATACTCCATAGAATAAAGCTTCTCTATATCATGTGAAAAGTAATTGCAATTCTCACATCCATAACCTTTATATGGACAAGGGAAAAGGGTCACCTTTACAGTATGAATTGCTTGACAGTTTCTGTAAGTAATTATCTGGCCTTGTACAAATGAAGTGGCACAAATAATATTTCAGTGATGAAATCACATTTCTGTGGCAAGAGACTTCAGCAATATAAGTACCCAGATAGCTATAGCAGATAAGCGAGCTATGGAAAAACATTAAACAAATATATCAAGTATAGTGTTCCTTCCAAAGCTGAACATAATACACTGCCAAGATTTTAGTTCTCTGTCCTCCAACAGCTGAGGACATCCCTACAAACACAAAATTAGAGATGCAGATACCACTTATATTGCTGCTTTAGGAAGAAGTATTGTCCTAAAGGATTAAGGTTCAGATGTTTAAAGCATCCAATACATTTTTTCTTTACTGGAACATTTTCTTCGGTGTTTTCCTCTACTCGTAGAAAATATTTCATCTGAGGGGAAAAATTGGTGTGTTTTTTTTTTTTTCTTTCTTCCCAGGACAACTTATCTCAGTGTTTCCTGTTTCTTTGGATATGTATCCCCATCACATCATGACTCCACTCCCTCAGTGTGTTTGCTCACACTCAGATAAAAAGATCCATACATCAAGCAGTCCTGAAGTCCTACTCGCAATACTGCTGAGAAACCCTGAGTTTCTTCCTGTGTTTGCTCAAGGTTTACATTTATCTATGCCTCCAAATAATCAATCCAAAGCAGCATGCTTCTGCTAGCAGCTACATAATTTCATCTAGGTGATCAGTCGCGCAGAGAAGCCTGAATTTTGACAGAGAACATGAAAGCTTGTATATGCCACAACTTTCAGTCGCAGCAGAAGGAAACCATTCAGTCCCAGGCAGCACTGTCAAAATTTCGCGTTTCTCCACCAGAAACGAGAGCTTCCTTGGGACCCGATGGAAACGTGCGCAGCGTTTGCTGCTTGAACCCCTACCACATGAACGCCAAGCTCTCTATTTGCCTGTGTGCTAACCAGATCAGAGACAAACGTGTCTCTGTGACAGTCTGTGTGTTTTTAAGCTCGATCAGTACGTGCTGTCAGCTAGGAGGCGGCTGTGGCTGCCTCACAACACTGACAGGAGGGTATTTAGACGGGCCGCCCTGAGGGCCCCGCCGCCCGCCCCCCGAGCTCGGCCCGACGCCGTCCCGGCACCGTACCCGCTCTTCCCCGCCAGCACCGCCCCACCTCCGGCGTTACGGGCGACGACCCGCGGGGGGCGGCGGGCGGGGACGGCGACGGCGACAGGGACAAGGGCAGGGACGGGGACGGAGACCAGTCCCCCCAGTCCGCGCCGCCACGCCCGGCGCCAACCCCCACCGCAACCCAGCGCCACCGCCGCCATTTTGCCTCGCCAAAGGCTCGGAGGCTTTCCCGCAGCGCCTCCTGGGAAATGTAGTCCGGCGAGCGCAGTGGCTGCTCGGAGTGGCGGGCGGGGGAACTACAACTCCCAGCAGCCCCCGCGCCTCGGCTCCGCCTGAGGGGGCGGTAATGGCGGGCGGCGGTCTCGGCGAGGCGAGGCGCTGTGTGCTCCGTCAGCCCCTCAGTGTAGGGGAGCCGCGAAGGCCTCGCTACAGCACAGCTGGGGAGGGGGAGCCCCACGCTGCGCACCCATGCCCTGACACGCTGATTTAAAAAAAAAAAAAAAAGATGCTTTATAGTTGATGTTTCCCAAATCATGGGCATCAGACATCACCTGCGTTTGCCTAGCTTGTTTTCTGTCCCTAATACGATACCCTTCAGTTGCAATCCTGGACCTTAGCTGTGTATGTAGAGCAGTGATGTCCAGTCCCTGGAGGGCCCGAGAATGTTATTGCTGTACAAATACATGGTAACAAGGATCACTGCCCAGAGAATAGGCAAGTATCTTAGATGCTGTTATGCAGCTACATCAAACAGACAATAGGATTAACAACCTTCTGTCCTAAACCACAGGCCTGTGGAGCTTAAATGGGAATGTACATTAGCTGTTGCTTATGTCATGTTTGCTGTATGTCAGATACTGATAATAGAAGCTAATCGGTCACAAACGTGTGAGTAAGACTGATTCCTTCCAGCAGAGGACAGTGGTGCACATAAGCACTTGACAGTGTCTTACTGCCTTTATGCCCTTTACTCTCAAATGTGAGATGATGAGGAGTTTAAAATAATGTGGAAGATAATTCATTCAACTAAGAATGCTCAAAAACATCTGTCCCACAGTACCAATTCTCTAATATATTTGTATTTTAAATGAGTCAAATTATCAGCTCTTCTCTAAGAAGAATCAGTTGAGAGAAACCGTCAGCAGACACCGATCTACAGTTATTTGCACCATCTAGTTTAGGGATATCAGTTTGTTATTTTTCTTTGCTTGAAGAAAGTTCCTTCTGTTATGCTCAAAGCGTGACCAAGACAAAATTCCTTTGCAGTAAAGAACTGGCCACAGGTGGTCTTGGATACTTTGTGAAGAGTGGAAGAACACTGGTGTGTCCTGTTTCCTCCTATCCTATCATGGAGTTCCCTGCATATGAGTTACCCTAATATAACCCCTGTATAGCAGTCTTTAAGCCAATGGAATGGGTAAGATTTCTTGATAATTTTGATATGAGGAAAACCCTGTGGTTTTTTCTACATAGCTCTACACCTATGCAATGTAATGTGAAAACTATTTAATATTGAAACTTTAGTATATTATTGTTATTCCTATAACAGATTCGTTCATTTACCAATTTTCTTCCATGAGCACTGTATTTAATTATTATTTGATACTTTGAAGGGATTGGCAGATTGTTTCAACCCAGCTATGAGGATGGGTTCTGAGTTTAACTCTAAAATGTTTTTACTGGTGTACTAATGGTAAGTTTGGGATTATTTTACTTTCTTTTAAGCCTGTTATCCTGAAGTTTTCATAATAATCATATAATCATATTTTCATAATAATAATGTAGAAGTTTTCATAAATAATCACTAAGAAGTTAAAACCTTATGAATATTAAAATCATGTTACTTAAAGCCTTACTCTGCCTCGGTTGCACAGACTTCTGCCCTTTGTACATATTATTTAGAAAGCAATAGAAAATACAGATGGGTTGAAATGTCCTTTCTACATCCAAAACTATTCCCCTGGAACTTTTAGCTATATGGGTGTTGTCTTATGTAGAGAGGAAGATTGGAAAGTGTCATTGTTTATGATTTAAATTGCCTCCATGCTATTTTAATACCCTTTCTAGAAAAAATCCCATTAAAAAACCCTCTTTCTTTGAGGCCTCATGCCAGTGACCAAGAAGATAATAAATGAAAGCTCACACATCCATATACAGGAAGCTGATCAATCACAGACAAGCAGGGAATAATTGCCTTTCCCAGCAGCTTACTCAGAGTTAGGAAAAGCTACAGATTTGTTCCTTATGTACCCTGTGCAGCAGCCTCTACTTTGCAGTGTGTTTATACATCATGCTGTGGCTTGGAATAGGAAACTGTCTTCAGCACTGCATAAAGATTGGTATGATGATAGTTCAGTACTGACTATGTAGACTTCTGTCTTAGAGAGGGTATATCCAGAGGACACTTTGCTCTGACTCTGATTTTCTTACTACTTCAGGAATTTAACCAATGTCTGAGAGGAAAGTGTAATTTTTTAGAGGACAAAAGCCCAACAGCTTATCGTTTAAGCCATAAACATGCAGTCTGTCCCACTTATTTGAAAGAAGATCCCTCTGAATTTCAGTTTATAAGGTCTGAACTCTAAATGCTGCTTTCTTGCAAGCCACGTTTAGTATGCATGCTTAGTCTTTTTGCAGGCTGTAAGATATCCTTTTGGAATAGCAGGGAATGGGGTATTCAGTGTGGGGTGTTTGTTAGATACTTCACAGGCTGCCTGCAGCGTCGTATTTCAGCATATGAAATAAGGAACAAGCAGGAACCCCAGTTAGATTTTGAAGTAGAGGGTGCGCCTTTTTGCAGAGTAGAGCTGTAGCCTTATCAAATAAGCAGATGTTGTTTGACAGAGGACAGTGATGAAGAGGGTTGTTAAGTTTAGAAGCAAACTGTGGTAAGGGATGTTTTCAAGCTTTTAGGCTCCTAATGTCACCTGTGTACCTTGAAACCCTTTTGTTTATTCTACAGGTATAAAGAGAGAAATTTTCTTCTTTTTCTGCAACTTTTAACTAATAAGAGCAATGATTTTCCGTTAGGACTATTGGTTCAGTTTGTCAGTCTACCAATAGTGAGAAATGATAATTAAAACAAAACAACACCACCTCCCCTTGTAGTTGAGAAAAGGGTATTTCTCTTGAACTCAGGAGACAGTATTAAAGGAGCTAATACAGTTTGCTCATATGATCTGCTGAACATGTCCATGTATGCATGCATTACATGATAGATAGGGTGATACACGGGGCCTTGTATCGAAGTATGTTAATGTAAAAATGGTATCAATTTTTATTGGCAAACAGGTAGTGCCATTGTATTTCATAAAAGCATTATTGCTTGGAATTTAAGGGCCAGACATAGCTCGAAGAAAAATCACAAGAAAAATTTACACGTTTCTGTTAAACAATAATGGAAGTTGAAAGTAACGTGCAGATACTAACAGTTATGTAGAAGGTGATTTCATTGTTCCTCAGAGGCTGCATGACAGGATAGAACCTGTATCTTTGGTTCAGTGATGAGAACCTCTTACACTATGGCTCTCCTGAACTGATTTTCTCATTTTTTGTCTTGCCTGGCAGTGCTGCAGCGAGCAAGTGGCTGCACCTGTGGTTTGAATCAGGTGTTGGCAGTCTGGTAACTAGTGCTTTGGTACATTGTATGCGGTTTGGTTCAGGGCACTGAATTGGAAGCAGAGTGGCTATTGGGCTTATTGTGCTTGGGGACCCTTGCAATCCATTCTTCAAAGGCAGCATTTGTTTGAGAGGCTTCAATGCTACTGATCGTCTTATGGTGAGTACTATTGCAAATCCTGCCGTCTAATCAAATTGTTTTTGCAATGTGAAATTCAGTTATTGCAGGTGTAACAGATTTTTTTCCCCAGTATATTTTTACCGTATTGGTGTTGATTTTTGACAAAGATTTTAAAGCTTGGTTATGAGCCTATGGTACTTTTGGTATGATTTCCAGCATTCAGGGTTTCATTTCATCTAGGTGGAAATTTGTATAATTTACTGCAAGGGCGATCACTCCTTTTGGTTTGGACACATTATAAAATACAATGTTTTCTAAGTGTTTTAAGTTGTAATATAGTAGTTATATTAAGCTTATGTTTAGATACAATTCAGTTTATAGGGAACATGTTTTGTTGCTGGTAGTGCTTTGTCGTTGTGTTTTTTTTTTTTTAATAGTGTGTTTTTCAAGTAATGGGAACTATATTTGGAAACAACAGAGTCTAGGCTAAAGAGTCCAAATTAAATAAAAGTTCATAAAGTTATCACGTGGCTCTCATGTATATATTGCCTGATGGAGCACACAGAAGAAAACGATAATATTTCAGTTGATTTTCAGCTGACTTGTATGTTCTTTAATTGTATTGGCACCGATGTGAAAGTCCTTTAAAAATGTCTTCTGAGGCTGTGTTTTCACTTTGGCCTTGTTCTTTACTGCGTGCTTTCTCTCTACTTCATTTAGAAGCGAGACTAACTTATCCGTGTGTTTAAGTGCTTTTTTTGGCATAGCATTTTTTGTGTATTCTGTCTTTTTCCCCCGTGTGCATTTTCCAATGAAATTTCAAGGAACTGTTATGCCTGAGGCCTGTTACTTCCTAAATTAAGAGCAACAACTCTTGTTTCAGACTATCTGTGACTTTATACGTAAGGTCAGAGAGATAATATTTCAGTAGCGTATGGTTTCACATAACTAGTACTAGATCAAGAACTTTCTCTCTTAACCCCAGGATAAGGGAAGGAATTAAGTACTGTTGTATAAAGCACAGGACTAAATCCTAATCTGCTGTTTCTGAAGGTAGCATGATGTAGCCGCTAGTCAGAAGTATTTAGTTTTAGACAAAGTATACCTTCCAAAATGCACTTGAGATATAGATTGTCTGTTCTGGTATCCTTTTAAATTATTTTTGGCTTCAATTTCAGGGACTCATTTATAACATTCCAGCTGACAGCCTCACCCCAGGAAAAAATAGACACAAAGATCTATGTTAAGTTTGCTAAAGAGCAAAAATTTCAGTTGAACAGTCAAATCAGGAGTATGTATCTAAGTGTTTTCACTGACTAAGAGAAGGCATTAATAATCAACAAAACCTTCAATTACTAGTGACTTTTTCTATCACGAAAAAAAGTGAAGGAACTGTTTGAAAGAGTTGTCAAGCAACATAATGCTTGCAGTAAGCCAATTATAATAATGACTTTAGTCTAAAATTAATTTTTTAATCAAAACCAGTTTAAAGGTGGTCTCAATTGTTGAATCCTGTTAAGGCTCTGTTTTCAGAGAGGGATTTTCTTTAAAATGTGGGATTATTTATAAGTTGAATATATTTTAGAAGAAAATGATATTCCACAGCCTTAGCACAGTGCTTTGAGTGACTGCCTTTGGTGTTGTTAGCGGTAAGAACTGCTTTTATTGCCTGAAGCAATAAGGATGTGAATTAAAACTGTTCTCTAGATAGAACTTTGATTAATTTCTTCTATGCTTTTAGTGCAGTACTGTACATGAAGGGGAAGGAGTGAAAATATTGCAGGTAGATACTCAAAAGCTTTGAATAAAGTTCCACGTCCTCACGTGAGGCAGCCCTTGGCTCACCTTGTTTTCATGCGATAACACAGACAACGGTTTTGCTTGTTTAGAGTTGATTTTTAAGAAGTGGTTTATTCACTTATTTTCAAGACTTTCTATATTCCTATACATTGCCTTTGACTGTTTACGGCTGTGTGTTGTCATGCATCACCCAAGTGGGCTCAAAGAACCCAGGCTGAAAGCCCTCATCCTGCAAGACATAATGTCTTTACACTTTGATGTAAATAAATTTTTACTTCTATAGTTGCATCGCTGTCCTGAGTTCCACACAAAGCCTGTAGCATTTGAAACAATCACATTTATCTTCTGCTTTCTTGGTAAGTGACAAGAATGTTGACTATTTTTCATTATTATTTTCTCCATCTGTATTGTATTTTGGCCATACCTTTGTGCTTGGTAACTTTTCTGATACTGAATTAAAAAAACGTAAGCGTTTCTTCCTCTTGTGAGTGAAAAGCGAATGCCAGTGCCCTTCCTTGAAATTATTCATCCATTTCACTATTTGAATAATACTTATTCCTGTACAAACTTCCAGTGTTCCATACTGAAGTGATGAGTGAAATATAGAAGAAATGAAGTACCACTATGTAGCAGATTAAGTGGAGAGACACCCCCCCCCCCTTTTTTTTTTTCATCTCCATTTCCCAAGACTCAAAGGCTGATTGCTTATTAATCCTGGTCATGATTTCTTCATGGACCTGGTACAGATAGTCTTATTCACAGGCATTAATTGAGAGCTTGTAATCAGCGTCACATTGTGACGACATGGAGAAATGAGTCCCTTTGGGTACAAAAGAGGGCAGAACACACAGAAGCAGCTCAAACTTGCTTCCCATTCTGTTACTTACATATCTAGTGTCCTAACAGAAAGGACTGCTACCGAAGTTGAATCAAATATTTAATCCTGTGTTGTTTGTTCTGTCCATGGGGCACCATCAGTTCCTGCTGACTGGTTTGAACTGCTGTTCACCAGTATCAGATCTATTTCACACAGACTGCAGACTGATCAAAAGATGGGGACAACCAGAATCTTTTTTTTAATATCATTTTGAACTAGGGACCTGGCTGCCAATGGGATACTTTGGCCCACAATGAATACTCTCAAGATGGTGTTTTATACAGATTGCGTTGAAGTGGGCCTGTCTTTCGGTTTATTCTTTAGAAAAATTATGAATAATTGTTCAGTCTTGTATCCAACAGCTGTATTAAAGCAATATATCCGTATAAAATATATGGATAATAGAATGCTTCTTCTACTGTTGTTTTAAAGGTATGGTGAAGAATTAAGTGCTGCTGTTGTCATCTTCCCCCCCAGTCATCTCAGATTTGCCCTTAAACTTCCAATTACAGAAGTGAAATTCTCTCTGTAGAAACTTTTATTAACCTATCAGTCAGTAACTGCTGTGGGACTGAGGTGCTTTAGCTTCAGAAACTGATTAATAAATTGCAGTCTGAAGCCAGAATGTAAGAGATGCTGTGTGCTTTGCACATATTGCATCAATGGCTCATTAAGCTTTAATAAATTGGATAATCTTTGAAGTTTGTATTTCTTCCTTGCCTTGTCCAGTATAGCGGTGTGTGCAAGGAATTCAGTACAAACCAGCAGCAGCACAGTATAGCCTGACTGTGTCAGAAGGCTGCTTCCATAGACCTTGTTAAAACAAAAACTCTAAGGGAATTCAGCAAGAGTTTGCAATGAGCAAAGTGTTTGGGATTGATCCCAAAACTTTTGTGAAAGCAAACCCGAAAGAGTTAGCATGTGTTAGACAATTGAGATAATGTCTTTGCCTAAGGTACTTTAGAGACCAGCCTTTCTAGCTTTGCCATATGCCCTTCTTCTTCTCAAAGTATCGGCATTTATAGGATGGTAGCAGGGCTTTCTGTCTATAAAGTAGTCTGAAATAGTATTTCCTTTTTTCCTTTTTCCAATGCTCACAGTAGTGGCCTTAGCAGCTGTAATAGCATGTGCATGCATTGCTGACTTTTGTTCTAACGATACCTTTGATCTCTTCTTTTTCTGCTACCATACACATTAAAGCAACGCAAGTGATTCCATCAGGGCAGTATCACTGTGAGGAGAAGTGATATTCCGTGTCACTAGACAATTCGTGCGTTGTGTTGAATGTACAGAAGGAGGCCAGGAGTGCAGTGGTAACCATGTATTGGAAGGCTATGTGATATATCTGGCCTCAACAGCACACTTTGGATTGCTGCTTGCTATGTTACTGAGGTGGAAATTTAGTGAGATACTAGTTTGAATATACAACTGACTTTTCCATGGATGAAAGAAATGCACATATGTATCAAGAGATTTTCTTTTTCCACTTATGATCTCTGTCTCATGGTACTAGACGGGAAGTATCTAATTTGGGGAGCATTTTATTACCACTATATGAGTCACGCAAAATTTACTGTTTCTTCTAGGTCCCAAGACTGAGAGATTTAACCTCTTCTTGGAATCTGCTTTCCCAAAACATGTCTCTTGTCTTCTTACAATGTTCTGAAATGCCCAATTAAGCATTAACAGGGGAAAAAATATTTTGTTTTAATTTGTCCATTTGTTCATGTGTTGTTTTTTTTGGTGGCCATCTTTAGTGATTGCCAGCCACAAAGGACAGGAGCAGCGCAACAAGATGTGCTCTGAGATATGGACATATTATTTAGGTACTTAGTGTTAGATAATGCAAAGCAGCTTATTCCCTCGATGTATAGGGGGTAATCTACCTTCCATGGTAGTTACCATGTGAATTCTAATGTCTTGTAATTACAGCCTTGCTTCCCTAGTTTGTGATCATATTTACATATGTGATCATATTTCTTTCTCAATCACTGAATGTCTCCAAGTTTTAATAGTTGCTTGCTTCCTTTGTATAAAATAGAAAATGGATTTTTAATTTAAACAAAGCCATATGTTTAGTCAGGAAGATTTTACTCTAACTTGAGAAGGAAGAAGGAGAAAACTTTATTGGAAAAATACAGGCAGTCTATCTGCTAACCTCTTCTGGACTGAACACAATATGAATTTTTGTCTCTTTGGACCAAAATGTGCTTGAGAGATTTGAAAATGCATGGTAGTAGCATAGTAAGTAAACAGAACATTGCAAATGTATCTTCAAAGGCCAAGGAATAGCTTAAATACTATTTGAAATTGTGGTTGATATAAAAGATTTCCAGTTGGATCTTGTATAGAGTAATTACTTTTGACAAGTTAATTTTGCAAGTGTCCAATTAAGCTATTCATTCATAGCTTCTCTTCACAAAGAGGCTGTATTCACTTAGATGTGAATTTCTACTGTGCGCCCAAGAACTGATCCAAATCTGCACAATATGAATTCATTTAAAGGGCAGCTCTTCATTTTGAGAGTTTGAAAACCTAACTCTGGATCACAAGACTGGCTTAAAATATTTTATTTTGTGGGTTTGTTTTTAGTAGTAGTAAGTGTTAATTTCTTAATTACTTGGCTTCTATTCAGTCTCTTTAAAGCCATTGAGATTCATATTCTCAGTCCTTCTTTAAATTCACTTTAATTAACAATATGAAATCAAATTTTAGGGGTCTGCTTTCTCAAGAAGCCCCCAAACTCCCAAAGCTGTGACTTTAAATGGAATAAATCAATATCAAAATATGTGTTAGAATTAGAAAAGACAGAACTACTAACTTTGTAGAAATGTTAAAGTAAATAATTATGGAGTGTCCTATCTTTGAGACTGCAGGACGGCACCTGGTATTTTCAGTTGATAATGGAAACTGTTGATTCACTGCTGTTGATAGAAGTGGAAATAAACCAATACAAGAGCATACTGTGATTATTCAAAAGGTTCAAGGCTACCTGTAACCTGCCACAATCAATCAGGTGGTTGGTTTTTAGGAGTGAACTAATTATATGCATTAAAGATAGACTTTGGCCTCTAGAAGCTTTAAAAAAATAAATATAAATTAAGTATCCAGTGCTTATCCTCTGAGTGAGCAGTGCAGGATTAGGGAACTGCCATGCAATTAATCAGGCTAGTGATTATACCAGGCTGAAAACTCAGGGGACCAAATTTATTAGGCCCCAGGCAGGTAATTTACATGATCTGCCCTGGTATTAGTGAGGTGAATTCAACAAGATGTATGATAGTGCTGGTAGTTAGTGTTTCACCTTAGTCATCTGTCCTGTTTTTTCGCTTGCACAGAAAGGTCTCTATTGGTAATGGACCAGGTCAAACCATAACTGAACCTTTATGGTTCTTTGCTGCTGACACAGAAGTTTGTAGGTTGCTGTTCTAAATCCCTGTGAGGGGGAGAGAAGCATGTTCAGCACAGACATGGCAGAAAACCTGGACTAACTTTTCTGGACTTTTTTTTTTTTTTATTTCTTGCATTACTACCTTCAGAGAGACACTGAATGCCACCCTCTCACCCCCCAGTTAAGTGTATGAGCGTGCTCACAGACTGGGTACCTACGTGGCTGTTTACAGTTGAGACTTAAGTACTTGAATTCTCTAAATTCCTTTGTCTGTTTTGAAACTTAAGCTATAAATGGATCTTGGACAACAGGTTTCACACAGGGATCTAGATGTCAGGCTGTATCATCCCCCACACATAGTCTGGATTAATTTCATATCTGTTCTGCAACTCTCACGTTGACACCTGTTTGAACACAGAAAAGCCTGGCTTTCCCTGCATCGCATGAAGTCACTCAAGTGAGGGAAGGGGGCGGGCCAGGCCAGAAGAGTGCATTTTGGGAAAGACAACTGGAAGTTTTGAACATGTATTTGATTTCTAGGAGTGGCAGGGGAGTCCAGTGGCTTTATCACCAGTTTTGTCAGTGCCACCGAGGAAGTGTGTAAGCAGCAGAGATTGTATTTCCCCAACTCTATTAGCTCGCCTTTCTCAGAAGCTCTGCAGTCTGGAGGAGACCCTCCATTATAACTTACTGAGTGGCTAAGGAGGCCACAAAAACCTCTCTAATGTAAACCTTTTCTCGAGTTCATGTGTATCGTACAGATTGCTATTTCAGCACCATTGACCTTGGCTTCCTAAATGTGGCTCGCCTGATGCTATTTATCTATCTACTCATTGAATAAATAATAAAAAGAAAACTCAGTATTTGTATGCTGGGATGTTTCTCTGAGATTAATTTTATAAGAGAGCTGAAAATCACTTTATATATAGGCTTTAGTATCCAACTCTGGGAATTATGTAGAGGATAATAGTAATATAAATCTCCCATCCAGATTTTACAGCATTGTTTCTACATTTTTTTTTTTCCAGCACAGTTACAGTAGGTCTGGGTTCAAGTTCATATTGTTTCCTCTTGCATCATGGCTTGCTTCTATATATGAGAAAATAGCTACAAAAAGCTCAGTGTTCCCGGGTATGCCTCTGACCCCTGTTTTGGTGCAGATAATGTGATAACTCCTGACTCTTCATACAAACAAATACCAGTTTGGGTATAATTATCCTTAGCTGAAGCAAGAAAGCTTCCCTAAACTCTATTCTGAGGACAGGAAAAACAGCAGCAAACTCCTTGTGGTCTGAATTTCGGTAATGATAGAATTCAGGATGCATAATAAATGTATTTGGGGGGAGAGGTGCTTCAAACAAACATTAGACCTTGAGGATTTTCCAGGTAGAAAAACACATTCAGATTTGACACAGCCTTCTTAAGACTGCACTAAGTTGGTGTGGGAGCTGAAGAGGTGGTGAAGTTTTTGACTGAGCATTATTAAAATAAAGCTCAGTTTTAAAATAAAAAGTAATTTTTAAAAAAGCTCAATATTAAAATAAAGCATTTGGTGTCCAACAGGTGTTGGCAATGAATGACTTCAGAAAATCTGGTTAAGTTCAACTTAAGCTACATCAAAATGTAATTTAAAACCAACCTGATGTTCTTTTAAGTTATATTAAAAGTCAAACTGCTTCTCGACAGCCGTATATGTCAGCAAAGTACAGGAGTGGCTGCATTTTCTTCCTGTAATTAGTGGTAGCAAAGAGAATTGTGGTGTGGATTTGGCACCGCATTTATTGCCAATGTAACAATTCAGCTGTGTATCGCATGCTGGCAATTGTGTGTTTGGATTTCTAGATTCAAGCTCTGAAGCTTTCGGTTTCAGTGTTTATTCAAATATTTCTTAAATATGTCATTAGACGTTAATATACTCAGACTGCTTCATATCTTATATCACTGCGCTAGTATTTCACTAATTAATCTTCATTTCATTAGTTATATGCATTAGTGTAGGCAAGCACTCCAGGCTGGATTCATTGTCCATGTAATATGTGGTACAATGATTTAAATACAGGAAAAACTGCTCTCTAGGGTATTTAAATGAGGCAGGAGCATAATTTACATATTAGGACAAATCAGGATTAGCCGAACAGTGGATGGTAACCAATTCAACTAGGCTGTAATGGAGGTAAAGGGCAAATGTAGTCACAGAGGAATGTGGTTTATTGAAATGTGTGTATACGTGGGCCTTTAAGAAAATTCCTTAGAATATCGTAAGTAAATGTTCTACCTGTTCTTCCCCTATTCCGTAAGAGGGAAGCAAATGGCCTCTAAGTCTGACCCAGTCTAAGTATAGTCACCAAGTGGTCTAAACTAAGGGCAGACAACTTTGACTCTATCTACTGTCTTGTCCGCCCCATACCAGAAGTAAACACCACCTCTTGTGCAGCAGAGAATGAGGCAGGTGTCTGTGCTTTGGTGTATTAGCACAAGCCACAGAAGAGTCTACATGTGTTCAGATGTGCTGGACTGTGAGAAGAGCTGGCTGAGGCACCGTCATGGTTTTGCTGTTCTGCCTGGGCTTCTACGTAGGCTGCTTGTAACTTATTCCAGCAGTGGAACAAGCTATTCACTTGCTCTTTGCCTTGGCATAGCTGTGCGAAACTAATGGCACACTCATCCTTTGAGTTCGGTGAGACTGAGATGTAAATTACTATTCCTTATGTATATGTTGTCTAACTCTGTCCTTCACAAGAATAGATGAGGTTCCAGAGGCTGATAGCTGTGTCTGTGCTGCATTGTGGAATTTCTCAGTGGCACAAATAGTCCTATAAGATTTCACGTTAATGAGGACTGGTCACTCAACAGGACACACAAATCTTAAAACATTAAACAAAGCAGTAAAAGCCTATTGCAAGATTATTTTTTTCCTAAATAACATAAGTACTAATCTAACTATAATATTGATTAATTTATTGTGTTTGTCCTGTATACTTGCATCAAATTTCATTACATTCATAACTACTGGAGCCTGTAGCCATCCTGGTGGTTGTTGGTTCTTCTTGGAAGATAAATAACGTAATGAAGCTAAGAGGTTAAACGATACAGTGGTACAATACCTATTTTTATACAGATGAAAAGAACCAGAGACCCATGTGCAATGCTTCAAATAATCCTGTTCTTTATTACTAATGAACTTGCCCCATTTGCTCTGTGCTTATTAATGTTACTGTGTTACCCATTAATAATGCTTTTCATTAGCTCCCTTTTATCACTTTCTCCTTCCACAAATAAATATTGTAATTGTTGCTAAATCATGTGTAAGGGATGAAGATAGTTAAACGTTTCTGAAAAGACAGGTTATTTTAGCATGCTGTGATTATTTGACAAGTGAACACAGAGACATATTATAAGCAGGCAGATATTACGGTGTTGATGCATTGTCATTTTTGAACTTCATTTTCTTCATTTTGGTTCCTAAGCATAATTAGTATGTGCATGTATGTGTCAGGTGCAAGAAGATATATATGTCTGTCTAGAATTCACACAGCTTTTAAAATTTTTTGGAAGAGAGAAGGGAAGCACAATAAGCTGTACAGCTTTGATGTATTGCTTCTCAGCTGCAGTAATGCTTAGCTTTGATTTAACAAGAAAATTCTCAAGAATTTACCAGCTCTCAGGAAATCGTACAGAGGATCACACTCCCTAAATTACTACTTTGGAATACTTTACTTCAAAATACTTCCTTCGTAGAAGTTCAGGTATTTTCTTCTTTTCTTTAACCAGCAGAAGTTTTCCTGTCTTTTTTTTTTCTGTCCTCAGACCTGCTTACAACAACTTTTAGTAAGTGAATGACTGCTTGGGCTATCCTAGGCCAGAAAGCAGAGACAGACTAGTATGGGTTAGATGCTACAAAACAGTTTGAAAAGAAAGAGGGTATGCGAAGAATCAGGAATTATTCTTGGATCACAAGAAGTTGTCTGTGCCAGTGTTTTGAAACAGGATGAACTACACTGATGTCATTCCTGACAGGTGTCTAGCCTCAAGGACCTTCACTGCCTTTACTAATGGAAAACTTCTATTACCTAACATGAGTCTCTTTTTTTGCTGTGACTGAGACTAAAAAGAGATTTTTAAAGCTAAATAGTCCTTTTTGTCTTTCCTATTATCTGATATTTTTTTAGATCTCTGATCATTGTTCTTCCCTGAACTGCCTCCAAGTGGTCTGTTTTTGCTGAAATGTGGTGCCCAGATGTGAATGCATAGCTTAGCTGATGCCTTACTTGTGCTGGATAGTTTTGCCACTTTTGTCTTTCAGCTTGTATTTGTTTATGCATACAAATGGTACATCTGCTTTTCTTTTTGTGCGGTACTAAAACAAGGAAACAAAAACTATTTAACTCATGTTTGTGATCCCATGGAACCAGCAGAACTGATGCTAGGCATGCTGTTCCCCATCGTGTGCTTGACTAGTTAATTACTCCTGTCAGAGCCTATGAGCTTGTGATTCTAACGCTTTCCAGTTACTAGTAGAAGTTACGTAGTTTTTCTTAAACAGATTAATTGTTCTGCTTGAGAGAAAAAAGTTTAGTTCCTTCCCTGTAAGAGAAAGTGATTGCAATACAGAAAACTTTTTTAATGATGGTAATTGAAAAAATGAGGTGGTGAGTCAGTCTTCTCCAGGGGATTTTTTGGAATGTAATGCCATTGTAGCCCATTTGACTTATCAGTTGCACATCATGATTTTTTCAGTAGGGTTTTTTCTTTTTACCTTCACTGAATGAGTTGGAAGAGGAGACTTGTTTTGAAAATGTACTTTTGCAAATGTACAATGGTGTTGCAGTCAAAGGTGGTGATCACCTCTGGAGCAATGGCTTATCCCGTCAGTTCTAAAATTCTGTTACAACTTCAGAAATGTATAGGATTCAGGGTTTTTTTTAAGGTAACTTTTCTGCCATTTAATTTTCATAATGATCCCTTATAGCACTGAAATCAGAATGTACATTTGAACGTTAGAATATGCATGTTTGTAAAAAGCTGGTTTTAAGGAGAATCAATCCTTTGCATGGAAAACAACCAAAAGATGGAAATGGCCAGGGAAGGGTACTTTCATGGACTGGAGTATGTGCAGGAAAGCAAGCTCTGTCCATGTGACTTGGGCAACTGAACTGTGTATGATAAGTAGGCTATCAGACGACCCCAGTCCAAAGTTCCTGTGATATCTTTAGTCAGCCATGATTACTAGACTGTGCTATAGATGGAAAGGAAATGACTTCCTACCTGGTCATAACATGGACTTTATTCTGAGCATCAACTTTAGCAAGAGAAAGAAGAGCAAGTCTTCAATCCCCTTAAATAGGCAAATAAAATAAGAATTAAGGAGGAAGGTCTGAAGTTGTGCCAGTTGTCACAGGAGTGTGGGAACTGATGAGAACTTAAAAGGCTTTCTCCTTTCTAATTAAGTTAGGCATTTCCATCAGCATCCCTGGTCTCTAAAAAGCTGTTATTTCAAGGCCTCCACAGGGACCAAGATGTGTGACATTCTTCACCACACAGATGATATGCAAAGAGGAGACGGTGATGCGAGATCCTGAGACTATGATGTGGGTTAATAATATTTACTGCTATTTTTGTGATCCTGTGGATTTCGTGAAAAAGAACTATAGCTGTTGTGAAGTTTTGGTGACTAATTTGCTTATATTGTCTTGTAATTGCAACAATAAAGATTAAGGTGAGATGCAGTAAACTGCCCTAGTGATGATTTTTAAAGCACCATCTGTGGCCTGATACTTCTGGGTCTGTAAGAGTGGTATTGTTCAGAAATCTGTTGTGTGGCGTACAGGTGGTTCATTCTGCTTGTGCCTGCTAATCAGCAGTAGCCTGTGTTGGTGGGGGATTCCTCCACAACGAAAGATGATGATACTTGTCATTGTTTTTGGAGCAGAAGTGCTTCCCACAGGCTATAACATAGTGTTTTATTTTGATTGTCAATTTCCCACAAGACTGCATTTCCTGAAAAAGGCGAACAATTAACCAAATGCTCGTTATTGGGCTTCATGTATTTGAACACAATCTGATATAATTGATTCAATCCCACTAAGTAGCATGCGATGATGTTGTTATTTTAGGTGCACTGTACAGGGGAAATAGTGGAAAGAAGAACTCCCTTACGTCATGTCCTTATTTTGTGACCTTCGATCATGACCAATCTGTGTTCTTCAACTAAAAACAAAACAAAAAACCCTTAATCCCGTAAGAATACATCCAGGATTCCCTGAAGGCATCACTCAAAGTTGATGTAAGGGAATCCACATTTAATTCGTATACCTTTCGCCACTCAGCTCCTTCAGTTAGCTTTAATTCATTCACTGGGCCACAATAGGCAAAAAGTAATTGCCTGTTCTTTGCCAGTTTTACAAGCAGGACGTTACAGGGTGGTAGCAGAATAAAAGGAAAAAAAAAATACTACTTTACTCCAGAAGATTTGAAAGAAATCTTACCTTTTACAATTATTTTTAAAGGGGACGGTAGAGTTTTGCAGTCAGTATTTGTTCGTGTTGTGATGGTGAGAAATACCACCAAGAAACATATGCTATGCCATCAACTGAACCTCCCAGGACCTTAAATTAGCAGGTGCCCTTGTAGGAAACCTGCCACTAGGAAGGCAGATAAAACCTCAGAGGGAAAGTAAACTTTTAATGCTGTAAATTTTACTTCATTGCTGTGCAGTGGCTGTACTTCCTTGCCAGTCAAGCTGGTATCCCATCGTACAGTTGTCCATGTGAAAAGAATGTGCTAAAGTACCAGGCTGAGCAGGAGAATTGAGATATGAGCACTCTGTGGCCCAGTCAGAGCTTTCACACAGTGTGTGTTAGTGTGGTACGTGGCTATATTGTTCCTGGTCATCCCAGATCTCACTGTCTTGTAGCTTTGGCATTTGGCATGGCTTTCGTTTGGAAGAGCAATACTTTCTTCTATTGATTTCGCACCTGTCACTAGTGTGCACTTACTAATTTGTAGTATCAGTAACATAAATGTATTATTATCAAATATTAATGGATGGAATTTTACTGCATTAAACAAAGGATGAATATTGATAGGAGCTTTAAAGACATTTCTTCTAGTTTTGACCGTTTTGTTATTTACAAAGAACATGTACACACAGAAAGCTAACATGGTATTTGCCCAGAGCCTATTAATGACTTATTGGACATTGTACTTGTAAGGTACTTCCATTAACACTAGTTACAATTCATGTTTTATAGTGCTGGTCAGTTAGAACTTGGTTACTGAATGAAGCAGTTCAGTGATGAATGATTACTAAGCAGAGCACATCTAAATTCAAAAGATGGTCTAGAGATGGAGTGTACCTTCATGTTTGTAGAAGTTTTGCTTTGTCCCTTCTTTCCTTCTGCTCTCAGCAGGTAGGAACAATGCTTAGGTAAAAGTTTGTGTGATATTTATTAGCTAAACGCTAATGCTGCTTAGAAAAGTTTCCTCTAAATATCATTCTGTAGGTTTGAAGGAATCTTTTTTTCTTGGCCTGATATATGCCTCAAAGTATGCAAATGGGATAAATATATGTTGGGTCCAGATAGAAACATAAATGGAGACCTATAAAAGGACAGATTTTAGTAGAAGGTACTTGTTCACCTATGTAATTCCAGCCCCATTGTACTATTTGCAGTGCCTTTCCTTCACCTGCAAAAGCTAACTATGTATCATTTACTAGAATAGTATTTCCAGTTCCCCTTCCTTTCTGCCCTCAAGTTATATACTTTCACTTGTTTGTGCTAAAGCTTGATTCATTAGTCACTGAAATTAGTGTGCTGTTAAAAAGGTTGGATGCTGCTGAAGACTCTAACAAAAACTGGTTAAAAATTTGGAATTCGAAAAAAAAGCAGGGTGAAATGTCTTACTGGAATCTTTATTGCAGATAACCTCAGTTCACTGTGGAATAGAAACTGTGGAAAATGCATTAAATCCCATAATGGTAAGCAGTCAGTGTTGAAGATTCTGTATCACATAATTATTTGTCTTTAATCTTAAGAAATGTTTTAGCTTGTTTCAAGCGGTTTTGCTTCATTTCATGTCTTTTGCTATAGGCTTGAACCAAAATCATTTAAAGTAAATGAGAAGATAATATTTCACCTTTACATCAATAGGCTTTGGATCCAATACTATGACTCATGGAAGCTCTGTGGAGTTCTTATTATTGCGCTTGACTGATAACACAATGGCTATTCAACTAGCCAGGAATTTAAATAGATTTTGAAAAAATGAAACTTTTCTCATTTGGCATGCAATAGAAAACAAGTTTGGATTTTTTTTTAATGTTTTGCTTTTCTTTATAAAAATGTTCTGTGGGTGTGATTTGTAACGTTGCTGATAATGCAGATATACTATTGGGCAACACCTAGCTTCAGATCTGTCTGTATTTTATGTCAAGTTTAGCTTGGCAATCTTTAGCTCACGTGCACGAGCATTTTTAGCAGTCTGTAGGTCCTGTAGAATAAAAACAAGTGCAGGAAGGAGAAGCAGAAGACTTACAAATATTCAAATATAAATGTCCTCTTCAGACTGATACTGGTATGCTCAGGAAAAGCTACCTTTACTGTGTGCATACATTCCTTCTTAGAGATGCTTTTATAGAGCTTGGTTCCTGTGCCTCTGGGTTCTGATGTTCCACACGTTCATAAGCACAAAATAAATTATTTTATTGAAGGAGTGTCACTTGTCATCAGATCAGGATTCAAGACATTAACCTATTTTTATACACAGAGGGCATATGAATGAAGTCCTGGCTGTGGCAACACTCCTATTACGGCAAGAATTTGTTGTTCTTGTCTACAGCAGCAGGGTGTGTTACTTTCTTCAACTGCTGTTTTCTTTGTTCTCATTTTCTCTTGTATTATCAGTGACAAATGCTAGTGAGATATGCGACCAGCAGTCTGCTCTCTGGCTTAGGTGGTATTTTTTTGGTGGGGGAAGTGATGGGGGTGGTGGATGTGGGTTGGGTTTTTGTTGTTGTTGTTATTTTCCTTTTTAATAACTCATTAAATGTAGTGTTCAGTAGCTAGTCTGATAGATGGGATTTCAGACTTGCATTCTTCAGTCAATCTTTTTACTTCTAGGTTAGTGTTTGGAGCTCACATCAGCCGTGTTAAAGCACTAGTATCATTTTGTTCTTCAGTAGCCAATGTGAAATAAGTTACTGGTTATAGAGTAGTTTGTAATGGATGCATTGGATCATTGACCACTACTGCAGCTGTCAAGCTGGCGTGCAGGATAGCCAGGAACAGAATGGACAGTGGAAGCTTCTCTGCTTCCTCAGTCTTAGAGGAGAGATGATATAAATGGTTTTAATGCAGTGTTCTGTCTATGCTTTAGCTCTGTGTATAAATGCAGCTTCCACAGTTTTTAATGTCTTCCCATCACAAGTTCAGTGACAATTGCACTGGAACTACTGCTTATGAAATGCACAAGGTTTATGGTCTGTAAGACTTCAAACTTGGGAAGAAACCCACAAAGCTTGAGGAAAATGGAAAACCTTTCCAGGTATGATACAATCCAAGGACTGCAGTGTGACCACCTCCACTGAGTGTCATGTAGGACTGCTCATACCCACTGCACACCCAGCATGGAATTACAGTCCTGGCTTTTCTCATTCTAAGCCACTGTATAATTTCTGCACAAAGCTCCTCCTTGGTGCTTTGGAGAATAAAGTAAATGCAGCTTTCTTCTTGCTGTAATAAGAGGGGAGTATTTCAACCTTACTTAGGACTTCTTGTTATGCAGACTAATGGTTTCATTTGACCAGATCCTCAGAAATAAGCAGACGGAGGGTTTGGGACAGGTAGATTTTAAGATTTGTTTGTAGTAGTTCCTAGACCATTTCAAAATGGCCATGGGCAATACTAGTAAACCTGTAAACTTTTCACTGCACCAGCTGCCTCGAAGAACAAAGTTCCTTGTTCTGAATGCTGTATTAATTTGAGGGAAAGCACTGAACTCTGTTTCTTTGTTTGATGTAGAAAAGAAACCTGTTGTTCCAAAAGTTGCTTTGTTTTACTAGGAGGAGAGCTTTGGGGGGGAGAAAGAAGCTGAAGTTTCTGCCTCTGTTAGAATTTCATGACAGTATGTAAGCAGTTATATTTCTCCTGAGCTGTCAGTAGCTCAGTCTTCTACTTTGATTAGATCCGTGACTAAAAAAAATTACCATAATCCACTGACAGGCTTGAAGAAAGCCATAATAAGACTGATAACAATGTGTCAGTTAGGAGGCTATTATATTTTACTGCCTTACTACAGCAGACTAAAAATCTATTCAAACTTACCATTGATATAACTGGAGCCTTAAAAAAAAAAAAAATCTGCTGCCTGCCCTAGTCTTAATAATTATGCCAATGGGAGAAAGAGCTAAAATATGCACCTGTTTACATGAGAGTTTAGATGTTGCCAGTTTTACTGCAGGCATACAGAGCAGCTACAAATACAGGATCTTGGTTTTTTTTTTTTTTTTTTTTTTTTTTTCTTCTTTAAATGGCAAACTTATGAATCTGGGCTAGAAGCAAGCACAGGATGAAGAATAGGACTTTGAAATGCTACAAAATGACAGCTCAGGCTTGCAAAGTCCTTTTTGTGGCATCTTCACAGAATGTTACGTATCTAGAAAGGGAAATGTGATCTCTCCTTCATTCGCCAAACCTGTTACCTGTCATCACCTACACAAAGTTTTCGGGGTAAAACAGTGCAGGCCTAATGCTGATGGAGTTTATACTGTATTTTTTGTTAATTTCTTGGTATTTCAGTTGGAGATATTTTACTTGGTTGCTTAGATTCAGCAGGACAAAGTTTGGTGTTGACAAGAAGGTTGGTGGCATTGTCTGTCTGCACGTTGGGCACAGAGAGGGTAGCCCGAGGAATGTGTTGACCCTCAGGCATAAATTAGGCAGCTCTAAGACATAGATTTTCAATGTGCTTTTCATGTTGTCCAGTTGGAACCTTTGAAGTTGCAGATTGTGGTCATCACAGCTCGTTATATCATCTGCTACAACCACAAAGAATGTGGCTCTCTTATCTTGATATCCTTTCTAGCAATGCTTCGCCTCTTCATTGAGCTACAGAAGCGTGACTTCCCTGATTGCTCCTTACAAATCATGTTCTCTCTGCCTCTGGCCGTCTTGGCGACTCTTCTCTGGATGTTTTCAGATTCTCCTTATCCACCTGAAACTGGGCACAGATTCCTAAAGCTTCACCAGCACCCAGTAGAAGGATAAATAATAACTCTCCTTGATTTGCTGACCATTCTTCTCCTAATACAGTTGAGTATATAGTTTGCCTTGCTCATTACAAGCAAACATTTGCTGCTCATGTTCAGATTGGTGTCTGTTATGTGTCACGTTCTTTTCAACAGGGTTGAAACTTGCCCATCTGCATCCCAGTGTGTATTGGTGCATGGATTTATTCCACCCCAGGTGCAAATCTTTGCATTATTCTGGAATCTTACTGTTATTGCTTTACTATTATTGAGCAGTACAGTCCCCAGTATGAATTCCTGGCATATGGTGCTCATTTCTGACTGCCAGCCATTGGACAGTCAGTATTCTTTCAGCACAGCAGTGCAGCCTGCTTTCAGCCTGCCTAGGTGTTCTTTCAGCTTCCAAAAACCTTACTAGCATCTCCACAGGTTACACCCACCATTCTCCCCTTTTCCATCTAGCTAGTCATTTGATCATAGAAGGCAATTTGGTTAAGTATGATTTACCCTTAATTCCAGTGCTGGCTTTTCCCGATTACCTTCTTGTTTTGTGTGTTTTTGGAAATGGATTCTAAAATGGTGAGCTCCACAATTTACAGGGTTTCAGGTGAGAAGGTCCTCCTTATTCTTCTTACTTTTCTTTAAGACCAATAACCCACCTGTTTTCTAGGCAACAATGATCTGAACACCATAAATGTATGGTGATAAATATAAATGATGGTGGCGATTTTACTGTTGGATTGACTGAAACTTTCAGCCCCTTGAGGGCTTCAGGCTCCATTTGGTCTTGTGGGTTTGAAAACATCCAGCCTCTGTAAAAGTAGTCATAACCTTTTGCTACTCCATTGCTGACCACACTTCTCACTGGTCTTGCTAGGAACTTTGCTACAACCTCATCTTCAAACACACAGCAATCTGGGTACAAAGTCCACCTGTGAAGACTAAGGGGAAAAAAAAAGATACCTTTTGGATGTCTTTGTTATCCATTACTCAGTTCTGTTGGGCTTGTAACGCAAAGTCCATGAAATTGCCTGAGAGATTTTAATTATCTGACAATTGATGTACTTGGTAATTTGGGAACCTTTAAATAAGCTAAGTGTTTTCATTATTCTTGTCTTGTACCAGTATCTCTTCTATTCATCCATGTGACGAGTTTCATCGCTCATTTAGAGGAATTGAAAACAGTCTGTCAAAAAGATTGAAATTGTTTGCAGGTTGGTACAACCTTTAAGTCGTTATGATGTCACTAACCATTAACATAAAAGAATTTTCCACAAGTATTTAACACAGTTTCTCAACAGGGTCTGGGAAAGGAGTGGACTTTGCAGCACTCTACAGGTGAGCATCTTAGAAGTCGAGGAGAAAAAGGTCACAGCGGTTATCTGGTTTCATGTGGATGAAAAGATCTCAAGCTGCTTTTGGCATTTCCATTCAACCTTGCAGTTTTCTAGAAGAAATGAGAGAAGTGATGACTGATGGTAGTAAATTTAATAGTGAGGTCCTGTAGGGTAAGCATAGATTTATTTCTTTTAAATAGAGGAATCAATCCACCAAAAACTTTCTTGGCGTAAAGCCTAGGTAAGAGATCTCAGATGTAGGAAGCTGGCAAGTGACACTGGGGCTTTTCCCTTTGGTTTTCTTTACTAATCTGTTTAGAAAAGTTTACAAGCAGTGGGCATTGCCTACAGTCTTTTGGTTTGCCTTGGTGAGGCTCTTGTGTTTTCCGTGGGGTGATTACCAGATTCCCTGGTCAGCCAAGATTTAGCAGTCTGTTCGTTAAAGTCTGACTTTGTTTGACCACTGTCACTTCTTTCCTGACTCCATCAACTAGTTGCATCTACTGTCTCATTAAGTGCAAGATGTTTGTCTCTTGTTTCGAAGCCTCTTTACTCTCTCATACTTCCTGCGTCTCCTGCAATATTTTAGTTTATTCCTACCTCCAGTTGCCAATCACTGTAACCCACTTAACCTTTTAATACTTCTTTTTTGTGCTATGATTTATATTATGAGCAGGCCCTGGTCTGCAAACCATCTTCGTTCAAAGCCCTTCTAAAAAGTCTGTGACTACAGAAGTTTACCATTAGGTAAGCAGCTGTCTCATGCTGAGACCACTCTTCTTCATACTGCCCAATATTATCCCTTTATTTTCTTGTACTTTTCCTTTTCTTTTTTTTTTTCCTTCCTGTATATTATTTAAGTTGTCATAGTGTTTTGTGGTGTAGTGGACATATCCCTCTCTCTCCAGATGAAGGGTGCTTTGTCTTGGTTCATACAGCGCATAACAGAATGGCTTGAGTTGTGCAGGCACCGTGGTTTACACAAGCAGTGAGAGGGACAATATTTATGGCTATGGCTTTCTTTTGCATCCAAAAGATACTTGTTTGCAAACCTCCTGAAGAACAGAGGCTGCAGAAGAGAAGTTAATTCTATCTGATATTTTTTTTTTTGACTTGCATAGCATTCCAGCTGTAAAATCATAGGTGTAGCAGAGAAAAATCACATGCATATAATTTATGCTGCCTGGTCTCACTGGGAACTTTGCTACAACCTCATCTTCAAGCAAGTCAAATTCTTGGAAAGACTTAGTGCATGCTTTTGTGAAGTCATGCACTGAAGGAAACAATTGTGCAATTAATTTGCATCCCATCCCATTTTGGGCTTTCACTTGCAGGGCAACATTTTCACATCTCTGCTTCTGCATGAGCCGAAGTGCCAGAACCAACTAGTCAAATTGATTGCTACCTGTCAGTAGGCATTAGCTATTACATTTTGCAGATGCCAAGAGGAAGTACAAGTGTGTGTTGCAGCTGCAGATGGGCCACTTAGTGGAACCCCATGAAATGGAGCTCTTCTGGAAAGCATATTCCTCAAGTGCTGATTAGTCTCATGCTATTCTTTCATCTCAGCACATTAGATAAATGTTTATCAGATGTTTCAGTTTCATGACCATGCACGATGACAGTGCAAACCTATTTGGTAGATCCTTATTAGAATTTGAGTCAGTTCTTACTCCCCCATATGTTGTTCTTTAAAGGGAAGCATTTATGAATAGATGATAGATCTAAGTCTTATGCTAGATAACTCTCTTTTTGGACTAGATAGATGGCTGGTGGAAAAAGCAGATGCTCCCTTTGAAAGAGTATGCTTTAATATTCTCGCGTCCCTCCTGTGTATGCTGCTTGCTGCTTCAGAGGATTCAGAATCTAAAGCACTGATGGAATCTATGGCAATCATCCCCTGGACTATGGGCGCAATTGTAATTCAAATGAACTAATGGTAGTAATAAGATGACTGATATATTCTGTCTGTATATAATCCAGCAAACAATAACGTGATGTATTTCCTATGTTTTGACCTTTCTCTGTGGAAATTGAATATTTCTCCTTTTTTTTGAAGCAGGATGCATTTTGTTACGGCTGTATATGAACAGTATTTCACATGTTGTATCAAAGCATAATATAAACAAATGACAATGTTGTCATTACTATGCAATTAGCAGACTTCTTTCTGCTTTTGGGATTGCTTTTCTCCCTCTCTTCTTTCTCCATTCTCTTCCCATTTCCCTAGCCCCCAGGTGTTTTCCTTTGTACCTTTGAGTAGGTGTTAGGTTTTTTTTTTTTTTTTTTTGTGACTGTCACTGATTGCTTTTGGATCCAAGCACGGCAATAAACTTATTTTGGAGTATCTGAACTTAGCTCTGTCTTTTGTAGTCAATATAGAGTCTGTAGCCTTCAGTGCACGTATTCATGTATTGAAATGGAAATAAAATTCAAATGCGAATTTTGTTTTGGCTGGAATACACAGAGTCATTATTACATACTAGTTTTAATACTTACTAACCTGTGATTTTTAGGGGCTGTGACAAGCTGTGTATTAGCTCCAAGGAGTATATACTACCATCATCATAACTTTTCTCTGCTTTAAGCTACTGCTTTATTTTTCAGACTTTCTTGCACCATCTGTGATCTTGGAACAGCTTTTCTTTGAGCTTTACTCTATCACAAAGAGAAATCTGCCCACATCCTAGCCTTCTTGACTCTGCAATTAACTAGGTCTTGGGAAAGCAGTGGAAATTTCTTTATCTGTCCCTAACCTCACCAAAGTCTAAGTCTAAACTGACTTGAGTCTTGGGTTGAATATTCCAGTGCAGTTAAAAAATAGATGGAAGGGAAGAAGAGGTCCTACAAGGAAAAAACAACCTTGAAGGAAAAAAAAGATGATTGTAGGTTTACAGATGAGGTTTTGCTGTTTGAGCAAGTCACAACCCAGGAGGAGCATATACATGGGCTATAAATCACGGTTATAAATATTTTCAAAACAAGATGGGAAATCTGCTTCTGAATCTGAGTCCGTTCTGTGACATGAAATGGCCTTTAGGGTGTCATCTGGGCTCAGTGATCACTGTCTGTGTTCTGCCACTGTCTGCACATCCTCTTTCTTGTTAAGTCCTGTAAGTTTTCCGTCTGTTCATGTTCTCTTATAAATTCCTTCAGCCAGCCCTTCAGTTTTCTCCAGCTGCCCGATGAAATGCCTACCACAGCAGATGCTCTGGCTTCATTCTTAAAAACATATCCTAGATGTTTTCATCTTCTTTTTTTTTTTTTGGATACCTTTGGAGATGAAAGTTGTCAGACACTCTACTGAACTTGAGCATTTGTTGTCAATTAATTAAATTTGATTGAATATCTAGTATTTTCCAGAGGCATCTGCTTTCAAAAGGTATTTGCCTATGTCATTTTGTCCCTCTGGATTTCACTATGTTGGCTTTCTTTATCTTACGTTCCTATGCTAAGATGAAAATAATATGTTAGAGGAGCGTTTGCAGTTGAGTC
This sequence comes from Cygnus atratus, assembly GCF_013377495.2. Taxonomy (NCBI): domain Eukaryota; kingdom Metazoa; phylum Chordata; class Aves; order Anseriformes; family Anatidae; genus Cygnus; species Cygnus atratus. The sequence goes on along the minus strand of NC_066365.1, from coordinate 32,943,433 downwards.
TGTAGAGGTTTAATGGCAAAATTAGAAGTGACTGCAAATGCAGCTCTTTGCTCACCAGCTCATTACGTTATTTTCTCCGGTCTTTTCCAGTGACTGCTGTAATACTTCTGGAGTACAGGGATGACTGATCTTCTGGTATTCCTTTGCCTCCGAATAAAGTACTTTCTGAGAGACGGGGGACACCATAGTCCTGGCATTAACTCCATGGTGTTAGGCTGGGGGCAAATAAACTCTTCACTGATGATTATTTCTTGAGTTGTTACGAGGCAGACTTGCTACTACCCAGGTCACAGAGCGTGATAAGCTTCCGGAACATGTTTCTGCTGCATTCAGGATGGCCTGCCTGTCAGTACACCATCAATTTGCAATTGCATATAGCTTCTCTGAGTGTTTCAAGCAGGCGAACCAGAGCTTACTGGCATGGTTTAGTCTCTGAGCTATATCTGCAGCGCTCTTGTAAAATGGTTACTTTTCCTTCAGCGTTTGGCGAACGGTGCATGTTACTGCAAACGGGAATGACATTCCGTACATGTGCAGTAGCAGCTGGAGCATGCCGCAGCTTTACAGAGGTAAGGCAGTCTGGCATGCACCCGGGGGGAGGAAAGAAGTTCCAAATCCAAGTATGTTTTGAGGTCATTAATGTGTCACTGCAGCATTATGGTTAGAGGGGCCATTTAATTAACACTAATTGCTCACAGCTCATTGTGTGGCTCATGAAGGATTTACTGAAAAGCACCTTATAAAAGATAGACACAGCTTTGAGGGAAGTGCATCTTCTCTCATGCTCTCGAGCTCCATTTATATACATTTTTCCCATGCAAGAGTCAGTGGTATCAACATTATTTTGCATAATATTTGTGGAATGATAGAGGTATTTTAAGTATAAGGCGTGGCAGGTGAAAGACTTACGCTTACGGGCAGAAGCCAGCTCTCCAGCATGCATTGTGTTTTAGACAGATTTTTGATAGCAGGAGAGTAGAATGTCCTTTGCACAGAGAGAGCAGATTTATCAAGACTTCGTTCCCTTTCTTCATCCTCCCTCCTCCTTTGTTCCACATTCCTTTCAGCTTATTTTTGTATGGCTGGCTTTATTCTTTGATAGAGACTGCGTCTTTTCCCCTTCTTGCAGCTTGTTGGCTACAAAGAGGAAGAAGTGACAGGTTTGAAATAAAGGTAATGATAGGTAATGGTTCATATTTCTCTGCAATCAGAGAAAAGCACTCAAAGCACTTTCATATGATAGCTTCAGTACAAAATAAAGTAAGCAGGTTAAGGTGAAAAAGAGAATTAATGTTGTAAGGGAAGAATGTTACGGTTTTATTATAAGACCATAAGATATTTTAGGACTAGCAATGTGCTTTTTAATATTTATTGGTATCTTAATCCCACTTGTCTGCTTTTTACAGCCCCTCTGCTGTTTTCTTTTCATTTAAATAAACACATTTAAAAAACCAACAACCAAATAACCATATGATATGGCTAGAACAAGCAGTTGAAATTATCTTGTCTTCCTCATAGGACCTCTCAGAATTACATCTTCCTGAAGTGAGAGGTTATACTTAACAAAGACAACTAGAACTAGCTGAATTTTTTCTTTGCTTTAAGAATCCAGCAGAGCCTTTGGTGAGCTATGTTACTGTAGAGTCTTTCAGTTATACATATCGATATTTATTTTCCTGGGCTGTACAGTAGCTTTTCACATCTCTTATATCATCATTTTTAAGTTTCGATTCCTACTTGGTAACTTCAGTTTTGGTCCTGAATCCTGCTTCCATTGTGCGGACCTATGAATATGTCTAATGGCACTAACAGCATTGCCTTTTTATTGCAAATTTTGCCCTTTACTAGTGTGAAAAATAACTTTCTAACAATAGTCAGTTGTTTGAAAAACCTCCATTTTTCACATCTGTGTCATCTTTCCTGGTGAAAATGGACCGTGACTGTCTGCGCTTCTTCTCATAACGTGCATTGTCCTGAAATGTCACTGGTCGTATGTGATAACATCCTTTAAGTGAACCCATTCCTATTAGTCACTGTACCACAAATCTTTCTTTTAGCTTTAGCCTTTCATCTTTGCCTTTGTATTTTATTAATTTTTAAAAGGACCAGTTTGTGCCAGAACTGACAACCCTGCAGTGCTTTTACATAGGTGCTTCCCTGATCTGACTACACTACTTTGTTGCTGTTACTATTTGTTGTCGAAAAAATATAGTACAACACAGTGCTTAGAATAATGTTTTTATTTCTACATAAGTTATTTCTACGTGCCATGGTGATCTATGATACGGATAATTAGTGCAGCTGGTTGTGTATTCTTCCAAGTTTTAACAAGGATTCAATTTCCATCCTTTTAAAAGAAATTTGTATTAGGGAAGGGATATGTGCTTTAGAACAGCCCTGGAAGCTCACTGTAGAAGAGCTGATAGTGAAGTGATTAGAATTGTGTCTAGAGAGACCAAAATCTGGAGTCCTTGATCTTCCTAGTTTAGATAAGGAACTTGCATTTTGGCCTCATATACGAAACCCACAACTCCAATGGGAATCTGAGAATTCTCTCTAAGATACTTCTTTGTTGAGATATTGACTATTAATCGAGTAGGCCAGGGTTTCTCACTTTATCTGGCCTTGTTTTGGGTTTTGGTTTTTAAACTTCAAAAGGCTTTAGTTTTATCCTAGTGTACTTATCTTCAAAGAACATTTCTGACTTTAGATACGATACTATGTGATGCCAAACACATCCTGTAAGGTGTTGAATGCTTCTGCTTATACTTGCACTTAGACACTAGTTGGTTCTGTTACCTAATTAAACTACTTCCTGCCTGGATCTCTTGATTGTAAAAACAGATCACATACATTATAATGTGTAGAATCTAATAAATACCTTTTACTATTTCATTTTTTTATTTATTTGCTAATATGTTGTCATAACCTTTTTCTTTCTCTCTTTTTTCTGTATGCAGGATGGAATGGTTTAATTTTTTATCCCCACAAATAATGCTGTTTCTTAATCATCATGCTATATGATCATCCCATTTAGTACATATTCCCAGACCAATTATTTTACATTTTCCTACACTGAACTACATTTGCCATCTGCTGGCCTAATTACCTAGATGATCCAAATCCTTTTGAATCTGATTGTATTATTCCTCATTATTTGCACTGACTCCAAATTTAACATCATTTGAAAATCTGGAGATCTCACTATGATTGCTATTCTGTAAACCAGTGGCATAAATAATGATTTGAAAAATATTAATAAGTATATATAACACTTCCATATGAAGTGTTAAGGGTAAATTTTACCCTCAAATAGACTACGTTTCGTCACCATGCATTCGATCTTTGTAGAGCTGTATGGTTAGTTTGATTCTGCAAGGCACTAAAATGTATTGTAAGGTGCTGAATGTCTTTCATTTACATTGACACTAGTTTATAAGAGGCTTATAAACCAATTCAGTTTCCCAGCACTTCATGAGGTGAGTGGGTATTTCTTATTTCTCTTCTGGGGACAATGAGGGCTGAAAGATGAGATACATCACAGGATGTGGTGGAAAGCAGTATCACAGGTAGAACTCATGTCTAGAGCTTGATTTGCCAGTCAAAATCATCTGCCATAGTATTAACCATGAAATCTTGTAACAATGTTTTCCTCCTGACTAGTCAATATTCACAGGAAAGGCACATGTCAGCTATCAGTTTAAGGAATATAAATGTCAAGTAGGTTAACTTCTGTATTGATGACTGTGTAATTTTATCCATAGTTCATTATTGATTTGATTTTGAAAATTAATTTTGTGATAGGCTTTACTGCACTTGGCAGTTTTGCAAGTTAAATTAACTGAGGACACCATGTATAGCACTAAGATATCTTACAGGTTAAGTAATTAATTTTCTAACATGCTCAAGATATTTGCTGCCAATCAAAAACTGCACTTGCAGGGAAAAAAAAATAAAACAAAACACCTCAAAGCAAACAAAGTAAAAACCCTGAACCCATAACAGAAAGGCTGGGTTTTGACTTCTTAAAAATGTCCAAGTCCATAGTATGTATATTAGACTTACTCTCATCGTTTTTTTTCAGCTCTGTGTTTTCAGTATTTAGTGTGGAATCTGAATATTGTTCATGTAAGGAGCTTTTTTGACTAGTGCAGTGTTCTGCACAGAGTGTGCTTTCAGCCTGGTTCAATGAGGAAAAAATGGTTGCCTCCCTACTTGTCTTAGCATCACTGCTGAAATGTAGAAGTACTGGCAAATGTTTATATAGGTGTAGCTTATCCAGATTCCCCAAAGATCCAAAACTATTATGCCAAAATGTTCTTTTTTTCTGATAAAACTGAGTTACTTTACACTTTTGTGTTAAAATACCTTGGTTTTGCTTTGTTTTTAAGTCATACTCCCAACTCACTGACAGTCTTTAACACTGTAGTCTCTATGCTGAAGCTTCCTCTACTGATTCCTCATGTTTTTCTTGTGTATAATGTGTACATATGTGTTTGTGGGAGCGTGTGCGAATATGCAACTACGTTAATATGTACCAACATGTATGCACACTGTTCAAATTGACGTGTATCTGCTTGCTTACGTAATTGGAAAAGGAAACCACACTTATCTTGCATAGTCCATCAAAGACTATTGACACAGAGTAGCTGTAAATGGCAGGTGAAGCTCAACTGAAATTAAGCTGGTATGTCTGGCTAGAAAAACTCACTTCTCCCTCTCTCTGTCGTTCACTCTTGACTGATACCGCCCATTTTTGAAGAGGTACTTACAGGGGGAATTCCCTTAGAAAAGTGCACTCCATCCCCTGGAGTAATAAATGATGGACTCAGAGGGCAGAAGCCACTGTCACATAGACCTTAATATGGCTCTTACCTTTTAAACGTTGTCTTGCCAGGTTTGGGGAGGCTGAATGATACCTGGCATTTTCCACTGTTGCAGTAGTTGTTTGCTTTTTCCTTTTACTTACCATGAAAAATAGAATTTAAACTCTCTACCCAGTATATTGCAGTTTTTTTCACGTAACAGCTCTATCAGGCTGAACAGCAGAAAAGTTAGCTGTTCTCACCAGATGCCAGTTTCAAAAGGATGTCTGTGGGTTTTTGCGGACTGTAAACAGGGTGCCCAAGCAGGTGCAATTTTTCTCATGGAAGCAGAAAGCACTAACGTGCAATAGAAGTACCACTGTGTAAATGTTTCCCCTGAGCTTTGCGTTAATATAAAAAGCTTCTGAAGTTTTGTCACCTTAGCCATGTTGGGTTCCTTATGGCTAGCAATGTATATATGAAACATTCTGGCTCCTGTGTTGACACCTCATGCAAGTAGTTCTAGTCCCAAATCCAAGATGCTCAGACTCCACAGTTTCTCTGTGTACTGAAATGCAGAGAAGCATTTGTGCATGGGAGAACTAGGGATTGAGGCTCATTACTTGGTGTGCTTCTCCTCTTAAAAGCGATGCAGTACTCCATACCCCTCCACATTTGCTTTGCTCAGTACAAGAGCAATCTCTAGTTTCTGGGACAACCTGTAAGCACATCATTAATGTTTTGAGAGACAAAGAAAACAGCCTAGACTGGGCTCCACATGTCTTTTGGGAAACTTTAAGAGAGAAAATGACTTAGTTATAGAAGAATTTCAACTTTATTTGGAACTTCAGCATACTCAAATGTGATTTTTTTTAAATAATGAAAGTGTGTAGGGTGAAGCACTCACCAAGTCTCCTCCTCATTTTCAAAAATTCAATAATATGATATACATCAGCAAATAAGAAATGAAAAAGGGGTTGTGACAAAGAGAATTTACATCGTATTTTCTTCATTCTTCTATATGAGTCATAGAGAAGACAAATAGCTTTTATTAGTTGGAAATTTAATTTAAAATTCCTTCTGAATGAATGTTTTTGTCATATTTTATCTATTGATATACAGTCAGTTGAAGAACTCTTGAACTAAATTTCTTTCTAAAAGCAGTTTTGCATAAAGTTAGTCATTATGAGGCATCAAGTCTTCTTTCATTGTTTTGTGTTGTGGGGTTTTTCTAAATTCTTCTTGCTACCTAGAATAAAAATAAAGGAAAGGAGACATTAAACATGTGTAGGAGTTTATTTTCAGCACCATTTTCCTCGTAAATAATAATGTTCTTTTTAATCCCTGTTTATTATGCATGCCAGCTGTGATGCATAGTAGGCTTTGTTACAATCTTAAACTTTGTTTAACAGCTCAAGTATGAGCTACTGCTCACCCAAATGAGCTTTAATACACTTGTAGGTGTGGTTTTTTTAAACAAGGTGGGCTCAGGTGCTGTAGTGGCTGGGCATAAAGAGGTAATCTGGGGACACTACACTCTCGAATATCTGGTGGACTGAAGAAGTCGGACTTACTTCACAAGTTGTTTGGCATTTGTGTCTTTGAGCAATGCTGGTTATGGGGAGGTGACACTTTTATTGTTTCCCAGTGGGGAATGAAAGCAGTGATGTTTCACAAGTATAGCTCCCTCTGCTTTTTAAATGCATTCATTTTCTTGTCTCTCAACAGTAACATTTTAACTCCTTAAAGAGTAATTGTGCTGTACGTATTTGAACCACTGGCTCTAAGCAAATTGAAGTTGGCATTTCAGAGGACAAGGCATTATAAACTCCTGTTTTTTTTCCCTACCACTGCCTCTAGCTCTTGTAGTTGAGGTCATCTAGCCAGTCAAGCAGCAAGTAAACATCACAACTGAGGCTAACAGACAAACAACACAAATAGGTGAAGCAGCTGATAATAGACAACCGCTGAAGAAATGAATCACTTTTCTCAAGGCTCTGTTGTAATTTCATTAAGTAAACACCACTGTTCATTTTTTCATTTTACATGTTTTCTTCAAGCATTTATTTTACAAAGAATTATGCCATTTCATCATCTCACAATCATTACCAAGAGTACTCAGATATGTTCGGATGGATATTTTATGTATAATTTTTCTTTAGTAGATCAAAAGGTAAGCATAAGACATGGGCACAGTATGATTCCCTCTGAGCTTAAAAGGAAAGGTCTCAGTCTCTTGTACAGGAATTCATTTAATAAAGAGAGATATTTGTCTTGATGACATGCACTTCCTCTTAACAAAGCCATTCCTCTCAGAACAGGGGTTAGATAGGATTTGACTCCATAGCTACAGTACTGTGAGGGGAGGAAAAAAAACAACGTTTGCTTGCTGCTCTTTCAAGCTAACAAATTTCCACCTAGTTCTTGACAAATGCTGGCCCAATTGTCTTTTTCCTGTTCTGCTTCTGTGGGTCACTTCTCCATAGGGCACTACAGCATTCAGTTCCATTGCATGGGATGCAGAGTGATGTCTGCATGGCTGGTCTTCATCACACATGGCTCACCCCTGGGGAAAAAAACAAACAAACAACAACAACAACAAAAAAAAACCACAACTTTTTGGCAGGACTCTTTGAGCTGTGTGTTATGGTCATGTGCGCCCTCACAGGATGAGGTTGGTTTTTTATCTGTATGTAGCATTGCCAGATCCTGTAAGTATTTCTTGGTGAGGGCTAGTGCAAATTTTATAATAGGAGAAGTTTCTGGTTGTGGTGAGAATAAATGTTTGTTTGTCTGCCTGTCCCATTTGCACTGCTTGAAATAGAGCCAATGATCAAAGCCACTGACGTCTTTCTCCCATAGCAGCTTAGTAATATTCCTTCAAAAGGAACTAGAGGCAAGTATTGGAAGAGTTCAGTTTCTTGCCCTTGTTCATCTCACTCTTCCCTTGGAAGCAATGAGTGGAAGCAACGAGTTGGTCACTTTACTGTTCGACACATCCCTTGGTCAAGGAAGCTGAAAGAGAGGTAAAGGAAACCTGTGGTCATGCTAGGGGAGGGGAAAAAACAGAAGTAATATTTCCTACCCCCATCTTCCAGGATGGAAGGAACAGCAAAGACTCATGTGAAGGTTTTGTAATGAAGGTTAAAGAAACCAAGTCGTTAGTGTTGGGGAAAAAGGCTATTTCATGAACTGTAAGTTGATTAAAAGCTGCAAAGCAAATGATGGCGTCCGTGTCACTTTTCAGGATGAGAGTTGAGAGAGGGATCCTCAGGAATCGCTTTCTCACCTAAACTCTGAGTGCAAATGATGCTAAGCGTGTTTCAGAAATCAAATGATGTGTGCTTTGTGAATGAAGTCCACAAAGGTCTGACAAAGTTGGGTGTATGTGCGGGGAAAGATGGCAGAACAAGCTTCAGAATAGATAAAAGTGAGGTAATCATCTAAATTAAAAAATAATCTCAACCATACCAACAAAATGCCAAACTCGGAACAAGTAATTGCAACACAAGAGGAATTATCTTGGAGTCAGTTGAGAGATTTCTGAAATTGTTGGCTGAATATGCAGTAGCAGCAGCCAAAAGAACCAGCAAAATGTGGGGCATTATAACAAGACAGAGGCCAGCATCTTGGCACTATATAAGGCCCTGGTATTTTACACAGCAGGCACTGAACTTTTGGAACATGCTGTAAGGAGCTTGTGGAAGTAGACAATTTCGGCAGGTTTGAAAGGGATTACATTAAATCATGTACAACAGGTCAATAAATAGATACTAAAGGATTAGGCAGGAATCTATCCTCTAGCATCCATAATACAACACTTTCTGATGCTAGGGGAATATTAGAGGAATGGATTGCAGACAACGGAAGGCTTGCTTGTTCTTGCTTACTTGTAGATTTTCTGCAGCAGGACAAAGGCACATTAGGCAGCTAGAACAAGCTGAGGACTGAGCAGACGTGCCACTGAGAGCTTGAAAGGAGGAACAGTAAGGGGGCTGGGGAGCACAAATGTCAGGGTGGGCAGGCTGGTGGGGAATGAGACAGGACTGTTTTGCAGATTTGGGGGTTGGAGGGGAGGGGGAGAAGAGATGGGACAAAAGATTGGCATGTGTGCGGTGGAAATTGTGCTCGTAGCAAATGCACCTTCCTCAGTAAGCTGTGTGCAATGAGCAGTGCTGATTTGTTCCTCTGACACATGGATTGGGTAGGATGAGGTCCAAAACAAGAGAAAGAACAAAGTTGCAATGTAATAAATCTCTAAGCAAACTTAGGACTTTTGACAGATGCAGGTGAGAATGCTTTTGGTTTGCCTAGACATGAAAACAAGTCATTTTTAGGGTTGGAGCACCACTGCTAAGATGTTAGGAACTCATATATTGTCCAGACAGTTATTGTAGCTTAAAACACGCTCTTTGTAAGCTGCAGGAGCTGACAGTTACTATGCCATCTGACTAGTACAAAGGTGAGGAAACACATTATGGACTTAAACTTCCATATAAAAGATGTAAAAGCTAATAAATAACACAAAAGCTGCCATGGCTGAACATTTATGAGAAGTCTACTAAATGCTACTAAGTGAACAAAAAAATGGGCATTTGATAAGTTTGTTGGAGCTGACCTATATCTTGTCCAGCTTGAGATGTGGGGAAAACATTACAGCATTTGGAGGGCAGGTCCAAGAAGCAAAGGATCAGATTCCCTAGAAGCACATGGTGTAAGAAGTACCTAGTCTCTAATCTCGACCACAGGCAGGCATCCTCAGCCTCCTAATAGCACCTGCCTGTGCTAGAGCATACCTGCTATGCCACAAGTCCAAAGTTATGTGATGTTCAGTACCACGAGACTGACAGCCTCACAAGTGTATGTTAATGATAGCATTGTCAGTCTGCCAAGTTCAAAGGCAGAACGTTACTTACTTGGTGCTTGTTCTGCATGCACAACCCAAGTGGGAAGGCACAGGCTCACATGCAGTGTTGCCTTGCTGCATGCATCTTACAGCTTCATTCATGTTCTGAAGGAGTAATTCTTTTTCCCTGCCTCAGTTCACTAATGTTACTTTCACAGCCCGTGCTGAATTTAACAGGTCTTCCTTGCTCACGTACGTTCCTTGTTCTATTGTAAATTGCACATGGGACTACAGGCCATTGCTTCTCTTGGAGCCCAGAGAGAGAAGCAAGAACCCCAGAGCACTGTATATTTTCTGTGGGTCAGAGCTACTTCAGTCCTCGTGGAAATGGTGTGAACAGCTCACCACCTCTTTAGCTGGGCAGGTGGAAAGGGGAGCATTAATAACGTTAATAATTCTACCAGTTCTATCTCACCCTATCAACAGCTGTGACCAGCTGATTTCTCTGCCTCCTGAGAAAAAGCAGCCTCAGAAAAGGAGGTTGTATTACAGGCAAGCAGAAAACTCCTGTAGGGCCCCTGGGCTGTGGGCACAGATGGTCGAAGCAAGCAGCTCTGCAGCTGATGTCTTGCTGACCCACCTCTGCAAATGAAGTGTGAGAGTTCACTACGGTCTGTTGCCAATATTTTCAGTAGAACAGATGAAGGACTCTGACTTTCTGAAGTTTTTCAGGTGAAAGCAAGTGAGGAAACCTCGCACCATTTTCTCAAAGATAAGATAGAATAGAAAAAACCTGTACATGATGTTCTCTGTCAGGGCTTTACATTTGTGAGTGTCTGCATTAGTTTTGTATCTCTCTTCTGAGCCATGTTGGAGACCTTTGTGGTCATGGCAGTGTTTTCCAGACGTTTGAGTCTCGTTTCTGTGCTCGGCATCAGCACTGGGGATGGAGGAAAGTTTCTTCTGAAGTCTTGGACTGGATTCCTCATATACTTCGGAGAATTTTGAGTTTGCTATTCTACATAAACTCTCAAAGCCACCTGTAACAGCACTGGAGGAGAGCTAGAACATGGCTGCGCTTTGGAGGTGTCCCTAGCATCAAATTCAGTAGGACATGCTGTGCTAGTGCCATGCTATGAGATGCCTTGGCAGTAAACGTATTTTCTTTTATCATTTCCCAATGCGTTTTAAACCTCTGTGTGTTGTGGCACCTGGGGACTGCTAAGCAAAGTAGCAATTATTATTCTAGCCATTAGGGTATTGTGGATTCTGGATTTGGTTGAATCTAGGTGGTGCAGTGGCTAAAGCCCTAAGACTCTGCCTTCACACTTCTGGCAAGCTTTATGTACAAGGAGCTTTGCTGGGGTTAGTACTGCAGTGGGAGATAAAAAGTGAAATGCAAAGGTATTAAGGTGTAAGTAAAGCCACAGTCTAAGGCTGTGCATAAAGAAGGGACAAGAATGTTCTATCTGTGCCTTACATATGGATTTTAACTGCCACAGAAATGTGAGATGCTAATAAATGTAAATGAGTTCTATTTAAAAAAAATAAATTAAAAATTGTCTTTACTGTATAAGGTGGTATTTTTCAGCTCTTTTGAGGAAACTGTGAAGAATTATATGCTCTTATCTGCCCTTTCTCTAGTTTCCTAAATACGCTATGGAAGAAATGGTGGTGTTCTATGCATTTCTTCTGTACAGCGTGGGGCCCACATACTCCTTTTGGAACAGGGGAGGGAATCTGGAAAAGCTCCTGCGAGGGCAAAGAAAATTAGAGCTGCTAAAAGTAGGAGGCTATGTACGTGGGATTTTTTTCTTGGCTTTTTTTTCTTTCCTGCTAATAGTAGATTCTGTGGGTGTACAACTGCTGACAGCCACATATAAACACTGCTGCAGAATTCCGCTCTCCCTGCTGCAAATTTTGGGCCTGTTGTGCTGTAATTTCAGAGGTTCTGTTTTTGTACATCCAATTATAGATCTTATTTTGGTGTTGAAATTTCAGCAGGTGGCTATAGTAGGCACAGATCTAGCTGATTTTTATATATGGAATCGTAAAAGCAAGCACCAGAGACAATGCTTGGTTGTAAACTGATTGTGATTTATTCCCTTTTTCTTATTAAAGAGAAAAAGCGTACAGATCCTTATAGGCTAGGACCCTTCTGAGCAGAGAAGTTAAAATGATATGCAAAGTATTAGTGTTCCACACATATGCTACATTGCAGATATGTAAGAAATGGTAAACAAGAGTTAATTGCATTGTAAGTGTACATAATCTCATGAACTGTTCTCCACTGAAGTCATAATTAACCGTCTGCATGCATAGGGCTGCCCAATAATGTTTCCTAGCAGCACTTATCATCAAGGACTTGGCATTAGGTTAGAATGGTTTACACAGAGCCAGTTAGAAATTGTAATTTTCATCAAACAGTACAGTAGTTTTGTCTGTTCTGATTAAGAACCGCACTCGTTTTCTAGCTTAAGATGTAGTGACAAGTGTCAAAGCAAATTTTACATGTAACAACATATTGAAGCATCAGTACTACTGGTTAGAAACAGAAGAAAATCATAGTCCTAATGCACCAAACAAAAAAAAAAAAAAGAGAGAAAGGATTGCTGTAATTCTCGTGTCCATAACCTGGGGATTTGGGCAGCAAATCTGAAAGCTGTGTAATCTGAGTGGTTTCCTCTCTTTTCTGCTTTGCCCCACCCCACAAAAAGAGAAAAGGTTCTCCAGTTTTGTATTACATCTTATTTAGCTAACTAGTCAACATAATTAAATGGAAAGAAATTATATTAAACTTCCCTATGTCACATTCTAATGCAGAGACAGAACAAAGAAATGGAAACAGTTTTGTAGTAGTTCAAAGGTAATCTCTCTAGTGATCATGTAAAATTTAAACTTCAACATGAGTACGCTCGTGAAATGCCTTCAGATATCAGCCCACATTACAATCTGCTATTTTGTTTTGAATGAATGCGTCGTGACTAGAAGTTGAAGTGGTAACTACAGATAAGATTGAACACAGTGCTTTAATGATATCCCTTTTCAAGTTAGCTGCTGGAAATACTTTCATTTAATTTGCTGAAGTCCATTGAGAATATAATTTTATTTTGCTTTACATAAAATTAACAAACTTGGGATGTTCAAAAGCCAGTGCCAAAATCTTAATTGAAATGGACATTTTTTTACAGTCTTAAGAATGTTGCTTGGAAAAGGAGCATCTTGTCTGAAATAATTTTATCTTTGATCTTTAAATACTGAGACAAATTCAATCAGAATACTTTGCATGTGTTTCAGTTGTGTAGAGTATTTGCTTTCTTGTGCCAGTCTTCCTTTTAATATGTTGTACTGTAACACTATTAGTTTAGAAATGTGCTCTTGCTGGGTTTTGTTCCAGAGCATTCAGTCTCACTTTCTGTAGAGGGGTGGAGCTGCTTTTTGTTCGTTGTCAACAATTTTAGTAAACCTGATTTGGAATACTGAATTTGTGTCAGTGGCAGTAAGCTCAGTTCGGCTCAAATAACTTAACCTTTCTGAAGGGCCTCCCTAGCTTCTGGTCTGTAGGAGTGCAAAAGTCTTCTGCAGTGGAATTGGTGTGGTTTTCCCATGCAGAAATGGGATGTGTAGGAGGACAGGAACTGAAAGTTAAAATCCAGAGAGATCAGAAGGACACACATATCTTTGTTATTAAGAACCGAGATCTGAAATAGCATCTTTTTAATCCTGTAAAGGGCTGGGGGAAGGCTTTGAATTGAGATGGGAGGCACAGGCTAGCTGAGCTGTCAGTGCATTTCTTCTATTCCTTTCTCTGCTCTCCACGGCAATAGATGTCAAGAACAAACATAGTCGGGATTGCTCTGCTTCTCAAAGCTGCCTGCATATGAGCTTGGTCTGGTCTAGAACTTGTGCCGTGTCTCAAAAAGCCTTTTGAGGGTACGGTGAAAGAGCTTGCATAGTTATACACATTCATGTAAATGCATCCAAAAAGGGAACCTACACATCCTGATTTTCACCATTAATGGAGTAACCTATATAAGATGGACCCACCAAAGGGATCTGAAGCTGTAAAATAGATCTGGAGGCTTTCACTCTTCATTCAGAAGTGCCACTACAACTGAAACAAGAACTGAGGATTTTTGTGTGTGGTAATCGGATCAAACTCTTTAAAGAGAACTGTTAAATCTAAGTAGACGCTACATTGCTGCAAGCCCCTATAGCAGTGGTATTTCTCAAGTTCAGTTTCATTTGATCCTTCATTCTGTGCTCCAAAGTATTTTTGAAATGAAGAATAAGGATCCACTAATTTGCAGTCCTTACTAGGATGGCTTGTTTGGGCTGTTGCTTCAAAATAATCCAAGTAGCAGTTGACACATGAACCTAGTTGGCAAGGATGCCAGTGTAGCTATTTCTTGACTATGATACTAAGTAAGACAGTGAAAGCATTTTCTCACTGCCCAGCTTTTCATTGTTATTTGCCCTAGGGTCACACTGAAATAGCTTGGAAAGAACACAGAAAGTAAATCTTTTGTGCAACAAAGTTTGGAGACAACTACTTATTTCATAGGTAGATAGGATTTGATTATAAGCAGTTAACATTTTATTTGCCTTCAGTATTTGATATCAAATAAAAAGGTTTACTGCTAGAAGAAAGCTGAGCCTCTCCACCACTGAAAGCACACACACAAAACAAAAAGAAGAAACAAGCAAAAAATAACAACAACAAAACAAACAAAAAACAAACCACACTCCTCAAACTAAACATATTCCAAATTTCATCTCAACATAACTGGGTATCAAATAAAAATTCCTCTGTAGTTACATCTGCTACAGTCAGGGCAAAGCAGTTGTAGAGACTGGACACAACTTTCTCTGAATTATTATTTTTGAATGTGGGTTCCAGACATTTTTACAATGCAAACATGTTTTGTGACTGAAGATGAACCTTGATCTGTCCTCTCCGCTTTCTGCCTTGTTATAAGATTCTTGAAGTGTTTAAGGCATTGGGCACAACGCTGAACATTGCCTGAAGATAAACTGCAGCACTGTTGTTTGTGAGCCTGTATGAGCAGGAGTCTGAATTTGGAGAATTTGGAATATCAAAGCTCTGACCTTCAGTGCAGAGCAACACTCGTGCTGCTTGCATGTCTGCATACATCGCTTTCTGAATGAGCTGCTCAGTGCTTAGCTCTTTGAGAAAGTGAGTGGCTTCAGAGGAAAAAATGTGGTGAAAAACCTCAGTGAAAATAAAACAACCAAACCAAACTAACCAACCAACCAACCAAAAAAACCAAACACAGCCAACCAACCAAACAAAAAAACTTCTGTTAAGTCAGGGTTATATTTGCCTATCCTTAGGGTATGTCACCAAAAAGGCCATTCCAATCTAGACGTTCCTAAAGTCATGCATACTAGAGCATGAGTTAATCAGGTGTCATCATTTGGAGTCTTCATTTGCTAAGTTTGCTCTCTCTTCTTCCTTTGAAGGGCAGCTTGGTGAAGTGTCCCAATTTATTAACGTGATTACAGCCTTTGATGTAGAATTTTTGAAGGGGACCAAAGCTGTGGGAGATTATTGTCCCCACCTGGGTGTCCACTGTGGAAGAGTTGTTCATCCAAGCTACTAAGAAAGCTGGTGCTGTTCTTTGATTTTCTTCTCTGAAGTTTCCAAAGCTTTTGTAAGACTGGAACAGGAATGGCTTAGCAAGTCTGAAAACTTGAGTTCTCCTCTCCCCATCCTTCCCGGGGAGAAAAAAAAAAACAAAAAAAAGGCTTCTCCATCAGTTCCTCTCTCCTTCTCAGCCTTTTATTCTAGGCATGTAGAAGTAACCTCTGTAAAAGGAAGTACCTTGATGAAGCTCCCCCCATGAAAACCCTGGAAGACAAAAAGATCCCCTGAAAATGATTTTCCCAGATTTAAATTAAGGTGAGTGCTTGAAAACATGGGTTCACACCAGGAATGGTGAGAGGCAGGGGAAGTGGCAGGGCTGATATTGGCTGCCCAACTGAGGTGGAGTTGAGTTTATGGCTAATGATACAAAGCTATTGATACAAGTGCAGAATTCCTGTGGGTTTTACATATGCATACAGTACTGTTGAACTGGGACTGGAGCATATATTAGATTGTGACAGGGAGGCAGCAGTTAAGTTTGGGGGGAAAAACCAATGGGGAAAAAATCAATGGCTATATACAGTTCATTCAAGTACATGTATGTACTTTCATCTCTGTTGGAATACTTGTCAAGTTGTCTGCAACGGGGGCCAAAAACCTCATTACTCAGTTTATAGCTGAGAGGGTTCCGGTATCATAATTGTGACACATGCTGTGGATGAGGAGGGGGTGTTAAGAAAAATAACTTGAGTCAAACCGTGAATAGAAGACTTTCTTAAATGTTTTTTTTTTTTTGAAGTCTAGTAATTTTGGAGAGAGAGCTCATGAGAGCACTAATCTGTCCCCTTTACACTTAGACTGGAGGTGGCACATTGCCTGAATTTTGTGGGTTCTCCAGTAGATTGCACACTGAATCTCAAGAAGACCTCATCATGTTGATGATATTGGTAACATAGGCTAAAGAAAAGAGCATCAGCTAAAACCGGTGTCTTCTCACTACTGCAATCCTCTTCGATCTGACAAAGCAATTTGTGCAGAAACAGGCTTTGATCAATGATGTCCTTATATATAATGTATACAATTCTATTTCTAGCTGTGCTATTTTCCAGAAGTATTTCTTCTAGAACTATAGCATACTGGTTTTGGCTTTAAAATTATGAGTATTCCTATTTTAAATTGTACAACTATGATTCATTTTAATAAGCTATCATATCTGTGCCAACTGATACTCAAGTGCATATTCACGTTTATCAAGAATATCTTGTTCACTGCATAGGAAATTGAGCTCTGTCTTTCTGTTGAGAATGTGCAATCAAATATCTGATGTTTTAGCCTGCTTGTACAGCATGTTCGTTGCTGCAGTTTCAGGTGAGATATTCTCCACTAGGGTAGTATATCTTTGTGTTATGCTGGGTATGTGGGGGCAGGAGTGCAAGCAGCTGTTGGCCTGCAGAATATGCTATTGAGCTGTATTGATTCCTCATTCAGCTATATTGGGTGTTCACCTGGAAATCTAGCTGGGTTTCTAGTTGCTCGTGAGAAGGCTGATTAGTATTATGTTAACTAACAAATGCACATAGGCACCAAGGTCTTATGCATCTTTTATGCACCTTATGAACAAAACAGAAAAGATATCTATATGAATTAATGAATTTCCCAGTGAGTCAATCATGCGGTTTTCTAGACTGCACAATTAAGCTATTTTTTTTCAATTTTTGGAAGGCAGAAATAAACAATGGAATAGTAGTTCCTTTATTTGTCTGCATTTTAAGCCAGCCGTGTACTTCAAGATTCTCCAGTGCAAGTTGAAACGGAAAAAAAACATGGTTCAGAAACCTGATGGAATCAGGTTAAGCATGCGTGGCTGCAACCCTCGGCTCCACTTGTTTTGGCCTCTGGTTTGTCACTGTATGACCATCCAGGAGTTCCAGATTTCTGTTGAGCATTTTTTACATTGCATGTAGCTTTTCCAAATATTTCTTGAAGTCAGTGTCGGCACAGCTTCTTAGGAATGCTCCGTTACCCTGACTCCTCTGGCTGTGAGACCGGGTCTGTAGGCCAGTATCCTTGCTTGTCTCCATTTCAGATGATGTAGATCTCACTGGTAGATGTGTGGAGACTCCTTTTAAGGAAGGTCAGACAGCTAGCGATGAGTTAAAGCTAGATCAAGTAGTTTTTCTAAAACCAAAACCAACAATTCCCTTCTGGATCACAGAAGGTCAGAGTTGTTTGTTCTGAGAGCCCAAATAAAGTCCTTTCAGAAAGAGGGTAATGGAGCACTCATGTTTCTCTGAAATCCATGAAGAATACCTCCCATTCCATCTTCTGCATTTTTCTTCACATGTTTCCTTTGATCCTTGTTGCAGGGAGTGTTCCTGAGTTTGAAAGCTAATGTCCAGTTGTGCATGTGTGGGAAGAGGGGAATGTTTCATTCATTGCCAAGATACGCTTTTACGAGTGGGAGAGTTTCGTTCTAAGAACTGATTGCGCATCACATCAAACAGGACATGCAAATGTCCACCTTTATCTTAATTTTAATAAAGGAATTTTGACTCTGTCATTTGTCTTAGAAATGCTACCAAAAATAACAGGAAAAACTGAGGCATGTGCCTTAATTATAACAGCATTGCAAAATGTTCTCACATTCTTTCTTCATGACGTACTCTGAGGAGATTTTGACGAGGAGCAGCAGCAGTCTAGCCTACCATTGTGGTGTTAGGCATGTAAAGGTTATAAAAAGCAAGTCCTTCAGTGGTAGTTTCTTCTAGATTGAACTTTAACACAAATCTGGAACAAGAAAAACTGGATAATATCTGGGAATTTGTAGTATCTTGGTGATATTTTGCATTTCAGAAGTGAGCTTGAACATGGCTCTTTCCATGTTACAGTACAAAAGATTTACTGTTTATTAAATGAGAGGATATAGAGGATTAAGAATACTTCTTGTAAGTACTTTATTGTCACGCCTTATCTTGAAGCAATCCAGGAGGGAAATATCAGAGGTAGATAGAACACTGGAGCAGAGGCAGTGATTTAGGGAGAAGCTAGGGGAGCAAATTGCAGGGGCAGGGAAGAGAGGAAACAACAGGCAGCCAAAGACATAGGTGTTGTGAAGAGAGAGACATTCTTGTTATATTCTTAAGTTTCCATGTGAATAAGCTTTACTGTTGTTTTCAGATGGCCTATGCTTTTTTTTTTCTTTTTTTTTTTAGCGTAGATTTGAAGCACTTAACTTCTGCCTGCTTTGTGTCCATGGAATGGTCTAAAATTTTGGGTAGACCTGTGTGGTGCCAGGAGTTGGACTTGATGATCCTTATGGGTCCCTTCCAACTCGGGATATTCTATGCTTCTATAATTTCCCTGACAATTGTACCTCCTGTTTAATATAGAGAAGGTGGTTTAGAACACGTAGTATTTGAATGCAAGCAGGCTAAGTTTGAATTTTCTGTTTAAATTACAATTGTTTACAAAAATAATGATTTTTTTACATGAAATTAAGCACAGCTCAGTTATATCTGTAGAGGTCAGGAGTTACTTGTTACTCCTACTTGATCACGCTCTACTGTTCTGTAAGGAAGCTCTTCTGGTGATTGCATGGGGCTTAGAATCTCATGCTAAAATTTGTATGTTATAATGGCCCCAGGTGTGATGACGGTATTGGCAGCTGATCACAGAAATAACTGCCCAGCGAAGCTTAATGCAGGCATGGTGCCTGTATTGAACAAAGTTGGTATTAAAAATTGGGGCCTTTATAAATTACTGCAGAGGAAACAGAAGGGTGAGAATGAACATCCGGGCCTATCATTTACAAAGCAAATAAACCGCAAAAGGAAAAGCAGTGTCTTGAGGAAAAGAAGGGATTATAGGGCACTGTTGAGAATTTTAGACAGGCGGAATTGCTATCATATTCATTAAGCCCAGCAGTCAGAACATTCCCCAACATTAGTTGTTTTGATTTCAGTTCACATAATCAAACTGAATTTTGCTCGCTTCTGATGGTGTGGCTTCAATAGCTGGACAGATGACTCTCTGTCCTGCCAAATGTGTTCTCATCTATGGTGTCACCATCTGCTACGAGAAATGGGACAAGCATTGTTAGTGTCCTTTGCCAGATGTGGTTTAAAGCGCTCTCATTCTGTGGCAATAACAGTGCCTTCATGGACACATGCAGGTGTGTCACGCTGGGTTCGTATAGGTGAGCTGGAGTCTGCAAGGTGCCGCTGCTGAAAAGAACCTGTGAAAGGTGATAACTAGACATTGTGTATACCATATATTTGTAGGGGGATTAGACTTGCCTATCAGGATTTTACAAGGATGCTTGTAAAATCTAATTTTGATGCAGAACGTTTTCACATAATTGAATGGAGCTTACTGCTTTTCAAAGGTTTGTTCTCAGTGTTGATAGCGGTTTATGCTTAGACCACTCTTAAGCAAATGCATATATTTGAAAGTAAAGAAAAAAATCACTTGCTTCTTTAAGAAATTGTAGTCTTCACTGGAATACAATTACATGAATTCTACATTTTTGGAATCTTGTGCATTCCTGTTCGATTATTGTTTACTCTTTAACATATTCAAGGTACATCAAAATACTTAATTCTTATTCTTAACTAACTTTGGAAACAAAATCACTTTTCAGTTACTAAATAGAGTAACTTTCAGATTAAAAAGCTAGTTGATTTGACAGACAGTACACTCATAATCCCTAGAAAAAAAAATCCCTTTTTCCTGGGTTGTTCCTATTTATTTTTCTTTCCATGTCTAAATGTGTTTGACACAGGGTAGTATTGGTTTTGTTCATTTCACAACTGTGACTTGCTGAAAGCTCTGAAAGAATAATCATGCAATGACGAAGAAGTTTAAAGTTTAGCTGTTTTAGGATTGTTATTTCAGTTGTATGATTGTATCACAGAAGAAGAGGCATATCCCATGTGACACCTGTGATCTTTGTCCTCTCTTCCCCAGGAGGGCTCTTTCCAGCCCTGAGCTGCATTTCCCTCAGAGTAGCCTTCTAGTTCACCATGCTCTCAATTGGATTACTAGGCTGGGGCACCAGTGGCAGCACCCTTCCCTTTTCACCTGTAACTCTGCCCATCTCTGAGAAAAACATCCCTTCAACTACTGGCACAACTCTTGCTGTCTTACTCCTTTCTACTTAAAAGAAATAAGTTATGCCTGACTATTTCATTTATTTTACCCCACATCATTATAGACTAGCAAGTTAATAACGAGGAAGTAAATCTGAAAAAAGTAGTATGCTGTATACTTAAAATATAGAAAACACCTCTCTCTCATCACTTTTTAGTGTGTAGGGCTTTCTCTCATTTCAGGAATCTGTTAAAATAGTACAGCTGGGCAAAAAAAGAAGAAAATGTGACTGTACAACCTGAACATAAAAAGGAGGCAGGTTTTGTGTTATCTACAGTGAGAGCCTAATGCTGGGTATCAGACCAATAAATTAATAATAGATTGTTAATTAGCACATTGGTTTATTTCCTTATTTAATTAGGCACATCTCTATTCATTTTCTTGGGGAAAAAATAACCTGATACTGTAAATTTTGAACAAATAATGCCCATGAAAACCAAACTTGTTCTATGGCTGGTGTTTATAAATCACCCTGCACATAGTTCCTCCTAGGGACTCTGAAATCATGACTGTTTTCCAAATATGCTGAGTTCAAAGGATGCTGAAGATAATTATTCAATAAACTAATTCCAGGTTCATCTCTGTTCCATTGATCATGTATCCGAGTTATAAAACTGCTTGCTCTAGTATATGTTGTTTGAATCCCAATTGCCACCATATCTAGTAGTTGTTGGTAGTCTTTTCTGGATAGTCCTCATTCTAGCTAGTACAAATTCAGTTTATTCCACATATAACTGGACTTCTCTTCAGAAGCTTGTTTGTAGTACACACACCTAAGAAGTATTTTTGCCCACAAGGTATTTAGCTTTAGTTTACAAATAAATGCTTGACCATTTAGGATAATGTTGGAATGTCTCATGCAAGGTGCTGGATGTCTTAGCTCTCTATTTAAATAAGTGCACAAGAGTGGGCTTAGACGATCCAGTTCAAGCTTTCTGAAGATTTACTCTCCTTTGGATTAATAAGATTTATTTCAGTATAACAAGAGTTGGGCTCGTGGACAACTACAGTACAGTGTGGGTTTACTATCCATGTAACAATTCTTAGCATTCTTGTCTGTAATTTCAAGAACTGGAATCTCTAAATTTGAAGAAACACAACTATGGTGACTTGAAGTGTGCTTTCAAAGGCTGTTTTTCTGAAGTAACGTGAGTTCCCATACAGTAATTATAATAGGCAACATAAATAAACACATGCAGGAAAAAAGTTTTGTTTTGTTGTGTTTTTTTTTCTTTTTTTTTTTTTGTTTAATGCTAGAAGTTATTAAAATACCAATGGCTTTGCATTAGTCAGTTCAGTGTTAATGATGTTTCTTTTGGGAGAGATGCAAAGCATGCTTCTGGTAGAACACATGCTTTACTGTCATCATTTGAACTTAGCAGGCATAGCAGTACATAGTGAAAGCAATGGTGCTGCTGATTTAAGAGATAACAGTATAGGCCTGTCCTGGCATATCATATTAAACTTTCCTGTGATGATTTGTGATACAAAAGAGAGAGGTTTATAATCTTGAAAGGTACAAAAATTACATTGGTTTGAATAGAGCTGTGAGAAACATATCCATTACATGGATCAAAAAAGGGTTTTATGGTCTGGGAGGGAAAAATAATCGCTAGGAAAATTAGTTTTTCACAGTACTTGAGAAGTTAATAGCAGGTTGGGCTATGCACTCGAGTTGTATATACACAAGGCCAGTGCTTTCCAGCAGGAGATGCTTCAGACTTCAGGAAGTTAAAGAGCTGCACATGTGAAAGAATACATAGCATCCAGTCATTTATTTTAGTAACAAGAGGTACCACTTGCACTAGCAATTATTACATTCATTGAATGTAATTAAAACGTTAACTTGTAATATGGAATGCAGCATACCTACCTTCAGACTCCAGGTATTTTCTGTTCACAAAAGCTCTGTTACATGTAAAAATAATGGATTAGAGATAGTCAGCCTGCAGCAGTGTTGGCCTTCACATACTATGGCAGGGCAAGCAAAACAGTCTTGAGTTGCAGCAATGCATTTGAAAGGTTCTGTGGGTAAAGGAATTATGTCTGATGTCAAAGCAATGGGAAAATGGTATTGCTCAATGTCTGTTGCCGAGGCAGGTGATGGGACCTAGCATAACCAAGAGCTGGAGTAATAGAGTTGGAAAGTGTCTTTGAGGCTGCGCAGTCCTTTAACCATGTCTTTCACTACTGCGTACCAAAGGTAAATGATGCTCTGATGGATTCTAGCCAGCCCATTTCTCCTCATGTGGGAGATTCATTCTGCTGTCTTTGCAAGGTGTATGTTCATTCTTTTCAATA
Organism: Cygnus atratus; assembly: GCF_013377495.2. NCBI lineage: Eukaryota > Metazoa > Chordata > Aves > Anseriformes > Anatidae > Cygnus > Cygnus atratus. The sequence goes on along the minus strand of NC_066365.1, from coordinate 32,920,725 downwards.
TCCATAATGCATAATGAGGGTCTCAATGGGATTTTTAAAAAGAAATAGGATTAGCCAAACCATGAAAACTTAAAGGATTTGAATAGCACTAGAAAAGGGCACTATCAGCAATAGGGAATACTTACAGATGCACTTTTAGTTTAACTGTCTGTGGCCACATGTATACTTGAAGAGCTCAGAGAAAATGTCCTGACTTTGTATGATAATGGTTTTCTTTTTAACCCGTTTTCACTCTTGATCATCTAGAGAAGTCATTCCAGATCGTGACCTGGAGTTATTTCTTCGCTAGTTCTTTAGTATCTGCACCTCCTGCTAATGATTGGCACGAGCTGCTATTTCTGGCAACAGCAGTGGAGTACGTTTTGCTTTTGTTCTCTTTGATAAAGAGAAAGCCATGTGGTAAAGGGCTATCTTGCATTTCAGGAATTAGTGAGTTTAAAAGGACAATGTTTTATTTGAGATGTTCGGCTGAGATTCAGGAGAATTGCTTTAGTCCCTGACTGACAGAATTCTTGCATGAGTTTTATCTGTCATGATTTTTCTTGGGGTAAACAGCAAAGGAGAAGAGAGTTGCTAGTTCCTAGGTCCTTATATTTTTAAAAAGTCTCATGCACTACAGAAAAGTGAGTCCTGTAAATATATTTCGAAACACTGATTCCTCCTGTGGTCATAAGTCATCCTTTTTTGTCTATGATGTCACTTCTACTTTCTGTCTCTAACAAACACGTAAGAGTTGTACAGTATGGGAATAACAAATATTACACGCTGTAAATGTAAGTACAAGGACAGATGTTTTAAGGATAGTAACTGTCCCATCTGTATTGCTCTTGTGCTTAGCAGTCTTACTAGTGGAGGTGAGGTGTCAGGCTGAATGCTCAGACTGAGTTACTTCGCTGATGTCCCCCTTAACTCCAGCCTTTGGTTCCTGCGTGAAACCAGCTACTTCCAGGAGGGTTTATCTTCACAAACATCACTGTAATTTTAACAGTAATTTTCAGTGTTTATAGCATTGAAATATATGTGCCTCCCATATTGCAGGCAGAGATGATTCCTTTAGCTCCATGATCAAAAGGCTCGGGCGCAGAAGCAAATGACAAACAGTCATAAACACTATTGGTTAAGACAGTATATTGCAGAGGGAGCATAGAGTACTTAGGTTCAGGACCAGATCCCGAGAATTAACCTTGTCTGTTTTGCCCGTTTGAGAATGATAAATCTCAAACTCAGCATCCGCTGAACACTATCATTTGTGCTGACAAATTATTGCTCACTAGGGAAAACTTCTGAGGACTGTTGTCTTTATTTCAACTAACCTTGTGTTTTATATTGTGATGAATTACTTGGAACACATTATATGTAGTTCATATATTTTTTCCACACATTACGGTTCACTATTCTTTGTACATTAATTTCTAGTTTTTTCCACAGTTCTGTATAGACACTATTGTCCAAAACTTCAGCATTGAGAGCCATTGTCTGTTCAATTGTAAAGCAAGTCAGTGAGACACTTGCCTTATAGATTTTATTTTGTGAGCTGTTTATGCTTTTTATTTTGCTAAAACGCTTAGCTATACAATAGTAAAAGTTGTTCAGAATTGCCTTTTAAACATCAGACCCCCTGGAGAATGGGAAGAAAAGAGGGAAAACAAACAAACAAACAAGACCTTTGTGTGTTGTACGTGTCCATAAAGCAGCTCATGAGTAGTGAGAAGAATTGCGAAGTTCAGACAGTGCTGTAGTGTGCAGGATTTGTTTCAGTTTTGGAGGAAACAAGAAAGGGATTTCATTCCCTGAGGATGAGAGGCACAAACAACTGTGGAAAAGTAGACTTGGCTGCATTTCTTAACCGAAGAGGGGTGCGGGGTTTGTACTCTCCTCCCCTCCTTCCTGCTGTCCTGCTGCTGTGTGCTCACAGGTAGTGCAGTGGTCAGAGTAGAGTATTTCTGTTCCGGCATGACAGAATAGGTTTAGGGTTTTGAGTACCATAATATTAGTGAAAATTACCAATTGGACAAACTTCCAAATGTTTCAGACTAGAAAAGACATTTTTTATTTTTTTTATTTTTTTAACAATAAATTCAGTCCTAAATTTGAGCATAAATATAAAAGGAACAGTTCAGACAAACATTTTGAAGCAAAGATCTTTGATACAAAGAACTTTATACAAAGTTCAATGCTTCAGTTGCTATTGATATTAGTAGAAAAACTTCCTTCTGCTACAGTGGGACATGGATATGGCCCTAACTACCTGTTTCAGTGATAAAACGTGGTAGAAAAAAACTTAATTGCTGAAGATGCTGTACAATAATAAAATAGTCATGCATGTTCACTCCCCCTTATTCACTTCTACCTCAGATAAAATTCTTGCAGAAATATCATGTGCTACTGTAGGCACAATCCTCCTTAAGAGAAGGAAATTCTCTTCTCACAGCAAGGCGAATGTGTGAGAATATAGTTGAGGTACAAAGAATACTAATGATGTTGATTTCTATTTTTCAATTTGTGAGTGCTAGAAGGCAAGCCAACTGAAAAGAACAAAAGATTATCTGGGTTCAAAACAAGCAAATAAAAACATTGGAAATTTAATTAGTCCCCTGCCAATTTGTCTGAAAAATACCTAAACTCGGTTAACTCTGACTCCAGAATTTTGAGAGAGATCTTTCAACTCCTGATTCAATTGAATTTAAGCAATTGAATTTTAAATTACAACTGGTTTTAGTACATCTAATTGGTAGAGTTTGGAAATATGAACAGTAATAGGAAAAATAAGAACAAGGATGCAGTTTTTTAATGCAATGATTGAGAAAAGTGTAGAAAAGCCTCTTTTGAATGCTGACATAAATTTCAGATGTGCCTTAAAATAATTCCCGGTAAGTGATCTTGCTTATAGTGTGGAGTCTGTGCAAGGACAACAGATGAGTGTATGTGGAGCTCTCTGTACTTTTAAGATCTATAACTGCCATGATTCAAGAGGAGTATTGAAATAAGCGTGCTCTGAGGGCACAGTATTCTGCTAGCACTGCTTGTAATGCAAAGAATGAGTGGAAGAAGAAAGCATCTCATATACTTCATAGATTATCCTCACCTTTCTGACATAGCTAACGTTCTGGTCTCAGAAGGGAGAAAACCTGCAACTACTACTGGGTTTATAAATCTTATTTCTATTGGTCATTCAAGAGTTAGGTTCCATGTAAGACCTTCTAATTTTTTATCCCTGGTTCCGTGCAAAGCACGATGAATTTTAACTGAAAGTTTTGGCCGTGTAATGGCTAAAATGAGGCAGTGGTGTAGGAACTTGATTTTAAGTTCTAAAGAGTTCAAGGAGTCTTTCTTTATATGGGCAAGTTATTTGGCACAATAACAATGGTAAGAATTGAAGAATTAGATGCTGAAGCCCCCACGTCTTCGTTGTATGGGGTCTGGAATACCCCATACCCTCCAGTCCCTGGTTCAGACGGAAGAACCTCTCAGTTTAGTTTCTTCTGAAAGGAGTTCATGGTTTGTGTATCCCAAATCCACTCTATGGGCAAAACCACTGAGTGGTAAATTGGGATGACTGAGGAATTTGCTTCCAACCTGCTCCAAAGCAGTATCTGTCCAGTACAGACACAGCTCACTTTTAACGTGTTTACATACTCACATTCAGATTGGGAACAGGCATTTCCCCTTCTTTATAAAGAGTTGGAGCTTACTGAATGTGCTTCTTTTCTTCTGTAAAGCCTAAATGTTGTATTTAGTGTTTATTAATGAGTTCAAACCTTTGTAATCTTCACCAGCCTCTACGTGAATCTGTAGTGCATGTCTCGAAGCCCATAGTGAAGAGGGGTCTCTCAGTTAAGAAATTGCTGAGCTAAGATGTGAAGTCTTTTGCTTATGTTGACCTCAACTTAGAAATGAGAATGATGCACATTTTTAAAGATCTGTCAGGAAAATCAGGTCAGAAGGCTTAAATTCTACTCTGGGTATGTCAGTAGAAAAAATGAATTGTAATTATTTACCATAAACATGGATTGAACGTGTTTATAGACGGTATTGTCATATTTTACCCCTTTGAAGAATAACTATACCTCACCAATCTACTAGGTATTGTGTTTTTTTAAATTGTGTCAATGAGCATGAATTTAGGATAACGATTTGCTTTGTACAGCATGCTGAGCTCCTTCAAAAATCTTTTGAAAATAGCTCTTATAAACAGATGTTGAAGCAATTAAGCTTGATGAAGTAAGTAGAAAGGTCTTCCTGTGGATGAATAGTTATATAAAGACAGAAAATGAATTTGAGGTAAAAATGGTCAGCTATGGAGAGAGGTAACTATTAATCTTCTAATGCTTTGATTGTGGGACTCTTACCATTTACCACGTTCATGAATGAGCTGGAAAGGGGATGAAATGAAAGCATGCTTAACAATATGTAACTCTGAAAAACATACAGTAGAACTAGAACAGGTGAAGTGACATATGGGATAGTTCTTACATGAGCAGAGACTGAAGAGAGATTAAGGCTGCTTTGCCTAGAAATGAGGCAACCTAAGAGAGTGTGAGAGGCCTATAAAATGATGGAAAGCACAGGAAAAGTAACTAGGGAAAGATCACTCGCTATTTCCCATGGCACACAAATTAGAAACTCATCAGACTGAACACTTAAACAGAAGCTATTTTTCATACACCACATAAGGACGTTTTAGAATTCATCCATTGGCAGAGGATATTTTAAAATTCCAAAACTCTGTACATGGGTTAAAAAAGCTTTAGAGAGTTTTGGAAGGACTGTCCTGTTTAATAGCACAGCTGGGTGCTATTAGGTCTAGAGGAAGTATACTGCTCAAAAAAGTTCTGTAACTAGCTGCTAATGATGATAAATATTGCAGGATAGCTGCTCTTATATCCCGATTATGTTCTTTAGTACTCTGCCTCTGCCTATATTTCCCCCTCCAAGACAGCTTCAGAGTGTCAGCAGAGCTCTGCAGCAGTGTATGGAACTTGTCAAGTTACCTTAGTTTTCCACTATTTGAAACTACTATACAGTGCAAAAAGTATTTAAAAAAAATAATGTTTAAACCTATGTACACGGTTACTGTCATTATTACTGTACGTTATTGTTGATACTTTCTCTTGCATAGTATTTAAGTAGTTCTTGCTTATTACATAGATGCTAGACTACACTGAAAAAACATATATTTAAGGGACTGGCAAAATTGTAGATGGCTATAATATCCCTTATAACACATTGATTTTTACAATTGGCTTTTCCAGACTCTGAGTTGTGTAACATTTTTCAGAAAGATGAAAATGATAGTATTAAGTACCGCAGGACAAGCTCATACTGGCTATGCTAAGTCCTCTGTCTTTTTTTGTATGTCTTTTATGTACAGACTTCAGACCTGGGTAAAACTCCCAGACTTGAAGTAACATAAGCAAGGATATGGACTTTGTAGGGTAGAGTCTAGCCTTAGTGGAAGAAAATCAGGAGCTGCTGCATTGAACAAAATGGAAATTTTTGGTAGATTAATTAAGGAAAACCCACTTCCTTTGGCTTAGAGTAATCTCTGTGTAACAAGTCAATATGCAGAATTACTCTTCTAGATCACCAGTGATCTATGTGAGTAAACATCCCCTGCATTTATCCTCACACAGTGCAGAATATTCTCTCCTGCTGTGGTCTGCTCGTTGGTCTGTAAGGGAGAAGAGGATGCTGGGCTCATATCTCAGGGATATTTGTAAAAAAATAAATTTAAAAAAAATCCATTAGGTAGTACTGAAATTTAATCTGTATCCTACTACTGCGCATGGATGTAAGAAAAATGATGTGCCCACCCCATCTCTCTCTTTTTTTTTGAGCTCATGTAGCTGTTATGAGATCTTATTGAGCAAATAAGAACAGTTCCAAAAGAAGGAAGCTTTACAAAATGTGATTTCAGTAGTGAAAGCTTCTGACTAGAATTTTGACAGAATGCTGTTACTTCCAAGGGCTCCGTAGAAGTGACTGAATAAATACTAATGCAGAAATGAGTTCTGCTATTACATTAGATGTAATCTGAATCTAAGTTAACAGACCGGTGCTGAGAGTTTTTATTAATGAGTTTCAATAAATGAAAATTAATTGTTTTATTTTATTTTCCTTGTGCAGGCAAAAGGTGAGGGCAGTTTTTCATCTTGGAAAACTGCAATTTCATCACTCACAAGAACATTTAATCTATTTTTGAATAAATAAAGAAACACAATCAAAGTGAATGTGCTCAAGGTAAGAATGTGCTGCTATGTCCTTTGTAGCACTTGCCAGAAGATACTTCTTTCCATGCATCTTTACAATGTAGTTTAAGGTTTCTTAGGGTACTTCTGACATTTTTTTGCAGTCATGTCAGTTGTTTCTAGACATTAGTATAGCTACTACATTTAAAGAAAAGATGCAACTGTGGCTTTCTCACAAGGATTGCCATGTCTCCTTAGAAGGCTACTGACATACGAAATACATGGGATGAACCAGGATAATGGTAGTAGGGGTGCCAAGCTCTGGCAATTGGATGAGGGGAAGCTTAAAATATGTCCATGAGGCTCTCCTGAAAGGTCCAGGGCTTTCAGAATATTCAGAATTCAAGATGACTCACATTTGTGTAAGTTCTTGCATACAGGGCAAGAAGACAGGGTAGGTAAATACTATCAAAAGCCTTTTTTTTTTTTATGTGTGTGTGTAGGAAAAACACAAAAGAAATAGAAATATGGGGTCTTGTAAAAAACATAGAAATGTGGAGTCTTGTTTACTAGGTTTTGATCCCCTCAAATATTCCAGATCTTATGTTCCAAAATAGAACGATGAGCTCAATTTTATTCATCGTTAGAAATAAGGATTATAAGGTTAGGGATTATTTTACATTGCTGACCGTAAAATACCTGAAATTAAATCCTATGTTCTTGTTTTTCTATTGTCTCTGACTTCTTTGAGTAAATTAAAATAAAAGAAGTCAGAGTGGTTTACTCGATCAGTAAAGGCTGAGTATGGAAAGAGAACAGATTGCAGTACATAAAAGTAATGCCTTCTTTGTAGCTCACTTGCTTTTGAGAATAGAATGGCTGTTTAAAACAAGGAATACTGTATTCCTAGTCTAACAGGGTTCACTGGTTTGAAAATGATTATTGTATTCTAAAACTTCTCTAATTAATTGAAACTTAAACCTGTCACATCTCTTTTAGGGTGACATTGTATTTGTGTTAAAACATCTGTCATCTTGTCATATGTATGAATGTTTTTTCCTAATGGTCAGCTTGTCACAGTTAATTAGTCTTTAGACAGATGAACAGTCATAAAGCAATGTGACTTTGAAAATTATGTTTCTAAACACCCATAACTTTGAACTGTGAAGAGATAGGATGCTCACAAGATATTTGTGCTACAAAGCAGGCTGTAAACCACCTTCATTCACAAGGGCTGAAGGAGTATGCAGCTTTCTGTTTGTAACATTTCTTGCATTTACTTTTAAGTTTGCTGCATGCCTATATCCAGCTGAGAGTTCTTCACTGGTGGTTATTAAAATTTTATTATTATTTTTAATAATGATATCCAATTGCACAACTTGATTTCTGGATTTTAAAGCTCTTCCCTGAGCTCCAGAAAAAAATAATACTGACTAGTATTTTTACGTGCCTCAGTTTTGTATGTCCTGTCTGACTACCTTGAAAGGATCCAATTTTCAGAAAGCCTCACTGTCCTCTGAAAACAAAAACGGCATTGTATGGACATCAGGTTACACCTCCCCCAGAACATCTGTAACAATTGTGAAATATCATTACTTTACTCTAGGATGTGTTTAGATTCACTGGAAGGGGGACAATTCACAAAATATGGACTTGTAACCAGACTTGAGAGAAATCTGACATAGTTTTTTTGATGAGACTTCTCTATTATTTTTAACTTTTTGATGTCTCACATAATCAGTGTGGTGGTGAGACTATATGTGGGACTCATCTTGCAAGAATGCAAATGGGCTCTAAGATGTCCTGGACCTCCTGAATCCTTGTTTGTTTTAAGGGAAGCTGAAGGATGTTGAGCATTTGATTGGGCTCTACGCTGCAAAAGAAAATTGAAAAAGAAAATGAAGCCAATAGCAAAGTCAACTCATAAAAATGAGAGCAGATGCTGTAGAAAGTGTCTTCATTGCCTGATATTTTTGAAAGACGCTTTTTCTACCAAGGGTAATTCATGATGTCCTACACCCTATTCATCCTCTTTAAGATAAGATGATTTCCATTTCACAAGAATTAATGCTTTGGCATATAGGAACCAGTTTTTATTAAAACTCTCATTATGGTGTTCTGAAGAATAGGTAATTCCAGAAAGATCAGAAGCCAGTGGTAAATGTATGTCTCTAATGATTCTATTCAGTTTCCAAAAACATAGCAACTTATATGTCATAAATTATACGATGATTCTTTTTTTCAGTTTAATAATCTCAGTAGACATTTAAAAATATTAAAAGGGATGGAAGAATTATGCAAAGGGAGAGAAAATGAACAGCTGATGTAAGAAGCTGACAAACTGTGCTACGGCTGCATAGGTAGCATTTTTTTTGATTTTTTTTTTTTAAATTATTCTGAATTCCAGTGGGAATAAGTAGCTAGTGCATCCCCAGCCCCCTTCCCTCACTTTATAATCTGGTTGCTAGCTGTCTTCTGAGTTTGGGATTCTGTAGGGACACCGGGCAGAGTAGGGGATACAGATACCATTCATTAAATGCTGGTAAATGGTTGGGAAAAGCAAGAAAATCTCTAGCATTTTCCTGTAAAGGGGGGGGACAATATGCTTCCAATGATCACTGCAAACCATAGAAGTCACTGGGAGATTAGGTAAAGTGGGAGTGTATGACACAGGAGGTGGGTGTCTGAGGAATCGGAGATTCTCCATGCTGACAGATCTGTATTTAGGAGACTGGGAAAAACAAGGGCTTACCTTTGGGTCCTTTGCAGGGGGTCCTTTCAGTCTCAAGAAATTGAGAGAAAAATCCGTTATATTTATCAGCTCTCAGACAACCTCTGGCACGTCTTAAGAGGAAAAGAAGTGGTCAGAGATGTGATTAGATCTTTCAGTGGTCAAATGGGGGCGTTTTCCCAAGGCCATAATTCTACGTGGAGCTGCAGTTTCCCAGCACCTGACTGGCATTTTACAATCTTTTCATGTAATACAGGTATTCTTTTCTTTGAATCAAGCATTCAGACTGCAGTCTGACTGCTGTGTAAGAGATCCATGACAAAATTACAGAACACTCATAACTAGTTTTATGAATCAAGCTCTAGCTATCTTACAGCTCCACGTACACCCTAACAAGCAATAACACTAAATGTCTTGGACGTGTAAGCAGTTTGCCAAATGCTGGGGTAACAGAATAAACAAACATTAACAAAATGGTGTCCTGCTCCGATAAATACATGGTACATTACATTTTGAAAATGAGACTCTCAGGGCCAGAATCTCCTCTGATTTAGACCAGTTCAGCCTCATTAACTGGCATGAATTTACAGAAGTTCTGTAAATTCTGAATCTAAAGTTATGGATTTCTTCCCTCCTTAGGGACAATTTGCAAACCATGTTTCTTTTATGTCATGATATCTTATGATGATTGTATGATATCATATGATGTCATATGTCATATGATGTCTTGGAATTACGGTGCAGGATTCAGGCTTGGCTTTGAGAAAAGCAAAGGATCTGCAGCTTGTCCAGATGAGTTCAGCCCTTTCCGGATTTGGTGAATGGTCACAACAAGTTGACCATTCAGGAGAAGGTAGATACTTTGTGAATAGCTAGGAGTCCCTCAGGCTGACTTTTGGGCACTGATCCTGAATGGGTATGTCATAAATGCTGTTTTACATTTCCGATAGGTAGTATAGGTAGGGACTTCTTGTTGGTATGCCTTCCTGAGTTTGGGGATAGTCATTATCTTCAGTTTAAACCTAAATATTTTAAGACATCCAGGTGCTTCTGTATGTACTGGCACTAACTGATCTATGGCTTCAGAGGTTTTGTAGGTCTGCTCTTACAACAGTTTACTTTTGGACTCAGTAAGGAATTTGCAAGACTAAATTTTTTTGGTTTGGTTTTAGTCAATATGGAGAGATTGTGGAGGAAAAAAAAACAACCAATGCATTTATTTAGCAGGAATGACAAGATAACTAAAGCAGAGGTGACTTCAGGACAGATAGCTCTGTTCTGAATCCTCTTGAACTTATCGTCTTAGTCCTCAGCAGAGCTTTCTTGAAACTTAGTTTGCTCAAGCCTGCATCTGCAATTAAGGAAGAGAAGGTAAATCTAATATAGTGTATGCAGTTTCAGCTTGTGGCAGTGTTATGTCAGCTTGGTGTGGTTAAACCATTTTGTGCTGCAAATATGTTGTGCAGTATATTGCGTACTGCAATACATTGTGAGATCTTAAAAGGAGGTGACACACAGCTAAGAGAGAAGACAGCTGCAGTCCTCACATTTTTGTCTTCGCACCTGATATAAAGGAAATGGAGCTATGATTTAATCAGCTGCTGAGCTGCGCGGTTGAAAAGGATAAATTCATATGAAGAGAACAGTTTCTCGTGCTAAAAGAATTTTTCCGTGTTACAATGCATTTCTAAATGCTAGGGGCGTAACTCAGCATCTTGAATATTTCTTTCCAGGAGAAGTGTGGGAGTGCTTGTGTTGCACCATTTTTTCCCAGGGGCGTTTAGGCTTCCAGGTTCATCTTGCAGTACGATTTGGAGGTCTTGATTTCATTAACTGACCTCAGGTTCCTGGGCACATTCTGTGGGCTCATCCTGCTCTCAGTGCTGGAAATTCGTTTGGGGATATTACATGATAATGTGCTCTGGACTGCTCGTTTGGAACTTTGTACACTACCAACTGCTACCACGTTTTCCTATAGTAGCTATCAGTTTTCTCTGTGCAAGTAGGTCTTCCTTAGACTGGCTGCAGTTCAACACAAATTCAGATCCTGACAGATTCTCCATTCTTGCTGGTGAAGGGCATTGGTATCTCCTACGCAGAAGTAAAAGGAGAACTTCACCAGTTGTAATCAGCAGAACTAAATACAAATGCTTGGGACACAGAGGCCTTTTATTTTATCCCTGTTCCTTTTCCCTGAGGAAAAAATAAACAAACAAAAAACAAACAAAAAAAATGTGCTCCGCGAATGTACAAATCTCCTAAGCTTTATGAAAATCTGAGAAAATTACTTAAAAGTGGTTAACACAGAGGAAGCAGTGCGTGTCTGCATTAGATCTACCTCCTCTCTTCTGTCCTTCTCTCTAGTTCTCTGGACAGTACATCCTATAGAAGTTAACATGATAGAATAGCTTGAGTCTCTGCATTATAAAACAGCACCATCTTCAGAAATTAACATTGAGCAGTTGATCTAATGGAATCTGGTATGTCCTCAGATGAGTTCTCCTTAATTCTGGTAGTCTTTGATAAAGACCTAAAACCAGAAAAGATCAAGTTCTTCTTGATTGTTTCATAAGCACTTGGAATTTTGATTTAAGAAAGAGCTCCACTAAAAATTCTTTTTTTATGTGAAAATTCTATAATGGGTTCAAATAATCCAGTATTCCATAGACTGCATTAGAGAAATTTCCCCCAAAATGCAACACTTGAGCATACCACTGCTTGCTGATTTTTTTTGCCTCCAGATCCCCGCAATGAATTTTTAAAGAATCTGCATTTTTCTTTTTAAAACATTTGCCTCTTTCTCTGTTTCTTTCTCTCACAAAGAATTGCAGAAATTGAATCTTGGTTTCAGCTCCTGTTTCAAACAAAATAACCAACAAGAACAAAAAAAAAAAAAGTCAATTCCAGAGCAAACAGGTTAGGTTTTAACAAAGCAGAAATTCTCTCACAATTGGGTTAGCAAATTGTTGACAACTGAAGCTTGGATCCAAGGTTATTGTAAAATCTGAAGCTGTGCAAGTTTTGACAAGGTTTGATAGTTTGATAAGAACATTCTCAGCGCTTCTGAAGATGCCCACACTTTGTATATTTGACACAAAAGAGTTTCTATATAAGCAGTCTTTTCTAAGTCTCAACTTTGTGTTGAAAGAGTAGTGAGAATTTTCACCTCTGCTGCTGTCATATTTGTTTGCAAGAAGCAAATTGATTTTCCTTCTTAACAGCACATTAATGGTACCCTTACTTAAGGAAAAAAAAGCTATGTGAAAGTACAGAAGAGTAAATGTGGGTAACAATAGGCTGATGCTGTCCTTTTGTCTTCCTCCTAATTGCATATGGAGGGGAAATTCCCTGTTAGTTAGCCTGAAAAGTTCCCTTCCAGTGCGCTCTTTTCCTGGTATTTGTGGGGAAATAAAGCTTATCGTTAATGCAGCGGAAGCTCCGTATTGTGTACACATTCTGTGTGGTGAAGGTGTTTCCTGGGTGCCACATGTGACAGAAAACTTAGCAGTACTTCTCTAAGCAGCTGTCACAGCCTCTCCAGTTCTCTCCATGCCAGCTTCTGCTTTCCATGTGAACTCTGAACAATTTTCATTCTCAGACAAAAATTTCCGTGAAGATTTTTAATGTTTCGTAATTTAGCAATTCATTTGAGAATGTTGTAGCCATAAACTGTCATGCAGCCAACCAAGCCCACCTTTCTCAATCCAAGGAATTCAAATTTAAGATTAAATGAATGTTCCTTCAAACATCTGCCATTCACAGTGATGCGCCACTGTGGCCTTCTAGCTGGCCGTTTAGTGACTGCTGTAGTTTTCCTTTCTCTTTCTTTGCTATTAAATCGCAGTTGCTGTGCCATTCTTGGGTCAACATATTTTAAAAGGATGCCTAAAAGTTTTAGAAGGCTGTTTAGAAGGCTGAGAAACTACTCTGTTCAGTGACAACGTGGTCTTCTGCTCCTCCCTCCTCACTCTGCCCCTGCTCCACATGGGCTCCTTCCCACGGGATGTCATCCTTCCCAAACTGACCCTGCGGGGATCCTTCCCTTGGGCTGCAGCTCTTCAAAACTGCTCCAGCAGGGGCTGTACCACAGGGTGCAATCAGGAAGGGACTGCTCCAGCGTGGGTCTCCCACGGGCGGCAGCTCCCGCCAGATCACCACCTCCACCAGGGGCCTCTCCACAGGCTGCAGGTAACTTCTGCTTGGGCACCTGAAGCACCTCCTGCCCTCCTTTGTCACTGATCTTGGGGTCTGTGGGGCTGTTTCTCTCACTTCTCTCTCCCAGCTGATGCCGCACGGCATATTTTAGCCTTTCTGTGATACGCCATCACAGAGGGACAACCAGCATCTGTCGCTCAGTGACTGAGCTTCAGCCGGCAGCAGGTCCCTTTTGGAGCTGGCTCTTACCTGGCTTGGCGCCGCTCCTGGGCTCTTCTCACAGAAGCTGCCCCTGCAGCCCCCCGGCTACCAAAACCTCACCGCATAAACCCAACAGAGGAATGCAGAGTGATTGAGGAGATGTGCTGGAGGCTCCTCAGCTTCTTTTTGTCCTCTGCAGGACTCCAGGAAGGCTGCATTTATGAAGCCCCGAGTGAGGCTCAAGGCCAGCACAGCATTTTTGGTGAAGGCACACCCTGGGCACTGTAACAGGATAGTGCAGGCACAACTTGTTAAAATACTCAAAGGTGGGAGGAGGAGTACTCGATGGGAGGAAAATGCAAATCTGGAAGCATTTTGGAAGTCAGTTTGAGCCTGATAGACTAGTTTTCTCAGTGTAATTTACAGTGCCAGTGAAGCTTCTGGAGTGTGTCCTTCCCGGTCTCATAGTTAGCCCTGATCTCTACATCTTCATGAAAACGTTCAGGGAAACTTTGCTCGGAGTTTGATGGAGAAGTCACTTTTGAGATAAGGTGACAAAATCTTGTTTGAATAAACCTTGAAGGAACAACTTTTTCCCTTCCAAGCTTCCTAGTTTAAAAACTTTGTATCAGAATCATCCAAAATTTGGATAGCAAATAGTCTCCAGGATGGTCACAGTGCTGCTAATATAACATCCCAATGTATTATAGCAAGGCCTTCTAGCAAGATAGAATATAGAAAATATTCTTATTTTTCCAGGTTGGTCCTTCTGCATAACTTGGGTTGGCTACTTTTTGTGGCTTTATTTTGGTTTGACTTTGTTTTATCTATTACTCCATTCAGGTCTGCAGTCAGGAGCTTTCTGACCAAATGCATCACAGGAGGGACTTTTTTTTTTTTTTTTTCCCCAGCAAAACTAGTGTGGTGGTTCCCAGTGAGTTTGAAAGAGAAAAGATTGTGACTGCAGAGGTCACATAAATTAGCTGAAGGACTCTGGGAGCTGTCAGAATACTTTCAAGGCAAGCTTTGACTGGATAACAAATCTGCTTGTGCTCCTTTCTAGCTCCAGAGGCAGCTGAACTTCCCTGTAACGAGCCCTAGGGGAAGGTTGCCTGTGAGCATGCTTCTCCCTACTATAACACTTGCGTGATGCAAATTAAGATACATAATTGCAGTCTCCAGTTGTGACAGGATTCCTATGTTTTTGCTTTAATGAAGCTACATGAGAGTTACTTGGCAATATTAGGACTCATTTAAAAAACTCTATCAATGATTAAGTGGCAAATACCACTATATCATTGGGAAATCTGTCAGCAATAGTTGCTGTTTCCATTGCCTGTAGCACATTCATCAAAGGGATAACAAACAGATACTTTTTTGAATTTTAATGGAAAATTGTAGTGCAGTCATGTGGCTTTAAAATTCAAAGGTCTATAAATAATGAATTATTTCCGTGATGGTTACTGTTTCCCTATCTCTAGGAAAAAAATAGCATCTATATGTTGTAGTTTGTTGCTAACAGCATACTTTAATATTTATGAACTGCCAGTATTCTATAAACATAGAAATTTGGTCGTTGTCACTGTAATGGTTTGTTATTTATATGCTTCTAAATTTTACAGAAGGAATACTATCAGTATATTAAATTTGAACAATGGCAAACATCCTCTTTGACTGTCACATTGAAGCAGTCATTCGAAAGGTGTGGAAGCGAGCCTTGGAGAGGGGCCAGTGGGATGGTGTCCGTGTGTGAGAGCTCAGCCGTCAGCCGGGACGTGTTGAAGGAGCAAGGCTTCCTGCTCCCATATGAGTTCTTGCCTCAGAATAAAGAGAGTCATTCTGGCGATGGCGAGATTACTTGCTCGGGAGGTGGATCTTGCTGCACTTGTATTGCCCCGTTTTCTAAGAGGAGTTAATGTGATTTGAATGGAAAGGTTGGACGCGGTGCTTAGGGACATGGTTTATGGGGTGACATAGATAGTAGGGTGATGGTTGGACCAGATGATCTTGGAGGGCTTTTCCAATCTTAGTGATTCTAGGTTTCTGATGTTACGTATACTGCTGGCATTTTGAGAAGCCTTTTAGACTGGTATTTTGAGAAGTCTTTTTAGAAGGGCACGTTATGAAAAGGTTTTGATTCACTTTCTCTCTTGCTCAGTTTGTTTGGATACTGCAACTCTAATACATTGAGGCATTTATGATTTTCTAAACCACTCTAAAACATTTTAGAAAGTTGCAGGCACATGCATTTGTTCTCAATTTTCAGTTCACCTCTGAGACTTAAGATTTATTTGATTCAGCAAAATGACACCTCAGCGGTGTATGGTGAACCTTCCACGTTTGTTGAGAGAGTATTTTAGCTGTCTCAAGGTGTTTTTGCTATACCTTGTTGAATTAGTAAAGGACTTATGGAAGTTCTTCATTGTTTGACAGCAGTAGCTGTATGTGTGTTGCTGCATGCCCTTTTTTGGAACTTGACTGAGTCATAATAAATATATATGCTCCCTACGTGAACATCATTTTACTCCACAAGTGTCCAGCTTAATGTTTTAATCATTTTTGCCTGTGGACAAATAGCTAAATAATTGACTCTGTTCTTTTTGTAAATGAAGAAAGATGTAGTGTCACTTCTAATGTGCAGAATGTTGACATGCACTGTCTGCTTTGTTACTGAATCTCTTTCCTCCCTTCCTCTCCACCTTTCTAAATATAGCTCTTCTCTGCCACTTAAAAGGGTGTTTTTACAAAATGTGAATTATTTGATAAGAGCTTCTGAGTTATGTTCTGCAGGGCCTAATTTTCAGGTGTCTGGCATGGGGAATGGAAACCAGAATGTAGAAGGAGGTGCTTAAGTCACCTTAAACAGGGAGCAGGGAGGAACAAGGCCTCTGAAAGGCAAAGCAAGGGAACTCAAATGCTGCCTAAGGAGCCATCTAGAGCAAAGAACAGAAACCACTGTGGTGGCTCCGATCTTTGTCTTAATCCCCACTCTTCTCTAGAGCCTAGCTGCCTGCCAGCAACTCCAAGAAAGATATTACTCTAGTTTGTAGATAAGAGCAAAATATTTTATGAATAGGTGCCTGTCAGTCACTTGGTTTTATTTTACTCCAAAGAGTTGAGAAGGCCTGACATCTTTTTATTTTTATTTTTTTATTTTTTAAACAGGAATTGAAAATCTGCACATAGGTACTGTATTTTTGGGTTGTATTTTTAGATAACTGTATTTTTAGATAATGGCTGTATTTTTAGATAACTAAAAAGCTTTGTATTTCAAAAAAATGAGCATTTCTATATAGAGAGATAAATAAAGGTTCACAAGGTCTGAAAGATAGATATTTAAAAAAGAAAGCCACTTGCAGCTGACAAGACAATAGGTTTGATTTTCATATTTGCTCTATTTACATGTTTAGGAAAAATACATTTACCTTAAAAATCTCTAAAGACCATTTCATATCATGCAGTTTTATTCTCTTTGACTGAAATGTTTATTTCCTTCAATTTTCTCTATAGTTGCATGACCTTTATCTGTTCTGTAAATTAGTTTTCATACTAGTTTACAATGCATTCGAATATGAATAATTTGAATTATGATGTGCAGACTCCACGCCAGTGTACATGGATATTCTGTGGTTCATGCCAAAATTTCATTTCCAAGGCTTTGGCCATCAAGACACAATGTCTGGCTCCATTGTGGATCTTGCAGAGCTCAGATTTTTAAACATTTTTAAAATGTTGGTTCCCATACATGTTCAATGATCCTTTTTCCAAATACTGCTCCACACTAGAGGCAGAAAAAATAACCAAGAGTGGGACAGGAGGAAAAAAATCAGACAAATACAGAGCTTTGCCAGAAGAAATATATATGCAATGAAAATCTGGATCATCACAGGCTGAACCAGTGCGACTGCATCTGTGTGAAGCATAATGTTGCTGTGTGGTCTGTACTTAGTACTTGATTTTGGTGTAGTTCTGCCCTTTATTTATATGCAAGCTCCTACTCAAATGTGGGTACCTCATCCACAGTTCTCAGCGCATTCAGTCTGAAAGTGACATTCAGCAGCTTTCAGAAATTTTGCATGAGCTTCAGTGAGTCAAAGGCAGAGACAGTAGTTGTTCACATGCTGAATACAGTCATTCTTGTGATGCATTTCCAAAAAAGAAGGCTTGGTGAATGACAAGCATTCAGTGCACTCTGGGAGACAATTTCTACGAGAGGTGCTAAAGCAGAGTGAGAGGCAAGGGTAGGTGGTTTGGTATTATTAGCAGTAAACACTGCAATTAGCTTTAGTGGTATTCATTACTAGAATTATATTTTCTCCTCCCCTAGCATAGAATCCCTGTCAGGTTTCTGCACTGCTTTGCTGGGGTACACTGTTGGTAATGGCTTTGGTACAGACTATTAACCGAGTGGTTCTTAATCCTTTTGTTGAGCAGCAGTGACTATAATGCTTTCAAATGAAGGTGACTTTCCTGTATGAGAATGAAGAATTGTCCACATGTCGTTATGTGATCTCCTGTACTTTGTACTTGGCTCTGTATAAAGAAATTAGCTCTGGCTGAAATTGCACTCTGTATTTTTCATTAGAGTAAAAATGGTGAAATGAGATATTTCACACAAGTGTCTGGATGCTGATGGATCATTATTTTTTCACTTCAACAGATATTTTAAGTATCAGGATCTTAGACATGAGGTGCAGTCCTTGGGGTTTCGTCAGGGCTGGTAGTTCTCCTACATCCACTCTCCTCTGTGGACTGGGGCTGTATCTCTTACGAATAGCAGCCAGGCTGGGGATTCCCACAAACAACCCCAAAGGGATGACGAGCAGGAGGATGCTGTGTTAGTTTATGGGACATGTATTCACATAGGAAGGAATGGAGTTTTTCCTTGTAATCTAAATGCATCTTTTTAATAAAATCTTTCCAGTGAATGCAATTCTCAAACTGTCTTTCAGAGTTAATTATGATGTTTTATTCTTAAATACTTCATATATAAATCTCTTGGTCTCTCTTAAAACAAAGCCTGATACAAAATATTTTTCCCTTTTTTTTCTTAGGGGAAAAAAAAGTCAATTACAACCACCTTCCCTTCTCACTAATCATGTTTTCTGACAGCAAAATGTTCAGCTGGATAAATTCTAATCAGTCTAGCAATGTAATCTCAGTATCCCAGGCTGTAATGGAGAGTTCCCAAACTGAAGTCTCTAGGGACAGAGACGTTCCAGTCGTATTTCTTTCCTTTTGTAATCCAAATGTTCAGTAGAAATTAGTTTTAATCTTTATTATTATTATTTCCCTGTGATCAGCCGTTTTCTTTATGATCATCTTTTACCTAGCCATATACATAGAGAGGGATTCGTACATCAGCTTTTAAACACCTGCAGCCTATGAACCTGAGTTTTGCCAGGCTGCAAACATAAGCAGGCAGACAGAAGTCTACATTATTTCACTCAGGGTTTTTGTTTTTGGTAACAGGAACACATTTCAGGGTTGCAGCATTCTTATTAATTTCAGTAGCCTACTATTGAACAGCCATTCAAGACATTTTCATGCAAAAGTTTCAGAAGAGTAGAGAAAGGAAAAAGCAGAAGTTGCTGTTGAGAGGAAAACCAGACACCAAACTTCCTGGATCTTAAAGGGAATGAATCCAAACTTTTCAGAAATTCTGTTTTGTAATAGCAGTAAGGGCTTCTGTATCAATCCTTTTTAAAGCTGGATGGGGACAGACTGCACCATCAGCTTTGCCAGAGGCCCTTAACTAGCCTTGATCTTTATTTGCCAGAGGCTCTTAACTCTCCTTGATCTTTATTTGACAGATAAATGGCTCGTACCTTGGTTCTTAATGCTTTGTTTCAAACTTTGAGAGAAGGTGGGAAAGTACAGCATGCTCTCTACTTTGCCTAACATACTTAGGAGATAGCTTTGATCTGATGAAAATATATAGTGTCAAACAAATCTCTGGAGAACCTTAATAAAGAAAGCTGACATGATTGTGTGCATTATCCTAAATTTCAGAGCTCCAATAAAAAGGGCTGTGTAACGACAGCGCACCATGCTGTCAGCTGGTCTGAGCCCGGCCTCCCTGGAGTGGCAACACTGAACCTGTGAGAAAGGGCTCCTCCATGCTTGCTTCGGCGCCTGCAAGGTGCATGAATTTTGGCTAGGTCTAATCAGCTGACTTTTTCTCTGATTTGCATCAGCACATAGTTAGAGGTACTGGTCAGTCAGTGTATCTGCTTGGATGCTAGCACTAGTTGTTGTTTTTGTGTTCCTAGGCTTGTTCTTAGGTGTCTTTCCCTACTTTAGCTTCTGCTTGGAAAGGTGCAACCAGCATGCCTCTGACACTCACTCAGCTCTCTGTACGTGTAACCTGTTCTGGTGTGTGTGTGTGTTTGTGCTTTAAAGGGCAACTAAATATTATGGCTCACTTTCCATGCTTAGGTCTTTTAAAATATGGAAATTCCCTTCAGCTCAGCTTGATGGATCTGACAGTGTCTTGCTGAGAAGGCTAGAGCTGGCTGTGAGGCTTCCACAAGGAACAATGACTTCTTTGAGTTTACTGGTACTGTAGTCTTGCAGGTTTGTTGTTACTCTGCTTTGTGTAGCTGGAACAGAGTTTAAATATTAGGCACAGGAACAATGCTGTCTAGCTGGTGGCTTGTTTTCTGCCAGCTCCTGTTTATTTTCTTTTTTTTTTCCTTGTTGTGTTGATCTTTTATGTGATCATTTTCTTAAAGGCCTAGCTCCTTCTAAAAGCTGCTGCTGCTGATTTTGTAAAAATATTATTTTTACAATTGAAAAACACAGAGGAAGAGAAAAGAGGGAAGAAAAAGAAAATTTCTAACTTAATGACTGCACAGAAAAGCAAGGCTTACCAAATGCGAAAGCTTAAGTCCTCCTCTTTGGAGGAAGCAAGTCTGAGTCACGGCTGACATTATTTAGTAGAGCATCTACTCTACTCTGTTCCCCCGGGGAACTATAGGCCTGTTAGTTTGCAATCAGTGCCAGGGAAGCTCATGGAGCAGATTATCTTGAATGTCATCACGCGGCACTTGAAGGGCAACCAGGCGATCAGGCCCAGTCAGCATGGGTTTATGAAAGGTAGGTCCTGCTTGACGAACCTAATCTCCTTCTATGACCAAGTGACGCGCTTGGTGGATGAGGGGAAGGCTGTGGATGTGAACTACCTTGACTTCAGTAAGGCTTTTGACACCGTTCCCCACAACATTCTCCTCAAGAAACTGGCTGCTCATGGCTTGGACTGGCGTACGCTTCGCTGGGTTAGAAACTGGCTGGATGGCCGGGCCCAGAGAGTTGTGGTGAATGGAGTCAAATCTGGTTGGAGGCCGGTTACTAGTGGAGTCCCCCAGGGCTCAGTGCTGGGGCCAGTCCTCTTTAATATCTTTATCGATGACCTGGATGAGGGGATTGAGTGCACCCTCAATAAGTTTGCAGATGACACCAAGTTAGGTGTGTGTGTCGATCTGCTCGAGGGAAGGAAGGCTCTGCAGGAGGATCTGGATAGGCTGGAGCGATGGGCTGAGGTCAGCTGTATGAAGTTCAACAAGGCCAAGTGCCGGGTCCTGCACCTGGGGCGCAACAACCCCGAGCAGAGCTACAGGCTGGGAGATGAGTGGTTGGAAAGCTTCCTGGCCGAGAAGGACCTGGGAGTATTGGTTGATAGTCAGCTGAATATGAGCCAGCAGTGTGCTCAGGTGGCCAAGAAGGCCGACAGCATCCTGGCCTGTATAAGAAGCAGCGTGGCCAGCAGGTCTAGGGAGGTGATTGTCCCCCTGTACTCGGCTCTGGTGAGGCCGCACCTCGAGTACTGTGTTCAGTTTTGGGCCCCTCGCTACAAGAAGGACATGGAGGTGCTCGAGAGAGTCCAGAGAAGGGCAACGAGGCTGGTGAGGGGTCTGGAGAACAAGTCTTACGAGGAGCGGCTGAGGGAGCTGGGGTTGTTCAGCCTGGAGAAGAGGAGGCTCAGGGGAGACCTCACCGCTCTCTATAGAGACCTTAAAGGAGGCTGTAGAGAGGTGGGGGTTGGTCTGTTCTCCCACGTGCCTGGTGATAGGACGAGGGGGAATGGGCTAAAGTTGCGCCAGGGGAGGTTTAGGTTGGATATTAGGAAGAACTTCTTTACTGAAAGGGTTGTTAGGCATTGGAATGGGCTGCCCAGGGAAGTGGTTGAGTCACCATCCTCATCCTCAGTCGCCATACATACGTTTAGATGTAGCCCTCAGTGATATGGTTTAGTGGAGGTCTTGTTAGTGTTAGGTCAGAGGTTGGACTCAGTGATCTTGGAGGTCTCTTCCAACCTAGACGATTCTGTGATCTATCAGTGCTAGTAAAAAGCCGCAGCATTTGCTGCGAATGGGAGACAATTTTCTTCCTTTCAGTCTGTACCAAGAAATAAATTCTAAAAACTTGTTAAAATTGTATTTGGTTGAAAATACAGGTTTAATAACTATTTT
Source organism: Cygnus atratus (assembly GCF_013377495.2). Classification (NCBI taxonomy): domain Eukaryota; kingdom Metazoa; phylum Chordata; class Aves; order Anseriformes; family Anatidae; genus Cygnus; species Cygnus atratus. The sequence continues at coordinate 32,898,979 of NC_066365.1, read as the reverse complement.
TTACCACGTTAGACATTGCACTGCTGTAATGCACAAGCAATTTTTGCCTGAGAAAAGATGATGCCTTACTTAAAGATGTTGTCAAGAAACCTTTTCACTGTGTAAGAAATAGCATCTAGTTCTGTAAAGTCAGTTTGTTGTAAAAAATGGGATGAATAAGTTTTGTTTTAATTGTGGTTTACCAGTACAGGAGTATTGTATTTTATGGATTTGTGTATTTTTAATGCTACCTTAAGGAGTCCTATAAAGCGAGCTTTTGCTGATGTAGTGGTAGAGCATGAAAATGCCTGGGAGTGTTTGTACATCTTGTACCATGGTAAAAGAGAGGCTCCTCTTCTGAATGCATTGCGTCCATTGTGGATCAGGAGTACTAAGATGCGTAAGATTCAGACTGAAATCCTCTCAGGACTTGATAGGAGCATTTCACTCGCCTCCCTTTACACACCCTTGAGTGATTATCCTTTGCATTTTAAGTCTTGCTGTGATGGCATTTCCTACCCTGAGCAATGTTACTATTATTTCTGTTTGGAAGAGACAGACCTTTGTGTTTCCCTAATAAAAAGGGGCCATGGAACTTCTGGATCTGAAGACCAAGGATTTCCTTTTCAAGTAAGCACTCCTGCAGGTGGTATCTAGCACTGAAAGAGGAAAAAAACAAAGGTCCATGGGGCATGTTCAATGCATACATAACAGCTGCTCATAGATGAGTGGTCACAGGTTTGCTGTGATTTATGGCAGAAGGTGCACGGAGCCTGGATCCATCTGGGGACTTTTCCCCACACATTTGGAAAGAGATTTCTGGACTTGCTTGTGCAAAGTGAATTAAACTTTTATTTTATTTTTTTGCCTACAATTAGAACATATTTATCAGATAATTAAACACTTCTTAGAGAGAGAGGTGTCAAGGGAAAGCCTTGTGCATTCTCTCAGTATTTCCTGGCAGATTCAGTGGCAAGGCCTTCTGTTCATCATAAGTTACAATAGAGTCATCTGCAACTTCAGGAACAAATTTATGGCCATTTATGCATTTCTGTCTGATATACTCCATTATACAGTGGAAAATATAAAAGCATTTAAGAACTCTGTGGGGATTTTATTCTGCTGCACCAATTTATGTTTTGTGAGTGTTTGGTTTTGTACACTACGTAGCTATTTGAAATATTTGAATAAGAAACCTAATCTGATTTTGTTGTCTTTTCTGAGAAGATGCTTAGCCTCTGGTTTGATCATGTAACCAAACCTCCCTCAATGGGAATGTTACATTTGAGATGAAAATTCAGTCTCTAGGAATATTCTTGAAATTCTGAGAACTGGTTTTCTCCTCTAAAGTCTGTTCACCTTTTCTCTGTAAAATTGGAAGTGTCAAACCTTTGAAAATCAGATCTTAAAGATCTCTAGGTGTGATATAAATAGACATGTCTGAAAAGCCTTTGATTAATAGAGAAAACAGATTTCAGTTGGAGTTTAGGTGTACATCTTGTACATCACTTAGGCTTCGGCCTTTCGTAATGCTGTGCTAATACAAAGCCATTGGTAATAACTATATTAATGCAAAAGCAGGCAGGGAGAGCTTCCTAGTTAAGATTATTTCATCCTTCAATTGGAGTAAATTCAATTACTTTAATCAGAAGTTATCAATAATGAATTGATGCAAATTTGCCATTGCCGACTTCATGCTAATCCACACCAAAAATAAATGAAGAAAAAAAAGTTTGAGAATAAATGACCCAGCAAGTATAATTGCTGCAAAGAAGGCTAGTGGTACCCTGGGCTGCATTAAGCAAAGTATTGCCAGCAGGCACAGGGAGGTGACACTTCCCCTCTGCTCAGCACTGGTGACGACACACCTGGACTCCCCAGTTTTGGACTCCCCAGTATAAGAGAGGCATGGACATACTGGAGGAGGTCCAGCAAAGGGCCAACAAGACAACTGAGGGACTGGAGCATCTCTCATGTGAGGAGAGGCTGGGAGAGCTGGGACTGTTCAGCGAGGAGAAGAGGAGGCTCAGAGGGGTTCTCCTCCATGTGTACCAATACCTGAAGGGAGGATGCAGGGAGGACAGAGCCAGGCTCTTCTCAGTGGTGCCCAGGGACAGGACAAGAGGCATTGGGCGCACACTGTTATACAGGAGGTTCCCTCTGAACATCAGGAAGCACACCTGTGCGGGTGACGGAGCACTGGCACAAGCTGCCCAGAGAGGCTGTGGGGTCTTCTCCTTGGAGATCTTCAGAAGTCACCTGGATGTGTCCTGAGCACCCTGCTCTGGGTGGCCCTGCTGGAGCAGGGGTTGGAGCAGGTGGACCCAGAGGGCCCTTCCCATCTCAGCCATTTTGTGATTCTGTGATACAGACATAGTTGCAGACTAAGCAGAGTCGCTAAACAGTTCAATCTTATGTCCAAGCATCACTAGTCCAAACCTTTTTACTCTAAAGAGCAGGTTTCCAGTCTACTGAGAATATATATTTTTTGTTTGGTTGTCTTTTTGTCTTACAGATCTTGATTCTTAGCTTTTCATACCCTCTACAAGCTGACATACACTGACACTGCACTAGGAGGAGCCGCATACTGCCCCTTCCCCGCCTCTGTGCATAACAAAATATTTGTGTGGCTATGCAATGGATGAGATCTGGGAGCTGATCAGGGTTTAAAACTAACCTAGCAAATATCCTCACGCGTTTACATTACCTCAGAAGAGCTCCTGAATCCTGCTCACTGCATGAGCCAGAAGACGAGAGGGAGTAGTACAGGGAGGGATGCAAAAGACAGGGGCAGTCCGATTGCTGGTAGTGTTAACTTAGGCACTTTAAAGCTGACATGAGCCCGAAGTGCACAGCGAACTGGAAATTACCTTCCTGGAAGGAAGTGGAAGAATTATAGTTATCTGAAATCATGAGGGGTCTAGAATCAGTGAAGTTCAAATCATTCAGGCTAAAGGTTTTCTCCAGCCAAGAAAGCTGAAAAGGTCGCATGGGAGAGCAAGTTGAGTTTTAAAAGCCTGCTTTTTGTGAATCCCAGATGTTTTGAATGTTACAGTCACGTTTAGATCAGTCCCTGGGTTTTTCTGAGTGCTTATCCTAGTAGAAAATGTTTCCTTTTGAGATGGAGTTGGTGTCAATATTTTGAGAACAGTGCTGTTGTCTGTGACAGGCCTGCTGCTAAGCATATAATTGGCAAACCATTTCCTCTCTCTCATCATAAGTAGCTCTCTTTTTATGGAATGGAGTTAACAATATCCTTTTTATAAACTTTCTGAAATTGCCTGTATAACAAAGGTTATAAGTTTTCTGTAGAAGGTTTCATGTGCAGAGAATTATAAAAGGCCTAGTGTACACAGAGGAGTTTACTTCTCTTGGACAGTAGATTTGCCTAAAATACGGTTGGAGTTGTAGCAGCACGGTGATTCTGAATTGGATTTGTAGAATTTTGCAAATATTTTCCGTAAGAGAGGAAAACGTTGAGGAGTTTCCATGCTAATGTTAGGTAGAGTGCTCTGAGTACTCCCTCACTGATGCTGGAGAAGAGATGCCAGTTGCTTGTGACTGTGGAAGTAAGTCAGAGGCAGGTATGGTGGAAGCAGGAGATTTACTGGCCTGTGCAGTTGTGGAGATCGTGTACCCAGATCATTTCTGACTGCATGATTTTAATAACTTCTATATTCATTTTTCCCTCTTTTTCCCCCTCACAACTTCTTTCCCTTTAACAGTCTCATCCCCTCTGAAATAAACACTTGGTCTTTCCAACTGGCCCTCATTTTGTTAGCTTCATGCCTTATTTGAGCTATCGTTGCTCAGGTAACTTCTACCATAATCAACAGTGCCATGAAGCTAATCCCTCTGTTCTGTTGTTGTGTAATGTTTCTCATTTCTGCCATTTCTCATGTTGCTCTCATGTTAGTGTATCCTTGGGCCAGCGTTAAATTCTGCATGCGTGTTATTTTCCCTTTGCTTATGAGGAAGCTTTGGTAAATTTTTATGTTGCTAACTTGTTCTTTTAGCTGTGTGTCAGAGTAGGCGTACCTCACCGGCTTGGGCGGACAGGCTTTGGAGAAAGTTCCCAGTGACAATGCTGCCCTTTGCGTATCTGGCAGGTATAACATGGAGCGAGAAAAGAAGATCAGTTCTGCCTTGAGAGAGTTTGTACTTGTATCTCTTCCTGCTGCGGAAGATGCCCTATCCCCAGGCAATAAGGTATTTGGAGCCAGTGGAGGCACCTGTGTTGTTCTTCACAGATATAAGCACTCAGTGGAACCCCGCTGGAGTCTAGAAGAATGAAATATGTAGATAACTGCTTTATGTATTTTTCCACACTCTGTGAAAGGGAAAATCCGTTATACGCACAGTCCTAGGTGTTTACTGCCATCAGTAATTTTCTACTGCTGGAAAGATTCTCCCTACAAAAGAGAAAATTCCAGGGGGCCAGATACCAGGAGCTGCAAGTTACAAAAATGCAAAGCAGCTGGAATTTGTCCAAGAATCTGGACCTAACGTATTTGGTGGTTACGTAGTATTTGGTAATTCATAAATTCAAAACTGCTGGGATTTGAAATTGGAGACAGCAAAGAGATTTGAAACTCAACAGTGTGCATTTCAGAACAGTGCAGAAGTGGCAAAAAACTGTGCAAAGAAATGCACAAGGATGAACATGCTTTTACCTTCATCTTTTGAGTGATAAAAAGTGTGTCAACAAAGCTGTGAATCAATCTCTGTGTAGTTCTGATTTATTATATGTATCTGAAGATAATCACTTCCAGCATAGGTGTAAGGTGAATTTAGACTCTCTCATTAATCCAAATTATTTTTATTCATAGAAGCATATCTTCAACGTAGAAATAGGGAAATGTGAATATCAGTCTCACAATGCCTCTGGCTCAGGAATTACATATGTCAAAATCGGCGCAGTTGGGATTATTCACCTACCCCACTCTGTAGGCATCTGTAGTCAGTATTAAGAAGGAGGCTGTTCCAGAGGGCAGTTTAGTGCTCTCTCAGGTGTTTGGGATTATTCCCTAAACTCTTATCTAGCTAAGCCCTTGAGGGTGAATACTTTCCAAAAGACCCCTTTCTCCCTTTTGCTCTTTCCACTGTAGGATGCGGTTGTTAATGTAGTTTGTTCTGGTCTTATTTTCTTATCTCTGCCAATACATTGAAAGGTAATTTCTGTCCAGAATTTCTCTGCAGGAAAACCCAGAAGTAATCTGAGCAATGCATCTTTGCAGCTGTGGAATCTAGAGGATGAGTGGTGGTTTTCATTGGTTTTTAAATGTTCTTCCTTAGGGTGAATTTCTCAGGAAGTAGGCACAGACTTCCATGCCTCATGTGATTGTAAATGTATTCCGTGCCTTCTGTCCCTTCTTCTGGATCAGGGTTGTGTCTGTATTTGGTACCGTGAGTACTAGTTCTCCATAAAGCCCAGGGAAAACAAAATGTAAGAGCAGTCATGGCCACAAATTAAAGCAGTAGCTTCAATTATTTTAAATGACATGTGTGTGTATAAATACAACAAAAAAGAAGACAAAACAACAATAATAATAATAATAATAAACCAACCAACCAACCAACCAAAAACCCCACAACTTTTCCCCAAGTCCTAACTAAGCAAATTGATTATTTAAGTGTAATTAATTGACATATTGGAAAGTTTGGAGTGCTAGATACTATCCCACCGTAGGCTTAGACTGTTAACTTAGTTGGAATTTGGGTAAGCTATCAGTGGCTCAGTTCTCCTCTTGCAGCATTTCCATTGTAAGGGTGTCTTTGCCACATGGTTTTAGCTCAAGTTCCTCACTCAAGTAGACCATGCTGCAACGCCACACAGGCATTTTCTGCTGCAATTGGTGGTTGTTCTTGCAATAGAAGTGCTACAGGAATGAAAGCTATGGTTATTGCTGTTGTCAGGCCTTTCAGCCACTACAGAACTTTAGAGGATTTAATGTCTCACTAAATGTTTCACTTTTTTTTTTTTTTTTTTTTTTTTTTTTTAAGAAAGCAAAAAACCCATATCCTTTAAAACAAGGAGAGTACAGAAGTGCATTTTGGAGGCTGCTGCTCCTTGTACTGCTCAAGGGTCCTAAGTGATGTCATTAGAGGCAGGAAGAGAAATCTTTCTTTTCTACCTTCCTCCATTTATCTGTCTCTTAGATCATAAAGATTTGAGTCTGATAAAGAGAGTGACTGACTCAAGACTCTCTCCCCTTTCGAAGCCTTTTAAAGAGAGATGTGTGAAGGGAAAAACTACGTGATACTTGTGTGGAATTTTGTATGGCTGAAACAGTAATTTCTGGAAAAGTGACACTTCATTTTCTTGGTGGAACCAACCTTCCTGCATCCTTTTCCTGATTCTCTGCCCCCAACTGATTTCCACTGCATGCAAGTTAGTTGTCACTTTTGAGGCCTTCAGGGCTATGCACTTCGCTACCTACTCTGTGTCATTCCATCTTGAGGCATCCATTGGCTAGTGCTGCTAGTCTCTGATTGCACTTGTTCATTTCTGCACAAGTCCCTTTTGCCCAAGTTGTCTCTGATGCTTGGAATATGCTTCCTATAATTATCCGCAAAGTTACCTCCTCATCACACTTCAAATCCTGTCTCAAGTTTTCTGTCAGGATGTTTACCACAGTAACATTTTCGTAGTGAACTGAGACCACTGCTTATTATACCAATCATTCACTTCTCTTACTGATCTTTGAACTCCCCTGATCATCTGGTTCTCGTCTTGTCTTATTCTTCCTAAACAAGGAAGTTCTGTGCAATATGTGGCACATTTGGTTCTTTGTCCATTAACAGAACTTTATAACAGTATGAGAATACAACAGACTAAAAACAGTCCAAATTTTTACAATATTCCTTGCTTTGGATTGCATGCCAAATCTATGCCTCCTCCTGGGGAAAGTGCCATGCTGTGTAGTTAGTTTGTTAAGGATGGGACATCACATCTATCATTTGTAGTGTAATAAAAGTTTGGATTTAATAGCTGTTGCATTCACAGTCACTTTGTGGATGACACTGTTGGTGGTGTAACTTTATATGCCTATTTTTGATTTTCTTGCCACTTCTAATTTGAATACATGTATTGCCAATTCTCTCTATTGATGAATTCTGACCTGTTGTTCAACCCTGCTTTTACAAATTAGGACTCAAAATATGTCATTGTTTTTAAAAATCAATGTACTTTCACAGCTAAGACTTTTCTTCTTCTATATAGGACTATTTTAGTTTAGCGTTAGGTAACTATGTCTGAAACCATAGAAAATACAGTTTTACTAATGAAACTGTTTTGCTGACTTTGCATGACAAGATTGGCTAGAGATACAAAGTAAGCACCAAATTTGTATTTCTCTGTTGCTGACCTCAACATAGATAATATCCATAGAGCTCCTTTAAAAAGTGAGATACATTGAACTCTTGAAATAATTCTGAAAGATCACAGACTATAGCTGATGCATAATAAAAGCAAATAAGGTGGAAAAAAGGTTCTGTAGCAGTGCTATCTTCTTCCGTTGCTAAGGCTTGTTCTTGTTTTTGGTATGATTATGAGGAAGAATTGATAGCAATCTGTCTGAAGCGTCTCAGAATGGGCTTTTGCCTCTGCCTGTAATGCACACCTTTCAGCACAGTGCTTGATGGTTTTGAGCTTGTGAGGACTTGAAAAATGACATATCATGGCATGTGATAGAAAATCACAAATCTTTGGTCTCAGCTACGTTAATTTGCTTAGGATAACTGATGCGAATTGCCTAACAGTGTGAGGGTGCTACTATTTTATTACACTTCTAATAAATTAGTATGTATGCTTTCCTCAGAATTTAGCTGAAATTTGGATGTGAATTGAAGACATCTTATTTCTGAATGAGAGAGTCCATACAGTAGTTTATCGTGGGGGGGGGGGGGGGGCAAAAAGAAAACTACAGACTAGTTTGCATTCACTTCTTTAGTTAATTCTTATTAATTTTCTGCAAATTCTGCTTCCCTGCATAATGCAAATTCTACTCTTAATTTCTGCATCCCTAAGTGGAGGGCCATTAAGAACTGTTCCTAAAGAATGTGATTGGAGATGTAGGCAGTCAACTAAATACTCAGCAAGTAAATGAAGAACATTTCATTTCTCACACTCATGAAATTAACGTGTTTTGATTCTCGCATTTCCCTTCAAGTTTCATGTTTGCCATGGTAGTATGTAGCCACTTTAACTTCTTGTGCCAAAGTCTTAGACTCATGGTAAAGAAGTGCAAAGTAATGTATGGCTAACTTGCTGAAGACTGCCTTTTAAACCTCTCCCTATTAGAAACAGCCATGGGAAAATTCCTGAGCACAGGAATTCCAGCTAACTGACATACCAGGACCAGTAATTTTGTCTTTAGGCACTAGTAAACAGGATATATGATATGATTCTATGCTACAGTATCTTTAGCTATTTAGCCAAAACATCCATCAATGCAGCATTTGATGTTTGGATAATCTTTCATCAGCTTACAAATGAATAGGACAGCTAAATATATGGTGAAGTGAAAGATCAATTACATCAGATTAATTCAATTTCCACGTAAAATAAATGAATTCCTTGTGTTTATTTGTCACCATAAAAATGTCCAAGGAAAATACCATTATTTCAATAGTTATTTTTAAATTTGATAAAACTCTTTCTTGCTTAGATTACAACAAAGAAAAAGAAATGTTTCAACTTCTAGACCACGTCACCTGAAATATAAGGACTGCAACTTCCCATTAGTTAAAGTTTATTAACAACTTCAGAAACAGTTAATGGTTGTGGTCAAATGAAGTGATTATTACAGTGCTGGGATGGCAGGGTTTGGCACATGTCGGATGCTGATTGACATGATCATGTGTGTAGTGCAGCAAATTCTTCAGGTGCAGAGTTCATTCAGTGGTAGGGTAACTGAGTCCCAGCGATATTCAGAGAGCCTCCAGAAGTAAAGAAGCCATAAAATTTGCATGGTTGCTCAGCAGCACTTTTTCTGGTGTGTGTTTGGTATCCTTTCTCCTGGCTTTCATTGCCGGGGGGGGAAAAAAAAAAAAAAAAGCATGGCATGGATTTCCCTCTGTGTTGCACGTGATGAGCTGAATATTTACCAGGCTCACCAGGATTGCCAACGAATGTAGCCAGGTTTCCAGGTGACAGCAAGACCTACTTCAGGCACGTTATTTTTTTTGATTATCGTGCCTTTACTTCCAAATCTTAGGCTGAATGTGTAGGTCTGGCAGTAAGAAAAAGACATTTAGTATACCTTGAGATATAATGGAGGTAGAAACTCATGAAAATATAGCCAGAATGGGGCTGTATTTTACGTACCAGCAGAGGCATTTTTCTGCAGTCCCTGATGGTGTGCTGTGCAGCTGGTGCTCAACACCTGCAGCCTCCTGGGACGGACTGAGGAGCTGCCCACTAGATGCAGCTCCCTGGACTGGGCTGTTTAAATCTTGGCCTGTAAATAGCTGAGATTTCCCAGGATACGGTTGTGTAATTTCCTGCTTTTTCCATGATAAATATTGTATCATCTGGCAGAGATCTTATGCGCTGTGTGGTACAGAAAGGAGCAAACTAGTGGGAAAAGCTTGAAGGGGGTATGCCGCAAGGAATGCCTGCGTTAAGTGACTCAGTCAAGTTCTGCAGTAGAATCGATAATCTCTTACAATTTTCTTAGGGATTCCCGTGTGCGTTTTTAGGCCAGAGTTTAGCAGCACTGCAGGCTGATGGAACTGGCAGGAGTTTTAGAGAGAAGCACAGATGAAGACGGTGTGATGCACACCCACCTGCAGCTAACCTTTTACAAGTTTGTCCCTACCAATTCCACTTCCTGCTAGGCCAGGAGGAGAGAATGCATCGCGTCTTAGCTCTGGCTGAGATTTGGAAGCGCTCCTTCGGTTGTGTTTTGGAGGAACCCATATGTCTGCATAAAAGCAATTCGAAGGGAAAAATTGTGATGTTAAACCTGGTACTGAAAGTACAGTGAGGAGTGGTCGAAGTTAAGAGAGATCAAACTCACCTTAATGATTGGAAAATACATGTTGAGATTATGGACAATTGGACAGTAGCAGAGTTTATCTAATGCCATGCTATAGCAAGCTCAGCTCAGTTCTATGAAAATATTACAATATGGGAAGTATTATGCTTATGAGGTTTGAGTCCCCGAGTTTTGACTCAGAGGTTGTATTAGATAATCCCAAAGATTCCTTCTTTAGGTTAGTTGTCTCTTTGATAAAGCAGTAGCAGCATCAGCATTCTTAATTTAAATGAAATTTCTGTGCAGGGCCACATCTTAAAATCTTGTTAGTGGATCCAGTCTTGGTGAGGTATTTTACAAGAGAATATGACAAAATACCTATTTTTAAAGTATAAATATCTCTTAGTTTAGTAATGAAGTGGCTAAGTTCAATCAGAAGGCACTCAGTATTAAATTATCACTTATTATTATCACAATTATTATCACTGCTTGAAGTACAGTCTGTCTAAAAAATATACCTAACCACCCAAATATTTGCTTTGCCTGTGCTTGGAGAATGGTGAAACACTGTAAAGGTATGGCTTGTGCCAGTGAATAATGAAAGCATGTTACAGAAGCACCCTGCCTTCTTTCCCCCAGCATAGCACTAATAACTTCTTAGCACTGCTTGATAAGAGTGGAGTGGATTTGATACACATCAGCTAATGTTGCTTTTCATCTCTTTTATATCCTGTTGGATCTAAGGTTTCCTTGTAATCAAATAAATTTAGTGGAAAAGAAAGTAACTTGCATTAGGAGAGATTTAATTTTGTCATCCTCAAAGAGAAAAAGCCAAGGGGTAATATTTAACAGTATCTCCTGAATTTAAGAAGTGTTTGCCTTTTAAAAATGAAGGTACGCTAGCCCAGAACAACTCATAACTGTAAGCAGAGATGGTAAATGGTGCAGGTCAGTATGAAAACTCTAGGCATTTTCTTTTAGCAGTGTAATGGCTTACTGCTCTTACTGAAACCAGTGACACAAAAATGTTACTCATTTGGAAATTGAGCAGGGCCAGGGTTTACATGGAAAAATATTTAAGTAATATTTCAGTGCCTTTTTTTACTGTCATACTTTTAAAGAGTCATTTTTTGAATCATTTTCTTACATCAAAGAAATACAAATTTCAAGACAAAATGTTGTAGTTTGAAAAGTGGATTTGTTATAAAACTCCTTCTGTTATACATTCGTTATAAATACTAGAGCCTTTTGAAGCAATTTGTCTAGTTTCAGCTATTCATTATATATTTTTCTCCCATCTTCATGGCCTCTGAATTGTGAAGGATAGCTGCTAACATCTTTATACACCCAAATGGAAATGTACACGTTATTATTTTATATTAGAGAAGAGAAAAGCCAAGGCTGAAATCACTAGTGTGTCCAAAATGAGGTAATCTTGGAAAGGTGTGTGTCAGACATTAAGTGCCCCCATCGAAAGGAGAGGTCTGCAATTCTCTGACTCCTATGTTGACATTACCACAAAGCTAGCTATATAAGAAGAGGAGACTGATTTTAATTTAAAATTAAAAAAAGAAGTACAGGAACACTGGGAGGAAGGATAGAATCACATTTTCTTTTGGTTTCAGAAAATATTTCTACAGTGTCTGAGTGAATTGTGTAGGACCCTGGCACTCACTGTTACACAGTTTCAGTATTGTGCTTATCATGTTGAAAATTAGATTATCAGATAGTAGTTGAGTGTGGTGCATGGTATTGTAGTAGGTACTTCTGGCAGGCATTACCATCCTGAATTCTTGAAACTACTGACTCTGGCCCTGTTTAACACACTGGTGTCTAATTATGTCAGTAATGTTCTCACTTTTATAATGTCTCTCAGAATGAATCATGAGTGAAGAAACTTAAAGGCTGTCTGCTTTGCATAGAGTTGCAGCAGTGACGTGGCTGTAAATAAACAAAGGTGTTCGATTGCTTCTGTTCAAGATAACTAGCTCTTTTTTAGTGCTCCTTTATTTCTAAAAAACAGCTTAAGACCTTTAGACAGGGAGAACAACAAAACACAACCCACCTAGAACCAAGCTGGGTGCTGGAGTGCGCACGTGCACACACACACACACACTTGCCTGGTGGAGCTTCTTGAAACAAAGTGGCCATGAAATATTTTCCAGGCTATAAGCCTTCCTTGGCATTAAAAGTTTAACATACTGAAAACGAAAAGCTCAGCCCTACACAGATTGAGAGATGATTGTTTGCTGGGGCTGATTATAATAATCCTCTTCCATAATAAATGCCAGTGTCAGTATTCTCATCCCACCTACCTTTTAGTTTTGAGTCATGATGAATTTTCCCATCTTGTTTTTCTGTACTGGGTGACAGATTTGGGGGCAGATTTAATTAGACTTGCACAGGCTGTTTGAACTGTTCTAAAATGTCTGGTGGTTAATGTTCTGATACCTTTTGATATTTTAACTGGTGACAAGGGTCACAGGTTGGATTAATATCCAAAGATTTTAATACCCATTCTTTTTAAGGGTTGCTCTGCGCATAACCTTTGACCCTCTTAGCACTCTCTTCATTCTCATTATCTCTCTTCAATAAATTCTGCTCTTTCCTATTATTAGACTTTTTTCTTATTCACACCCTTCAGGGAACAGAGGGAAGGCATGGATTTATTTATTTTTTGTGAAGAAAAAAGGGAACCCTTCTCCTTTTCCTTACCTTTTACAGAAGTTACAAATGTAAACCTTCCAGGGAAGGAAAATACCATGAAAAAAATCTCCTCTGCTCAAGAGGAGATCACTAATAAGATCTGAATGTTGGTTTGTTTGTTTGTTTTTGGTATCCTTCTAGTGTATTATGTCTCAGGTATAAGACAGGATGTTGTACCACAAAATACTGGGTGAATCTTAAAGATTTTTCTAAGCATAAGTTTAACCCTGATTACAGTACTGATACAAACATACAAATTAGTCATAATGGTTATTAGTACACTGGAGCTGATGGCCAGAAAAAAAATTTGGTGGAAGATTGTGTAGTCTGTGCAGTCAGAAATGAGGCTTCAAGAAAACCGCTTTACTAATTCTCACACTATGAAACTCTGAGCATCTCTAATAGTGAAAACAGGAGGGAAATGTAAGGGATATTGGGCAACAGGCAAGCAATGCTCCATTTAATAGGGGTATGCTGTTTTCTTCTACTAGGGAAAACATCTCATAACTGTGTTTCTCAAAAAAAAAATTTTTTAAATGATAAGCATGTATTTTAATGTAGGCATTGTCTTAGTAGCGCTCTGCAACTGTCATCATTGAGCTATAGAAGAAAATGAAATATATGTCACAAAGGTATTAGAAGGTAAATGAGGTGTAAGACCTGGACAGACCACAGCTACAAAGACAGTCTGTGCTGCTCGATAAGTTGTCCTTGCTCCTTTCCCACGCTGATGACATGCACTGTCCCTTTGTCTCCCACCACAGCCTTTCTCACTTTGGTTTCCCTTCTCCTTCTCTCCATGATGTTTCTCTTCTATACTTCTACCCGCTTTTCCTGAATAGAGTTGGTACCCACCAGTGAGTCAGTGTAATATAATCTTGTTTCTTTTATTATTTCCTTCCCTTCTGTTGTACTGACATGCCTAAAGCTTTGGCGAAGACTCAGTTAAATATTATGGAACAAGCAGACTGTTTTTCTTAGAATATTTTCTGAGAGACCTATGGATGAAAATAAAGTTAACCTGTGTGTCTGCCTCTTTTCTATTGATTGTTTCGCAATATCTTTTATGATGTAGCTTTTAAAGAATGTGTAAGCTTGCTATCAAGCCTCTTACAATTATCTGTGCAGCTTTTATCTGCACCAGCAGACCTGATCAACTGGACCTGATACTTTCAAACGTGAAAGAACTGATCAGGGGTGTGAAAGTTGGGGGCTGCCTTGGCTGTAGTGACCATCAGGTGGAGTTCAGTATCCTAAGAGGGAGCGAGGCAAAAAGCAGAAGCACAACCCTGGATTTCAGGAGAGCAAACTTAAGCCACTTCAGAGATTTGCTTGGAAGAATCCCTAGGGATATGACTGTGGAGAGAAGAGGAGTCGGTTGATATTGATCACCTCCTTCGAGCTCAAGAAAGCTTGTCCTGAGAAGCAGAAAAACAAGCAGAAGTGACAGAAGGTCTGCATGGATGAGCAAGAAAATCCTAACTGAACTCAAGCATATAAAAAAGGTAGCGTGCAAGGGGTAGAAGCAAGGACAGATGACTCGGGAAGAGTATATAGTTGCTATTTGTTCTGAGATAGCCTTAGGAAAGCTAAGGCCGACCCAGGGTTGAATCTGGCAAGGGAAGTGAAGAGCAACAAGAAAGGGTTCAAGTACATAAGCAGCAGAAGGAAGACTAGGAAAAATGTGGGCCCAGTGCTGAATGGGGCAGGAGACCTTGTGCCGTATTACAGACAAAAGGCTGAGGTACTTGATGCCTTCTTTGGCTCAGTCTTTGCTAGTAGCACTAGCCTTCGGTAGTTCCAGGTCCCTGAGACACCAGCGGGGAAGTCCGGAACAAGGAAGACTTACTCGTGGTGGAGGAGGACCAGGTTAGGGAACGTTTCAGCAAACCCAGCACCTGTGACCTGGGGCCTGATGGGTTGTGCTCATGAGTGCAGAGGGAGCTGACTGTCACTGCAAGGCCACTCGCTGTTATCTTAGGAAGGTCATAGTGTCTGGGAGAGGTTCCTCAGGGCTGAAAGACAGCAAATGTTGCTCCTACCTTCGTGAAGGGCAAGTTCAGGGAACTACAGGCTTGTCAGCCTCACTTCAGTTCCTGGAAAGGTGATGGAGCAACTAATCCTGGAAACCACTTCCAAATACGTGAAGGACAAGATGACTGGGAGTAGTCAGCAAGGATTTCTCGTGGGGAGACCATGCCTCTCTGACCTGACAGCTTTCTGCAGTGAGACGACTAGCTTGGTTGACAAGGGGAGAGAGAGCAGTGGTAGTTTTTTCCCATGACTTTAGTAAGGCTTTTGACACAGTGTCTCCTAACAAAATCACAGACAAGCTGACAAAGTGCAGCTTATATAAATGGACCTGAAAGCTGGTTGAACAGCCAGGCCCAGAGGACTGCAATCAGCAGCACAAAGCTCAGTTTGAGGCAGGTCAATAGCTGTGTACTCCAGGAGTCGATACTGGGGCCAGTGCTATTTAACATCTTTGTTGGTGACCCAGATGATGGGACAGAGTGCACCCTTTGCAAGTTCACAGCTGATGCCAAACCAGGAGGCGTGGTTGATATACTAGATGGCTCTGCTGCCATTCAGATGAACTTCAGCAGGATGGAGAAATGGGCTGAGAGAGCAATCACATGAAATTCAGTAAAGGGAAATGCTAAGTCCTACATTTGGGAAGGAATAACCCCAGATATCAGTATGTGCTGGGGTCCGACTGGCTGGAAAGCAGCTCTGCAGAGAAGAACCTTTGAGTACTGATAGATGGCAGGCTGACCGTGAGCCAGGAATTTGTCCTTGCTGCAAAGGTCAATGGCATCCTGGCCTGCAAGAGGAAGAGCATTGCCAGCAGGTGGTCCTTCCTCTGCATAGCACTGGTGAGGCCACTCCTGGAGTACTCCATCCAGTTCTGCACTTTGAGCCCAAGAAAATATGGATTTACTGGAGTGAATCCAGCAAAGAGCCATGAAGATGATGAATGGACCAGTACATCTCTCCTGTGAGGAGAGTCTAAGAAAGCTGGAGCTCTCTAGCCTGGAGAAGAGAAGGCTTGGGGAGATTTTATCAACATATATAAATAACTGATGGGAGGGAATGCAGGCAAGGGGGCTGGAGTCTTCTGAGGACAAGTGGCAATCAGCACAAGAAAATACCTTTCTATTGTACAGGTGCTCAAACACTGGAAGAGGTTGCCCAGAGAGACTGGGGAGTCTCCAGCCTTGTTGATATTCAAAACTCAGCTGGCCCGTTTCCTGAGCAACCTGCTCTAACTGACCCGCCTGGGTGGTGGGGTTGGACTAGGTGATCTCAAGAGGTCCCTTCTAGCCTAAACTATTCTGTGCTTCTGTGAACACAAATACAAGCAATAATTAGCCTGAGCTCTGGGAGAGAATTTTTGGGTTAGAATGACATAGAGGCTTGTGGCAGAATAGGTCAAAACATACCTTTGAACAGCCAGTTTTGTCTCTCTTCCACTCTTTACACAGTCAATTTAGTAGACAGTCTTATTTCTTTTATCCTCATCCCTTATGTCTTTGCTGCATTCTGATTTTTGTGCCAGGAGGAAAAAAAAAAAGTATGAAAAATTGTGCTAGAACTGAACTCCTGCAGTTTAAGAAGGGAAAAAAGTGAATGGGGGAGGAAGAAGGTCTGGCACACCTGTTCCCAAGAGCTTTTGCTCACCTTGAGCAGAGCTAATAAACATGACAAGCATTAAAGTATTATTCATCTTTTGGTTTTAATGTAAAGTTAAATGTATCTAAATGCAAATGTTTTTATCCAAAGACTTTTATGTTTTGGGATAATTCACTGAACTGTGAATTACAGAAGGTTTTAAGACTCTGGATCTTAGATAAAAAGCAGAAAATCTTCTAATACCTTTCATAGAGTTTTTAATCTGTACATCTTGAATCATTTTGTTAAGTATCATCTTTTTGTAAAGACTGGGGAAAACAGAAGCAAATTCACAGAAGTTGCCCAGATTCCCAGGATGCATGAATGGTAGAGCCAAAACCAGAAAACTGATTTCCTAACTCCATAGTGGCTTATTCCATTTGATGAAAAGGTTTTCCTGTACTTTATTATACCTTTTTTTCTGAAGTGAACTTGAATTCTCTCTGCCCTCACATACTAAACTCTCAGAGCTAATATTTCTCATAGGATTCGGTATCTCTAATGTAAAAGACATTTCTGTTTCTGTGCTTCCAGTTGAGGACCAACCACTGTTCTGCTAACATGACTTAGAGGTGAATGTTCCTAGGAGTCCTTCTGCCATAAGAAAGTAGAAGAAAGTTATGTTAGTCAGTGCTGGAGCTGGGATAATGATGATTTTTTAATCTACTTGACAATTTCGGGATCAATCTCACTTACTGGGGAGTTTAAGTGAGACTTTTACTGAATTGTTTTACTTATCCTTTGGCCAATTTTTAATATTTTGAGGTCTTCCTTAATAAAGCTGAAGAAAAATTCAAAATAAGTCAATCATAATAATAATAAAGAATGCATTTAGCAAATGTTATTAGAAACACTTGGGATTTTATGGTTTTTAAGGTGTTTTTCCCCCCTAAGCAATTTGATGAAATTGAGATTAAATTCAAAAAAGCCTCAGTGTTCCTAAATATCACCTTGTTTGTGCGTGTTTGTTTGTTTTTTGTTATTGTAGTTTTCCCCTTTTCTCTCTCTCCCAAGCTTGTGAAAAAATAAATTCACGCAATTGTAAACTTCCTGGCATGTTTCCTGGTGGACTGGGTACTCAGAGAGGGTGCCAGTCCTGCTGCATTGCCTACTCACTTGTAGATTTTGACTTCTGCAGAGTGACTGTGACACCAAGAAGAAGCCCTGTTAGTTTATCTACGGAGGTGGAAAGAATCAGTGACTTTTTTTCATTCCCTTTTTGCCTTTTGGAACAGGATGTGCTTGGCTTCTGCCTTGCCCCTTTTGTGGTTGACTTCTTTCTACCACCTGTCTTTTTCTTTGAAGAACAAGAGTATTGATAC
The DNA here is from genome assembly GCF_013377495.2 of Cygnus atratus. NCBI lineage: Eukaryota > Metazoa > Chordata > Aves > Anseriformes > Anatidae > Cygnus > Cygnus atratus. The sequence goes on along the minus strand of NC_066365.1, from coordinate 32,881,320 downwards.
CTGTGCTGTGACACTTATATACTACAAACACAATACCTTTCTGTGGAGAGGGGAAGTGTCAGTAGCAGTTGCATTGTTTTTCTATCGAGTGAAGAAACTTGCAGGGCTTGTGACTCTCATGTTCGGGAGTCCTGTTTAGAGCAGGCTGGCAGGTTTCCCCTTTCTCTCTGCAGGTTATGTCAGCCTCCTGTTCCTTTTGCAGAAGATGGGAACAGTATTGATTTACTGCTCCAAGTGTCTGGGTGTGATTTATGACAACAAACATATACTGCACTGTGTTCAAGATGGGTTTTGATATCATAGGCAAGACAAAATAAGAGGAACCTGTGCAGGGGTAGAGCAATTTCATTGAATACTCCTGTACTCATTCAAAATCTGCTCCTTGCGCTAATTCAGAACTCGAAGAGTGCAAACAAATATGAAAATCCAGCTTAATATCAGAATGCCACCTTTATTAAAAAATACAGAAAAGGAAGTTCTATACCTTTTCCTGCTTGATTCCTCATTGGTGTGGTTTTGTATGGTACAGCTGGTTGTAGTCCCACTTTTGCTTCCACCTGGACAGTGTGTTCCCAGCCTTCTCCCTTCTTTGGCACGTGTCTGATCAAACAGTGCAGAATACCATTCCTTAAAGCTTTTTCTTTTTCGCCATATTTCAGCTCAGATCATGAAAGGCTTGTGCTGACTGCAAGGGTGGGGGCAGAATGGAGTCTGAAACAGGTAGCTGAAGATGGAGGGGAGAGAAGGAAATATTTCATCCTTTGCTTTCTGGGAGTAATCCCATTTTATTCTATGTAGTGTATGTAGCACCGTACTGCCTGAGAGCCCAATTCTTTTTCAGGGAGAGCTACACTGATGTTAAAGAGTGGTAACATATTACTGTTGTAGTACAAGATTGAGGCCTACAGAGCCTGATTCTGGGAACCACACATCATTATTAAATGAGCGTGGGACCTTTTTGTGTTTGATATACACGAACAATTTCTCTCTAACTGACTTAAAGATGAAATGATGGTCAAGGAACTGTCTTGCACATTACAGAAAATAACTTTTTAGCACAGAAATGGGGATGGGAGAAATAAAACTGGCTTAACTCATCTGTCTGCAGAATCATAGGATGGATTAGGTTGGAAGGGACTTCTGGAGTTCATCTGATCCAATGATCAGGCAGGGCCACCCCCAGGTTGCCCAGGACCATGTCCAGGTGACTTCTGAATTTCTCCAGTGAGAGAAACTCCACCACCTCTCTGAGCAGCCTGTGCTCCATCACCCATGCAGCACAGGTGTGCTTCCTGATGTTCAGAGAGACCCTCCTGTGTAACAGTGTGCGCCCAGTGCCTCTTGTCCTGTCCCTGGGCACCACTGGAAAGAGCCTGGCTCTGTCCTCTTTGCTCCCTCCCTTTAGGTACTTACAAAAATTGACAAGATCCATCCCCCAAGCCTTCTCTTCTGGCTGAACAGTCCCAGCTTTTTCAGCCTCTTCTCATAGGAGAGATGCTCCAGTCCCTTGATCATTTCAGTGGCCCTAAGGTGGACTCTCTCCAGCATGGCCAAGTCTCTCTTTTACTGAGGGCCCCAGAACTGGACGTTACTGTAGGTGCAGCCTCACCAGTGCTGAGCAGAGGCAAAGGATCACCTCTTGACCTACAGGCCATACTTTGCCTAATGCAGCCAAGAACACAGTTACCCCTCTTAGTGGCCAGGGTACGCTGCTGACTCATGTTCAACTTGGTGTCCAGCAAAACCCCAGGTCCTTTTCTGCCAAGCTGCTTTCCAGTTGGGTGACCCCATCATGTGCATCATGGGGGTTGTTCTTCCCCAGGTGCAGAACTTTGCATTTCTCCTTGTTGAACTACCTAATGAGATTCTTGTCAGCCCACCTCTCCACCCTGTCAGTGTCCCTCTGGATGGCAGCGTGGCACTCTGGTGAATCAGCCACTGCCCCCAGTTTTGTGTCATCTGGAAATTTACTGAGGGTGCACTCTACTCCATTATCCAGGTAAATCCTTCCAAAGTTGAGCTTTCTTATTTCACCTCTTTTTCTCTCCTGTGCTTCTCCACTCAGTATTGAATTAGTATTCAAAACCTTACTAAACGTTAGCCTCCATGTGCCAAGACAGTAAATTAAAATCTGGGGGATAATGTTTTGTCTCATAATTTTTATTTTTAAGGCTGATGCTGACAGGGTATAGGATTAGAAGGGTGAAAAAACAGGGATACATGGTCAGCCTAAACATATGTTATGCATTGTATCACATTATCTTGGAACATCTTTAAACTCTCCTCTTTTTTTTTTTTTTTTTTTAGTAGACTATAAGTTAAATTATCACCAGCACCCCTTGCAAAACTATGGAGGGAGAAGTTTATATACCCCGCACCCCTGATATTTGTTTATTTTGTTCCTTTTTTTCATTTGAGCTAGCTGAAGTGTTACAACCTATTTTTCCTCTGTAACAATTTGTGAGAGAGTAGTTGAAAAGCAATAAATTGTTTTTTTTGCAGATTTTCCAGCTCGTGTTACTATTTACTCAGTTATCATCTTCCTACTGACAGCCTACTGGCAATGTTCCTTTCCCCAGCTGCCCTTCCAAGCCAGGGCTCTTCCCTTGATGCTCTTTTTAGCATATCTGATAACTCATACAAACCTCTCAAGGTACTATCTGTGTTTTCTAATTGTACATGTGACTTAATATGGAATAATAATACTGAAATTGCATTTCTTGTGTAACTGGTACCATGAAGTGGAACACATTATGGTCTAGTGAGAGAACTTCAGTTAAAAGACCTCTGAAAGACTTTGTCTTGATAACTTTAAAATCAAATCTGTGGTCTTATGTCCTGACAGTAAATGTGAGTTTTGTTTATGTATTAATTCTGGCAAATGGTAAGTCTAAGCACATACATATTTATGTATATACACATATATATATAAAAGAAGCTCCTAAAGAAATATCATGTCATTGCAGCATGATCAAAAATGTAGTATTTGAGAGTGTCATGTACCTGAATACTGGAACAATATGATGAACCCCATCAGTTCGTACCTTAAAAAAAATCACAAGATTAAATCATACCAGATGGTATGAGAAGTATTTGTCATATCCATAGCTATGCGATAAAAAAAAAAAAAGACGACGTAGTAGTAGTTTGTTTAACTACAGTATTGAATTCCTGATACGTTCAAGTAATAGTAGAAATAATGCTATGGGGGCATAGAATCAAAAATGGGAAGAATGTCACAGGGACCAAAGGTGACTTTATCATTGTTGCTCACCAAAGAGGTATGAACAGGTTCTTCGTGGTGTGGAAGCTAAACAGAGAGTTGAATAGAGAAAGCAGTTATATAAGAGTATTTAGAAGCGCACTCTCAGTTTCCAGAGATAAAATTAGAAGTGCCAGACAGTTCAAATTTTACCTTGGTTGTCAACTTTCTATGAGTACCACATTTCAGAGGGTCATTTTAATCAAAATGAAAGACAGATCCTATTAGGGCAGCTTTGCTGACAAATAATTAAGATGAATTACTGGCATACACTTGTCCCAGATGCCTTGTTGATGTCGGTTTGTAGGAGGCACGGGAGGGGTTACGGTATATGCTCTGCTCTTTAAAAGCAATTTACAATTGAAGTTAGCCATTATAACTATCTGAAAAGAGCTTAATCCTAGAGCTGTCACGAGAAATTATTTTCACAGATTCCTGATGCTTCTACATTAAAACAGTTTATATGTAAAAGTTAATAGGATCTAGAAGTGAAGAGCAGCATTTCATTATGTGAAACAATCAACTATTTTTGCCAGAGCAGCCACATTTTCTTCATTTGGAACTGTCAGTAGCATAAAAAAATAGAACTTCTGAGTTGGCTCCATTGATAGTTTTTATAATACTTACCAAAAATAGGTCTGAGTGTGATTATATTTTTGGACAACAGCTAGCAGAACTTCAGTCTTGCCTATATAGTGTGTAGATTTTGATGGTTAATGACCATGCGTACTGTTTCGCTCCCCCAGCCATCCAATTCAAATTTATGTCGACTTTTTTTTTTTTTTTTCTCTGAAGGCGGTGAATATTGTATTGTAATTAACTGTGGAAGCTGGGATATTTGGCGGGTATTAGATGACAAGTTTGTCACTTTCAGATATGATCAGCGTGCTGCCACGCCTGAGTAAAGACCTCATTGCATCTCCATTTAAGAACAAAAAAATAAGGTCATCTGCATTGTGATGGTGCTGGTGTCTTAACCACTTCACTTTTTCACCAAGCAGATACCTTCAGACTTATTCAGTAGATTAGCTATCTGTTGGTACAAGAAGTCTCTTCTTGAGAGGAAGACCTCAGATTGTCTTTTTTTTTTTTTCTCTTTTCACTGAAAAAAATACAGAAGAAGAGCAAATATTTCATTCAGGACCCAAGAACACAATGGTTTTCTTCCATTTTAAAATTGGCCATGTTAAACTTTTCCTCTCTATGATGTGGGGAAAACAAAAGATCTGTAAAATCCAAACACAATTGCTATGAGTGCTGGTAGAATAAGATTTATTATTATTATTATTTTTTAATATGACGCAGTAGAGTTTCTAGGAGTATGTGAAGGCAAGAAGTTCTGTGTGGGGATGTATGCTGTACAGTGCCATAATCTTTATCTTGTGTTTTGCGTCTGCAGGTGTGTTTTTCAGTGGTATCCCAAGGTTTGTCTGTTAACTTGTTGGAAATATTGCTGCATCCCTTGGTAGTAATGCTGGCTGATTCTTGCTCTTTGCCTTCAAAGCAGGGAGTGAAGGCAGGCTGTGAGAGCACAACTCCCAAAGAAACTGCGATGCTGCCTGGGCTGGAAGCAGGGGGCTCAGGGCTCACCACGGTTATTGGTAGTTCTGTGGAAATGCGTCTGCAGATCAGGGATCAAGGGAAACATTTGACAGATAGGACCCTCCCTTGGAGGATCTCTCCTCCTTTCATCTGGTATACGTCTTATTTCCCTCCTAAATAGAAATAAATAAATAAATCAAATAACAAATGGAAAGTAGTCTGTCAGGAACTGCTCAGTTGTTTCTGATAACTCCAACACTATGCTAATCATAACTCTGGCACAGTGTTCCTCCATCTGTGTGGAAGAAAAGAGAATGGGAGGGGGCGGTGGTGGCGGCGGCGATGCTAACGTTAGTGCTACAATGTTCACCATAAGCAAAATTCCGTTGACATACCATAGCACGTTGTTGGTGTGATGAATTGGTACCCTCAGAGGAGCAGCGTGGTTAGTCGTCCTGAGGGAAGGAATGAACGAATGACAGGCGGTATTTACCTTGCCATGCCTTACCGGTGTACCTGAGCTCCTCTGGCCCTCTTATCGCTGTGCTGCCTGTATATTTGATAGATTTGTTCCTAGAATAATTTTTCCCTACAGGGGGGCAAACTTTTGTCTTCCCCAGAGATGCACCGGGGACCATGCTTCATACAGAAGCTTTTAACTTGTGTTTTGTTGCCTGTTTCCATCACAGTTGGGGCTCCTATTTTTTGTTGCTGCTTTGATGATCACCCTTGGAGAAATTGAAGTCCAACAGCAGATAGGAAAAAGCAACACAAAGGGTAATAAATTCGGTTACATTGTCTTGTTTCATGGTAAACAGAACTTGACTGTTTTATGCCCCTTGTTCACGGAGGCTGAGTAGAGGACCTTTCTTATGTTGTGAGGAAAGGAAAGTACACCTTGGACAAAGGGAATCGTGGGGGAAGCATTCAGCGTGGTGAGAGAGTGATGCTTATACTGTGGTTAGGATGGAACAGAACACAAAGACCAAACATTTGATGATGTGAAAGGCTATGTATGAAGTGCTGTTACTGTCACGATGATGACTGAATGCATGTTGAAATTACCTTCACAGGAATAGCAACAGATGGTCTCTGTATCTTCCCCTCCTACTCATCCAGAGCTCTCAAGGCTGCATTCCTAATCAACCAAAAGCAGGCATCCCACACCCGTGCCGAGAGGAATAACCTGAGCGTGCAAATTCTGCTTTGAATTAAACGTTACAGGCATGTGCCCTATACTGTCAGGTAATAAGGAATGGAAAATCGAACGACTAATTCAGTTATAATTCCGTCCGTCTACCCTAATGCCCCGTTACTGGGATTCCAATACCACAAACCAAATTCTCGTTAAGCGCTAATGATGATGATCATAGTTCTTAACTCTTTACAGCATGTTGTTGTCAACTATTGCATACGGCCATAAGTTGGGATCTTTATTTATTAAAAATACGTTCCCTTTTATGGGCGCCAGTTACTTGAGTGTGTAGTGAAAGTAAATGAGGCTGTAGCAAGCACTGCAGCTATAGTTACTCCTTCTCCCATTATTGCAAGTTATTATAAGCTTGTATGATTGAAACTGCTCTAGATAAGCATGCAATAATATTTTCTGTCACCGTGATCACTGACTGAGATAAGGGCTTGACGTTCTATTTTCATTCGGGATGGAGAAAAACAAGGAGGGGAAAACTGGGGGGGAAAGGGCTCCATGTCATGCAATGAGATGCAAGGGGAAAAAAAAAAACTTCCCTGCCGAAAGCGGGCCCACACGTACGTCAACGATGACACGCAGCGCTGAGAGGATTTAGTGTTAAAGGGACGCCTGCTAATTTTATTTGCAACGGAGCCGAGAAAGCATGCCCGCTCAAGATCCTTGTTGTATCATTTTGAAATCAAGGCCATCTTTTTCTCGGTGGTAAACGTGCAATGTTTTTAAAGGCCAGACTTAGCATAAAAATCTATCGGTTGCTATGGCGACCACTTACCACACAGGACTGCACTCTGTGTTCGACTCTGTGATTTTCTCTATTCAAAGGTTCGGCATTGTCAAAAACCAAATTAGTTTTCCAGTTGTTTATCGCAAAGTTCATTATGGAAAAGGTAATAAATAATAAGGTATTTTAGTCATGTGTGGATAGGTGCCACCTGTGAATTAGCTGGGGCACTATTCCTGAAATTTGCGATTTTAAAATAATTATAGCAAAATTGGCTATTGTTAGGAAATAAAACAGATTTTGATCGTTCTGTGTATATGAATATGAAGCAAAGCAGGTAGTTGCAAGTCTGATCCCAACAAAATTACATGGTAATAAGGCTTTTCACACCTACACAGCACTTAGTAACAAAGCTCTGAAAAGGAAAGAAAGATTAAGCCCTGCTAGAGTAAAACTTTGTACCTGAGGTGCATTGCTTCTCTCTTTATGAAAGGAAAGGTGGGTTCAGGACCCAGCGCTCACTGCATTATTCATGCTGGCTTTTGCACCTCACACGCTTAGGGCTGAGCGCTGCGAGGGGGTTGTTATTAGCAGAAGCACAAACCGAACTGGGTGCAGCAGTTCAGTGGAAACCTGTTCAGCTGCTCCTCCCGAAGTGTTTGCCTAATTACAGCAAACACTTGCTGCCAAGCTGCGAGCGCACCCACCCCACGGTGAACCCATCCAGGGAGGCAGCGCACAGCTTCTCCCCTGGAGTTTGTTTGAAGCCGAAGCTAGTCAACACCTCCCAAGATCTGGGTGAGAGTGACAATTTATAGAAGTGTCTAGGGAAGCCTTTTACATCACCTAAGGGTATTTCAAAGACAAATTGGTGTCAGCAAGTTCTTCCTCACTTTTTTTTTCTTTAATAACATTTTAGTCTAATTTCCAATTACTTGAGGAATGTGAGAGTACCTCACCTTCAGCACTTAAGATTTGCTCTTGTCACCTCCTTGGTGCATGCTGGGTTCTAGCGAGCCAAATTTTGAGCTGCTGGAGGTGGTGCAGCTTCCATGGCTTCAGAGAAATTGTGCTGCTGCTTCCAGTGTGTGGTCTCACCCCCACTATAGGTCAGCGACAGGACACTAACAGAGCACAGGGAGAGTGCCTCTGCTTAGCTCGGGGGTTTTGTGTGCAGTTTGTGTGTTAAGCCATTCATTTGGGTTTGACGTAATGGGTAGTTTTTCTGTAACGGAGGTTTTTTTTTTAGTGTTTTTGTTAATCCTGCTAGATAAAGGAAAGGTTGTTGGAGACATGGGGGTTTGTGGCGGTCATTTTTAGAAATTCTGGGTCTGTGGGTAATGCAGTAAAGTTTGCTTATTTGCAAATCTAATTTGTTGCCAAACATTTGTGTGCATATAAGTTATTTAGAAGATTTCACTTTCATAGCCAAATCACTCTTCTACTCAATACCAACTCTACAATGTCAAGCCCTGATAATTAACATGTTGCAAACATGCAATTAAGACGCATCAGATTAAAACTTAAGAAAAATGAAAGCATAATTTAATTCCAGCTATTGTCAGTCTCTTCAAGAATTATTATGCAGTTGGCCTCCTCCTGTGCAGCTCTGTTTTAGCAGAGTGTGCACTGTTTCGCGCTGCATGCAAAGTAACTAAAAAAGACACAAGACTTTAAAAAGGAATGCTCCAGTTTAAACAAGCCAGTGGGGGCTGCTTAGGCAAAACTAACTGGTGACATTGTGTTTATAGTAATAGACAATGGTAGCTGACTCAAAACGCTGCAGAAAAAGCATGCTTGATAAGCCTACACTGAAAAGTGTCCTATTATTATTAATAATAGAATACTTCTCCCCCTTAGAATAAGCTTTTCATTTTTCTTTGTAGTCAGGTTTTTGCCCGAGCTCTCCTGTTAACATCTTGCCTGTGTTTTTCTTTGGTTCTCTCTGGCTCCTCCAGACAACTCAGTAGGGATCTGCTTTTCCTTCTGCGTTCTGCCAGAGTTCATTAGGGTGCCATAGTGTTAATAAAGCAGAATTTTCTGTCTACCGTATAGAATGGAATAATATTGTCTTTAATCAAAAGTAAATGTACTAGGAAGCTATACCTATCTGCTTCAGCTCTCCCCTCTACATCTAAAGCAATGTGACAAGGGACAGAGTCCTCTGTAAGACATTGTTTCCAGAACTATGTTTTCAAGTGAATGAAACATTCCTCAAGAGCACCATATGTACAGCATGAAAGAAGTAATCCCTCTGCTCACAGAAGAGAGAGAGGCCATTCAAGAATCCCATACAAAATTACTAACCTCCTAACATGACCTGAATCAAATAGAAAGTGTAATAGATTTTTTTCCATTTATATCTGGCATGCTATCAAAACTTTTACGGGAATATTTGCAGAGAGTAATCTGTTCCATGCCCATTCTCTGAAGTTCTTAATCTCTCTGCTTAAATTGAGAGATGTCTTTGAACCAAGCCCGCACTTTTTTCAATACCACTAACTGTGTTCTCAGAGCTGCTTGATTCTGTAGAGCATCAGTGATGCAACAACACAGTGACGGAAATCTCAGAGTGGAAGGGTGATCTTTTCACTACTGTTAAAAGTGAAAATCAGTGCACAGTTCAATTTGGAAGTTTCATTTGGCTTTTACTGCATCCATACTTTGTACGCCTTACTGAAGTTGAACATTTTTCCCTGCAAAAATCCTAAGTAAGGATTTCATGATTTCTCATCTTGTTTGCAGTGCAGTGCATTCTACTTAAAATAATTCCTCATCATCATCTGGAAAAGAGGTAATGAACAGTGATACCATTGTTAGCCTGGAATCTACCTGTGTCCAGTGCTTAATTTAGTGCAGTACTCGGGCCTGGAATTTGCACTGGATTCTGTTTGCAATAGATATTAGCAACGAAGTGACTCTTCATGGTCAGGGGAGCAGTGTATGCATCAAAAATGAAGTTATGTGTTGTTTTTTTTCAGCTAAAAACTAGACCACCCCAAATCACATTCTTTGTTTAAAGTTCACTAATTTGAATGGGTTTAAGTCAGGGCAGATGCTATGTGCATGGGCATAAGGTATCTGTGGAAAGTAGTCCTCAAGTGATGACCTAAAATGCAGTCAGAAAGAATGAGTCTGTAAAGCTTTGTTCTGTTATTACGGACCTCACTACTACTTTCTTATATGAGAAATTGCAGTGATAGAGAAGAAGAGGTTGAGAAATGGGAGTTGGAAATTTAATGACAGGAAAAAATCCTCAAAGATTTATTTGATGGAAAAGTAATATACCAGTCCAAGTAGTTGAACTGTCCAGCTCACGCTCCAAATGACAAATAAAAGAAACTATTCTTCAGTCCTCTACTAAATACTCAATTTATGTGAACCAATTGATCTTTTCTGTTCTAATTTTTCTAATTGTTTGATATTTTGAAAGTAAACTGGTCTATCAGTGCAAAATAGTTACATTTTTGAGTCTGTAAATGCATTAATACTTGCTAAACTGTTTGTCTAATAATTTTCAAATGTAGCTTTGGACAGTTACATTATTAATAGACAGTACCATGTTCTGATATGACAATCATACCTCAATCTACTTGTCATGGTTGGTTAGTAAGGCAGTGGTAGTATCCTTGAGACTCTATAGTCAGCCTTGTATCTATCTTTGTGCTGCCATGCAAACATTTCAATTACACGATGTTTTCAATAAAAACTGCATACGGGCATGTTTATTTGACCCAACATTGAGCAAGCAAAGCCCTGGCATTGCTTATATACTGCATCATCTACCTAGAAAAGATGAATGAAAGAAAACGTACACGTAACACAATTACCCTAAGCCACCACAGGAAAATCCTTACCGGTTAACTGGTTTCCTGCATGGGGTTCTTCTTTCTTAATGGGAGGGGTGCTGTTTCCCTTTCTCAGCCCCTTGTGCTGACCTTGTGCCCATTGCATATGGAAGAAGGCAGTGTTTGTAGTCAGCTTCTTAAGGACTATGCCTACGTTTTTTAGAATACAAGCCTAGGTGGGGACTTCGCTAACTGAATAATAACATGCATAATCTTGGGGTGTTCTCCTGTCTGTGGTGTTTCTGAATATCCTTACCGTCAGGACATTCCAGTCTCTAGTTATCACAAACAATGTTTATTCTAATTACTACCCAAAGGTTGTATGGAAATTGCTGGCTGATGCTCTTCTGTGAGCAACCTGGATTGTGTGGGCCTTCTACCCAAGGTGGTATTAATAGTGGAATAATGGTAAACATTAACAAATTAGTAAGAAGGAGTGGTGTTAAGGAGAGAGATTGAAATAACCAGTTAATTCTCTGAGACTCATGCAAGATTTTTGCTATTTTGGATCTGAATTTATATGCAGGCAACCCTTGGGAACTGCAATTCAGGCATCAAATATCAGTGGCATTTAGGATTAGTCTGTAGAGCAGGTAGGAAAAGAGCCAAAGCCACATGGCAGTGAGAGAGGATGGGAGTGGAACTGATAAAAGCAAGCGTGTGGCCAGCTCTAATTTATTAAAAACACAAGCCTGATTGTATGTATTTGCAATGCCTCTTGCAATATGCAGTGCTTTCTGTGTAGTCACTCTTTTGCTGTCATTTTTCCTTCCATCATTTGGGATTTGCTTGAGGAATTCTTTCCCCAGCCTACTGACCAGTAGTGAGTTCTGGGATACAGAAGTCTCTGTGCTTTAAAGCAAATGTTACAGCAAAACTCATAATGTAAATTTAAAAAAATAAAGCGGGCAGGGATGTAACCTCATTTGGAGACTGAGTGGAATTCTGTCTTCTCCAATTTAAAGTGGGCAATGCTTTTCATACACTCTGCTCCCACAATACTTTAGTGTTAAATTATATCTTCATACACACACACAATAGTTTTCATCCCAAACTTCCTGGGCAAGGAAGTCTTTTGAAATGCCTTAGGAACCATATAAGCTGTATATGCAAAATTATCGCAATGTCTAGTGGCCTCTATTCCTATGCTAATTTAATTTATGGAATATTAAGATGTTCCATAAATTAAAAATGCTAATTTAACTTATGGAACATCAAAGTCAAAACAGAAGTAATTCTTTTGTTTGTTTTGGAGAGCAATGGGGATGCCAAGGTAGGGATCCACTGTCTTGTGTTTTTCTAGTTTCAAGATGCAGTGGTTTCTAGATAGACATTTACTAATTTTTCAATAGTCAGTTTGACTTAATAAAGAGAAAAAACAAATGTATGTAATCAAAACAATTCATTTAAAGTAAAAACAGAAGTTAAAGTTTATCAAGGGCACTCAAAAGGGACAGGGCAAATTTACCAGCTCCTGTGAGCTGTAATTATTGAAATTGTTTTGCTTCACTTCAAGAGAAATTGTTTATCATTGATCTGAATTCATACGGTCTCTGACCTCACAACGCCAAAAGACTGAAGAAGGATTTAGCTAGATTTACTCTTAGCACCACGGGCACCTAAAGTACAAGAGAAGGAAGTACTGAATGTACATTAAAATGTGTATATTAAAATTCACATAAATTTACATTAAACCTGTGGCTAATCAGGAAAGTGACTATGCTGTAACCAGCTGGTATTCAGCTGCAGCCTGCTGAGCTTCATGCGGTGGACCCTCTAACACAAAGGTGTGTGTGTGCCGATCAGGTCCCAGGGCACTGTAAAGTACAGGCACGTGTTCTCTCTCCAAGGCAGAAGATTTTTTCATTTGCGTGTCTTGGATCCTTTTTTCTGTCAAATGACAGTACTTACTTTAGTTGCTATCAGATCTCTAAGCAACTCACTGATGAGAATAATTTTCCCTAACTGAGAAATGAGTAGGCTTGTAAGCTCTGTTTTGTGTCGTGACACATTGAAAAATCATTTGGATTTGAAATAACTGATGAATATGATATAATAAATACAAAGATGAATTATTTCAGGTAGATGTGTCGCTATTGTTGACAACATCTATTACCTTCTTTGTGCCAGTACATTTGTAAGTTGAATACTGCATGACCTTGAAAGTTGCAGGCTAAAGAGTACTGCTGGCTGTAGTAGAGAAGAGCTGACACTAGCAAGCACTGGTTGGCACCAAAGTGAACAGGATTTAATTGGCTGAAATGCTTTTCAATGAATAATTTTTTTTTCCTTGACTGAAAAGACAGATTCTAGGTGATAGGTGCTGTGCTCTCCCTACTTCTGCTGCCCTTCTTTAGTTTGGGGGAAGTTATCTGTCTATTGAAGTGCTCGCCACTTTCCAGAAACTGCACACTGAATAATTCCTCGGTTGTGGCAGAGCCAGCTGATTTGTAATGCTGTCTCTTCATACTCATTTCAAGTGACTGTTAAAACAGAGCCCTGCACCCCTACATCTCGACCATATTCCTTCAGCAGTATGTAACAAATGCATTCCCCAGAAACCACCGTTCACTTCACTGGAGAATTGCTGCTCTGGTGCAGACGTGGAAGTCAGTCCTGTGCCACAGAAATAACTGGGATACTGGTGTTCACTTCAGCAAAGATGGCTTATAACTGACAATATTACACTGGTCACAGCCCAGAGCTCTACTAGCCATCTCTGCTGGCAAAGTTGTCATCGCTTCTTTCCACAACAAAGAGCAGCACAGAGCGAGGCTCTGCATATGGCCATGCATATGTACACGGTGTTGCACTTGTCTCCACTTAAAAACGAGTACGAGGGTGGAGGAACATTTTTCCACACACCTGTAAATGTAAATCCTCCCACTGGTACTGTTGCTCTCTTAGAAACTGTATCTAAACTACCGTGCCAGAAAACCTCAATCAATTTATACAAATGAAACCCAGCAAATCCTCTACTAACCTGTACTGTGTATGCCTAAAAGAAGACTAAATGATTTCACTGTGTGAGGAGACGCAATCATACAACTAGATCTTAAAATAGCAGCAGCTCTAGCTCTAGAAGGAGCCGGTAAGAGTAACTGTGATCAATGTACTGCTCTATAAAAAGGAGCGTTTGAGTTATGAGAAACTGCATGTGCCACTGCAGGTACAAGTTGTAGCCCCAGCCATTCTGTTTGCAGTCCAGAGCACGTGTTTGGAGGTAGGTTCCGTATCTGCAAAGGAGTAACCACTCTGTGTGAAAGCTGATGGGGCTGGGGAAGGGGAAAGCAAGCTCACTATGCGACAAGAAAGATTTAGCCTCTGCAGAAATGCTGGATTCTACTAGACAGTGTAATCAATGAAAGGATTTAGGAGAAAGAACCTATGGAGCTCTTTAAAGCACAAAAAAGGACATTTATCTGCATTATGTCCCTTGCTGCAGTTCACATTTTCAGCTGGCTCAGTGTCAATAGCAGCTTATGATTCCGTTAGCTTTACGCAGGGAGAAATCATACCTAGATGATAGATGTTACTTGGGGCTTTTTCTTTGTCTTTTTTCGCATGCACTCAGTCAGCAGTGTATTAGCAGGTTATTCTCCTACGGTACGGAAAGATGCAAGGCAAATGTTACACAGGTAGTTGGTAAGTAGGTATATTGTCAATTTGCAAACAGTGCTGAGTAGTTGAGCTAAACTACTTATGGCATCAAATTGAGGTGAGCAAATGCATGGCATGAGCTCAGTGAAACAAAAAATTGCCTGATGTTAATGACTGAGGTACAGTGGAATATGTCAGTCTGCTAACTCATAAAATAATGGGTCACACTGTTCTGTCAAAGAATGGTGTAATTTCAGAAATGGGCTTAAATAGGGAGGTATTTGGTGTTCTCTGTTTTAGCAGGCTTGTCTTTCCTGTGGATACCTGCATTAAGTAGATAAGCATGGAAAACATTTGATTCAAATGATGTTTTCGCTGTTCACCTGTGGAAAACAACCCTTCCTACACTCATGCCCCTCAGCCCGTGTTCTTGCTGAGCAGAGGAACCTGAAGGTAAATTATGCCAAACACACTTGCTGTGTCAGTCATTTACATTTCTATAACGCAAATACTGACAGACAAGTTATGAAAGATCAGATGTGGAAGGGCTTGTGTACGACAGGTACTGCACCAAGCAAGGTAAGTGTGGGCTTCGCCTATTCTAGGCCCACTTGGTGCACCTGCTTGTTAGCTGCACGAGTGGATGTAATTGCCTCATCATCTTTCCGTGTGCTATCTGAAATCAAGTCTGTCCTCTGTTTTGACTTATATCAGGGAAACATACAGATAGATGGTCATTTTAATAGGTAAACACAGATTGCTGTATCATCACTGTTAAAGTATCAAGTTTGTTCAACTCCTTTAGATAAATTGAGGAGGAGAATTGGAGTGTGTGGCATAGGACTATGAACATATGGTACTGGCACTGTTTCTTGCTCCTGAACAGCAAATTTCCACTCGTTTTCACTCTCCCTTACTCCGCACCAAAAAGAAACGTGTTATGAAGGGGAGCAAAGACAAGATCAGGCAGCACCAGTGCCGTTCTCCACCCTGTTCAGTGGAGCACAGCTACTGCCTCCTCTGGCCTACCAAGGGCTACTCCCCTCTCCATGGTGGGCAGTCACCTCAGCTGTGCTGCACGATCCTCAGAGTTTGCTGTGGGGAAAGAGAATAGAAGGTGACCTTATGGTATTCCTCCCAGTGTCGTGAAAAACACTGGGTGCTTCAGAGGAGTGTTCAGTTCTTCCGTCTACTGCAGATAAATTGCTTCAGACATTCAACAATATGTAGGAAATTGGCATTTTTTTTAGAATAACGATAAGTAAGAAATGTCTGCTCTTGGACTGGTAAAAGTGTGGAGTCTTCTGTCACTGATCCTCATAGCAACAAGAATGTTTGTGGAGCAGTGGCATGCAGAAGGAGAGTGCTGGCTTGTAGCGTGCTGAGAAATACCCCAAGAGTTAAGTGTTCAGTGCTGATTACATGTTCTTGCTCAGTGTGATTTTTAACAATCTCTGTTTTCACACGTTTCAGCAACAGTGTGAGAATATTCTAGTGGCAAGGACTTCTGCAAAGGATTTTGGAAAAAAAATAAATCTTCAATATGTCTTAGGGACTTGTTTCAAAATATAAATCACGTTGTGTCCTTCTGTAGGCATGCCCCTCATGTTGCTTATCCAAATTCTGGGGACCAGACCTTATTCCTGTAAGTAGTAATCTCTTTCATTTCCTACCAAATTTGCTTCTCAAAGACTGAGCTGATCAATTTAAGGAAGGTCTCTGTGTAATTTTGGTCTTGTCTTTATGTACATGATCTGTAAAGACCATGGCTGGACAACTTCTGTGTATATTCTCAGGAATGGTGTATATTCACCAGGAATGCTGGAGTCTCTCTTCATTCTGTATGCCATTTCTCAGACCTTAGCTTCTTGCAACAATGACTGGCTTTGTTGCTGATTCATACGGAGATACAGCAGTCTGTTTTGTGATGATGATTTGAAATAGAACTAAAATAAAGACCCAACAGTTTCCCATAAGAAAAATAAATAAAACACTTTTTTTTTCTTTCTTTCCAGGCACTATAAAAATCAAAACAAAAATCAGTATAGCTCTCTATAAAGTTATTATATGATCCATTAACAAAAACAGCTTTGCTTGAAATGACTGTAGTGCATCTTCATTAGCTCTGCGATCTGTTGTTCTCAGGTGTGGCTTTGTTTTCCAACAGAAATCCTGAGGTTAACAACAAGTTGGAAAAGAATTTGTACTTGAGAGTTTGGTTTGTTAGGGTTCAAGGTGTTTAGAATCATATCACAGAACTGGAAAACATAGACAGCATGCACCTACTGAGTGGCTGCAGAGACCTGCACTGAGTCCAGATCCATCTTTAGGCTTAGCGAGCTGGAAGCTTTCCCCCACACCCTACAGAACATGTTGTTTCTGCTCCATATCCAAGCACCAGGTCTGAGACAACACTGTGGTGAGCATCCAGAGAAATTTGGAGGAGTAGCTTTTCCCTCTCTGGAGCTCTGAACCCAACTGTTATTTGCAGGCTGCTGTTGTGCTCCTGCTGGCCTTCTTGTCTCTACCTTAAGGTAGGAACAAGCACAGGATGCGTGGGCCACTGTGACGGTGGGGTTTGAGATGCTGTGGCATCACCACTGTGGAGTCTGGAGCCTTGACAGGACACATACGCTGAAGTGTGCTCACCTCCATTTCTGTAAAGCCATAAAGATTTTTATATCTTAAGCATAATGTCAGCAGGAGCTGGTGGTCTGTGCTCAGTACCTTACTGAAAATATTAACACGGTGATTCATGGTGTATTTTACCAGTCAGTGCTCAGGGCTCTGGGGACTTAGTAATGAAACAGCTTTTCTTCTTAGTATGTTTAGGTACATTGTGCAATGGAGTCTAATTAATCAATTTCTTGATTAATCTTGAATAATATGTTCAAAACCCTACTTTTAAAAGTACCTGTAATATTAATGACTTGTGATTTCTCTATTGGGTAGGGGAGGTGATACAACAAACAGGTCACTATCAGGGTGGTGTCAAACTTGTCTTTTCACCAAAATATAAGTTGTGTGTCTTGAGTTGACCTACCATGTGTTGTGAGGGTGGTGGACAGCTCTTCCACATGAGCCCTCTAGACGGGAAGTTTTGACATTGTTTTAAGTATAGAACAACATATGGAATCTGAGGATGGGTGTGTTAATCCTTTTGAAGGTGGCTGAACTTCCCCTTTAATCTGCATAGGACTTGAGAATGGTGAAATTGGCCTAATTCCCAGAGTCCCCGGGGAGACAGTGTGTCAGTGGGTTATTTGTGTATTTGGCCTTCCCTGGGCCTCGCACAGGAACTGTGCCCGAGCGCACATGTACCTCGAATGAACGCAGTCACATTGCCTGCTCAGTTCAGTATGAGGGGCCTTAATGTTTTCCAGTTGTGTCTTCTCAGTACCATTGCTTCTCCCTCTTTTTCCAGTGATATCTCTTAGCTTCTAACATACCCACTGCACAGATTACCGGGTAAATTTATGGATTTCGTTGTTTCCGTGCTGAATTTGGTGGATCTTCCTGGACTATAGAGAGAAGACACCTGCAAAGATACTCACTATCTGAACTTCTTAGTCCCTCTGTTGTTATGACAGTTTGTCTCCGATCGTGTCTACCTTTTTTCATTTGTAATGATAAAGAGCTTCAGTTCAAGGCTTCGGCTGGTTCCTTTTGTCAGGCTCACAGCATTGGCAATGCACTTAACTCAGCCATTCAAGTATTTGAAAACAGTTTTGATGAATTAAATACCAGCAATGCTTCAACCCTTGATTCAGCCAGTATGTTGTAATGTTTCTGCTAATCAGGTTCGTTCCTAGCAGGCTCCCTTGGGCCGGCCTCACTGTGTTTTTTGTCTTTTATGTTAAATCTAGGACATACTGTGGTGTTGAGCACTTGCTCACTATAGTAAGGCGTTATCAGGTTTAAGATGTCTCTGTCTTGGTGGATACAGAAATATGTGACCAGGGAGAAGCATGTGGAGATTGGTAGCAATCCCCATAGATAAATAAGGCAGACAGCAGCTGCTGGTCTGGGTTTTTGTGTCATGGCTGATGTGTTTTTTCAGCATCTGCTATCGAGTCTGGTTTAATCGTTGTACCAGCTCATGTGTTTGAAATGGTAAACTGGAGCTCTCAGCAATTTGATCCCAGTAAATGATAAAGTTCATACATGGGTTTTGCTGTGAAACTACCCCCTTCGTTGTCTGCCTTTCTTCTTGGATGTTGCCAACTGGAAAAAATGTTTTTGTCAGCTATTACCTTGGCATTAATGGGATGTAAGGATACGGCCTCAGTGTAATGAGAGATGCTGTTTATTATTGTACAGGGATTCTGATATTCTGCTAAGTTCTTCTTGAACAGCCTAATTGTATCCAAGCTGATTTTCTCCAAGGGAATGAGAATGATAAGTGGGATTAGAGGGATTCAGGGAACTTTTCTAGCTAGCCATTGGCAGTTGAGGTTGTACAGGGAGAAACTCTATCTGTCCTTGTAAAATGCTATACTGTTGAAGTGGATGAGGCTGGTTTCATCCCCTGGCCTTGGCAATGTAAATGTTGTAATCTTTCACATGTTCCTGTGATTTCTTGGATTTGAGGAGCGCTGTCTTTTGGATCCTTTTTGGCTGTCATCAAGAAGTCAGAACTAACGACCTGCCCATTCGTTGCACTTATCTTCTTTGCTGCTCTGAAATTTTGCTCAAGTGTGGAGTTTCTGGTGCTCAGCCTGTAGGTGCAGAGGAAGGTCCCACTGGATTAATACTGACTGTGTTAGGGTTTCCTTATCTTCCTTCTGCCTGAGGCCTTGTATCTGCTATGAAGTGGTTTAGGATCTTGTCCCTGGCAACTCTGTCACTAGCTTCTTCATCTACTGTGACCGCAGAGTTTTTCTGCTTGTGTTATAAGCATCTGTAAGATTCATGTCACGAAGGATCAGGGCCACACCCAGGCACAGGGGATTGCAGAAGAAGCCTCCCAAGTACTGGCTTTTATGGAATGCTGCTTATAATTGCCAGTCAGTAGGACTTTGACCCATGCCATGACTCTGCCTAGTCCAGAAGTCTGATGATGGGATCTCCTTGTCCGTCAGAGGATTATGATCAATCACGGCCTTTTACTTCGTACTCACTCTTGCAAAAATGGTCATAACGAAAGAAAATAAACATTTGTTTAGAAAACTCAGAAGAGCACAGTGGTAAAGCTTGGAGAGGTGACTAAGCAGAAAAGCAATGAAAGATGTCCCTTTGTTTGAGTCATGTTTAGAACGCCACTGTCCTTTTATAGCACAGAGCTATTTATGAAAACCATTTAGATTTACTGGCTCATCACTGTCAGAGAAATGTTTTTTACCTTTCTGCTATGTTATGTTCCTAAGTCATGGAAGTATTCATGTCCCTCGGCCAGATGCAGTTAATACTTGTCTACAGGTAAACAGGATCGGTTTATTGATAGTCCACCATTGGTCTAAACCCTCAAGTAAGCATGAGGTATAAAGCCCTGTCCCGTTTTCTGGCCTCGGGTCCAGTCACAAACTGGTGCAGGTCTCTGAGTGGGAGTTAATCTTACGAGAACCTGCATGAGCTGGTCCCCTTGGATCCAGTTGCTTCTGAGGAGCAGCAGCCACCGTGTGCCTGGCCTTGGCTGATGCCTCCCTCCATTCTGGCTCTACTCAGAGTCCTGCATGGGAGGAGAGGGCTGGGATGGTGTCAGGGGACCCCCTGTGGGTCCTTCACCATCCCAGGATGGACTCTGGGAGGCCTCCTGCCCCCAGAGCTCCTGTTGGCATTTTGCAGTTTGATGGTCTTTGAATGATGTTTGCCCAGTGAGAGCTCACGGAGCAATCCTGTGGATGAGTTCATTTTCTTTTTGTATCAGGCTTCTCAGTTGAGGAAAAATGTTTCATCTCTTGAACTGTTGCAGGCTTCTGCATGTTTTTAGTTTGACCTGTTTTTAAAAAGAAAATCTGCAGGGAGAATCTAGCTTGATGACTAATTATTTGTTTGCTAATAATCTTTTAATTTTCTTTCATCGGTTAATTCCCTCCTGGTTAAATTTTCAAAGCTTCATCCACTAGGATCTTCTACAAAACCCGCTATCTCTTAATTACAGTTTATCTTTGAATCCCTACAAAACAGCTTTAAAACTAACTTCTGTCAAATATCTTGATGTTTTGTTTGGGTGATTTGTTCTGTTGTTGTTGTATCTTTTTTCTTTCGGTGAATTTATGTATGTGTACTGCTGGTTACTCCTAGATTTATTTCTGATGTGGAAAGTTAGCTTCAGATCTTCTATGAAATTTACCATCATAGCTATCTGAAGAGACAAGGTATCTTACTGTAACTTCACGAAGATATCATTTAAGATCGTTTGAGACCATAGTATCAATTTCACTTGCAGTCTTTTCAGACTCACCAGTAAAGCTGCTTATTTTTGTTAGATTTGATGTTGTCATCAGGAATGGAAGCCTTTCACACCGATGTGGCTTTGCTAACATTGTGGTGTTCCTGCTAGTGCTTTTTCCTCATTTACATATTTATAAATATCCTATGAATGTACTGAACTACATGCCATGACTTCAAGTAGCTGGATATCAGGTGTGGTCATCACCTGTAGGCAGAGCCTTTCTCTAGGGAATTCTGATGATGCTACCAAAGAAACCCAGCCCCAAATGGGGCTTTTTGCATGTTAAGTCACTTCACGTTGCTATTTGTTGTCCCATGCTAACATACCCAGACCCATGCTTATGCTGCAGAAAGCTTGCTTAGTACTCACATCCAGTCACTATTATTGGTGTGTATGGAATTAATTTCTCCTGAACAGTCACTGTCTCATTATTTCTATGCAGATAGGAAGCGTTGACAGTAGTGCATCAACCTCTTTCAGGAGCCTAGGGGTTAATACAGGCACTTCTACCAGAGGCTGCTGTTTACTAAATCGTGACCTAGCTAACTCCAGGGGATTCAGGAAAAAGCAGCTCTCCCTACTGGGAAAAGCTAGTTCATTTAAATCTGATTTGGTTTTATCATTTCTTGCTCCTGTTCCGTTTTAAAACTTTCTGGAAATAAAACCCAAGAAAGCCCCCCTCCATGCAAGTTTTTACTACTGTGTTCCTAGCATTTTTTTTAAATTATCTGTCACACAGATTTTTATACCATCCTCATCACCATAGTATCCCTGAGTGCTTTCCACAGTATGCTAGGTGATGTACATAACATCTGATACATGTGGTTTGGTGTCTTTCTGATCTTCTTTCCAGAGGGAAAATTGGGAGTGCAGTGGTGGGGTTCATTTTGGAGGAGTTTGGGGGTAGGAGACAAATTTGTTTAGCCTCTGATTGAAGTTCCTAGTACCTTACTGACCCTTCAGCAATTCTTCCTGAGTTATTGGGCAGTAGATGGCTGCTGCCTTTTGCTGTTAATCCTACAACAGGCAGAAGGTAATAGCATTCAGCATATATTCTTGTTCCTTTGAAGAGCCTTAAATGACAACCAGCTTCTGTTTACTGAGGAGCAATAAACGAAACCAGGGAGATGATAAAACCCAGCTTTCCAATGTTAAATAATTCACCCTAAGATACTTGCTGCTTATATGGACTCGGAGTTTCCACTAGGTTTATAGTCACACTGTGTTGACCCATGCCACAGCTACCTTGTTTCTGTTGTATGTGGAAAGTCCACAGTCCCAGCTGAGAAGAATCCTGAGGCAGGCAAGCCATTGGCAGGACGAGCTCCACGCTTGTGTTCCTCACCCTTTTCGTTAGCAAAGATAGTTTAGCTTATCGGCGTTGAGCCCTTGCATTCCAAATCTTTTCTTGCATTTGGAAGTCTGAGTCATTGCTTTCAGTAATGGTCTGTCTGGGCGTACGGAGCTGTGTCTGTTAACGTGATGAATACTCAGCTATTCCTGTTCTGGCACTGCGATGGCATTTCTTGTTGATGACAACCTGGCTCTCCCTTCCCACACAAACTGACCTCATCATGGAGCTCTCCTATGGACTCCACCTTTCAGAAAGGCAGGAACAAAAGTAAGACTTGGAGTAAAGGTTAGCACGTCATTTCTTATTCTGTTTGTAGGTTTTCTTTGGTGTCTGTGTACGTTAACTTTCAGTCCTGTTAATATTCTTACACAGTGCTTCAATCCTTTTGCCTTTCTCAGTTTTACTTTTATACACAAAGCCTCTGGTATTCATTATTGTATGGTTTGGTGCAGAGCCAGGCTGTGGAGTCCAAGAAGGCCATTTTGCAAAGTATTAAAGTAAAAATTAATCTAGTGTCTTACAAAACAGATGCATTCCCCCCCTTTTTTCATTTCATTTCCTAAATTAGCCTTCCAAATGGAGCATTGGGACTGTAATTGCCAAGGCTTCTTCTTCCACACCAACTCCAAAGGTTAAAGATGAATTGTGGTCTTTACCAGAGCAGCTGGGGACCATGGTAAACCTGGTGATTTGAAGAGAGGCCTGGGAGTTCTGCCCTTGCTAGAAGTACCTTGCACTGAGGTGGAGTCTTAGGGTTTTAAAGGCAGATGAAAGGAGGCACTTATGGGGTAAGTAAGGGAGATGTCATAGGATGGCAGTGCTAGTCAGAAAAGGGAAGAAGAAATAGTTTGCACAATAAGGAGGAGGAAAATGGAGATGACAGAATCAGGTATAGGTAGAAAGGTATGTTGAACTCTGGAAATAGGTTAAGTGCAAAATCTGACTTCTATGATAAATGTATTAGGCAAAACATATTGGAATTAATTCCTGAAGTAAGGATTGAAATATATTTGCAATTGTAGTAGATGCACAGATGGGTCTGGTTTTATTTTATTATTTTATTTATCTTATTAATATCCTTGGAAGGGAATTGTGGTAATGTACTGCTTATGTATGAAATGCCCTTCAGTCTTTACAGGTGTCTTCTATCATGAGATGCTTTGGACTAGAGGGGCTGGGTAGATAATCTTTATTACTTCAGGTAAACATTTATTATGCCTTTGTTTTCAAAGAACAAGAGAGTACTTTTGTCCCCAGTACATCCTGGCTGGATTTATTCCACTCACACTCTATGGTGAAATGTCCTAACTTATTCATCTCATGATTGAATTATATACCCTTTTTATTAAAGTTCATCTGCAGTCCACTGAATTAGGGGATTGAGAGTGCTGAACAGCATATTGTCAGAAATGGAGTATTTCTTGATTTAAAGCTGATAATTATATAAGCTCCAACAAAATAGTTCTAGGTTCCTCTTTTTTA
This sequence comes from Cygnus atratus, assembly GCF_013377495.2. Classification (NCBI taxonomy): domain Eukaryota; kingdom Metazoa; phylum Chordata; class Aves; order Anseriformes; family Anatidae; genus Cygnus; species Cygnus atratus. Next base: position 32,857,907 of record NC_066365.1, on the reverse strand, counting down.
ATACTGCATGCTTATCCCATGGCCATTATGTATGTAGAGCTCAATACAAAGAGGCATTTTTTTCTTGAAGAGATTCATCTGACACACCAATTTGTAGCAAGGAATGCCTTACTGACAATTGATACCATATAGAAGGTTGCCAGACTGGGTTTTAAATTAACATTAGGACAAGAAAAGATTGCAGAAAAGAAGGCAGAATGTTGTTTTGTTTTTTTTTTTTTTTAAAAAAAAAAAAGCAAGAACCAAAGAATCAGAACTTAAAATCACACCGTCATTTGGGATTTCAGTCACTTTGAGTTAAAAAATGTTCTTTTATTCATACTGTTTTAATTGGCGTGTTAAATGCTTTAACAAGAACAGTTCATGCATGAGTCTTTTTAAAGAAATGAGTTTTGAAAGGATATGTAATGAAAGAGACTGTTGTGAGAATGCAAAATAAACTTTATTAACATGGCACGATGGGAAGCATTGTGAGACATACAAGTCACTATCTAATGGTCTAGGCAGTGGATTTTCCTTTCTTTTTTTTTAAAGCTTTTAAAATTTATTTTGCTTGCATAGTCATCACCATTCAGCTTGCTATGTGCAATTTCAGACTTCAGCTCCAAGATCCAACTGTGCTGATTTCCTATCATCCAAAAAATGTTTTCAAATCAGTTAATTCATTTCTGGTATTTGTATCCTAACGGATATGAGTATGTGACTCTTACACATTACTGTCACTTAGCGCTGAAAGGACTTAACGCATCAGCCCTAAGGCTAGGCATTCTTCTATGTGCCAGCACTTGTGGGAATCACTGCTCATTTTGTCACTGTGCTATATGCTAGAAATACTAACATAATCCACCTGGGTGGTTTTGATAGGAATGCTGTTTCTTGCATGTCAATTCAATTTACAAGTTAAAATCTGTATTTCAAACTGGAAAAAAAAATCTTGTACATATTATATTCACTCTTTACTACTTTCATACCCTTCCCTTCCTGATTCTGCTTTCATGTTTATGAATCGCAAGTATTTCTAATATTTCCGTAGACAAATCTCTACCTGAAAAGCTCTGCTCCATCCATCCCTTGTGTTTCACATTTGGCATACTTGAATCATTGCTTGCTTCTTGCCTGTTTAATTATTTAAAGTTCTGAAATATTTCTAATTGTTTATCTTAGGGGAATTGATGCCAACCCATTATCTAGTATCGCTGCAGAAAAGCTTTTGCAAAGGGGAGGCCTTGCGTTTTCTTTGGTGAATGAGCTCTGATTTCTGTAGCCAAGAGAGTTCTGCAGTTGAAGACTAAATTTAATGACCTATCCCCAACCCAATTAGCTCTACCTCAAATTTAGCCAGTTCCAGCAACCTATGGGTCATGACACCTAAAAGTACGTTTGTTTACCTAAAAAACTGTGAAGGTTTATCTGAGCAGACCAGAGAACTCTGTTCAGAACATGGTCAGACACACTTAGGCAAATTAATCCCAGGTGTAATTGCACTGACTCATCTGGAGTTGCAACAGAAGTTAATTTAGGCATATTTTGCTTCCTTTAAAAAACAAACAGAGCAGGACAGAAGCAAAAAGAGCCCACAAATAGCTCCATAAATAGTTATTTTCATAAATTTTCAAATCTTTACACACTTAAAAGAACAGGCAGATGGGGCAATGGGATAGACAGAGCACTGGAACAGGCCACCCAGAGAGGCTGTGGAGTCTCCTTTGGAGATATTCGAAGCCCACCTGGATGCCATCCTGTGTGACATGATCTAGGTGACCCTGCTTGAGCTGGGTGGTTGGATTAGATGATCTCTGGAGGTCCCTTCCAACCTCAACCATTCTGTGATTCTCTAATATTAACTCTGCACTGGGATTATTTTACAGTTGTGGAGTTCAGAAATTTGACTCCACTTATAATTTTTATCATCTTCCTTCATTTTGGCCAGAACAGGGTCACTGACCATTTGTAATTTTACCATGTTAACATTTTACCAGTTAACATTGAAATTACCTAGTTGTTCAATGCTGACTGGCATGTATTCTCACCTACTATGCTCTTAGAAAGAAAGAGATACCTAAGCCAAAAACATATAGACCATTTTACAAGAATTTGGATAAATGGTTGTGATTTCTTAGAAGATGATTTTTTTTTCTTGTCTTACGTGATATCTTAATAAGATGAAAATAAGAGGATGAATGTAGCTTCTAGTATTCCAAGTGGTCAAAATAGCATTTTTTTCCTAATAATATGCCGGTCTCGATACTAGTGAAGAAAGGAATTTAAGTAAGACAATAAAGATCACCCTGTGTTTTCATGGGTTGATTTTCAGAGACTGGGAATCTGATGGTAAACAAAGGGTGATCAGTTTGCGGGACATAGAAACCATCATATTGCTGCAGGTTCCCTTTAATCTTGCATTTTTGACCTTGACAGAAACTGGAATCAGCTGCTTTGAAGAAGAGAAATGCTCTCCTTGTTAGATAAGCAGTTGAAAAGAAATGCTTCATGGTAGATGAGCAGTAATCACAACTAGAAAAATGTTTCCCATCCATAGGTAAAGGCAAACTGTTTATAAAAGCTTCTTTGGCCACAATATTGTAAAATTCATTCAGTTTGTTTGCGGATGCTGCAACTACCATCATGCCCAGAGTGACCTTCAAAGTGAGCAAGGTAGACCAGTATTTCAGCAGTGGATATGGTCAGAGAACCCCTTGTAAGTATACGACTGTAATCTGGCATGTAAGAGTCCTGTCATTTAAAAATGAAGGCAGGTTTTAATGGTAAATGAGAAAGGCTTGTGGGGGAGGATGGGAAGGCCCATCCCCTGAATGCCTGTCTGGTCCTTAATGCAGTTGTGAGACTCCCAGGTCTCTCTTCGTGGTGCAAAGCAGCACCTGTTTTGCAAATCAAGCACTAAATACTGCTTTGGCAGCAGAATGGTTCATTGGTCCTGAAGCCTGACCTTAATACAGCTGTTTTTGTCCTGGTACTATTTTCCTCAAACATGTTGTATCCTCTTGTGCTGGATAAACTGGTAGAGGTTGAGTTCCAAAACAACGTTGTAATTTGTCTAGCTTACACCAAGAATCATTTTCTTTCCACCCACCAGGACAAGAGCCTGGTTTCATTCCCTGTTTAAACCAGACTGGATTCACACAGTCCTTCTTCTGCTTCCCTCCCTGTACTGGTCATAGCACCTGTGTGCTCAGCTGGATCAGGGAGCTTGTTTCATCAAAGACTAATTGCTCTGCTACAGGTTGGGTTTGGATTTTTTTCTCCCTTCTGAGCTGGTTTTCAGCCAGTTCGGTTTTCCAATCCAGATGCCCAAGTAACCGTGCTGTTGCCAGTGGTAGGGAGACAGTGGGAACGTGCAGGCAGGGCAGCTAAAGGCTTCTCTTTTCAACAGCAGCATTAATATCGATTAATTTTGACCTATTTTGATGCTATATGTTAAATTACACCAAAACAGATATTTTATATGTCTGCCTAATGCAACCCATGAAGTCAAGAGTATCATTATTTTGGCATTTGTCACTACTGCACACAAACCTGACTGTAGCTGATTTTTCATTAATTCGTACAGTTGTGTATACCACATATCTGTGATGTATGGTTAGACAAATCCATTTACTTTACATATTTAAAGAAATTAAAATCAATATGCTATATTCCGTGCTAATGTGGCTATGTGCAGTGATATCAATACTTTTTGTTCTGTCTGCAAGTACACAAGGAATTTTCAGGAACTTTTTTTTTTTTTTTTTTTTTTTAACAGCGAATAATATATGAGCTGTAGGGAGCTGTACTGACAGAGTTTCATCTGAAGATGCGGCAGTCTTTGGTTTGTTTTGCTACCAAAGTCCCAAGATGGAATTAATTTCGTCTAAGTTGCGCTAGTCCATTTTATTGCTTCCCTGAGCTTTTGCAAATGGAATTGAGACAGATTTCAAGTTCCAAGGCACTTAAAACTGGTAAAATATTTATTAGCAAAACAAACATCTAAAATGATTATAATGATTTGGGACGAAATCCAGAAAGCTATTGGAAAAAACATGGCTTGGAGCCAATTGAGAGTGGCCTTCTGAATAGGAAGGTGAGTGTTTTAAATGCGCTTTGATCATCTTATGGAAATTTAGGTGTGGAACTGGAAGAGGAGGTATCCGACATAAGACATTTAGTTTGTCTTATGGGTCCCTGATTATTCCACACACACACACACCCATGGCTATATCAAGGGAAAGGTTATCTTCCTTGAAAGGAGTCTGGATAACTGTTTTGTTTTTGTTTTTTTTTTGTGGATTTATGCTATATTACTCTGATGCATCAGGGCTTCGTGACTTTTTTTCTGTGCATCAGGAGGGATTTTTCCTGCCCCTTTTCCTTCTTGCCCCATGATGCACAGTAAGGTTGCAGTTGGTGGCTGACTTGAGGCTGATTTGTTTTTTGTTGTTTTTTTTTTTTTCTGTTTCCTACCCGGTGAATCAGCTAGACTGGTTGCAACGAGAGAGGAGCTAGAACCAGGGTAGATATATGTGTGCTCGCCATGCCAACAAATTCTCAAGTACCTGCTTGGTGTACTTCTATCATGCTTTTGTTTAGACTGATTGTCGTTGTCTTATTTAGGCTCAGCAGGAAATTTGCTTTGAGAATGGGACTGCTGGTTTTTAAGGTGTTTTTGTTTTTGGCTGATTGGCTTGGTTTTTGCAGTGCTTTGTGGTATGAGTCATGAGCCTCTTTGGATCACTTGAAGTGTTATCTAAATAATCCAGTGTCATCTCAGGGACCCTGATCTCTTCTCTCTTCCTATGGCACATTACTTTTCTGTGATTGTTGTCTGTATGTTTTACCGAAAGAGATGATTTACGGTGCTGTGTGGAACAGATGTTGGGAATGTGACATCTGTCGTAGTATTGCCTGTGATGGTGAGAATCCACCCTCAGTGGCCTCGGGGCTCATTCCCATCCCATGTTACGCGAGACTTGGCTGAGTTAAATTTACATGCTACAGACAGTGACCACTACCACTTCTCCTTACCCTTATCCCAGAAAGAAAGCTGAGCCTCTCCCGCATGGATTTTGGAGATCAAAATACCTTTCTTTTTGCCTTTCCCTTTGTCCACCTCCTCTGTTAGTCCCTCCAACAGGAGTACAGGTTTCTGGAGTCTATGGGGAAAAAGGGGTAGAAACCAGGTGGTTCAGTGACAAAGATAGGATCACGCTTTCCCTGCCTCTCCTCTTTGATTTGTATGTGCAGAGAATCCCTGAAGAAAGCTGTGCAGAGTCACGCCACATTAATTTGTGGGGGGGTCCCACCAGGGCCAGCAAGCATCAGAAGTTATGGGGGAACTTGGCTGGCGCTCCCTTCTGAGCTGGGGGTTACCTGGTCACCCTGCCTGGCGCTTTGGGGAAGGCACAGATTAATGAAGCTACAGAAGAATTTTTCCAAACAGCTTCCAGCAGGTTTAACTGTGATAGGGGATAATCAGCAGCTGTTAAAGTCTGAGTGCAGAAAAACTCCGGCTGAGATTTGACAACTTCTTTCTGAATGGGGGCTAAACGGAGAATACCAGCTTTGATCTTACAAAAATATGGAGGCTAGAGGCTGGCTTTTAACTGAAGCCATTCAAACTGTATAATTCCCCAAATACTTGTGTAGCTGACGCTTGTCACTTTATAAAAGTGGTAAATAATCCTATTATGTGCTATAGCTGAATTTATAAAGGCTGAGTTAGGGACCTAATTCAAACCTGTTTATTCAGAAAAGCACAGACGATATTTTGAATTGAACTCTGCACAACCTGAAATCTGAATCCATAGAAACAGATACTGGATACTGGAGTGAGCACAGCTTCTGTTGAATCATACTATATATATCACATGCTGAACTGAATGCGTTGTACACGGATGGGTATATTCAGTGCTTATCAGTCAACGTGTAGCCCCATTAGGGGCTTCCTAGGGTAAATACATTAACCTTATTTGAGATGCTTGTCTCTTCTTAGATATGAAGTACAGCAAGAATATTAAATTATATGGTGGCATAAAATGCTTTAAAGGTTGCAAAACATCCTCTTCCTTCTTAAAATTTCTAAGCCATCCTTGCTCTGTATGCTGTTTTCAGGTGATTGATGGCAGGCAGCGTGGGGCTGTTGCTGATGGAGTCCTTAAATAGAACACCAGACAACTTTGGATATACCTGACATTGGGAGGTAGGGCTTATCAGCAGCTCTGTCTTGTTTTCTGGGAAAAGGGCATAGAAAGTTATGGTATAGGAAGTACAGACATTAGGAAGTCTCACTTTTTACCTGTGTACCTGTCAGACCTGAACAAAGTTTGAACGCAGATGAGAGTCCAGTCCCAATGTTTAAACCAAGACAGGTTGTAGTCTAAAATCATGTGTATACCTTTTTAAAAAATGTCCCGATAATCGAAGTTCTCCAAATTGACACTGATTTAGGAATTTAATAATGAAACTGAAACGCTTTGTTTAACTGAACTTCCTTTGGGGCCATTCTTTGAGCCTTTTTGATGAGTCATACTTTTTTCTCCTTAGTCATGTTCTCTTGTTTTATTTTAGTTTTTATATTTGGGTGGACCTTCATGATTTGTGACTTTTTCATGTCTTGGTAGGGTAACATAGCTCCATTATTTTCTCTGTTTTCACCTGTTGTCTGCCTTTGCAACCACCATCATCTACTCTTCTTTTTTCTTTTTTTTTTGTTCTGATTCTTTGTCATGCCATGAGTGACAGTTTTGATGCAGTATGGACTAAAATAGCAACAATGGACAAACAATAACTTGGTTTTATATCCAAAGCAAACAACAGTTTCTTCTAGTCACCTATAACACTTGAGATCAGCATTTGGCTGAAGAAAACCAGACTGACAGTCATTTCCAATCAAAGAAAAGCTAAGAGGACAATGGAGTAGAAAGGAAGTCACTCAGCATCAGTTAGTTGCATTTCAAAGCTTTCCACTTGAATATGAAGACAATATGGTTAACTACTTTTACTTGGGCTTACTGGTTTTAGATTCTGTTTTTTACTTTTATGGGAAATGATCTTCTCTACAAGTTGCACTTCCTACACTTTTTTTTTTTTTTTAATAGAAATTCAGTCATAGTAATTTTCATATTCAAGACCGGGGCCCTTAAAGCTTTCAGAAGGTATGGTAAGTCCAAAATGCCGTGCGCCACCTTTTCCATGATGTGAGTTGCCAAAATCCCATGCTGCTTTAGTTTCTCTCTCAGTGCTGCTTTTATGGAAGTATAGGTTGAATTCAAGGTTTTGGCCTTGCGTTTAATTTAAAATGAGTTGGATTAATATGGAGTGTTGCGAGCAGTATCGCCAAGTTAACTGCATTCCATGTGAAATATTGAATTAATGTATTTAGAAGTGAAAAAAGTATTTGTAGAAGATGGGTGAAGTCCTTCTGGTGGGATCAGAGCACTTGTAAACCTTTGTGTTTAAAAGCAAAAATCAGAAAACCTGCATCAGTGATAGCAGCACTTTTCCTGTGATACCAGCCCAGACTATTTAGCAGCAGCGATAATACTTCACTTACTCCTTGGCCTTGTCCATGCCAGTCCAGTATCCTGCCTGTGGTCAGTTCTTTTTACACATTATATTTCTCCATGGATGGTACTTCTATTAATAAATACATTGCCAGTTGGGTTAGATTTTTGAGCAAAACTGCTGTGAAGTCTTCTGCTGTGCTGTACAAAGGTGAACAGGTTTCAGTGGTGGAGCATCCCCTACGGTAGAGCTGCTTTCTGCATTGTTGTAGCAGAACAGAGCAGTCATTGCTGGGGAGGATCCTTTTTGTCTGCTTTCTGCAGTCGGTTGAGCAGAGGTCAGATTTGTTGGAAGCTGCTTAATTGTACAGGCAGCACTGCTCAGGCCATGGAGCGCAGCTTCACGCTGTTCTCTCAGCTGTCTGCTCCTTCTGCAATCATTGGCTTTGCTTCTTTTCAACCGCTAACATCTCACTACAGGCCTTCCTGTGAACATGCTGCCTTATGGCTTGAGACCAATGTGTGGGCACTAATCACCATCTGGAGAGAGAATGAGACTCCGGACCAGCTTAACTTGGCTGTAAGTAGGATTTGAAGTGGGGCATGGGAAGCTGTACACCAGGCCACCGCTCTTTTATCCTGAAAGGCTTCGTTCCACCACAGTTCCCTGGCAGGAGGCGGCTCTTGAGGGCCTGCAGGAGCCACAGGAGCCGCTGGCTTGTACTGATCAGCTGCTCCAAGTGGGGCAGCCCTTCCTGCTTCGATGGGCTCCAGGGGGGCTCTGGGGCAAATTGCCATGGGGAGGCAGCAGCCCCGTGCAGAGGAGCAAGACGCCCTAAGGCAGCAACGAGCCCTTGCCTCCATGGGAGAGCTGATGGGCTGCATTCTGTCTCTGCAAGAAACACATTTCCTGCTGAGTTTGGGACTGTGTCCCCATCCAAAATACACATATCTGCGGAATATGGGTTTCAAGGAACATATTGTTGTATGGCAGCGTATCTTTGTGAGCGCCTTTGAGTGCAATGGTTGATTTACCCATTGCTGTCAGATGGGGATGAGGGCTGGTATCACATGCCTGTGAATTTTTGATCCTACTCGGGATGTTTCCATAGCTTAGAAAGGAAAATAAAATTGTATCCAGTATCATACCACTAGTTTCCATTTGTTAAAGGCATACTTCCACATCAAGAATAACTTTCTGCCCCATGGCTTGTCTTACAATCTGTCTCTGTTTTCTTTTGCTTAACTGGGTCCAAGAGTATTTGCAGGGGAGAGGCAGGGAAGGAATGTAACTGATAAGCTCCTTATGGCCCAGATCACTGCCTGGCAGCATTCTCCAGCTGTTAAGATGGATGTTTTATGTACACGGAAGTAGAGGTGGGTTGTTTTCTCTGGGAGATGTATGCTTTTATTAGAAAATGCATGCGTCTCATTATGTGAAGCTGTGTGCATTTCTGAACAGAAGCACTTGAATTATGTTCTAACAACCCATCATATATCCTGTTCTGATTTCAGTTAAATTGTGATAATCTAATAGGATGTTTTTCTGAGTACCAAAGTTATTGGCACCATCCATATTTTTCATTCAGCTTAGATATATACCTGGAGAGTCATTTGTTTATGAGAGTAAGAATGTCTTTACCCTTGATAAATTTATCATGAACAGCAGTGAGTGAACTGCAAAGGGTTTGAACTGATTCTGATATGGATGTTTTAATACAGAGGCATGGACAGACCTTTATTTTTATTATTTATTATTACTATTTTAATTCTTTCTGCAAGGTGCTTCATTATTGCTGCCCAGATTTTGTTCTAAGGTATAACATGCAGCACTGCTCCAGAAACAGATTGAAATCACTGTATGGAAAGCAAATGTGCCTTATGTCATCTCTGATGGAATCCTAAAGAAACAAAGTTTGGGATACATTGAAACACACCCCTCTGCTTTCCTAGATTTGATTTCTTAATTTTTGTAGAGTAGGTGATATATTTAATTTGTTATAGGCTAGTACTGCCGGCAAAATCTGTGATTGTTATATAGCATAATGTTGTCCATAGCCCCCCTGCGTAGACTGAATATGTGCAGTCCAACAAGTGCACCGCTTGATCTGAATTTCTCCTGCGTTTGCTCCTTCCACATGCCAGGAATCATAGTGTTAAAGAAAACATAAAAGGTATGGAAGTCATACTTGAGGGCATATTTCCTCTAAATCTTGAGGCATCTGGAAAATGCCAAAGAGAATTCTTAGTTTTAACAACCTTTACTACCATCAAACCTACATTGAAGGTCTGTTTCAAACACCCTTGCTACTTGGTCATCCTGCGGAATAATGGCCCACTGTCACGGTGGCTTCATTAATTCAAGTGGTAGAAGCTTGTACTAAAATATATCTAAAGCTCTCACTGTTACGTATCGTTCTTCCTAACAAAATTTGTATTAAAAGCCTAGACACTTTTAACTGTAATTTCCTACATTAAAACAATGCTAATGTTGCAAAAATCAGGCAGTCAAAAGTTAAGAAATACTGCAGTCAAAGTTTTCTCTGCAATCTTAAATTGATATTCATGTGCATAAACACTATAATGCACTCTTTTATTACATGCTTTTTTTCTCAAAGAGGCTCCAGCCTCATTAAGTACATGAAATGGGAGTTGTATAGTTCATTGTTGCAGAAATGAGGAGGTGTGTGGTGAAAGGCTGAGGGGATTGTTAGGAGAAAAGAATAATGCCAAGGACAAAGCAAATAGATGCCATTCTTATCCCTTGTAGTCTGTTCCTGCATCTGCCACAAAATAACCCGGAGAAGTTCCTTAACTTTTGATAAGCAGTCACTTATTGTAGGTCTTATTTTCTACAAAAAGTAGAAAACTACTTAGTGCCGTAAATGTGCTGAGCTCTCACAGCCACAGCTGATGTCTAGTGGGGCTTTGCTTTGAAATACAAAGTGCTTTAAAATGCTGTATAATCTGATAAACACAGTCTTGTGTTTCAGTTTAGGCCATGGAATCCTGTATTTTTCTTTTCCACTGTATCTCAGTTCCTTTGTCTGAAAAATGGGGACAGTTAACAAAATTGACTGCGATAGCTGAGATGATCGGGGGTCAATACTGTCAAAACAACCAGGAGACAAAGAGTAACTCTGTAGTCAGCATAGGAAATCCTAAATAAGGCTGAGTATTACTGAATAAGGCCAAGGGCCAAAATTTGAGAGAGCATAATGAAGAGGTTATAATAACTTGCTCTCTGAGCTCTGTACGTCCTGAGTACTGAATGAGGCAGGAGGCTAGCTAGGAAATAGTGTCCGTGTATAATTAAGGACAATATCATAACCTCTCTGTCCAGTGGAGCTGAATTAAGACTTCTGTTACCACCTGTTCTGACTCTTGACTTTTCAACTTGATGGCCCTTTTCACCTTACATGTTTTATTTAATATAAGGAAAACATCGTACATATAAATGATGACAACGAATGAGTATGCATCTGCATATAAACTCCTTTACGTTTGTATGGGTGCCTTTTACACGTACAGAATTTGCAGTGCAGACATACAGAAGGTCTTTCTTCCAAACGAAGTCCCCATTTGATAGCTTTGTTACTGTTAATAACCAGGTTGCATCCGTGCTGAATGAGCAGCTGCAAAGAATCAGGATATTGGAGATGATGCTTCCCTCTGGGTTGCTACAATAAACCCTTGTTTTGGCACTTTGATTTAAAGCACTGAAAATCTCCGAAGGAATGTGTCAGATACGCTAGAGTATTCTTTTCCATTTGCAGTACAATGGAGAAAATATTCTCTGGCTCTCCAGAGAGATAAATATGTGATTGCAATACGTTTGACTGTATTTAAAATGAAAGCGTTTTGAAAGCGCTCTATTGAATATTAAGTAGATCCTATTATAATATACCTCAGATCAGAGTATAGGATTTTCCCCTAATACTTTGCAAACTACTGCTTATCTTAACTACAGAAGACACTCTGCAGTAAGGCTCATTTTGGCTATAGATTCAAAGATCCTATGTCTAATATGGCCTGTAGGATGACTGAGCTGCAGGAGTGCTTGCTGAATGATACATTGAGCTGCGTTCACATCAGCTTTGAAGAAAAATACTTTCTGCTCATGGAAAAGAAGGTGCTGCAGTGAATATGGATATCAACAAGAGTCTAAAGGAATCAAATAGATAATGTGTAAAGGGAAGAGAAAACACATCCATCATGTTCATGTAGTAAGCAGTAAGTAATTTTGCTTTTCCAAGTTACAATGGTTTACATTTATATACATCTCATACCCAGACTGAGCCCCAAATACCCTTATAATTAATAGATAATATAGGAACTGTATGTGTAAGCAGGGAAAACATATACAGCAAAGTCAGGAGTTTGGGAAGCCGAAATGCCAGAAACGGACTATGCAAATGTGTGTATCACATACCAACCAAATGAAGCACTATCCAAATAATTCAATAAATACTATTTTAGTGAACCATTATGACACACTGCATCCTAAGTAGGGTTTGAATCCGAAGCACCGGTGCTATGTTTGCAGCCTTTGTTATTTTGTGTTGATGCAGTTACTGTCATACTGCAACTGGTATTGCTTTCCCTGACAGAAGCAGCAGCAAACCATTATTCTGCATGGCAGGACAGGATGGAGAGCCATACAGCACTGCAGCAGGGAAACGTGTGCTGCAGGTAGCATATGGAAGCTTTTGAATCTGGGACCTGGAAAGTACAGCAACTTGGATTTGGAGCTGATATGTTGGTATCAGTGGAGGGGGGAGCTGTGCAATGTAAATGGACTGCAAAAAAGAAGAAAAAAAAACTTAGTAAGTAGGATATGGATATATTAGAATGAGTCCAGAGGAGGGCCACAAAGGTGATCAGAGGGCTGGAGCACCTCTCCTGTGAGGAGAGGCTGAGAGAGCTGGGGATGTTCAGCCTGGGGAAGAGAAGGCTCCGGGGAGACCTTATAGTGGCCCTCCAGTACCTAAAGGGGGCCTGCAGGAAAGCTGGGGAGGGACTCTGTGTCAGGAAGTGTGGTGATAGGACAATCGGTAATGGCTTTAAACTAAAAATGGTAGATTTACGTGAGATATTAGGGAGAAATTCTTCACTCAGGGTGGTAAGGCACTGTCACAGGTTGCCCGGAGCAGCTGTGGATGCCCCATCCCTGGCAGTGCTCAAGGCCAGGCTGGATGGGGCTTTGGGCAACCTGGTCTGGTAGGAGGTGTCCCTGCCCATGGCACGGGGCTGGAACTGGGTGGGCTTCAAGGTCCCTTCCAGCCCAACCCATTTTATGATTCTATGATTCTAAGTATATCAGCATATCTAAACTTGGGCATTTGTGTTTTAGAATTGGGCCAAATTTGGGCACATTTGGGGACCAGAAGACATATATCTTATTTTCAGAGTTGCTAAATGTTAGGGTTGTCCTCTGCCAACATTGCCAGAAAGACCAAGTCACTGGCATATAGGTCATGTTCTAGGCTTGAACATCTCCCAGGTGTATTCTTAGGCCAGGTGGCTCCTGCCCGCCATGTAGAAGATAGCTGATGTCATGACATCAATTAGAAATAATTAAGCAATATTACCTTTCTATTATGTTTTTGTTGACTCTTGACTCTTTTCTTCCACCGAGCAGAGGTGGGAAAGCTGCAACTCGTGTGACCCCGCTGCTACCACCAGTGCACAGCTGTAAAAGTACCAGACGTTTATCAGGAATCAAGGCAGCTCAGTGTTATAGGGCTCTGCAACTCCATCTTTTCTAGATCAGACTTTTGCAACAGAGCTTACTGTGTTATTCACTAGCCTCCTCTCAGACACACTAATTTTCATCCTTTATATCAAGCCTTAGTGACCCACTCTGTGGAAGCTCATCCACTTTATACAGTCTTCCAGTCATTATGCCCGAGGCCAGCAAAGTCAAATGATGTGTGTCTGAGGCAGGCATCTAATCAGAGTGATTTGTAGGCACTATGAGAGGGACCAAAGTCCAACTGGTGCCCCAGTGATAAAAGCCCACTGATTAATCCCAAGACTACACTTTGCTCTGATTCACCATTTGTGGAGAATAAATAAAACATGATCCATTTCATGATCAACTGCTGGAAAACAGTTGCTTGTTACATTCTCTCGCTCACAAAAATGAGAGAAAGGGACCTTGTCTGGGATTCTCCCCTAGCCTTTTTTGCCAAACTAGGAATGTTAGTGGGTAGGTTTGGTGTTCCAGAAGTGTTCCCTAATGAGTAAATGATTTAATGTAGTAGACGCTGGTGGATTTGTTTATTTTTTATATTGATTTTGCCAGGACTGTATGCCTGTCCATAAATAATTTTAAATGCACGATGAGCATATCAAAGGCCTGGCTGGCAAAGAGAGAGCAGTCTTTCTGGGGGCCTAAAAACTAAAAAACCTAGCATGTGACCTGCTGCACAAGCAACTGCTTTGTGTCTCTGAATGTCTGACTGTTATGGGGCCTTTTTTTTTTTTTCCTTGAGCTCTTTTGCTAAAGGATAAAGGAGAAGCAAAATATTTATTCACGTAACATTTAAATTAATATTTTTCTTGCTGTTTCATTTACAACCTTGTTGTAATATAAATAGGGCTTATATATTCCCAAGATGCAATTTTTGTTTTTCCTTGCATAGTCCCTCTTGTATTGCATGGCATAGTTGTGGTCCTTTGACCTAAGAATCAGAATTGATTTTCTCTACCATAACCACTGATGAAATTGAAGATAGAGGGTAATTTACATGGGTAATTTGAGAAAGAAACTAGTTTGCATCACTTTTCCTAATCATTGTGCCTGAATAAAGCAGCAAATACTGCATCCCAAGTGAGAAATATATTGTAGATGAAAAGCAGTCCTTTATTTTTGCTGGGGTTTGTTTGTTTTAGTTTTGTACCTTTTTTTTTTTCCATGCAAACAAATTTTTGCAGAATCTAGATTGCAATTAAGCTGCCTTCATGGTTCAGTGAGAGTTGACATCCTGCATCTGGGACACTGGTGAGAGATTATCAGGCTCTCTTAGGATACCTTTAGAGCTGACTATGAAATCTTTCAAGACAAAGGGAAGTGGCTTTTCAAGAATGGTAGGAGTAGGGCTACAGAAAGGACTTCTGTGCTGGGCGACCACATGACTGGGTGACATGAAAGGCGATGTTATGGTTGGAGGAAAGAGTGCAGAAACAGCTTTGTGGCCTGAAGCTAGTAAGAGGCTTTGTCACAGGAGGCAGGTAATATTTCCCCTACAAGCAAGAGCAAGCTGCTCCTTGGTGTCAGTGGACAAGAGAACTCTCTGACTGGTGACTGCGAGCCATGACTGGGGTGCACAGGAAAGAAAGAAGTGAGAAATAGAAACAGATATTTTTCCACTGAGTGATTTGCTAGAAAGGTAGGTAGAGAAAATAAATCCAAAGACCGTTGTTCTAAGAGCTGTAAGAAAACAAGATTTACTTTGTGTACTCTGGACTTGCTGTTTCTGTTTTCCTAAGCAGTGCTGTGTTTGAGAAATAAATGTCGTCTGTAACAATTAGTTATGTTTGACATTCTAGCTTAGTGCTGTAATATGAGAGAATTGCCTTTTAAAGCGCCCAGAGCAGACTTCCCCCCCCCCCCCCCCCCCCCCATCAGATTTCTGGTGTGAATTCAAGCTAGTTTTGTTCTGTAATTCTGCTAAGGGCACCTAGGTTTTGAATCAGTCCTTTGCTACTGCCAACAGCATGCTACAGAAAAGTTAGAGAGACACAGCCTGATCTGGATGGAGTCATTCTTAACTCTGAAGAGACACTTGCTAAAGCAACCATCTCCAGAAGGGGTGAGCACCTCAGTCTCTTAATCAGCCCAAAGGAGTTCCAGATGCTCAGATTAAAACTAAAGACTGAAGAACGCCTAATCAATTTTCATGTCTGAAAAGACTGGCCTTCTGTGTGCCAGGGCAGACTATAGGATTGATTCAGAACTGCAGGCATGCTTTTCTCTCTCCCATTTTTTTCTCTACTCAGTAGATAGAACAGTAGATAATATATCATTCAAAGCTAGCACTGTTGATGCTAATGGTGGTGTGTCATTGTAGAGGAAAGGAATGTTTTCTTGACAGTCTAGCTTTTTGCTTTATGTTTTTGGCATGTTATGTGCAGCAAGATGTATGCAGTGATGTCAGCTATGAAAGTATTACAAGAGCTTCACCTAGGTTTGTGACAGCTGTCAGAATTTGTCTGTCATCGGACTCATCCCCACATATTATCTTTGTTCAGAGTGGTTCAGTCCAGTCTTTTATAGATCTTTACACATTTTTGTAACAGTGTGTTAATCCTTCCCAGCTAGGAAATTTTGAAAATTAAAAACTCTGACTCTTTTCACACCTCTATCCATTCATCAGTTCTTTGTTCCACACAAATAAAGTGTTTGGTTTTTTTTTTGGAGGGGTGTTATTTATTTATTTATTTATTTATTTAAATGATTAATCTGATTTTCAGCTGATTCTTGGGGCTGCTTGGGCACCTGTACACCAAATGACTGTTACCAAAATAGCTTTTATTGAAGCAACATCCTTTGCTGTGTCTTGCAACACAATGCTGGTAATACAAGCCTCACTGGAGAAAAAGACTGTCAGTATGAGTTTCGTAAACATTACTTTCTTCTGTCTGCTTTTCCAGGTGACTACCAATATTGTGTTTCTTGTAAGGGAAGATTTTCCTCTTCTAACAAGCGCAATTTTTGTAGTCCAGAATTTCCTCCTAGTGAGATTAATGCCACTGAACTGTCCAAGAATGACAGGGCACTGCAGCCCCAGATTACCATCACAGAAGCAGCAGGATCATCATTCAGGAAGAAAAAGGAACTTTACCTTTTCCTATGGTCTTTCCCATTGAGATCTTTCATGCACCAAAATAAGATTCTTTGTACAGAGAGGACAGATACAATTTCTAGCTTTTATCATTTAAGTTTCCGCTCCTTTCATTTCCTTGCAGAGATGTTTGTTGACTCCTGGGTTAGAATACATCAGGTTTTCTCAGACTTGTCGTCTCTGTAGTTAGCAGCAGTTAAAAATCCCCTGGAAAGACTGCTCCAGCTAAGAAATGAAGGTTTACAGAATGGTACCGTTCATCCACGATAAGTCTGAATTACTAGCTGAATTTGCAAAAAACAGGTTTCTCTATTAGTTTGGTAACTCATTTGGCAACTATTTCTGCCCAACATCACCAAATACATTTTTTAAAAATGTATTTCCACCTTCTACTGACAAGATTTTGAATGCTTTGGTTAGCCACTTCCTTTCCTCTCATCCCATAAGGTTCTGCAGTGATATCGAGCTTGGTGTTAATATTGTTAGTGGGGACTGCCTTTGAATCTCTAGAAACATTGTCCTCTTTTGTTTGTCCATGACAATGTCTTTCTGCATAGCTATTAGCTGGGAAAGTGGAAGAAATGGAGGTCCTAGTTCTCTTAGATCTTCTTTGAGGACAAAATCAGACTTGGAAATCATTATGAATTCTTACTAAATGCAGTGTCAGAGTTTCTTCTGAGTGAAGATATTCATCTGCCTGTGTTTTCATTTGTTTTCTGAGTTGCACGTCTCCATTTATGGCTGCTTTGCATGTGAGGTGTGCTTTGTCTTGTCCATACTAGCTGTGCAAGCTGCTTAAGGAAGATTCGTATTTTTGAGCTCGTTGCCAACTGGTTAGGGAACCATCTGTTCCTACGTGGAGGTTTCTCCCTGGATGACCAATTGTGTGAAAAGGCATTATGAGTTAGCTGGGAAGGAGTGTCCTACTCACTCAGCCGGAACTGAAGCATCGCTGATGGCATCCTTGCAGAATGTGCCTGTAGCTGCCACGTGAGCTCTGCTCACACTTCCACTACACACACTGTTCTTGCTGAACCTTTGCAGTGATGCTGCTTCTGGGAGCAGGTCTTCAGTCAATTTTTCCCAGGAACTCTGTCATCCTGTAAATGCTGGGGTACTGCTTGAAATCAGACACTTTATAAAAGTACACGTACAGAAACACTTTAAGGAGGAAGATTTATGCTGTTTTGGTTTTTTTTTTTTTTTTTGGTGGTGATGTTGTGTCTAACTGTATGTTCACTTCTTAACTGCCATTCCTGTTTACAGCACCGTGAACTCCATGCTTAATGAACCACGGCTTCAGATAAGCTACCAATACTACAAGGGTAAAAAAGGCTCTGGCTTCCAAGGTTTGCATCGGGGTGCATCCACAATGTGAACAGACATACAAATAATGCACATTAAAGAACAAGGGCAGAAAACCCATCTTTTTTAATAACTAGCTTTGTACTGAATGTGCTAAAACTGGAATTTCCACTCTGTAGGAAGGTTTGTCTTTAAAGCCTGTCTTGTTTCAAAGCAAAAATGAGAACAAAGAATAGCGTTTGTTTTATTTTTTTTGGTTGTTAAATGCTTTCCCAAAACAGTGTCATGATGGAGAAATCAACTGAATTTTAAGAAAATGGTAATGAAATTTTAAATCTGACTTTATTTTTAATGACTGCTTTGTAAATAGAGCTGTTTGCAGAATAGGCTTTTTTTTTTTTTTTTTTTTTTCCCCAAAACTGAGTGCTACTTTAAAAAGATGAAATTTCAACAAACAGGCATTTTCTAGTGGAAGAAATACTTAGCTGGGAATTTTGAAAAGTCTCAGTTTGATCCGAGGGACATTCTTTCTCATTAGCTATTCTTGGGTTCCTGGGCTCCACTGCATGCTGACTGCAAAATGTCAGCAGGTACATGAGGATCCTGGAATCCCCAGAGCCCCTGGTGGCAGGAATGCACATAAATCACGCTGCTTCTAGGCTGGAGAGGAGGAGAAGTGGCACCACTGGAATTACAAATGAGAAATCTTAGCTAGGTGAAGTAAATGACATCCTAGTTTCTCCCTATCATTGTACCTGAGCAGTCAGAGACGAAAAGAAAGGTTACTTAGAGGAATTGCCCAGCAAGGTAGAATCTTCTGAAGATTTGCATTAATTCATTACTATGTTTAAGACTTCCAAATTGGGCTTTTTCTAAGAGATAGCTTTTTATCTTTTTAAGCTGCTTGAGTCTATGTGGTAATTTATTTCTTAACACAAGTAGTTAGCCTTTGACCTTTGAGAAAAATCAGAGAGATTTGGTGAGCTGATTTAGAACTTAGGCTTTTGGACGCCTCATTTCCTACACAGAATTGTAGTCAGAGGCTTTTTTTTTTTTTTTTTTAATTCTCCCAAGCTCTACCTGTGTGTGTTCTAATGTCTCCTCTTATCTGCTTGACTGATCCTCTCCAGCGCTGTTTTATGCAAAGCACAGCATAGCCAAACTCTTTGCAGAGATTATGAGTGAGTGACAGTACATATTTCCAAGGTATACTAAATGAGAAATGTGCAATTTAAGCAAAGCATTCGCACATTTGAATGAAAGACTGAAACTGTTGAAAGTGCAGCTGCTGACAGGAAATTGATGTACCCGTTGCTATTTACCTAGCAGAAATTAGTTCTCTGCGACCAGTTTTATTAAACTGGACAGAGAATGTAAGCATGCCCTCAAGAGGGCTAAAACCCTGTTCCTTTCAATGTTAAGTGTTAAATGTGCTTCGTCCCCATGTCATTTCTATTTTCCTGCCCCGTCCTTTGTTTTTATTCCTGAAAAATACCGCCATAAAACAGGCTAATAAGCTTTCTGGGTCGGTCTTTGAGTCCGTCCTAGAGCCTCCACTTGCACTTTGCAACCCTCTGGTCACCAACAGGAGCTCCAGGAGTGGAGTTTCTCCAGTCAGAGCATTCTCCTGTGGGACACAAGTGAATGCACCCAGGCTCCACCTTTCATTTGCTGAGCACATAGGCCAGACGCTGCAGTGGAGCATAAGGTTACATCTGAATGAAAAGGTTATTTTCTATTGCAAATCACTAACTTTACTCCAAATCAGACAAGTCCCTCGGGAGTCTCACTGTCATGAAGAGGTTCAGGTGGTTTCACACTCAAGTGCTTCAGGGCTGCTCAATCTGTCAGAGTTTTCCCTACTGTGGGGATGTAAATTAATATTTATTATTAATGTAGCACTGCAGTGTGCAAGATGCACCACACTTGTTAAGTTTGCCATGTTAAACTGTGTCTCAAAGTGTGTGAAGTCTGTTTCTAGAAGGGTGAAGAACTGCATGTGGCAGATTTTTGGAACAGGAGGGGATAAAAGAACTTCTTAAATCTGAGGCTGGGCTACGGTCTAAGAGAATATTCTAGTAGCATAGACCTGGCATATGATCCAAGGAAGCTGCAACCTCTACCCCAGTAGTAAGCAACCAAAGAATGGGGCTGGAACTGGTTTTGCTCACTGGGAATCAGTGGTCACAACTTTTCCTAGTTGTGCCCAGCCTCTTGTACATGTGTGAGGGAAGAGGTACTCAGCTGCTCCGTACGTGATATGTTAATGATAAGAACCAGGGTGGATCTATGTGGTTTAATGCCAAGATGACTCTGGGAGACATTCCAGAGTTGGATCTGTTTGCAGACAGCCGGCTCTTCAGTAGTTCACTAAACCAGCCCTCCCTTACCTGTTGACTTTCCTAGTAAAATGTAAAGCAGATGGATTGTGTTTTTTCTCTATCTATGGTAAATCTATCTAGGAACTAACCCTGGAACTAATCACTTGTATTTTTCAAGCCTATGTGCCTAAAATTAAACACCTGCATCCATATCGGTCGCTTCAGGCAATGGAAGGAAAGAATGGGGCTTGCTTTTCAGAGCAATTAATTCAGTGGTGGGACTTGCAAGTACCAAGGTAAAAATTAATTGTAGATGAAAGTACTCAGCACTTAAAAAATTCGGGATTCTAGGCAAACTTTCAACAGACATGTACAAACATTCGAGCCACTGTATTTCTTTATTATAAAGAGATTCTTCTACTCCCTCCTTTTAGTTTCTTTTTCCTCCACTGATATTAGGGATCTTTTTCTATCTTTCTGTCTTTAAGTTATCACGAATCTAGTTCATCGTGAGTAAATCAGAGGAGAATGGAATAAGGGTAAATATGGCTGGAAGGGTTCTTGAGATAGTGCCTCATCCACCAGTTCCTCACCAGTGTGAAAGCTGAAACGTTCAACAGAGCCCGAAGTAAAAGGCGCCTCCAGCCTTGTTAGCTCGGGCTGTGCACCAGTGACTGTGCTGTCAGAGGACAGCAGTGCTACCAGGAGATAACAAAGGGATACCGTCTGAAAAAAACAAGCTGAAGCAGCAGGGTATCCCTTTTCCATACTGAAGAAGCCTCAGCACCAGCTCTGACCTAGTTTTCTCATAGTCTCACCTCGGTTTTAAGGCACTGCTGCCAGGAGGTGGCTGTGGGGCTGCAGGAGGACACGGGGAGACAGGGGCTGCAGGTTGGACGTGAGGCTGAGGATGTGCAAGCTCATAGAGAAGGTAGAAGTAATGGAGGCAGGCAGAGCAGTGAGGAGGCAGGTGGAGCAAACTAGCAAGGAGCTGCTGGTGGTTACAAGGGAGAAAAGATGGGATCTGGCTGCTGGGTTAGTTTTTTCACAGCCCATAACAGGATCAGCTTTACCCAAGTATTCTGGAAAGACGTTTACCTATGGAAATAGTGTGACAGTGTAGGCCTGTAAGAACAATTTAGGCAACATATTCCTTACTTTACTGCCCTTACTATTCAGAAAGTTTTCTCAGTTTGGTCTGTCCACAGCCACCCCCCTATTAGTGCTACTGCCTTCTGAAAAGAGCATTTTATTGCCCTAAAGGTAGTCAGAGCACAGCACACTTTCATTTTCTTTGCAATGTTTCAGCATCTCACTCAACTCATTCTTGTCTTTGACATGTATGGGCATGATTTTAATGGGCCCAGTTGTCTCTGGCATTGTGACAAATGAACCTATGAACCTCATTTTTCAAGCCATTACAGGCTTCTAAAGCTGGATTAGAGGTTTTCAAGAACACCTAGAATCTTAGAACAGGCATCATTTTAGGAATTCAAAGCAAGGACCAGCTGAAAAATTATTTTATTTATTTATTTTTTAAAATATACTTGCCACAAAGTATCACTAAATAGATATGCTTCCTTTAACAGCTCTTAGTGAAAAGTCTCATGAATTTCCAGCCTTCCTTGTAACGTCATGAAATTAAAACACAAATTTAAGCCACCTCTACTGCGCTTAAGACAGCAATCGAGAGTGCTGCTTAGTCGCTGTTGCTACCTGTTGGCCAACCAAAGTGGTGGACACTCTGGTAAGTGTTTTCATGTTAGTAACATGCTGGTCAGGTAGCTGAATTCCTTATGCTCAACTGCACTGCTAAGCAGTGGGTCAAGGCTGATAGTGTGAGGGAGCATGTGTAAGCTTGTTTCCGAACTGATGTGTAAACAAGCAGCGCCCTGTCTGTTTCCCAAATGGCATTTTTATTTCCTGCCCAGACCAATTATTTTAAAAGCAGTTCATTTCACCCCTTCAAATAGCGGTAAACACACTGTTTTTAAACAGGAAAACATGGTCAAAGCAAACGTTGCAAACCCTACAGAAATAAATTGTGAACCCCAGTATGTGCTGATGTTACTGTTCGGGAAGTGCTGCACTTGTAGGTCTGTCACTGAAGATAGAAACACTTTCTTTTTGTTTGTCTTTTCAAAAATGCGGTGGAGATTGCCAGAAAAACATGAAGGTGTGTTTTTAGGAAAAACCTAGGGTATGTAGTTGTCAGCTACCTGCAAGTGGAACAGGATAAGGCCAATTAGTCTAGGGGTGGGTGATAAAAGGCAGTGTAGACTGAGAGCCTCAGTCTAGAGACCTTCCCTAGCAGTTTCCTCTACTTTTTAAAGGAGCCCAGAGACCCAGACCAAATAATTTTTTCTTGGAAAAGAAATTCTTCATCTTCGCCTGTTGAATTTCTCCTGGCTGCTTTTGTGGATAACCAGCTTGGCCAGGTCAAAGTGGGCCTGGATAAGAAGAGAGCTTGAAAAATGCAGCAGCTTTTGAACTGCAGCTGTAACCTGACAGCCTCCAGACAGATACGCCTTAGGTGAAAAGGAACAAATATTGAGAAACAGAGTTGTGCCATCAGCATGCTTTAGTCCCTCATCTTTATGAGAAGTTGTCAATTCCTATCTTTGACAGACTGCATCCTGGTATCCCAGGCCTCAGAGTCCTCTACAGCCGACCAGCAGGCCTGAGGCTTAGTGCAGGAGTAAGGCACTGGGGTGAGGAAGGAGATGATATGGCTTTGTATGTCTATCAGGCAGGGTTTGACAGGAAACCAGCTGAACGTTGCACTTGTAATTCAAAGGGTGCCAGGGAAGGTCCCTGGACAGACAGCTGATGACAGGTGCATACGGACCGGGGAGCAGCGTTAGGCAGGAAACATTCACCTGCCCCCAGGATCCTCTGGTAAGCCCAGGGGGAGTTGTCTCCCAGAGGACAAAGCGCCGAGTGAACTATGCCACGTGCTCAATAGCACCATGAATCTGGAGCAGGGAGTTCCCCAAACAGTTTTGGGGAAGGGTGATTGTGTGATGCAAATGCAGAGCTGTTACTTCTCAGATATTGATTCTGTTCCTTGTCTTCCTGCAAGCACCTTGTGAAACAGTTCTTTCTTGGGCTGGGTTCCCCATCCATAACCTAAAGATTAATGGTGTTCTGTGCTTTACAAACATCTGCAGCTACAAATGAATAGTTCCTTAGCCATCTGTAGATTGCCCGTGATCTAGAAGCATAACATTTTGTTCCATAATGCCTGAGAAAGTTTCTTTCAACAGGAATGATCTCCTCATTCCACTGTAAGATTAAAAAAAAAAAAAAAAGTATGAAAATTAATGTTGTTTGCTAAATATTACTTTTATGAAAGTTGCCAGCCAGGTGACATTGGAGGAAAAGGATATGATCAACCTTTTAAAAGTGCTTGAGTCAGTGATGTAACTTAGCTTTGGGATATTACTATTTCTCATCCAAATTAAATGTACTTGCTAGTATCGCCAGGAGCAGTAAGGTTATAGCCAGGTCATATGTGGTGTTCTTCCATCCAATCAAAAGCAGATCAAAAATGCATAAGTAACATTTCCATAAATATCAACAATGGAAATTAGATTTTCTTCCAATTAGTTCTTTCAGGCTGTAGAGGCTACATGGATGTCTGTGCTGACTGTGTGTCAGAACTGGCAGACAACACATGAGAGGCTGGTTTCCTAGCCAACCGGTGCTTAAATGCAATCTTTCTTACAACAAAACAAAAGTAGAGTGACTCTGTGTGCGTATTTAAAACAAAACAAAACAACGCCCCCCTTGTACAAAGTGGTTGGAAACTCCTTCACTATTCTGAAGTCTTTACAAATAAATCTGAAATAAAGGGTACATTTTTTACCCACAGCATATGCTCTTAGACTTTTCCCTAGCTATTTTATTTCGATGTCTTCCCTTGCAACATGGGAATGGCAAAAGGTAGGCTTGTGGATCGTGCTTGAGCTCAAGATCAGGCTGTTTTGGTTTCCAGTCTTTGTTACTGGAGTTACGGTGTTGTACAGATCACGTGGCTGTGCTGACTTGTCTCCTGCCCATGGGTGACCTCTTCTCTCACCCCAATTAGGAGAGGAGGGAGGAGTGTAATAAATACATCTCAGAAGCATTCAGATGACAGGTGCTGTAGTGACAAATTGGAATATGTATTTTCTTCAGTCGTTTACAGTTTTAACGGCCCGTATTTGCCTGTTTTTCTGTCTGCAGTAGTCCAGTCACAGAAGAATGCCAAACAAATTGTGCACACTAGCTCATCGCGGTTGGTTCACGGCAGCTGCTAGAGGTCAGGATTCTTTCCTCATTCCCGTTTTTCTGCCATCCAGTTGAGCTCCCTGTTCCCAAATCAGCAAAACAGATACAGATACCTCGGGTCACTCAGCTTCTGTATCATTTGGCATTTTCACAAGCTGAAGCACAAATGGAAATGTTACTCGCACAAGTAAATAAATGCTAAGTCAGTGTCTGGTGATTCCTCTGAAATCTCAAGATGTCTTGTAGCATGACTGATAGATTTGATTAAATAGCCCCCATAAGACTGTTATTGCGGAAGAATGATTAAGCGTGAATTATCTGAAAGGCTCTGACTCAGGATATAAACAATGCAAGAGCAATTGAGAGACCCTGAATCATGAACTGCGGCATGATATATCCTGGAGTTCAATAAGCTAATGGAGCTATTAGTGACTAAGCTAAAGCAAGTGAAGGTTTTGTTTGCTTCTGGCTTCATGTCTTCCACCCTCAGTCTCTGCATGTGGCTCAACATACAAAAGTACTTACAAAAGGGAGCGGGTAGAGACGGAGGAGAAAAAGGTAGAAGCGGAGAAGCAAAGGGATTTATGTTGTTGTTTACATCGGGAAATTTTCCTGCTGTCCCTAGGGTAATGGCATTCACAGTGCGGGAGAGGAGGAGGGAGGGAGGAAGGCCCCAGGCTGTCGTGGGGGAGGAGAATAAAGGCTAGGGGGCAGATAAGGAAACAAAAAGCAGAATGTGGAATACAGCCGAAGCAAAGAGGACATTTTTTAGACAGGAGAAGGAAAAAGAAGAGATGCCCAAATGCTTGTCAGGGTTCTTTATTGTCTCTCCCAGAAATACTGTTAGCAGTACTGGCAGTGGTGCACAGAGGTTCCTATAGGGGAAAAACAAGCCAGTCAGTAGGTCACTTACAAATTGTTCTCCTAAAAAATATACAAGAAAATTCATACCTGAAATTTTCACATTTGTTGGCACAAAAGAATTTATTAATCAAAAGTAGGCAATTCTCCCTCCCTTTTAGTACGTGATGATGACAGGAGAAGTTGAATAACTTGCTCCCTTGGGAAAACCATGTTATTTCATAATAAATAAACTGACATTTTAGTGGCAGACCTGACAGAGGGTTTTTATCTTATTTTCGTTGTATCTGAAAGAGAGGAGAAGCTGAGCTAGAAGTCTCTCTTATTGTTTTCCTTAAATTAAATGAAAGGAGTAGGGATGGGGAGAGAGAGAGAAGAGCCCACTGCTGAGCAACTCAGTTACCCTTCGAGTCATTTCTATGGCAAATGAAAGTGCTTCTCGAGGATAAGTAACCTGATGAAACCTTCTGCAGTGGTCATGGGGAATTGCTGCCAGAACTGGAGAGGAGGGAGAACAAAGGGCTGAATATTAATGGGCAATGTCATCAGGTGTTTCAATGCAACATGCAGCTTTTCTGCTGATGCCTAAGTGGTAATTTTGTGGAACACACAGTAGTTGCAAGTGGTTCATCTTTCCTTAGCTCTATGTCCTTTAAACCATGACAAAACTTAATAGTAAGGGGAGAAGAACGCTCACTAGGCTCTTCAGTGAAAAATGGCAGTAGCCAGGTTCTTCTGTTTGCCTTCAAGTCGGCTATGAATATGTAAAAATGTTGACTATGCATAAAGTATGAGGAGATTTTCATAATGTGGAACTGTCTCTTCTTATTAGTATTTAAATAAAGATAAAACTACCATGCATGACCGTGTGCAGACAAAGTGAACAGGGAGAGAGAATCTTTTTTATTCTTCCTGACATTAGATTTACCTGATTAGAAGCTGACCAGATACCAAAACCGTAAAGCACTCTCTAAAATTAAAACTCCTAATGGCTTCATTAATACTGCGAGCTGACATCAAGCTTCAGGCACGTGGCTTTAGTGTACCTTGGCATCTCAAGAGAGGCTGTGTGGAGGGCAGAAAAGCAAGGAGCGTTTGCTTCAGGACTGCTGGCATTGCCAGTGTACTCGGTGTTGCGATACAGCAGGGGAGAGAGCCCTGGCTGCTCACTGCTGGGGGGTTCTGTCCCCCGTAGTGGTGGCAAGCAGGACTTTACTTTGCAGATCCATTTCTACGAGGAAGGTGCTGTTTGCAGGTCCAAGAGGAAGATGCTGCCTGTAAGTGATAGCAGCAGCCTAAGCTCACAGACTGTTGTTGGCATGAGGAGTCTGGCTGTCCCCATTTTTGCTTGTACAACCAGTGCTGGAAGCTTCGTCTTCAAGAGAGCAGCCGCTCCTGTGGCGAGTGGTGACCGTTTGCTCTTCTGGCTAAGTATGAAACAGGGAAGTCTCTTCTAATCTACCTGTGTGTGCAGCAGGGTGGGCCTTAATCTAAACTGGATCTCCAGGAACAAGAGCGAAAACCAAATAATGTCTGAGTGCTGACAGTCAGTTATCAGTGGTTACTGATAGGATCGGCATCATCAACCTGCGATAATGCCACTCTGGGTATCTCGGCAAAGGAAGAACAAAAGGAAACTGAGGTTGAAAGTAACGTGGACTAAATTAGAGAAATCAAAAAAAGGGTGCTCTCAGCATTCAGATTGCATCTTAGGAACTAATGTTTTAAATTACCATATCAATGTTGTGATAGCCACTGGAAAATTGAATTAGTACACAGGGCATTTGGAAGTCTCCGTGGTTTTCAGTGGAGAGATACAAAATAAAGGAACTCCGCTGGGATGAAGCTGTGCTGGGTCAGCCAATATCCAGCAGGCTCGAGAGCCGGCTAGATCATCTGCCCCGTGGTTTTCCTTTCAAGTGTTTTCAAGTTGAGCGTCCAGTAATCGATCTGGGGTGCCAGCTGCATCAAGGCAGAGAGTGTCAACATGCTTCAAACACAGCACACACGCAGCGCAACAGAGTTTGTGAAAAAAAAAAAAAAAAAACAAGGGAAAGGCACGGAATGCGCACCGAAATTTGAATTGGCAAGCATCCAAATCTGGCTTCGTTTCCTCAGCGTGAGATGTGCCGACTGGACAATGAGCTCATTGCAAGCTTTCACCATCAGCAGAGCTCCCGTGCTGCATTTATTAGTTAGCTGAGTATAAAGTCTTCTGGGGTTAGATGGGCTGTGGGCATGCCTCTTTCTGCTCTCAGATAAACAGTGCTCTTTTAGGCCAGTATCATGCTGACAAAGTCCCCTCAAGGACTGCAAGCAGCTTTAATTATGTCTCTTGCTGTATTTAATTGTCTGGCTTGCTACCACTGACAAGTAGGCAGATTTATATATATAACTGTCATTTGACTGAGCGCTCAGGGTGTGGTGTCTGTGTCTGTGTGTGTATTTGCAGCAGCTAATTATGTATAGGCCTCCCAGACCTCTGTGCCCAGCAGCAGACGATTTTGGGAACAGACTTTCTATCCATGGTAGAGGAGGACCAAGCTAGGGACTATGCATGTCACTAGGGTGTATATAGGCCATCGGATAAGTCAGGTTGTGCCCAAGGATGCTGATGGATCTGGCAAATGTCATTGTGAAGCTGAGTTCCTATCACCTCTGAGAGGTCGCGGCAATCGGGAGGTTCCCATTGAATGGAAAAAGGGGAATGGTACACCCGTTTTCAAAAGAGACATAAATGAACATCTGACAAACTACTACTATCTGACAAACTCTGAGCCCTGAAAATTACAGAACAAATTCTCCTGGAGACTGTTTCCAGGCAAACGAGGAAAAGAAGGAGATGGTGAACACCTGAGGGGTAAATTGTAGGTGATCAACTTTAACGCCTTCTGTGATCAAACAATTAGCTTTGTGAGGGAGGGGAGAGCAGTGGATTGATTTTAGCAGGGCTTTCAATACCGTCTTGTGTAGTACCCCCCAGTCAAACTGAGGAAATGCAGATTAAATGGCTAGACTTGCAAAAAGGCTGAAAAACTGGCTGACCGGTCAGGCTCGGAAGGCCGGTGGTTAGTACTTTTGCTGCAGGCTGGCTCTCAGTGCTGTTCTCAGCAGGCAGTGCCGGGGCAGGCACTACCTGGTACCTGACGTCCTTCAGAAGGAGCTAGGCAAGCTCGAGGCACAGCCTGGGGCTGGCTCAGTGGCAGCCCCGCGGAGGAGGGCCTGGGTCCTGGTGGGCAGGGAGGAGGGGAGCACGAGCCAGGAGCGTGCTCCACACATCCAAGACAGGGGCAGACTCTGCAGAGATGTATGCAGCAAAAGGACAGGAGCCAATAAGTTGGAGCATGGGCAGAGCTGTCTGGGTAGAGGGAAAAACGCTTCCCAACTGGGTGGCCAAGACTGGGTCCAGCTGTGCAAAACAAGGCTGGAAAACCTCTGCCTTGGGAGGTGTTCCAGGCTTCACTGGAAGAGGTCCAGGGGCACCCGATGGAGCCTTCATCTTAGCCCTGCTTTGTGCAGGGGGGTGACCAGAAGCTTTCAGAGGTCCACACAAGTCTGAATTCCTCTTTGAGTCTGTGTTGGTTTGTTTTGGTAGTGCTTGTCGTTTTTTTAATAGGGAAACCTGCGAATGTTTGTGCTCTTTAGCACATCGTCTGTGAATGAAGCGTGTGTGACAGATGCAGGCGTAAGCAAGTGGATACACATGGCAGAGTAGGGCTGCAAGTTCAGCCAGCAGCATAAATACCTGATGTGTCTAAGCATCTGGACATGTCTTAGATTCCTGCTATTTTCTAAATAAACTTCCTTCCCCTTCTCAAGGCCCTCCTCCTCCAGCCAAGGCTTCAGAGGCCATCCACGTGAGGGACCATTGAGAGTCAGGGTGGTACCAGCAGCAAGGATCTGGGTAAGGGAAAATCTGTTTGCTCATCAGAATTTCTCACTTTGGCGATGAGAAGTTTAGGTGGTCACACATGCAGATGTGTGTGTGCATACACACAGGGGCTATTTTATTTTGGCTTTAGCATTTGCTGCTGTTCTAAGTTGTGCCCACATGTCCTCCTCAGGCTTACATATTTGATAAAATTCTTAGTAGGAATGGTCCAATTTTTGAGCTTTTGGTAACTTAAAAACCTTTTCAGTGAAATGCAGTGAGATGCAGTGATGTTGCAGTATTTCGTATCCTTTTAATTCCTTGGACATGAATCTTTCCAATCCGTTCATCATGCTTATTTCTATTTTCCTGATTTGTTGTTGAAAATTTTGCCTAAAGCACTGTTCATTTCTATAACCCCCAAACAGAGCTTGCCATTTCTCTTCTGGTTTAGCGAGAAGAAAGAAAAGAAGAGGTAGTTTAAACATAACTCCATTTAAAAAAGAAAAGCAAATGCACCAGCATGCTGTAATGAAAGCTATTAAAATAATTAGTCCTTATCCTATGATGATTGCAGAAGAAAATAAGTAGTGAAAGTGAAACATATAACAACTGGATTATAAAACGAACAAGCAGCATAAAAATTGAAGGAGTCAAAAGTTTAAACCAGAATGTGACTGAGTTTCAGGATAGTGTAGGAGGAAATGTAATTGTGTTTGTTCCACGGCAGTTTACTTGAGCTAATGACGCATCCTTGAGAAGCGTCTGAGACTTGTGCATAGACACCAGACTTTCCGAAAGGTATCACCTTGTTTGATATCAGGGCAGGCAGTGGGTCACACCTGGCCTAAGGCAGTCACAGCAGCTTTAACAATCGAGTGCAGAGTGGAACGGGATAAAATGCTTGCATTTCTGCTTTGATTTGATCTCGCTCCTTATTTTATTATGGCCCACTGGATGGCTCTGTGTTCCAGTGCCCGGTGCTGCACCACACTGAGAAGAAGGATGGGCAGGGCAGGCTCAGCCTGAGTGCCAGCAGTTCCTTCAGCCTCATGGGTCTCCTGAAGCACAAGCTCACGCTGGTGCTTCCAGTAAGCCTGCTGTTGTTGTTGTGCATATCTCCTTGCATAATTGTCATGCTCTTGGCTTAAAACAGTATCAAACAAGAAAGATATTGTTCTGTTGATGCTGATGGCTCAATATTACCCATGTCAGAGATGTCACTTTCCTGTAGTGTGTTGTCTGATAACTGTCATAGGGTTCAGAGTTATAATGAAAAAGCTCTAATCTTGGTTTACGTGTGCTGAGAAAACATTCCTGGTAATGCAGTGTGAAGTTTCAAAGCACGTACTGATCAGATGGATATCATGTCCATTAAATGTTTAAACAAATATTATCGCTATTTATTAAATATAAAACAATCACTTTAGAAATTGCCACAGCTTTTGTTGTATTCCATCTGATGCTGCAGAAGCTCCTATTCAGAGACCATCTTTGCACTGCCAACATGTAGAGGGGTTTGAGGTGTGCTTGGGCTGTAATCAGTGGGTCAAAGCAAGCCAAGCCAAACAGTGAGCCCAGGATGTCCATCTGTAACTGCATTTCCCCCCAAAATATTTTTGTGCACAGTATCATATTCAGTATATAGCAGCAGATTTAAAGTGGCTTATTTAGAAAGCTCTCTATATGTGTAATTTTCCCTGCAAAGATTTCATGAAAAAGTGTAGGATCAGGCCAAACAGTATTTCAAGAACCACAGATCAAAATTCTTGAGCAGCTCAGACCCAAATCTTGAAGGTCTATAAGGGCTCTTGTAACTCAGCCCGAGTTTTAAAAGAAAGAGAAGAGAAGAGAGCTTGAGCTAATCTTAGAGAAGCAATACTGAGAACAATATTATCTGTGAGTTAAAGGAGATCTAGCACCGCCATACGCTATAAATACTAGTTCTGAAACTGTTTATTCCTGAAGATGATATTCATGTAATAATACACATAGCTGTGTAGACTTGCCCTGCTTATTTGGGGGTTTCTTTGAAGTTTTCGAAAGCACTGATGAGTGTGCTTCAGTAATTTTTTACTTGCCCTGTCTCGGGCAGCAAACAAACTGTGGCAGGTTTAGTCGGAACTAAACCGTGTCTGCAGGCTACAAAACCGAACATGCCGGACAAGTTCCAGCAGAGTTGAGGCCTGTTCTTTCAGCTGTTCCAGGGTGTGGTGTTTGGGGAGGGGGAGATTGCCTATATACATACTTACACGGCCTGTATAAAGTATCCCTAGTGCGTAGGAGGCTGGCAGTCATCCTGTATCTACTTGTCTATGTGGCCTTGCTCCCAGGGAGATTTGCTGCTGGGGATGCTCTGTTTAGCAAGGTATAGCAGACACCAAAGGGACAGGCAGCGAGAGCTCAGCAGTGGGCTGTTGTTGAGTTGGGTTGCAAGCAGTGGGCTGTGAATTAATCCAAAGATTTTCAAGTGTCATAAGAAGCAAATACTCGCTGGTCTGTAGTGCCCGTTGGCCAGTTGCTTGGCAGAAAGCCAGGGGATCTTACTTAGATCATGGTTTGTAAGATAAAATGAGAAGCTCTACTTAATTTAAATTGACATATTTCTTTCAAAGTGCTGTACTTTCCCTGTTATTTACATTCGGTCTAATCCTGTGGCAAAATCACCTCTAGGGGAGGTAGGTACAACTGCGCTGACATTTACATTTGGTTTGTTTATACTGGATCCGAGGTCATGTCTGTGCATTTTACCAGTGGCTGCAGAAGATGAGAATAGCTTTAGGAAAAGAGTCTGCAGATGGATGAAAGAGTGGAATATGTGCTTTCCATAACTGTATCCCTGACTCATTATTCACAGCAGAAAGAATTCTCTTGTGGCTTTCCATTTCTTATATGTGGTTGGTGCACCACTCCCACCTCCCAAAAGGCTCAAACACGTAATTTTCTAAAGTATTGGCTGTAAAATGCAAGGTTAGATTTCAGGTCCATGAGCGAACCAAGTTACCTGGCAGGCTGAGAAGAATGCACATCTGCGCAGTGGTTCAGAAATTAGACGCAGAAAAACCCACCTTAAAACAACTTAACAGTAGAGTTGAGGTTTAAACCCATTAACAACAGCGAATTCAGAGGCTGATCCTCTAATCTGTAACTCCACCCGCTGTCCCTCAGCACATGTGTTACCGTATATAAGGTTAGCCCGTACCCGAAGGCTGCTGCCCAGCTAGGGTAGTAGAGGGATGAAGTAATTACCAGGTTTGTTAAAACATGGGGTTTCTTGGCCTTTCCACCTGTTACATTTTATCAGCAAATGTTGAATTTCTTGGGTGGACAGGCAGCGTGCTAAAACAAAACATTTTGCTTGCCAAGATTATTTTTTCATGCCGTACTCTAGAGAACGTTTATTATCCCTGTTAGCTTGTCAGTAGGATACCTCGCAGTTTGGGTCTTTACATTCCTCTGAGTTTTATCCTCGTTTTATGGCTGAGGAAATAAGGCCCAGGGGTTCGGAAGGTTCAAGATGCTAAGCATGGACACCTTCTGGGGTAGCTAGTTTTCAGCTTTTTATGGCCTAACAGGCCTGCAGTATCCTTAAGTTACATTTGAAAAAAATGTGTAGGCTGAAGGAACCGACCCTGAGAGCTCTGTATTGCAAGCATGAGAGCAGCTCTGTCTTGCTCATTTTTTGGGAAGACATGCAGGGGATGTGCATGAGGAATGGGGCCCTACTTCGGAATGGGGCCCTAAAAGAGGAGCCCCAGCCTGCTCCAGTGTCGGGGTGAAACAGCTGCGGTGAGTAGCTGAACAGAGCAGCTTGCTGTGGTGAGCTCTTGCGGCAGGCAGCGTGGTGGGGCAGGCAGTCCTGTCTGCTCCCGCTGGGAACAGCTGGCTGTCTGGGAAGCCATTTTCGGCAGTCACAATACAAAACAGAGAGCTGATCCGGTGACCTGTAAGCAAGAGTTAAAGTGGTCCGATCCTGTGCTAGTATGTGGGATTCGTGAATGTCTGCATGCCGTCAAGATTTTTTGAATGGCAGCCTGGTGCAAAGCTGATGGCGTGTTATTAAGTTGTTGGTGGCTATTCATATAAAGCTGAATCTGATGTGCGTCTTTTAATGGAACCTCTGTACGTTTTCACTGATGTTTTAATAGTTTATTGTAAACACACAACTGAAATAATCCAGTAAATACAACAGAGGGACTTTGCAAAAAAAAAAAGCTAACAAAGTGGAGGAGCCTTGAGATCTGAGTCCAACCAGAAAGTCAGCAAGGCTGCTTTGATGGTCTCTTCAAAGTGCTGTTTTGCTGATTCCAAAATTAGTCCTGTTTTGCTGCAGAGGGGATGGAAGCATATCAGTGAGGAGCTTGATTAGTTTGGAAAAGGGCAAGTACTGATGTTTAGAGCCATTTGTACATCGAGACCCTTCAAATGGCTTGTTAACTGGACCATATTGGAAATGAAGTAGAAGTATGTGGATAATGTAGACATGAGACCAAAACAAGTAAGCTGTAGCCTGTTATCTGTCACTACCGCCATTCTGCTTCTACTTGTATTGCAAACCAAAAATGTCCACGATGTTGTTTTCTCAGAGCTGTGTTGCAGCTCTTCCCCTTTTCTCAGACTGTGAAAGCGCCTTGCAGGAACGTGGGCTCTCCTCCCCAGGAGAGGGTGCTCAAGCAAGATGTCAGCGAGTAGGTCAGAAGCCAGGTCCGGATGCTAACAAGGGGCATTCCAAGACTGCGGCATCAGAGCTGCTGTGCTTGCATCCCTTCACAGCTAAGAGGAAGGAGCAGATCCTGCCTGAGGACAGCCACCAGTTGCATGTCAGACCCAAATGCCATTTATTAGCAGTGGCCACACACGTGGCCATGGTGGACTTTGTGTGTCTACAGGCTATGAGCTGGAGATCAGTATCACCCTGGCTATTTTGGTTGACATAAGAGGTCATGACAGTTCCAGACTATCCTGAAAACCAGACTTGACTGCATCCCATAATGACAGCAAAATTAGAGGGACCACAGCTCTGTCTGGAGCCTGCTTTCCTAAGTAGACCAGGCCTTGTGTACTTGAGGAGAGTACAGTCGGCTAGCTTATGCTGGGAGTGTAAAACCGCTGGAACAATCTAGGCAGCGGAAAGGCAAACTGTGCTAACAAGCACATTCTTTAAATAAAACAGAGACATAACCAGCAGATGTTACTGGCAGTTCTGTATTGCACACTTTGCGTTTCTTCTGATTTCAGGGAGTATGCTTCAAAGTTATGAGAGTTGAGTTTCATGTAGACCTTGTGGCCACAATTTGTCTTTTCTTGCTCAGTGCCTTTGCTGTGATTCTCTGTCCATCACTGTGCTACAGCTGACAAGACTACATTTCAGTGCTGCTCTGCACCATTTACTCATTTTTTTTGGTGAGAAAAGTTGTAAAGCATCTTTCTGAAAGGTAAAATGCTGTATTAACAAAGGAATAATAAATGTATGTACAGATGGGAGCTATGTATCCAAAAATGTTGATGTATCTATAGATTTATTTTTGCCTGTAAGGCTTTTATTAATCCATTTATTTTAATATTAGACAGAAGTAGGAAAATAAGTAGTGGCAGAAGCAAAACTTGAATCCACGGATTTTTTTTTCGTAAGAGATTGATTTCTGGGCAGTGAATAAACATTTCTGACTTAAGGTGGATTTAATTAAAATATGAATTATAATCATTTTCAAAATGATGTTTAAAGTAGAAGCATCGATTGATCTTTTATACACAGAACATGATATGAGGCATTTTATATACATACAGTGTAATAAACATATAACATTCATCAAGTTGTAAGATGTTTAATCTCTGAAAACAGTTGTCATCTTTAACATTAATGGGTACTAGGAATATTGCCCAGACTTACTTGTAATTTAGAAGGCAGATAAACCGTGTTATATGTACACATAATTCCGTATTTAAAATTAATTTTATGTTCTTGAAAGTATGCATCGATTATTAGGATTTCACGGCCAAAAATGAAATACAGCCTTAGAACACTTATTAAAAAAGAACAAATGCACACACACAAAGATTCCAAGCTCTTCTGTTTCTGGGTCCTTGCTTTTAGAAGAGCTTTATATAGACAAAGAAGGGAGCTACTGGGACGAGTATTTATGGTGCTCCCGTTCTCTAAGAGACTAATAGGCCGTATATATTGCATCGTTTCCTGGTGGTGATTGGTTGCCTTGAGCTGAATGCTGCTAAGGAACTGGTGTGTTTCTATGGGTAGTCTGCAATATTGATCTAAGAAAAAGTATACTTTTTTTTTACTGAAGTTGCATAAAAAGGGATATTTATATGAGGACCTCTGAAGGAAGATCACTGATTATGTTGTTCCTTCTCTCAATCACTTTCTCCCTTTGGTTTCCCCTGATTGTTTAGGAAAAACTGTGGTTTTAGATCTTCTAGCCTGTTGTTACTCAGCTGCTCTGGCTTCTACTCTGGAAGTCAGTTAACAGACATTTAGCTAAACTACTAAACTCTCCCACTTTGGTCATTATAGTTAGATTTGGGGTAGATGAAGTGGTAACTATGGAACTAGAGAGGGTTTGTATATAGAGAGGTTGTCAACTAACATAAATCACCGTAGCTCTTTTAAAGTCAACACAACCAAGCCAGCGTGCACAAGCTAAAGAATTGGCCTGTGAAGTCTGTAATGCATTTATTAAAAAGCCACTTTACCTGTTCTTGTGCTAATGTCACGTAAAAACCTATCAAAATGTGAAAAATGTTGCAGGTTGCTAATCTCATTTCTTTCTGCCCATCTATCTGGGTATCTCTCAAAGCCTTGGAGTATTAAATTGCAGAATGAATATCACAGTGGCCCAATTTAACTCCAGAACAAGGAAATATTTTGAATTCTGGAGCTGCCCTTGGTCATGTGAGACAGTTGTAACAAGTAACATCTCTTTAGCATTGCAGTGTGCACCCTGTTCACAGCTGTTGCAAGGTACAAAATGTATTGCATCCAGACTCTGCCACCTGTTGTAGGCCATTTGGAACAGAGCAAGTTAATGGAGATACAGGAACAGGTTTTTTTTACCTACTTGCAGCGATATTATCTGCATTTCAGCTAACAGCCACTCACAGCCTTTCCTTCATGCCGCTTTTTTCAGAGATAAACTCTTGTTTTTGTAGCAGCAAGAGTAGGTTAGTCAATTGAAAAATAGCATGGGTTTGGTGGGTGCTTTCTCCCCAGTCGTCTGTCCCTTTTCTTTCACAGCTGCATTAGGCCTGGCCCCACCTGAGCCTCCTTGCCTGTAAACTACCAGGGAGCTTTGTTGGTGGCATCCAAGCACTGCCCCTGTTTTCACCTCCATGGGCACAAGAAGGGGCGCTGTTGGCTGACCTCTCTCTGGTCAGCCCTACTCAGGTGCAAGGCAAACAGATCTGCTTGCTTAGAGAGAGTGAGTGAGAATTGCTGATGCAGGAGGAATGGCATTCACCAGAGCATAACTCCCTCCCTTGAAGTCCTTCCCATTCTTGAAGGTCTTCTGAGTCCTGGCCAGTGCTTCCAGAGAGGCCAAAGAGCCCTGCCTCCATTTCTCTTTGCTGAGCCTGTTGCCCCTGCAGATGTCAGGCCCCTTCAACATACAGAGTTCCTTTGAAATCAATTTACATCTCTTTATTATTATTATTCTTACTCTGAAATTTTGTGAGTCCCGGCTCCTGAGAGTGCTGGCAGGTGGTCATCAAAGGTCAGCGGCTAAGGCTGGTCATCACCCTTGTCCTGTTACAGTAGGGCTGATGGCCCTGCTTTGCCCTCTCTGCCATAGTCAATTGTCCACCACCAAACAGTTCTAATCCACACTGGCTTGCAGACTATCAAAGTAACAAATACATTCAGAGCATCCAACAGAAGCTGTACGTTGATGGGCATATCACTAAACTGTCCCATTATCCCTAACCTTTTGTCACTGAAGCTTGTAGCCTGCAAATTGCCTCCAGCTCTTTTTTTTTTTCCTTGTCCTTGCCATATAGACAGTGTCTAAATCTTAATACATCTCCAGCACACTACCATGGGAATCAGGCTTTTTCATTCTCTATAGAAAGCCGCAACTTTTGTTCAAGCCCTTCTCTTTGCTTGCTTTGATTAATGAAATCCTATTTTCTTTGACCTCCTTGATTTCTTTGTATGGTTTTCTGAGCTACAGAAAACATAGCTGCTAAAATCATCCTTCTTGACTCTCGCAGTTGGATGTGATGGTGATGGCAGTTAGAAAAAGTTGCTCTTGGCTTCTTACGTACCAGATAGAAAGCTGTCTCATATATCCAGGAAGAAAATACTCATTTATCTCCTCATCCCTTGAGCTTTGCAAAAAGCTTGGGAGGGAAGACCAAGGACACTAAAGTGATTTCTCCTCCTCGGCCTCTTCAGCTCCCTTCTGTTGTCAATGTCTGTTACTCCTCTTTGGATCTGTGCTACAGCTGACACTAAGGTCTAACCTGTAAAAGTTCCCCTGGGCCTAAAAGTTGCTTATAACTCAGGTCAGTGGGTCATCTTCATGGGTTCCAGGTGTTTACATGGGAGCCTGAATTAACCTTGTGGCAGAGACGCGCTCACCAACTGCCAAAAAAGCACAGTCCTGTTTTCTGAGCATGACAGAAGTAGCTTGGCCTTTGAAGACCCCTGTGTTCTGTGGTTTCCTGTGCATAATATTATGTAGTGCAAAGGACCGTGGTGAATTTGAAGAGAGGCCTACAAAAGTAATTTAGGGGAGACACCAGATATCCATGAGATGACAGCAATCTTAATGCCTACACAGATAGTCTGGATTTGAACTTGAAACCTACAAAAGAAAATCTCACTTGGTTGTCTTTTCCCTTTTAAGAGCTAGCATTGTAATTTCAGGAGTGGGAGGTTTGTTTTTTTTTATTTGGAAGATAAATTTACTAATTTGAGGTTTGACCTTTCTGCAGTTTATGTCATCAAAATCATTTACACAGTGAGCTTAAATAAATTGTACTTGGTTTTGGTGACATTTTCCTCAAAGTTATAATCGGTGTCCCAGCTGATTTTTAAAGAAACAATCTGAATTAACCAAAATGCTACAACTCTAAATGCTAAAAAAAAGGAAAAAAAGAAAAAAAAAAAGCTAGAAATCAATCTCTAATGCTAAATCTAAGTCAAAAAATAAATAACTACATTATAAAAATTCTTCCATAATGATTCATAGTTTTCACACTGCTTTGCACTCCAGTCGAAGTTGAACTGCATTTGAATTTCTGCTGAAAAACAGTTGGTACAGAAAACATGGTATAGACTCAAAAATCATCCCTTTACATTGAGCTGTGCACCATTTCTTTGTTCTCTACAAAAAAGACAACCTGTCTGTGCTCATGCTCTTTTATCTATTATCCAGTAATGTTACTGTTGACATGTAAATAGCCATATAATTCATGGGGTGTGTGTGTGGGAAGTTCTGATTTATAAGGTGGCTTGTTCACACTTCCTATAGCTCAGAGATATTTGCACTTAGCTGATATGAGTGCTGTGTGTGTTAACGCAAAGCAGAAACCAGGAGCATAAGGAGATGCAGCAGCTCACCCACAGATAACAGCGCTGCTCAGAAATCCTGCAGGACAGTGGGGTTTGATACAAGTGGCTCTCAAACACCTCGTGCCATGGTGGGCTCACAGCTCCAGCGTGCTGTATGACACAGGTTTGGCTAGGTACTTAGGTACCTCACAGGTTTATAGCTTCCACAGCACCTACAGTGGGGGAACTCTCAATCCACAGAAGTGCCTTAAGGTCTCAGCAATAGACAAACACAAAGATGAGAAGGCATTCAGGGTCTGTTGGGCTCCCTTTGTGATCCTACAAAAGAATTATGAGTATTTAGCAAAAGCGTGGGGTCTAAAATTGCCAGCTACAAGAATACTACTTTGCACAGATGTGTGTGACACTGACAGCAGATACGTTTATGACATGATACCCACTTGGTGAGCTCTTATTAGATGAGTAGATACAGGATCTCAGTAACTACTGAATAACGTAATTAATTTCTGGACAGCGAATCCTGTCATTCTTGGCTTTATGTTTAAGAATGTGCCCGTCACCAGGAGAAGCGAATTTCAGTGGCAAAGGAATGAGTTGGTGGATGGGGTCCAGAGCCTGTGGCAGGAATATGGTAACTTGACACAAACTTGGAGTAAAGCCATTGCCTCAGGGCCGGAATACCCATGCCACCCACCCAAGCTATGAGATACAGGGCACATTAGTGAAAGTGTCTCAGCATCCCAGGGAGGCTGAGGGATGGAGGCTGAACCTGAAATGGTGTGAGTGCACATCTTCAGAGCGCACACACAGGGTGTCTGTGATGTACCACGGCAGAATCCAGGTGCACAAGTGTTTCCCAGACTTTCAACCTATGGAGCGCTGTCAGCCCTCCTCCTTATAGGCCCCAAGTAACCACACAGAGCTGACAAACTTCTCGTTGTTGCTGTTTTATAGGTTTTGTAGCTACAGAGCATGTGATGTGGCCTTGCAGATCCCAGCTGGGACCTGCTGTTTCAGAAGCCTACCATATACCACGTTGCCTGGCATAGCAGAGAATGTATATGAGCACACAACTTGATGCACGTATGCATAGCTTAGTAGGAATGTGGGACCAGCAGGCAGCACCCTGGGCAACTGAATACTCTCTTGCTCTGGCAGACCACCTCGCAGTAGATACTAGTTCAGAGGTATCCATAGATCATCTGCTTCCTAGGTCACTGGACATTATAATTCTCAGAGCTTAAGAGAAAATTTAAGTATGTAGTAAGTCTAGCAGCTGCAACTGTAGTGTGTTGTAGGCAGAAAGCAACGAAGTGGAAGTCTTCCACTGCTAGTCTTCCAGGTCTATGTGCTAGCAAAATATATGTAAAATTAACTCCTCTGTGACCCTAAGAAGCTGATCATGCCCTAAATTACTGATGGGGCAAATAAAACCCCTCTGATCCCTGCTAATCTGACTTGGAGGACAGATGTCCCCCTGATCCTAAATCTGAAGAATGGTTTAATCCTTTCTGTGAGAGCAGGACGCAGTTCAGCTGAGAATTTTACGTCACTAGAAACACAGCTGTACTCTGCCTGCATCCTGTTTTTTGTGCCGTCCAGTTTCCAGAAGCCAAGTGATAGACTAAGGAAGGAAAAGAAAATTCCTTTCTGGCCCCTGCAAGTCAGAGTTTTGAAGCATGAAGTTAGTGCAAGTTTAGCATAGACACCCAGCACTTCAGTGCGCTCTGTTTGCATATCCTTAAAGTCTGGGTTCCCTAGGATTCATGCCACAGAATTAATTTCCTGTTTTTACGAGTTCTCTTAATCTAATTTACAATCCCTCCAGTAAGTCTGTCTTGGTTCATACATTTCTTGTTCCCATGACTGTATTTACAAGGCTTTTTCAAATTTCGTTCTTGAATAAATAAAGCCTTCGCACTGTCTTGTCCAAATTTATTCATGACCACTTCATTGCACAGATGACTCTGTCAAACGAAAGGCTGAGAACTTCTGAGCTGATATCCTAGGAGGCCAAAATAACGCTGGATCTTTTTGCATAGGTACACGCACCCAAGCTAATGATTACTTCGCTTATGTAAAATTTTACGAATATTAGTCTTCGTAATAACAAAATACCTGAAACTTTGGGAGGGAAGATTTTGAAAGGAAAGGAAGTAAAATCGTTGTAGATGTGGCCTGTGTGTTTTCCCAATTCTCTGCAAGTGCTGGTTTCCAGTAGGCTCTGTCACCTCAGCGTGCTTTCCACAGTGCCATGGCATGAATATATTATATCATTTCCTTGGACAATATTTGCCAGGAAATGCTCTTACTTTATATTCAACTGTTTTTAACCATTTCTAATGTATGTATTAGTATTTCTTACTGCTGAAAGTGTTTCTTTTGTCACTGAAATTGTCCACAGAGTTTAATTAAGCCCATGAGCCTAGAGAATTTGACAATTTAATTCTTTTAAATGCAGCCTTATTGCCAAGCACGGTTTCCCTACAGCCCTCCCAGCTGTTGTTTTTATAGAGGGAACAGCTTTGGGTGTCATACTGTTAACTGCACTCAGGTACTTTTCTTCAATGGGCATGGCATCTACTGATCATTAAACTAAACTAATTTAAATGACCAGCTAATGAGAAACAAATATAAACTAAACCCGCTTTAAATAAAAACACATTCTTCAGTGTAATCACTCTTTAAAAAAAAAACACTAATAATTAATCATGGTCTGTCCTACTGGAAGTAAAATGGATCTGTATGAACTGTAATTACCACACTTGAAAAGAGAGAGTTCTACAATTTGGATTCTTGACTTTCTTTTTTTTCCACACAGGATAAATATTGTATCTCATGATCCAAATCCTTTATGTTTTCTGTAGGATACTTGAAGTGAAACAATGCATCTTTTAGCACTGAAAACAGAATAAATGGGTCCCCGAAGGATTTATTTTAAGTCAGATGCATTTGTCATTCTATATTGATAATCTTTGCACTTCATTATCATATTCAACTCACCATTTACATGCAGATGACACAATCATTTATGGTAATAGATTATACTAGAAGAAAGCTTAATATTATCTTCAAGCTGATTTAAATGAGCTTTAAGATCATCTGGCACAATCTAAATTACTATTAAATATTAATGAAACAAAGATCATATTATTTGGCTCAAAACAGAAGTTGGGTAAACTGAACAACTGGCAATCAATGCGACCTTGGAGACGGTTAGCAAATGTCAATTGTGAAGAATATGGATACATCATTTTTCATCGTATGACTAAACTATTGATTAGCTGTGAATATTTGAAAGAAAGCCAAGAACTTTATTTGGGCTCAGAAAATATGTTGACTTAGGGGAAAAGAAAAGATTTGTTTTCCTGCATTTTCAGTTTGTATTATGTACTTTGGGTTTTGCTGATTGCTGCATAATGTTTGTTAGGAAAGATAAAGCATCTTTAACTTGGTTATCTAGGCAAATTTGCTTTGAATTATACATTTCATAAACATCACCGTCTGTCATTTTAGCATCAATTGGCAAAAAAATAGAGAACTGTCAACATTTCATTGGTACGTTATCCTTCTACTCCCTCTTTGCTCCTATCCCCTGGCTTCAGAAAAGTTACAATCTTCAGTCTTCCATGTTTTCTGAAATAGAAAAATTAATAAGAAAACTAGTATCTCCGCTTCTTCATCTGGAACTATACAGCTGTGAATTTGATAAAGCGAGTCAGGAGATTCAGGTACATCCAGTATTTTGTATGTGTTTATTTTTACATAGGTCTGATCCTGTGAAGTCCTGAGCATATTTTAGGAAATGCAGATGAACTCAATGGCAGTTTATGTCAATTCCCAAGTTGAGGGACTTAGTACTTCATCACTTCAGTACTTCATCACTTAGTACTAAGTACTATTAGCACTTAGTACTAAGAGACTTAGTACTTTCCAGGGGATGTTCTTATTCTTAGAGACTAAATTTTATAATCCCACAGTGAAAAGAAAAAATGAAAGTAACTGACCTCTGTGTTTTTCAGTTTATTAAAAATGCAGAAGACTTTCTGCATTTAAATACTTGAAATCCACCTCCTCTTTTATGTAGCAAGATATGTCACACTAATACATCCATTGTCCCAGAAATGCCAGCTCTTTTGACATTATAATGAATCTCGTGCTATGAGATATTGTTTGTTGTTGCCCTCTTTCTGTTCTAGGCATAATCAATAGCAACGTGGAAATGTTTTCTATTCAGAGCATTTCCTCTTGATGTTTGCTAGGCTGTGCTGCATCAAGATGGGCATGGTTTTCTGGGAACGTTTGCATTCAGGAAAGGGATCACAGCCATTTATTTGACCCTTGTCTGGTTGTTTGTTACCTTCTAGGTAAAGAGGCTTCCACATAGTGTCAGGAGATGGAAACCTACTCAGACAGCAAGAAAATGTACAAGGAAAGAGGAGAAAACAGATATGTGAGTTGTATAGTTGGGAATGAGGCTGGTTTAGAGGAACAAAGCATCTGGGGAACTGTAGGCTGGGATAGAAAAGTGACTTAAAAAGGACAGTAAGGGCTAGGATCATTTGAAGGGTCTGGGAAAGTCTGTGGGAAAATTTGTATGAGCAGGAGGCAGAAGAATTTAGATGAGTGGAGCAGTAAGTATTCTCGGAGGAGTAGGGAGTAAAGAGGAAAAACAGAGAAGGAGAAAGCCATAAAGAGGAAGATTAGTGTTGGAGGGAATGAGGCATGGGGAAGATGAAATTTCTTGCCAAGTTTACAAGAAATTTAGATCTAAAGGAAAAATTTATTGGATGATGAGCTGGGGCAATGAATGCCCACTAGAACAATCTGTTGTCCAGGTCATTAGCTTACCTGGAGCAAAAGGTCTGCATAAACCCTGCAGAAGTTGTGGATGGAAGGAAGAGCAGGGAAGGTGTACAAGTTTGAGAGCATTGGTAAAAGTTCCTGGAATCTGTCAGAGCAACTGCAGGGTGGGGGAGATCTGTGCTTTATTTAAATATTTCAAGTTATTTTCTAATTCAAACTTAGTAGGTCACATATTTCCAGTATAGATGCCTTCCCAAAGAGATAACATAATCAGGCAGACTTTTATCAA
This sequence comes from Cygnus atratus, assembly GCF_013377495.2. Classification (NCBI taxonomy): domain Eukaryota; kingdom Metazoa; phylum Chordata; class Aves; order Anseriformes; family Anatidae; genus Cygnus; species Cygnus atratus. Next base: position 32,814,311 of record NC_066365.1, on the reverse strand, counting down.
AGTAACTGGTGAATCGTTTTTAGAATTAGCTGTATGCCTAATTTAAAAAACTAATTCAATAGATTCAGTCTTTGAATTTCTTTCAAATGGCAGCACCATTTTCCCAGTCCGCCTGGACCTGTCCTGGCCAGACACTCACATCAATTTTCCTGTCCCTTCGTACCGTCAACTCTCTTTTGAAAGGATGGGAGAATCCTGAGAAGGAGCCCTGCTATGAACAATAAAACCATACTTTTATATCATCAGTGAAAACTTCCTTCCACACTGTAATCACATCAGGAGGAGGCCCCTCTGAGCCTGTGCATGTTACCTAGTGATAATACAAGGTTCCCAATGAATACAGATATTCTTCAGTGTGATTAATGTTTCCACTAGCCACTTAACTCTGTAGGTAAGAGCCAGCTCCGTGTTGTAGTCACGGGTGCTCGGGAGCGCTGCTGCCAGTTTGTTAATGATGAGCTCTGGCTGCTGCTGTTTGGATTTGGCAGCGCCTTTGCTGCCGGGTGGGTGCGATTCTTGCCGCCATCTTGCGAGCTACAACCAGGGAGCAATTGCACCGTGTTAGATCCTGGGCTCAGCCTGCGCTCCTAGGGCTGCCATCTCCTTCAGGAGGCTAACCAAAGGCCCCGTCCTGCTGGAGGGTTTTGTCTAGCCCACCCGGGGACAGGAGATGGGCTTTTTCTTGCTGAGGAGACTTCTGTGCTCCCGAGCATCCCCAAGGTCAGCCTGGCTTATCCCCTTGCATGTGAAAAGGAGGCAGTGCCTCCGCAGCCAGCCTCCTGACCTTTCCTTCTGTGCTGTCTTAGAGTAAATGTTGAATGCTTCACGTGAATCTAGAAATCCGAGGAACTTTTGAGGGAAAGGGGGGAGAGGGGCTGGGGAGAGAGGCAGAGGAGGAAGGAGAGAGGGAGTGCGCGCATGTGTCTGGATGGAGTTTAACTGGGGCTCATGTGCCTTATTCAAGTCATACATTTTGAGTAGACACTAACGCTGCTCATGCTCCTTGATTGTGGAAAAAATGGAAACCTTTTCAGACTGAGATGCTTAAAATAGAATCCTAAATCGATGCTTAGGCATCTAAATAGAAGCAATTTGATTTTCAGCAATACTGAGTGTTCTGGTGATGCCAGCCTGGAAGAAAATGCTTTGTGTACAGAAGTGCATTATTAGAAAATGTGGAGGTTCAAGACTTGTTGTTATTTACAGAATAACTCTTTTCTGGGTCAGTCGGGTCTGGCTTGTCTTTGGTCTTCATCTTTTATGTATTTATTGATGATTTGATGTAAGAATAATATCTGTTGTATTAGGTATTTATGTCTACCATTTGGATTTGACTTTATTGTGAGACTGGAGCAAGAAAGTGAAGGTCTTAGCAGATTTCTTAGTATTAGTGTTGTATTGCGTGCTTTCTAGAGATGAAAGGTCCGCTGCCATACCACACTGATCCTGCGGCTGGCTCCAGCTCTCGCAGAAGCTGTGATTCACCTGGATCCTAGTTTTTACCATAGCAGTCCCTGCAATCCCGTCAAAAGGTGTGCAAGAGTGTAGAAGAGTGCAGGAAATATAGCTGTAAATATTGTAATGTCAGCCTATGCATACCCAGAAGAACTTTCTGTTAGGTTGTTTTTGCTTTTGTTGCATGGATACTGGGGAGACCTCATAGTAGAGAATTGCCTTTCCTCATTTCCTTCAGCAATGAAAAAATATGTGGGTTTTTGGTTTGTTTTGCTTTTCTTTGTTTTATTTCCTTTGGAAAGTAGAAGCAACCTGAGGTAGGTCTTGGCAAGTATTAGTCCTTAGTTGTTTCCCTCCTGAACTTTCTGTTTGGCTCTTATTAATTCCTCTTTTAGGATCACGCAGATTATATTTCCTTTGTTTTTCCAATTCCTTCTTAGAACAGATCATTTCCTACTGCAGCCTTCACTCAAATAAATAGTTGATTTCATGAGGTTATTTCTATGAGTATGGCCTGTAGATTAGGGTCTCAGAACAGCATATAATCAAATTAATCATAGATCAAAAATTACAATTTTCATACTCTTATCATATTTTATAGAAAAATCCTATTAATGCAAACCTACTTTAATGATCAGCTGACCTCTACTGTGGAGTCTGGGTGGTGCTCTAGATTCATTCTAGATTCATTCTCATCAAATGCAAAGTTGCAAGAACTTATTTTCTTGATCACACATTGTAAGCTGTAAATATTTTCTATGTTATATGCAGTGGTAGAAATAATAGAGAAGAGTTTTCTCATATTTCATTTATGTATCTAAAAGTGTTCTTAAGCAGTAGAATTCTGGTACTATTTTGTGGTTTGTTTGGAGCATTTTTAGTTCTTTTCCTTAAATGTTTACTGGCAGGCTGAAGATAACTTTTCAACATTATAAAACTTGAAAAAGTGACAAGGAAATAACTTTGGGACTTAATAAAGAACTTATAAAGAAGATATAAGGAAAGTAAAATGTTGCAATGAGATTTATAGTCATTTTTTGAAAGCATTTAATTATATTAACCCTTGTGTTAGAATAGATTTTTTATCACTAAGTGAATGCATGTTTGTTTTTAATTGCTTCTTTCATGTAACATTGATTTTATGTACTTGAGCTTGTAATGATTAACTTGGAAATCTTACATATCATGTGCAGTTGAGATAAACTGAAATTCAGATGAAAGAAGGGTGAAACAGGGACGTAAACCAGATGATACTGGTATATCATGATATATCAGTATATCAATGATATATCAGTGGGTATACAGCTAAGCTGTATTCTGGGAGTGACACCACACGGATTGTGGGGCAAGTTTTCTTCTAGCTTAGATTGCTGTGAGCCCCAAACCAGTGTTTCTGTCAGCAAGAGAAGCCAGCAGCCCAACAGCCTGGGTTAATGTACATTTATCTAAAGATGTAAAGAGAACCATTGCGGGTTGGTCAGACAGCAAAGTTCAGATCCCTGAGCTCTGTTCCTGGCTCAGAATCCTGTGAGGCTCCCTATGTCTTACTGAAATTCTCAGTGCTTCTGGTTTCCATTTATAAAATGAGACCAATATTTATTTACCTATTAAAACACTTTGGGATCCAGAATTGCTTGATACAAATAAGCTGTTTGCAAGCCAACCTCTGGCAATTCTCCTTCGTACTTGTGACATTGGAGTCGCTCTGGCAGCTGAGTGAGGCTGGAGTGACCTGAGGTACCCTTGTCCTACCTCAGCACCTCGAAGTACCCTCAGAGTACTGAGGGAGCTCAGGGCTTCTCTGGAGCTGGCAGGCTCTATCCACCAACACAGACATATTATTTAGTGCAGAACAGCCTTGAGACAGCTATGAGCAAGGGTGAGGGTTTCTTAACACACTAGGGGCAAAGTCATCTGCTTGACCTCCCCGTTGCTGTGTGCAACAGCAGGGCCATAGGTGGGCAGTGGGGAGCCCGCCCGCCAGCTCTGCTCTGCTCAGTTAAGTGAAGGTGAAATACTGGAGATTGCCAGGCAGACACTTCGGGAAGAGGCTGTGCTGCATGCAAGGTTTGCTCATGACAACCTGGGCCGCAGCCCTGCTGTAAAAGCAAATGCCAGCCCCCTCACAAGAGTACCCTGCTCCCTTCTGAGAAGCTTTACGAAGCACTGGGGGCCAGAGATGCTCCCCAAAGTCGTGAGACTTATGTTTTCATACCTGCTCTTACTTGCCTGGCAGTTTCCTAACCTTTTTTTGGGTCCTGAGTAGGCTTTTTCATACATATCACCCCTTAAAGCCTACTGAGATTCCCCCAAGGGGGAAAGGGTCTTACCTCCCTTTGCACCTTAATGAAAATCCTGCAGAGATCGTGACAGTGAGCAGTTCTCACGTTCCTGCGGTCCCCTCCCCAGCCTCAACTATTTCCTGCTTGTGGGCTAGTTGGACCATGGCTGCTGCTGGATTTGAGCCCTCCTTTCCACACCAGCATTGTTCAGTAGAGCTGAAGCAACTCAAGCAGCCTCTAGTGTGATGCTAAGTTCCTCTGATAGAAGACATTATGGAAATGCAAAAGGTGATACTGCTCGTGGACTTAAATATCAGTACTGTTTAAAGTCTCACGTGACGAGTTGATTTCTAATTCTTCTTTCTTTTTGTCACAAAATACTGATCTTCTGTTTCAATGGAAATATTAATTTGAATGTTAAATCACTTCTGTCGGATAGTCCCGTTTTCTAAATCAAAATCTTAAATAGGAGCCTTAGGAACATTCTGCCATAACTGGCCGATACGATGTCAAAGGGAACATTACTTTCCCAGGCAGTTGTTTAGGAGTGAAGAAAAACAGCAAGAAGTTGTTTACATGCAAATGTCATCTGAATAAAAAGCAGGGAAACGCTCTAAAGAAAATATATTATTACAAAGGCATAATTTTCTGGAGGCAGAAAAAAACATAGGAAACATTTTACGGTTATCAGCAGTCTCTCCATAAATCTGCACCATCAGGCATGCTGTGGGGTTGGCATGTGGGGTTGGTCTAAAAAAAGCCTGAGACCCTCAGCCTGGAGACTAAGAAGAAGGGTAAATGCAAGCAATGTGTCAAAGAATTTGCCGTCTGTGCTGAGCAGAAACCAGATGTTTTTGCTAGTAATTATTATTATGATAATTCATTTAAGTGGGAATAAAATAGGGCATGATTGTTTACTGCAGCCTGTTTTCCCTAGACAGACTGGGAAATGAGAAAAAAAATCTCAGAGGTTTTACTCCTGGTTAAATGAATAATTTTTTCATTTAACCAGAAGTAAATATGGCAACAAAAATAGTTTTCATATATATTGCACGGTAGCTGTGAATAGACAACATCATTTTTTTTTCCTTGACAGTCACCAGAGGCTGTTGAGGAATGTTAGGGAAGGTCACTTTGAATTTATTTTTTTTAAATACATCTTGCCTCCTGCTGAAACAGGGGTTGAGTGTGGTGGCAAAACTGGAATGTCCAAAGACTAGCAAAGAATTAGGAAAAATCTACCTTGGCAAGTGTAGGTAGTCATTTCGGGTGAGAAGCATGTGCTAGCAATGGATAGCGCAGGAGAGCTTGTTGTGAGCCAGGGAAGTACTACTTTATAGATTACCACAGGCTATCCATTGGATTTTGCTGTTGCATCTCTTACAAATTTTGATTTCACATGTGAAATAATTTAGAATTACTCCGTCCTCCGCTCCTGGTGTTTGATTAGGAACTCTTAGTAAGCAGAAGCTCATTCTTTTCCTCCTCTTCACTCCCACGGGATATGAATAACTATCAGTGGCTTTTTTTATGGAGGTTAGAGAATAATGTCAAGCAGTCACTCGTCACATATAAATCTGGTTGATCTGTTTAGTCTGAAAAGAAAAAGTGTAGTTTTCAGCTGCTATCCCTTCTACAAGCATTAGGTTGGAAGGTTTGAGATAGTTAAATAAGTCCTATAGAAAATTAAAATCTAAACAGAGTCTGGAGGAGTTTAATCGAGCAAGTGCATTACTGGGAGTCTCTCTGACGGTGAGGGTTAATTTATCACCCTGAATCCAATCACTTTATAAAAAGCCAGCGTGGGTTTCATTTACTTTGATGAGGTTTATTGCAAGATTCCAGAAAATCAATTTTACTGTGAGCCATATTAAACCCAGGGGAATATAAACACTATATGTACTACACATAACTTTTTGTTATTGCTTACTGGATCACTGGGGAAATTATATGTTTACCATGAAGAAGGGTTATGGCTACGTTCGTTGTCTTGGGCAACTCCCAGCCTGCCCATTGTAGTGAAATAAAACAAAATGGTAGGGTTCCGAATCAGCACTTAACTTGTCTTCATATAGCCTGAGGTATAGAAACACTCAGCAGCAGTGACTTGATTTTCCAAAGGGCTTTAAATAACTGCTATGTTATATACTCTCACTCTGTGTTCTTTCTCAAGCAGATGGTAAACGCAGGCGCTACGTATGCTGCTCCTGGTTGGCCAAGCTCAGGTAGTTCTTGCTCCCAGAGCTTCTTGAGATTCAAAGGCAGGACTGACAGGCACTTTCCTTTGAAATGCTCAAGTCTGATCTGATGGGTTACTGACTGAAGGCAATTTGCAGTTTTTCAAAGACCAGTAATTTCTCTGGCATGTTTACTCTCTGTCTTCCCTCCTTTTCTGTTCTGCATACTTGTTGAATTAAAACAATAATAGGAAAGTAATTTTGCACAAGAGGATTATGTTCCCTCTAGCTGTAGCGGGTCACAAACTCATTTGGGCTTGAGCTAAATATGTAGTTTCCTGCTTTACAGATTCATTCAGAGCAGTAGGGTCATAAAACCTTTCAATTATTGGAAATATTTTCGTCTTATGAGGCCTTTCAGATTATGGCCTACTGCTTATGTTGAAGCTACTTAAAACAAAATTAAATGGGCATAATGGACTAAAATTGGTGGTTTTACTTGAGGAAATCTAGATTGTAAAGAAATATACAGAAGCCATTTCCCATATAAAAAGATGTCAGAATTCAAGAAAATATCTCTGAAAATCAGGTTTGTGTAGCCTGTATTTCATGACAATTTTCATCCAATTTTTTTCTAATGATGGGCTCTGTTAACTGGGAGTGATCAGCTCCCTGTGGCTTCAGTAGCTAAAGTGAAAGAGCAGACCAATACACACATCTATGTATATATCTTTCTCTATGTAAGTTTTGGAAGGACTAAGATAGGATATCTGAAAAGTGCCAGATGTAGCTAAATACTCATTTGGGTCAACTTTTTGAGGGAAATGAAGAGCCTAACTCCCTTATTAATTTTTGAGACTTCTTCCCTAAGATGCAATATATGTTAATGTTTGTATTTTTATTTCCATATCATATTTGGTAGTGGTAAAAAAGCTCTTGCTTGGGCCAAACTCCCTGTGAAATGTGTTTGGAACATGAGTTGCAGTGGTTATTCAAAAGCATAAAGTTGACTTTGATTTATGGATGGTTGTAAACATAAATTAACAACAAATTAGAAAAAAAAAATGAAAAATGTTCATCCAAAATATTTATATTACGATTCCTCCTGATACCTGTATATCTTTATGTCATGTGTAGTTAGATGTTTCCAAGATATTGCATGTGTATGAGAGTTGGAAGAACAATTAACAAAGTTTGACTCACATTTTTACTGTCAGTGAGTCTCTGTATATGAAAAAAAAAGTGGTTCTTTTTAATGATCTATTCTAATAAATATCCATATTGTTAAATTTTAAAAAATCAGGTCACAGACTGTAAGTATAGCACACAAATTCAGTAAAAGAAAAATTATCATGTAGCTTACCGGTTAGCACTCTCATTGTCTTCTTGCCACTCTTCCAGTTCCCTGTCTCTTGTATTTGTAAGTGTGAGCTCTTGAAGTCTTGGCCTTTCCTTTTGAAGCTATGTTGCAATCATTTTTATTATGCAACCGAGTAAAAGTGTGAAAGCATGTAAGTGGTTTTAAAAAGGAATGAGCACTTGTTCTTGTTTTGCCTTCTTTTGAATGTAGTCTGTGAGACTTTGGTGCAGCGTGAACTTCAGAAAAAGGATGTGGTTTTGTCGTGGGCAGCAGTAGTTTGGGTTTGATTTTGCAAATTTAGGGTAGTGTGTGTGTTCTAGGCTTTGTGTTCTGAACTCACTGAATTCATTTTAGATGAGATTTATTTCAATGTAAGGGAAATCAGGACAAAATGCCAAAAGCTTTAAACATCCTATCCAAAAGAGAGTGTTCAAGCAAGTACAAACTACCCTAGAGCTGGTGAATGCAGCACAAGATGCTTTCCGAATGTGGAGCTCGACTATGCCCAACTCAGATGTATTTCTGAGAGTACAGCACGTGGCTGGAGGGAAATCAATATTTTCAGCAAATAAGCAAAAGCATGAGAGCCTGACAGCAAACACATTAAAGATGCTTTGGTACTGATATCTATACCTATCTGTTTAATATCTAAAGACTGGATCGTGTATTTGTGCATACCATACCTAGTAGTAAAAAACCTTTCAGATTTGGAAAATACTTTCCAAAGTATTTTCCTTCATTCTTTTCTCTGTATCTGTGCACCAAGGAACTAAATTATGCTTCAGTAGCTAAACAAATTATGCAAAATTATACACCATGAATATTTTATATCCAGAACCCTGAAGCAAGGACTTTCGATGGCTTTATGTCTGCAGCAACCTGTGTCATACCCAGATGAATTCCACAACTGATAGGTTTCCCGTCTTCCTAAAACTTTACTTAGGTCTTTATTTTATTTTTTTTCTTCACATCTGTCAGTGATTATTAATAAGAATGTCCCGAGGGTTTTATTGTATGTAAGAAAATGGAAGTTACTGCAGTCTGCCTTCTTTCTGCTATGGCATAAGGCAAGGAGGTTATTCCCTTTATAATTCTGAATTGATTTAAAACTTAAAGGGAAGTAATGTGGCAAAAACAGGAATAAATTTAAAAAACTAGCTAAATCACATTTCATCTGATGCTGGACTGCACGTACTCTGATATATCTCTGCTTCATTTTTTTTTGTTTTGTTTTATACCAAGGTATATTTCCTTAGAAATATATTCTCCTTTTTCTATAAAATGTTAATTACAAAACCACATAGGCTTGCATAGGTAAGACTGTAGCTATGGTGCACTGTAAAATAAGAGAAGTTTACAATATTTGAATTTTTTCATTATTTAGCTAGTTTTAATTAATGATCTTGCCTGCTTCCATCTAATACTAAGGAGCTGGCATCTTGAGATCACATGCATCTGCCCCTGAAGAGGTTGGCAAAACAGAAATCTTGTAATTATAACTTAACAAGGATTCTTTGGCACAGCTTACTGGTTCCTGGGATGCAGAGCCTGTGAGTTAATGCCATAATTTTGACTCCAAGTGGCACTGAATCAGGGGGTGTGGGTACATTTCAGTGTGCTCATTAATCTTCAATGTGTTCCAATAACTACACATCATATACTGGCAAATGCCAGAATGCAATTGTGATTTTTTAGGTAAAGTATACTATTTACTATTCACTTAATATTGCTGACTTCTCAAGATGACTCATACAAAGTCTCCAGTAACTCATCCAAAGAATCTTTGCTTCCTCTTGGAAACTGTTCTGGGGGTTGTCTTACCTATGCCTGTTTTCTGTCCATCCCACGCATTACATAGTTTTTGTTGATGGCAATATGGTCCAGCATAAGGTGACATTTATTAGTTACAATAAAAATTCTCAGTGCTACAGGTATTGCTAACATATTAAAACATTTATACTTCTAAGTTGTACATCCTGCTGTAGTATTTTAGTATGAATTTATTTTTCCTCTTTTACAGTTGAAAGTGAATGTGCTGTTACAGATAATACAGCCGATGACAGAGGTCCCTGTTCTGAAAGGTATTTGAGAATTTATTTGATGTAGGCATATGCTGAAACACTTTCCTTACCCGTAGCTGTAAAGGGTAAATGTATGCTGTGATGTCTCTGGTTTATACCTTCTCCTATGGGTGATCACCACAGGTAGGCTGCATGCCAGTCATTTAAAAATCACTTCATAGCTGCAGTCCTCCTAGAGCTGGTCTTCTGATCTTGGCAAAACTGCCAAAGAAGAATTTTGCTTGAGTGAAATGTGTATTATTGTTAGTGTCTCCTGGCCACCATGAACAATACTATTTCAAAATTAGTTTGTCTCTGTGATTAGGTAAACGATAAACAATATAAAGGACTGTCTCACACTGCCTGGCAGACTGTGTAAGTGTACCAGCTTAGAATACAGTATATTTATATGGAGGAGGAACAACATACTTTGTTTTCATTTTGCAAAACTATGTTGACGAAAAAGTGTAACTCAGTGGTCTTTCTCTAAAAACAGTGTGATTGTGCATTTTTCTGTGTTTTGGTGATGTTATGGTTAAGTTTGACTATGCTGTGTTTCAGGGAGAACGTAAAAACAGAACATATCTTTTTCGTTACTTTTACAGCTCAGTGGAAAGTGTAGATAACATTCAGAAAATGTAGATGGCCAGAAAAAATTATAAGATATTATTGATGAATTGGCCTGAGGTCTTGATCAAATGAACACTGTGTTTCCGTTTTACCTATATTTCATCGTACCAGAGGATGAGAGTTTAGACTGAGAAAACAACAGTGCTAATAGTATGATCTTCTGAGGAGTTTATGGTATTTTTCCATTTTTAATCTTTTTTACACTGAAATATAGAATGGTCACTAATGTCACAGCTGATGCCATATAAAAGATACAGGATTGGAGAAATGCTACCTCTGGATGCATATAAAATAAACACTGATGAAGAAAAATGTTATATAAACAGTTCTAAATACAGGATCTTTTTGAAGAGAGAAATGAAACACTTTTTAAGAGAGAGCTTCTGGTTTCTGGTTAGGGTGTATAACAAAAGGTTTAAGGATAGTTTTTACTTGAAGTGAGAAATATTGAATGTTTAATGTACTGTCTTGAAAAAGCAAATTGCAGTGTCCTGTCCTTTACCTACTTATAAAGGCAGTACTTATTTCTGCAAATTAAATAAACATTTCAGTGGAAGGAAAAATATATGCAACTTTATTCACGAGAATTTTACAACAGAAAAGTGAGATTTTGAACCACTTTTAATAGAATAGTGTATATATTGATTGCTTTTTTGATGGGCTTTTTTAATAACATTTAAGTGTGAACCAGTTAGAATAATACACACAGCTGCAGGAAAGTAATGCAAATTTTGACATTTGAGGTTCAATGAGTTGAAGCTTTGTTAACTCTTATACCAAAAGCTAGTGTTTCATTGTAAGCAGACACTGGAATTAAGGAAGCTATGCTCTGAGCCTTAAAGTGAAGGAAGTCGGGGGATGTTTGGTGTACTTGGAGCCTGAGCATTCAGGTGTTAAGTCACTGCCAGTTACTAACCTGTTAGCTGAAGAGCCATGTTAGAAGCATTGTTGTGTATATTTAATCCACTCTCTAATAGTGCAAACCGAAATGATAAAAGATTTCAGGGAACTATAAAGTATGGGAAAGATGGAGAAAACAGGTTTTGAGAAAATGTAGTAGTCGTCTATCTTCTCTTTGGCATAATAGACCTATGATATTCAGAAGCATGGAAACTGAACAGAAGCCCAGCTCTTGTTGGAATCCAATGGCAGTTCAGTATCTTCCTCCTTTGAAAATCCAAGCCTGCATGATCACCATTTTTTGTTCCATTTTGTTTTAATCTTTGGCATTTTTATTAATTGTAGCATAAAAGCTTTAACAAATACACCCGCAGGGAATGTAACTTGGATGAGGAGGGGTTTGGATATTTGAAGGAGGAAGATTAAGTGGTCTGAATTAGGCTGTGAAACATATTCTGGCCGTGGGAGGATAGAACTTGGCAAGAATGAGTTGGCAGGACAGAGGAATCTGAAGCGTTATTCTGACTTGTGTTGTGATTCAACTTTAGACCAGAGTGGGGGAAAAAAACCTTGAAGAATGCCTGTGAGGGTGAGGAAAGAATACCTGTTCAAGAAAAAGAATTTCAGCTTGTCACTGTCACTCACCTTTTTGACCTCATGTGGGAACAGCTGGGAAGATAGGAAGGAAGAGTATCATCTAGATGGATTTATTAACTGCTCTAATACAGAGGCTCTTAAGAGAAAGATTTGCTAAGATATACGTGTGCTACAATTCTTCTAGGTATCCAAGGGGAATTGAGCATGCGATAAAATCCTTTTGAATGTAGATCATAGGAACTTGGGTTCACTGAAAAGTTACTAAGTTCAAACCAAAATCAATGTATTCAGTGATAATTATGCATTAACAATATGTTCCGGGGAACTCAGGTGCTCAAGTAGTCAATCCAAGCCTCTCTCTTTTCTCTTCTTGAGACGGCAGAACAGGTTTATCTTTAGACTATATTCTTCATGTTAACTTGAATTTCAATGACTCCAGTCCACCCTCACATTGAAATCGACATTTATATGTATTTGATACATGTAAGATCTCTTCTTGTATTTTGAGGTGCTGATGCGTAGTTCTTTGAACGAGATTTTCCAGCCCTAGGGACAGCACTGTGTAAGTATTCATGGCATTTGCGATTTCCTGCTGGTACCATTTAACACTGATCCTGCATTTAAAACTGGCCAGCTTTTCCATCTTAATATTTTATATATGAGAATTTTATCTGTAGTGAGGAATCAAATGGAATCAAGTGGAATATTAAGGTTTCCTCTCTTAACTTTTTCTTCTGAAGCTTTAAGAAGGGATTGTTGCTAAGTGTGAGGAAGCATAACAGAGGTGGAGACTTCCCTTGGTTAGGCAGACCTTCTTTTAGGAAGGTGACAACCCATATGGTACACTTGGGATAGCTAAATTCCAGCATCTGAATGTGCAGAAGTGTGTGTCAGAAACATTTAATTTCCAGTCTGTAAGGATGGAGCACCTCACAGAAGTCCCTAGGTCTGTGACTTTCCTAGGTCATCCATTTCCTACAGCTGCTTTCTATAGAACGAAAGACCTGAGCTAAAATTCTTAGTAAAAAGACTATAGATCATGCCTTTAGATCATTTTAGAAAGCTTTCTACCTCCCCTGCTCCTACTGCAGTTCAGCTCTACTACCAAGTTTAATGTTGTACTGTTTGTCTGCCAGGAGAGCTGGGAGGGCTAAGGGTGACAGATCAAGGATGTTTCAGAGAGATGAAGCAGTTGTACTCTGGGAACTCCTAAGATGGGAGTCCTGTAGCGAGCTTTCTGTAGTGAGACTTCACTTTCCCTCACATGACATCCTGAGGGATAACGTGTGTCCTGAAAGGTAGAAAAACTCCATTTCATTTCCTGATATATACACTCATACGTAAAAGGGCAGAAGAATTTTGCCTTTGGGGCACAAAACTCCTACAGAATGTAAATTAGCTTCCGAATAAAGTAATTGATAGTTGTGAAGAAAAATAACATAATGGTTGTTCTAAGCATGTTTGTGAAACGTGGAACTTGAACACACAGCAATCAGCCAAAGCTATAAGGCAGTGTAAAAGACTGCACACTTAATAATTGTAAATGTTACATGAGTGCGAGTAGCTTGATTAAATTTATTAGAAATGTGTTACTAGCATTTTAAGAAATAAAGCATTTATCACAAAATGATGATTTCTTCACTTAAGCTCATTAGGAAATCACACATCAATTCATGCATAATTACAGGGGAATTTCTGCCACTCACTACAAATCATTACCACATTAGCTAAAGTTGACTTAATTTATCTGTGATTTTGAAAAGGTGGTATCTAAATAGGATAGAAGATACAGGGGGTGAAACTATCAACATCATCACAAAGGACTTAGCCTCCTCTTATTTGTCAGACAAAGATGCACCTTTAAACTCCTTTATATGTAAAGCTCATACTTTTCAATGAGCTCTAAAGCTTTTCTTTCCATGTCAGAATCCCATATTATGGATCCAGTGCCAGGTACTTAATGAATAGTCGATAGTCTAGGCACGTTTACTTGCACCAGACATGCTCATTGTTTTTAATGATCATTGCAGTTTGAGATTGAATTGAAAGGGTTTGGGGGAGGCTGGGAGATGGGGAAGGCACCAGTTTTGCAGGCGTGGGTAAGCCAGTCCCACAGCAGCAGAGCAGAAAATGAGCATTCTGCCAACGCCAGCAGCGTTAACATTGAAGAGCATTTACATTCCTGCGACGTTTACGGCGGACATAGCTCTCCTGTGGCCTTTTGCACCTTCCTGATCTCCCAAACTTTGCAGAAGTTTGAGTATTGTGTGTAACTGAGTGTCCAACCTAAAGGTGTGACTGTTCACCGAGTGTTTCTTCTACAGATTGCTTGCCTGTTTTCTGTTTGGCAATTCGCAAGTACTCCTGTGAATGGGTAGGTTAGGCTCCAAATTATCAGGCTGCATCATCATCTGTCCAGGAGGCATGCAGAGACATAGGGTCTGTGACTCGGGCCTGTATGTGAGAGAAATTGCTCTGTAACTTTACAGCCTTTCATTAGGGGAGGCATGACTTGGTTCGGTCATTTTCCTATTCTGCATTCAAGTGCTGCATCATTCTTACTGTTGGAAAGTATTTATGTCACAGTTATTGAGTCTAATTAGAAGGGGTTTTGTCTCTTCTAATCTGGGACGTTTGTGTGATATGCCTTCCAGTCATACCTCTAATTGTTGCGTTGGCACCTGTGCACAGAGAGGGGAAGGAGCAACCGCGCGTGAGGGAAATCAGATTCTTTTTAAGTTGGTTTTGCTGTCAGAAAAAATGTGCCTAGAAATACACTCTCAGTTTTCTGGTGAAGTATTTATACTTTGTTTTCTGCAGCCCTTCTCAGGGGTTCTTGTGTGTCCTTTATTTTGGGTCTTTTTGTACAGGCTTGGGCTCCGCAAGCTGAAAGTTAGGCCCCTCCTTCTGGAGTAGTACCTCACATTTGTAGACTGAAGCATTGTTTCCTCTTTCTTTCTGAATTTATCTCCCTGGCAACATGTGAGCCACTTGTGATTCCTTTGCTAGTAACTTTTTACTTCATTTATTGGCTCAAATACAGCTTTAAGGGCTGTTATCTTCTGAGTAAGATGTGATGTTGTTGAATTGCATGTGGGAAGTTCAGGATTCTCGGTGGCATTACTACATTTACGTGTTGTTTTTCATGTCTTTTAGGAAGGTGGTATGTGAGGCTGGATGAGCCGGCTGTGCCAATGAAATGGCTTGCTTCTGCCAAAAGGGTTAGTCCTGCTCCCTCCTCCTTTCTGGTTCCTGTCTGACCCTTTGCTGAGCTGACTCAGCATACTAAATATACAGAGAAATATTCCTTTTTAAATTTTATTATTATTATTATTTTTTTTTTAAGACTAAGCTTTCCTGCCACTGTTAAAATTGGAAAGCTCCTTGAGAAGTCCACCCATTTCAGTGCTTTCAGTGCCTATGGATTAATGGATTGCTTCAGGTGTCTTGAGGCGTATTTACACATCTAGAGCACATATATAGTCACACCATCTTTTCAATATGTTTTAATAATCTTTTTTCTACTGTTGTTCCTTGTTCTCTTACGAAACATAATAATTTCATATGAGAATTGATTGCCATTGAAGTGGGTGAATATATATGATAAAAAGTAAATTTACGTTTGGTAACAACTCTGAGGTAGCTAATTGCCACTTCCAATTGTAATAAACGTGAGGCCAGATACAAAATAAAAGAGTTTCAGGACTATTCAGTCCTCTGAAAACCAGATACTTCAAATTATCAAAGAAAGTGGATGGTGTGTACACCAGCATCCTAAATTTATAAGCAAATAATTATATCATAGTATTCATTAACACACACATTGTCTATCTCCAACAAAGGTTGGAGAAGGGCTTCTTAATATGTGCAGCTCTTAAGCTTTTAGAAAATTCATCTTGGAATTGTCATTGGTAACCAAATTTGTGATTTGTTATAATGACTGAGTTGGGTTCTTAATCTCCGCACGTACAAATCATGCTATAGCTACAACTCATGTTTTCAGCTTTCATTGCTACTGGAATTTCCAGTTGGTTTTGCTTAATCCTGAAGTGGGCATTGCATCCTAGGTAGGAGGCAGTATATTTGAAGAAGAATGCCAACTTTGGCAATGGATGAAGACATTGTAATGATAAAAAAAGAAGGGGGGAAAAAATCCAAGAAACCAATCTGAGCAGCCATTCTATTGCGGTGACAGCAGCAGTTTAGTACATTGTATCAAAATGAATGGGCTTTGCATAATTGATTTCAACATACTAGTAGCCTGAGGTCTAAGCTGCTCAAACCCAGAACTTATTAGCCATGCTACAAAGACGGAAGAAAACTGTGCAATCTGCTACAGGGGAGGCAGAGAATAGCATTGCTATTACAGTAAAAGCTTTAAAAGTAGGACAGAGCTACTAAGAGAAACCCCTTTTGTATATTTATTGGTGTTATTCTGTTCATCCCATTCAAGTATCATAAAAAGCTATTTTAAAGTCTTTGTGCGATACCAAATACTGAGAATTAAATTCTTACTAGTCTGTAGATTTTATTACCTAATTAGAATGGCATCTCTGCACAAGTGTAATAGCTGTGCTGTGAGATCTCTTGTAACTGGGATGCATTTTGAATCATCTCAGCAAAAAATACAGATGCAAAAATAAGTAAGATGCTCTTTGGGGATTTGCTTTACTTGTTTTTTTGTTGCACATTCACACACTTAATGAATACTAGTTTTATTTAATAATGTTTCGCTTTGGTGTGAATCAACAAGTGTGTTTCCTTGGAGCTTTCTAAAGAGAAGAGGATGATGTGCATCACAGCAGCATGTATAAACTGTATTCTAGAGTGCAAGAACACTGATAATTTGATATAAATTTATTGTGTTGAACAAATAAGAAGTATGTTCTTTATACCGTTTCCTTGCAGCATTTTAGAAGTCAGTTACTACATGGTGTCTGTTTTGCTTTGCCTTTTCTGGATGTGTATTTGGGAGTGTCTGGAGAGTCTGGATTCATGTGACAGATGCCTGAGAGTATAGTGGTATACTTGATAGAGGAAAAAACAGATTAACTTTTCTGACTTCGATCAAAGATGGGTAGTTGGAGGTGAAGGACTGGGAAATGAGATTTGAATGAGCTAATGTGTTCGGTGTCAGGATTCCCAGGCAATTAGACTTCTTCTTTAGAAGACCATGACAAAGCTCTTCATTAGTGTTTGTTACGCTTCATCCAACAATGTGAAATATTGACAGTGGCTCCTTTAAACATGACTATTCTGCATAGATCAGCATCAAGCACCTTCCTCATGCTTTTGCTTGTATAAGGAGCTAAGCGGTATTAAGAAGAATATTGTACATTTATCAGTAGTGTTTATTCTAAGTGGATTCAGTGCCGTGATTGACTGAATGAGGTTCAGTGCTCTATAATTAGCAGACTTTATAACCTATTTTTAAAAAGTTTGACTAAGGGAAGTTTGAGTAAAGAGAATTCCATGTTACTGGCAATGTTTTATTCATTTATTTTTGTATTTGCGCTACTTTCACAGAACCTTCATAATCTTCACAGAACTGTAGGGGTGGCTGAAATATCCCATATTGTCTGAACAGAGACTATCTCAGAAAGACAATGAGGTGACTCTTTGGTCAGTTTTGTTCAGATTTAGACTATTACAGTTTACGAAATCCCTCCCAACAAAGTTGTGAATAGGTTCAGATGACCCATTCTGATGGATATATTGATCTATAGGAACCATTTTTAAGTATCTTTTCTGTGCTGGTAAAGCCATCACTATTTTTCACAAGTTGAATCATGATTTTTGAGATTTATACTGACATTTTTGAAGGGGAAGAATATAGGCCAGGTTGTAACAGCCTTAAAAATATTCAAATATTGTTCTTGAGAATGTCTGGCAGAGCCCATCAGCAAAAAGTTGTGTGGCAGTTTTGCTTTGCCTGTCACAGCAGGTTTGACAGATAGTTGGGGGAAAATCACTGTTAATAATAATAATAAATAATAATATGAAGGTCCTGGAAGCCTGGTTGGAAGCAGCAGCAGACCTGCCAACTCTTTTTCATTTGTTTGCAGAGAAATCTAAGATAGGTTTAATGCTTACCTTTTTTTTTTTTTTTTAATGTTAAAAGAAACGTTAGTGGAAAATTTGGGTTGGTATAACATGTCTTTTTCATCAAAGAAGTTTTGTCAAATGCATTTTTTTGGTGAAAAACCTCGTAACTCCAGTAGTTCTTGTCCTCTAGGACAAGAGGTAATGGCATCAAGTTGCACCAGGGGAGGTTTAGGTTGGAAATGAGGAGACGTTTCTTCTCAGAAAGAGCAGTCAGGCATTGGAACAGGTTGCCCACAGAGGTGGTGGAATCACCGTCCCTGGGGGTGTTCAAGGAAAGGTTGGACATGGTGCTTAGGGACATGGTTTAGTGGGTGACATTGGTGGTAGGGGGACGGTTGGACCAGGTGATCTTGGAGGTCTTTTCCAACCTTAATGAGTCTAGGATTCTATGATACAGAATTCTTGATCTGTGAAGTCCTGGGTGGTAAAGCTCAGTATGTGACATACACAGATGGCTTTTTAAATTTATTTATTTTCACAACTTTTCTCCGGAGCCTGTCCCTCGCGAGACAGACTTAAAATAATCAGTTTCTATTTTGAAATACGGAATGCAGTCCTGCACTGTTTTGAGCACCGTTAAGTCATACAAACATCAGTGGGGAGCCAGGAGTCCACACAATGAGCAGTCACGGGAACATTGGTCAAGAAGGAACCATACCCTTGTGCAATTCCTTTCTGTTTCAGGTGTCTTACAACATTTACCTACATACAGACATCTTTATCGGGTTGGTCTTGGTGAAAGAGTCATCTAAATAACCCTTTTTAGATATTTTGTAGAAACGTGGGAGGAGGAAAGGAGAATCTTTGATATGAATCACATTCTGTACCTTCTTGCAAAGCTGCCCATTGAATCTTAACACCTAGTTGGCTGGCCTGTTTTCCCCTGGCAGAGCAAAATAGTGCTGGCTTGAGACAGTGGATAAGTTTTCAAGCAGAATGATTACAGTAGCTGTTCTTCACTTTCCTACATGTCACTAGAAAACATTTGTGAAGTGCATCTTTTGTGTGCAGAGTGTTGAGGAACTATGGTAATGGTAAGAATGTGAGGGAAAAAAAAAGCAATTAGAAAGCTGAGTGTACCTGCGTTAATTATGGATGAAGATGGTATAATCTGGTGCTTTGTTACAGAGATCCCATTTTAAATTGTATACAACTTTCAGTTTATAAGTATTTGGGGTGAACTTCTTCAAGCCAAGCATCTGCCTCAGGCTGCATTGTGGAAGAGTTTCAAGTAAGTTGGTTCATTTCTGAGACTGAGTTTAAGGAGTAAAGATATTTTGCCCATATTGAAATAAATGCATACCTCTTTTGTTTTTGAAGCTCTAATCTGTTTTCAAGCATAGACTTGAAATTTGTCAGGGCATCCATCCAAGTCTACAATTAGCTGTGTTAAGCTCTGCATTTTTGGTCAAGTTGTGAGCCTCTGAAAACCTGAGCTTGCTTGCTCAGCAGGCAGGCTTGTCAGAGCCTAATGGCTGAATTAAAGATTCACAAAGGTGTTTAGTCTTCTGACTAGCTGTAGGTTTTGGGGGTAGGAGGCTGGACACTTAGGTAGGAGCTATAAGCCTGAATACATTTGTGCACACTGGTTTTAGACTGAAGATTCCATCTTCAGGCAGCATCTTCTGTCCCTTTGGGTATTTTTGATGCCCACTCAACTGAACACGCTTTATCTTAGGGCTCTGGGATCTGAGCCGGTCACTCCCTGTGCTTAATCTTTCGTATTGCAGCAGCGTGTGGTGCCAGCACTGATTTTCCCCTTGTCTTCTCAGAGCTCTTGATGTTGCAGCCTGAAGGAAAGCTGGCATGACCAGCGTGCGAGGGGATGAGGTTGCATGGAGGGGCCTTGGGAAGGGGGAGAACAAGGATGGAGAGGCAGGAACTAGAAGAAAGGATTACGTCGAAGAGAAAGTAGGAGCAGGTTTTAGGAGGAGTAGAGGCCGAGGAAAAGGGGGCTGGCGCATGGGAGAAGGGATAGCAGGTGGGGTGAGGACAAGCAGAGCTCAGATTAAACAGGACCAAGGAGATGCAAGGGCCGGAGCAAGCAAGATGACGGAACAGGAGAAAAACAGCCAGAGCTGAAGTGGGTGGATGTGAATGGAAATAGAGGGAAAGAACAGGAACCGTGGCCTGGGGTACCACTTTTATTCTCAGCAAGCAGAAATTCCAGAATGAAAGAAAACCAGAATTAAGCTTGCTTAAGTTACATCTTTTGTGTGCAGATATTTGTAAATACCTGCTTCTGGTAGACTTTGGAGCTCTGATCCTTTTTGATTACGGCTATTAAAATATTAGGTGTATTTTTGGCATTCTAATGTTTTTATTATGTGAGAATAAAAATGTGGTTGTTAGTCCTCCTAGCTGCATTAGAATATTACACGTTAGTAGCTTTACTGAATGTCTCTCCTGTTTATTATTTTTGGTGTATTTTTGGAGCTGCGAGGCTGCCTAGGTAGACCTGGAACAGTGAGCCTGCATAGCGTTTTTTTGTGTTTCTACTAAACACGATAGCTGCAATGGAAAGCTCTTTCTTCTATTAAATAACATTGCGATTCTTTGTTTTTCCTTACTGTACCCTAGTTGCAGAGATATTCAAGACAGGGAAAAGAAGTGTTACAAAAACATTCACGTGGACCCAGATTAAATCTTTATTTCTATTGCATGATCAGCAGTAAAGTGGTGCATTAGTAATAAAGTGTGCCTCTGCCATGGGGCAGAGCTGAACTCAGAGGCAGGCTCATCCTCCCACATCAGTGCCAGCATTGCTAATTAGATAGCTGCCATCGAGGGTTGTCTGGGGAGGGGGAGCTTGTGCGAGCAGAAGAGGGGAATCTTCCTGCTTGCTGAATACAAGAGTTGACCAGGTTCCCCCACCAACTATACTGCTCCGGTGTTTTATATTATTTGTTCTGTTAATTTCCTTCTTACCCATAGCTAACCCCCAGTAAGGCACCTTACCTAGAGCAGGACAGTAAAAGAACAGGTATTCTGCCCTGTGCCACAGCTATTCTGTGGTCTGACAAGGATTAGTGTAAAAGCTATGCGACTGGCATTCCCCTTCTCCCCTCCCTTCCCCAGCCTTCCTGCTCTCACTCATAATTTAATGTTATTTCCTTAGGCACCAAGTGGTCTGGGACCTGGAATATTGAGTTTACATCTAACCATGGGGAAGATACATGACGGTGACTGTAAAAGCAGCTTGCAGTGTGCATCTCCCCACTCAGTCAACTCTCCTTGGTTTTCTGACTAGTTTCTCATTGCCACTTCTCATTTCAGAAGGCAAAGAACCAGCCTTCTTGAGGAATACCCATGGCCTTCTGTTGTCTTTGGCATGATACAAATGGAATTATTTTCCCAGCAAATAAAATTGCTTACAGCTGACATACACTCCTTTTGCTATGAATGCTGGAGGTAGCGTTTAGCTGGGTGCTGGATGACATTGTTCTTCAGACTTGTTAAGAACTAAATTGAAAGGTTCCTTGTTGGGGCTTCTCTCAGCATAACAGTGCATTTGACTCTGCCATTGAAGATTTCAACTAGAAATTGTTGATCTTTTTGTGTACGTGTATACGTTAACAACATTTAAAAATGAATGATTTTAGTGTGCTTACCTTGAGCTGTCTTGCTTTCAGGTTTTCATATGCAGAGCTAGCTTAAGGCATCTCAAGAAGTGTGGGAAGGTTGAGATTTCCCCCCCTGAGGATGAAGGCCAGGACAGGAGAGCCATTGCTGCCATAGGGAGAGGAGAAGCATTGATGTGAGCCACCCTTCCTTCCTGCCTTCTTTCTCCGGGTAGCTGCTGCCTACATGCTCCAGCCCCCTTCTTGCTCAGTAGGGCAGGAAAAGTCGCCAGCATAGCTGTCCTTACAGAGGTGAGGTGAAAGTAGGTGCTGGAATGGTAGCTGTATTGCTCCTCCTCCCAGCGGTATGGTGCCCTATGGGAACTGCTTGCTTTTCCTGTGGCTAGACACAGCCCTCCCTAAACAAACCTTCATATTGCAGTTATTAGAGGGAAAAAAAAAAAAAAAAAAGGAATTTGTTTTAAAGCACTGTAATTTTTAGAGCAGTGGTCTGTCTTAGTTTTGCCTGAATTCTCCAAAGAATCAAGCTGATGGAGTCCTTCAAAGTCCTTGAAGTAATGGTTCAAAACAGCTAGTAATTGGTGAGTGGCGGGCAGGATTTCTTTTTCCTACTGAAGTCTCCCTACTAAATTTTTGTTTCTGCCTTTTGTTGTCGTCTGTATTCTGTTTCATCAGGTAGCATTTGTGGGCTAAATGAACAAGACATGCATCATAGTCTGCTAGGGAAGGTGGTTTCCTAAGTAGCTGTGAAAGTCTCTGCATAGCTGAATTGATACCTAAGCTTCTGCTCCCAAATCTGTATGCAAGATCCTGATTTTTCCAGAGTTCTGAGCAGCTGTTGATTCTAAATAATGTTGATACCCAGCCCAGCTGTATGCATGCCTAAGTAGGACCGTGTTGACCTTTTGTGGCTAATGATAATACTGTTGTTTTCAAAGTGTATCTTACCTGCATATGTTCTTAGTTGTGCATGTGTTGAGTTTAGGAATTGCAAAGGAGAGTGCACTTATGGCTGCCAATCGGTTGTACTCTGAGCAAAGAGGTAAAAGAAGAGTACTTAGTCCTGCTTATTTTGCATTTGTTTTTGCTAATTTAAAGGAAGGAAATCTCTGAAGAAGCTGAAGTGAGGGAGTATGAGCAATTTTCTGAGCTTCTGCATATTCAGTTACTGGTAGGTAATTCTTCTGAGAATTTCTTGGATATATATATCTGCTTGTGGATCCTTAATTCCAGATGCTAATTGAGAGGAGTACTAATTAAACAATGACTATCCTACCAAACTGCCTCTCTAGAGAGATTTCAAGTCCAAATTTGCACCAAGGTGTTGATTTCCCTAACAAAAATTCTGCATAAGGCTACACTCTAAGCCTCCAGTCCCAACCTCTCTACCAAATGTGGCTTATTTGAAAAACAGTTTTAAATCAGAGAAGATACTGAGGATTACATAATAGTAACTTACTAATGATGCAGAATAATCTGTGTAACTTCCTAGAGGCTTGCCTTTCCTAGACAATGATTTCACATCTTCAAATCAAGTTTATATAATCCAGCTTCCCCATATAAAGGATGTGGTTTTGGGAAGAACACTGATAAAAGATATGGCTTGATTCAAATGGAAATTCTGAACTACCTTTGGCAAAAGTGCAGATATAGAATGTGAAACCACCTGGTCCCCATGGAACAGAGCAAAATGTAAGTCAACCATTAGACCTTTTAGTTCATCTATTCCCTCTGCAGATTTTAAGGTTATTAAAAAGACAATCTTTAGGGCTAAGTGCTGAAGAGACTCCTAGCCCAAACTCTATTCAATCCTGCATATTGAGTTTGGAGATTGCATGATGGATGGAGACCATTTATGAACCTTCGGGGAACATGTGCAGTCAGTACTCTTCCCCTCCTGCCCACCAAGAAATTTTATAAAAACCTTTCTGTAGAAAGCAGAAAAAATATGAAATAAATGCCATGCTAAAATAGCAAATTTGCAGATAGCCATGGCTAGTTTGTTTAAAGAAATTATCTTAAAAGATAAGGACAGATGATGCTAAAGGATTGTGTGGTTAGATGCAGTCAGCTAGTGGTTGACTACACAGAAATATCTTCTGCTGTGGTAGTTAGCTAACTCTGAACAGTCCATTGCTAAATGCTGATATTTTTGAAGGACTTCATCACATTTCTTTAGTTGATGGTCTCCATTCAGCAGGGACTGCTGCCTGAAGCAGGTGGGGATTCCAGAGTGCAGCAGAGAATTGCCTGGTACAATCATGGGAAATAGAGGGAAGTTTCTGTTGTCAGAAGCTGCAGCAGTGGCTCAAGAGTATCCTAACACCCAACTGGAGCCTATACAAATCATGAAGAGTGCAATGAGGAAGGGGCTATTGCTGGAAAGGGAACTTTCACTACAGCAGTACCTGTTCCCCCTACCAGCAGCAGTAGCAGCAGGCTGCATCTCTAGGGTGGCAGCAGCAATCCCAGCCTTTCTTAATGGGCTGAGCCAAGAAAAGACTTCCTCAAAGGAGACAGTGAACACGTCTGATCAGTCAGAATTATTTCAGACATATTCACTGTGAGTGCACTGGTGTTGTATCTGGTCTTTTGAGCATTGTGCATTTCTGGGTTAAGCATCTGACATCCACTTTGTCCCTGGGTAGCAGCAGAAGTTTTGGTGTAATTCAGGCGGCTTGCAAACCCCAAACAGGAGTGTCAGGGACTGCTCGGAAGATCCCTGCAGACCGTAAGTACCTGCTTGACAGGGTGTACAGAATAAGTGGAGCTGTGCAGGGTGTCAGCGTTGTTTGTACAGCACATGAGTGCTCCTATGGGGTATTCAAATGACAGGATATACCAGACAATATTGGCAATACCAGGTGTTGTCCCAGATTTACCCCCACAGACACTCCCACTAGCAAGTAACACAGGCAGGCAACTGTTTTGACTGCTAGGAAGCCCTCCAGGCTTTTTACAAACCCTGCCTCCTTATCTGAATCAGCTGAATAAGAAGGTATTTTTGTGCCTGTGTGGTAATGTTGCCTGCTGCTAAAATGATCATAAAGGTGCTGAGGAAACAGTCTCCACACCGGCGGTACATTAGGAAAGGGCTGGATATACTTGTTGATCAAACATCTTTTTGTAATTTTAGCAATGTGTGATATTAACATGGCCCAGCAACGTTTCCAGATCGTGTGCAGATACATCCCAGGTCAGTGATGTGTAGAGAAGAGAACTTTCTTCTGCCCAGAAAAGGATGGCTGAGTATTTGCAGGTTTATTTCTGTAACAGCTTGCTCCTGTACTGACGAGAACCTAAAAGATGAATTTTCATGCTAGGGAGAAATAATTTGGCAGCAGCTCTGTGTCAAGCTAGTTTAGGACTGGGCCTGTAATGGCCAGTTTAGATTTTCTGTATCAGTTGACAATTTGTGTTTTGGATGTTTGGACGTTTTGGATGAGTTCTTGTAGGTGATTTCTGTCGATAAATGTTGGTAAGGACTTACCAACTATGCACAGTGGCTATTTCAAGATTGTTTCATTGATAATACATAGACTTATTGCCAGCATCATATCTTACGTAGAAAACTCTACGTAGTAAGGGAGCCAGTGGGCACTCAGGTAGATACTGTAGTGAAAATAATGGTGCTAATGTAAAAATGTTGGGTAGTTGTTGCAGGCCTACAGAGTCTCTACGTACAGAACTTGAGCGTTTGCTGTCTTGCATGTTGTTTATTTCCTGTAAAGACCGTAGTCTAACTGCTACCAAATCAGGGTGGAAGCATTTTGTACTCGGGTTTGTTCAGGTGTGAAGCAGTGCTGGAGGGATGAAGCTCTGGAGAATATAGCCATCAAATTCAATCATTATCCGTGAGAAGAACAGACGCTGCAGTCTAGAGGCAGGCAGTAGCGTGAACTGATGTGGTGCAGGTTCATCACAGTATGCTGCTGATACTACTTAAAATCGCGATGTAGAGGCACACTACTCCTCAATGCTCCTTAACTGTGCAGTGCTGCTCAAACTGTGGTGGGCAGGCGTCTTCAGGTGTGGACGAGCATACTCGTGTACTCAGGTCTCACACCTGCAGGGTTTGCAACCTCGCCCCTCAGGGAGGAAAATTTAGTCTGTTCAGTAATTTCTCCACAGAGTACCAAACATTTTGTAGCCATTAAAATCCTTGTATACTGTAGCTCTTTGGCTGTGCTCCAGCTTTTACTGTCAAACAGTTCCTTCAAATTAGCTGTCTTTTAATACGTTCCTTTTTCAGGAACCTAGTGATGCAAAATTTCGGTTTAAAGGAATATGTGATGTTGGATTTTACGCTTCTTTGCTATATGTATTGAAAATATATGCTTGACAGCCTGATTTAGCTGTAAATAGTTGGGGGGGAGCAATCAAATTTTGTATTTGTACAAAATAAACAATAGTATTCAGTCCTTTCTGGCACAAAGTACTTAACCAAGTTAGATGCTGATACTACGCTGCTACGTAGGCAACCATCATGCACCCACACCAGTAGCCCACACAGGCAGCCTTGGGGATTGCACTGGTATTTATTAAGAAGAGGAGAGTTGCGCTGTGTGCTCTGTTTTTGTCTGCAGAATCTTGCAGAGATACGCTGGGAAGGTTTGAATGTCTTGTGAGCAGGGTGGCACTTGTGATACTGATCAGAGCTTATCTGTAGTGCTGCTTATTTGGAGAAATTGAGCTCAAGACGTGGTGCAGGCTGAGTTTATGATGCAGCTAACTGAATCTTGTTGCTGTATTTGTCACAGAGGCCACTGAATCATATGGCAAATTTGAATTCGGTCCTTAGAACCGTACAAAAAGGTTAGAAGAATATATCCAGTGTATGAGCTAAACAACTGTCATAGCAGAATGGCAACATGAGCTCACCTTCCTGTTCAGCCACGTCTTTCAGGAGCTGCATTAAATACAGGTTCACATGTCAGATGATGGGGATCATCCTCTTTGAAGAAATTAAGGCCTTGTATAATTTCCTCAGATTAGACATCCCAAATCAAGAATTTTGGATACCAACGTACCTCTTCTTTATCACAGCTTGATGAAGAGGGGCTAAGGTCTCCCCTTACATGCATGGCTATTACCTCAGCCTCTTTGGGGCTTTGCATTGAACAGAGGTTTCTTAGACAGAGCTCAGGCCCGGACAACTCCCTTGCCTTCACTACCTATTCCCCTTTTTATTCTTCCTCTGCTAACCCTGAAGCTTCTTAGCAGGGGCTAATTTTCAATCCTTCTGATTCTAGTAAGCAAACCGGGCAGAGGGGTAATAATGTAATACTTAATTCTCAATGTTAGTTAGAAGGGTTGTGATTGTGATGGTCTGTTTGCCTGTTTGGTAGAAGCAGATTCTTGATAGTGAAGTGTATGTCAGAACATGGATTGCTTTGAGGATTGCTGTTTGTGTACTCGGTATAACTAGACACTTGCAAAATTGTGTAATGCTGGAACTGTTCTCTACTTAGCTGAGACTAATGTTATTAAAAGAAATGGTGGATAAATAAGGAAATGAACATCCTGTTGCCAGGTCAACCACATTCCTTATTTGTAAGTATCGGTGTGTGTGTGAGGAGGATAATATGTAGTGATGACAGACAAGAGCTGCAAGCTCTCCATAGCACTGTGGGAGGGAAAGGTTGTAGAAAATAATGCCTTTAGCAACAGTGACCTAAACCCTTCGTTCTCTCATCGTTGTGTGTACGTCTGTGAGGAAGAGGGAGAATTATGAAAAGGATCAAAAGACAAAATTCTGTTTCTTAATTAACTGTTTTTCAGTTTCCTGAGGACGCATACAACATATTTCTATGTGTCTTCTCAGTTTTCACTGGTGATGGGAGACACAGGATCAAAGATACTGCCTCGCTTAAACTGCCCTCAATTTCTTCGTGTTTACTGTAGATGATTTACTGCCTTTCCAAGTTTCGACTTTAATCCTGTACATTTTTTTCAGGGGTTCATTGCAAACCTTCTTGTGAAATCTACTTATTTTGTAAAAAATACAAAGGAAAAGAAAGTGGATTGTGTTTTTTTTTCCTTCAGTCCCTCCCCCCCCTTTTTTTTTTCTTTCACCACTGTCAGCCAGATCTGCACCATCAAGCCAAAGGTTGTGTTGTTATGATGAAAGCATGGAGTGGCCAGAGTCTTTTGCTTTTCCTAGGCTGATGGCATTAAAGTGTAAAGAGCAGTGGCTTATCTGTGTGAAAAACAGTGATGTTTGAAAGTTTAAAGTAAGTTGCACCATTAAGCCTATGAAGTACTTATTTCCAGAGTGTGCCCTGTGTCATATTGGCACCAATTTCCAGAAAACTGGGTATGATTCTAGCTCTGGTCTCTTGTTCCCTATGCACACATAGGATCAGAATACTGCGATGGGAAAAATCTGCTCATGCTTGAAATGGAGGCAGTGCCTGTCCCTTTTCAGCAGGTATTCTTGCAGCCTGTTAAGGGTTGCACAGATAGACCCTAAAGAGAGTCTTTTTCAGTCCTTTAACTGTAAATACCAACTAAGATAATTTTTTTAAGTGAGGTTTAAAAGTTAGGCTTCCAAATAAGTGCCATCTTATTTTCCAAACTGCTGGGTACCCAGCCATTCCTCTTTTAATCTGCAGAGGCCTAATGGGGTTCTCAGCATTTTAGAAAATCGGGGCACTTACGTAAGTACCTACACGCAGATAAAGTCTGACAGGCACCCAGTTTTGAAAGTCTTGTCTGCTGGGTGCTGTGTGGGTGGTCAAGAAATTTTAAGTGGACTCCTTGGGATATGGAATTGTTGATATAAAACACTCGCTTTCTAGCTGGCAATGATTTTATGAAAAGTGGCTGCTAATCTTTTCTACTCTAGTGTGTTTTCCTTCTCCTTCCCGTGTTTCATAAGACAGTCTTCATTTGACTGTGGGGAAATCAAGCCTAAAGTATTGTTGTATCATGTGTTACAGCTGCTCCCATGTCGTTTTCTGTTCTATTTGCATAAGTCAGAACAGAATTGAAGTACTCTTCTTTCCGCCAAAGCTTTCTGTTTTGGTGAGGAGGAAAGGAAAACCAACAACTTGTCTCATCAGTTTAGAAACCTGTAGTTTCATCTTTACAAAAATGCTTTACAAAACAAAGGGAAACAATAGCTTTTGCAGAGATTGTACAACAGAGAACCCAGGGGGAACCGAGAGTATTTTATTATTTCTGAAATGCAAATTGCAGTGAAAAAGGGACACTTCTCTGTACATGAAAGCTCTGTCTTTTTTTTTCTCTTGCCCAGCTCTGAAGATAGAAATACAGTATTTGCCTTCTGTTTAGAATAAGCAAATGATTGGCATAAAGTGTTCAAGTGTGTGTTTTTCTTTTATCTCCCACAAGTACTGTTTTCCCTCTTTCCATTCAGTTAAGTCATGTTTTGTATTTTATGCAACCTAGAAAAGGCTCTGTGTTCCTAATCTCATTATCTGCTTTCTCAGCACTTATTCATTTTTCAATTGCCTATAGAAGTAGAAAGGTTAAGATACAGTAACCGGGCTCTGTGATGGCAGAATCTTTCTTTGTAAAACTGCTGCTTTCATTTTCTTCTCAATTTGCCTTTTGTTTTATACACTTCAGCTTTATGATAATCACATACCGTGTTAGATACAGGTCTTCTGTTCTTCCATAGGTGCACACAGCATGTTCATGGAACGGAGTATAATGATGATGTACGTTGGCATGATCCAAGAGAAGCACTAGCCTGTAAAATATGACATAATGTTATTAATTGGAAAATATGATCTAGCACAGATTATTCAATACAAAAGTTGTCACAGAATTACCCATATCCTCTTCACTGCATTTGTTATAGCCGTGTGCGTACACAACAGCATGTTACTGATGCATTGAGGTCTTTGTTTTGATACCCACAAGTGTTATTTGGGCTTTGATTTGCTTCTCTGTGTTCTGTCATGCCATGTTAAAAGCTTTGGGTAGCGAATGTTCCCTGTAAAACAAATTAAGTCTGCAGACTGTGCTTTTCTTAATTATTTTCCATATTCTCTCCGAGGTGGATACTTTTCAGGTTGGTCTTACTCTTATGGAAAATTGTCTTGATAGATGAGTAGCTCAGAGCAACATCTGTAATTTATGGATATAGCAAATGCGTGCAGTCTCTCACTGTCTTTACAGATGTGCTTTAGGGCAAGTGAGATGCTCAGATAATGGAAAGGGGTAGTGTTAATAAATCTCAGTCAGGAAGACAATACTTACATCTTTTCTTTAAAACAAAGTCAAAGCCAAATTCTAAATTACTTTTTTGAGCATCATTGATGCTTTTTCTTTGTGCTATTGCTATATTGAATGCTAGATAATACGCTTGATGTGTAATTTAAAAATACAAGTAATTAGACTGTGAGATTTGTTTTCCAAAACAAAACTAGTAAATCACTCAGACCCCATAAAACGTAGTGTAGTGCTTTTGATTAGTTGTTGGAATCATTTAAGTTGCTCTCGGTGTTTGTTTCAGAATTAGAGAAACTATTACTGTATATTGGGAGAATGACTGCTGTAGTATTAATGACATTATTGTAATATGTAAGGGCTGTGAAGAAAATGAACAACATAGAAACCGCTGCTCTGGAACAAACCAGTGATCCGTACAGTCTTGTATCCTGTCTCTGACAGTAGCCAATATGCGATGATTCAGAGGAAGAAATACACACAGCCAATTGTGTTATAGTGTACCACAGAGGGAAATTTCTTTCTGGCCCCAGATGGTGCTCAGTTTATGCCTTAAAGCATGAGGATTGATAGCCATTGTAAATTTTACCTTAGCTAGTGTAACCAAATTGGATTGCTCCTTGTTGTCTGTAACCTGCCCTTCACCTGGCCTTCATAGAATTACAGTCCTGTCCCTTATTGCTGGATTCATAGCTTTTTTGTTTGCTGTTTTAAGCAGATGCAGTATTGCAGTCCAAGGACTTGTGCTACTATTTTACATGATGTCACACACCATTGTATTTTTCACTGATAACAGCCTGGCTCGATGCTTTTGGCTAAACTGAAAATGTTATTTTCCTGTGGGACAGAGCAGTCACTGCACTCACCCTGTGTGAATTCCTGGTGCAGAAATTTCTCTGCCAGCTTGATAGCAGCTGTCCTCGTCTGAACGCAGGAGCCGTGTCTTGGGGAGAGTTGAAGAGTAGAACTGATACTCCAAGACTTTTGTGTCATTGCAGTGGCCTGAAAGGATCAAAGTTGGGCTGGGAGCATTACTGTACTCTGCAAATCTTGACCTCAGCAGCCTCTGAAGGGAAAGTCAGTGTCAATGCTGGTGAATCTGTTCTTTCAACATCCTGCAAAAGTGGTATTGTATATCCTTAGATGAAAACACTGAGGTGTAAAGTGCTGCTAGAGAAACAAATGTTTTATTGCAATGCATATATGACATTTGGACCAAAACTTATGAAAGTTCCCTGGATTCAGCTGTCACGGAAGCAGAGATCAAGGTCTTTGTATTAAGCCTTGGTACGTTTCATTTGTTACGTACCCATCTCATAAAGCCCCGTAGTCTGGCAGGTGCTTTCTGACATCTGGCACTCTAGTAAAATAGTTGTTTATTGCAGACAAAAACTGACCTGATTTTAGGCTGGCATTCATATTGCAAGGTAGCGCAGCCTTTTGAAACTACTTGCACTTGATGCTATTGCCCTTCCAGGTCTTCTTGGGTACGTGCTTGTTTGATGGATAACAGCATGCATGTCTTACTGGTTTGTGCATTGCCATTTAGCCAGTCTTTCTCCATGTCCAGGGTGAGGAGAATCCACAACAGACAGTACTTATGCAATTACCGTCCTTCTCGTCTTTGCCTCTGTGGGTGAAGATCAGCCTCTGACTTCACAGATAATGTTCAAAAAGCAGCTAGCGGTTATCACAGGAAGCAGATTTTGCTCAGCAGCTTACAGACTTGTCATAAGGAGCTGCCTTTCAGCCTTCCAAATGTGTGCTCCACTGTCATTTTGCTGCTCCTTGGGAGATAATTAAACAAGTCATGTCTCCTTGCCAAATGACCAGTCAAAGCCAGGGAATGTGGGTTTCCTGAATGACAGCGGAACACCAGAGCAATCTTTGGAGAAAAAATTCCCCTTCTCGCTGAGGGAGGAGGCCCGGCTTTGTTTTAGACCCCTTCAATATCACCGTTGATGATTCTTCCAGAGGGAGCATCGAAGCTTTAAATCAGTGGGAAGAAATAACCCTTTTGTTGGTTGGTAAGTGGTGACACGTCATGTGGCCACCTGTGAACCTCAGCTGCTCAAACCCAGCAGAAATTGTCCTTGAGTTGTCCGGCTGTAGGAGCTGGCACGTTGCCTCTTCCTTCAGAGCAGAGCCCCCTTCTACCAGCGCTGCAGTACTTGGATGCTCACTTGAAGTCGTGGCACTTTGTATGTTAGAGAGGAAGCCTTTCTTTGTCTGTGAAGGAAGGGACTTGTGGTGATATGCTGCTGCCTAGGCTTTGGGAAAGGCTTCTGTTGTCCCTTGACTTCCACAGTCAGGGCTGGTCCTTATGGGATTGCATTGCTGTCCCCTCACTCCGTCTTCCTTTCCCCAGCTCAGAAACAGGGCTTTACTAGGAGAGGCTACTTCGGGTGGAGTTCTTTCTGAAGCAACCCACCGGTTTTCTCCTCATCCTGCTCCTTTCCCCCAGTGCATATTGGTCCAGCACCGGGGCAGCTGACTTGGATCCAGCTGGCTGCGGGGCTGGAAATCCGGATGCAGCAGTCTCCGTGTATCGACAACTGTAGAGGGACAGCGTTCGTTTGCAGCCAGGCTGTCTGACAATGGGAAATTAGTGTTTTCTTGCTGAAGACAAATGAAGTTTTGAATACCAACAGATGAACTGCAAAATTCTGCCAGCCTAATCCCAAATCCCAGAATTTCTTATGCCCCTCGAGTCTTCCATAGAGGGCCACAAACCATTTTGTAATAGTGTGTAGGCATGATAATAAGGAAGTTGCACAGTCAGGGAACTGCATACCTTGGAAAAATATTAGTTCAGTGTGGTTTAGAGATGAGGTGCGCTGATTTAAAGACAAAAACTAAGAGGAAACCAGCTGTGTGGGTATTAACATGTTAGACTAACATTCTGCACACACAAAGAAACACTTTTAAGCCTTCAGTGTGCGAATCATTCACTAAGTAAATCCAACATTTCCATAAAGCTCTTGCTCTTTCACTTGCTCTGTGATGCACTTTACCTTGGACTTAACTACCTCACATTTCTCCTCATTTTAATTACCTTTTCTTGTGTTCCTTTACAAGGTTCAAAATTCAGAAATCTCCAGGCCATTGTTTTAAGAAGAAAGCAAGCTTTTATACCTAATGATGCAGATAAGCATGGGGTGGTTACTGTGAATCCAGGACCTTCTCCAAAGCCTCACAGTTCTACTTTGTACCCCATGCGTGGCTGGGATTTTGGTACGTGGATGCACAAGTGCTCAGGGCAAAAAGGAGGAGAGGGGTTGAACTCTCAGACTGCTTCATGTGCTGGGGGCACGTCCTGCAGTGGCAGTCATCCAGCTGCCGGAGGACGTGCGTGCCCCTGCCTACCACTCAGCAGTGCCACATTTATCTGGCTTTGAAGGATCTGGGGAAAAGATGCTGTTCCCTGGAGCATGCTGGACTGTGCTGAAGCCCCTTTAAAACTCTGAGCCCAGCTTGTGCAAGTCCTTGCCTACTTCAGGCTAATACCAAAGAAAGAGGAACCAAATCCTCCCTCCCAGTCCCATGCAGTCGTTTAGCCCCTGTTGACATTTGGTGAGGTTTGCTTCGACCCAACAGCCCCTCTAACCATGGAGGCAAATTCTCTCCTCAGGGGTTAGGAAGCCTCCCGGTCCCTGTCGACCTGGGGATTCAAGTCTGCCACGGCAGCCAGGTGCTGTCAGGCAGCTGCTGGGTGGTATCTTTCAGCCATCCACAGCAGCAGCCTCTTGGCTCACCTGTTCGGCAGTGCTGCGGCAATGCCAGGGCAAGAGCAGCTCCCACTAGGTTTTGGATAGCAGTTTGAGCGATCCCCCGCATGGCTGTGTTTGCTTCAAAGCGAAGAGGTGAGGTGGCTTAACTGCTCTGATGCAAGCAGTGCTCAGAAAGCAGTAGGGGGCCTAGTGCAGGGATGTTGAATGAATTAACATGTGCTCAGGGGTGGTTTTTTGTTGTTGTTTTTTCGTTTTAAAGCAAGGTGGGCAACTTCCCTGCTAGGAAAGGTAAAGGAGCTGCTGTTTTGCATTGCATCCCAGCCAGAGCTGTGAGAAAAGAAGGAATATTCCTTCTCTCCCTGGCGCATATTAACCTCCCTTTGCAGAGACGGAACTCGTGCGGTGGCAATGTCTGGATGCTGCAGATTACCCAGGAGAGCGTGTATTGTGCAGGCATCAAGTTTCAGCAGCATTGGGTTTTCTTTGTTGATTTTGTAACAGCCATGTTAAATTGATTTTCATGAGCCATGGAAGTTGTTGAATGGGAGGAAGGCTAATTGTCCCTTCAGTCCGTTCTCCTGTCCCTGCATGCATCCAGGGAAACCTCAGACCTCTGGGTAATCCCAGAAACACATTCACACAAGGAGGTGTGATTTGCGTTTGCTGCGCAAAATGGTGATTCACTGTAATCTGCCTTATACGTGGGCTCAAGAGGCCAAACCTCATTTTTGTTTGGCTTGTCCCTGAGTGCTATTGAATGAACTTATTGTGTGAAATAACCATGAGTGTCAATCTCTGGTATTTCACCTCAGAAATTAATAATACTTTCTTGAGACAGTCTCCCTCAACTGTCAAAGCTGTAATGCTGCTGAGCAATGAGGCCTGGAGGGGGTTAGGGGAATGAGCTTCTCTGGATAGGTGCGATCAGCCCAAACAAACTGAACTAAACACACATTGGAATTTGCTGTCAATTTTAAATGTCCTTTCAGGAAAATGACTTACTTCTTTCCAAGTAATTTTCCTTCACCTTTTTTAATCCTGTGTGGCAAATCTACGTCCCTCTGAGTAGTTTCTGGCTGCCAGAAACTCCCCTTCAGGAAAAACAAAGCAAACCCACCCATCTCCAGCACAGACACTTGCACACTATTAGAATCACCCTGGATTTGATGCCGGTTGATAGGCTGTAAGAGGTGCTGTATGACTCCTAAGTACTTCTTGGTAGGAGGGAGGCAAACGTGTCAGTGCTATTTTTAACATAGAAGTACAGACAGTGTTAAGCTATTTTCCTTAAAATTATTCAGAAAAAATATTTAACGTTAATGGCCAGATGTATGCTATTAAGACACTGATAGTTGATTTGTTTTCTGTAATGTGTTTAAGCCAGGCAACCTAATTAGATAGTTTTGTGTGTGCTGTGCCTAGTCAACTGTACTGGTAGGGGAAGGTCTGTTATATCTGGTCCCCTTAGTGCCTTGGTTTTTGTAAGGAATAAGCAGAGTTTGGAAAAAATCACTTCAGACACTCTACGAAAAAGTCATTTAGTTCATCATCCTGGAATGCTTCTAGAGAACATCTGCATCTTTTTTGATTCCCTCCCCTGTCTTCATTTATCAGTGTCATTGCCTACGACACCATGTTGCGGTTCCTGTGAGAACGTCCTCTAATACAGTACAAACATTAGCACCCACTGATCTCCTCTAAGTTGCTGTACTGCTTTTGATTCCTGAATGTGATAAAGTAAATAAAATTGTAGGCTTTGCTTGCTTTTCTGGTATTCCATGGATATTGTTATTATTTACTTAATTTATAAGCAAATGCAGGCCAGCACATTTACACACATACAATTGAAAGTGTCACCTTGAGTCCCACGCTGTTGTAGGCTATATTATATCAAGCACCACCGTAAAAGTGGTAACTCTGCTTTCTAGTGAGTGAGACACCTTGATAAGCAATTTCTTCTTTTGCTCCCTGTCACTGCAGCACTGACAGGTATCAGTGCATACAATGCATTTTAATTTTAGGCCTCCTTGGTATTGTGGAGTGGCAGGGGTGCTGTGTCTTGTTCACAGCATAGTAGGTTGGGTTTCTTTGCTTCAGATGCTGCAATTAGCTGTTCTGCAACCAAATTGTCCTAATGCCTGAGAAACTGCTTCTAATTTTCAGCCTAATGACCAATTTATACCTCTTTTCTTCTTGCATCAGCTTTTTTCCTGGCTGTTGTTTACCCTGTTGTAATTACAGATAACGTTCCAGTTGCCTCTCAGAATAAACATCCCAGCTCCTCTGGCCTTCCCTTGTAAGATAGGCACATCTAGATTTATATGGCAGCACTTGTCTGCCTGGTGTGCCCACTTGTGAATCTCTTCCTTGAGTGTTGAAGATGTTATCATGTACAGTTTTTGAAAGAAAGCCCTTGTACAGTGGCATTAATACTTTTCTACCTGCTGGAGATGCCTTGACTGATGCTTCCTAACATCACATTTGTCTCTTTCATAGCTGAATCACACAGACCATACATTCTCTACCTTAGTAATTTCTTATTGATGAGCTCTCAGCTTTATTACAGAAGTTTCCACAGTTAACTCCCAAGTGCAGAATCACATTTGTGGTTCATATGGAACTCATTTCACATTTCTGTTGTTCTTGCCACCAAAGAAATTGATTTCTTTTGGGGTGGTTATTGCAATCCTCTTCAGTGTTGTCGGTGACACCCAACATCACTGACTCATTAGCACACTTGTTTATGCCAGGATTATTAATGAAAATGCTAAACTAGATTTATCCTCAAAAACCTTTAGTAGTCAAGTTCCCTGCCACCTGACATTCTTCCCCTTAATACTTCTCACTGCTGTATTTCCTCCACCAAGCTGCCTACCCAGCAGATACTGTTTTCTAAATTGACAAATAGTTTCCTCTAGAAATGCTTTACAGAAGTCCAGCCACACGAGTCTGACTGAGTATCTTTTGTCTTTGTCTAAAACATTGATTATTTTACCATGTCAGCCTGGATAACTCTTTGGATAGTATCCCACTTTGCCTTTATGTCCATGTCACTCATTAACCTTCCTTTCAAAATCTGTTCTACGTTCCCCGATATTACTGAGGTTGGTCCTCAGGACGTCAGCACTCATTCATATTACTTTTCTGTTTTTAACACAGGCATTACATATATTGTTATCTAGTCAAACGGTATCACTTCTACCTGGAGAGACTATTACAAAAATACTTGCCGCCAGACCACAGCAGTCTGTTCTTTCCACGATCTATCTTTATTACAGAGCTGTGAGAATGGAAGTCGTAGTTCTGTTTGGCTTTGTTTTCTGAAGGGAAGGCTTTGTTTTCTAACGGTGGGGAGATGGGAGAGTTTAGTTGAGTTACACAGGTGAGAAATCCTAGGCTGTTTTTTTTATTTAGTCTTTTTAACGTATGCATTGGTTTACATTTCAGTGGCTGTTTATGAAAACATATTTTCTTAGAATAAGAATGGAAACAAAATGAGTAATACACCGGTTTTCTTAAAAAAAAAAAAAAATCAACTGTTATCATTGTATCTGAGAAGGGGAAACGACTTCAGAATCTCACTTGTCACCAGCTGAGTCGGTAATAGAGATTGAGAAGCACTGAAATAATTTTCTTAAAGGGCTGTTTTCATCTTGATAGGACTTTCTTTTTCTTGCATTTTAACAGTTCTTGTTGTCATTGAATCCTTGAACGTGACATGACATGGCAGTACATGTTGTAATCTTTTGTTTACACAGGGTTTATGATAATAAATTATGCCAGCCATGTACACTTCCATGAACTGTGGTCAGCAGCATGTAGTCCCCATATCAGTCTAATTTAACGACTTTGATGGGAAATATACACATATATATATATATATATATATATATGCTTGATGAACTTAATCTCAGAAAGGCAGGATGCCATCTCCCAGACTGAGATTTGGCCAGTATACCTGGACAAGACCTGTTCACTTTTTCAGAAAAAAAATCCTGTGAACCATGTAAAGGACCCAAGTGATGGGAGGAGCTCTGCTTTACATTCAATTGTATAATAGCACTAGTACCTCGGTGTCCCCTAGTATTAGATGGGGACCCTGGTATTAGGTGGGACTGCTTTTATTGCACTGATCCAAAAAGAACGTGCAGTGTTGAGTCATTGGTTGTCCATCCGTGGAGGAGTTTGTTAGTCTGCTTATCACATCAGGGAAGTTGCCGCCAGATGGTCCCACTATGTTGGCTGAATTTTCACCGACAAAAGGATGTTCTTCAGTTTCACTCCATCTTCCATTTTAGTTCGCATGTGGATTTTAGCTGCATATGGATTTTATTGCTGATAAAGATATGGGGTCTGTAAAACAGGCAGTCTGACTCAGTTCAGCTGAACTATGCTATAATACAGTAAGCAATATAATACAGTAGCAATATGCTATAATACAGTAAGCAAAAATCAGCCCACTTTGGTTCTTGTGCCAGAGAATTTCCATATCTAAAAAATGTACTCAGATGAGCATTTGGTTGTTTTTCAGAGTTTTGAAAAAGGAGGAAAAAAAAAGAAGAAAAAAGAAACCTTAAATATGGTTATCACCTAGATTGCAGTGCATGATCAACTTTAGAATGATAAGAATTTCTAAGAGAAACATACAGGTTTTATGTGGAAACTCAGTGAAAAAGAAGATTTATATTAACTTTTCAGCTTCCATTTTGCATTGATGGCAGATAACAAATAGGAAACGAATGCTTCTTGGCTTTGTTGCTACCATATAATGCAGAGCTCATGCACATATTTAATATATATTTTTTAAAGAGGCAGTTAGATAAATGATTGGCCCATTGTTGCAACCACACACGGTATGGACAGCAGCACTATCATTTCTCCATCAGTACTGCAGAGCTTACATTCGCATCAGATGCTAATGTAAATGCCTTTACATTTTCCGTTTGCTTAGATATAAAATGATTTGGGTAATGGATTCTTTATTGTGCTACGCCTTGTGGCTGTGCAACTGATTTAATCTGGTTCCTTGCCTACTGCTTGCTATGGTCTGTGAAAAGATCGTAGAGTATAGAAAGGTGTAATTTAATAAAATGTTTGAGACCTTGAAAAGCTGTCTTGCCTTCCAGGGGTTTCCAGCTCAGTTTAAGTATTCACATGGCTTTGCAGTTAAGTGTTGACAGGAACATATAGCTTCTTATCTATAGGGGTATTGCATATGAGGAGTAAAAGAGTCAAAAACTATGTCAAACATTTTTTTTTAAATTCTTTTTGAAAGATTTCTAATTCTTCTAAGGCAGCACCCAAATATTCATGCTTTAATTTCCCCTTAGAGGAGTCCAGCCATTCCATGTTTCTTGGTCCCACAATTCATTTATGGATATTTGTAAGTTGTCTAATTATAAGAAAAATAGAGATGAATTACCTATAGACTATGTACCCTTCGTGTAACACTTGGAAAGACTGTGAAGTGCAAGAAAGTGTTAGCACTAAGCATCCCAAAAAAGTACTGTACCGTTATACTCTGGCAAGTACCTAACAGCCCAGATAAGCTTCACATTGTGATGTTAGACTTCTCTTAGTACTAAAGAGCTGTCAAGGGCTTGCAATTCCTTTAGGGACCATAATATATTGCTACAAAAAGAAACCTAGTAAGTATAACTGATATACTGATATATGTTGAATGTAAACACGAATTCTTTCTTCGCATACTTTTTCATACTAGTTATTAATGAAAGGAAGGATTTTTTAAATGATCTAAGTGCCATAAGGTTATAGGTTTCACACAAAATCAATTTGTAAGTCTTCTGTCTGAGATTACTTCTGCTCTTTATTACTAGTATTATCTTTTTAACAAATTCCAGGTGTACTTTCATGAAACTTGTCTGAATGGCCTCCGTGTCTTACATAACCTTTTAATAGCAATATAGTGAGCTGCCATTTTTCCCAAATCCCAGGTTGTTTGGTTGTATAACAGCTGGCTAGCATCAGAAAATTCCATGTTTCTGACTTGTGACACCTCTCAGAGTTGCTACGCTCACAGCTCCTCTGTGTTTCAGTTCCTACCGTCCTTAGCTATAGAGTAGTCTAGCAGCATTGGCTTACTTGAAAGGAAATCCTGAAATTCCTGTTCTGTAGGAAACATGGATAATTTAAATTTTTATTCCTATACAGAAGAAATGTTCCTTAGCTATGTTCCAAAGGTTAGTGTTGTTTGTGGAGTAGAAATACAAAAATTCCTGCCCAGCTATGCTCTGAAGTCCTTTAAATGACTTTTGGAAACCCCACGCTGAGTCTTTGGCTGCATTCAGAAAGGATCACAAGCAGAGAGCAGCTATTGCCAAGTTTTCTGTGGTAAGAATGAAAATAATGTATTGATGAGTTAAATGTGAACTTTTGCTTCATTTTGCCATTTGTGATCATTATTATTACCTCCACCACTAGAATAATTCTCAGAGTTTGGCCTACGGCTACAACTATTCTGTTCCATCTGTTGCAGAGATGCAATTTAAACAGGCAGAAAAATACCATCCCAGCTCAATCCATGTATTACTACAGCAGGAAAAATTTGAGAATTTCAGTATAAATAAATGTACTTTGGACAAAAGGTTTTCTGTATCTGCTCATCTCTGGTGATTTCCTGGCTCCTTTCCATAATACATGCATTCACTACTTAGGAAGAAACAACAGAGTGGCAGGAGCTGTAGTGCAGAGAAGGCTCTTGTGGCTGCTGATGCATTAGCTGTATCAAAAAACCTTCACTGATTTTACTAATACGGTGCTATAAATGATAGAGAGTGCCCGAGGCCCTTTCTGTTCCTTTGGAGTAATGATAGCATTGGTAGGACCTTGCAGCAGTGGAGCAATATGGTGAAAATGATAGGCAGATAAGGTAGGAGCTGTTGTTTGCCAAGTGAAACAGCAAAAGACAGCGAGTGCCTTGCATTCTGTGCTTCCAGTTTAGCAACTGCAGTACCTCGAGTGGCGTGGCAGTGTGAATAAAATGTTAGCATCAGTTTCAAAGATGTTTTGGATCATGCCCTTCAGTGTTCAGAGTAAAAGCTGAAGGGACCGGTTCCACATCTTTTCACTTCTGTGCGCCCTTCCTTCCTCTGCTGCCCTTTCTAACGATTTCTCTAGCTCCCCTCCACCTCCCTCCCTTTTTCAACAACCTCTCATACCTCCATTGTTTCTTCCGTCTCTTTCTGCTAAGGATGTTGTATTCTTTTCCTACAGCTGTCAAAATGATGCACCCTAAACCTGTACATTCATATTCTGCCTGTTGGAAAGCAAAATATTGCATATGGATATAATGTAATTTTGTTTAGAGCAGTAATTAAATGAGAAGCAGTGTGTTGGGAGGCAGAGTAGTCAAGTGACTAAGAACGGAGTGGAAATTTTAACTTTTTCATGGATTCTGCCACAATTCACTTAAGAAAATAGAAGTAATGGGATATCTACTGTAAGGAAAGAAGTTCCCAACAAACTATTGGTTCCCATTCAAATTCCTTTTTGCAGACTCTTTCAAGAAGTAGAAGCCTCAAAATCCCCTCTGACTTCAGTTCCCAATGAAGCCCACATGTAATTATTCCTGTTCTCCAGTTTCTTTGACAGCTCCGTCCTTCCTCTACCTCATGCAATTTTAAGATCATGTTCAATAAACTAGAACAAATATAAACATGGTTCTTTACTCCGCTTATCCTGACGGGGGGAATTAAAATAAAAGGAAGGGCACAACTGCATGCTCAGTGGGGTGTTTTAGCAAGACAGATCACACTCTAAATTCGGAGTGTTGCCCTAACTTTTGAGACTCTTTACTCTCTGGTCTATTCTGAGTATATCTGGGTCCTTTCCTTTCATTTCTCTCTTCCCAGTTTACATTCTTCTCCCTCCACGAGTGCTGCTGACTTTGCTCCCTCCTGTTTCTCCCTTGCCTACGCTCTCAGTATTGTTGGCTCCATGCCTTGCTAAGCCAGGATAGTGTCATGAATACTGCATGCTATTCAAATGTGCATATCTGACGCGCAAAGTTCTAAAGTAAATGCTTCTGTACATAGAAACTGTGGGGGAAATATCACCAGAGCTAAGAAAATTGTGTGATTTCTAAAGAGAGAAAACGTATTGAAAACAGTCATTTGTAAATGACAGATAGGCCTAGTGAATCATATGCAGCATTCCAAAAAGTAGGGTGTATCATAAAAAAATCATGTAAAATAGGGACCTTGAGATTATCTGTTTAGCCTCCATCTCCAGGGCAGTTGAGCTGTACTTGAAACATTACTACTAGAGGTTTATCTAACCTTTTCAAAGAGATTTCCATGATATAAATTTAGCAAGAAAACCTAACCAGTGTATTTAATTCAAAGATGTTTTTCTTATACCCCTGAACCTGAATATGGAGGACATTTTACTTCTTCCTTTTTGCAGCAAAGTTTTGTGCATTTTATATATGTGTTAGCTTTTTTCTCGGTCTCTGTCATACTCACAGAGCACCTCTCATTCTTCTCAGCATTAGCTCCAATGGCCTGCTGTCTAGACATCGCTCATTCTTGTCTTCTCTCCTCTAGATTCTCTCTGAGTGGTGTGCAGTCAGTGGATTTTTGGAAATGTGGAGTGTAAACCAAGCAAGCTACTTCAGAGGAAGCTTTGTTAGCGCTTAGCACTGTAACGTTTAGGATTTTTATTTTCTTCCTCAGCAGTGTGGCAGTGTTGATTGATGTTTGATTTCTGAGCCATTTTAACCCCCCAGGTCCTTTCCTGTCTCCTAGCCAGTGATTTTGCATCCAGTATTTGTGCAGTTGATTGTTCTGACCTTCAGCTGGCTGACAAGATCTGAAGTATTACACTTAGCGTTTGTCTTTACCAAGGTACATCCTATTTATTTCAGACCACTTTTCCATTTTCTTAGGATTGTTTGGGATTCTACTCCTGTTCTCCAGCACTTTTTGCCCTCTGCAACTTGATGTGGTCTGCAAACACAGCCAGGGTATCGCATCATCCCAGGCACTGATGAAATGGTTGTATTCTATGAGTCTCAGTAAGACAAGAAGCTGGTGATAGCTATCCTTCATATACAGTTTTTCAACTAGTAGTATTCCTGCTTTATGTTACTTAGATTCCCCTTGATTTACTGTGAAAATATTGCCTGAAGTATGTTAGGGCACTATTGGTAGGTTTTCTAATAGTGTTTAGATTGATGCCATTTGTGTTGACTGTTACCAATCACCTTGCTATCCAGTCCATGCCTGCAGATTAAATTTTTGGTGTTCTCTAACCTTATCAGTTACCAGTAGGTGTACTGAATTCATCTGATCCTCCCTGTTCTTTTTCTTGTTGGTGTAACTGCTTCTTTCTCGTCTTTAAGTAACGCTTTGTCTTCCACAAGTTCCTGAAGACTTTCCTCTCCCATGAGGTTGTTGCCATTGCTTATGGCAGGCTGACACTTCTTACTTATGCTTGCTTGCAATTATCTGACTGTAGGTGCCAGATAACATGCAAGAAATATTCAACTTATCAATTAACGTACTATTTTTAATTACTATTACTGCCCTCCTGTTCTTTAACAAAGCTGTTCTCTGACAGCTTTTTGAGATGATGGCTGTTGTCCTTTTCAGCTATTTGTGATGCACCTTTTCTATTTTATTCCAGAGACTCGAGGCCGGGTTCTGACCTAACCTCAGTGCCTCAGTATCTTTTGCTGTCAGGAGACGTGATCTCCACTCAGAATAAGCCAAGAGCATTTAAACTGTCTTAAGGTAAATCATCATAACTGTGCCCCAGGCCACATTTAGGAGGTGAAGCCATCTTTGCTTTTTGCCCTTTAAGGCAAGCTCAGCAGATATCTAGCTCATCTGGGAAATGAGCTCACTGAGTTTACATGAAATATTTGACTTAACTTTGCTTTGCTTTGAATGCAGTACTTCTTTAAAGTGCCTTTAGAAAGTGATCTTTTCTCCTTCCCTTTACCACACATTAAGAGGTGAAAACCTTGCCCCACTGAAATCAGTAGGAGCTCAAGTTAGGTCAAGAATTTCACCTTAGAATTTAAAGTAAGATTATGTTGTGCAAGGCTTAAGTAATGCTTTTCATTTTTCTAAGCTCACTTTTTCTCTCTAACCTCTCTTCAGTTGAAACCAAATAGAGACTAAGGAGATCAGTGCATATAATCTTGATTTTTGCACAGACAAAACCAATGTTATATGAATTTTTATGTTTTTCCTACATAGAGCAGGCCAAGTTCTCTGGAATCTATTTCATTACATGTTAAATAAATTTGGATAAAGAACGGATTTGTGTCTTAGTGAACAATTCCAGGAAATCTGAATTGAGTTCATGATGCTGAGATTGGCATTACCTTTCTGTGCTTTTGCTTTTCGATCTGCAAAATGAGGATAATGATACTGGTATTTCTTTAAAGCACCTGCAG
Source organism: Cygnus atratus (assembly GCF_013377495.2). Classification (NCBI taxonomy): domain Eukaryota; kingdom Metazoa; phylum Chordata; class Aves; order Anseriformes; family Anatidae; genus Cygnus; species Cygnus atratus. The sequence goes on along the minus strand of NC_066365.1, from coordinate 32,770,811 downwards.
ATTTTTGGCTGAGAAGTTTTGGCTATGTTCTGCAAGTGACACTTCCTTACTTTCCAGAAACCTTTCCAGGCTTCCACCGAAGGAAAAAAAAAAATGCATTCAGCTCTCTGTACAGCCTTTTAGAGCCTCCAGTGTCACTAGACCTGTGACTTCTCTTACAAAAATGAGTCACAGGAGATGAGCTGGTCCTTTTGCAGCCCTTAGTCTTGCTGCTGAGCAAGAGAAGGTTGGGATTTTTGTCCCCCGCCCCCGGCACTGATACTTCCAAGGAGTGAGTGCAACATCTTGCACTTGGAAAGTGAAGTTTGTATAGGGCTGTCCTAATAAAAGTGCCTGTTTTGGAATCCCAGTAGAGAGCTAAGTGCCACTTAGAATATATTTAAATTAGGAAAGGGATTAAAGGATGTTGGTACTTAGAATAGCAGGGAGATGTTCCTAACAGGGGTTCAGAAGGGAACAGGTCCAACTACACCATTACATAAGAAACAAAGAGAAAAGAAACCCAAATGTGCTTGGAGATCAGCAGTTCTGCAGTTACAGGACGGGAAGATAAAGAAACTGAGAAACCTTATTAAGTTTTTGCAGTTTCCTGACTATCAGAGGAAAAATTTGCTAATTATCAGGAGGGTTTTGTTGCTGTTTTTTGAACAACTGAGGGTTTTAGACGAGGTTTCAGAAAAGTAGCTGTTACGTAACCTATAGTGCTGAAACATCCCAAGGTTTTTGTGCGACTCCCTTGGCATGGAGTCAAGTAGGGATAAAAAATGTTGTTTCTTAAAATGACTCTTCCAACACACTGAGCGGTTGAGGTGTCTCAGGGGTACAGTCTAGCTCAGACTGACAGTCAAGTCGCATCACAGGCTGCTGTCCCAATGGAAATGGGAATAAGCAGACAACTTCCATTAGAGGCTACCGTTGAGATTACCGCAGCGTATCGGTACTGTTTGTGTTCCAACGAGCAATTGCACATCGCCAGAACACGTCCCACTTTGCTGCATGGTGGAAATGGTCGATATTGGCTTGGGGGGGGAGGGAGGAGGAAGGAAACAGAGATGCATACTACAAGTGGGAAAAGCTCTAGACCAGTATTGCTATCGCGTGGCATATTCTCTGTGAGATGTTTCCTTGCTGAGGGCTAAATCTTTAAAAGCATGTACGCTTCTATTCTCAGTGATTTACAGCCTTATATGTTTTCCAAGTTTCAAATCTGAATTGTTATTCAGGTATTTTTTTCTGATGTGCTTTTAAAATCAAGGTTTTTCAAACTTCAGCTTCTTGCTTTGGGAAACCATTTCGCTGCCTATTAAATTTTACTGTGAAACGTCTTTATCCTGATGGTCTGATTTCTTGTAATTTCTTCCTGTTATGCTTAGATCTTTCTCTTCATTTGAACCCACAAAATTCCTAGCTTCACACCCTTCAAATATTTGTAGATTTTGTGTAAAGCTTTTATACATCCTTTGCATTTTAGGTCTCTTGGAGTCTTTGGATGTCTGCCCTGTGAATCCTTGTATTGTTTTCTCACATTAAGATGATTGGCACCTAATGCATAGTTTTGAAATGCTCCTTTCTTTGTACGTGTGTGTTCATCTTCCAATTATGCCTCTGCCTGTTCAGCCTAATCTCTCTTTTGGCAATTTGTTGCCAAAGTAGATGGCAAATTTGTTTTTCACCAATCCTGTTGGTTGTTTCTGAAAGCTTTTTGCCCTGCTCTGGTACCAAAATTTAAGTTTTAGCTAATTTAAACCCTTAAAAAAGATTAGCATAGAGAAATGATTGAAATGTTTATTGGGTAGTGGAAATCTTTGTGGTTAATGACTGCATTCAAAGGCGATTGCGAGGAAGGGAAGGTAGGAAGGGTACCTGGGTAACCTCTGCACCTGAGGAAAAGCTGCAGCAGCCCTGGGGCCATTGGCAGTTGGCATCTTGTAGCTACCTCATCTTGTGCTGGAAGACTGGACCACCACGAAGCAGCTCCAGGGTAGTGGAGTGCAAAGGCTGATTTAAAACTGCAATTGTATACTACTCCATGACTTTGCCAAGTATTCTGTGGTGAGATTTAACGATCAGTGCCGCTGCCTCCCCAGGCACTCCTTCTTAGGATGGTGTCCTGCTCAAATTATTCAGATCTGGTTGTTCCTCCTGTACCTCAGCCCAGCAAGACCTGGGCTGACATTTGTTTCTCTGTAGGCACTAATGCTTAGTTCAGCTGTACAGGTTCTCGCTGCTTCTTTTGTTAGCCAAGGAGGACACTCGTGGGGAAGTGCTTATTGCAACTTGTGTTTCTATCATATGCTTCTGGTTCAGAGGAATGTTGTGCATTGTGTTTGCTTAGCTAGAAGAAGAAAGAATTTGTTTTCAAACCATTGGAGAGAGTGCATTCTGCTAAGCAAATTTCATTTACCTTGCTGTATTACTTCCCTCGGTGGCCTACCGATTCACATTACTCAGCCAAGTCAAGCCAGAGCCAGCCTTCTGTCCAGATATGTGTCTCAGCATCTTGCAATTTCACATCTTAAACAGGACTCAGATTTTTCTTCTGTGATGGGATCAAGGTGTGTAACTGCAGGTTCTTCCTGTGCATTTCTTTGGGGCTCGTGATAAGTGAACACAGCGCAGGTACACCTGAAGGCAAAAGCAGCAAGTTCTGACCCAGGCCCTGAATACCTTCTCACCAGTGGCTGGGATTTCTGCTCCTACAGCAGCTTTCCTACATAGCTCTGGGGGGTTGGAGTGTCAGGCAAGCATGGGATGAAAGTGAAACAGGAGCTGTGAGAATGGAAGGAGACAGCTTTGAGATGTTGACCTGACTCAGTGACTTGCTCCTGGCCACTTGCTTCCCTTGTGTTGGCAGCTGACTGACCCTTTTGAGCCAGCTCAGCTCACTAAACCTCCAAAGAATCAGCTGTTCATAAACACGTGAGTTACCTGACTGTCTCAGCAGGTCAGCTCGGCCCTAGAGCCCCTTCCAGAGTGCAGCAGAGTGTCTCTTTTAGGAGCAAGCCACAGGCTGACCGCTCTCCTGTGAAACAGCAACCCCTAGACTGAGGTCTTTGTCACTTGACCGGTGCCTTTAGACCTAATAAAAATTCTCTTATTTAGGCTGCACCTAGATCTCTCCTGGTGCAGACAGAGCTCCAGTGGAGTATTGCAAATATCTGCTTTGGCATTCATGCTTCCTTTCTGACAGTGTATTTATTGTATTTTTAAGTCACATCTTATAGTGCACATGGCTGTATAATTTACAAATTGCATATTGCTAGCCCAGAACACTAGATTTTCTACTCAGATATTGTGATATGTTTTGTATTGCTTTGCTGGGGCATGAATTTTCATTCTGAGAAGTGGTGATATTTTCCCAGTTTCTGTTACTGGAGGTTGGTGATACAAGTCTGTCCTCAGCAGAAGGCAATGCTGAAGTTCATATTCAGAATTCAGCTTTTATGCAGTAATAACTAAAATAGTTTGTATTTATTTACTGGCATGTTTTTGTAATTTTAAGATTGGTCTTAACTGGAAGATAAAACTAAGAGAAACGCAAAAGGAAAATTAGGTCATTAATGTACTCTTTGCTTCTAGCTTTCACTTCATTTGATTGTAAATTGTTTGCAGTAAAATTGCGAATTAGTAGCTTGGATAAAGCCCTATAAATTCCTTCAGTATCAGATTTAATTGAGGAGGATTGGGTCTCCAACCTTCATGGAGTATAACTGTAGCTGGATGCATTCCTAGGGGCTAATTATCCATTCCTCCATATCATTTGCTTGAACTCTCAATTGCTCACTGTTCGATGCACATCGGGTGGATGCTGGAAAATGTCTAAGAACATGTGAGATGGAAACTTAGGCAGGAAGATGCTCTCGCTACCAAACGCTAATCTCAAAAGACACTCCACCTCCCACAGCAGGCTTCTGAACTGGAGTGGCTCTCCAAAACAGGCGTGGCTCCCTGAGAGCGGTGCAGTTTTACTCCCCATCTGGCAGAGAGACGAGGGTCACACTGAAAGTAGGTGTTCTGCATTTCGTAAGGACAAGATGAAATAGCTATTTTTCCTGAAAGGGAAAAATACTGCATGTGAACTTCATGGTCAGTTGTTTCTAATGTGGGTGCAGCAGAGGAGTCGTAAAATGCAGGCAAGGGCTTAGCGTGAGGTACTGGCACTGCCATTTAATTGCTTGTGTGACAGAGGACTTTGTCCTGTTTATTGCAGAGATAAAAGAATGATACACCTTGTGAAGGGGCGTCTTTGTCTCACCTCTTCTGCAAACCAAACCCCAATGTGACAGTAAGAGCAATATTCAGGGGCAATAGTCCGAATTTTTAGAGCAGAGCCGTGGCGAAAGACACTCTTTTATAGCGCGTGTAGGCCCGGTCTGTAGGCCCGGGAGGCAGAGGAGGCCGGAGGCCCCTCATCGTGCGCCCACTTGTGGCGAGGAGGGCTCTCCTCTGGTGCAGAAAACTGAAGCTCCGGTTTCTCTGCACAAATGACTGGGTTCGGGAATTAATTAGAGAGCATAATTTGTTTGGAGAGTCAAAGATGAAAGGAGCTCCTGTCTTCCTGTCAGAACAGTTTTGTCTGCGCTGCGCTGTCTGATAAATCAGACTGCGCAACGGGAGCAATGCGTGGACTACCCCAGAGCAAATCGCGATGTGCTGCTGTGAGACCCGTGGGGTTTTCTTCTTCTCTGGTGCACTCCTTATGTCTATGGAAAAGCTCCTGTTCCCTTTACTGTTAGGTTTAACTGCTACTGTGTGCTATGTGGTGGCTCTTGTTGGCTGTATGGGGATTAGGCTGGTTGTCAGTGGGGATGGCTTCTTTACCTCAGGCGTTCAAGATACAATGCTAGTCACGTGTCATGCTTTTTGGGCTTCAAACCTCCGTCTAATTCTAATTTATTTTCCCTGATATAATGATTCTACGCCCTACAGAGGTTAAACAGCAACACCCATCTATTGCCAGCTTTGTTCAAGCCATGGGGAAGTGCAATAGTTGTTGTTCTGCCTATTTGTAATACAACAAAACAAAAGCAAAATGCTTGAATAAAATGAGGGGGGAAAAAAACACAACCCACAACCAAATGTAAGGCAAATCCTATTTCTTCTTCTCGTTGAGTAAATGCAGCCATAGAGTCTGTGAGTGAGGCACACAAAGAGCTTGTGCTGGGGATGGGTGGGCATGCATTTGCAAGGTGAGGAGGTCACCTGCCCTTGGTAACATTATTATTAAGCTGAAATGAAACATGCAGATGAAAGATGCATGGATTTGGTTTGGAGTTTTGCTGGTTTGGTTTATTCACGTTGTGGTGGTTGTTTGTTTGTGTTGCTTTTTGTCCTGCAAAGACCAGGTGTCTTATCTGTGCCTTTGTTGCTTTGGACAGTTTGTGTCCTTCTTAACAGTTGCTTATCTCTTTGAATTAAGTTACGGGGGTTTAACACTATGCAGAAGCCAGATCTCGGAGTAGTGCTGGATGTCCCAGGCTTTTTTCAACTGGCTATATAGTGTGTCACTACAACAGTTAAATTTCACCAGCACTAAGGTCGTATACCCAGTATGCAGTCACATCATCACGCTGGCTCTGGAGCTTTTATTGCCTACGCTGTCATTGTATATTAAGAATTAGTGAGCAATGTGTAATAGATTGCTTTAGACGTGCTTTATACGTGATTCCTAACATACCCTGACAGACCGCCCTACCCCAGCTGCGTTGTGTTGGTCGTACCGGAAGGAAAATCAGCCGCTGTTGTTGGGTTTGGAATAGGGGTTCATTTGCAGCCTCACATTCTTATTTATACATAGCTTTATGAAACAAACAGGTGTCTGTTGGGATGATGGTTTCTGCACTTGTCTTGGGACTTTTCAGCACAAGTATCTCCTGAATTCTGCCTAGATTTAGAAAAGCCTGCATCACCCATGTTTCCTAATGAAGAATACTTTCAAACTTGCTTTTACACATTAGATTTCCTAATGAGCAAGATAATACATAATTTTTAGGCAAATACTATCTTTTGGCAGAAAGCAGTAGGGAGGACATTTAATGAGGATTAATTAGGCAATCCTTGTTTCTCAGTTGTTTGTGAAATTGGTGGTAAACTGGGCCATGCTTAGAGGGCCTGATCCTACAGCTTTTGGACCGTTTGAGTCATTTGTGGACTGTGGATAGAGGAACTTTGGAGCTTTAATGCCGAAGCAGATAAATAAATGATTTTTTTGGTGGGCTCTGTATTTGTTTCACATCAGTCTTATATATGTCCTGTATATTTTGTATTTATGAGAGTGGCATGAAAAAGACTGTAGTGTACCAACTCTTGTCTTTGGGTGAAGGAGAAGGAGGAGAGAGAAACTGGATATGAAAGTTTTAAGTGAAGGGGTAGGTCTGGGAATAGGGGAAGATGAGGAAGAAAAAAAAATGTGAAAAACAGGTAACACGAGTGGTAAAGCGTGAAAAGAAAAGCAAGAGGGACATAACAAAAGAGGAAGTGGAACATGAGAAACTGAAGTGCAAGCGTCAAAGAAAATGAAAATGAGGGAAGAAATGAGGAAAACAGGTTATTATGTCAGCAAGTCTTTTTTTTTTTTAATATTTAAAGCAAGAAGTGTTTCAATATGTGAATGTATGTAGAAATGAATACATAGGTTGAATCTTTTTTAAATATAGGTTATAATCTTGAATTTTTGAACTAATACTGGAGACCTGTGGCCTTAGTGGAGCCATATCCCACTTAGCTTTACTGGTTGATGGCTGCATTAGTGGTAATCATACAGAGGTGCATTCCTCTGTCTTATTGCACCTCTGACCTGGGTTCTTCCCACTCTGCCATGTGGCCAAAAGCGATGAACGGTGAGGTCTCTATGGCTGGTCATGCTGGTAAGTGGCTGCCTGTGAACAGCGGAATCCAGACATGTCTGGATATATATCTGGTCATGAAATGTAATGGCAAATTGTGTGGGATGTAAGAGTGGACACAAGGAACATTGCATTACTGTGTTGTTTTGGATGAAATGGGATATTTGAAGTGTGGCAGTAGTCAGCAGAACGGTAAAGAGAGAATCCAGTGCATGTCTAATGCGTGGTATAAATCAGCATCAGAAACACCAGCAGAAAAAAATAAGAAACTTTTCCACAGGGGACAGCATGTTTCTATAAATCTTAATTATTTGGGAAAATGTGTATGCTAGTTAATAGAAACATACACTCCTGTCAGCTGAGAATTGACAGGAGGAACACCAAAGCACACAAGTAGCAGCAAACAGTCTGAAGGAAAATTTTTGGAGTCCTGTCTAGTCAGCAGCTTTTGAGTTCTTTATTTTTTCCAAACTATAATGTAAAAATTTTAAATCAGCAATGAAATGTATCAGGAAACCTAAAAGCAAATGACAATTTGAAAAGAGAGGGAAATGTACTACTCAGTTCTGTATATCAGGGTAAAGGAAGCCTGCTTTATATTGTTTATGTATCTGCAAAGCTGTGGTATTATTAGAAATTCATTTCAAACGGTGGAGCTGAAAATAAAACTCCCATTTAGGAACAGTCGTACTGCTCAATTTACCACATTGGTGTTTATAGCCAACTAATCTGAATGCCTCAATTCGTTAGAAATCTTCAAGCCTCTTGAAGGTGTGAGCATCTTCCCACACTGTCAGATTTGAATATGTAATCTAGAGGCTGAACTTAGTCAAAATGCAGCTCCTTTGGCAATGGCAAGTGCCTTTGAAGTTTTTGGATCTTCTGCATTCCATGTATCCTGTTTAAAATTAAAAGAACAAAGCCTTCTCGAATAGCGCACCGTAAGCACCATGCAAAACCTGCATCTCAGACATCTGCCTGACTGACGTGATGAGCCAGACAGAAGTTTGGGGCCGTTCCATTCATCTTCCCATCAAACAACCCGCCCCAGGTAAGAGAAGTTCCTGCAAGTCAGAGCTAACGTGGCTGGTTCTGTTCTCAATTACAGGCCAGCCAGACTAAAGGCTTCATAAAGAAAGTTTGCTCCTATGCTTTGTTGATGAGGATGATGAAATACCCCAGAGTAGTTGTTGTAGGACTTACATTGATTGGACAGAAAAAGCCCCAGATTCATTGCACCTGCCTTCCTCTGATTTTCACAGGTCATTTCTGATCCAGCCTATACTGACCTTGCATGTTTGTTCCCTGTCTGTAGACCGTGAGCTCTCCCAGATTCTATGCAACGTAACTCACGATCCTGCTTCTTAGGATGTGCCTGTTTTGCAGGCATGGAGACACCCAGGCCAGATGAGTTTTGTGGCATTAAAAGCTTTGTGTCTGAAAAAATAGGGTATCGAAATCAACTTGAAATGTGTCTGATTGCACCAGGTCTAGAACATTACTTTCAGTCTAGTCTCAAGGTGGAAATCATTTTAGCAATGCTGATGACAAACATCTCGCTCTAGGCTGACTGATGCATTCTCATCTCACGGACTCCCTCGGAGCATTTCGTGTTAGGCTGAGGTCGTGTTGTCCTTGTGAAGAAAGTGGCAGAAAGCACAGAATAGATTCCAGCAGCACAGAGAGACATGCAGAGGACAAATAATTATCTTTTACTGAAGTTATTGCTGCTGTGCTGGGACAAACCAGCTTGTGAATGGGGTAGCTGAAGTTGGGTCTGAGCAAGGCAGAGGTGAGGACAAAGGGGGAGAGCTGGAGGAGACCTTTGGAAGTCTGCTCACCTTCCACTGCCCTGCACAGTGTGCTGTTTAAAAACAACTGCTGGGTTCTTCTGTGCTGCCAGGCTCTTGAGTGGCAACCTCTGTGATTAATTGTTTCAGCTGGCTCTAGTTGGTGGGAGATCTGTCCTGGCCAGGTGGTGCTTAGTCATGATTTTATAGGACTTTTGTGGACGTCTGGGCTGGAGCAATGCAGTATGTACATGGGCATAAAGCCATTGGTCTTAGGCAACTGCAGTCACACGGAGTGTTGCAGCATCTCACCTCAGCAGTGTGCAGAGTGTGCACTCAGGGTAGCACAATGCACCATTTCTGTCCTCTGAAGTACTCCTACAGCTGCCGGGCCATTCGGCAATTTGAACAGGGAGCAAGAGCCCATAATGGCTGCCGAATTTCTGGGGATGCCTAGTTTTGTCAGACTGTTGCAGGAGGGAACAGCTTTTCTGTTAAAGCAGCTATTTCATTTATAAACCTGCACTGATGGTTGAGGAAACACGTCACTGAAAAATGTTTGAATATATGCAATTTAGAAGAAGTTTGAAAAATCTAATGTATCTCATATAGGTTGTGTTCTTCATCATAAACATCATAAAATACTGAACATCTCAAACAACGTGCGTTTTCGTACAGTACCAGGGTCAAGGATCAAGGCTATAGATAAAATGGCAGGAGATGGAGAGAAAATACTCTCCCTTTTCTTCAAGATTCAGTAGTCAGTATGTTTAGACATTGCCCTTCGAGTAATTAACAGTTGTGTGGTCAGAGTGACTCAGTTTTTCTTTTTGACTGCTACAGTCTGGGTCTTTTGTCTATCTAATCACAGAATTTAATGACTCCCTTTTCTGAATGATTCAGGTGCGGACTTGCTGGTGGAAAACTTTGGCAAAAACTCCATAGTGGTAGCTGGTGGATGCTGTTTTCTGCTCCTGATGTTTGGATGGGAATCAGTTGCTTATCAGGAGCCATGTTGCCATGGGAGAGGGTTGTCGAAGGCCTGCTTGGATAAGGGTTAGGTTATGCCCTCACCAGCCATTGGTGGTGTGCAGCAGGAGCAGAGCTGTAGCACCAGTGTGTTGGTCCTGAAGACCCAGTGCCCACGTGAATGTATTTTTGAGGTGTTGCATTAGTTCTGGCTCGGTCCCACACGTGCCACTGGTGTTCGGCGAGCACAGGGTGTGCTGCTGGAGTGCTGCTGATGATTTGGGTACACCCCGAAGGAATCCTGCACCATGCTCTGCTGGGAGACTTGCGGATCTGAACTACCAACTGGTGTAGATGCAGCTGTTAAATGGCTGCGTTTAGCATTTGAGGAGGTAAATGGGTGTGTGAGACCATAGGAATGGGATCTTGGGGGAAGTGGCAATGCTAGTTCTGACTGACATTGCTGGCTAGAGTCAAGGCTCAAAAAAGAATAACTACACAAAAGCCTTTTAGTGTTGTTGACTTGGCTTCAGGTACAGGAGAAAATTAGGAAGCTCCTTCTAGGGCTAAAATAAAAGGAAATAAGGGAATCAGCAATAAGACAAGAGTCCAGAAACACTGGTGCAATTATCTCTCTAGGGTAGCTGCAGCTATCGTTTTGATATAATCTGCGATGAATAAGCCACTAGATTCAACAAGTGCATGCATACTGAGAGCATAAAGCAGTTCAAATCTTATGCTAGTATTCACAAATGTTTTTATTTTAAAAAACGAAAAATACCCACCCTAAAAATCAAAATCTAATTACACAAAATGAAGACGAGATGATTTCTGAACAGCCTCAGTTGGAGCATGTGCTGCCAAACTAAACTAAGCGAACTGAATGTTTCAGTGAGTATGTTGGCATGAAGGGTACTGTAAAGAAAAGCTCTGTGAACACTTTCTTACAAATGATGTGTTTAGTACAGGCCCATATTTGAAATGCTGTCACTTTAATAAATTAACAAATTTCTGCTCTTTGAGCTACGTTGTTCAGGTATCTCATAAGCAATGTGAATGTCTGCAAACTTAAACAGAGTGTTTAGCAAAACCGGAAGACTTTAGAATGCTAACACACCTTTACAGAGTTGTTTTATCAAAGGGGAAAAGTGCTTTAGAAAGTAAATTTTAAGTACAATACTGATTTTTGTAGTTAATATGTGACAGTCTATCACATCTTGACTTTGCAGGCAATACTTTTTATCTACATCTGGGATAAAGGAAGCTAGAAATGTGGTTTGCTTAACAGGTTCAAGCTGGTCTGTAGTAATTTGAACATGAGATAGTGTTGGAGCTACACTATTAACTGGAAAACTTCTGAATTCTAGTTAAGCACCCTTTGATCCTGGTCATATTGGCTGCTTAAAGTGTACTTACACACAGCTTGAACTGATTTGGCTGTTATTCTTCCTCTTCAGTCATTTCAGTCTTCTGCCTTGATTTGTATTCCTGCCCTCCAGCGCAATGTTACTCAGAAATCTCTCATTCTCCTGTGCAGATAGGCGAGTGCCTTTGCTCTTTGAAAACATGTTGTTGCAATTTTTACAAATCGCGGAAGAAAATTACATAATCTTAAAAGCTGTTGCTCAGGTCCCTGCATTAAATATTCATCTTTTACCATTCTATTTCCATCTCCTACCGTAAGTAGCTCAGCCCAGGCTGACATACCTGTTTTTGGGGTGGCCAAGAGTCCTACCCGCGTTCTCAGCAGAGCAGCATCCCCAGGACCAGGGCCTGGCACTGAATCGAGCATTTCTGCTGGCCCCGAAGGGTGTGCGCCTGAGCTACGTGCTGAAGTTCTGCCAATCTTAGGCCGTCACTTTAGATGGGAGGATTAGCTCTTTAATTGTTTTTACGTAAATACTAAGACAATCATAGCTTTATGTGTCAGGGCTTACTGCAATTTTTTTCTCTTAAACACCAACTCAATGAACAGCTTTTTACAATTTGTAGCTGCTCAGTCATTTTGTATGGCTTTTTAATCTCTAGAGGCCAGATGGAAGTGTGATCCTTCAGCATTACTTGTTTTGCATAATGTGGGCATTGGAACTACATTTGAATAAGCACATAGTCATTGATATATAAGTATATAAATATTTGCCTCTTCCATCCATGTAGTTTCTCTTCTAATGCTTTGGTTTGGATTTTGTGTTTTTTTTTTGTTGTTGTTGCTATTATTTTAATTACCATTTTTCTATAGGGAAAACTGTCACAAACAAGTAAATTGTGTGCCCTGACAGAAAAGGCACAGACGAAAACAGTAATTTTGGTCAAGGAAATTTAAGAGAGAAACAGACTCTCAAGTGGTACGTTTCTAAGACAGCTGATGGCTTACCTTGGTTTCTGATAGAGCTACTATTGGACTCATCTGGAATGTTGTGGGTTGTTTTTTTTCTTTAGAGTCTTTATTTCAACCTGCCTGAGATCCTAACTTTGATTTTAGTTGCATTTATGGATGTACTCTCCGCTGTTAAGACTGCAATCAATTGATTGAAATCCATAAATAATAAACGTCAAGTTTCAATTTAAGATGCAGTAACAAGATGATATTGGGAGAAGTTTTTATGTACTTCAGATGCTTTTTATAGCTGACTCCCTCCAGAGTCAAATCCTGACACGTTCCTAGTGCTAGGAAGCTAATGGCTTTACCGCATGTTTGTTGAAGGCCGTGTGACAAATCCTATACAGCAACTGAAGGAGAGGACGCTCATGCACCTGTTTGTGGAAGCGTTACATAAAAAGTCCCGAGACATATTTTAGCATCTACCAGTAAGCTGAGCAACTTGACCTGCTTTAGGCTTCATAGGATATATAGTATTAAATTAACCACAAGAAATAGAAAGGAAAAAAAAAAAGACATACTAACATGAAAAAACACATTTTATTGCACTTAAGTTATAAGAAAATAAAATTTCTAAGTGAATCAAACCATAGACACAATCCCTTTAAAGGTTGTTTTCCTCCATCATGTCAGGTTGTTACATAACTAAAATTAACCAACTGGAATCTGATTGTTTTAAATCAGACTATAAATAAAACAAAAACAAAAAAAAAAAGGAGGAAAAAAGATCGCCTAGGATACAGTGTTAAACCACTTTCACAGTTCAGCTTGAGTTGTGGCTCTTGGAGAATGAGGCAAACCATTTGACTCTTTCATTTCTCATTTTGTTTGCATGTGACATCTTTACAAAAACGTAAGTTTTTGCTCTGTCAGTTCCTCCCAGCAATAACTGTAACAGTTGTTTTTTTCTCAAATACTGTAAAACACTAAGACTGACCAGCAACTTTATTTCATTTTTGTATTTTATAATATTTTTTAAAAATTTTGTCAGTTTTTTTTTTATGTATGTTCATTCCATTCACCACAGCCCTCACAAAGAAAAATTTCCCCACAGAACAGGCTGCAATAGCTTTGTTCTAAGGAATGTGTTTTAATTTTTGCCCAGAAAAAAGAAAATAAGCTTTGCACACACACTCAATTCTTTATTTGCAGGCAAACTTCACTCTTAATTGTCTGAAACTCTTCCACTCTCAGCCTCTTAGAGGCACAGTTGGCTCAAGTTTCAGTGGCAAAAAGTCTTTTTCTGTAACCAAACTAGAGCAAATTTGGAATTCAGTCTGGGACTAAAACGTCACAGCAGAAAAAAAAATAAAAAAAAATAATTTGCTTTTCTTTCTTTCATTTAGCAGCATAAATAAGTTTGGCCACTGGGAATACAGTACAGGGGTGGGACAACAATCCCGTAATTGAAGACCTACTTCTAGCACCAGCATTGCGAATTAAATCCATCAGAGGACTCTCAAAACCCAGGACAACTTGCCACCTCAGAGCAACTTATGCATTGAAGAGTGTAGATGGAAGCAACAGTAAATAGATTAAACAGAGGCTAATACTGTGATTGACATTGGCAATGGTTGGCAAAAAAAAAAGGAATAAAAGAAAAAAAAGAAAAAGCTCTGATAAAACTGTACAAAACAATTCACAGTAATATTTCAGCTTTTCCACACCAGGAATGGACTCTTTCTGGTTTTGTTTTTGTTGTCATTGCAGATGCTCTCTAGTTTTTGAAAGTCAACCAGTGACTGCTCATAGAGGTTGGGAGGGACCGCTGGAGGTCGTCTGGTCCAACCCCTGCTCAGAGTGGGGCTAAGGGGGAGCGCGTTGCTCGGAGGGGCTGCCAGGACCCAGGGGGGCCCAGGGGTGCACGAGCAGGCTTGCATGTGCAGCTTCTTTCGAGATCTTTGTGGTAAAATAACCTGTTAACAAGAACTGTAACAATTTTTTTTTTCACCTCCAAATTGCTGAAGGAAGCAATTGGAGGAAAGTAAAGAAATAATTGCACCTGGTTTCATTTCAAAAGTCGTATTTTTGCAAAGCTGCCCCGGTCGAAAGTGTAGCCTTTTTATGTGACGAGACAGCAAATGCCTCACTTATCAGTTAGAGTTCGTCATCTTTGTCTTCTCCTTCGTAGTCTGTAGGTCTTTAGGATCTGTTGCCCCAAGCCAACATCCTGCACCACCAAGGACAAGGGATTTTTTTTTCCTTTTTCTTTTTTTTCTTTTTTCTTTTTTTTTTCTTTTTTTCAGGGGGAGGGAAAGGAGAACATCGTCTACACGTTTGGACAAATTAATCTTTCTGTCCTTCACTTCATATCCACGTCAAAGTCCAACACCAGCAGCTTTGTTTCCTCAGTCCCATTTCGGCTTCCAACTGCACACACTAGCTTTGTGTTAGAAGCTCTGATCCGCCACACGACGCCTCCACTTCCCCCACTCTCCAATGTAACTAGATTTCGGATAAATTCACCCGTTTTCAAGTCCCAAAGTTTTACAGTCCCATCATCTGAGCTGGTAATTACAAAGTTCTTGTTGAACTGTAAACAGGTCACAGCACTCTGATGCTTGTTGGGACCTAGAGGAGTAAACCAGAACATTTCTGTAATTAGAACTCAAGGACAGCCAGCACTGCATCTAACATAAATACCCATTGATTTGCATACAGCTGTTTCTATCTATTAGATGCATTAACCCTGTTTTTCTGCTTCAAAAGGTACAGAAGCCTTGCCCCATGTTTTTGAAAAGTGAATGCAGGCATAGAAAAATTCCCCATGTTTCCTTCTTTGTAACAGTGATCTTGTTTTGTTTACAGCAGGGCAAGTATATACCTGGGAATTCGTGAAAATGAGCTTAACCATCCAGAATGAGGTGGCCACTATGACTGTTTGTATCCACGTCCCTTTGAAGTGTTATTACGGGATTACGCTATCAGTAAGTATTGATGGATATATAGATGAGACATATAAATTGTTAAAACAGCAGCCTGCTTTCCAGTGAAGCTTAATTTTCTGCTGTAGCTAGCACTGATGGATATAAGACCTTTTTAAGGGGGGGAACAAAACAATGTGTTCACGTGCATGATGCCTGAGTGGAAACTGAAATCTTTCTTATTACTGAAATAAAGAAAACATCTTCCACTCATTTCTTTTGATTTATTGCAATAGACAGTGTACTTTGCCTCCCGATCCAATTAATCCGTAGGCTTTGAAACATCCAAGTGACCCCTAAATAAGTACGCTGACTGACTGTTTTGAGATGTCATTTCCTACATACTTCTGTGGCTTATTAGGCTAATACACCCATACCAAATTTCTATCAGTCCAGACCATCTGCCTTTCGTAATAGGAAGTGATTTGAATAGATTAGATTAAATACATTTTGTTCCTCTAAATCAGAGGAAGATCATACAGCTGTCATCAGAAAAAATGATATTTAAGTTGTAAATGGTCCATGGTTGTTTCTTTGCATGTCATTTTTAGAAATTTTGACATAGGATCTGCAGCATAGATTACTGCAGGCAGCTTGATTTACATTTAGGTAGTTTAAGCTCACCTTGCAATGTCTGTAAACATTGTCCTGTTTTAATGTCCCAGATTTTGACTGTAGAATCGGCATTCCCAGACACGAGTATATTGTCCTTGAGTTCCATTCCACTTGTTAAAGACTGGTGGCCTGTCAGTGTGTGAATGCAGTTTCCTGTCTCCACATCCCAGACTCGGATGGAGGTGTCAAGAGATCCACTCACCACATGGATACCATCAAACTACAAGAAAGGTGAATCTGTTATAAGCAATTATATCAGGATCTTACTATGCTCTATACGAAGAAGGCTATTAAGCATTTAATTCACTAAATGCAACATTAGATACTATATATGTATATATTTTGAAACTGCATTACAAAGTAGAAGTTCAGTCTACATAGAGACTGAAGTGATTGTTTGATATTAGAGCAGGTGATTTGTGGGCAGTGTAATTTCCTGTTGTAGACATGGCCTATGAGGTACTCGGTTTGAGGAGAACAACATTGAAGCATTGGTCTTTCAGATATAATACAACTCTTCTACACAGAATAGAATCTTGGCTGTACTGCAGGG
This sequence comes from Cygnus atratus, assembly GCF_013377495.2. Taxonomy (NCBI): domain Eukaryota; kingdom Metazoa; phylum Chordata; class Aves; order Anseriformes; family Anatidae; genus Cygnus; species Cygnus atratus. Next base: position 32,754,735 of record NC_066365.1, on the reverse strand, counting down.
TACAACAGTAGAAGGATGCCATTTTCATAGGAAAGAATTAAAAAAGCCAAACCTGCTTTTCAGAAGTCAGAGGGACTTTAAGCTGGAGAAGGGCAACAACATTAATCCAGAACAAGCTATACAAAAGCCAAAACATAGGGAAATGGAGAGAATGCGATTGAAAAATGCTGGATTTAGCCATTTTATAATAATAATTGTGTGCAGTAAGGAACTCTTCCTAGTCATTGTTGGGAAAAGTATACAGGCTAACACAGATGTCCAAATTCTTGGATTTTCTGGGCATATATATATATATATATATATAAAGTAAAAATATGCAAAAATGTGAACACGTAGAGGAATCAGCTAAGAGATTAGATACTTTTGACAAAAAAGATCGGACATGTAGAGAATATAAAGGTGGAAAGTAACTAGAATGATAGTGACAATGACATAAGAGTCCAGGATTCTCAAAAAAGGAAGGAAAAAAGATCAGTAGAATAAAAACAGTGGGCTTCAAGGAGGAATACTTCAATAAATTGAGACTTCCTTCCCATGTGATTTTTATATATCTATTCTCTGAGGGGAAGAAGAGTTCAGGAGAGTTGGCACTTTCTTAAAGACACAAACTATCCTTGTGTGAAGGAAAGATAGGAAGTGTAGTAAATTACCAAGACCCACTTGGCTGAAGTACAAGGAATTGTACAAAAAGTAGAAACTAGATCAATAGGTGTGTATAAAAGAGTACACTGGGACAAAATCAGAAAGGCAGAGCACAAAACAAGATAAAACTAGCAAGAGCTGTTAAGGATGATAAAACACTATTAGGAAAAAAAAAATGAGGAAGGCCAAAAAAAATAAATAAAAAGCTCATTTATGCACAGTGGGAAGGAAACACTAAATGAGGCCAGCTATTTAACTTTTTTTTGTTTCAGTCCTCAGCCATCTGAGTGTAGGCTAACAGCACTGACACCGGTGACAACTGAATACGAGCTTCTGCTAGAATAGGGAAAAAAGTGCATAAGACAAGTTGTTTGAAGACAATTCCAGAGACATCTGCTGCTATCTTTGAGAACTCATGGAAGATAGACAAGACTTCAGATGGCAAATACAATTTCTCTCTTTATTGAAGGAGATGATGATGGGAGATGGAGAATTCTGGATCAGTCAGCCTAACTTCAATTTCCAGAAGAAACTAACAAATAATCCGTCTGGTTGTAAGCAATGTGGTAAGTAACAACAAATGTCCCTTTTTGGGAAAATGTGCTTAACCAATATTTCTTCTGTGATGGTAAAAAGCCATGTGAAGCAGCAGGATGTCTTGGCTGTATTTTCATCAAGAGGGAGGCAAATTTGGTGCAGGGATACTTTCAGTTCAGAACTTTGTTTACCATGTTATTAGAAATATCAGAAAGATTTCTGGGAGTTCTGGCAATTAGTATTTTCATTAGGACTCATGTGACATTTAAAATGGTAAAATAGACCCAGCACAGAGTGTAAAAGCTGAGAGAGAATGGTGAAGATGTGAACTTGGCTTGAACACATGCAGGTACAACTGCAGCCTGGGAAAACGATGACTGGCCAGGAGCCTTTGCTACACGTAGGGCAATGCGACACTATTTGTCCGTCCGGACTGACTGGTATCCAGTAAAGGAGAAGAGAGAACCCAGTTAAGAGAACTCAGCTATCTGACTGCTGCTTTTCATAAAAGATCTCTTAGATCTTAGAATATCTTAAATCACTGCCTGCATACGTGGTTGAACGTGGCACTTCAGTTCAAAAGCATTTAGGGAGTGACTGGCACATGCAGACTGATTACCAGCATACACTGCATTTCTGGTAAAGAAAATATATACTATAAACAGACACTCTGGTGTCTGAAATAGACATATGCTATATAAGGCATGTAAAATAACTTTTCAATTCTAGCAAGCACTGTTACGACTTTGACTGGAATTTTGCATCCTGTTTTGGGCACCCTACTTCCCAAACAAGATGTGAACAATTTGAGTGTGGATAAAGGACCAGGAATGGTGAGTAGCCAGCACACTTTTTGGGTGGAAACACCACGGAATGTTTTTCTTTTCTAAGCTGAACTTACTCAAGGACCCTGAGAATCTGTGGATTATTTCAAAGGCAACTAAGAAAGAGATGACTAAGAAAATGCAACATGGTTTGTAGTCTTAAGTCTTAAGATCATAAGGATCTCTGGCAAATGGTAGGGGGTCCACAGAAGGGGAAATACTGAACTGTAAGAGAATCCACTACAGAGCAGGGATGGGGAAGGCAGGCTGGTTATCAGCCTAATTATTCTATTTATGGGAGTTGTATTGTTTAGGGCTATCTCAGCAGGAGCTCACCATGCAATTTTAACGAATCTTCCTCTCCCAAAACTGTAAGCACCTGTAGCCTTCTGCTCCCTAGACATTTATTTTTATAATACTAAGTTCCATTTACAGGGTATAAATACAATCAGTGTGAGTAACATTACCCAACTATTTGATCCATTATTAGTACAGTATCAGAGCAAGACATGAATATTCATCAGCCAGAACAAGAGCCACTAGTGAACATAAGGCAGAACAACATACACTATTCCTCAATTGCACCAGATGAAATAAAACTGTAATATTTTTGAGAGATAGGTAGTACAGCATTTTTAACTTGTTTGCTGCTCGATACAAGAATACTCCTCAGCATATAAATGTAAGGGAAGGGCTGGAGATATCTGATAAATTTTACTACATATTTTTCAGAAGAAAATCAATTAGGCATCTTGTTCACATTTAATCTATTATGGTGAGAAAAACCTTATGATGAAAGAATTTAGGAAAAACGTCTCTAGCACAGAGCTTCACTTTCTGTGCCATAATCCAGACTAGTTACATACCGAATGCTACTTCCTGGTTGTAAACTGTAATTGTTAATTTCTTTTTCAAGTTCTGACAGATTGTGGTGAGAACAGGCACAAGCATGAAATTAATTTCTTTCTCCTTTATGTGCCTGGAAGTGATGCTTTGACTTTATGAATGAACAAGATCATCTCTTGGATTAGTAAAGGTAAGAAGAGTCTACGCGAGGTCTATGTATGTCTTTGCCAGCATAGCGCTGGTGAAAAGTCAGGTGACAGGTAAGCAATAAAACCATGCCATAAAGTAGTACCAATAATAATCTGCATCTACAGTAACATGTCTCTGCTGACAAAGCCTCACAACTGTAAGCCTCTACTCTGAGAAAAGGAAGCAGAAGACTGGAGATTTATGTCAGGGCATTCAAATTTTAGGTTTAGCCTTTCTGTGAATTACAGCTTGGAACTAGAAGATGTGACTACAAAATAAGGATAAACAGATTTGTATAATTCAGAACACTAATCCAATGAGGTTTCTGGCACGTTTTCAAGTACTGTATTATCTGATTTATTTAAATAGTAACATTAGAACTTCTTTTAGGGAAACCGATAACAAAGCTCCAAAATACATGGGAAAAAAAAAAAAACAAAAACTGCAAAACTACTTAACTTGCTGGGACAGAGATTTGGGCTTCGTTGTGTTGGGTGCTTTAAAAATGCTCCTCTAAAAAAAACATCACTCTCTAAATTAAGATAATATATAACTATTAAAAATGGGAGACTATCACAGATGATCCTATATTCCTGTGGCCTGTACAGTTCTGGAGTAGGTACTCACAATTTAATAAACGAGATGAAATACACTGACTTTAAATGCTACTTAAGGAAACTAAAGCAGCAGATGCAAATCACTTACCTGTAATGAATAGACTCTGTTAGTATGCCCTTGCAGCGTGTGCAGACAGGTCTCTGTCTCTGGATCCCACACTTTGACCATAAAATCATATGCACCACTTACAACCCTTCTGCCATCATATTGAACGCACCGAACTGCAGCTACGTGGCCCATCAGAACATGTAAACACTGGCCCGTCTCTATGTCCCAAACTCTCAGTGTAGCGTCTCGAGAACCACTCACCACTCTGGAGGAACAAGAAAACCCCTCCTATACTTAGCATCGGAAATAAAAGTATTAAAACAATTAGATTTGGCTACAGATCAGTTATAAGTTATAATTTGGGACACTAGATAGCATTTGTCCACTAGCTACCAAGACCTGGTTTGGTATGACATTTCATTAGGGTTGCAAATGACTTGAGTGTTTTTCTTCCTTGCTTTACTCACCTCTCCAGGATATATTTGACATAATTAGCAATCAGTATTTAAAAAGCACTTCATTCCTGAACAGCAAAATAATGCCATGAGAAACTGTGGACTATTGTGTCCACCCATGAAAGCTTATGAATATGTTGAGTTCAAGTTAGTGCTTTGAGCATCCAGTTTTAATGACTGAGTTAACTAATTGTAACAATGAAACAAAGAAGATCTTTAGAAGTTATACTTTACTAAAAGAACTGTTATTCTGCTTTATTTTTTTCAGTTTATACTTTTAAGAGCGTTTTCAGGCAAGAACAGAAATGAAAAGGAATTAATATTAAAGGAACAGGTAAAGGAAAACCTCATCGTTCTTCAAAAAAAGAAGAAATACAACCAATGGGCACTCTGTCAACTACTCCATGCCACAGCCAAGTAAGGGAGCTCTGCCAATGTTCCTTGAATCAAGACATGACATACTACTGCAGAAATTATGATGCAATCAGTTAAAATCTTAATAAAATACTGCACCAACAATACTTAAAAAGTCATTCTGCAAAATGAGTAAAAGTTTTTAACCTTTACAAAAAGCTAAGAAGAAACTGTTCACAGTGTGGTAGACTGGATCACAGCATAACAGAATTAGTTTTGAAATAAAGTAAAATGTGACTTTATAAAGTCCATGACTCTTAATTTTCTGTTCTTTAATTAGCACTCTTATGCTCTTGCTTCTATTAATCATCTCCTCCCTTGTGTTGATTTATGTAGTTTAGTTTGGATGCTTTGCCTGTTTTCTATTTCACTCAGTGTTTGATTAGGCACCCAAGTTTAACAAGCATTTTCTGTAAACATGGCATAAATTACAAGCCAAACCGTGGCTGTCACTTTGGGCAAAGACTTACCTTTTCTCATGGAGATGCATGCAACGCACCGTGGAGGTGTGGCCGTACAAGGTGTGTATGCATTCTCCGGTCTCAGCGTTCCAGACTTTCAAAGTTCGGTCTGTAGATCCACTGATGATGATATTGTCCCTCATCTGTGATGACCAGACTCCGCCTGTGTGTCCAACTAGTGTTCTCAAACACTGAAAATAAATGGGTGGCTCAGTTACTGTTTTGATAGAGTTGAAGGGAAACTTAAGAAATGTAATCAAGGAGATAACATTGTCTCTCGTAGCAAAAGCCAGAAGACTCCTGGAGACTTCTCTGTGCTTGAACTAAAAATTCCACCTGTTAGAAAATGCTCATCAAATTTCTCTCTCTCTTGTTGGTACTTTGACTATAAGGAATATTCCCTATAATCTTGCTTTTGATAAAGTAAACTGTCTTTCCAAATTTCTCAATACAGGATGTGTTTTGTGGCCCTAAGTCTTTTTCTCAGTATTTTTCTGAGTCACTGAAGGTTTTCCAGTATGTTTCTGAAGCATATGTGTTAGAACTGGAGAGAGCATTCACTTAGTAGTTCTACCACCAACCTATAAGCCATATACTCCTATTTTATTTTTCTGTTTGTTTTTCCCTGAAACATCACAGTCTATAAGCTGCAGCTACAGCATCAATACTGTAAAACCGTGTTTCAAACCTTTCTCAGACTTTACCATTGCCCAGGAGAGAATCCCCCATTACACACACGCGGTCTGGTCTACCTTCTTTGATCCTAGCTGTATGACATGATTTTTCACCATGTAGAAACAGTGTTTGCTCACACCTACTTGTATAAAACCTCACCCACTCTGGACCAGCGGCTTGCCTCTGTCTCTCAGTCTGTATTCCTGTAAGTAATGACTGTATATGGCTTTCTCATCAAGCAGCAGTAAAGTGCCAATTAGTACAGACAAGAACAGATCCTTGCAAGACCCTTCTAGAAAGATACTCCGTAAAGATTCTGCATTTACATTAACAACATGATCTCTCTAATTACCCACATTCTAACCCATTTAAATATGTGCCATGTTGATTTTCGCATTGCTCTATTTTCTTCCTCTGTGTCGTGGGATACAGTCTTGCAGTGCACACGGCCATCTATTTCAGCGCTATTATTTTTATCAGTCAAACCCATATCTGCAGGAGAAAAGAGGTCAAGACTGTTTGATGATCTCTTTTTCTGTAATCTAATGCTAAGTGGCATTAATTTCCATGGCCTTCCTCTAACTGTTAATTGACTCCTCTTCACGTAGTCCAATATTTTTTATCTGAGATCATGTATCCTAAATACACAGTCTTTAGTTTACTCCATATAAATAATGACATATCTTAGCTTTCTTCTCCTTTTGAAGAAACACAAGTAACTTTAGAAACAAATCAGAAAATACAGGCTATCTAGATCAGCTGTAATAAAGTAAGCCCTAACTTTGGTAGTTGTTGTTTAACAACCTTTCAAGTTTCTGCTGAAATAAAGTGTTCTATCATCACTGCACGTTGTATTTCCATCATGTGACTTTTCTCCAAAAATACTTTTTCTGGATCAGTGACCAATAGTACACTAATTTCTGTTGGTAATATCCTGTTCCTTCTAACAAACATACTTGAAAAATTCCTTGCTTTTCTGCTGTACATAGATTTCCAGTTCTTTAATATCTTTTACCAGTATTCTACAATTCCTGGCTTCTAGCTTAATTCACTGCTAGCAAATCCATCTTCTTCAGTTCATAGCTTCTCTTCACTTTTACAGCTCCAAAACATTTTTTTTTAATTTCAACTGATTTGTTCATATTTTAAGAAATCATCCTTCTAAAGCAGTAAGAACACAGAACCCTTATTTTGGGCTTTACATCTGTCAAGGGGATTATTTAGTCATGTTCATTTGCACAAACCAACCTTCAGGGTTCCTGTTATTAATTCTTCAGTCTCAGTAAGCATAAGGGCTAATACAGCAGTCTTCTGTCTTTCACATACAATACTTAGCTCTCTTTAAGGATGGAGGTAAATAGTCACACTAGGATTTGTAATTACTGTCAAAAAAATTACTGAACGTGAATTGATAAGTCATGCTAGTATGATCAACTTTATATATTTAAAAGAACATTTCGCTTTTGAGAGGGTGATATATAGAAAGCAAGTCTTTTTCACCTGAGCTTAGCCTGCCCTTTTCAATTAAAAAATGAAAAATTTAATATGGGTTCCTTCATTAAACAGCTTGTTGTAGGGAAGTCAGTAGAGGCAGGGTGAAGCTGCCCATTGCTTTTAATTTTATTCTTCCCCACAGTAGTATTTACAATCCTATTGAGGAATTTCTAGGCATGCAAAGACAAATGCTTTACACATTCAGCTTAAATGTTGTAAGTGGATACCTTTTACATCTTAAACATGTTATCCTCAAAAGCTGTCCTGGTGTTCAAATAACTGTATCATTAAAACAAAACAAAGGATACATGACACCAGTTTAGAAGGAAAAACTACTATTTCCCTGAGGTCATTTCTGTATCTATATAGAGCATGGACAGTCACCTTAAAGCAAAAGCTGTGTGCTGAGTAGCTGTGATGTTCTAACATGAGTGAAATGTTCAGTACTGTCTTTTTGATTGCACATATTGTTTTGCTTCTCTAAGCCAAAATTAAATTATTGAAGCTTATTAAATTCCTGCCTGAGCTGGATCTAATTTAATAGGAAATATTTAAACCTAAAGCAAGTTACATTTTTTTTTCTGGCTCAGCAATATAGTAGCTTAGAACGAAAAACAAACTGTATTTGAAAACAGAGCCAGTAAAATCAACACACCATTTCAATAACTTAGAAACAACAGAAAGAATGATAGAAGACAAGTAAGATCTAGAGGGGTAAAAGCAGGCTAAATTAAGCTTTAAGGGAGATAAAGCAACATATCTGTCCAAAATCTTTAGAATCCATGTCACAAATGACTCCACAAGAATAGAACAATTGCCAAGAGAACAAGGATATATGCCAACAGTAACATGAGCAGCATTGTAATTTCACATCAAGGTGACTTTTTTGAACTAGATTAGATTCTGTGTAGGAAAAGATGACTAAGTGTTTACCAGTATTTCTTCTGAATCTTGCGCCAGACAAACTAAAGACCACACTGGGCATGGTCTCATAAAACCGTGGTAGCTGGTAAACTATGGCTCTTACTAGCTCTTTTCCTAAGCAATTCAGCAACATACTCAACTTACCTTGCCGGTAACTGCTGACCACACTTTTAATGTGTTGTCATCAGAGCCACTCACTATTCGGTTACCGCAGAACTGAAGGCATGTGATGACGTGATCATCATGACCTTTGAGCACCTGACAATAAAGAACATGAAAATGTACACTCACGATTTAACCCAGGAGATCAGAGTTAGCAGGGGAAACAAAGTGCTATTCTGATTCATAAATTATAAAATGGTAGAGTAACTTCAAAAATAATATGGCTCCTTAATCCTGTGTGTCAAGTCTAATTTACTGCCAGCTGAGACCAAAGAAGGTATTTTCCTTCCTCCATGGAGTACTATTGCATTGCTTGTCAAGCATACCACAGTTACTTTAAACCTCCTACAAGTACCAGGATAAATCAATAATAAAAGTAGGATAAATTAGTAGCTGGACATTGCTTAATTCCTCTGCAGTTACTCCATTGCATATTCATAATCATTATTTTTTATTTTTTTTTTCCCCTCAGACTTTTATATTTTAAGAGTCGTTTCAATCTTGAACAAAAAGCAGGGCATTGTATTATTTGCTGCATATTTGTATTTCTATGGTCAAGGCTGACCATGTCTATTTTCCCCTTATCATTCTAATCTGTTAAATGCCAGGCAGCACCACAGTCAGAAACTATAAACAGTAAATTAAATTAAATACAAGAAAAAGCGAGCATTTAAAGTGCTGGAAATGTAGATTGGAATGTAACTCCACAGATGTAGGATTTTTGATACTTGATTTGGGAAAAACTCCCATGTATTTTACTGCAATACAGTAAAAGAATAGTTACCAGAACACACAGAATGAGGAATGCTTTTATTCAAGATATCTGAGCACTCTTCGAGATGTTCATCAAAATGAAATGGGCATTTGGCTAATGCCTGAGGCTGTAATTTTAATAATAATTCCAAGATAACTTGATGTGGCGTATCAAGGCAAGAAATACAGAGCCATTGCCAGAGATGTACATAAGTCACGGCCAAATAAACAGCAGGATATATCCATAGGGTTTTCACAGGAATTTTTTTGTTCTTACTGTTTCGTTGTACAGGAATCAAGAAAATGGGGAAATTGTCTAAAAGGATATATGGTTTTTCTTCATGTTTTTGACTGCTAGTTCAACATGGGTTTGATTAGACAGTTGCTAATTTATTTTTAAAAATGTTGTAGGTATTGCTTCATATCTTTGTATTGGAAAAGACTTAATGAGACTATAAAATCAATATTGCTAAGTATGTTATTATTTTAAAAAACAAAATCTTAATATGGAACACAGTTACTGCCTTGTGTTGCTCAATTTATAAGAATATCTATTAAACTAAGCATGAAATGGTCATAGAATGGTTGTGGAATGTTTTTGTGTAGGTACATGGCCCAGCTCTACAAATATGCATGTTTGTATGTTTAATTTTAAACAAAAGTATTCCCAATCACGACTCTGAGATTATCTCCCTCACAAAGACTGGCACAGGCATTTACCGAATTCTGCAGTTTTTTTTAAACCAGCAGTGCACCGATTTCGTTATATGAAGCATCCCATTTTGATTTCCTAACATGGTGCTCAGAAATTAATGTAAAAACATGGTAAGCTAAAATACAAATTATTTCCTTTTTGTAAAATACACTGCTTTTTGTGCATGGCTAGTCTGGCTTGTCTGAAGAAAAAAAAAATAACTGGAGCTGACCTTGCTTTGTTCATGGCAGCATGTCCACAGCTCAGAAACTTACCTTAGGCGATTTAAGTTCTCCTCGCCGCCAGTTGGTATCAATTCTGTGTTGTCTAATATACGCGCTTTTCCATGGACTATGTATAAAGCCTGGTTTTATTACTTTCCTCCTTTTGATATGTAATGGTTCATCAATCCCTAAAATGGATTAAAATAAAAAATTAAAAAACAGAAGGGGAGGGGGGGAAGAGGGAGTGATGAGTCCAACCGCAATAAAACAACTTCTCTCCCTCCCAAACCTTACAGTGAACTCTGAAATTAAATACTGCATCGACATAACCACCTCCTGCCAGAGGGTTCTGCTCATCTTCTCCATGCCAGTATTTGCATTTTGTCAGTGACACCACCCTGCTCCTGATACTACATCTTTCCTGGTCTTCCAAGCACAATCATTACGGTAATCATGTGGCTGAAAATGCTCTTGTTCATTACTCCTTCCTAGCAATCTACTGCCTTGTTTTTGGATCCCTTTTTCTTTACATTGAGGAAATGTAGTAGAATATTGCCTTTTTCAAATAAGTATCAGCCAGCAAACTCCACAACCGCTCATACGCTCATTTCAAAGCCATTCAAAAAGCAATTCTTTCTTTGTGTGCACCTCCTCTCTGGTCATGCATCTTTGTTACCTTTAAGTTCACTGTGATTCTTGATATTAGTGCTCTCCTAATTTATTTTATTTTCTTTCAAAAAGCTACGCCCTTGCCTGGCTTCAATTTATGTACAGTTGTGCCCTGGCTGAATTGGTACTTAGGAGGTAGTGCTTTGTTTCATCCTTGCTACTATAGGTTGTTTTTTTTTGTTTTGTTTTGTTTTTCCAATTCTCTTTCTCACCCATCCATCTTTTCTACACAGCTTCTCTCTCCACTGCATCTCATTACTAGCCTGAGTCTTGTCTGTTGCCACTACGTGGATTTCATCCTGCTTTTAGACCCTTTTCTAGTGTTTCTATCTGCAAGTCTTGAATTAACTGTGCCTTCATATTACTGAGCTCCTCACTAAGTCTGAACAGGCTAAAATACTGTTTTGTCAGTACTCTCATGCCTAGCCATATTCTTACTTATTTGTACATATTTTTACTTATTATTTATTTTTTACTTCTCAGGCTCACAGATGCAGACTCATGCCTCTCAACATTTTCCTTTTTTCTCATTCTGTCCTCTTAATGCATTTTTCACTGAAATTGGTAAGAGGAGAATCTTAAGATTTACGAGGTTAGACACCTGATTTCCATTGCAGAAGAACAACTCATTAATTTAGGGAGCCTTTAAAAATACCCAGCTACATTCATTCTGTCATCATTTTTAAAGCCCTTGCATAGACCTCTCACGAGTTCTTCTCTCAGGACTCTGAGGCAGACTGGATGGTACCTGTGTTTGCCCATGGCCAGTAAGGACACTGCTCTGAGGTCAAAGGCATGTGCTCTGCCTCCAGAAACTGACTCCTTGTTCATGTATTTCTGTTTAGAAATAAAAGTTTACCATTTTTTTTGTTGTTGTTTTCAAATAGGAGGTTGTTTCCCTGGAAGCTTTTTATTGTCCGTTCATATTGCTGCTGAACCACCATATCTTCTTGAGTTGGCATGAGCTGTCCAATCTGCATGGCTTATGGAACTGTGTCCCCTTCTCTGAGCAACCAAGTTACCATCTTCCTTCCCTACCCTATGAAATTTCTCTGTTAATTTTCCTACAACTGACATGAAATTACAGTGCCCATTCAACCTCAACCTCTGCAGTTCTTCCTGCATATTATTTACAAACTGCAAGACTGTGCACCTATTGTTTTTCCATCTCAGCTCGTATTTGCTTTGGTTCTACTTTGAATAAAACCAGTCCTGACAACGTGAAAATAACAGTATTTTAAAAACATACCCCTAGTATACACCCTTATGAATAGGATGTTCAAACTTAAGTCTAGTTTCATTGCTAGTAGTCCACAGGTTATTTCTGCTTCCTACTTCCAACACAGATATGCACCACGTAGCTCAAAGCGGTAAATTTAAAGTCACCCGAATTTCCTTTGTAAAACTTTAAGCTTATTATGTAAATGAACTGCACTTTTTATGGCAGCAACACCGTTACATTCATCTTTTTGCTCAGCCTTACCCTCCTCTTTGCATTTCTCTCTCCAGAGAAGATTATCTTCAGCCAGAATCCTCCAGTAACGGCATGTCTGGGCTGCCTGCAGAAGGTCCCTGGGTTCCAGGAATGACAGCACATACAGTGCCAGCTGTGACAAAAAGGGAGTATATTTTCTGAATTGCTTTTGAAAGGAAAAGGGAAGTAACTCAAAGTATTATCACACAACAGAGGCTGAAATACGGAAAATTGAAACAATAAATTATTAAATGTTCTCAGAAACTTAACAGAGCTACAGTTTGTTCCAGTGGGCACATGAAAAGTATAGCAATCATCTTAGATAACTAAATCCATACAGATCACATCAAAAATGTATATTATTTGGAAGAGAATAGATGTCAGCTGAAATCACTGGCTATTATGCTTTTTTTAAATGTCATCCATATTACCACGAACCATTACCAGCTGTACCAAAATAATCATGTCTCCAATATTTTATCTAATAAATGTACCAGAAGTTTTTAACCAGAAAACACAACGCTGCGTGACCAAATGAGGAATGCTGTGATGAATAACATCATGCAGGAAGCTCGAATACAGAAAACATAAATGCTATTTGTACTCAAGTTCAAAAGTACTCTGCAGCTGCAGAAGCCATACATATTGCTCAATTTCTGATTAGAATGCAAACATACAGTGATGTTACAGGGAGTTTTATGGACCTGGATGCAGAGGGCCTGAAATACATAACTTTGCTATTGCACATAGTATATGTTACCAAAAAAAAAAACCTGTGGGAAATCCCAGTAAGCAGCATAAGACAAACCGAACTTGAACTTTTCTGTGTGACAACATTAAATGTTACTGGGAGCATTCAGACCCCAGCTGACTGAGCTAAGCCATATAATGACCATTATAAAAGCCCCAAATCTCCAGAAATACCTTCAGATGTGTTGGAGTCTTAAACAGGGACTGAGGCATCTAAAACACAATCCAAAATACAGGGACTGAGATCCTTAAGGGTATCATGGATGACTACAGCTTTTCTACTGAACAGCAACAATGTATTTCCCCAGTCATTGAGAATAAAAACATAAGAGGCAGCAAAGTGGCTGCCATGGCTAAAAACTCAAGAGAAAACACTGCTGATAAAAAGTGATGCACAACTACTTACATTTAGAAATTGTGGGGTCTTTGTCAGTACTAGGATGCAAAAGTTATCAGGGAAATCATATCATCCACGTTAACTGCTGCTTGACATATCTTTTTGTGCTTACAATTTTTGTATTTAATTCTTAACTGGAGTTGTGTTGTGTATAAATAGAATCTGCCCTTTAAAGAAGCATAGACTGAAATTCAGTAAGGAAGTCATAAGCATAGGCCATTGACCTCAGAAGATTTTTTGACCTTATTACGTGCGAAACGTTTGCTTTTAGTAATGTAGCCCCATCAGTGACTGAGCAGGAAATAAAAATTCAATATGCCAGGACTGTTTGCATTTTGATTGCACTTACACGCCTTGTTTGCAAGTCATCACCTGCAGCCCACAGCGAGCATGCAGGACTCCACATTTGCAGAATCTGCTCCCTAACACATTATTATGCATTATTGTGCATTATTAATGCACATTAGTTCCCATATGCATCCCAGGCCATACAGCTGCAGAACAGTCATTCTGTCCCTACTCAATTATGGAGTCAGAATTTAGGCTTTGCTGAAAGGCTCTCTGATACAAGAGCAGCAACTGTACCCGTCCTTTTAGACTTTCTGACTTAATTCCTGATATGTAAAAATATTTAAGAAACTGTTTCCTAACAGACTCAGATAGATGGTCTCACACACAGCAAGACTCAAAGCATGGAACAGAGCCTTTCCATTTTTGCTGGATGTTCCTTAACCGACAGAAGAGTTTGTTTAAATATCACTTGTCCTATCTATACAGGTATGAATGTTTGCTAAAGTAGCGTTAATTAAAACCTGTGAGCTGACTGATTTTTAAAACAGGTTACATATGGGTGACATTTATTTTAGACTATAGTTGGCTAAGTAGTCATCAAGGGTCAACACAACTCACAGTCGACTTTAGGATGAGCAGCACACAAAAGATGAAGGCCCTCTGTCACTGTTCATGGGCCTAGTTGTAAGAAGGCTTCAGGTAGCAAAGATTGACCTTTGACTCAGCTGTACCTAGGCCTACTCCCCTTTGCAGTGTTAATTATACCCAATGATAAGCTGCCTCTCACTTTCTCTTCCACTCATACCATGGCACCAACAAGATTTTGGCAGATTTCAACAACACTCCTCTAATCTGTTGATTTCCAGACCTGGTTTTCACAAACAAGTAATTTCAATAATTATTTCTAATTGCTCCGTAAGAAAACAAGTATTATTTCAGATTAATTGTTTGACTGCAGGTTTCCTCAGGAGGAAAGCAAACATTTTCTTGGTTATTCAGGTATTAAGTTACTGTCTCTCTATTACTGAAAGCATTTTGGAAGAAGCGGCCTCCTGCTCGAATGTGCTTCCTGTCCTGGTTAGGTAATAAAATCCCCGCATTGCATACCACAACACGACGTGGGAGATACCTCGAGATGTTAATGCAGAGTGACAACTCAAGAGAGCGCGCGTTCACAGGATGCTGGCTTTGGTAGGGAAGCCGGCTTACAGAATTACTGACCCTACCAAATTATTCTTGCTTCCCCCCACTTAGTCATCACCCCCTGCTGAAACCAGCGTGAGTGGCAGGGGACAGAAGAGATCTGGGTTAATGATCTTCAAAATGGAGAAGAGATGGAGTTAGCTTGATTTGTTTTGTTTTGTTAACTCAGTTAATTTTGGTGACAGTGACTGGGGGCTAGGAAGCAAAAATGATTTAAGCCAGCTTCCATGGCCAAGCCAGCCTTTCATGAAACTAAGCACTTGACAATTCTGGTTTCAAAAGGCAAGAACAACCACTAAAAATAAATAAAATTAAACACATGTATCTTACGGTGGAGTTAAGGAACAAATAAGAGATAAGAAATATTTTACAGCTAAATAGCAAACCCTTATTGTGAAGAAATTGCTAAAACTGAATAACAACGTGATCATTAGTTACAATGCAACTGCATCACTGGTTGTACTTGAGTTAGTTTTGGCACTAAGTCAGGCAAAGAAAGCTAACTCAGCTGTGAGTTACTGTTATCGATTATTAAGATTTTTGATTTAATAGGAAGTGCAGAAGTGACAAAATATCTTCTGTTTCCCCAAAATCTAGATAGAGTCTTTCTTCCTCTGCCTCTGAACTAAGGCTGCCTTGGGCAGCTTCTTTATGAACGTGGCAACAGCCCAGAGGTCTTCCAGACCCTTCTCCTCCCCCAGCATCCCCTACATAACATGAAGGCTACCACACAGAGCGCTTCTGTAAATACTTACGTCATGTGTACTAAGCCAACATTCACTGCATAAACTGCTTCCGAGCCTTACAAATGCTAACCAGCAAAACCCAAGGGAAGGTTGTGACATTTCCTAATCCACAAAGATATGATAGTAGATAAACGGGAAGAAGGGTCATGTACATCTCAGTATTTCAAAAATAGAACATACACCAGAAAGAATGTTGAGAAATGGAGATGCAGAACAGCCTCCACAGTAAGTAAGGGCATATTAAACATAGCAACCAAATCCCAGCACCAGAGTATCTACTAAGAACTTGCTTTTAAATGTGTTGGTAAATGAAGACTTCCAAATACCAGCCCTCATGGTAAAGTTTCACGTGGCAAACCCAACAGGTAACTCTGGCAAAAAAAAAAAAAAAAAGCACTGCCTCCTCACTCCAGACAACAAAACAAGTTCCCATTTGCTAAAATCAGTTGGGGTGAGAAATATCATTTCTAAGTGAAATGAAATGCATTCATTTAACGATTGTAGCAAACTGGGTTTATAATCCTTCATGTCTAATCCCATGTTCTAGTTGTGAGGACATCAGGAATTACTCTTCTGTGGATGACATTTACTTACACATGCTGCAAAGCACACACTCAAATCTAAGTCTTAGCTTCTCCTTAACCTGATACAATATGATCAGATTTGCCGTAAAGGATTTACTGCAGGATATCTAGTTAATTAGGGCTTGCCTTTATCCTTAGCAAGAAGGGCTTTTCTGGGTTTACTTTGGTTGTTTTTTTCAGTACAAACTTTAGGGTTTAGTTTGTTTAAAATAAATTCAAAACTAATATTCACCAAAAAAATATTACTTAAAGCATTAAACAACAGTGCTTATCCTTACAGAATAACGTGCAGAGAGGCCTTACACCTGGAGAAAATGTGCGTGTGCATTCTATATAAAAGAACTAGTTCTCAAAACAAAAATACAGCCACCAGCCCAATTAAGATACAGAGATATTTGTAAAGCTATGGGGACTTTGTTTAACAGAGCCATCCATATTTCCAGGTATCTAAATGCCTATCAAAACATAAAGGTATGTTAACGTGAAACGACAGTTACTATGGTATGGCAGTGTATCAACTTACGGACCTTTTTAACATCAGTTTACTTCATTATGTTGGCAAAAATGAACGCCACAATTAGCATGGAAGTATTTAAAAGGTAGCAGATGATGCACTGCCCAGTACTGTATTACCCTGTATTTCTCACCTCTTTTGGGAGCAAGGAAATGAAGTCTCTTTGAAACTGGGGCTCTATCACTTGCATCATGTGTTTTACTTGTGTTGGTTCACAACTGTCAATAAGTTCATCTAAAGCAAGTAATTTCTCTGGTCCACTCCAGCTCTGCAAGAAAATAAATAATAAAAAAAAAGAAACATTAAGCGTAGTTTATATTAGTAAGTGCCATTGCTTTTTCAAAAAAAAAAAAGACAAGTTAAGTTTCTTTGCTGACCTATATACAAGCATATAAAAAGCCAGCAAGATAAATGCTCATGTAAATTACACAAAAATGAGAAGTTAATCAACACAAAATATTCCAAATTACTACATTGATTCTTAAGCTAAGAAAGAATTTGTTATACACACACATACAGATTAGCAATTAAATAGATAATAATATTTAATAATAATAATTAAAATAATTAAGCTTCTTTTGAAGTTGATGAAATCTATGCACATATTACTGACAATGAAGGGGTTGCAACAGAACGCGCGCGCTCTCTTTCTCCGTTTTACGTTCAAGTGAGATGACAACTTTTAACCTTAGTGTTTCATCTGATAGACCAAAAGTTTTCAGTGGAATGAGAGGAAAGGAAAGAAAAGAAACTTTTTCTAGAAATACGTTGGCTTACTGCCTGCTTACTACTGTGGTGTGTCCCTAAGCGACAATGATGTATTTCAGGATCCTGGCTATAAACCTACGTGTGTTTGTAGGTATCAATTTATACTTGAATAAACAGGGAATTTTGACGGGAAATTTTCTTACTTCACATTTTTACTAATGGGCATCATAAAATTTGAAGATTTTAATAAGGCACTCGTCTGAGAGCATAGCAGATTAGTAGCATCATTTGTAGAAAAAAATTAGAAACTGAGTACACTGCACATCTGAAAAGCATGTCTTAAACTCATCTGTGCTCATCAAAGAGTTTAGATTTGTTACATGAAAACAATTTAAAGAAAAAATAATTTCTACTGGAAAAAAAAAACACAACAGCCATTGCTAACTGATTTAGCAACAGAATTAGAGCATGAATAAAGCCTTAGAGAGGAGAGAAAATGAGACATCACAGTTTTTGAGAGCAAATTCACATCCACATTCTTCAATGTCTTCCAGAGTGACATTTACAAGTAAATTAGCACATACAAATTATATTACAGTTATGGTGAGAGGCTAAGAGAAATTAAATTTTAAAAAAAGGCAAGATATCTTAGAATTAAGATCTCTGTACTAATCTGCCATGTATCTAAGGACCTTTACTGCTTATGCTGTACATTCCTGTTCTCTGGATGTGAGCCTGACCATTAACTCAGGTCTCTGCAACACTACAACATGGGCAATTCTGTCAAGTTTCTGTACAACAACAAGGCAAGGGAAGGAGAAGGGGGGATTTCTGAAGGAAAAGCAGATAAATATCCTGCTCTACTTGCTGTGAAAAAATCATCATGTTGCGTCATTTTTCCGTGATTAAGGTTTCAAAGCATTGGGAATGCCAAGAGAAGTACCATTTGCCCAAAGGCCGGCCCACCTGGCTTTCAGGTGCCCCTGTGCTCGCAGAGGGCTGCCTTAGCTCCGGAGGGAGCACATGCCAGGAGCTACCACCAAGCACTCAGTGCAGTGGCCCAGCCACCCATCTGCACGCTCCTGCTCCACAGCAGGCACACAGGAGGGCCTGACATCTGCCGTGACGGAGGGGCCGAGGGGAAGGGGCTGAGGAAGGGAGCTCCTGTGAGCTGAGCCTCTGCACACACTGCTGGTGACTGGGAACACGGCCTAAGCTGCCAGGAAAGCATTCCCCATCCCCACGCGTGTATTATATCGTCACCGCGAGAGATCCGGGTTTCTGTACCTCAGGTGTTAGTAGATCTCAGGTCGCCAACACCTCACAGTGTTAAAAAGAAACAAATCTCTCAGCGTAAATTGCAGCAGTATTGTTACAAATAGCTTTCATTATCAATTTCCTTCGATGGAAACATCCGCATCCCAGAACAGTTCTCCATCTATCAGGCACTGAAGAACTGTTTCTCTCTCCGCCTTTCCAATTGTTTGTTCCACTTACCCCAAGCTTTGCTGGTGCTAGGTACAAGTGGTTGGAATCTTTCATCTTAGCTGTCAGCTGCATTTGAATTTAGGAGAATTAAAAAAGGAAAACTAATACCTGTGCTACTTCCTCACGCTCTAAGTTTCCAAGGTCAGCCTACTCTTAATCTATAAGCAGCTACATTAAATTAAAACAAATCAACCCGAATAGCATTGTGCATTGTTGTGGCAAACACTGATGGCAGTTGTGAACACATTATTAATTAATAATTTCACTGTGCACCGTCTGTACCTCTCTTGCATTTCTATTTTTAAAATGCAATTCGGAGCTGCACAGAGAACGGAGATGATACAAGAATTGCAAAGAGATGCTACTGAATAAAAGTAGCGCCCCTTTCACCTGTCCAGCCATTGTTACGGGATGGCTACGGACAGGTACCTAAGGCTCTTTCTAAGCCATCAGCTGCTAACACAGGTTTTTTTCTCTAGGACGTTGTCCCCTCAGTCTCTCATTTAAACAAACAGACCCCCCAGCTACAGGCAGGAAGGGTCTGTGAGGGAAGCGCTTGGCAGCAACAATTCTGATGAAGTGAGTAATCTTGCCAGATGAACACTACCGTTCCTGTTAATGAAGGCAAGACTAGGAAATTAGTGTTTCTGGACCCCAAAGCTTAATCTGTTTGCACAAAATTGCATTGAGCAGAAGAAGTAAGTTTGTGGCTTTGATGAGAAACGACAGCGAACAAATATCAAAGAGAGGAAAAAAAAAAAAAGTAAACGGGTGCCAGACAGTTTGCAAAGTTTCAAACGTTTTAGATGACCGGAGAGGCCTGAGACACTTGGTGTAGTGTCCAGAAAACCTTGGGACTTCTACCAGGTGATCCCCTTTCAAACTGAAGATTCTTGTAAAGAACATACTTCGTCTGTAAAATGCATGTGTTTATTTTCCTTGTCTTCAAAACTTAAGCTTAATGTAAAACTAAACCAAAGCTTTTGTTTTGTGGGGGGGTTCCCCTAGGAAAGGCAGCTCCATGGTTCCTTCACACAGCCCTGGGGAGCCTGACAGGGACTGCTGCTGCTGAGCTCCTTCAGTGATCTGAAATCCTAAGACAAAGTGTCTCCCTTGTCCCTACCCAGTGCCCCAGGGAGGTCTTGCTTTGCCTTTCGTCTGGCTGATGCCATCTCATCATCCAGGATGCTGCTACTGCAACCGTGGCACTGCCTACCTGAAAAATATCCCTTCCTTTTCCCCTTTGCTGTTATGCGTGAACCTCTTTCCTTGCTTTTTCAGGCAAGCCAAACAGCTTTCTATCAACATAAACATCTCCGCTGCTTCTACGATTTCTACCTCATCGCTCCCGCCTGACTTGCCTCCTCTCCCTTCATCATCTCCTTCTGTTTCTGTGCCTCTACTCTACCATGAGCTACGCTTTTCTGTCACGCAGCCCCAACCTGTTAACTCCAGTTTGCACAACTCCAGTTTGTAGCTATTAGATCCTTTTTCTGTTCCAGGCATCTTAAGGACAGCTATTTTGAACACGTTATGCCGTGGTACAGTTTTAGGGTGCCGTTCTCTGTCGCTGCATTCTGCTAACGGAGGCGTGCTGTTTCCCAGAGAGACCTGCAGAGGGGCTGTCGGGGGTCCTGCTGCTGCCCAGCCCCTGGGTTAGTTACCGAGCACCTTGCCATCTCAAAGGTTAGCCTGGTCTGGATAGACGTAGCACGTAAGCAAAATCCCCTGCAGGAAAGAGCATCTGGAGCAGCGAGCAGCTGGTCACAACGGAGGGGCTCAGAGCAGTGGGTGCTGCAGCCCCCAGCAAGGAGGACTGCAGCTGAACCAGGCTGCGCATCCCCACCAGACGTGACCTGAGCTTGCCCAGAGGAGCATCGGCTGGTGCAGCCCCTTACGTCCCTGCTGTGGGCCAGAGATTGGCTTCACCTAGAGTTTCTTCTGAAAGGAGGCTAGTTTGTATGTGCCAACACTGCTCTGCAACCCAAGCCAAGGGGAAACGAGCAGGGAAAATTGGGGGATTTGCTTTGAATCTCCACTACTGCTCTGAACCAAGGTGGCAATGGCAAAACGGCCAAAAGCAGCATGTTGCTGCACCGTGGATCCTTCCCATTGTGGCTGCAAGGGCTGTGCATCACCACCGAAACCTTGAACTTACACTATGAAGTAGAAGATGCTGTAATGCTGCTTATGATACAATCTTTACTGCCAGCTGCATGTAAGAGGTGGACCACCCACTCTCGTACATGTGTGCATTCACAAGCGTCTTTGGAAGAGTATGACATGAAGAATGGTAAGTGATTTGAGTTATGGCAACCTAGGCAACTCTTTATGTGAAAGAAAGAAACAGTATTCTAGCCAGCCAGAAATGGGAGAAGGACTTTGGACACTATCTAAACCACTGAGAAAACAATGTTTCCAAGCTGCGGTAAAATAATAGCGTTCACTAGTTACTCAAAGTGAGTGCTGTCCTTACTCCCTACGGAACAACTTTTCAGCCTCACTATGTGCCCTCCAACATACTTCAAGGAAATTCCAAATTTTTTTGATCACGTTACTTAAATAAAACCCAGCAGTGTAAGCACATGAAGTAGGAAGAATGAAGAGAGAAAAATAGAATGTAATATTTACAGCAGTACTGTCTCTGACTGAGTTTAGCATGCAGCTGATTTTTTTCCTTATGGCAAGCAATTTGGTGACTTAAAAATATTTATTGTTCCAAATAAAATAAAAATAGTTTCTTATAAAAGAAAAAATCTTGTAAAGATACACTTGGGCACTGAGTTTTAAAAATCTTATAGTGGACTTTAAAAAGACCTGGAACCGAGAGCCACTGCGAAACAGGAAAAATAAATAGGCCTTTAAGAAATTAAATGACTTGAACCTATCAAAATGCTTTTCTATTTTTGTTTCCAGACTAACATTTCATTGAAATCAATATACATCTTCATTTTTAAAGGGAAAGTGCAAACACACTTCCAGCTGTTTCTCCTTTCTGCACTAGTTTTTGTCATTTTCACAATAAAAAGCCTAGATCAGCTACAAAATGTAACAGCAGCAATAACATACAAAAATAAGTTTAAACGAAAAACAAGAAAACAAAACTCAGACACACCTTCTGTTTTCTTAGTATTTCAGTGGTCTTGCATTTAAACTTGGGAAAAAAAGAAACAAAAAACAAAGGAGAGTGACTGAAGGCCAATGTACAGGTGAGGAACCTCAAAATAACCAAGTACCACTTGTTACTGCTGGCTTCTATGCCAAAGGACAGTGCTACTTTCAAACAGGACATATGTCCAGCTAATGTGCCCCTGGTAATTTAGCTTTAAAATTAATTGGAGATATATTTTCACATAAAATAAGATAGTGCTATTAAACAGGCTTAGGAGGCATGAAGTACATAAAGAAGAAAGGCCTCCCATTTCTGTTTCTGCACGGGAAAATCTTTGTATTGCAAGAATGATGTTACATGTGCCAGTTAATTCTGCCCTCTGGGCAGAGTGAGCTCCCCTTACTTTAAGATTGTGCTCTCAAAGTTTAAGTAATTAAGCCTTGCCCCCTTCATAAAATCCATGTGGAAAATAAAAATGCAGAAAATGAGGTGCTTGGCATTAGCCAAGGAGGTGCAACATTGAAATGCAGCTACGTGGCTCTGAAAGCTTTGGGTTCCAAAATAAGGGACCCCCTTTTGAGAATACAATAGAAACTACCAGTGAGGGTGGTAATCACTGAGTGCTGCTAGCTGGTCTCTAGACATGAAAAAGAGGCCTCTCTCTCTCAAGAGTCCAGATCAGAATCCAGGAATTATTGCTGCGGCTGAGTCTTTTCAAAACCTGAAAGTATCTAATTATGCAGTTAATGGAGAACATAGTTTCTCCATTAACTAAACCAGTACTTGTGACCCTAAAATAATAACAACCTAACTATAGGCAAAGTTTCCATGGGCTTGTGGACTTCTTTTCCCAATCCTGACCAAACAGCAAACAGCATTGTTTTTTTTTTTTTACTGTCAAGCGTGTTTGCGTCATGCTCTCAAACACTTCAGCCCTTCATAATTTTTTTGAATATGTAACTATTGGTAACTAGTGATCTTCCATCAGAAAATACACATTATGCACTGCACAAAAAACAGCTTTTGTCAGTACAAAGGCTTTAACATTAACAAAACGTAAAAATACAACATCGCATTATATTAAGTACGAAATGTACAAAGTACCATTCAAGTCTGATTCCTAACGGTTAAAAGGACATATTTCTATGAACCCTCTTAAAAAAAGACACACGGTACCAATTGCATGTGAGCATTTTTAAGAAACTGGATGATATGTACAAAAATATGTTAATTCCAGACTTCCGCTGTTTTAAGCAGATTATAAATATGTAAAAATAAAGAGGGAATGGAGTTCTACGTTATTATTTTAATGTTCAGAACTGACAGTGATTGAGATCAATGGTACTATGTGGCAGTGTGAATCAAGCCAAAAGCACGCTCCTGCCTGCAAAATTGTATGCCCGCTACTATATCTACAATATTGCTGCTCTATCTTTGAAAATGTCTGTTATCATAATTGAAACCATGCCTCTATTAGTTACTTATGCCTTCTGAAAACATTTTTAGAAGCAACAGTTTATTAATCAAGGGTTGAAGACATAATATTTCCATTTTTCAAATCAATGAATGGGACCCATCCCTACTTAAAAACAGGCAGCGAAGCCGTACAGCCAAGAGCTCTCTGGGATACAGTTTGTGCCACGGGAACACAGGCCTGCCCCAAAGCGTGTTTGTACTAACACACGCAAAATTGGCTTAGCTGCCACCAAATTGGTGTCACGCAGGCTTTGGTTTCTACCTGTGGAACTGTGTACCCCTGTGCCTCACACCATTGGGTATTTTAGTTTATTTTTTTTTTTTTGTCAAATAAAGTTTTAGACATCATTGAGGGCTGTTGGAAAGATACAGCAAGCCTCTTCTCCCTCTCCTTTCAATGTTACATGCGTGTGCCAGCTGACATTGTGTTCAGTACTTAAACATCAGTAAAAATACACATTGAGTTTCCATTTAACCTATTTTTACTAAACATTCCTCTGTCTTCTATTCTTAGAAGACACCAGACTTATGGTAAATTTAGTGCTATACCTACGCTGAAGCAAACCACGCACTCACACTTGCTAGTCTCCAAGAGAAAATGTCTCCTGTTAGCTTGAGGCCATGGAGGCAGCCGTTACATGTTGGACAGAATTTGCAGAAAATGTGAAAGCATCAAACAGTACGGGCTATTTTATTAAGAAACCAGAGAAAGTAGTATTTTTTGTGAGTTTCTACAGCAACTAGCTAAAATGGGCAACTGCATTTCCTTGAAGTTGCTACCCATTTGTTTTTTCAACAGTACACAAAATCAATGACCGAGACATTCCGGGATATACAGCGAGAACTGCCTTTACTGCAGCAGCCGTTGCTTAAATCACAGAGGTAAGCTGCTCCAGATGTCTTTTTCTCTAAGCACTGGTTACCTGAAACATTTTCAGCCATTCCTGAAGGCCTGTGGGTGGCTGCACAGATGTAATGCGGCGCCGCTGCTGTCCCTGGCCGTTGGCTGCCCTCAGGTCCCCAAAAGTAGTAGGTGTGGCAGAGCATGGCACCAGCCCCGTGGTACTAGAACACAAAGAAAGAGTGAAAGCTGCATGTAAAACATGGAGGAACATTTACAACCTAGGGCAGCAGGAAGAAACCTAGTGCAGAATTTGCAGCTATTACTTGAAGTCTGAAGCTTCCTGCAAAGGCAACAACATGGGAACGTCCCGTTGGCCGCTCACGGCGCCAGCTCCCTCATGCTCACAAATTCACCTGTTGCTACCACTGCAGTACTGATCTTCCAGCTAGGGGGAAACTCCTCCAAGGCCGAAAAACTACTGCTCCATCAACTGGCCGGCAGGTTATCTATAAAGGTGCGTGTTCTTATATCCCTTTCCTTGACAGAGTATGTCCTTTTCTGCTGGGCTGCAACTGTGCCTTCCAACCGGTGGTGCCGGGAGCCCGAGCTCAGTCTCACCTGTATGTGACGTGCTATTGCTGCTTCATACACAAACGGAGAGGTAGCTATTCTTAGCTCTTAATATACTTTTGTTGACAAAGAGCTATTAATATCAAACAATTCTAGCGCCCTGGTGATTGCGACTGGACTTTGAAGTACTCGTATGGAGCATTTTAAAGTTTGTGTGTTGATGGAGTGACACGGGAATTAAAGGGCGGCAAAGTGAAGAGGGAAAAGGAGCCAAAGGTGCTTCCTGAATTACAGTTCGATTTTTTCACTCTGACACGTTAAAAAACAGCTCATTCGTATGGGACAGGGCTTTAAAAAAAGCCAGGATTAAGCTGCTATTGTAGGAGCCTAGAGTCATACAGCTGACTGAGTTCTCTCTTTTTTTTAAACATAATGTAAAGTACTTTGTTCACAGAATGTCAACGTTGTATTCCCCACCACGAAATCTGGAACTCTGCTATAGTGTTTTCAAAAGCGTTAAAATTTTAAATGCAGTCGTGGGACTCCAAAAAAAAAACAGCAACAAAAAACAACCCAAACCCTTTGCTTTTATTTATGATAAACCCAACTTTTTATCAGGTATTTATTCAGGGGGTTTACTGACATTTCACTGGCTAGAGGAATAGCTTTGAATGATGCAAGGCAGGCCCATTTTAATACGTATCTCATCAAAATCTACAAATCTTCCACCCTTTACTCTTCCTTGTTCTGAAGGACAATTGTAGCTTGTTCTAGCATTTACCCAGGCTGGTAAAGAAAAGTAAAGAATGGTTTGAATAGACTTTCTGATGATAATTTCACCGAGCAGTAATAGAAACAGAAGGTGATACCAAAATACTGTTTCACAGATCAGGGATCCTCTTAATGACGTTTGTTTACTGGCTTTACCTGTTATATGCAAACAAAGTTAATCAGAACTGTCAATTTTAAAGAGCGTCTGATCCTATGGAAAATGAACCAAGCAGACACAAGAGCCGCATCGTTTGCCTAAATATTATTACAGAAAATATAATCAAACAGTTTAGGAGAGAGGATCAGATGTTATTTAAGGATTCTTTTATGTCAATAATGACTCAAAATCCAAGCAATGACAGTAGAAAGTGTTTTGTTTTGTTTTGTTTTTTAATAAAATCTGTATTTACAGCCTACTCATTCTCATCACCTGTACAGAGACCCTGCAGAAGGCCTCTCATTTAGGCTTCAGAATAAGGCCCTTAACTTTGGCTTATACTGGGTCTGAGCAATACATAGCCTTGAGCTTGCCTCACTACGACAGTTACACCTTAATTCCTTCTGCAGTGAACTGGTTCTCATTCAAAGACAGCTATTCCAAATAAGATCTAAAAGTCTCTTTCTTTGACCTGAGATTAAGCCAGCAGGCTTTTGTTCCTGCTGTATTTTTCTGTTTGCTCTCATTCACCTGCAGCAGGCAGGCAGGTTTCTGCGGAAGCTGGACAAGCACAGCGGTTCCTTTGAGTGCGACAGATTCGCTTGCCAAGAAGCGCCCCTTCCTTGGTCCGGAGCTGTTTACTTTTACCTGAGTGCAGAGAACGGCGTGTCGCACCAGGAACCACCCGGTGGATGAATGAGAGTGTTTTTCCACTAGAATAATGGAAAGGCCTGGAGAAACTACCAATGCACGAGACGTGGGAGCTGCAACACGTGCTTCTCGGCTGCCTCTTTTTCTCTGCTGCAGCGTTTCTGTCTCAAAAGCAACCAGGGAACCTGTTTTCCCTCACTGTCCTAACTTTTTTCTCATCACCTGCTAACCCTCTTAAAGGAAGGGAAATCAAATGCATGTTACTTTTGAAAGACCCATCGGTGACTGAACGCTCCACCGCTATTCACAGAAATAACGTCCCCAGCCAGTGTTAGGTGGCAAGCACGATGCTTGTGGGAGGGCTGATGCTTCTTACGGGGGAAAAATGTGCGATGGTGTAAGCTCCAAAATGATGGGAAGCAGTGGAGCACCAGAGCACAATCGTTATGGCAACTATGTAGTAGGACCTGCAGCTGTAAGGCGTGCACGCAGGGCCCTGCTCGGCCACCTCCCCTCGTGCTCAGGAGCGCTTTGCCCTGCGAGGCATCTGACCGCACACGTGCCGCTGTCTGCGCGACGCGGTGCTGCTCCGGAGTAGTACGGAAGCAGGCTGGAGGAGCCCTTGATAATTTCACATCGTGGGTAACAAGTACGCGTGTGTTCCCGTTCGGATCAGATGGTCTGCTCTGCCTACATAAATTTCCATTCTCTCATCCCTGTTGCCATAGCAAAGTGATACATTTGATCACAGTTTGTAATAGGGTTTATCATTATGTCCCTTTTTAACAATCTGATTGATTTTATTCCCAGGAATGCCTCAGCCCTCGAAAAGTCTCCAAGTAAATGGGTGTGCTATATTTAGAATCAAACACAAACCTCAACCAAAGAAATGCAAGTCTGGCTACTTCATTAAAACTCATCTTCAGTGTAGGTGATTTAAATTAGCTAAGCAGTACATGAACAGTGAGTGATACCACCCCTTCCTCCACTTCGCAGTGCTTTAACATGGAGAGGAGCTATGAAGCAGGCTTAGCGAGACTGGAAAGATGGGATACATGCAAGAATCACGACCCAGTGGTCTGTTACTGCATTTAATTACCTTGTGTATTCTGAGACTTTGCAGGGTTTCTTTCCCAGAGAGAAAGAACGGACCTCGGAGCCATGGTCCAACTTTCTCTTCATCTGCAAGGTG
This sequence comes from Cygnus atratus, assembly GCF_013377495.2. Lineage (NCBI taxonomy): Eukaryota > Metazoa > Chordata > Aves > Anseriformes > Anatidae > Cygnus > Cygnus atratus. The sequence continues at coordinate 32,727,178 of NC_066365.1, read as the reverse complement.
AGAGAAAAGAGCAACAACATGGTTTTAGTTACATGGCCAGCCTTACTTGCACATACTTCTGTAAAACAAATCCATTTTTACTTTTTACTTGAATAGCAGATTTCAACAAAGTTAGCTCTCACAAGATTATTTAAAGCAACGTTTTAGTTTCTGGCTTTAACTTTAAACAATATTTGATACATGTTTTTATACGGTACATGGATACAGTAATGCTGTTTTGAGGTCCCAAACCCACTGGAATTACATTCCTTTTATTTCCAAAGGCAAATGTTTAAAAGTGCGCAGAACTCGGTGCTGCTTTATTTACTGAACTGCTCTCTCCCTGTTCCCCAGGGAGGGGAGGGAAAGAACCAAACCACCTCCTTCATTCTCCGTGTCCAGGTTCACTGCTAAAAGTCTCACACAAACGGTTAAACGTCAGATAACGTGTCTGCATTATAAAACAAATACCATTTTATGGCCTAAAAAATTTCAAATACATCTTTTCTTTTGCCCGGCACCCTTTATGTTCAAGTTGCACACTGGAAGCATTTATAAAGCTGACCGAAAGAGTAACAGACATTTTTACAAAAAGGTTAAGGATGAAACCCGGTAAATCTCAGCCTTGAATGTCACCCACAATTAGATGTGATCAAAACCAAATAATGAGCAGGGCAGCTGCTAAAAGGCGAAGCCAGTCTGCAAAAATTACCAGCGAGATGGAAACCAGTGAAAGCCATATTTACCCAGCCAGACAAATAAAGATTACTTTCTACATATTTGGGCAATCTTTAACCACGGGCTTTTGGACTCGGCAAGACGTTGTGATGCTAAATGCAGTTTCCGCTGTGGGTTTTGTTGGTTTTCATTTTCTTTAAAAAAAAAAAAAAATTATGTGATACACCGGAGCACTTGAACCAGCAGACGGATACTTACTGCTGCTTACAGCTGCAAGCTGCAGGATGCAGGAACTACCTGTGTAACAACTCGGACTTTAATTTTACCATTTCCCTTTTTTTTGTTTCCTCCAAAATTTCATTTTAAGATACACGGTTTAAAAGTTGGTATCTTACATAAACCACTGATTTGATCTTTTCTAATATCGTGCTGGGATATATTTAACCATTTATTGTATCGGTCTACCTGTATAAAAAATAACCAAATTAAACCCAAACAAGCAGGATGATGATCCATATCGCGTTGTCTTGTATATTATTATTTTTTATTTTTTTTTAACTTTTCAAATACCTTCGGGGCTTTCCCTGCAGAAAGCCATCGAGGACCTGGGGCTGAGCGCGGCTCCCGGAGGCAGCGAGGCTGAGGTTTAACCCCACGCGGTCTCGCAGCAGCAGCTGGAGCGGCTGGCCGCGGAGCCCCGCTTTGCGGCCGTGCCTCGCCCGGGACACAGCACGGCGTTTCCCCACGCGAGCGCGGGACCGGAGCCGCCCCGGGGGCACCCGAAGCACCGGCCTCGCCCCTGCCGTTCCCCAAACCCCGGAGGAGCATCCACCGGCGGCGAGCGCGGCCGGGCGGTGCGGGATAACGCCACCAGGCAGCGCGCTGCGGGCGCGGTGGGGGCGGCTCGGGCTGCGTGCGGGCACCGCCGGGGCTCCCCCGCAGCGCGCCTCGGGAGCGCCGGGCGCGGAGCACCCCGCGGCTCCCCGCCGCCGCTTTCGGGCTCGTTTCCCGCTATTTCGGGCAACTTTCTCCCCGCGCCGGCCGCGCGGCCGACGGGAGGGGGCAAAACTTTGTCGGCGGCCGCCGGCGGAGGGCAGGCGGCGGGGCGGGACGGGACGTGACCGGGGGGGTGCCGGGGGGGGGGGGGGGGGGGGGTGCCGGGTGCGCAGTGCGGCCCCGCGGCGCACTCACTTTGTAGAAGATCATCTTGAGGGTGCCGTAGAAGCCCATGGCGTCGGCGCGCTTCCCCCTGCGCGCCCGGCGGCCGGGCAGGCGCTGGCAGTAGAGCCCCTTCTCCGGCAGGTAGGTCACCGCCTCCCGACCCGACATGCTCGGCCGAGGCGGCGCCGGCGGCGGGGACCCGCGGGGCGGCCCGGCACGGCACGGCACGGCAAGGCACGGCTCGGCACGGCCCTGCCCGGCTGCCTGCGCCGCGCCGAGCCCGGCTCCCTGCCCGCCGGCCTCGCTCCCTCCTCCTCCTCCTCCTCCTCCTCCTCCTCCTCCTCCCTGCTGCCTGCCGGCCTCCAGCGCCCGCCCCGTCCCTCCTCCCGCCGCCTCCGCAGCGCGCCTCGCCTCGCCGCGGCACTGCGGCCCGGGGGGCTGGGGAGCGCCCGCCCCGCCCCGCAGCGCCCGGCACGGCCCCCGCCACGGCACGGCACGGCTCGGCTCGGCTCGGCTCCCATCGGATCGGCAAAGCAAGGCAGCACCGCACCGCACCGCCCCGCACCGAAGGGGATCCCCGCGGCGCTGATGGGGCCGCCGCTGCTGTCCCCCCGCCGAGGAAAGGCGCTGGGGTGGGCTGGGGGGAAATAAAAATAATGATAGTAGTGATAATTATGATGATAATAATAATAATAATCATAGAGATGGAGAAATAGGCGCTGGTTTATAATAACATATGTCCGGGGCTGCCGGAGTTGAAGCCCCCGGCTCCAGGCGTTACATAAGGGGCGCCAAAACATGGACCCAGGGGAGCGGCGACGCTGCAGCAGGCGAGGGCTGGTGGCGGGGAGACCCACAGCACGGCCTGCTGCCCTCGGCGGCCAGAGGCACCCAGCGCCCGGGCCCGGTCTTCACCAGCAACCCCTGGGCCAGATCCTCCCAGAACCTCAGCACCAGCCCCAGGCCCCCACGTGCTAAGGACCGCTCCTTTTCCTGGGGCTTCCCCCTTTGCGCACATCCCTGACTCTGCCCCATTCACCCCTAGGCTTACATTCAAGGGCACTGAAGTCCCCCGGGTGATGGGTTGATGCTTGGACAGACACCAGCCACCAGGCAGCCTGGTTTAGGTCCCATACAGCCAACTGAAGTGAGACACTCCAGCTTCTGCAATTTTCCCTGTTCGCTTCTGCCAAGTTTTCTGCCTGAGTAGTTGAAAAACAAAAAGGGGGTGCAGAGCACCTCCAGAACATGGGCTGAAAACACCTTCACCTGTGACTGTGCCCAGCAGCAGAGGGGCTCAGCAGCAGCCATGCAGCTGCTCCTGGCGGCCAGAGGGGAACCCTCTTTTCCCTGCTGCACCAAGTGGTATGGAAAGGAGCACGCGTGTAAAGGAGAGGAACTGCTTTCTGCAAGAGCCTTCACCTTCCTCATCAGTACTTAAACAACTCCTCATCTTCACTGCTACTTCAGTGCAGGTGAGCGCAGCAGCGAGGTGTTGGCGCACAGACGGGGTGAAGGCACCGCACCATGGCACACGAGGACGGCTTCGCACAGTGTCAGCCATCTCCAGCCAGCCCCGAGCCCTCGCCTTTCCATCTCCCAGTGAAATGGCTCTGCCCATCTAACCTCGGCATTTATGCCATTACCCGTTAAACTGCAGTGCTGTATATTTTATGAGAACAAAATGGTCTTGAGTTGACTCCATACCTCAGACGTGAAGAGAGCTGTACATATCCCTGGAGACTATTACTGTCTTCCTGTGCGAGCGCATCACATGCGGAGGGGAAGGAAAAAAACCCACACAGGCTGCGTGTACACGCGAAATCGTCACAGGAAGAAAATTAATACCCAAATCACCAGACACGAAGGAAGCTGAACGTTGCCGCTGTGGGATGCGGGACTTCAGGCAGGGGCACACGTAAGGCACCCTGCCACCTTCCTGGTGCCCCTGCCCACCCGACACAGAGGGGGATGGCACTCCGGGGTGTCCCAGCGGGTGCTGGCAGGAGAGCCCCGGGAGCAGCCTCTGCTCTCCTCTCCCCTGCCCACGGACAAGCGCAACCTGACAGCGTGACTGGATTTCTCTTTTGAACAAGATGTGCTTCAGAGTAAGCAGTCAATGAGTTGAATAATAATTAGAAATTACTATTTTCCTCTCTTTCGGAGTATTGCTATTGCTGATTCCTTCTCTTTTGATAATGACTGGCAGAGAGTCTCTCACGGTTAAAAAAAAAAATCACTGACTTAACTGCTACGCTCTGCGCCGCGGTCAGGGCCCGTGCAGTAACCCCAACATCCACTTGCCAGCGGTGCAGCACTCGGTACATCAGATATTTCTGCGCACAAAGGGTTTCGGGTTCTTCCTAATTTTAGCTGCAGATACCACTGACAGATTTTGACATTTTAATGGTGACTGTCTTTCGTCTAGCAGTCTACCTTCCTGAGAGCACAAGACAAAAGCTGCACACGGATCTCTCCCACCTGATGTTTTTCTCCACAGCCTTACCACCTCCTCCCAAACAGTGACCCACCCTCTGTGCATCTCAGGGTAGCAGCAGGTCCCAGCGGGGCGCCTGCTCTTCCCCCAGGCCCCAGGAGAGCCCCTCTGGCTCCTGCTCCACCTCTCTCTTGAGAGGGCTTTCGCCCCCTCCTTTGCCTTGAACGCCCCCCATCCTTGGGGGAAGCTCAGCATCACAAGCACGCCACGATCTCAGTCGCAAGGAATAGCGCGAGGAATGATTTAAGACCTTGCGCAAGCAGAGGAGAACTGACACAACCACGAAGACTCAGCAGCGCTGCGGGTCACGCAGCTCCACTCTGCATCTTCCTGGAAAACCTAACGGGGACAAATAAGTCCCCGACTCCTCCGACGCTTCTGGGAGCCCAACAGCAGAGACGATGCCTCCATTCATATCTTTCCTGACATTTGCAATAATCTTTACTGCAGTAACTTAACGTGCTCCAAGCGCACTTAATGGCATAAAGTAAATGCTCCTCGCAAATGAGCATACATTGGGGCAGACTACAGTTAGCAAAACAACTTTAAGAGAAAAATCCAAAATCGCTGTTTCCCCGTTTCATATGTATTCAATTTCAAAGGTTGGCTTTATTTTGTTTCAGCTGAAGATAAGTTTTCAAGCTTTTAAAACCACAATCAGCATATAACTCATGACATTTTAAAAAAATGTCTCCACCAAAATTACCTAGTTTCCAGTGGACACAAGTCCAATCTTCTTCCCCGTCAGTCCTGCCAGCTCTTAATTAATAAAAGTTCACATCATCCAATTCTTTTCCTGTTGGCACCATTTCTAGCACCTTTACCAGTTTGTCATGTGGCATGCTGTAACTAAGACCGTCTATTACTCCCAATGAAAGACTGGAATGCATTGCAGAAATCACCCGCGGAGCCGTGTAATCCCCAGAAGAACGGAGATCCCGGCGCAACGGACCAAAGGAAACAGCATTTTGGGGTTTTGGCTGGAGAAACATCTCGGCGTGGGGAGGCCGCGGGGCGGTCTGGCTGCGGCGGGGACACGCAGCACGCCTGCGTGCGCGGCTGGCATTTCACACGCACATATGGGCCCTGCGAGCAGAATGTGTGCGGGAGGAGCTGTGGAGCAATATGGTTTGGTATCTCCATTAATATTGGTAAATGCACCACTCGAGATGCTGCCAGGAGGGATTCTGTGTACTCGGCACACTCAGCAGACATTTAGCAGACTGCCTCCTTTGGAGACGCTGCTGAGGGGTTTTTGTGTGGTGTCTAATAGGATTGCTTTCCCCTCACCCCCGGAACTCAGGAAACCAAATGCCCTAATCAAGTGGGGCCAAACCCCCGGCTGCCTGTGATTTAGCCCAGAGGCAGCAGCGAAGGCCCAGGAAGGACAGTCAGGCTTCGCTATTCTTCCCCTTTTCAAATCTGGTCCGGCCTGTGTTTTAAACACTTCCCTTCTGCTCCTAATCGAGTTAGGGCAGCTGCAGCACTCAGCGCTTTGTCTTCTATATTTGACCTCTCCATCTGACCACAGACTTCATTTAATTTACCAAATGCTCCCATTCAGGCAAGAATCCGGCCCCACGGAGAGGTACTTCTGCCATCTGCTTTCGACATTTAACTGCAGCTTCGGCTCTTAAACGTAGGTGTGATAAACTGAGCTCCCCGTTCAGCCAACGAGCAAGGCAGATGCTAGGGCCTAACTTGTGTGAGGTCTTGGAAGAGGAGGAAAAATACACCCCATAACAAGTGTTAAACGTGTAATTCAACAAAGTAATTCAGGGCAGGCCTTTCCCCTACAAAAGGGCACTGCTATTACTGTCAAACCTGTTTTTTTTAACGCATTATGAACCAAGCCAATGGGATTTTGGAAAGCCCATGTTTTCATGGTTTCCCCCAGTTTGGCTCAGGCCAGGCAATGACCTTGAGGCTGCCACCTCTGTTTTACAATTTATTAGCCATCACCCTGTGCGTGAAGGAGGAAGGAAAGGTACCTGGGCTCCCAGGAACGCAGTTTAGATGGAGGAATTTGTAATCCATTTACCTGCCACTTCAGCGGGAGGCTCAGCAAGGCCCGTGACAGCAGGTTTGCCTCACATAGGTACAGACAGAAATGTAAGCTTATGAGCTCACGGCGTACAAGTCAAACAATCCTGCTTCACTGCCCTGCAACGTGTACTGATCACTACATTACTGATCAATAACCCATTCTTGCAGAACTGAGGGACCTGAAGTTTGGGGTGAAGTAAGGCAAGCAACAGGAAGAATACCACACGAGGAAGGAGGCACTACACTAAATTGCACATTGTCTTCAAAGGCTTACTTAAATGCAGCAGCAAAGACATTATCAAGTATGATAGGTGTTACTAAATTGTTTTACTAATTATATAATGTTTCTTGGCAAAGCATTTTGAATACTGCTTTCAAACTGATATTTTCCACACATTATTATTCCTTATTCCCATGCAAAGCAAGGTATTGTAGTTAACAAAACTGTAAACAGCCTGTAAGTTATTTTTCTTCCAGGGATGGAAAAAGGCATAGACAGCACCTGAATATTACTATTAATAAATCCTGATTTTATGAGATCGGTACGGACTTTATGAACACTGCTTTCAAAGGTATATTATCTGTAGCAGAGATTCCCCATAAACCTGGTGGCTGTCCTGCAGCCAGCTCAGGCTGCCCCCCTCCCTGTTTGCCCAGCCACGCAGACATTTGTGCCCCTGTAGTCAGAGGTACAGATGTCTCACTCATTTCCCTCCCCACGGAAGAGCCACAGCAAATGCCTGCCACGCTGCAGCCTCGGGTGAACTGATAAGAACCATGCTTTAGGCTTCGTCCTCCCTGCCAGGGGGCTGTATTGTTACCACAGAGAGACCCGGTTGCACTAAAAAACATACTTAAGCTGCTGTCAAACAGAAATGGACACGAAAACATTCCGGTTTCACCGTAAAACAAGCACAACAAGGTGAACCACAGGCTAGGGGTATAATGTCAACCTTCCTTAAACACGTCACGTTACAACTCCAGGGAGCTTGTGTCATTAGAACTGGGTATTATTTCTCTGCAAAAACAAAACAAGTCATTTGCTTCCCAAAGCCTCTTCTTTTTTCCCCCCTTGTTAAAGCAAAAGACAAAATGAAAACAAAAATATCAATGGAGACGGGCTTCATGTTGCTTTTAATCCCCTGTGGCGGTAACCACATGCAACTTACCTACACAGAAGTCTTGTAGGGTTTGTTTAAAAACTAGCAATACTATCTCATAATAAAGATTTTCATAATGCATATTGTAAGGAGGAGAATGAAGGTCGCTAATGCAACCTGCACTTTCACGTATTCGACTGCTTTCAGTGCAACAGGACCATTAGGAGTTGCGTTTGGTTTCTGCGGAGCATTAGTACCTGACTCGTGTTTCAAAGGAAGGAGGAGGTATTACACATAATGCATCTTGCCAAACATTCGCTAATGGCAGCAGATCTTCTTAAGAACCACATCTTCTTTCATTGTACTCCTATTAAAGTTAACTGTAATCTGTTTATTATATCATTACACTTAATACATTGCAAGATGAGCTCTACTTCTGGAAGCAGCAGTAGCTGCGTTAATCACTCATGTTCGTGTTGCACTGGGCGTTGAGCTTCTGTGGCACAGCCTGGACTAATGCAGGCACGCAGCTTGGGCAACACCCCAGGGCAGCCCAAGCCTTGCTCCTCGTGTGCTCTTACAGCCACCTGCTAACACGTCACCCCCCGGGCTCCACATTTAATAGCTCTGTATTCCTGCTATGATCATTTCACAGATTCTGCCTGTGCTGAGTGCGCCAGACGTGGTCCGTAAAGTTAGCAAAACGAGTGCTTGAGACTTACTCAATCCTACCTCCTATGCACAAGGCACGAGCCCTTCTTGCTGACCAATGCATGACAAGCACAATACTAAAAAACAAACAAACAAAAAAAAACCAACCAAACATACTACTTTTTTTTTTTTTTTTCCCCCAACGTTTCAGCCATAGAACTGGGCTGGCTTTGTTTGTTTATATTGACAAGAACATTTCCAAACTAATGAAACGGGCATTTCTGTCTTTGAACACCGGCGGTCAAACTGTTTTCACTCAAATATGAGCAGGTTGGGAAACCAGCTTTGTACGGAAGAAGAAAGGTCTGCTCTGTCGTGGAGGGATTTCCAAAAAAAGTCTGTGGTTTGCACAGAATACCAATAGAGCACTGGTATCTTACTGCCTGTTGTCTGATAAGTTATTTTCTTTGGAGATAGCTTAATTTTGATTGCCAAGGGAAGCGCTTGTTTGTCTGGCACAATATAAAGAAATCTATTTACAAAACAGTTCCTGCCCCCCCGTCTGTGGTCCCTGAGAACGATAAGGGCGTTAGTGGCGAGCCCTCGGGCTACAGACAGAAGAATTCCTGGAACTACAGATTATACCAGAGGGATTTAGGAAGAATTTGAAGAATAAACTGTTAAAAATGTCAAATTCATTTTCCTAACTGTACTACCTAAAGAGAGTATAAAGGTTATAAAACCAAGCGTTCAAGGGAGTTTGAGATGACAGATGCAAGATACTTTTACTCCTAAAAAGCTGCTTACCAAGACAGCCCAGTGCAGAATGCATGCTAAATACAACAGAGGATCTGTGGAAAAGCCTCCTATTCATTTAGGATATGCTGTTGGTACTCACTTGCACTTGCCTCAAGTTTGCAAAGGCAAACCTGCAAATGTTTGTAGCATCCTGCAGGATCCTGTAACGCAGAAGGGAATTTAGCTTTCCCCCGTATCACCTGGCATCAGCATCTCCCCATTCCCCACTTGGGGCCACATCTTCCACAGAGCAGCTGGCAGCAGCCCCTCGGGGGAGCTTTGCCCCCCTATCTTTGGCTACCACACCACCGGGTGAGTGCAGGGGAAGGGCAACAGGTTGGTCTGGTGGGACACAGGTCCTTCATAGCCTGGGGCATCCCTGGTACGTGTGAGGGGTTGTTTTCCTTCACACAGCTGCAGACAGTCACTGTGCCCCACTGGCGAGCACCAGCAGCGTTTAGAAAGGGGACAGGGAACTCGCCCACATTCCCCACGGCCCCTGATGTGCCGCCACGATGACTCGGGGAGCCCTCCCCGAGTTGGTTTCTTGCCCTGAGTGCCTTCCCTGGGCTGCAGGGGGAATGGATGCCAAACCTCTGCACAACAGAAAGGCATGCCAAGCATGCCGGGGTCACACCAGGCTCTTTGAAGCCTCTCTAACCCACTGTCTTTAACCTTATGCTGCGCAATTTCGCATCAAAAGGGAGCTAGCAGGCTAGGAAACCTGCCCAGCCTAAACAAACTCTTCCTTGAACAGGTGCTTCGAGTCTAGAAACCAGATAGCACGCCTGTCTGCCTCCAGAAGAAACGCAGCACTGCATAATTAGGGGTAAGCAGTCCCTCATCCAGAGCAGAGGGGGGAGAATTTAAGCACTTTTTTTTCTTCACTGTATCTAGCATTATGTAAGATTAGGGATAAATACCTCTAATACAGTCAGCCCCAGAACTGGTATTGATAATAGAAACCTCTCATAAGTGCAAAAGGTATGAAATTAGGCGGCAGGGTGGCAAGACCTACAACATACAAAGAAAAATGCCCATTGCTTGCCATTGTGGTCCAAGCTTCTTTTGGAAAACCACTTTCTTCAGTAAAAGCTTATACTCCCTATATCAAGACATAACATTTATACTTGAATTAAAGAAATTGCAACACATAAAACTGTTTCTACCATCGTTTCTACCACATACTGCAACCTCAACATATCTCCAGACTTTAACCCGTTCTCCAAAACTTGCCAACTTGGCAGGTCAGTGTAATGCAACTGGTGAGCTCCCTAAACCAAAGCCATGCACTGTGGGATAAGCAGCAAGTTAGTTATCTAAATTCCTGGGTTTTGAAACTTCTAATTTCTTTATTTATAGACAGGATGGAGTAAATTAGAGATTTCAGGAGTATTTGGCTTTCACTTGTAACCACAAAATTAGATGGCAACCGTGGTTTTAAAATCTGTAATGTTATGTAGACTCTTAGTATTTCTTAAACCCGATTACTGATGCGAATGTAGCCCATCTGATGGTACTGAGTTACTAAAAAAAAAATATAAAAAAATGCAACGCTACAAAGCAAAATCTCTAGGAACAGTCTAAGCCACCAATGTGGTAGGCTGTATGGGGAAAGCTTATTCTTTGCATCTTTACTCTTTTAATATTCTACAAAGATACAAAATATTACAAACTATTATTTGAAATTAGTACACAAGAAGGATTAGAGATGCTGCAGCAAAGCCTGTGCAAATATACATCTTGATTCCTATTCCTTTTCTTTTACTGAAAGCAATTGCTAAAGCAGGTTATGAGCTAAAGATTGCTAAAGTTATGCTAGAGATCTTCTGACCAAACTCTAGGGTGTTTGTTTGTTTGTTTGTTTTTCTGCTTTCCTTTTATTATCATATTCCATCTCTAACATTCAATCAATGCCAAATGGGTTTAGGTAAGCCAGCCTTTCTCACAGAAATGGAAAAAGAAATCCCGCCATACACGTCACATGCCTGCTGGTGTTACAGGGAAAGACTGAATGGAAGAGGAAAAGGGAAGCAGGAGGGCGGAGTATGAGAGCACCAGTCTGCAGCTTGGTATTTAGCAGAAGCTTCTGCTTTCTAAGCAGAAAGTTGGCAAAATCTCAGCGCAAAGCACCATTAGGGTCCCTGGAATATAATATCTTCAGCACAAGCTTCGCACGTTGTGTTGTTTGATTTCCTTCATCTAATCCATAAGCAGAACAAACCAGCGCCTTGAAAACCAGCCAAATCTGAATAATCTCCATTTTACTATCTACCTCCAGCAAAATGTGCTACATGCCACTGACCAAATCATTTGCATATCAACCTAAATTTAAATCTCCATACAGCTACTTAAATGTGGTCCTGCTCCGGCTGCGAGCTGAATTCCTCCTTGGGACGAGATTTGAAAGCGTTCACTTTTGTCCCCTGTAAAGTCATAGGTGATGATTAGGAATATTTGATGTAAAGGAAAATTCTGGGAAGAATTCATTTCCTGCTTGTATAAATACATTTCCCCATAAAAATATTTGACAAAAACAGCCTTAACGGAATACTACAACTCATTCACATGCTCTCAAATAAAGTGATTTAAATTGGCAAGAACAAAGTTTAAATACACTTCTTCCCTGCTAGCCGTCCACAGCTTTTTACGGCCCGCAGGGACAGGTATGACTCATGCCTGTGCTGTTCTTCAAACACTCTATTTTAAAATGCAGATTTTTTCCACTGGTCTATTGTGCCCTACAAGTAACTGCAAACTGAAAGAGACTAAAATTAGAAGACAGACCACTATCGCCGGAGAGATTAGAAGCTCCTAGGCTGCGTTGATTCAAAAAGCAGAATTGGTTGACCAATGTGAGGGAATCTTTTATGTTTACTCCTGCTAGAATTCGTCAAACTTCATTCAAAGTCCCTCCTGGCTACAAATTATTTGAAATCCATGTGTTTAGGAACAGAGGGTGGTCTCCAGATTTGCATGCAACATTGTACTGAGTAACCCTCTCATTTTCTGGTATGCAAGACAAAGAAAAAAAAAAGGTGCTCACCCTAACCTAGGTCAATCATCACAAAAACGCTACCGACGGCAAGTCATCGGACCAAGGTTTTGTGGTTGGTTGTTTGTTTTGTCTGCTTTGTTTTTAAACCAACAAGTACAGCAACATTCTTTTCATTTGCCTTATGAGAAGTCTGCTAATTTTTACTTATTCTGATTAACATAAAGTTTGGTAGAAAGCTAATTTAAGAAGTAATCAGTCAGCCTTGAGCTTAGACTGAGCAATCAACCTGACAAGGGAACTACAGAAGACACTAACCTTCCCTGTAATTTAGAGCAACATTTCAGGTACTGCAGACTACTGGGTTAAAAGCTAGAACAATAAGATAACTTTCAGCTTAAGACAGGGATGTCAGTCTCCTTATCAGTATGGTCCTTCAAAGAGCCCTCTGAAAGTCTCTTCCTTTTAGACAGACAACTCTCAAATTTGTGGCGAGATGTGTGGGCTACTTGGTAGTCAGGAGTCACCACATACCTGCTGTCAGAGTAGTATCTTGATGACCAGATAAAGGGGGTACGTTTTTTGCTTCCTTGTGAAAAAAATACCGAGGAAAAAAAAATGCTAAGTACTTAATTTGCCACATCACAGAGGACAGTCATGTTTCTTACCAGGTGAGGATACCAAGAAACAAAAACACTTACACTGATTGGAATTTGTTCACTTCCCTGTGGATAACTATTTGCATTGCTACATGACATGCATCTAGCTGAAGAACAGATTTTTCTCTCTTTCACCAGGTGGACAGCTGGCAGTTGTGTTGCACTGGAAAGAGCCAGAGAAACGTGAATAGTGAGCTGGGAGAGCTGTTCAGAATTGCACACTAAATGTGGGAAGGAGAAAAGGGGAAGAGTCAGCACAGAGCCTACATTGATCTAAAACACGGGTCGACAGTTCGAAGACACTGAAAATCCAATTCATTTCCCATTTCCAAGTTTCAGGGGACAGCTGTTACAATCTAAAAGGTATCTGTTTTGAAGAGCTGTGATGCTTAAGCTGTTCTCTAAGCAGAGGCAGGGTACACCAAGGTTAAAGAGATGGCTGTAGCAAAAGAAATCTCATCTCAGAAGGGAAAAAAAATATGAGAAAATCACATTACCTCCCTTCCCCCTCAAAAAAAAAGAAAAAAAAACTACACTTTTTTATTGCAGTAGAAAGCAGAACTCTAAGTTGGAAGTTTAGCAGATGCCCAAGAAAGACATATGAAAACCAGGGTAGCAGCCTAAGGAGTAGTCATACAGGCTGTGAGAACAACTAGCAGGTTGAAGCCAAGCTCTTTGAAAGCTGTTTTCTTTATCTGCGTCTGGCAGTTAGCATTTGTCTAGTTTTCTCTCTACCTAAATAAGCAAATAAGCCAGCAAACTCTCTTCAGCTTCTGAGAACTTGCGCTCAAGGATAATTCAGCACCTCCAGGAACCCCAACGAGGGGTTCAAACGAGGCTGATCTTTTCTCTCTGCTGAGGTGCTATTGTGCCTGGTCCTCTAGAGCTGCATCTATCATCAGAGTTGGCAGGACAACCTCCAAGCAAGACCCCGCAATGCGACCAGCCAGCTGATGTGGTCAGGAAGCGCACTGAGGGAAGTTTGAAGTCAGAGGGACAAAGGCTGCTGCAGCAACGCCCAGCTGGGCCCGTCACTGATCTGTCTTAGGCTCTGCAACAGAAGTTTGAACAGCAGCGTCTACATTGGAACAGATCTGGTCCTGCCCAGCGAAAACCCCAGCCTGAAAGAATTTATCAACTGATTCCTTCCAGACAACACAAGAATTTCAGGAATGCAAATTAACTACTTTCTACCTCTGACAGGTCTTTCTAAACAGTCTACCAGTTCTTGCAGCTTTTCATCTCCCCCAAACAAAATCACTGTTCTCAGAAATACTCTGGAAAAGCATATGGGGAAGAATAAATTTCCCAGCACTCAGATGCTAAGCACCAAGCGCCCCCAGCCCCCACCCCCAAAACAGCATTACAGTCTTCAAAATGTTTTTAAATGAAAGGAGAAAGAGGAGCAGCTTGCCGTAGTTTCCATATAACGCAATTACACAACCTTTTATCTGTATGGATGCCAGCACTGAATTGCATTATTCCTTTCAAGGTCTTTAGAACCGAGGTGAGAATATTATCTTGATCTGCATTAAACTAATAACAGAATTGAGTATATTTGCTTCTTCGTGTTAAACTAATTTTAAGAAGCTCCTAATACATTTGTTAGCACTTTTTGGGAGCAATCTCAAAGCTGGAAAGGAAGAGAACAGATAGCAAAACGTGTATATAAGGGCTTGTGAAATAGCATCAATATCCCTTGTAATAAGATCTCCCATTCAAAGTAAGAACGACTCAGAGACGCAGGAGCGATCCCAGCTGATGAGGACTGAATGGAGGGAGAGGCCCACAGGCTGAGGGTTTAACTAACCTAGAGCAGCAAAGGACTAAACCTTGGCTGGGAATCAGACTGTTTCATCTTGCTGTTTCCACCTTTGGGTTAAGAAACCCAGGGGCGATGGCTGGGAACTGCAAGTCTACAAGCGCGTTCTCGACATTAATGCCTCCATACAGACCAGAAAGGATGACTTTGGACTACATCAGTAGAAAATTGCAGTAGATAGGGAAAGAAATCTTTTAGAAGAGGATGTTACTGTGATTTTCCCAGTCTAAAACCCATTTTCAACACCAAGAGAAGGTGACAAGAGACAACCAAGTATGTTCTGCATCAAGAACAATCCTAGGCCAGAGGTACCAGGGGACTGCCTACTCCAGAAACACTCCTCATGCCAACCACTATCTCCTAATGAAATACCTACTACAGACTGAGCGTACCTTTTGTAAACAAACTAGTCAAAATCAACTCTTGACATGGAAAGCCGCAGGTATATCCTCTTGTGGAGATGACTAGCAGAAGGAGAGGCTAAGATTCCCTCCTTCACCTCCTTCAGTCAGGAAGCTAAGTTGGCTTATACGACTATATATAGTAGCAGATCTTTGGCAATAAATGCATTTTTTTCCTCAAACAGGCTAGGAAGTGATGACATGAGCAGCTTAACTGGCAGATCTGAAACAGCAGCAGAAGTCTGTTGGCAGGATGCACAATACCTGGAAGTAGCCTGAAGGGTGGCGGTTTATTCAGCCAACATAGCTGGGTTGGAAGATGCCATGTTCGCAGCACCAACTGGTCGGACTCGCAGGAGCCAAAAAGTACACTTGATTCCCTATTGGTAGGATAAGTGATCCGAGTTAATTGGGAACTTGTGGTACTGCTGGATTTTAATGAAGATATGTAAACCTATATACCTGCTGCTTTAACCATTAAAACATTTCCTCTCCTGAATATGGTATCTACAGAGTGACATACTTAACTTTAAGTCGTGGCTTTCTTTAAGAAAAGTCTGAAGCTAAATGACTTAATCCAACATCAAAAGATCTGTAGGAAAGTACAGTTGTGATTGCTACACATAGTTACAGGACCTTCTTCTCCTGTCCGGGCAGTTCCCAACTCATTCACTCACACAGAAAACCATTGTGTGTCAGGGCAGGCCAAGTCATCTGTTCCACAAGTGCTTTGAACAGATAAACAGACAGATAGCATTCCTAAACCACATTTCATTTATTCAGTTCAAAAAGCAACTTAGCTGAGTAAACAAGTCTTTGGTCTATTTATGCTTTTATTTCCCCCCCCCCCCCTCTTTTTTTTTAAATGGGGTCCCGAGTTCTGTTTCTAGTGCCACTACACATGACTTGGTGCAACATTTCTTGGCTCTGTGAAGAGAAAAATCTAATAACCTATTCACAGGATAGGTATACAAGAGGACTAAACTCTGTTAAGAATTACATATCAGTAAATACACACGGGGTCAGCACCCAGACAGCTAACAGCAACCAGCTGCAGAGAAGACTTGGACTCATGGTCGCCTGCTTTCAATTGACGAGACAGGCTAGAGAAGCAGTGAGAAACAGCAGCACGCAGTTTAACACATACTAGCAGCTAAAGTACAAACTTTTCGGAGACTCTGGATACGTGCTCTGGCTACCCATATGTTCTGAAGCCCACACCGCAATGATTTCTAAACGAAGCTTGTGCTTTCATTCTGCAGGCATAACATGATACATCAGAGAAACAAAGTCTAGTAACTTTTTACTGATTTGTTTTGGAGGTGTTTTTGGTTTCACCAGATGGAAATGTTTTCCGTCAAGATCTAAGTCATTCTGCTCAGATATTATTCATAACGGGCATTTGCACCGACATAAAACTTTCACAACCGACCGATTTTGATTAAGGAAGATGTGCACTCGAAAAGCCTCGATGGAATACCTATGAGCTTCAAATCACACACAGACCTCACACTGCTGCGCCAACTCAGGAGGCAATTTTACTCCAGAGCCTTTTCTCCTGCTACACCGATGCCAGCCGGGCCTGCCCAGGCCCAGGACTACCCCGTGTCCGGACACAGCTGCCTTATTTCTGCAGCACGTAGCCCCAAACAAGCCAGCTTGGCAGAGCCTTACTGTTTGAAAATATCCATTTCAGTTCAACAAACAACTTTGCCAGCAGGTTTGAGAGGGCATTTCCCTTAAACAGAGGGGTTGCGCTGAGCTTACCCGGGCAAACAACCTACAGCCATAGATGTGTGTTCATGACTGCCTGCCGTGGTGCACAAGAAGCCCCCTGGATTTCACAGAGATGTAGCTGAGGACCATAAGCATATTCTTTCCACCAGTTGTGCTGTGAGAGCAGAGCGCCCACAAACTGCTGGGAGAAATATTATCTGAAGCTGCTGCAGCTTCTTGTTGGGAATGGATCTGAGCTCTTTGCCGACAGAAGTGCTCTTCTCACAGCTTGGCTGTACCCTAACGAAGGGGTTGGTTAGCATAGAGATAGCAGGTAAGAAGGGGGACTCTAAGACATAAGCCCTTACGGCTACATGAAGAACTGTTGTGCAAATGATTGGTTCTACAAAAAGTACTTTGGCAGAAGCGATCATACTCGCAGCTTTCTTCTTTAATCAGAAAATCAGTGTGCTATCATGCGGGCATATTCGTCATCCAAGGGTTTTGCATGCAAGTGCATATGCTGTCACAGATGACCTCTCAACAGACGATGAAAAATAACATGGTAGGCTACACCTTAGACCATACTTCAGCATAAAGATACCAAAAAAAGATCCCCAAAACTTCAACAAAGCCTAGAACATCTACGAGCTGACTTGAAGGACACCTTTAAAGGCTGTTATCTGCAAGCTCTTCAAGAAATCCACTCATGTACAGAAATCTGCAATACAAAAAAAAAAAATCCTGGGAGGGAGAGTTGAAATATACAAAAAGCTACAAAGTCAAAGACAGAGAGAGAAGGTCATAAATTCTTTGTACTTTCTCTTTTTAAACTCCTGTTTGAATACTTGATTTTTTTTAAAAGGTCTCTTCATAAACATTACAGGCCAATTCTTCTCCCACCTACTTAGCAAGGCCATAAAAATAAACCAGTTACGTGTTAAGTTGCAGCAGACCTGATGTGAAAGATTATTACCTCCTTGAACACAGTAGGCTAATTTGATTAATCCTTTCATCAGTAAAAACACAGGTTTCTTTAAATATAGTATCTTTTCTTAAGATGACAAAGCTCCTCTTACCCCGTAATTTCCTTCCATTTTAGCTAGGATCAGTTTCTCGCACCAAGATGTGTGCAAAAGGCAAATTATACAAATATTTTACACAAAATCCTTAAGATAATAATTGCACGAGTAGCTTTACAAAAGAAAGTGACTTGACTGATAATCAGAGTTTACAATTTGATTAAACAGTACATTAGAAGTTTACCACAAAGATATAACACAACCTCAGCCGAAAATCGGAGATGACTAACTTTCCTTGTGTTCGGAAAAGAAATTGAAAGAAAACAATGCAAAAAGATATTAGCTTTACTTTTGAGTACCGAGGGCAAACAATTCCTATGCTCATTGTTAACCTGTGCCATCTGAATTCAAACATTACTATTTAAATCCTTTTAGTTCCAAAAAGGAACTGAAACTTCTCTCACAGAACACCAGAAGCCATAAAGACAAAACAATAACTGGGAATGCAATGAAGCAAGTAACAGGAGCGTGAGTCTGAAGTTCACTACGTGATTTGTCAACATCTCATCGTTATCAGTGCATAACAATTTTCTGCTATTTTCTGCAGGCTGCATTGAACAGAACATTGAAGAGTGATTATATGTCCAAACCTTAATAAAATGTCAAAATCCACCACTCCATTGTATCTGCAATTATGATGTTTTCCTCCTACATACGGGATAGGAAAGACTACAATTTTGTATTCGTGGTGTTCCCAAGTGCTATGCTTTAAGTTGTGGCTTGCTCTAAGTAAGTTATTTGCCAACCAGAAAGGCATTATACAACCTCATATTTTAATAAAAATTGCATTTTTGTTAAGAAAAATGTAGCTTTGACTCAAAAACACTTCTGGAAACTGAAGATTTTTAAACAGTTAGTGGCTTTCACCGCCAAACAGATACCGTGGCCTACAGCTTATGTCACCTCTACAACAAAGACAAAAGGCAGCACATTGGATTCTGCAGTTGCAGCTCTGCTCAAGTTGAAACGTGAGAAGAAAAGGCCTTTGGGGAAAGAGGCTGCAAAATCTCTTTTGGCATCAAAGGTTCTTCCGTCTGCCAGGGCCAAGCCTCACGCCCCCAGACTCCGGTGCCAATGGAGAAAGCAGCCGTACCTGAGTGGGGTGGCCCTGCCTTCCTTGCAGAGGGAAGGGACCTTCACCTCCTGCCTCAGGGTGCTCTTACCATCCTTGGCACCAGCTCTGAGATGGAAGAGACTTGCAGATCCAACCTGCTCATTGCTGGCCCCAAAGCAACGCTTTCCCTGCTCTCTTAACACCGCCCCCCCCCCGCCCCTTCCACAACACCATTTCCACAGCCGAGGTAAATTACAAAAGAAACAAGCTCCCCAAATGAGATGAAGCACGCTTCTCTTTCTCTATTTCTTCTTTTTTAATCATGCTACTGCCTACAGATAGTTATTATGGGATTTTTCTCTACATACTTTGGAAAGCAGAATCACTCTGAGTTTGTACAACCCAACGCATTGCGAAGATAGTACACCACGTACACCTTGTAGGGGGAACACATCAAACAAGAAAACTCCTGTCAAGAACGCACAGCTACATGTTAATAATGGCCGATGTGTGGTATTTAACCAGCTTTGTGTGCCGACGGCTGCACAGTGGGTCTTACTGCAACCTCCTTGCCAGCAGAGTCAGCCCTCCTAAAAGTTGGGCTTTGATGCGTCAGAGAGGGAAGGGTAATTCTTGTATTTTCTTGGGAAACAATGCAATCGTGATTGCGAGACATACTTGACTGAATTAGATATATAATACCAGGTCTCATAAGAGACGCTCTGAACTCCTAAAGCTTGCCTGACTGTGATAGGAGCTATTAAGGAGTCTGCTTTAATGGATAAGAAATATGACAACTCCCACAGAGAATCAATCGGTGCTGTGCTGGAAGGGCTGAAAGTGCAGTCCTACTGTTGTGCTTGACCCTCATGGAGGGGAGAAGCAAAACAAGGTTCTCAGTAAGACTTCCAAAAATGCCTGTCCTGATCTCTGCTGAGAAATACGTGCGTGAAGATCCTTGACTTCTTACACCTCTTCTGAAAGAATTTACTGCAATTAAATGGAGGGTTTTTCAGTATTCATGAACAAGCTCCTGGAGTAGGTAAGAATGCATTTGCCATGCGATCATTAGCTACCATTTTGAACCTGGTTGCAGTGAGAAAATCCTTGAAATAATAGATCTTCCTGGTGAGAGCATCAAGTAAGCTCACCACGAAGTCATCAGCCTAAGAAGCGCTGCTCCATCAGCCAGTACAGCGTTCATCTTTCTGCCTTAGTAGTGCTCTGCAAAATGACACGTTGCACCAAGACTACTGCCTGCTCTGCGAGACGGTTTGTTTTCTCTTAAACCCTGACAGGTAGGGAGACTGAATGATAATCTTGTTGCTGTCCCTCACCCACTCCCTTGAGGTAAAAAGGTCAGTTAGCAGCCTACTGACCGGATTACCGGGGAGCGTGGGTGCCCACAGACCAGGTGTCACACCAAAATCCAGTTTCTACGGGGCAAACCACGCCACCTGATGTGCAGTTTTCATCTGATTTACAGCACACACTGAAACAGGAAGCTTCTGTAACCGAGAAAATGGTGATCCTCTTTCTCCTTTGGGAACAGCTGAACCCATGATGGCTATTACTTATAAATTCCTCATCAGATGATGTTCTCAGCTAAGCAGAATAAATTAGCCAGTTTCAAGACCTCAGTGAATCACTGCACTGCAGCCACTGGAGGCTGTACTCTTACTGTTCCTGGTACACACTGCTTAAACCAATATTGACCAGAGTAAGCGCTTTCCATTATTCGCAGCTGACATCTGTCATAATAATTTGTCTCTTTCACAAATGGGGGATATGTTTGTATTTCTCATCTCGTCTTCAGAGGGAACAGGGTATTTGTTTCTTTGTACTTCCTATTTTGAATTAAGGCCATTTTCGACTCTTTATCAACGCTATTCTCAGAGGAGATCTTGCTCCTGATGGTATTCTCTTTGAGCACAGGCCTTCAGCATGACTTATCCAGCACTCTGTACCCACCCTATGGTTACAGTAAATCATGATACGCTGAAAAAAAAAGTACTGGTTTAATTCAGTTTTCTCTCCATACATCTGCAAAACTAATGTGAAGTAGAATTTTACTTCCTTTCTTAAAAAAAAATAAAAAAATAATTCTGCACTAAGTATAGAGTAAAGGCTATAAGAAAAGAAATTACTTAAACAGTCGCTAGGCATATGCGAAATGAGAGAACACTACATGGATTAGGATTATGCTAAAAAAAAAAAAAAACACCAACCAAAACAAAAAAAAGCAAAACAAACACACACACAAAAAAACAATCTTGAAGAGACTTGATAGGAACAGGCTATAGAATTCTACTCTGAATTTTTACAAAAGACCTTTTCATCCTGGTACTGAACTGCTCAAGACCAGAAGCAAGACAAAATATAGTACCTGTGACTTAGGCACAGCTTTACAGAATATATTTACAAGACAGCATCTAAGAATTTTATTAAACCAGATTTGTGGATAGCTGTTTGGTGAATGAAAAAAATAAAATGGAAGAATAAAATGGAAGAACGTGGCACCAATGTAAAACTGGAGAAAGGCATATGTCAGCAAGGTGGACTATTGAAAGGTTTGCAAATAAGGTTACTAACCACTTTCCCTTAGGACTTTGATGTTGCCACAGGTCTGTTTTGTCTAGCGCGATTTCCACCTGCTGCACCTCCGGGTATACTTCTGCTTTAACAATACACATTAAGGACCAGGGTTGTGGCAATTTCCTAATTATTTTAATTTGCCTCTTACTTTTTGGAGGAGGTTTCCTAATTAAATATTAAACGTAAAGAATGATTCATCATTGAAGCAACACTGAGCTCTTGACTTTAAAGTACAGCTGATAATACAGACCCCGCGGATGGAGGACTGATGTCTCTCTTTGCTGGGCAACCACTGGGTTGGCTGATTTGTCCGAACCCCAGCAAGGCTCACCAGCAGAGTTCTCTGCAGCAAAAATATTCACAACAGGAGAACTGTTAAAAGCCTGTCTTCTACCACAGAAGTGGCCAAAGTGAAAAACTTCAGCAGGACATTCTCTGTTGGCAGTAACTAACAGCTGTAGTTTGCCCCTGGGTAGTAAGCACAATGAAGCATCCAGTGCAGGAGATCAAGGAGGACCTCAGCATACCAAGGACAAAGCCACAAGATCTCAGAACGCACTGCAAAGTTTTAGGAATTTCCACCCTTTCACTGAAAACTACCTCAGATGTGTTCTCTTTGCCACTCAGTTGCTCCAAATTTTGATTACTCATTACACTCTGCTTTCTCCCGTTTTCAATTTCCATAGATAACTACGCTATTATTCTTTCCCTGAAGGTTTTAACATAGACTTCTCTGAAGCAAGCCAGTATAAAATAACGTTAGTGGGACTAGATTCTGGATGGAATGTCATTCTACTTGACCTACTGCACCGTCTGTTGTCTGCCTTGCAGTTAGAAATATTTCTTTTAGTCTTTAAAGCAACATCCTTTCTTACCTTAAAGGCACTAAAGATCCTACTATAAGCTTCGTCACAAAACCCACACATAAAGAAACAGAAAAAAGATCTCAATCTCTTCAAATGTGTACATCTCCCATCAATTCTGAGCATCAAACATTAACTAGGCATTAAGCACAAGTTAGCAGTCATATGCATTATTTTTAAAAAACGTGCAACTGACAAACAATACACCTAAAAATGTCAAAATAATGCAAAATAATTTTGTAAGGTTTTCAAAATATTTAAGGCAGGAACATGCATAATACTTTCCAAGGGGGTGGTCCTCAGACAAATTTTACAACGTAATTGGCTTGCCCTAGGTCTCAATTATTTGTGATCCCCTATCACAAACACAAAGATGGCATCACAGACCTGAAAGAGACTCCAACTTTGTGCCATGGCCATAATTGTTTTAACCTTAGCGTGAAACACTTACCTAGACATTTTGATGTCTTCTGTAGCAAAAGCTTAAGTTATTTACTGGCCACTGAACTACTTTTACACATGAACAGAATTCAAATTAACATGGAAACTGCACCATGCTTATAAAAGTCCAGACTTAGATGAGAGGGTTCCCTGTTACCAGCTAGCCACAGCCTGCAACAAAGCACACAGAGCTTTCTACTAGGCAAGAAAAAAACATCAAGCTACTTCACAGTTGCCTTTCTCAGCTTACACCCAAAAGGACCCCAGAAATACACTTGTGAATTTTTTTTTGTTCATCTCTACTCATAGAGCCACTTCATGGGAAGCCTTAACGTTTCTTGTCTGTGTATCATAGGGCTGGTCCAGGGCTCGGTAGGGTCAACAAGCCACGCGTTTGCCACACCTCGACACCACAGAGCTGTTGCACCACATCCTTCTCCACCTTTAGCTGTGCCAATGGAAAACGCTACTGCCCCCACGAGAAAACCAAAGGAACGATCCGTAAGAGAGCTTTTACATCCACCTGAGGTGGAATTAGCTGGGTTACCTCAAATCACCCACTTAAATTGGCTGAGCTCTTCTGGCTGACCGCCCCAGAGCCGGTGAGGGAAGGCGCGCACGAACTGCTCTGCTGGCTCTGGTGAGGCTGCAGCCGCCACCGCTGGGACGACAGCAAGCGGCGAGGGGGAGATGGAGGTTTCCAGAGGCAGGGACTCCCGCTAAGCAACAACCTTCAGCTGGTGATTTTTAATCAAAGTAGTGACACTAGCACAAACGGTCGGAGGAGGGCATTTACAGTGACAGAAAGGCTTACGTCTGCTCTACATACATACATGCACGGACGTCTGCTCTGAACACCCTGGGCAGCTGAAAGACCCTCAGGTATTCTAACACCTTTCTGCAGCAGGTTACTGAGCCTACAGTTCTGCTGCTCTTTCATCTACTGCACGCAAAAAAAAATGACTGTGCAGCTTAAATCACTTTTAATAGCCTTTTAAACCTAACTAACTTTGCCTAAAGCAAATTAGAGCATTTACAGGATGCCCGTTGCCAGCAACGCTGAAGGGAGGGAAGAACTGGCAGAGGAGCAGCGCTGGGAAAAGAGGCAGAAAGGAAGATGGTGGGTTGAAGGCATAGGTGTGCAAATAAAGCCTCCAGCCAGTGAAGATGGCTTCTGTTCATAACCTCTTTTTTGAGGTTTTGTACTTTTGTACAACTGCATTTTAAGCCAGAGGTGCAAAACCAGAATGCTGGAGTTTATAAACTCAGGGAGTGGAGGGGAACTGCCTTTGGTCGCAGAACTATCACAACAGAGCCTGACTTTGGCCATCACTTTTTTGCTGTACTGCAATACACATCAAGAACTAATAAATTATATTTGATTTAAAGGACTAAAGAGCTACAATTAACCAGTTCTGACCTTCACTCTTGCCAAGTGCATTGTGAATGTGCTTAAAATGTTGAAGCTGACCAACGAACAGCACTTCATTTGCAACTCAGATCACATACCAATCCCCACCTTAATCTTCAGCTTTATCAATGTAATTCTAAACATGATCACTAAATCACTAAGAGCAATGACTTTGCAACACATTTTCTAAAAGTGTAGCTCATGCTACAAAGCAGCAATAGCTTTTTGCAGCTGAGAAGTGTTGTTCTTGAAAATCTCTGGATGCTTTGTAACTGTTCTTGAAATAAAACTCTGGACAAACAGTTAAATAGTTAAGGAGCATCTCTCAGTTTGATTTCCTCTCTCCATAACAAAAATTTGACCTACATTACAGACATTTGTTAGCAGGTCTGGAGTCAGAGCTGAAGGTGACTTTCAGACACAGGCTTTAGGAGCTCAGATGGTTTGCTGTGCTGCAGGACCAACATCCACAAATGCAGCATGCTTCAGTACTACTGATATAGCACAGCTTGGGGACAGAGGCAAGATCATTCCCTACCCCAGGCAATATTGTTGGAGCAGTGGGGGGAAAGCGAGAGGTTGAGCTGACAACTTTTACATATGCTTCTGGGACCCTCTGGTCTGCACATGAGCCTGTGCTGGTCTGTCTTCAGGTACACACCTGAGACTGCTAAGACACTGAGCAGCAAGGGTAATGACGTTAGTAATGGAGAGGTAGGTAGTTTGTCTCCAATAGAAAAAAAATGGGTAAAACAACAGGGAAAAAAATAGATTAAAATATGCCAGGACATCAATACCTCTACTGAGTCAATGCTTTGGAAAGCTTTCTCTTCCTGGAGGGTTAGGACAGAGGTTCGGCGATGGCATGGGTACTCTTTGTGAGGCCTTAACCCACTGATGTTCCCATCCTCCATCAGCTGTCAGAGAGCTCCATCTGTGCGAGGCGAGTGCTTAGTCACCAGCAGTCCCGAGGGGCTCGCAGCATGGCCCGAAACGCACCAAATTCCAGGAGGAAGGCAGGAATCTGACGGTCCTGTTATGAGGGCCATGCCCCAGCCCCACACAGAGCTGTGTGAGCACACAGCGATTACCTTGTATTTCGGGCAGCAAATGATTAACGTGTATGTCTAAATGCAGAACACCTGCTCTCAGCCTGCACTTAACCTCAGTCTCTTGCTCCCAGCCAGGCCCGAAGAGCAGCCCATATGCCCAAAAGCTTCTCTGCCCTCCCCAGCCACGGTTAGAGGTATGGCTAAGATGTACCAACTCCAGACACAAACTTTGCTCAATTATTTCTTTAGCTCATCGCAAACAGTGCAGCACCACCAACATCGCTTGTATGTGCATGTAATGGGTTGGCTTTTCACTGGATTCGAATAATTGCACAAAATGTAAAACTGACTCGCAAAATGAAGATTATTTTCCCTTTCATAAAATCTGGGATTTTACTGTTTGTTCACTCATCTGTTTTGGCAGCAGCCCTGATCACAATCACTGTATACAAGCTTGTGGTTTAAAAAAAAGACCAGGAGATGCTAAAGGAAACGAACAACAAAGTGGGGGCAGCAGGATAGCATATAACATTTTTGCAAAAGGAAACCAACAATGAAGTGGGGGCGGCAGGACAGTATATAACATTTTTGCAAACAATTCATTTGTCACTTCGATGTACCAGGGTTAATTAATATTCTATAAAGGTCTTCCAAAAGCTGAATACCTCTCAAGTTCTGAATTCATGGGGCTGACCTTAGACTTTCTCAGAATGATTTTTAATGCAGTCTGTTATCAGCAAAACCCGTTTAAACACATGTCCCATCTGCCAGTACCCCATTTGCAAAAGAGCTTCTTATACTTGCAGACAGTAAAGCTTCTGCCTGCCTCCCTCTCTCCTCTAAATACCAGCTGTATGGTAATGAGCACAAACAGCTGAAAAATACTGCACAGTAACAAAGCTGGTACGAAACAGGCAGAACAACGCTTCCACTCAATGAAGCAGTTGTAGCATGAATTTAGCAGATTAGCTATTGAGCAGAGGTGGGGGGAGGCCTGGAAAAAATGTAAAGGGTCTGCACAGATAGCAAGAAAATGAAAAGAGACCAGAGGGGCACAAGCTACCAAAGGAAAGCCTAATTTCTAAAGTACTTTTGTTGAACCGTATGAACCAATTCTCCCAATTTTCTAAGGCTTATTCCTTGCGTACTAATGATATGCCAAATGCTATTCTGATTATTTGCAAGTTCAGTTAGTTTTTAAGGGAGGCAACTTGTTAATGAAAGTTTTCCATTCATTAACAAATCTCTTCATCGGCTGGGGGCGGGGGAAGCCCTTAGGAACAGAAACACGCTCTCCTACTGCAGTTTCTGGTACTTTCAGCATGTGTGACCAACAAGCACCATATTATCTATTAACTTTTCGCATAATAGCCCTCTCAGCCTAACCATTTTTGAAAAGCATTTTTTTTTAAACGCTGACAACATCCATGCCATCCTCCAGACACTGACAAGCTCTTTAATTGATGAGAGGAAAGGACACTTGCTTTAAGAAAATTTGTGCGGAACCGCATTCATCTGAGCAGCTGATGCGCGTATGAGGCACGCAGTTGAGTAGCTGTTTATGCGAGCAGCTAATTAGATACACGCTGTTTGCATCAAGTCTAAAAATTGCACATGCACTTTTGCACTTGAAATTGCATGCACCTACTTGGCAGATCCAAAAGAAGTAGGCAGTTTTGATGCATAAAGCTGACAAGAAAACACGCTTGTTTTTCTTGTTTGTGATTCCCCGATGGTGAGTGTTACGAGGGCTTTTCAGGAACTGGAGCCTATGCTTTCTAAGAAACAACATGGAAAAAGATGGCGCATTGACACTGCTCAGACAAGTGCTTTGTCAAAAGTTTAACATGTGTGGCTTTTTTATTTATTTATTTATTTTAATTCCTACTCCAAAAGCCTTAATATTTCAAGCCCTCAGCTTCCTGACATTTGTCTTTTGTGGCAGTAAGGCTAGTGAGGTATTTTTCAAATATTCATCTAGTAAGACATACTAAAATAAAAATACAGTATTGTTTCCAAAACTGGTGAAGAGTGAAACTTACCATGAGGGAGAAAAAAGATATTACCTCTACGGTCATCAAGCAATTATGCATCATAATGCTCCCCAAAAAAGCACATATAATCTTTTAACCTTTACACATCACACCTCGGGAGTTAAACACACATACAAAATTGGCTGTGTTACTGGCTTCTTATAACTGGTGATCTTAGAATAAACAAAAAAAGAGAAAGCAATTTTCTCAGCATCAAAGAGCTCGTCATGCAGCTATACAATGGCATACTCAAATGACATTTTTATTGCTCGTGTCTATCATAACCCATAACAAATCGAAGGAAAAATCACTATTGAAGTTCACTGGAAGTCTCCACCTAATTTCAAAATTTAATGTAGGTCAAATCAATTGAATTTCAGTTAAAGAATGTGTACTTTCATCTTTCCTGGAGAATTCTAGCACACATAACAAAATATTTTTCATATTTCAACCATCTTAAGGACTTAAGAAATAGTTTATCAAAAAATAAAACAGCATTTCACAGTTTTGTACATTCAGAGATGAATAAAAACAATAACTCATGATTAGTTAACCTTAAAAACACTTATAAGCTGAAAAAAATGTTAGTTTTCAGCCTATATATTATCAGTCATTATAATGACTCCTGTAATTTTCTGTACTTAAAAATTGTAATAAATATCACTCTTAGTTCATATTTTTGAATCTGATCTCTGTATTGTGTAACATGCACCAGGATAAAAACAGTTTGCTTTAAAGCATTATGTATCTGAAAGCATTTGGTACAAAGCAAAAGTATAATACTTTTTCAATGGAAAAACGATCTGCCCAAGCGACTTGGGTTCTTTCCAGATATACAGATTTTTTCAGCTCACCAGGAGGAAGGTCCCCGGTACAACAGATGTAAGTGCTGTATCTAGATGGCATTTGCAATGCTACTAACCCATGGTTTGCCTTGCTTGTCATCTCCAAAGGAGCCTGAGCTCCTCAATATCATTATTTATCTTTCCAGGCTCTGGTCCTGACCTACAGACTGGGATGCAAACGCAGAGTCAATAAACCGGGAAAGCCCCGCTTATTCTGGAGGACTTTATCTTGAGAAATGCAAGATTTTTGCATGTCCCTTATGACTCATATGAAATATTCTAAGATTCGGTGTTTTACTACTTTGAAACAAAATTAGGTATTCACAGCAATGTAATCAAAGTTAACTACAAAAACCCTAAAAAATTCTGCCACAGTATGCAATAGAAAGCTTGCTACTGCAACTGGCAGAGCTAAGCTTCACTCTCCCCAAAAGTTTAACCTCAAAATCTTCATTGTTGTATCATCGGGTCAGAATAGCAACTACACTAACTGGAACGCTGTAGTAAGAAGAGACTGGAGTGAATGTTGTCTCTGTTAACAAAACCATGACATCAGAAATAATCATCGTTTCAGACCATACATCCCAGAATGATGACCCTTCCTTGTGCGATGGCAATTTCAAGTGTGAGCCAGTGCCTGCTTTGGATACCAACTTATTCTACTTAAGCAAATATACCAAACATCTCTAGTAGTTCAGCTCTGCAGGGCCTCATACAACGCATATCCAACAGTTGCCTTTAA
The DNA here is from genome assembly GCF_013377495.2 of Cygnus atratus. Classification (NCBI taxonomy): domain Eukaryota; kingdom Metazoa; phylum Chordata; class Aves; order Anseriformes; family Anatidae; genus Cygnus; species Cygnus atratus. Next base: position 32,698,557 of record NC_066365.1, on the reverse strand, counting down.
CAAAGAGGTATCCTCAAATGTACTTTAATATCTGAAGCTAAAAGCAAAAGTCGAAGTTGTTCTGTCAATGCCCTTTTTGTTTAAAGCTTAACTACAGTTTGCCAGCACTTGCAAATAAGCTCCATGTGCTTCTAGCGCATGGAAACCTTTAAACACCAACAGTCCTGAAAAAATACTGATTATCTACATTCATGAATATAAACAATATTCAGGAGAAAACAGTGACTCATTATAAACAAGAATGATCTCAACTGTATTGACATTTCTGGGATATTTCTTTAACTTGAAAGAATTAACATATTTCCCTTAAAAGGAAAGCAAGTACACAACAGATAAAGTAATATTTCAGCTTGTGATCTTCAAGAACAGGTTGAATAGATGAGAATACAGAAAGATTTATAGACAGCACCACACTGCCCCTACATGTCCACTACAGGAACACCACCACAAGCTGCAAGACGCAAAAGAACTTACTGAAAGTGAACCAAGGTAACCATGTGAAACTCTATTCTTATTCTTATTTTTGTATTTAACAGACCCCCTCCCCAAATAAAACATACAGGTAAAAGAAGAGAATTAGAGTATCACTACAGTGAATATTATATTTTAAAGGACTTCCATACTTTGAAGTTCATGTTTAGTCCATTCTCTTAAAAAAAAAAAAAAAAAACTACCTTGATTACGCAGTGGATTACAATAACGCAAACAATTCAGTTAAATATAACTTTTTCTCTGAAAGAAAAAAGTACATACTAAAATGGATATCCTTAGCCACGACAAAGTTTTAAGTTAAGAATGGTACAATAAAACCGCCATTATCATAAACACTTAATGGCATGGGAATTCGTTTAGGAGTGTCTGTTTATGAAAAGCTATTTCACACTTGTTTATTCCCTTAACTTTTAAAATAACACAATTTTTCCCCAAGCATCCTGTTTCTTCTGATTTAAAATTCAATTGATACTTTGTGTGCAGTTTCATGTTAAAACTTGTGTTTCTCATTGGTGTATGGCTTTTGCTTCAGGTAACATTAAGTTGAACTTCAGCCAGAAACTTCAGATTGGATAAAAAAAATAAAAAGGTGTCCCATATTTCTGTAAGGCAAAATTTGCCAGACTAGCATCAGCACACAAACCAGGCAGACAAGTCCACTCTATCTGGATGTAGATGACTTTCCAGAGCATGACTGCATAGTCAATCTATAAGGATCATTTTCCGTAACCTCAGGATGTACTAGTCCAGGGTATATTACCACAGAAGTTTAGACATACGACAGTCCTAAATTCCCGCTTTCTACGCTTCTTCATACCATATATAATAGCATTAAGCAAGACTTAAATCAAGTCAGGCAAAATGCTTTCCAACCAGTATTCTTATAGTTTCTTCTCCTATGTTTGCTGCTTCATTGGCTTAACCTTCTCATGAAGACAACACTTTGAGAGCAGTATAAAAAAAAAAATCAGTACATGTTTGTGTCTTGTAGTCAAGATACACACGTAGAGTCACAGATCATTTCTGAATGTCTTGGTAGGATGATATTAAGATGTTTTCTGTGAAAACTAGAAAATTTTGATTACTATCTTAGTTTTGGGTAACCTTCTTGCTGATTTAATCCCACAGACTTTTCAAAAGTAAGAACTTAAACCAAATACAAGTACAAAAGCAAGAAATGCATTATATGCTGGTGTGAGTGAATCCATAGTTTTCTACCTCTTTGATGCAGCAGAGCTATTCAGTTGCAAACTGAATACTAATCTTGAGAAATCACAAGGACTGCCAACCCAATCTTCGTACTGTTCTTAAACTACATATAAGACAATATTTTGTGATGATTTTTCTGAAGAATAACAACAGAATAATAGAAGGTATTACTTCTCTGAATATTCTACAGGCATGTAAGCAAGACAAAAGCATAATCAGCTGTTTTGTATTTCACTAGCTGTGCCCCGCTTGCACTTGAAAAAGGTTAGCATTCGAAAAAAAAAGGAGGAAAGCATGATATAAGTCAATGTATTCAATAAAAAAAATTCTTAAACTTTTTAAAAAATAATATTGTCTGGTTGCATGTAGTACCATTATGTTGCAGTTAACAATTTCTATCCAGACCTGATACAAGTCTTTTCCTATTTTTCTTCATTCATGCTAATAGTACATAACAGTATATACTATAGAATCATTATATATATTGGTATACAAGTTGTTCGGAAAAGCTACCTAACATTTTCATGTCCTTTAATTCAGGGATTGCTTTTCTGCAGAAAATCCATGAAATACAGAAACAAATTGCAAAAATTAATTTCTAACTCTTTTCAATTAAGATTTCAATATTAGAAAAATGGTCTCTGCAGAAAAGATTACTACAGCAACTTGGGGATTTCCCCAATATTATGAAATCCCTGCCTAGCTAGGACAAAGACTTGCTGTGCCTCTTAGCTCCATTAATGATAAACCGGCATAAAAGAGATGCCAGGGGGCTTATGTAACATCACTGGGAGACGACGTTATATTTTCCATTATGAAAACAAAATGCCTATACATTGAGACCATAAAGCAAACCATTATATTGCACAGAAGCAAATATTTAAAAAAAAAACTAGAATGGCAAAATTTGCAATTTTTAAAATTTATGCTTAAAACATGTCATGTTCTACAAACGTTCATATGGTATTTAAGATAAGCATAGCCTTAAGTAGAAAATGTGCCTTAGAAAATCTCTTTTGCATACAAAATACCCTAAATCTATTCTGTCCATTACACTCACATGGTAGCTGTTTAAATAAATGGTACACCAGAGCTCTTCCTTCTGTGTGCACTTTATTAAATCCATGGGACATTTTAGATATGCTATGGTTTGCAGGAACATCACAAATGTCTCCCTGGGTCAGGCCAACAATCCATCTAAGCTTAGCAGAGTCTGGTGATAATTTAATTTTCATCACAGACTAATACCATGTCTATTAGACTATTCAAGTCACCTGCATACAAGCACAACGTTTTCAAGGAGGAAGAGGAAAAAATCAAGTTTGGATTATCAACACTTACGAAAAAGAGTAGGAAACAGCTCTCAGAGTGATGTATTTTGGAAATTCATGCACTTAGAGATGTCAAACTACTAGCGCAATTTGCATTCTTCAATATAATGGTATAAAAAGGACACATAAGTGTGAGCTCGCATTGTTTTTAGTATTTGTGTCGGGCCATCGACTCAGATTTTACTACATTCCTGTAATTGCAATACTGTGTGTTTACACATACACCATGTATTTAAGAATCTAGCTTACAACTTCTTGCGCAGCTTCTTCACCACGATCAGGGTAAGGTATCCCCTTACTAACCAAGTGTTGCAAGATAGTTTCTAAGCAAAAAAGATCATAAATAATGGCATGATAGGTATAGTAAAAATCCATTTTCCATAGCCATAAAGATAATATCCAAAGGATTCTCTACTAACAATAGAAAAAAATAAATTCAAGCTCTCTCTTCTGACTACATGTAGGTAGAAATAAAGACTTAAAAGACAAGATAGTTGTTTTTAACAAACCTTGAAAAATAGCTATTTCAGTGACAATTTCTGGGCCATCATGTATTTTGTTTTCTCCTCTGCCTAGTCATATAGATTTATTGATTACATAAAAGTGTCAATCACCATCCTGTTAGGGATCTTTCCCTTACAAGAAGCATTTGGAGCTTTCACAGACTATCCCAAGTTGGAAGGGACCCACAAGGACCATGAGTCCAACTCCTGGAAGGGAAGGGAAGCTTGCACTCAGAAGAATGACCACGTCTTCTTCAGAGGTTTCTTCTCTAAGAGGTTGCTACTCAGAACTTGAGTCAGGTTAATTGAAAGGCTTTTGGTTAAGAGCAGGGGGTTGTATTTCTATCATACTGGTGGCACCTAGAGGTAAGCTCTCCGTAACTGCAACCAATCCAGCTTTGACCCAGCAAGCAAGACATCAAACAACATTAAAATAGGAATGAGTACATCGGTCCGATGTCCAACGCACGGTGTCAGGCCTTCTTTTTATGAAATAAATGAATTCTCAAACAAGTCATGATGTATTCTCTCAAGAATATACCCTTGTTTGAGAGACTTCACTGCCGACTCTACAGTACCACTTTTTAAGATGAAGTAAAGTTCTTGTCAACTGGGATGGCTAACCAGGGAGTACTACATAAATACCTTCTACGACCAGAAAAAAAATTTTTTTTGCTGACATACCTACAAAGAAAGAGCCACACTTCCAGCAATATAGCTCTGGCTGCTTGGTCTATAGCCACTCATTTTTCTGCTCTGTCTTTTGTCAGTCTCACCTCCCGTATCTCATTTCATTTGCAGCCAACAAAGCAACGCTGTATCTATGACACAAGCCTGGGATTGGTGTGGCAGTGCCTACTGCTCCCAACCCTGCGTTACTGTAATGTCACTAAATGTCCTCTGAATGCAATGGAGTAGTAGAAATGCTATTTCCCTTCAAGCAACTATTGTAAAGGAACGAATCACAGCTAAATACTACACAAAGATCAAGCTGCACGTCGATGTGCTGAATCTCTCAAAACCTTCATTTAGAGCAGTCTACCAAATGCTCCTGTCAACTTCTTATTTTGGTTTTAGGTGAGAAACACCTTTACAGATTTTTGTATTTTTTATGAAAATAAACATGACTGTAAATCAGAGCTCAAACATTCTCTTTCGTAAATGAAGAAAAACAAATTTTGCACTTTAAATGTAGCGGTGATTTTTCAACACCTAATGAACTTTGTTTTACAAAGTAGTGCCCTCAAATTCTTCTTTCAGAAAACTTCTATGCATCAGTATTTCAACCTCCTGCCTATACCTTTCATTATGTCTGCATGGAAATGCTGTCTTTCCCCAAATCTTGATCCAATTAATACTATCTGGACTCAAGAGACAAGAGCACTCTCAAAAGCAAAATTACATTTCAAAAAAAAATTCCCTACATCCTACGCAATTTCTTTCCTCATTCCAACTAAAGATACATATATAATCATGCAACATAGGTTAATTTCAGTTATCTCCAGTTCCATTTATATATAAAAAATGTATCTAATAAATATATACAATTGTACTTAGGACAGCAAAATCTAAGGATTTTGAAATCCTCAGATTTGAAAACCTCAGTTTGAAACCATTTATTAATGAGATAGCCACACTGGAGAAACAACTGAATTTCACTTCGACAAGAACAAATGCATTCCTAAAGGCTCACTGGTAAAGAAGGTCTCAAGGGGATTGTGCTGTTCCTAAAGGAATTAGAAAAAGACGGAGTTGTATTTGACTTTGTGCTAGATGCCTTCTCGAACACGGACTAGCCAGAATATTCTAAGTGTCCAGCTCCTGAAACATTTTTTCTTTAGTACTCCATAGACCTTCAACTTAAAGTTGTTGCAACTTGAACCATGGACAGCATTCAATGCTAGCTTTTTATTATTATTATTTTCCATTTATTTTTACAGTAAAGAAACAACTTCTGCTTTTCCAAATCAAACAAGAAAAGAAGGAAATTAGTAGCAGCAGTTGTTTACAGGCTTGGAGAATATGACAGCAGACATCCATGAGGTGAAAGGAACAAGACAAGGAAAGAAATAAGGTATGATTATTTTTGTTTCCAGATTTGTTTATAAAACTACTACGTAAAACTAGACCTTGGCTCGTCTTCCCTCTTGTCAGAGAAAGAACAGAAACTGTGTGCTGAAGGTAAGCTGGGGAAATTCATGCTTCTGTTATTTTTAGGGTCAGGAAGGGAAGGACCAGAGAAAACACATTTATATAATACATTAAAAGACGTATCCTGAGTTTCTCCTATTTAATACTTTTTCCTATTGAAAACTAAGATTTCATATATACTGAAAAGTTATGACTTATTTGAAGCTAGAGAAAGATAATATAAGGGGAAAGAAAAATGAAAAGGGAGAAAACTTCAGGTTTGCTCTCCTAGGATAATATTACTAAATTTACTGATTTGTCCATTTATGAAAACTAGTCACCAAGTTGCACTTAACACAGTCCCAATAAAGCCTCTGTGTTTGATACAGTTTTTGATGTCTATAATAGACACAAATTACCAAGGGCAGACTCTTACAAAGCAACAATGCTGCAACTTATTGGCAAGGAGCTAGAAGGAAATCTTAAACTCACACTGGAAGAACAGCTCTGAAAAAAAAATGCATCTATATCTGTGTATGTATGCTGAGCATTATTATTAAGTAGTATTAGATAACAAGATGCTATGACTCCCCAGTTCCGAATGGAAGAAAGGAAGCAATTACCTACTAGCTTTAATATTGCATGCTACTGAATGAAAATTATATATTGTATTTTAAAAATAGACCATGAAGTTCACAAGCACTGTCAAAGGAATTCAGAAGTTCAGAAAGGTTTTTAGCATATTTATAAGTAGCAACTGACATTCTTTTAGAAATACAAAGATAGTTGCATATATTAGGCTTTTAATAGGGCAACAGCTTTGTGATCCGTGTCATTACATGCTTTGGAATGCCACATCCAATATCTGACACTCTTATTCTTCAAAGACAACATACATTTGTATGTCCTCTCCATGGAATGCATACTGATTCTTTTTTTTTTGTTCTTTGAGAGAAAATAAAAAAGCCTGTTGGTAATGCCGAGATAATTTGACGACTGGAAAAAAATAGTTCAACAGTATACTCCTAAGGTACCTACAATACAGTGGGGCAACATATAGAAAAAAATGTGATTTGTACTTTTGCTTTCATTTTGCTAGTTATTTTGCAGAAGTGATTTTTCCCCCTTAGTTTCAGCATTTGTTTTAGAAAATGAACTTGGAAACATCTATAAAGCAATACAGCCTCTTCCAAGTCCTAATGTTTGAATTTAATTCCCTTTCTCCACCACTTCCTTTCTCTCCTCCCCCCAAAGTAGTCTCCTCGTAAGCTAAAAAAAGGCAACACTTCAGGTTCTCACCTGTTTAGTCTGAGTTCTCCACAGAATACTCATTCACCATATGTCCATATACCATCAAAACACAAAATATTTTTTAAAACTCTGGAAAGTTAAAACTAGTAAAGAGATCAAAGCTTTGAATTTATGCCACATTAGAGGAACCTGAGAAAAACTGATCAAGAACAAAGTTGGTGTCGTACGTCGCCTCGCGGCAAGGCATTTCTTGCATGAAAATGCACAAATAGGTGTCCTAGCTTTGTGGTTCTGAAGGCTCAAAGATACAGACAAGCTGAAATTAAGTGTAGAGAAACAGTGGAAAAGAGTTTAAGTTACATTTTAAACTATTTAGCACACTTCTTACTATATTTCTCAATAGTTGTTGTACATTTCACCCCACTGAGGTTTGACCTGTGTCAACATAATACCTTTGGGAAAAGGACTATATTTACCTTCTTCCATATACATAAGTGTACAAATAAAAATATCATACACTATGTATAGACAGTCACTTGTTAAAATAGGTAAAAAAAAAAGATTACGCATTCTGGTGTTTATATCATGAAGATTAGAGTTCTCTCTTCACAGAGAAGACAGTTCAATTTAAAGATTTTTTTTTTGTTCAGAAATACTGTTCACGCTTAAGTAGTGCAAATCTGAATTACAAATCTTAAAATCACCAAGAAAACACAATGCCTGAGGGCCAATTATTAAATAACATCTCAATTTTTATATCAACATATATACACAGAAGACAACGCTAAGAGCAAATAAACACAGATGTCTCTTGAAAGATTAGTTTTATTAGGCTTGCAGTACCTATTATGACTGGGTAACTATGTCTGAATAACCTCAGGGGACGTAAATTGTCTGCTGAAGCCCAAAGAATATGCTGAAAATTTCCAGCAATTATGAACTCGTCCGTTCTACATGTCCACTGCCAGAAGCTGCCAATGCTACCTGTTTCTATAAATTAGGTCCCCAAAGTCATAAAGGCACTCCAAATTAACGGAGAGGTGCGAGTTACGTTTTTTTATACTCCTGCACTTCAGTGACCAGTTTGAATTTTTACAGCATGTTTCCCTCTGTGTCAGGAAGAGGTAAAGAGAGAAATCATGGCATGTGTGCTGGCGGGGGGGGGGGGGGGGGGGGGGGGGGGGGGGCAAAAAGCAGATTTCCACACCTGCCTCTCCCCAGTCATGTTTACAGGAACGAATTAGTTCCCTGAGGATGTCTTAGATATCTTCTAGCACTTACTTTCACCACAAAACAGAAAGAAGAGTCACTTCTGATGTAAGCTCTACCTAACTCGACAGAAGTAAGGCTGGACCTGCTAAACATGGCCATAAACAGACAAATATGCAGTATTTCTGGACATCTAAGACATTCACTTGTGCCCCCAAATTAAAATGGGCCAGCACTTCAGAACAGGAAACTATTTCCTCTTGACCCTCTCAGAAGTTTGGATGCCTTCCCAGAAATCTCAAGACCGGCGCGGGGCTTAGTGCTGCGCCTGCAAGACAGCTGCATTCATTTTATATCGGGCACTAAAACGAGAAGACATCTGGATGCAGCCCCTCATGGGAATGCGCAGAACAAACCAAGGGAGACAGGTTGAGCAGACGTAATACATTGAGGAGGCGCCAGGTCCAGAAAGCGATCTACATCAATCCAATGCTCCGAACAGATTTCACTCAGTAAGGCGGCACGATATTCAGACCATTTGGAAAGCTGACTTTAGTTACCAACAGGAGATCCACAATCACTAGCACAGCTTGGAGTAAGGCTGTTCAAGCTGCCTCCTCTGCTTTGGGGAGGTAATGGCTACAGCTCACTGAAGTTTGCCCCCCACGATGACCAGCTCTTTATACAACAAGAAAATGGGAACAGAGAAGAAGTTAAAAGAAATTTACAGTAATTTCTCTGACTTTTTAAATGGAACAATGCCAATAAAATTATAAAAAGCTTTCTCTAACACATGGGGCTGGGGAGGCTGTTTCTTAAAAACATCAACAAACCAACCATAAAACTAATCTACTTCTGCAATTTTAATCCACATATTCCATATGAGCTAGGCACCAACCAAAAAAGCTGCTATTACTATAATCCATTTTCTTTCTAAAGCAAAGAAGTACTGCTATGGACATATGTCCTTAATAAATCTAGTTAGTTTCAGCCCCCGCATTAATTGCGATTAATGTCAAATTTTTATAGTGCAAAGTGACCTCAACACATAATGATATTTTAAACATGATGAGAAAACTAACAATTTCTACCAGAAGCAATTTTATACCATTAGATAAATCTCAGCCAGCAATAGCACTGACACAATAGACCCTGCCATAGGCTAAAGGGATGATGTAGCCCCACTTTCTCTAATTTGTATAATTATTTTTTGGCCATGTGCAGCATCTGTTAGATAATCTTTCTTATTCCTAGTGTCAATGTGAGAGGAAACTGCAAGAGAGGGGCACACAGATGTCTATCACATGAAACAAACAGAAGATTATTATTCTTTAAAACACATTCCTCCTGAAAAAAGAAAGGTGCACAAGCATCTATTCTGAACGCTATTCAAGGAAAAGAAATTGTTACCAACTGTGAGAGTTTACTATCTGCCTGGTGATAACAAAGCAAGGGTAAGGAGTGAAAATTGCTTTACATGTAGTATTTTAATACTTAAATTATTACATTTAAGCCTAAATGCTTGTGCTTTAAAATTAATTACTGGCTGCTACAGCAGCCGTATTTTTATATTTCTTCAACCTGATGGTTTATCTGGCTTAATTAAGAAATATTAGACTAGCCAGCTACAGATAATTCCTTGTTTCATTAAAGGAGGTGCGTGGGCAGGAAGGGTTTTACCAGAACAGTATGCAGCATACGCAGAGAGACAAAGGAGAGGAATACTGTGGGCGTAAAAAGGCAGGACAGTAAAGAGAGATGCTTTAGAAAAGCTATGTGGACAGAACAGGCACTAGACAGTAGCAGACTTGTTTGATAGCGTAGTATCTAGATGGGATTTGAAGGTGGCAAGGCAGAAAAGGGGAGAGACACTGAGGCCATGAAAAAATTCATGGTAGGAATCCGGTCTGAAATTTCACTGACAACGAACCATAGGAGAAATGCAAGACGGAATGTAGTGGTGCTGCAAATATGTTAAAATTGCAAACATTCTTGCCAGCTGCTGTGGTTATCATGAGAAGTAATCTTGTGTTAGGGTTTATTAATAGCAACAAGCTTTGGAAGAGACTGCCATTTGTACTTACAGAACACCGTATCATGCAGATTCATTTAGAGCAAGAAAATCTTAACTGTTTAAGTATAGTAGTAAGCCTACCTAAGCACAGAATAAGTAGAAAGAATGGGACTAAAAACATACCAGAAATACCTTTGCAGCACCTGCTCTACTTTTCTTTTTCCATCTAGAAAGTAAAATTCCACTGGGAGAGTATCTTTAGAAAAAGAATGGCATAGTATCACCGACATACTACTGGCCAGTGATCCTAGAAACAATTTTCCCTTTCTAGCAGCTAACACACCTCTATTTTTACTTTGTCTTCTGCCTTTCATCTCTACAAGCAGTAAGCATTCTGTGCAGAGGCAAGTTTGCATACAGCTTTAATGATTAATACCAATAGTAAAATCTGTAAATAAATGTATCTTTTTCAAGCCCATGATTGCATATGCAGAGAGAGAGAGAGAGATTGGGGCTTCTAAATCATACAGTGCCTTGTGAGATCTTTCCTCATAAGAGCAGCATGTTGTGATCGGTTCCCTTTATTACATACTAACTACATTATAGGCTGAAATATATGCTGACTACCGAAACTGGAGTCAAATGTAATTTTAGAAATTCCACAGATTGAAATATCTGGTCACATATTTGCGTATATTTACACACCGGATTCCTAAAATAAGTCTTTTACCTACCTGAGTCTTCTACATACAAGTTGCCTCCTATTTTTCAACTTTCAAATAAAATTCTATATCTTGTATATGAAAAGCAATGCAGCTTATACAAGCTTAATAAATGATCTGAAATGCAGGAGAGAAAGCAGCATGGATTACAAATTACAACACAAAACACTTGCTGTCTTTGCCATATTGTTACACCATTCCCTGAAAAAAATGATAATATTTACTTATCTCACAAAGAACTTTAATACATAAGCATTTACCAAGTATTTGTTCTGTTCATAGTAAGTATAAAATCAGTTGGGTCAAGAAAGTATTGCTAAAGTCAGTTTATAAGGCAAGATAATACACAGAAGAATACATTTAGACTTTCAGCATTGTTTATGCATTTTAAATGAGTCTTCTTCTCCCCTCCCTTTATCAATCATTTTAGAGCCTACAGATTTTTGGTGGTTTTGGAATATCCTAGAACATGATCTACAAAAAAAAAATGAAAAACAAAAGAATTTTACAATGATTTGCCTATTAATTTGAAATGTTACAGTAGTAGCAATGTTATTAAAAAACAGATTTTGTGCATCATCTTGCACAGAATCAAATTTTCTTATGACATACACAGCCAGCACTTCCATTCCACAAATCCACATTAAAAATGTAGTACATGGTTTGCAATTACCATCTGAAGTTTTAAGATTTATTACCCTATCTCATAGACTGCATGTTCTACTACCAAAATCACATCCACTTGACAGGTAACTAGAAGTTTTTCTAAAGTGTGATCAAACCACACGTGTTCTACAGGCACCTCAATCCTCTTACCAAGAAGCCTTGTAATCCAACCAGTTACTCAGAAAATATTTTCAAGAACACAGTAGATCAAAAGTACAGACTTCTTTGACTAAAAGTACACAAAGGAAAAAGTTGCATCAGCTGCAATGCTGCTTTACTGCTTTTTCAAGCAACTGAGTAACCTTAAAAAATACTTGAGTTCAATCTTGAAAGATGCTGCTATTGCCCCTTTTCAGCATTATCCCTATGCAGAAGTATAGGCTCAACAATCTTAACATAAAACAAAGACAAATAAGAGTACCAGGAGTGCAGAGGGAGAGAGAGAGTTCAAGAGGAAAAAAGGGCCTGCTTTTAACAGAGGACAGCTATCAATGAGAAGCTGTGGGGGAAAAAGCAGAATTAGGTCTAAAACGGTGAGAACAACAATTGAGATAGAGCAAACCAGGGTCTGAAGCAGTTTTGAAAAAAACACAAGCTGAGCAAGGAAACTATGAAGGGGGTAGGATCCTCGGTCTGATGAGTGGAACTATTAAAACTGGCAAAACCATTGTTCCCTGACAGTGACGGTCTATCACATAAGAAGTGACTATCAATTGGTGTGCTAAGTGGCAGAGACCTGCGAGGGAGATGCTAATGCTACAGCCCTGCCTGTGACTCGCCTGGGTGTCATTCCAGTTCGGTTCCACTTCCACTCAACACCTGGGAAATATCAGAACAAAGAAGGCTGGGTAAAATTAATTTGCCTTCTTTCTGTTTCTGCATAACGACCCTTTCCCATACCTGAAATAGATATGTTCAGGAAATTAAATGGCTTCACTTGCTGTAGGAGGACAAGAAGTGTTTACTTTGAAATATAAGGGAGTGCAAAAAAAGAAAACGGAGATTCGTGGTTAAGGTGATTAGGTTTCAAAGCAATAAATGAAGTATTTAATTATACATTTCATAAGTTTCCCTCAGGCATGATCAATCAGCGAAGATGCAACTGGGTCAGCTTATGGCATCGCTGCTGTCGCCCATTCCCTCTTTTCTTCTGCTGGCTGTGATAGCCTCCATAGTTTGAGACGATAAAACAAACCGACTTTAAGAAGGTAAAGGGCTTTCACAAAGGCAATCCAGCATGTTTCAATAGCTCAGCATTAATAACAATAAAGCTTTCTAAAGACATCTAAACAACTGGGCACAAAGGAGTAAAATTGCCCAGTCAACCCTCACTCTGACACCTCCTGAATTTAAGTGACTGACTTCAGCATCTTCCTAACATGCTTTTAGCATACGCACCTGCACATCAGTCTAAGTAACATTGTTCATTGCATGAGAAATGGAAGTTTTAAATGCATCAAGCCCACAAAAAAACACGTTTTACTTCATGTTAAATACAAATGAGTTTCTTACTGTTGCTTTTATCTTGGCCAAAAATAAGTAGTACAATTTAAATATAAAAGCATTTCTCAGAGACAGTATGGTGACAGAGGATCACTGAATATTCTGAAAAAACAGTCTCTGGGAGTGTTGCAGTGAAGATTAAAAAAATAAAGACAGGCAAGTTTTCAGAGATTGCCCAGGTATTTTTGACCCAGTACAGCAGGTTAGACTAGATGTGCACATTTTAGCTAGCAGTTTACTTTTTTCCCCCCATGAGACAGGAGGAACAGCTGTTTGAACAGCAAACTAAATGCTCGCTCCTACAATTGGCTATCTTAAGCCCAGAGCTTCTGTAACACCCTGCAGAGGTAGACAGGAGCATGCTTCTGCTTGCATGTAGTTCTGACAGAGCCATAAACACTGGCTACCAGCTGGCTGCATCCGTAGCTAAAAAAGAAAAAAGGTGGACCGTGGGGTGGCTTAGCGCACCTCCCGTAAGCACAGCCTGGGAGTCCCTGGGGACTGGCTGAACCACCCCAAATTAACCATGGCTACCTTGAGTTAGCCAGGTAATTGAGGACCTGCCTAATGTTTTTCCACTTCTGTGATTCCTGCTTTGTTCCCTCTAAAGTACAGAACTGAGTCAACTGTTCAGCAAGCCCAATGAAGAAGATAATTGCAGAAAGAACAAAAAAAAGAGGGGGGGAAGAAGACAACTTCAGCCTGCCACTGCTCCACGTTGAGCAAATAAGCAACAGATTGCTTCTCCTCAGCGCTAGCGCCTCACTCAGGAAGTACTTTAATTCCCCTTGTGAAAAGGGATGAAAGGCATAGGAAAAGAAGATTCAGAGTGAAGATACTGCATTTACTACTACTATTTTTTTTTTTTTTTAAAAAGGAAGCAGTTCATTATTCAAGATTATTTATATTCTAAAATAAGTTTCCCTGTAGTCGGTGTTCAACAAGACTTAGGTTTGCTCATTTCTCTAACTTTTCAGCATTCCCTTCTTTCCACTAAAACAATATCAACTACATTTTTTAACAGAATGAAAAATAAAAGCTCTGTATGGATGTCTTTACTGGGAATATTTTACCTACAGAGCAATGGACATACTCCCTTATGAGAAACAAGCTTATGTGACAAGAACTAACTTCTCATAGATATCAGCTGATCAGTCCATGATTCGTGCTTCCATCAGGGTGACAAATTCTGACACAAACATGGAAAGTGAAGTAAAGGCTAAATCAGCTTTGGGAGAATAACTTCTGACAGCCACTTGAAGAAACTTTTTACCACCAGCAGCCACAATGCTGGTTACCTGCCACAAAGCCCAGAAGCAAGGAGTCTCCTGTAGAAGACACAGGCATGTGGGAATGCTCTTATTTGTCCAGTAGCATACACATACGCATTTCTTCTTTATGCTCTTCCGATGGTCTCTTCCTAACAAATGGTAAGGAATTACAGGGAGGGAACACTTTGTTCACTTGGGCTTAAAGAGAAAAATAGTTCAGCTGTTTTTCATTTTATTCAGGACCTGATCCGAAGCCAGCTGAAATGCAGAGAAGTACTTTCCCTAGTTAAGATGGGAGGACATAGCACTTCAGAGAAGACTAGATAGTTTTTGGTTCATTAAGTAATTTCTTGCTGTGATCTATGAAATAACATGCTTTACTCCAGCAAGAAATACAATTTGTTGCAGAAAATGTCAGGATTAGATTTTCCTGAAACACTGAAGGACTACGTGGCTGAACTGCCAGCACAAGCAGTTACATTGATTTGACTAACAACAGAAAGGGTGATTTTGGTTGTTTTACTATAGAAATGAAGGGATAAATCACCAAGTCCAAATGAGTGAAGATGTTTACACATAAGACACATCAGCGTTTGAAACAACTACATGCATACTAATCAAGCAGAGGTAGGAAAAGGATCTGGCATCTCACTCCAAGTGCTCTACTGCAGTAACAAGTAGACCTGTACAGTGTGCCATGCATAAAACCAGTAGATGCTCTTACATATAAAAATATCTACAAGCTGGCATTTAAATCAATCTTCAAATGCTTTATCCTTCGTTCACCCCATACACAAGCATGTCTGACAAAGGGAAGCATTTCACTAATGAACTGAGTTGATGAATTGCCTAAATTTTGTCAGCTACGTTTTAAGGGTGAAACATACAGAGAGAAACTATTCTCATGAAATGGTACAGTATAAACGAATCTCTGCTGTTTCTGAGAGCAGGGGCATTGGAAATGGATACATTTATTACCTCAGCTTTTCCAGTTTAGAATACCGCAGGGTGCACACTGAAACTCCTTTGCAACAATTCAGCTCTACTTTAAGCCGCTTGAAATAGAGGAATGCTGCAAGTGCACAAGGCATTTTCACAAATTCTTTGGCTTATTACTGCTTCTCAAAAATGTGTATTCAATATGGTGAAATTGTTATATAGCAACTTCTAAAAGTAACAAGTACTGGAATTTTCAGGAGGAAATGTGGAAATTAAAGAGAGAAGCAATCTGTTTTTAAAGTACAGCTTCTGAAACAGATAAGAATTAGAACAGCTTGAAAGGAGAAATACTTCCATCGTTTGTGGTTTAAGAGCAGCCTATGGGGAAAAATCATACAGTTAATTTACAGACCAATTCGTAACAAACTGAAAGCATTTATTGTTATTAGAGAAAATAGAGCACTTGCTTTTGAACATACGTGTCATGCATGACTGTCTCCTAAGTATGTTCAGTGATCAGCTGCAGTTAAAGCTAAGTGACATATGATATCTGAAGTGTGTACTAGTTAAAGGACTTCATTGCTCCTTCACAATACACAGCAAAGTCCACTTCAGTGCCTATGAAAGATACGTTAACAGCTAAAGAGGACCATAGCTGTGTTTATGTTTGACGATCCAGCATCAATGCTTTCAGCAACATTTTGAAGGCATGCATGCGTTTATCATGCGAGTACAGTGCTTCTGGAGCTATGCACAAAGCTATTCTCAAGAGCTACACAAAGAATGCTAAGTAATACTATTTTTAACTGGATTCCGATTAGGGGTATTGCAGACAAGTGTTTTAACTACATGAGCAAACTGACAAAATGCATAGGGGCAAACTGTTAAGTCCTGTGACCATTTATAGTACCCTTCTTGATAGAAGCCCAATATAACTAATGCAGAGGATGCAAAAGCTATGGGTTGTCAGCTCCCATAACGGAAGCAGTTTTATTTCCAGGGATCACAGTACACATTTTAAAGATGTTTTGCTCGGTTTAACGCACGATGAAGAAGGAGAAGAAATGAGTTCAAACAAGGAGAAGGTCGATAATCTTTAAGCCCTGTCAGTGTTTTAACAGCCCAGTCATACACTTACCAGAGAACAGTCAGTATAGGTATTGACACATTGCCCACTCAGTAACTTAGAAGCAAACCCTAGCTAATGTTTTAAAGTATATCAACTTGAGGTCTGAACATTCAATGCTGAATAATTCAATGCACTACTTCCTAAATGAAGAGTACAAGTTAAAGAGAAGAGTTGCAATCCAGAGGAGTTCTGACACAGTCTTCAATTTCACATGAAAATACTTTTTTGGTTCTTGCTACAGTTAATTAAATGATATACTTGTGTAACAAAAGTATTGATCCTCTCATCTGTTGATACCAAAGTGGGTTTTATTTTTGGATACGTAGAAACGAAAACGCAGACCTTTTATGCAGCCAACGCATGCTAACATGGAAGGAACCCAATATGGTGATCGCTGAGAGCTCTACGCAGGCTTTGAATACGTTGCAAGGCACGAGAGTAATGGTGGAGCCTCTCATCTTTTCCACTACTAGCTGCCATCAGACTGAGAACTAGTAGTTTCAGAAGACAAGTAAAACTTAAATTGAAGGTAAAATACATGCTTGCAGCATTTATTAATTTCCAGCTTAGTCCTAAAGATAAAAGTAGATGCTGAACAACTTCTTATAGGACTCTTGTAGACCTAAAACATCCAACTCATGAAACTGACTGCTCGAACATGATTTAGGACAGGACAACTGAGAGACCGTGATCATTTTGGAACAATGGAATTTCTTCAGAGAACTGCTTTTTAAATGGTCTTTTCATATTTGCAATGAGCTAACGTGTAGCCACACTGCTCACTGAAGAAAATACGAAAGATTAGCATTTCCGTGCCAACGGCATAACTTTCTAATATTCCCAATGCTTCTTTAAAATAAGACTTGTGTGGAACATCTACTAAACTCATGGAAAAATTTTCTCCTCTACGTTGCATACTATGCTTTATCAAAGACAAAGGAACTAGAACTATCAAAATGTATTCCAAATGCTTACTTTCAGGCAAACCATTCTCAAAGCACGTCAAAAATTTGAAAACGTCTATTAAGAGATGATTACTTTATCACTTCCAACCTTATGAAATGTTCCTATTCGCCATCCAGTGAACACACAAGTAGTATTGAATTTCAGAAAAACGTTATTTTTGTGAAATGCAACCATATAACATAGCACTGTACATACATGTTCTAGTATTTGCACTGCTGCAGGTTGACATTACATTGCTAGCCTTCAATACATACCATATATCTTTTACATACAAGAAATGTTCTCAGATACTCAAAGCAACACAGTAAGGAGAAATCAACCTTTCAAGGGCAATCTTGTCAAATTTAAATGTCATCTATGATTTAACTACATAAATTCACTAAAAAGGGGTATTTAGATATTCAAGGGAAGTCAGCACATTTGCAAGAGCTGAACCAGATTTTAAAACTTGGCATCAATAAATGGAATTAATATTTACTCAGTAGCAACAGAAAACTTAGTAGTGTGGGGAAAATTCATTATGAAGAATAAATTTATTTATAGTTCTATCGAAAAAAGTTCCAAAAAGTAATAAAGACAAAAAATTAATTTGACTTTAGAAAGTATGAGCTCAGCAATATGTAAATCACGTAACAGAAGCATGATATAAGTTGATTTGCAGCTTTTTAAAGAAATTTTATATTAGGTACTGGAGAGAACAAAATTTAAAAGACTTTTTTCTCCCCCTCATATTTTGTGTTTTAAGAGCCACATTATTCATATAGTTCCTGAAGCTGTAGCATAAGACCCGTGATAGTCTGTCAGGCTGGGATTGTCTATATATAAACTATATCGCAACCTTCACATAGTAACATGCTATTTTTATTTTCTGTAACAGCAAAAAATTTTATCTCCACTACTGAGTTACTACAGTATTAAAACCATATTTTAAGAATTATTACTAAAAACATTTAAATATTAAATGAGTTTAAGATCTCTGAATTCTCTACTTTAGTATCCAACTGCGCCACAGTACAATTCAGAACTGCATTCAGTGATTGCTTGGAATTAAAATCCTACAGCACCTAAAACAGCAAATAAGGGTGAAGTACAAATTTAAGAATGCACTTTTTTTTATACAGGATTTTTTTTCATCTATGTGGTTTGCACCTATAAAATAATCTCTGACGTGGCCCTGTAAATGAGTAATATCTAAGACAAACAACACGTGGATTTTAATTAAAATGAAGCAGAAAAAATATTGAAATAAGTGACCCAAGGGCTCTTCTGTGGCACCCTGAGACAATACGCTGTACAGATAACTATTTCCTCATGGGACGAATGCACCATGACAAAGCACTAAACCACAAGCAAAGTGATTAAAATTCAGGTTTTAGAGAATTTTACACTTACCCGCCTACGGCAGAAGGGCAAGCCCTGGGCAATGATGCTGATGCTAAATATCTTCATCACAGTTTGGTGTGGTAGAGGCTCTTTGGCACTTTTAAGATCAACAGGAACCAAGCCATGGTTTATGGCAGTTTTCCCAGGTTTGGACATTTTACTGTTCTTACTCTGTCAAGTCTACTAATAATGCATGAACATTGCTAAAAAAAACTTTGCTTCTAAAGTTGCATGTTTTCTTTCAAAAACGGGTTTCAAACTGGCGATCCAGCTCCCCACAGCCTTCTGCCTTTGTCTCTCAACCTTCTCCTGCCAAGTGTCCTGACCTGTCTGCTGCTCAGTGAAGTGCGAGCTATCCTAGTATAGACAGGAATTGCACAACGGAGGGGCAGGCAGACTGCTCCTGCCAGTCACACAGCTGGTGGACCTCCCCTGCCATGTCAGGAGAACCCTTCTGTGAAAAAGGATCCGGAGATTAAAAACCAAGGAGAAAATCATATAACTGCCCGGAGCTTTCAGTGCCACAAACGTTAATGCATGTATTTTAAAGGAAGAATTTTAACTTTATTTTAAATTGGTTTATTTTATGAGCTGGCGATGTCCTTTCAGAGCAAGGATCTAAGGAGACTCCAGCCTTCAGACCGTAATGGTGTTACCCCAGGATCAGCCACACCGCTCTCCAGGCAGGCTTCTTCTGGAGGCTTTCCATAAAAATTTGACAGCTAGTAACTCAAAAAAAGTTACCCAGGCTTTGCTGTTTCTCACCTACCATCTCCACAATCACAATGTATTGCTAAGTCTGGAAGTTTAAAAATGAAACCAAAGAAAAATAGGAAAAAATTGGAATTCCGCCAAAGTGAAGATATTGGCTTGAAATGTGTTTTTTTTTTTTTTGCTTGTTTTTGAAATCAGAAGTAAGACTACAGTTTTCTTCCTAGCCCTCCTTACTGACGTACAGGCAGCCCAGTCTGCACCCCCCCCTCCTCCCTGCTGCTGTGGGGACTTTGGCTCTAGGGACCGGTGGCATTGAAGTGTACTTCCCTTTTCTGGCGGGTTTGCATGCAGGCCCCTTCCATCACACTGATGGAAAGGAGAAGGGCACAGTCCTTTCTTCATGAGGAGTGTGGGAAGTCACCTTGAGTTTCCCAGCTAGTTCTCCTTCGCCCCCCTTCCTGCAGGAAGGCTGCCCCCTGAAGGAGATGGAGAGAGGCTGCTCTCAGCAACAACCCCAGCTGAGTGCCATTTTCTGGAATAAGTTGTTATTCCACCAAAGCAAGCATAAACAGCCATGTCTTATTACTCAGATTATCTGCAATTAGTTTACTTCAATTTTAAATCATTTTTGGATCAAATTAGCTTCCATACAATGCTGTTAAGTTCCCACAACCCTATTCAACCCCTATACTTAAACACGGTTCTTAAAAATGTATTCAAATTTTGAAAACCTTTTTGAGCAAAACTAAGTAGAAAGAGACAAAAGCCGGTGAAAATGTCTTATGAAATTACTGATAAAAGATGCAGAAAGCCATCAAAGCCCTTGTACGAACTGAGCCAGTATAGCCCAAAACAGAGTGAATAAATGACCATTAAGAAATCTTGCGTGTCCCTTTATGCACAACCCGGCAAAGATAATTAACTGTATAATTATGTAAGGGCAAAATAGGGAGTGTAGTAACGCTTTAATGCTTGAAGCACAACACTGTAACTTGACAAAAGACAGCATTAAAATATGCCTGTATTAGCATCTCCACTTAGCTCTTTGTTTCCCCTTCAAAAAAGCCAACCTGTCATCATGTTTCACTCGCATATAAAAGGCCTCCCTGACTACACATTTACTTGTTGAATGCTTTTTACAGAAAAATACAAAAATCCAAAATGTTTCACTCGGTATATATACGTTACAGTAACCATTTACTTATAAGAAAATGCCTCTTGGACAAAAGAACTTTAAATTTCTTTACAGATACTGCGTGTGGAAATGCTGGGATAGAATGCTGGATGGCACAGTGTTTTCATGCACCTATTTTTCTTTGCTACTATTCCATTCAAATACCATTCCAAAGCAAGCTCTAGATGTATATTTTCTTCTGAAAGACCCCCTATATTTCCTTCTTTACACTTCATCCTATAAACACCAAAAAGCAGTTTATAAGCTGTTAAGCTTATACTTAACAGCAGTATCATCAGATCATACTTTACAGCTTCATTCTGAAGGACTTGGTATTTTATACAACAAATATTAGGCTTTAACTTGGCTAGAAGACTTCGGAAAGGTGTCTTAGGATTTCAGTTTCACTCAGACAAGGAAGTCTCACTGAAGTACTCCAAAGAGGGGGGCAAATATCGCCTTTTATTTCCACCTTGAAAGACCGAACAGAGGAAAAACAACCAACTCACACTTCTCTATTGAAATCTTTCAAAACAAAGCAATAAATCAAAGTTTTCCATTTCTGAGGTACCAGTTGCTGTCTCAATTGTTCCAGCAAAGTGGGAAGTTTACATTAATAGAAATACGTTTTGGTAATTTAATATTTAAATAGTGGGTATGTAACATGACAAGATTCAGACACAGTATTTGTCAAACATACAAAGCAAGCCTCAGATTCTAGCTTAAGGAATATGCCATATTTCATTTAATTGCATACAGAAATCCATGCATGTGTGCTATGAGAAACTGCTGAAAAACTGTTTTAAGAGATTGTCTCATTGCGCAATTGCTGAGAGGAAGATCAGACAGCGTGGCAGATCGTTCTATTTTAATACCAGCCGCTATCAGTTGGTATCAGAGCCTAGTAGCATACCAGTTTACAGACAGTCTTACTCCTCCTTTTACATGAGCTCGTAACCAATGTGGAGAACAGGGACACGACTTGGTCCATTTACAGTTCTGCATGCAGTCGGGGAGCAGGCGAGAATAAAGCCAGGCATTCTCCCAGCCCCACTCGTGGTGCAAAGCTCCCGTCGCAGATTATTCTCGCACCTCTCCAGACAGAGCTCCAATTATCAGACCTTACTTTTCTGTGTGGTTTGAGATAAGAGTGCCAACGTATGTCAGCTTTTCCTCGGTAACTTCCAAACATTCATAAGCTGATATTCTAAAGTGAATCCACAGGGACACACTTCTGGCTGAAAAAAAAGAATCATGTTCACTTACAGAGTTGCCTACTTACTAAGTGGATAAAGCCAAAGCAGAATAAGGATTACTTTTCTGTCATACATGACTACACTAAATTTCACACTTTACCATACCAAAAGGAACAGCTTCAGTTTTTGTCTCTGCCCTCTCTACTTACCCCTTTTTTTTTTGGCATCATCAAAATGCAGACCAGATATTGTTGGCCCATTTTTGTTTCCATGCATCATCATTCCTTTTCAGTCTTAAATGCATGACACATTACTGACTGTAGGTATTAATTGTCTTACAGTAATGTTCAAGGGCCCCGAGCTATGCTGGACAGCTATAAACATTTAATCAGTGACAGTCCTTAGCCTGAAAATACAACACAGTCTAATTTAAGCAATAAGAGGAAGACAAAAATGGATAGGATTCGCTATCTTGGAAGTGTCAGGAATATATTGCATATATTATATATATTTTTGTATTCATTACACATATACTTCTCATTTAAGCTCTAACTGTAAAGTTTAAAGAATAGTTCTGTTGCTTTCATCTTTAAAAGCTTTTTCTTTAAATATTATACAGAGAAAATGTATAAACTTGACAAATGTGAAACTACAGAAATTTGAGCCTTACTGCTTCATAATACATTTTTCTAGCATCCTATTTCTGAGCAAATTGGGACTGATTTCCAATGATGCTCTTTTTAAGTGCCTACCCATTGTCATGTTAGAAAACAGATCACTTTATTTAGATGTCTGAAAAAAAAAAAAGTGTCTGAAAACTTGTGTTTGAAAATATCAGTTTCAGATTGTTGTGGACAGTTAACTATAAGCTTAATAAGGCAGAAGACTTTTCTTTCTTTTCTGAGGGTCCAGCGAGGGGACATCTCTGTAAAGTGAAAGCATGCAGTAAGCACCTGTAACTTCTATATCTTCTGTAGCAATTAAACGTGAACTTTTAGCAGAGGTTTTTAGGAACTGTTTACCAGAAATAAAATGTTATGAAACTCCCTTGCTTGTTCAGAATACTTGACTGCGGGAGGCTTTGAGACATAGCTGTAATAATTTATCACAGCAACAAAAAGCGGCTTGCTCACAAACTTCACAGAATCTTCTCCTAGAGCTCACAATTGTTTTGGATACTAATCCTGCTGAAAGACTAAACGAACTTATGACATTTTAATGTGGTGATGCAACAATTCAAGACCTACAGAGGCCTAAATTAAATATTTCCAAGTATAGGAAGACTGAAATGCAGAAAGCAGAACCCCGGCACTTTCAACAGTTCTTAACATTGGTGAACAGCTGCCCTCAAATGGATAAAGCGGAGCACTGCAACGTTTTAAAAGTCACCTTCTCAAAATAATGTACAGATATTGAAAGAGAACACTAGGATTTATCCTTTGAATGTATTTCATGATATACTTCCCAAATAATACTTTCAGAAAGCTCCGCATAGCTGTTGCAAACACAATGCACTAGAACTTAGATTATACACATGCCTTATTCCTCTCCTAACGTTCACACCGGTCCCTATTCATGTGTAGAAAAGAGTACGAACCATTTTGTGAGCAAAGCAAACTACACTAGTAACTATTCTTAAACGGTGACTGTGGTCCCAAGCTTATTTCTGTGAAGGACTTCTAATACCAGTACACAAATAGTTCCCAGTTGATATACTACACATGAGCCTGCTTTGTACAGGCAAATAAATAAGCTGCATAGAAACAAGGCACTGCTGTACCAAACTAGCCCAACTGTATTAGTGGCACTGCACCCAAAAAAAAAAAAAAATGCTCTCAAGAGTCTCTCTATCATATCCCAATTTACTCAGTACAAAAATCTGTGTGTGTAAAAATATAATGACCCAGAACCCTGAAGAGGGCATGTAGGGAAATCAACAGAGGGATCATTTTGATCTCTCAAGATCAGAGTTGCCTAAAAAATATAGGAGAGAGAAAGGTCAGCTGGAGAATCCTGCAGCAAAAGGAGAAGAGCAGCATTGCCTGCTTGCAGCTGGAAAGCAGAGATCACCAAATTGCCTAGTTTCTTACCAACCAGATTATCAGTCCCTTGCAGTATCTCATTTTGCATATTAACTTATGCCCCGTTGAAATGCAGATTCATCCTCCTTTACCAGCAAGGACATTCCCCCTGCCCTCCAAAGTAGAGACTCAGATCCACTGTGAACTGATACTAAATTAATGCATTACCACAGATCAGCTGAGAAAAGATTATCCATGCATGAGTGTGAACCCTTTCAAACATGATAAAAATGTACTAGCTGTGAACTGAAGCTTGGAATTAAAGTGAATTTAATGTACTATTTTAATTCTACATTTGCTGCAAACAAAAGAAAACCGTGACTGGCAGCTGTGGTTCACCTGATGCACAAGCATAGCACATCAAGCTGAAGAAACTCGAGAATACCTCTGAGCCCTGTGGGCAACTACTAATGAGAAAATACACAACACAAGCAAACTGGCAAGAAACCCAAAGTCAAAGGCAAATCTACTATTCCCCTTTTTCAAACTTTTTAAGCTGAAGAAATAAAACACTGGAACAATAAAGTGGTCAAATGTTCCAACAGAACATCACACAAATCTCCAGCCCTGTTCAATTACTCTGCTCCAGGCTCTCCTTCAGTTTCTGGTTTGCTATTTTTCTACATTTTCTTTTTGTTCTTTTATTCCTATTCCTCAGCTACTGATTCTAGCCCAGCAGTGTCCAATAATTTCCTTTTTCATGAGCTATGCAATACCTTCTCTCCTTTGCCTTTTACACCTAATGATAAAGTAAGATAGAGCCCTTATCAACTGCATTTTTTCAGGCTGAACTATGACGTTGTGTACTGACACTTAGATGGATAGCACTTTGCACAAGGCTGAAAAGTTCTGAAAGAAAGCACAGGAATGGAGAAATTTGGTTCCTATGTTCCCTTTTACACAATGCCCAACTATTATAAAAAGCTGCTTTGAAAACTCTTACAGGAAAAAATGCATTTCATGAACTTAAATCTCTCAATTTCCTGTTGACTTAAGAGACCGATGACATCAACATCCCCATTTCAGCTACAGGTTATTCAACATGCTAGAAGTCAGTGAAGAAAGAAGTGATACAATCTGTAAATTAGTTGACTTCACATTGACAAAGTCACTAGCACTTAGGTGCAGCGTTAGTTTAACAGCTATTTTCTTTAAAAAGTGGTTTTCACCTCCCTTCCTTGCTCTGGCAACTTGATTCCAAACTTCCTTAAGCTGGCTGCAGCACTTCTCGCACTTTGCTCTGAAATGACTTCAATAAGCAGGATGTCAGAAAACCCTCAGCTTTTGTTGACGCTTAGTAAATTTTACATTAGCTTGGCAAATGTAAGCAGCTCATAAAGCAGCGAGATGCATGATAATGAAAACACAAACAGCAGAAGCGTGTGGAAGTGGCGAGCAAGTAGACAAGACGTCAACCCTTCAGCAACATCAAGCTATCAGGTCACTTCTCCCTGGATCCCTTAGCACGAAACAATGGTCCTGAAGAGACATAACCAATAAAAAGCTTCCTAAGCATCTCAAACGAAATTTATTATCACGAGAAAGGGAAGGGAATATGCTGCTACATGTCTGCCCTCAGTCCATACGTTATTAGTGCAGAAGAGCATTTGACAGAAGTAGGAGGAGACCATTTGCACAAGGAAGCTTTTTGTAAGGTCACATTAAGTATTTATGAAAAAGAGACTTTCTAGTAAACTGCATATTGGCATGACAATATGTCAATACTAATGATACTACTGCGTCATTAAGACGTATATTTGACCGTATACATTTTTAAATAGCTCCTACCATATTTAAGCATCCTGTGAGTGTACACATTTATAATCAGAAAACTATCATTCGGCTTTGCTCCACAAACTTTCTAACTTTATTTACTGTACTACAGGGTCTTGTTGTCATTATCTTTTTTTTTTTTTTTTAAGCCATCTTAGAAGCACATGTCTGTCTTTCTTCATTAAAAATTTCAGGTATGTAACAGAAATCCAGCTTCATCATCTTGCACTTTCCAAGTATTCCAGAAATGTCTGCCCAATCCTCATTGGCTATAAAACAATTTGGTGGTTAAGTACATTTAAGTCTAGCCAGAGTTGCACCAGCTGTTAAGAAGAACTGCTACAGCTGCTACGCAGGAATTCGTCTGCTGACCACTTATTTATGCTGTTGTTGCACCTTTAAATAAAGCTGAGGCAAGAATTAGGACTGCAACAACAGGTAGAGAAGTCATGCAATATTTAACACTGGATTAAAATGCAAGTCAAATTCCCAGGCTGAGGACAAGCTGGGGGGAAGGGGAAGCAGGTGGTTTTGTTAGCAAGAAGGCTGCTTTACAAAGCAGGAAACTGAAAAATTAACTTCATACACAATAATTCAACTTCTCTTAGGAACTTTTCTAGTGTGTTCATGTAAAATGCAAGACTATAAGTGAGAAATTATCTACTTGTGTATACACACATACAAAATATATACAAGGCCAGTACCAAAATATTTTAAATCACAAGTATTAGTTTTTTAATAGCATCTAGAAACCATTACTAAAAAATAAATTTGGACTTGTAATTCTCCCTTTCTGCATATTAAATGGAAAAGTTACATTCCCCCCAAAAACATAAAGCTCTTAAAAATATTTCTGCCACTAATACATTCAGATTTCTTTTCTTACTAGGAAGAAAAAAATGTCCAGATACTATTTAGCATTAAAAAAATCCTCTTGTATACCCTGACATCAAAATAAGACTCTTATATCCAGCTATTTTATTTAAATAAAATGAAAATATGCCAGAAATAGAAGTTTGAACAATGCAAAGTATTACATTTTGAAATGAAAGAATGTAGGCGGCCAGGTCTATTTTTTAGAAGATTATTTTTTTCTCACCAGAACTGTAAAATTCAAATAAACGCAACAAATGCAACCAATTGTTATACTGGCATTCATTTGATAGCAACGAATTAAGCTACCTAATCCTTTTCAGCTGGTTAACAGCATACTGCAAAGGGCTGTGAAGCTATTTATAAAGCTCAAGATATGTGAAGTAAAGGATGCCTAGATTACAGAAAAGAGCAGGTAGTCTATGGAAGACGTGGCACTTGGTTGATATGGACGCTATCTTGATCTTTTATTTGCCTCTTTTACTTCCCCCCTTTTTTCTTCCCCTTTGAGTGGGTGGGGGGGGGAGACGGATGGGACGGGATGATTCTTGCCTGTATTTTTATTTAACAGGCACTGGCTTTCCCTGGTTTGTTCAAACATTGCCCATCATCTAAAATACTTATGAGTATTTAATAAATATATATTTATATGGACACCTAGATCCAGCTTTGAGCTGAATTGTCTTCCTGCTGTTTGTACTTCAAACTCTGTCAACAAAGAAATACAGGGCAGCAGTACCACAGTGTTCTCACTGGCAAAGCATCGGAAAAGTTTCAATAGTCTGTTGTTTTTTTTTTCCTCCAGAACAAATAAGCACGCATACATGTAAAACAGAGCTTGGAATACTTACTTAAAGGACATGCAGTACTAGGGGTTTCCACCAAAGCCAAAAACTGTGCAGATGGGTAATTGCCTCAGGGCAACAATATCCTTGCTGAAATATCCTTGGCTTTGGATAATGTCCACCTTAAAGACAAGGAACAATACTACATCTAGCGAGAACAAGAGATCCATAACGAATTACACAAAGTTTGATTTCTTCCATATAGCTGTGTCATGTCCAGTTTTCCTTGCTCATTTTAATTAAGTGATTTATTTTCTGTGTTTTAGAATATCTGACCAAGGGATCGGAACTGAAGGACTTAACACTGGTAAAAAAAAAAAACACCAGTATGCATTATTTGTTGTTTATTAATATTTTTAGTATTCAATATATTTGGCTTAATAATGATTGCAAGAGCTGTCATCCTTTAGAAAGGCTCCATAACTTAAGTGAGAACAACAAAGGGTCTCCTGCCTCTGCCAAAAACAGATAACCAGCAGCTGAGTAACACAAAATAAGAAGGTGCTTTGCACTTACAGGAAACATTGCTCATACTTCACTTAAAAGTAATAATGACTTCTGATGATGAATAAGGTGGAACTTATCCCTGCTGGCAATCTGTGGTGGCCATAGGTACATTTTCTACTTCAGCAGAGGCACCAGGGATTGAACAAATACATTAAAATTTAATAAGTATCAACAGAGTCTTATTTCATGACACAGCTGAAAAGCACAGCCACTATCTCCCAAGATTGAATTACACTGAATAATACTCAAATTCACAATTTGCCCATTTCATATTATGTAATATTTGGTCAGGTAGTAGCATCAGTAGAAAACATCAACTTTTGGTTAAAAAAAAAAATAGCATAAAAAGAAGTAAGATTCTCTACAGAGAAATAGTTAGTTTGGACCAGCTTGACTTGGGACAGAAATCTCTGCATTTTCTTCTTATACTCAAGAATTTGTAAAGATATGTAAATTATTTCCTTATGTACAGTTTGCTGAATACCAAGATGTTGTGCAGATAACAAAGACTCTACAGAAGTAAAGGATATACTGCTAGTTTGCAGATTGCAGTGACAAATGAGTCATGAAAAAATGTTAGTCCTGCAGCAGCTGTTAAACATAGTTCTGCTCCTCAGATCACCTTCTATTCCTCCACCTCTCTAAACTAATTTCGTATCTCAATTTTTGTAAGTATATAACATCAGTGAACAAAATAATTGTACTGAACATAACATTTTTAAACATAAGCTTGTAGCCAGATTAGTATTAAAAGACAATCCTTAAAAAGAAAAATAAAATAATAAACAGAACCAAAAACTAACTCACCAGTAAGTTTTACTTTCTTCAGACTTCAATTCACCATTTCCATCAAGTTTCATAACCACTAATAACAACTTCAGCTAAGCCCCAAAAGGTGAAGCAGCTTAAAATCAACACCTAGAGCAGCAGCATCCACTGATAAAATGCTCAGTAAATACAGCTGTATCACTACAGACTAGGGATGTTTGGGCTAATGATCACATCAGGCAACAGCACCTGCCACAATCGAGAACAACATAAGGAACAAATGGCATATTTAAGTGGGGCAGAGCTCCCCCATGTATTTCTTAGGCAAGCAATGCATCCCCACAGAGTAAGCACGCTGAAAGTATTCTCGAGCATGTTTTCCTGATTTCTACTTCATCATGGCACGGCCCTATAATTCACAAGTTGAAATGGTGTTACTGACATTCTTAAAAAATGCAACGTATATTTTAAAAAGCTGATTTTCATCTTGCGTACTAAGATCCTGAGCAAAATTAGGTGGTTAATTGATGCTGATTTCAAAACTTACAAGACAAAATGTGCAACTAAAGACACTGTCTCGAGTAGTTATTCTGAAAGAATCAATTTGATGTGTTCTACACAAAGCCATCTAGGAATCTGGTAGCGCAGTCGGAGTCACACCAGCAAGTTCCTTTCCAATATTTACCTTTAAGGAGCTCTGCACAGGCCAAGAAACTAGAAGACAATTCAAGTTAATACAGCCTCGTACCAACATATCAATTCTGAGCAAGTCTAAGAGACTGCTTCCCTGCCAGAGAGGTGGCTGGCTTTTTCCCTGCTGCAGGGAAGGGCTGGAAGTATGCCTGCATGTCAACAAACATACGGCTCCAAAGGAATTACACATATGTTCAGAAAGAGCTACCAAATGTGCCTGTAAGGACGATCAGGAAATAAGGAAGGTATACGTTCTGAGATGCAGGCCGCGTCTTCACTGCACAAAGGGTGCGATTCAACATTTGAGTCAGATATTTGTACAGACAAATCTGGCACAAGCAAAAGCTCTGTTGTTTTATTTTCTAGTGTGACTAGTTGAGGTAAATCCCTAGACTGGAACTGAAAGACTGACCTCAATTATTGGTAAAGTAGAAGAAAACTGCTTGTGCCTTACTCAGCTAGGTCTTTAGTCCAGTAAGTGATCACTGTAACAGGGAAAGAGAGGACTAAATCAGCACTTTGTCTTTTCCACATCAAGAAAACACACACCTCTCTATAACGAAGGCAAAAATCAATGAAAACCTCCTTATTAAATACCATCTCATAATCAAAACTATGACCCAAACTGTCAACATCAATGTTTTCTGTTGAACTTCTCTTCCTTCCCAGGCACTGAGATTGTTGATTCTCCTGTCTATACACAATTGTCAACAAAACAAATTACACACCAGTACTGTGCATTAAATCTGTAGTAAAAATTCTAGAAAGCACGATGAAAAACAGTAAAGCACCTTTCATTAAAGAAAAGACAGCGTTTATTGTAGGAGAGATTTCTGTCCTTTGACTGCAAGGGACACTTTAACATAGCATTTAATTACTAGATACCTCAAGAATTTTGCAGGAGGAAGCTGAACTAGGTAGCCAAGTTAAGACACAAACTATATCTGGGATAACTGCATATTATAAGCAGAACACACATGCCAATTCGCAAGCTTCGTGATCTGCTTACAGACTACAGAAAATCAGCAGAGCAGCCATTTTTTAATGCCAGCTTTACCTGCAAGTGAAAGCATAGGGACAATTCTACTTACAAAGGTAAGAATACAGCTAAACCTCAGCAAATATCAGGCAGCAAATGATCCCATTACCTAAAGTCAAGTAAAAGCAAAGCAAGAGAAAAGTACTTTTCAAAAGAAGGGTTGGTATTTGAAGTCAAGAAACACGCTGCAGGTTAGCACAGAAGAGGAAGAACTTTGCTACCTCCACAGAGACTGGGAATCTGCATTCCTTCCACGGATACTTTAATATTTAACAAACTACATCTTAATGACAGTCGCAGAACCTTTCCAAATGATCCTTCATGCTTGGAATCATCAGCAACTAAACTGCGCAGTATATAAATGAGAAAAGTCAAAGGTTGTAAGTGTTAATTGATATTAATCTCAAGAGCGTGGCTATTTCTAATGTTATTACCATCCAACAGAAAAATAAGGTTCTGTACTGGAAGGGTCAAAAATATTATTTTTAAAAAACACAAAACTTGCTCCAAAATAATTAAACTGTCACAGTAATGTAAAAGTAGCTCTGCCTTGCCGTTGTAAAGACTATTAATTGTTTATTTATCTTAAGTCATTTACTCATCTTATCTCATTGTATTTTAATGCTGTGGTTCACAAAAACCAAAGGGGGAGAATGGCAGGAAAAAATTTGCACGTCGCTAATCTTTTCAAGACAGTGATATGAAAGCAGCTTTAATTAGGAAGGAGAATCTCAGGGAGAAGCGAGAAGAACAAAAAATTCTATTGCCAACATTTTTTTTTTCTTACAGTCAGAGCAATTCCTAACATGTACCCATTTTGACACGACTAAATGAATTATTACTTGGTTTAAAAACTACTTAAAGCATTGTGATAATTGTTAGACATCTCAGGAGATGAAAAGCGTGAAGAATCTACATAGCCTATGCGTGATCCCTGCAAAAAAAATAATGGGGAAAAAAGGAATCTCTTTTTGTAGTATAAACTTCTTAAATTCCTCTGTATTTATTTTGTAGATTAAAAAACACACTAAGTTTTTAGCTGCAGGAGGGAAACCCTTTGCAAAGCAACGCAGCAAAACTCTCCATAAGACTGCAGCAAAGCAATAGTAGCACCCTCTGCTGCTGAAAAAGGGGTAAAAATATTAACACACATTGCTGCAAGACAACCACCCCACCTACACACAATATTCCAACCTTCCCTAAATTGAGTGTACTGCCTTTATGCAAAATAAACACTCACTTCCCAAAGGTCAGCATTGCTTTAGTTTTCCTTTCTTTCCATGTATTTCTAAAAAGCTTTGTTTGCTACTAACCTAATAAATAAATAACAACCTAACAATAAACAATAAATTTAACCTAACCTAACAATAAATTTACACTTGCACATAGGAGCCACTTTTCAATTCACACAGGCATGAACTGCCCTGTGCAATCTTCCTTACAATAGCCACTTAATCTCCTTTAGTTTAAAAAATTGATACTATGCTTCCACACAAAACCAAAATTATTGAAAAATAAATCTTTGATATCCTTGTGCCCTATGTACCAGCTCGGAACAAGCACCACAGAGTAAAAAATTCTCTCCCAGTCTGCACGATTTGGGAGCTCAAAGCTAAGTATTCGAACTTTAGGTTTGCTTCAGAACTTTAAGTCTGGAAATGTAAGCTCCCAGGAACAAGCCTGTGGTACACGCTGACCTAGCTCCACTGAAGCCAAGCCAGCTTATTTGGTCTCCCCGCCACTCTCCAAGGTCGACGGACAAACAGAACAAGGAGTGTTAACGCTGATACTCACACACTCACACCTCCCAGTGCCTTTGTGGTCAAACAGGCACGGTGAATATGGAACCTGGAATCAGAGGTCACTGTAACCAAAGTGCACCACTTTTACCAGAAAAATAAGCTGCTTCTCAGCCTTTACCATTGCTGTATGTTGTATATGAGAGGAATCAAATTATTAGCTTTAAATAATGCAGCAAATGCTCAAATACAGCAACTGCTGAAGGGGTATCAACGTGGGTTTTGTTGTTACAGATCCAACTCTATATCCCTCAAGAAGTTTTTAATCTGTATTTTAGCTACTCTCTTTTCTGACTTGGCAAGTCAGAGCGGGGCTGTACCCTGCCGAATGCCTGACCCTTCCGGAGGAGTCAGGCTCGCCATCACATAACACTTCAAGTGCAATCCAAATCGTTGCCACAGAAATATCACTTTCACATTAAAATACCCTAATTTTCTAAGCTTCATGACAACCTCAATAGAAAAAAAGAAAGAAAATAAATGTTTAAGAGGGTTTGTTAGGCCTACAATGACTCTTGTTGAGCAGTACCTGTTGTCCAGAACCACTGAGCACGGCCACACATGGCCAATCTACCTCTACCTCTTCACAGAGATTTTAAAATTCGGGTCCCTACAGAATACATGCAAGTACCTTCAGTACTTTCCATTTACTCCCTTCAAAACACAATTTGTAGAGAAATATAAAATGGCTCCAGAAATCCTGTCAGGAACTGGAGGGTGTGGTGTGAAAGTAAGAGCTTATATCAAAATTCAAGATAACACCTGTCTAAGGCGAGACGCAGACTTCAAGATGAGCGAAAGCTGTCACGTACCTCTCCCAACAACCGGTCTCCTACTTGAACAGCACAAGATTTTTGCCTTAGACATAATAAATCGTAGGTTCTGTATAATCTTCAGATTGTTCTCCTCTTTTGCCAGAGACCAGCTTCAAGCATGCAAGCAGGAGCAAGAAAGGAAACATACCTTGATACCACAACATGACCTAGAGCACCTAACTGGCTTTGGTACTCTGGTATGAAGTAGTTACTTGTCTTAATCATAAAAAAATGTAACAATATTCACTGGAACACAACTAACCCTCATCAGGAATATTTATTTTTATTTTTTAAAGTGACTGTTTCCTAACTGATAGCTTCAATATAGGACAAAACATAACATAGAATTTTAAATAAATGAAAAACTAATAGATCAAAGTTAAAAATTTGTGGTAGCTTTGGTGTAAGTGATCATGATTTCTTTTTTCACCATTCTGCAATATATTTCAAGTCCAACCCAAAGCCAAATAAACCTGTAACTTATTTAAACTGTATGGGAACATTTTCTAAGATCATCAAGATGTCATTACTCCTCTAAGAAAACATCAAAGCAACTAAACAAAAACAACTCATCTTGATGGAAAAAAAGCAATTAAAAACAACAGATTTGATTATACCGAGGATGACAGCTGTTAATATTAAAGTTAATATTAAAAACTAGAAGTTGTAGAAATAGTTAAGCAAACAAAATCTTAAATAAGCAAGGATGTTAATTTACGTAAGCTATTCCCCAGTGACAGTGACTACCAGCTATATTGTCCTTGCAGTGTTACAGAATACCGCATTTACTGAGGGATAAAAGCATTTAAGGGCAGTTGCTATGAAATATCTGATATATTGTAAATATATGTTTGCTCATGTTGTGGTTTAACTGTAGCACAATCATTCCTAAAGAACTCAAGCGATACAAAGTCATCAAAGGGAACTGGCAATGGATGCTGTGCATACAATGCAACCAGAAAAGAATCAGCATCAAGAGTACGTTCCTGAAAGCCTTGCATGTATTACTTATTTTACCCTACTGTGCTGTTTTGTATTTTTATATAACAGACATGACAAACAACATTTGACAGGAGATAGACCGAAGGGAGTGAAAATTAACTGTTAAGAATCTAATGGGGGTACACTGGGTACAAGAAAACTATTCACTTGAACACACCCAAGCATCAATTCAATTTTCTAGTTGCGAAGAATACAGACCATACTTACAGGACAGAAAGCTCTCTGAAAAAGTCTTGCATCATGTTGGGCAGAGCAGCCGGACATGAAATCCCAATGCCTTGCTGCAGTCAAAGGTGTTAATGTGATTGTTTGTAACATGAACAGGCAATACATAGTATGAATAAATTTTAATTGGCCTCCTTGCAAGAACTGAGGTTCTAGCATCTACAGTTCGGATGAATGTTCAAAAATCAGTGTTAAGGGAAGTATCACAATGAGAATAGGAAAATATGTCTGTTGGACACAGTGCCCTAAGTACCTACATGTAGGAGACCTTTCAGGAGCGAACTTGATCCCTTTATGTACACAAAATAAAGACAAGTTAAACAGCTCTTCAGTTCAGCAGGAAAACAATAGAATACAATGGTCAGAAAAGACAGTAAAAAGGCAGAGTAGAATCAAGGTACAGAAATTTAAACACAATTCACTGAAACAACCAAGAGTTCTGACAGATTTGCCTTGCTGGACTGTTTTCTTTTATAAAAAGCAAAAACATTTGAACAATCTTCTTTAGCTTGCACAGAAGTCAACACAAAGCAGCCTAACATTTTAAGCAGGGGACTGTAACACAATCACAAAGACCCTTCTAGATTCCTAAGGCACTCCTGGTGAATGCAACAAAGACTCTCCCGTACCCTCTCATTTTAAGGGCACACACCCTTTAGTCATAACATTTTCAGAACATTATGGAAACAATTACTGCAATTGCTTCCATGGAACAGTAATATCAAGCAAATATTTACATATTTTATTTATATATAATCCTACATATTGTGTAAAACATACATTATAAATATATAAAAACATTTATATAAAAATGTTTTAGCCATTCTGATTGGGTTTATCAGCTAGAACAGTCAGCTTGCTGCTGTCAAGTGGCCGTCTAAGATGATGGGTGCCCAACGCAACCGGCATATACCATGTTACTTGGGAACCTTGCCATGTCCTTCCTTAACATCACATGATCCCACAGGCCAATAAGCAAAAAGTAAAAAATAAAAAAACATATTACAAAGAGACTTTATTCAGTAGTTTATAAGGAGAAGAAAAACAGAAAGACAAAGAACAGATATCCAAAAGTTCATATGAGTGCACAAAAACAGTTACGACTGTAGCAGTTGCTGTTTTATTCAGTTTTACTCCTATCCCCTGATAGTTGGTTCTGATGAAAACACCCTGTACGTTGCCAGCATTGCTCCATACAGCTATATCAAGCTAGCAACTGCGTTGGATCAGCAACGTACGCCTCTGAGCAGCAGGGTTTACATCTGACATAGAAACAGTAGAGCGGCGGATTCAGTCCCCACAGCTGATACTGGTGGTGCAAAGCAAGGTTCACAGGAATACAGAATACAGCAAGGGAGCCCATAACTCAGCCTGAGCGACGAGGAGAAGAGCTGTACTAGACTACAAATGCCGAGAAGCATATCTGAAACACTACAAGTAAGTCTACGAGGTTTGAGTCTCCTGGGATGAGTCCATCTCCAACAAGTACAAACAAATACTGC
Source organism: Cygnus atratus (assembly GCF_013377495.2). NCBI lineage: Eukaryota > Metazoa > Chordata > Aves > Anseriformes > Anatidae > Cygnus > Cygnus atratus. The sequence goes on along the minus strand of NC_066365.1, from coordinate 32,662,833 downwards.
CGATAAACCTACAAATACCCCTTTTTCTTCCCAAAAGCAGCATATTCATTTGTCATGAATGAATTACCAGAGTAGAAATAAACGTGCTCTGGCACAGCAGTATTTCTACAATATTTCCTAACACAGAATGTGTTCCTATGGTTAGATTTTGTTTTATTAAGGCATTGGTAAGAATTAATGAAGCATTACTGCATAACCATGACCTCGAGCAGTGCCAGCTCAAGCAGCTTTCTACCTGTGCTGCTCCTTCAGGTATACAGTTAAAACTATCAAAAATAAAGTCACACCATGAATCAAAAACAATTCCCAAAGACGATTTCCACTACCTAGCTCCCCAAACAGGTCTTGCAGGAGCACAGCCTGAGGGCACAGCACAGATGAAAATGGCCAGCACTGCATGGAAACAAAATGCAAAGCAACTATCAGACAACACAGAAATTGTGTATCTATATGAAAATCTCTGAGACAAGCTCCTTTAGGCAAAACTTCCTTGAAATATTGATTTATATTGAACGTGCTTTAAAATATTTTTGAAAATTGCATTCATTATTAGAGATGATACAAAAAAGCTTCAGAACTGATCATGTTCTGCTCAGTTCATACATATTTTGAGTATGGTTAGTTACAAAGAAAAATAAGCTTTTGAGTCAGAGACTTTACATGTATTTCTGAGCGTAAACATATCTTACATTAAGTATCACGTCCAAACTGGATGGATGCAAGTTGTTATACAATCATCAACAAGTAACACTGAACTTTGGAAAACCAAATCATCAGATTAAAAACAGCATGTAGAAAGCTAACTGAATGACATGAAATTTGACCGCATCACAGCATTTCATTCCAAGTTAGAAAGCGTATACTTCAGAAGCTTGAACAGTAGAATTATAAAGTTGTATCATTTCCTAAAAAAACACATGAAAACATTATGACTTTTCTCAACAAACTAATCAGCAATACCAAAAACGTATTGCTGCAGCTTCAAGAAGCAAATATTCATCCTATTTACCTGTTCTGGTGTGTCTTCAAGACTGATTATCAACACATTTTTATTCATAGTCATACAAATAGGGAGCCCTGTTAATTGATTCTGTGTTTTTGTTTTACATCAGTTTTCAGAAAAACAAGTATGTTGTAAGAATTTGAGGGTTTTCTGTTTTATTTTTGAAAGGTTGAAGGAAACAAAGTGTTTTATTACCAATTTATGATGATTACAAAATTGGCACACAGGTTTAAGAACAATGCTCTTCCACAAAGCCACTTCCCTGCTCCTCCCTTTCATTAGGCAGTATCACCGCTATCATTATTCTTTCAGATTTTGCTGCTGCTAAAAGTTAAGATAATTCCTTCTTCTTGAGGTATTTGGAAAACATGGTGAACTCCTAATGAACAATAGATCTAAAATGTTGGGTGATACTTGTAACAATAAAAATGGTACTATTTATTTTCAAATTGTTGTTGCAAACTGGAAATTCTCAATCATTAAACACAATTTACAAGCTCCTTTCAAGTAGAATATCATACAGCATTATGCAATGACTGTAAACGAATGATTCGCTATTACTTTCTTTTAAATCCATATGTTGTCAGTGAAATCACTGTGACCTGTCTAGAAGGAAGAACTTTAAGTTTCTGTAATATTTCACAGTAACTTTTCATGACAAACACTTTGAACTAGATCTCACAGACCACCATATACACACAATTGCTTACCTTTTTTCTTGCCTGCTTTGAAAAAGAAAACATCATAAAAAACCCCCGGAGAGTCTTATTAAGGGTATGAGTCAGCATATGAAATATTTTTTTAAACAACCCTGTTCTTTTTAAAATAGTCTTCGAGAGCTCTAGTCCCTTAAAAGGAGTACTTATTCATGTCAAATGCCTGCAGATTTTTTGATTATTAACAGAACAATACAGTTTCAGAATTTATGTAGTCCACAAACTAAGTTCTTTAGGAAACAAAGTCTTTGCCTCAGTTTAAAACTTCATTTTCAGTTTATATATAGATATTTTCCAAAATCCAGAGTTAACCAAGATTAAGAATACAAAAAAAAAAAAATCAGTTTCTCACCTTTGTCTTTGTGTAGAATGGTGATGACTGGTGAATGGGCAAGTCCATGAGGCTATTGGAATTTGTGACACTGTTACTGTTAGCATGCTCATCTTCTCTACTGCTGTCATCAGACTGATCAAAATCATCACTCTCCTGGTCCATTTCCTCCTCCTCTTCCACCTCCTCCTCTTGATCACCAGCATGTTCATCATCATCTTCCTCTTGGTTACAAGTGGATTCTTCATCCACTGTAATAAGTCTATTGTTATTTTCTTCTAACTGTTCCTGCTGGGATTCATGTCTGTCATCAAATCCAGGTTCTTCTCCTCCTATCTCCCCATTCCTCCCAATATGCTGCTCCTCTTGTTGTCGTCTTTGCTGCTGCTCCTCCTCTTCTACAACCCGATTCATCTGCTCCTCATCTACTTGGCTTGAGGAAGCATTACCTCGAAGAGATCCACCAGTTCGTCGCCTCTTGCTGCCCACAGAGAGCAGTTCCTGATTCATTTCCAAAAGCCAGCTTGCTACTTCTTGGACCTTGGCTAGGCTATCTGAAGATGCAAATGCTTTCACATTCTAAGGAGACCAAAAAAAAAGTGGAAAATTACAAGCTATATTTTTGATTACATAAGGCATAAAAAATATGACTACATTGTATTACCCCCAACAACTTGAAATTCCAAGCAACAAGGAGCAGTTTCAACTTCAGATTGAATTTTTTCAGTACAGTGTCAACTTTTTATCAAGAGAGTCATTTCTACTATCATATAGTCTGAGCATGATCTCTGTAAACACTAGATTCTGCAAAATTCCTAAGTTTTTCAGAACTACTTGCATGTGAATATACGTGCCAAGAGAAAACAACCGGCTTCTTAGCTATGCGTAGCGCCCTGTGCTCAGGTGTACACACAGCTCTCACTCAGCATGTTAAGCCATACAAGGGATCCAGAAAGCACAACGACAGCGTTGGAAAGGAGCACAAGTGCCCCATCTCACAGTAGGAGCAGTAAAGGACTTTGTTTCCACAAGTCCTTCAGTAGAGGAAGACATTCTTCAACCCACTCTTCTCCCACCCACACATCCACAAAAGAACAACTCCAGATCTTCAGAAAGTCTACCACCTGTCAGCTTGTTCGTTTGTTTTGTTTGTTTTTAAAATCAGACCAGAAAACTCTAGAGCCTTGGATGACAGAGGTCTGAACAGATAAACGCCATCTTTGCTGTATGGTATTTTTAAAAATACTAAATTTATTGCTGAGGGGACAGGAAGGTCCCAGAAACCATAGCTCAAGTCATTTCATTGTGTTGTAATGTAAAAGCCACAGAAACACATTTACAGATGGTTTTAAAGTCTTGCTTTGAGAGGAACTCATAGATGGCATTCTACACACTTGGTCTCCCTCTCCTGCAGGGAAACAATACTTAAATCCCAAAGACATGGTTCTCAAGTTTCCACATATCTAAGCAGATGACAATCGCCCCCAAATAAATCCTCATGAACTGAAAAGCTGAAATGCATTCCAAGCAAGTGTCCACTAGCAATTAGTTCCAATCCATGAACTAGAGGCTAACAATAAAAGACAATTAAGCTATACATGTCAAGGCAAGGACATGACGGAAACAGCAGAGACTGTGCTGACTTCTTCTGCTTTTACCAGGGGAAAAACCCAGCAGGGCACTGGGTTGCACGTGACCCGAACCAGAAGCTAACAACTCCAACCTTCAGTGCAATGGGCATCAGAAATAAACATGTTTAATTTTCTATACGTACTAAGTAGTACTTGAGAAAGATGCCATTCAGAGAGCACTCTAAGAGATATATTTTCACTTAACTTTTTTCTCAGCGTATTTGAGTGATGCTTAACTCCATTTCATCATGCAATTCAAATGTGGTTGTGAATACAACCTGACGCTAGCACAAGTTATTTATCAGGCTTGCTACATAGTTTAGTCATTATGAACATCACAACAGTACATCTTACTTTCTCAGAAAAAGTGAGAAGATTTGGATTTTTTGAAGCACTTAGTCACTTAAAAAATTAATACTTAAAAGGTCTGTATAAGAAATCTATACCTTCCCTGTCTAACAGTTTTAACTTCCACCACAATTCTCTAGTCACAAATGAAGCTTAAGAGTTTTAAACATTCTTCAGTATCACCAGCTTTATTTTAAGTATATGCAACTACCTGTTTAGGACATACTTGCTAAAGCTGTAAATGCTACACCTGTTTCTAATATTTCAAACATACTTTCAATTTCACCTATAAGCAACTAACATGAAAGGTCAGCATTAAAATAACATATCAGATGACAATAATAATAATAAAATGTATCAGATTCTGCTAACTGCTTAAGTGACAACAATAACTCTAATGTTACTGTTAATAACAGGCCTAAATGAAATTCCAGCCAATCAAAAAGATAATATGCTAGTTTTATTATGGATTTTCAGTTATTCTTCCATTTTTGCAGTGACCATTGGTTCACAAGGGTAGCTTTAGTCAAACACAACTTCCATTTCACCCTGTATCTAAATGAACAAACTCAACTAGTTTTTTCCAGAAACCTATAAAATGCATTATCAAAATTTAATTACAAGCAGTGCTACATCAGAAAGCATCAATATGCAAAGAGCTGATACATTCGCTGAAGCACAGATGGATGTACATTATCTGAGAGATGTGAAACATTAAAGCTGCCTTCTGTCACGCAAGTGCTTGCAGAATTAACTGCTGCCAGCTAATACACAAGATGCAACCATTTCCATCCATAAGGTAGGTATGGAACAACAAGGGACTATTATTATGCAGGATGAAGACTACCAGAGAACTAAGACGTGTTTTCATCTAGCGCTGGGCCTCCTTCACATGCACTCTGAGCCCCGTACTTATATCACAGAATCATTGAATATCCTGAGTTGGAAGGGACCCACACGGAGCATCGAGTACAACATACTATCAGATCGGTACCAGGAAGCTGTTGCTTTTTCTGCCCACCTCAGGCTGGAGTGAGAAATTCAGACAGCCACCAAAGCGTGACAGGGCAGCGGCAATGCTTGCATATGTGTTAACATGCAAACCTCACTGAACTCGGCCAGCAAGTCTGGCAGGCAACACCCAGGGAAGTTTCCTAACACTTTCAGCAGGTCACTGTATGGAAATACAAGGAATCCCTCAGGAAAACGGAAGTCCTGCAAGGGAGCCAACAGTGAACACCGAGCCTCAGAACACACCTCCAACTACGTTCAACGTTAAATGCTGCTCATGCTGAATTCTTTGGCTTTATCCATTTCACATGCACAGAAAATAGATTAAAGAAATAACCCAGAAAAACAGTAGCTCAAAACCAGCTGTAAGAAGTGCCAAGCAACACCGGGGAAGTACAGGGAAATTCCTCAGGACTGTCAGCCGCAGCAGGCTCCGCTCTGTGAGGAGAGGAAGGTGAGCGCGCCACGGCTTGCTTTCCCGCCAAAACCTCTCAGTCCCCCCAGCAGATCCGAGAGTCATTACACATTTTTAAACTTATAAAAACATAACTGTGGGAATGCCTGGAAATCTCCATGTGTACTGCTGGCTCTCTATTAGGCCCTTTTATCACTTAAAAACTCTAAGTCAGGAAAAAAAAGGAAAGGAGGTCAGAGGCAGAGAGGGCAGGGTGGGGGTAGCGAGGCTGTTTTGTGTTGTTTTGTGTGGCAAAACTTGAAAAGGTTATAAAGACTTAGCTTCCAAGTGAGAGATGCAGAAAAGCAGTCAGTGAAAAGAGAATAGTTACATCTGGCAAATCTCAGTTACAATATGGTTTATGAGAAGTGGATGTTCACGGAATAAATATTCTTGAGATTACCAATTTGGTAGACAAGGAATTGGGTTAACAAAAAACTTAGATACTGGATTAAACCCTTCCTAACATACTAATATAGATAACCCTGTAAAAAATTAAGTATATTACACTGAATAATACTGACTTGTAATTCAGAGATGAAAAAAGAGACGGTAGAAAAGAAAAATCCCGCCCAAGCCAAGGATCTTCCACAATTTCCTGTCAACATCCCACTGCCTTCTGAAAGAAAATAAAACCCCTGTACGTGCAGCCTGCCCAAGTTTGGCACAAGGTCTGCATTAGCAAACGGAGCTGTGCGAAGGAGCCAGCAACCCCAGACCTGCTCGGGGAGCAGGGAGAGGGCTGTTACCCCCATAGCAGTTCTGTCCCTAGGGCTGGAGCATCCCCGACAAGCCGGAGAACAGCTCCTGGCTTAGCTTCACCTGAAAAGGCATGCTGGGACAGCTGTGTTTTCCTGCTAGACTGCAAGCGTGGCCCATCAGGAGTTACACTTGAAAAAAGAGATTTTATTCTCTTGATCCAGAATAAAATACTAAGGGCAATGCACCTAAGGGTGACTAAACATCAGCCCTGCCAGCCACCTTTGACCTGTTAAATCCATTTGAAAAACATGCCTATGAAGAGAATTAAATGCAGGAAGCAGCTAGAAATGAACAACAAAAAACATCAATAAGATTGCAAACCCCCTCCTAGACCAAAAAAAAGGACTTGGACCGTACGGCCATGATAACTGACAATAGGCAGCACTGCACACAAGTATCCTACGTGCTGTAAAAAGAACATGTTGGATGTAATGATTGGATTACTAGCCCCAACGTTCCCATATGGGAAAGACTTCAAACAAGTAACAAACCAAAACAGCCAATATGCAGTAACTGGAAACAAACTATACAAAGTCTAAGGTAGAAACCAGCACTTTTGTATATTATGGTACTGGACAATTATCCTCATGCAAGGACTTAAAGAAGACAAGACAATTCAGATAAAGCCACACCTTAAACTAAATTTTTGAGCTTTAAACAGAAATTATAGGAGATGAATTTTGCTGCATTACACCGGGTGGTAAGCTGGATCATAGCAATGGCCTCCTCCAGTCATAAAGTTCTGAGCTTAATATCTTATGAAGAACTGGAAAATTAACACACCTTCTATACTTCCACCATCAGAAAATGTACATCTGAGCAAGACGAACATCTAACTTTTTTAAAATTTCAGTAGCTTTGAAGCAAAATGCATCATTCTCAGTGCATTGCATTCTACAGCAAGACAAGTAGACATGCATTTTCCAAGCATAAAGCCACTTCTTCCAAAGGTATACACACCTCAATTTGCTCATCCAGCCAATTCACAGCCCCAACCTCCACACAAATCAGCTGCTAAAAAGTTTCTCTGCTCCTGCTCTACCATTGCCCTGCCCAGCATCTCTGTGCTACCACTATTTTTTTTTCTTTACTCAAGACTGATCAGCAGACAAGATAGAGTAGAGCAGCACACGCAGCCTCTGTTGGATACGAAATCATCCTGCTCCCTTATGCAATCTCTTTAAGATCCTTTACCAGCGATTCATGTTGTTTTAGTGCAAAATGGTCAGAGTAACCAACATGAAAATTACAGTGCTCCTTTAATGACTTATGTCAAACATAAACCTGACAGCATGTGAAAAACTACACTGAGCATCCAGTAAATTAAAAAAAAAAAAAAAAAAAAGAAAACAAACAGTTAAGGTTTCCCCGTGCAAATTTAATTAAGTCCAGCTGCCTCTAATCTTCTTGGGTGGCCAGTTTGAATTACCTCTCCTCCTTAATATAATCTGGTCCCAACTTTTTATCTGCCTTCTCAGGCTTTTCATCCAGTCTCTGTGCCCTAGCCAAAAAGACTTAAGTCTTTTTGAACAAAGACAATTCCAGTTTCCCCACAACATGGGGTCTACTGTAAGATGTCTCTCCCTTCTGTTCACCTGCTTCTCTTAGCCCAACAATCTTATTTCACCAGACCTCACCCATTTTCTCCCTGCTTCATCATCCAAATTTACCACCTCCTAGGACTGCCTCTTAGGACAGCCCCCTCTCTAACCCTCTGCCTCCATGTCCCAAACCCCTTTAGCCTGCAGTGCTAATTTTCAGTCCCATACTTTGCCCTGTTCTGATCAGTTCCCTGCAAAACAAGTTTAGATGAGACACAATAGCTGATGATATGTGGGTATTAAAGAGCACAAGAGAGCAACATCCCTTGCTATCAATTACAGGGACAAACACAGGAAAGCAATTGAAAGAAAATTTAGCTCTGGGTTGGAAAGACAATGGGGATATGGAAGATCTATCATGTAATCATAATTCCTCTTAGTAAACACAGGTAAGGTATGAAATACAAGATAAAACATTAAATAGCATACAAAACCCACCAGACAATAAGATTACAGAAGAAAGAGTTTGGGAAACATGAGAAATTACTATGGGAAATTACTATGGGAATTTAGCAGTGCTTCAGCTGAGTGGCATGAAAATAAAATATCAGAGGTGGAAGATGAATTAGGACCTTTCATGGGCAAAAGTTTAGAAGAAACAGCTTGAGCTCCAAGCAGTCAACATACTTTTTCTTTAGATAATGATAAAGCTAAGTATGATATCTATTTACTTTATAAAGATTAAGGTATTTTATACGAACAAATCAAGGGTCCAGCACTCATTGCATTCTTCTGACCTCCAGTTATACTCATACAAATGTTTCAAACTGAAGATGTCCAAATCCTCCTTAGAATTCAACTGCTGAATCGAAGGGAACATTTTCTGCTCAATAGGTCTTGGTCCTGTTAGCATAGGAGAATAAATTTTCCTTTTATGGATCTATCCTTTCTTCCCTTTACATTATTTTTTTCCGTAGTATTTCCACATGATCTTCATTTGTACACTTTGAACATCAGCACAGAACATTAACTTTTAATGTCCATTCTCTATTCAGAAACAAATAACTTCATATTGCATGTTTAAGTGGGTGAATAAAACTCTTTTAAGCCATTACAGTAAAAGCCCAGGCTCTTCAAGACAGATTCCCTTAACTCTTCAGACAGTGACTGCAGGCAGAGTCCGAAAAGCTGCAAAAGGCACAATGCTCTTGCTTGCTCTGTACAGGCAGGGCACACAGATTCATTAGCAACACAATCACCCGCAAGGTTCATGCACACACACACACACACAGAATTTGGATTACTTATAGCTAAAATATGTTCTGCAATTTCTCTGTCTTCACAACATCAAGAGGAATGCTAGATCTTAACTCCATGAACCAGAACCCCATTTCTTCTCTCTTCAAAAACAGGAAAAATGCTCTGGCTAAAACATTACACAGAAGAGACCTAGCCCAGAAAGACTTCTTGCTCATCTTCTTCTAACTCACCTGAGTTCAAGTTGCAGAAGTTTTTAACAACAGAATCATGATATAAAATGTACTATTAGAGACCCACTAACAAAATTAAAGCAGTCAACACAAAATAGAAAGAGAGGAAACCACTGAACTTTTCTATAAACACTTCTCTGCAAGAAATTCATGGCCTTAGTTCTTGTATTTGAGATGTTAAAAATATATGCATTTTCCTCGTTTCAAAAAGGAGGAGAAAAATACCATAGCAAATTACTGAGTAGTATTTTATCCAGGGTATGTTTTTACCTTAGAACTTGATACTTAAGGAAATGAGAATTACTGCAAAATACCGTGGGGGTAAGGATAGGGTGGTAATTAGAGGAAAATGGTAAAGCAATCCACTGAGGACACTGCTGAAAGACTCCATCATCTAGTAATAGGAAAACAATATAAAATTAAAATCTTAAGTCCTTTTCCCCAAAAGCCATATCACAACTGACAATTATCAACACAGAGTTATTGAAGAAATAGAGAGCTCATGTCTATACACCAAGAATATTGCTCTTACCTCTCAGCTCACAGAAAACTAAGATCAACAAAGTTACTCCTCCTTTTTAATTTTGTTTTCTGATGTTTTCAAGAGTGAATGGATATAAATGGGGAATAAAATAATTTAAAATCCTTGAAAGATCATCATGGGAGGCAACAATCCGCAACAGAAAATCAGTATTATGACTGATCTTACTGTGTTCATATAAATAATCATGTTATTTTTAGTAGTTACATCAATAATAACTGTTATACAGGAGATGGCTGGTGTATCTTTTCAACAACTACTCTTTGAAGCAAAAAGGAATAATCTGTAAAACGTGACAAGTTAACTATCACGTGTGACTAATGACAGGCTTCTTCCCTTTTCCTCAGAAAATGAAAAGCAGCAAAAAGCTTGGAGGAGTTTAAAGGGTGCCAAGATTTCCAGCAGCTATTGAAAACAACGTAAGAAAGGCAAGTCCTCCATACAGTCCTCCATGCTGCCACTTAATCTGTAATGTTAATCAGTGTCCTTTTTCTCACTGAAAGGATCTCTGAGCTAGAAAGGTAAAGCACAATTTTCCATTACATTCTTATCCTTGTGCTTTGACAGTTTTACCATGACTTGGATTCCTATATTAATTTTACCTCTCTAAATGAAAGCTTACCTTGCATAATTAATGCATACAGTTTAAAAAAATAATACTATTGTTTGACAAAACAGATTACTACATGAAGCCTGCAGTATTGCTACTACTAGCAATACAGAACTAGCATGCTCGTTTGTTCAGTTTAGAATAGCAAGTTTCTTTCTTGATATTTCAGTCTCATTTAAAGTATGCCCTCTGTGCATACTAATAAAGAGAAGTTTATTGCCAAAAACAAGCAGTAGATCATACTTAACAGCAACATAATCAAAATATCTTTAGTTACATTACTAGAGAAGCACATGGGCTGAAAAATTCTCAGATTAGATAAATAGAGCAGGCAGATAATTACAGTCTTGCGATTTAAAGATGTTGTTGCGTGCCTACTTAGCAAAGCCTAGAAATGTAGAAACGGGATTGTCCCAACTCTTACTTCATGCTAAATACACATGTAATAAAGATTTTCTCTCTAAAAAAAAAAAAAACCAACCCCAGTCATCATACAACAAGGGTGACAACTCTTGCAGTGCAGCAGGACACTACACAGTTCTTAAAATGTCATCGGTTTGGGAAATTGGAAGGTTGGTTTTACTCCTCCTGCCCCTTCCCTAAACTAAGCTAAAGAGTTTTGGGATCTGTGGTAGTTAAGATAGCTTTCCAAGCTGGCCCCTGATCTCCACAGATCACCCTCAGACCCGTACACCTGTATTGCCTGTATCTAAAGTCCTTGAGGTCAGTCTTACAGCTCCATCAATAGCACTGCATACGCAGACCTTCCCAGCTGCCTGGAAGAACACCATTTAGGATGCTTTTATGCAGCTCAAGGCCTTTTATCCATAGGAAAGGAGCCATAGGAGAGAGGAGGATCACACTCCTAGTCTTGCTTTCTAGTAGTAACTCCAGTTAAGCCATGCTGGAGCATTACATACCATGGAAAACTCTCCTGAGAAAATGCACCAGTTAAGCTCTATGTTCCAACAGAAAAAACTGAACCCAGATCAACCCATCAGTACCACACTATTTTTAAGCAAGCAGGCAATGTGATTATCATGCAGAAATGACTACTTTGTTCCTAAGTATCTAGCTGAACAGGGATTTTATCTAATAGACAAGAAGCAAGGTCCAACCACTGAATGTTGAAATTAGAAAAATCCAAATGGAATTAACTATGAGAATAATTACTCACTCTAATAGCTTACTAGGAAGATAGTAAATTCATCACGGCTAAGTCTTAAATTAGAGAAATACTCCCTCTTAGCTCAGCAGGCACATTTAAAAGCTGCAGAACGCGTAGCACGAGCCCAGCTGCCCAAGCACAGTTAGCTGGCTGCCCCTGCCTGGGAGCACACATGAGCAAGAGCTGCTGTTGTCACCTCCTCTCCGCTCCGACAGTGCCACAGGTTACCCAACTGCTGATTAAAAAGTGCCTAGTTCCACCGTAGAGAGATCTCAAGACCACCAAGCTTAACACGCATGCTAGTAGCTGGCACGGCCAAAACAGCCTTACTGTAAATTTTTCTCCAGCATCCACAACAGTGCTGGACGTGGCCCCTGGGCAAGGATGCATTTCCAATGGGAAAACCTACAGACCTTAGCGGTACGTTATGCCGAGCTGCTTTACGAAGCCACTCGCATAGCCTGTTACCTCGCACGGTGCTGCTTTGCAAAACAGTATCATAAGAGCAATACATAAATAACTTCCAAGCAGAACTGCTCATTATTAATGCAAAATATTTGAAGGTAAAAGCAAAACAGCACTTGGCAGCAAGAGTGCTGCCATTAAGATGCTTGGTCTAAAAACCTCAAAGTGATTTATAGAGTACCCAAATGACTTCTCTGTCTCCGTTTCTTTCCTGTCCACTAATCATAAAAGTCATTTTGGGTACATTTCCCCAAATTATGGGTTTCACTGATAGTGAATTGCAATTTTACCAGATGGCCAGTGTCAGCTTCTGGCAAAACGGCAGCATGATTTCTTGGACAGAATCTCTAATTGAAAGGCTGCAGAAGTGCAGCACAAACAGGCAGATGCACAGAACAGAAAGGTGAACCTGGAACACAGCAAAAGAGACGGACAGAAGAGGTGAACTTCAGCTGAAGTAGACCTTGAGGACAGAGAGCAATTGCATTTAGTTAAATTTAAACTGAATTTAGTGAAGTTTAAATGGGAGGAAGGAGGAAATTAATGCCAAGTACTAAACTTTCCTAACTGAGATGAACAGCTCTAGTGTGTAATGACAACACACAAACAGATGAACACATGCACACTCACTTTGTGCTGAAAATCTTTCCAGTGGTTAAAAAGGAAAACACCACAGGACTGAAGCTGAGAGAAGTGTAAATCGAGCAAGCACCAAGAATAATCTTCTCCTTGGCTGTCCAGAAGTTTCATGGCATAGCACAACGTTCTCAAGAAGCTGAAAATAATATAGTCTCTTTTGAGACCTATCAGATAGATATCAGAGATCTATCCGATAGACATTATGGACAGAGCAGCTCTGGTGCATAAGCTGCAATGCCACTGCTTGAACATCCAGTCAAAAATATTAAGAGCTTTACAGCTAAATAGACATAGAAGGTCCCATGGTACAATGTCTGTAAATGGGCTCAAGCACTGCTAATTAAGAAATATAGCTTCATTTAAAAAAATGGTGTTTTCAGACTGAATTTCTAGAAAAGACTACCAGGTTGTTGTACAAATAAGGAACAGCTTACCAGAGATTAAAGAGCTATCTATTAATACTAATGCTACTTTTTTTCTTTTTCCACAAGGTGAAAAAAATCCCCAAGTCTTGCCAAGCTATCACTAACAATACTTTGTATATGAAGATCCATAGTGGTAAGGCTACTGTCTAAAATTTCTATTTTCATTTCCTGTTTTCAGTTGCCTATTCTTTAAGAAAGTTTGAAGGACTATTATCTACAACATTCAGCTGTCATGTCGTTCTAATTGCTAGGAAAAATTCCAGTAATTCTATCAGTACTGCTAATGCAGCTGGGAGTAAAAGGCTGTAATACATTACAGACTTTTTTTTTTTTTATTTAGGCCTAGTTCAGCAGAGCTATAAACTGAATTTCTGAGATAAGAAAAGGTAGCTGGGGATCAGGTTGGGGTAGAAAATATGCTTCATGCAAGCAACACAAGATACTAACACTGGTGTAATCTTACCATTTGGGGGGAAAAATACAGATCAGCTCTATTCCTGTGAGATTGCTGTAAAAGAACAAGGAGTAATACATATTTTATGAAGAATATCTATCTGTCCACTGTCTGACTTCATATCTTATGCTCTGCTATGTACATTCAATCAGATTTTGTGCAGTATCTGCTGGACAATATTGGCTCCATTCTGAATACTGTGTTTTCAAAGCTGAACTCAAGAAACATGTACTTTCATCCAGAGCTAGTCAATGAACTCATTAAATGCCTTTGCATCAACATCTGATAAGAAGTTTTTGACCTCCTTTTTTTTTCCTTTTAATAAAAGCCAGAAATACAAATAAAGAAGAATAATGGCAGCATTTACCAGACTTGCTGAAATCTGTTAATACATTGGTTTGTTTGCATTTTCAGCATCTTCAGCAGAAGAAAAACGTAAGTACAACAAGGTCACATACTAGTGGGACACAGCAGAACCAATTCCCTTCTTAGCGTCTCACTTAAAAGCAAGGAAAAAAAAATTCAGTCTCCACACTGTATTAAAAACAGCAAATGTCTTCTCATTAACCTCACTTCTCCAGAACAACGTTTACCACACGTTGGTTCCTGAGTGTTATGTTCGCTGCGTCACCGGGAAGCTTTCCGGCAGCAGATCGAAGCTCTGACCTTGCAGAACAACAAGGCGCTTGCTGACAAACAGTATGTGCGACTGCCAGGTTCGAAGGAAGATGATAACCCAACCTGTGTAAAAGAATCTGGCCCCTGCCCAGACAGACTCTTAGCAGGCTCCACTGGAGAAATGGAAATGGTTGCAATTACTGTTATTGGTTTAATGCCCTTAAGATGGCTCTCTGAGAATCTTATTTCAGTAACTGATTAAGCAGTATGTTCAGCAGCAGGGCATTTGCCTGCCAACCTAAGGAAACTTCAGTTTGCTCGGCCAAACTCTGTGACTGGGAAAGTAATTTGGGGTATCTGCATGACCAGAGATGAAACTAGGTACCTGGAAATGAATATTAGATGGCCTTCAACATTAGGGACAGGGAGGCAATCAAGTGCCCTTTAAAATCCCATGAAGCAATCGACTCTAGGTATTCTGTGTTCCTGCTCTACAGCACTTTCTTGCTACAGAAAGGTGCTGTGAACACAAGCAGGGAGAAGAGCTGAGTCCAAGACAGGGCAGCACTGACCCCAGGAAGAAGGAACAAAGAAATCATTTAACTGAACTACCAACCTAAAGATGTACTGGCAAAACCTGTACAAATACAAACGCTCTTAAAATTTGAAATTTGGGTCATAAATCAATTGCAGAAAGTAACAGGTTGTAGAGGGAGACCCTTCTCTGAGGCTAACGCCAGTAAAGATGCTGCTGCCCCTCTGCCACAGGATGTTGCTGGCGAAGCTCCACCAAGAGCCAACTGCAGGAGTGCCACCTAACCCGCCCCACGTCAGGCAGGTCAGCAAGCTCCGCAGTCAGAACAAACTGGCACCGGATTAAAAGTGACTAACGTGACCCATTCTGAGGACAGCAGACCGTACACCCTTCCAGGGCAGGTAACAGCCTGGGGCTGATTAACATCTTACACCACTGCAGAACAAACACCTGCCCATAAACTTTATGCTATATTCTGCAATAAAAGCAAGCCGTGCTTCATTGCTAGTATTAGGGATCTAAACTTGGCTATTGAGGTTGGCAGAAGCCACATATCAAAGACCCAAATCAATACACTTGTCCAGCAGCTTGCTGTCTTTTGAACTTCTCGTGGGAAGTCCAGAGAAACAAATGGCAAAGTTATTTTGTGCGGGTCAGGAAGAAGTTAGGGATGCAGTTTTTTTTAACTGAAAGTTAGTTCTACCTTCTTTCTCTTTCCTCTTCACATAAATATGGTTGCACTGGCACAACTAATTCATATTAGGTATATGAACAAAGCTGTGCCAGTAAAAACTACTTGATGTTAACTCAGCAGCATCCACACTGCAGAACGACATGGCAATGACAACAGGAAGACAGAGGAGTGCTACTGACCTTAAATACACTGGTGTGTTTCTTTGTACAATTCCTGTATGCAGAGAAACGCTTGCTTTAAGACCACTTTAGAAAGAATTGATGCACTGTCAGAGATTATTTCAACATAATGTGGTTCAGCTTGAACTGGCTATAACAAATTCTTACATAGTGCAGGAAAACTTCTTACCCTCATCCCCATCTGACGCAGAAAGCAGATAAAGCACAAATACTATAAAGTTGGTGGAGAGGTTGCCAAGTCCCCAAACCAAATTAAGCCAATTTCAAGCAGGTTCCCCCTCTGAACGGTATTTCATTTCTTCCCTCTTAAGTACCCTTTCCCAAATGCAGACAACCAAAGACTTTAGTTTTATAGCCTGATCCACCAGCTGTTAACATGACAAACACTCTTACAGACAACAACTAGGTAGGTAAATATTTTCCAATATTTCAGAGTATTTTTTCTCCTTTTTTGACAATGTGCATGTATTCAAATGAAGCTAGTCCCTCATTTAATCCCTGCTTGATAGCAGATGCATAAAGAGCTAAAAAGGCACATTAGAATCCTTTTCCAAATACGAACAGATTGCTTTAAGTCTAAGATGGACGGTATTCAAAGGAAGCCTTTTCCACTCCTGTCTTACTCTTTAAACCCATGTATGCCACTTGCCTGATGGCACACAAAACAACAGTTACCAATTCCAAATGAATGCCTTCAAATCGGCCAGTTAAAGTTTTGCTGTAAGCACGTGTGCATCCCATACAGACTGCTGTCTCACCAAACCACCAGTCTGCCAGAGCTGCACCTGCTTCTCACGCAGAGCTGGGACAATTTCTTTGCAACTGTGAACCCACCACAACGGCAGCTGCAAGCAGGAAAGGCACCAATGTCACTGTCTTGACCCACCTCTAGTGCAGGCCGGTCCACCTTCCTGACTTTTCAAGGGTGCTGTCAGTGCATGATGCGTGCAGATGAAGAGTCATCGCTGACCTTCCAGGACAGCAGAGCCAAACAGCAGCAGCTGTATTGATCAGACACAGACCGCACTGCTTCCATACAGACCCGGTGTCCGTCCTTGCTGCTGCGTCAGGTGTACGGTGTGGCAAAGGACAGCTGCTCTGTCACGGAGCTGCTGCGCAGTTCTTGGAAATCAGCACAATTCCAGAGCACGTAGATGAAGTTACTTTGGCCCTCGTGAAAGGCGTCTTGATGTTCAAAGGGAAAGATTTGTCAGACAGCTGGTAACAGGTGGAAATGCAAAGCAGATGATATGGTACAGTCTGTGAGACAAGAGTCTCTCGTACGTGCCACACACAGCCCCAAAATGACAGGAAGGGAAACCCAAAGAGCCTAACACTGACAGCACAGGAGAACAGAGCTCTGCGATGCACGGAACAGACAGGGCACGCTTCTGAGTTGGCTGGTCATTTTCTAACAGAGAAAAGTTGTTCAAAGAAAAGACTGGCAAAATAACCTAAAAAAAAATTAAGGCCATTTTCAAATTAACTCAGAATGTGTGTTTATCACTACCACGTAAAAAAGATGTGTGGAACACTCCAGCTGTTAGCAGCTGTATTTCACTACGACTGTTTCTGCTGTTTTAATGCCAAGTTGGAATGTGTTCTGAATAATACTTCGGGTGGCAGCAGCTACAGCACCACCACAAACAGGGTTTCTGCTTTTGTCGTCCTTACTGGAAAACCTGGCTGATTAGGTTATGTCCTATGATGGGCACAGCTGGAAGCCTGTAGATTGGGCCTTACAGTAATCCACCAGCCTAAAAGGGGTTTTAGTAACTGTAAGGCATTCTCTCACTATACAGCTCAACTTCTCAAAAGGCCCACTCCTAAACAAAGAAAAACAGAACACAGTACGAACCATCCTGACCATGTGAAGCCCAATTCATCCACAGGGCCTTCAAGTCTGTTTCTATCTTAATATTTCTCATAATCTATATCTGGACTTCCATATTCTCAGATGCAGGCAGGGTGATTAACAGATGGTACCATTCTGTCCAAAGTTTAAAAATCACTTTTTGCTCACCAGGACATCGGAGTCATCTATTTGCTCGACAGTAGCGATGATTAGATATAAATTCCATCATGATAGAAAAAATGCAGTTGAACTAAGGCATTTACATTTCCATTCCTATCACCTTGACACTTGGGAAATATCTAGCAAACAAGATTTTATTTTCTCCAATATAAATCCAAGAAAAAAAATATATATATAGGCTTTGAGAAATGCTGTTATTTCCTAGAGAAGATTTTATCAAAATCTACTCCCATATTGTTCATAGCTGTTCTCAAAGGTATGCAATGAACGTGGGGTAACAGCACCAACGGGGTCCGCAGATCTGCACTTACTGCTCAGACTAGTGAGATGTTCACATGTTTCCAAGATAACCCATCTTCAAGAGCAGACATTGATCTGAAACAGCTTTGGCTGCTTTTTACAGATTGCCCAAATACTGTCTCATATTCTTTGGGCTTTGATTCTGCGTGGGAGAAAAAAAAAAAATCCTGTGGCACATCTGCCTGGGAGGTGGGATCTCCCAGACACAGCAGCACCTGCCACACTCAGCTCTGGGGCTCGCCAGGAAGAAATCTTAAGTGCACACATTTGGAGCTGTTTTAAAGGACTTGTTACAAGTGGACAGGAGACAAAAAAAAATCTGATCCAAAGTCTATTCAGCTCCAGATGATAAATTTAGAAGGCTAAGTGCATTCAGAAAACTTTCTCAAGAGCCATAAAATCTGGAAAAGGTTCAACTCCCAGTAGCAGGACGGCAAGCTGGACGACCCTAGGTCTTTCAGCTGCTGGTGAAGCAACAGCGATAAGATGATTGGTGCTCCATCACTTATACCCTAACACAGAACTATTGAGCAGCTCTGATGCAGGTACCATCCATCAACAAGAAATGGTTCACTTAGTAGAAATCACATTACCGACCTCGAGAAAGCATGAGATTTTTATGAGCTCACACAGAAATTCTCCTAGTTATGCAAGAGAGCTTGGTGACGTATCTTTGAAGAGTGAGAGAAAGCTTCAGCAGATTTTCTAGCAGGACTTCTTTAAAATATAACATATCAACCCCAAAAGACTGAGAGCAGTATTTCAACAGATATTGTGGAAAGAACATTTTAGTTTGTTTATTTATTTTTAGTTGTGTGCAGTCAGTTCCAGTGGGACCTGAAATATTAGCTGAACTTCTTATAGCCAGAGATAATAGGACAAAAACAAGCATCGCAAGGAAATCCTAGTTCACTGAAATAAGAGAGAAAACTGCAAACGGAGCATGCACATGTACAGAAGAACACTTGACAGTAGGTAACAACTAGCAGCTACCAGTAAGCAAGTGCTCTGCAAGCTCCCCTGGCACACTTATTCTGTGCAAGATTTTGCATTTTAATTTCAATATACACTTCCTGACACATTAAGTAAGCTATTCAAATAAACTTTTAGAAAGAACCGGGGTACAGACAGATATTCGTACTCCCTTCCTGAGGTGCAGCCCGGCCTCCTGCCCCCGACCTGCTTATCACTGCGTCCAACCAGATCCCCCAGCATACCTGTGTACATAAGCATCACTAATCTGCTTCAGTCAGAACAAGCCAGGTTAGCTTAAAAGTTTAAATTCTTAGCTAAGCAGATTTGTTTTGCCTGAAATAGATTAGGAAGCAACCGCACAAGCAGTTCCACACACAGATTAGAGACACGGGGAACCTCCTTCAGTAGGGGGACGGGACAAGCGACACGGGCTGTAACCTGTGACCAGCACTGCCCAGTCTGACCTGAATGACCAGTGCAGCCCAAGGGCATCCACTCGGGAAATTAGTTAAGGGCTCACTTCAAATTCACGGTCCGTTCTGTTCCACAGCTTCCCCATGTTGTAAGAACCAGTGAAAGTGAAGCAAAGATTTCAGTCCTGGTCTTACAAAGAGGCTGGCATCTACAGCTTATCATGTTCTGGAGACAACTTACGATGAACCATGGACGCGACATTTACAGTCCAACTACTACTACTTCTATTTAAGCAGAGAACAAGCTCTAAATTTGATGGAAGTGGTCAATATTGGCCAAGGGACAAACTTACTTTATTGTTACTTTTGTTCATAAACAAGGAAGAGAGTATTGGTCTACTGGAAACAATCAGAATGACCGTATCTCACTATCCTAATTTGGAGGCTTCTTGCTTCTTTGGCAGTCATCTTCCTAAGTGATCACACCCTGAGAGAGCTCACGAGGACAGCATTTCAAGGGCAAAAAAAAGAAAAGACATGCATATACCCAGATGGCAAACACACCACACAATTTACTACTTGGCTGGAGTACTTCACTCCCAAAATAGTTTAACCTAACCTCCTTAGGTTCTTACAATAACCTCCGAAGTCTAACAAATACAAACCAAGTCTGCAAATACGCAGAAACAATAAGCAAAGGTAACACCAATCCCTTCATCAGTGACTTCGGGGAGATGTTTCATGCACGACCACATGGTCCACAACTTTAACTATGAAAAAGGGTCTTCCTCACGATAAAGAATTTAGTGTTTTTGCTACAAGTGTGTCACACGTACACGTGTCTGATTCTGTCCTGGTACCACTTGTTCTTTTCTCCAGAAAGCTCTGAGAGAAGAGTCTTGCCCTAGCATTCTTTACGTATGAGCAGAATGCAAAGCAATCTGTTTACACACACACAAGAGCCTGAGATGCAGGCATATAGGCAAGACAGCTAGACAATTCACATTAATAACCAAAAATAAGAAACTGAAAAGCTAAAGTTTTGCCATTTATTTAAAAAATACAACCTTTTCTAAATACCTTTCAGGTTAATAAAGTTGCTGGACTATCAAGGGAACAACCATACGTGTGGAGGGGTGGTTTTGTACTTAAGACTCCCCTCGAGGAACCGATCGTCATTGAGCACTTTCACACATTTTGCTTGTTTGTTTTACGCACAGCAGGGATAGGTGGGAGAGACTGGAAGGTAAAATGCTGCATGAAGATGCAATAAATTTAGCATAACTGAAAAGCTATTAATTTCTAGCTACCAAATACAGCGCCATTGTTCAGGAGTACAGGGTGCTCTTATCAAATCCTCATCAATAAGCAGCAACAAGAAACCAGCTGGCCAATGCTCGGTAATCTCAGTACGTTTGTGAAAACTCTGTTCAAGTCCGCAAGATCTGTGGGAGTACCATAACAATAGAGCTCGCTTCTTCAAACGCACGTGTCACCTCCAAACTGGTTACCAATGAACTCGATCCCCAGTATGTAACTTGAAATCCAAATCCAAATGCTTCAATTGGCCCTTCACAAAGCATAATTGTTTCTCCAAGTACAAGTTTGGCAAATATTAACTAAGATGTATCACTGTCAATACACACACAACTCTCCAGAGAGAAAGGAGCAAAAGTCTCTCTTGCACAGCAGAGTCCATCATCTATGTTTTGTAAAGGATGGTTTTGCTCAACAGAATTTGCAAATCGCAGACCAAAGAAAAGAAGGAATATGTAAAATCAAGATAAAACAATTAGCTGCTCGCAATGGGATAGATTTGCTGCTTGCTCTTTCCTCTACTACAGAGGAAGGAAATCAGAAGTACTGACACAGGCAAGTGGGACTTGCTGATGAGATGACAGGAAAGGTATATTTTGAATAGAAACCTGAAGGTTAAGTTAGAAGCTATGTGTCAAAACTGAGAATATTCCAGGCAGATGTGGCAGCATAAAACTAGAATCGAAGTAAGTATAAGGGGATAGCGAGGCAAAAAAATATGAAGAGTGGAATAAATTATACAATATAAGGCCTCAGACGAATTATAGATAATTCATTACTAGATATAGAGTAAACAGGATCAGATCTGTTTAGTGCCTGTAGCCAAGAAAGTGCATTATTGATCTACCGTATTATGCAGAGCTTGGAAAAAGACGACAACTCAGGAGTAAGTGTTCCAGCATATCCATTTTTATATTTAGCAACAGCTGAAACAAGCAGAAATGGACACTTCATAACACTAGTACCTGATTGTTTATTTTATGCTTCAAGACAAATTGGCTTTGTGCACCCTGAAGAGGAATGCTGTCAAAAAGGCCAAAAACTCAATCCTTAATTTAATAATATTTAAAGCTTCTCTAACAGTTGAGATGGACTCCAACCAGCATTGTCCTTGCAGCATATTATTGATGTTGTTAAAACAAGACTTTCCTAATGGAAAATCTAACAAGATGCTAAGCCAGCCAAAGTAATACCTAAAATAGCCGCGGTGTTTACAAGCAAGTATCAAAGTGTGTCTCTCTGAAGTCCTTTTATTTCCAACACCTAACATATGCTTGTGTAAATCTGTATGATCCTGAAAAGTAAACGCTGCAAAACACAGCCCAAATTTCACATTGTGGGAATGTGGCAAAATATTCAACTTTGCGTGGGACAAGAACCAAGTTATTTAGAGATGGTATGACAGATTTACACCGGGATCCGATGAGAGCTACTGATTAAGTAAATAAGCAAAACCAAATTCAAGGACTAGTAAAAACAAAAGTTTGACTTTGTGACAGCAATCTGTTTTTTCATGGGCTTTTGATTCTGTAAAGCCTAACGATGTCTTTTTAAATTCTACCCAAGAAAATGCATAGGCTGCACTACAATCCTTGCATGAAAATGAAATCAAGTGTTCTGTTTGCAATAGATCTGCCTGATGCCAGTGGCTGTTTGCCAGCCATCAGCACAACCATTAATATAAAGACTCTTATCTTCTCTTTGGTTGGTTCATGTGTTACTCACCTATACTTAAAGTCTTTCTGTGGAAAAGAGTGGACTTGTGGTTCTAGGGGTATCAATGCTGCTACTGTGATAGATATCCTGTCAAGATACCATAACCACCGTAAACTTACACATTACAAAACACACCCAAATTTATACAGCGGTGTTAGCTGCCTTTCTCAGCACCAAAGATAGCTTACAAGGCCATCTGAGAACTTGATATTTAAAACCAAAGGTACAGCTGCATTCAAATAGCAGGAGTAAACGCATCAAAACTTATTTGTGAATGGATACGGCTAAATAAAATGAAAAAATACCAGCATGTCCTTACTGTTTCCTCCTCAAAAACCATGCCAACTGCAAATGAAGTTTGATACCATCTGCTACCTAATTAGACCTTATATAATATATGTCATCAGGACACTTACCATAGCCATCACCCTGCAAGCGATGACACAAGATTGAAGTATTCAACTATCTGAATTTTCCTGCTCAGGGAATCGCCAACCATTTGCAAAGCTGTGCATGCTGATACAAAATCTTATCAGATGAAATAGCTAAAATAAATTGATAAGAGCTATGCAGCCAGTGAAGTGCCATCACCTTTTTATTTCTCAGCTATTCCCACAAGCAGGTACTTGTATGCATTATTTTCTATAGTCCCTACACTTAGGATTTGAATTCTGCAAGTCCAAGATCAACTACAGCCAATGACATCCACATCATCCAGTACGTGGAGATGTACTCCACAGGCAAGTCAAACAAAATCCAGTCCCCTCCTCAGGAAAAACTGTCTGAATGACTGCCTGTTGTACTTTTTCTCATACCCATATGTTCACAGTCCACGCTTTTCGGTGATAAAAGATGCTACTATGTTCATTATGTTCATATTTTAGGACAACAAGAAGACAAACAAAACCATTTTAATTACAAAACTTCTTGAGTAATGTTTGAGTAATAGAACGAATAGATTTTCCTTTCTGGATTGGCTTACTATGTTTCAACAACTTAGCAGTGCTTATGTTACAGTACCATATGAGCTTTGAACATCAACAGTAATTCATTATGAATACTGCTGCAACAGGATTAAACTTGTCATCGAAAACAAGCTGATCTGAGGCAGTAACAGAAATTTTCTTTGCCAAAGTCAGGCAACATTTTTCGTGCCACTTTATCTCCCCTATCAGTTGGTGTTACTTTGAAGTACATGCGCTACTTTTTCACTTAAACCTTTCCACACTAAAATAAACATGCTTAGAAACATACAGCATGAAATATTCATCTTCCCCAAAGCAGCGGATACGCTTCCAGGTAAAGACAAGGAATCAGTGCGTTTCTATGCCCTCAGGGTACAGATCTTTAACCTTTTCAGTACAGGAAGCACCAAAACTGATCAAAACAAAAATTACACTATATGTTTCCTGACACATCAAACTATCATGAAGTTTCCAGCTTAACATAAAAGCATAGTAAGGCTCTCTTGATGCCAACAAGTCATTCAGCAGTTCAACTTAAGTCTCCCCCAAAAGGCAAGCGTAGATAGGCCTGACACACTTAATTCAGAAAATCTGGTGTGCTGGGAAATACCACAGCTAGCTGTCTTACTGTTACCTTGAGCTGCTGACAACTTCCAGAGGGAAGAGAAGCTTGTCTCAGCAACATCCTGACATGGATGATTCTAGCCTCTAATAACTGAAATCTTAATTTCACCCCACATTTTGTTGTTGTTTTTGGTTTTTGTTTGTTTTTTAACCTTAATGAGAGCATTTCTTAACAATACATTTGTATTATCAAGAACAAGAAATTTCTGAACTGCTCGGTAAATTTGGTATCGATTCCCCAAATTTCTCTCTTCCTTTCTCTAGTGACCAGCAGCACACACCAGAAATTTTAGAAGTGTACTTCTTATATCAGCAGACATAAGACGATGCACATTAAGGGCCTGTTTCATAAGTCACAAGAACACAAGGCCACCAGCTTTTAGCACTTCTGTAACCCGCTGATTACATCGACAAAAAGTGACCCCATGTACTAGCACAGAGTGAAATGGCCTCATCTACTGACATCGGATCCTGCACCCACTTGCTGCTGCTAGCACATTCAAGTGCATCAAGGGACAGCTGAAGTGCTTGGTGCACATTAAGACCTGGTTGTGAGAACTGCAATATATGTTTTGTGCTCGCTTGCCTGGATCTATGTAACGGACTTGGCACTCAGACTCACACAGACAAAATGCCTGAAAACGTCCGACTGAAGTCTTTGAAGAGATTAAAAGCAAGATAACTGTGCCATCCCTTAGGGCTATTCTTTACCTGTTTTACAGTCTGCTTTCATGGTTAATTTTCCCTGTATTTGTAATATCTAAAAAAAAAAAAAAGCAGATCCTCTATTCAAGAAGAGGAAAACCCTAGCTACCCATACAACCTCCTTTATTCAGATACGGTGCAACAATTAAGGCATAAGACCTGGCTTGGTACATTTAGAGAAAGCACGGTCACCACAAAATGAGCTCATGTCTGTAATGTGTCAGGACACATCCTGTATATCTACGCTCTCAGAGCAGGGCTCACAGCTGGTTTTTGCTTGGATGGGGGGAAGCCTGGGGAATGCATTATTTTATGGGGAGGGTGCTTTTTCGTGCTGTGGGCTGATAAAGGATCTGAAACATTCCAAAATCCCAGCCGTATTTGCTACCTTTGCCAGTCACTTAATCTGACAGCTCATAATCATTCGATGTGGTTTCCAGCCAAAACAAACAAACAAACAAAACTATGCCTCCTTGCATACCTTTTTCCACATATAGAAGGTTGCCATTTTAGTTTATTTACAAAAATATAGGTTCACAAGGAACTTGCAAGTGGAGCACTACTGGAAAAAGTTATTTTCATGTAAACAATTAGCACTACAGAATAGTAAATGTTGTATAAAGCAGGTTTGAGGATGCCTTTAAGTCAAAACTGAAATATAAGAATCAATTAATGTTCTTCACAAAGAAGAGAGATGTATCTTGTGTAAGTTTGTCCATAATGGAAGCTATGGTCACCAAACAGTGAGGAACTTTTCAGTCTGAGAACAGTTACTCTAAGTTTCTAATAAGAACCAATCTGGGAAGTTGCAATTTTGTGTCTCCGGAATGACAATTATCCTCACATCCAGTATTCTCTCTCCCCTTCTTCCAGACTCTTCTAGTGAAGCTCTATGAACTTCAGCCAAAACATTTTAACTACTCATTCTTTAAGAGGAAGAAATATCAGGTGTGCACAGCTAAGCAAGATGCATAAAGCACTTGAAGACTAGCCTACATACAGGCATCAGTGCTCATAGGTGATCACAAGATAAATTTTTGAAGGAGGAACTACTAGTGTATATGTATACATCAGCAAGCTTAGAATGTCTTGATTACAAAAAAAACGTAGTGAGAGAAAAGTTTAGACCCAAGATATTTGTAAAGTCTCAAAATAAGTTGGTAAGCCTGTATATACATACCCAGTGGTTGCTGCTTCTCTATGCTCCAAAACAAAAACTGAGAGCAGGTCAGCTACAAGTACATACACTTTTTTGAAGAATTATTTTTAAAATCAAGTCTCAAACGGTCACAAGAGACAGGTAGAAACTACCCACATTACTAAGTTGAGTTAGTGGCTTGCTAATTCATGTTGTTTTAAATCCAGCTGACACACCGTACTAATTCTGATGTCCTGCACTAACTTAGCAACTGATTTTCACACCCTAAGATCCTGAATTGCCATTGTTATGCAAGGTATCTTTCTAGGCAGAAAGAAAGAATTAGCGACCTAGCTTTCACCAGCAAATTGCCACCCAAAATTATGGGCTGTCACAGCTTTAAGAGAAGCAAATTACAGCACTGCCTTCCTAGCTCCTGTAGTACCACACTCGGTCCATGTTGGTTAGCCGTTTCCTTCGCTACTCAGCTTATGCCACCTAACCAAACCTGCTTAAGAAAAAGATTTTGTTGTTACTTAGGATGTTGTGAGAAATAACTGCAGCTGTGAAAACAGATGGAAAATGCTTTTGTATACATTCAGTTATGATATGTTCGGGAAGTGTCTTCTACTCCCCATCCTGAATTCTGGCTGTAGGTGTAGGCATCTGGAGGAAGGAAAAGTGAAATTTGCATTCTTCGGGGGAAATAGGGGGGAAAAAAAAGGGACAAGCTGACTATTACTGACAACTGTGCATCTGGGAAACAGCACAGTGGGAAAGGAGAAAACAATGAAAGTGACCAGGCAAGCAGATGGAGCCAAAAAGCTTGGTGTGTATGTTGGGGGGGGAATAAAAATAAAAATCAAGTGACAGCTGCATTAGTTGGCACACAATCCCTAACGGATGGCAAAGACACTACCCCTGTACTTGTGAAGACTTGTGAAGAAGTGTCAGAAAAGACATTGAAGGAATAAGTTCCCTCTTTCTATGAATTAAAGACCACAGAGACAACGTGGTTAAAATGTGCTTAAAAGATACGAGTAAGATCTGAGTAAGGTCTAATTTTTTCCCCAGCTCCAGATCTGAGAAGCTGGGTGAGTCACTGGTTCTTTCTGCATGTGCATTACAACCGTCTCAAATACCAGCTTTTGCCCTTAGGGCCTATATATGCCCACAGAGTGCCAACAAGATGTATTTACTGAGATGTTTTTTAGCACTTATTTTTCAGTGGAAGTTTCTGGGGCTTATTTTATAATGCATCATATTTCCCGGGTTGCTCAATGGTATGGTATGTACATACGTGTGCATAGCTGACCACTTTATTTTAGTGACAAACATAAGGAAAAAGAGCGATTTTGCCTACCGTTTGCAGAGAGACCTGTATTGATGTAGCGATACCAGCTGCATTGAACTTAACTATGATACCACATTCCTGTGAAACCAAGGCTTGTATCTCTAACAATGTTAGAGTTCAAAGCACAGCTATGGTACAACTCCACCTCTTCAACTTTTTTTTTAATTATTTTTTATTACTACACCTTTTCACTTGTTGTGAAAATCAGTTCTGTGCTGATTATAGTTCTTTTTTCCTTTCCCATTTTCCCATCTCAGGAGGGCCCAATGAGCAAGCTAACACCTGGCCCTAAAGCAAACAAAACACCAGAAAAAAATTACAAAAGATACCACCTTGGATGACAAATGAACACACACACTCAGAGCGAAATTTGGGAAGGAGAGAAAGGAAAGGAAGAGAGGAAAAAAGGAAAAACACAAGAACAAGACAGGTTCGGGAGCTACTGTCGATGCTTTAGAGACACCCAGAGACTGGTGCGATGAAATCTGTTGCTTTTTCCATGCTGAACGACTGTATCTCAAGAAAACAGCCTTAAAAAATATATTTTTTTGAAAACAGTAGTTACAGGCACAGATAAAAATTGCACATGTAAAAGAAGGTTCTAACCTTTCATTAACTCAGACTCATCTGAATAGTTTTTAATACAGTGAACTGTTACTGACTCTCTCTGAAGGCTAAGATTTTGCAATGATTTGCCTCAAAGCAATTTTTATTGTCAGTATTAAGTTGCTGATAAAAACAAGGGATTTAAAATATAAGTGCTGACACAACCCTAACTACAGTGTTCTGCACAGCATAGTGGCACAGCTATAATTAAAAAAGACAGCCTACATCAAGTAAAAAGCTTCACTGAAAACCTTTTTAATGGATCAATACAATATCAGTGACATCTCAGTAGGGAGGATAATGGTAAAGCAGCCTTTTTATGGAATTAAGAAAAATCATATGTATTAATAAAATAAATATATCTTTTGAAGTCTGTAGACAGCAAGTTGTTAAGTTTACAATTTAATTCTATCATTATCTGCAAAGCATAACATACCAGTACACAAGATCTTGTTTCTCTATTTTTCTTGCACTACAGTATAAGTGCAAAGATGGTTAAGAGTATGAAAAAAAAGTTCTAAAAACTGGAATTGAAAAGCAGTATTGGATTTAAAACTTCTATTCTAGAAGTTGAACAATGTACAAGGAAAAAAATATTTGCCATCACTTTATCAAAACAGCGAGCAAAGTGAAATATTCAAGTTACGCGGTTTTAAGATACTTTTAAAAAACTGAACATGGTTTAAGAATGACCAGAATGGTTCATAGCAAGTCTGCCTGACTCCTCATATATCCACTTTTGCTAAGGCTGAAAGTCAACAAGCTAACAGTCACAGCAGGAAGTCCTGAAGGGGGAAGTCTTGTACTTAGAGTGAAAATTCATTAGGAGGAACATCTGGAACATTAAGCTACCAGTAGGTAAGAAGTTGCTTGGAGGACCTTTCAAACTAGGCAAGCCAAGGATGAACGTTTGGTTTTGCTCCAGTGATATTTCTGCTCAAGAATCTGAAGATCCCTGTTGCTGTGATGACACTTCTCTCTCCACAGCTTGCTGCTGTCTTCTGTGGCTTAATGAGTGAAAAACAACATTGCTGAGGGGCTGGGGAGTGGAGGAGTTATGAAAATAGTATGTGAAAATTTGTTTTGATTAAAATTGACAAAATTTCACTTGAACCCTGGAAGCTCATCATCTTTAATGCTGTTAACGGGATTGTCTGTGTCAGAGCACTTTTAACGCCATTAGTGAGATGGCAGTTGTTCCCAAATGAAGACTTGGGATGCCAGTCTGTTGGGATGAAGTAAAATTCTACCAGCCTGATAAACCATCCCAATTAGATAGTTACTTACCCTTACTTTGGAAGATCTCATTTTATTTCCAAAATTGATTCCCCCCGCCCCCAAATTCAGTTTGAGCAACAGTACATTGCTCTCTCTTGCCTTGCTGTCCTTCTGATAATGCCAATATTGATGGCAGTAATAGGATTTTACCGCAAAATGTTGCTGTTTACTGCGATGCCATCATTCTTCCTGTTTTGCCAACAATGAAAAACAGCACCAAAGAAATTTTGTGCTGCTGTTCATAAAAAGAAAAAAAGAGAAGCAACTTTAGCTTGACAAAGACCAAGGGAAATTGAAATACTACCACAGGAAGGGATTGCCAGAGAACTGATGGTGGATGAGGGCCCTGTGGTGTACCACACAGCAGCGAGAGGACAGGGGAAGGCGCCAGGCCTGCGAAGCACAGCAGCTGAAGCTGAAGCCAAAGCCTGGGACTGCGACAGGTATGAGTCCCTCCAGAAAACCAGGACAGCTCCTCTGGCCCCAGGTCTGCTTGCCTGTTCTCCCCTCCTCAGCACACGGCTCCTCAGTGTGCCTGAGGCCTCCCACGCACAGAGCTCCCGCCTTGAAGCTCTTCACCCTCACCACCAGCTCCTCAACCAAACAGCCTACGAGAAGATTCGGCGCTTCCTGATTATTCAGAAGAAAAGCTCTGCTGCTATTTCAAGATAAACTTATTCCCCAGGGTATTCACAGTCCGTATTATCCTCTGATTGCAGAGAGGCATCATTTTGGAACATACAGCATCAGGCCCCAGGACTGAGACACCTGCTCTGCTAAGCTGCTGGCAGAGCCACCCGCCTATGCTGAGCCGCACCAGCTAAAAATCACACAAACTGACACTTGCTCATAAAAATCTTAGGCCACCATCAACTTTGGGATTTAGGAAGTCTTCTCTCTCCTGTTTTTATAGTCACACTAACCGCTTAACCCAGAAAGTGGACATAGAATAGCAGAACCAAGGAGTTACAAGAAAGGTGCATTGGCTCGCCCAGCTTGAATATTTGAAGCTGATATATCTCCACTGAAACAGACTTGAGGATCTTTTAGTTTTTAGCGTTCGTACAACATAGCATTAAGCCTGAAAATCCATTTACATGAAGAGATATACTTAATTTTACTAAAAATGTCTTGACCTAAGAAGGTAAAATTGGGCTTTCTTGTTGTATAAACCTAGACTGGTATGCTCTTGTAATACAGCTAGTCAGTCATTTCAATAAAAGAAAGTTTTGACTTTTATTTTAAGCCATTAGCCTTACAGAGCTAAATTTAGCCCTGGAGGAGTTGCCAGGTTCCTTTTAGGCACATTAGGACTGCTATCTAAAATGCAGAATTACGATCAGAAATTCTGTTTCTGAGAGAACAAAGCCTGACATTCCGATCCCAGAATAAGTTTCTAATGCCACCAATTTGAAGGGCAGCTGGAAGCAAACAAGAAAAACACAAATCACAACTATAACTATTTGGTTTTCACATATATAAAAATTATTTACATTTACTTACATATATAAACATACACTCGCATATAGGGCATGTTTTCTACAAAAGCAAAACCAAACTGATTCAGCAGCTGTGCACGTGGTATCAGTATCACTGTAAGGCCAAGTCAGCAAAGACCTTGATTCCCTTCCATGTTTCCAGAATACAGAGAAAATATTAGAACATCTGAAATATTTGGGAAGTATTACACAGCAAGTTACTCACTTTATTTTTGCAAAGATCTGTAAGCTGACTATCTCATTTCTCCCCTTGGTAACAAGCATTCACAAGCTCGTAACACTTCCAGCTCCCTAAAAGGTTGCATGGTTATACAAAACTAAAGGTAGTTGGGTTATACAACGCACAGATGGATCCAGTACTATCACATTTCAGCAAAATCAGATTAAGTTAGAGTGGTTAAAGAGAAAATAAGTTTGAAGTCCTTCCAGGAAACAATTTTATCAGTATATCTCCAGGAAACATCTCTAAGAGTTCCGTTAAGGCAGGTAAAATGTACATTAGTAGCATTGATTGTTTTTGTTTTGTTTTTAAATAGTAAATGCAATTCTCTCACTTTTTTTTTTTTAAATAAAAGAAGTAGGTTTTTTGGGAGATCCCTTTCACTGACACTCTGGGACACTTTAAACGTGAAACATTTTAAGTCTGCAAAATCATCCTACTGAATGGTGTGCACAGTCAAACTAATTTTGGAAAATGTTGATGCCTAAATACCAGCATTTGTTTTCAACTGTGCACATACCACTTCAGGTAAGTCAGTTTCTTCCCACCTTTGATACAGGCTTACCCTAAACTTTAGCCTGATGTTTCACACACACACAAAGCTTAGATCTCATTAGAATATCTTTAAAAACCAGAAAGTCATTTTCAGAGCTGTTGTAGTGGCTACCATTATAAATATCTTCTGGCTGAGTAATAAGAAAACACTAGTGGTAAAACCTGCTAAGTGCTGGCTTTTGCTAATTACAGCACCACTGGGGTCCCAGAATCTGAATACTATACATACGTAGTATATCAAAATGGTATGGGTATACTAATGGTGGTGTTCTACCCAATCCACTCCATAGGCACACCGGAGGCACGTAACCACCTCGCAGGCAGAGGGCAACTGCATGAACGAGCAGAGGCAGGCATGAGGGCTGGGGCACACTGGTGTCTCGCTGCCCATGCACTCCCAGAGCATCGGCAAGCCTCCAGGTGAGCCTAGGGAACGCAAACCAAATGAGTCCAATTAATCATTCAGCTCTGGCAGCACAACGGTACTCCGGCAGAACACATTATTGCTCTTTACTACCATTCCCAGGATATATTCCTGTCAACAGAAAGGATTTTTTCCTTCCCTGGCTACAGTTTCATGGAATTGTTGTATTTCGCAGCGCTGTTTTGTACACAAAACACTACTATCTTACAATAAGAGACTGTTTTATCTGAAAAATGCAATTATTTCCAACTATTTTTCTCAGTGATTTACCGAGATTTCTTTCTTAAACTTCATGGCCTAACTCATTCTCTCTATCAGTGCACTTAGTAGCAAAATACACAGTGGATCTCATCACCTTTCTAACAAATACTTTTATAAAATACATTATGGTAGCAAAATTCCTACGCAGTATAGGCTAACCTTCAGAAAGATGGATAAAAAAGTACAAGCTACCTATTTACTTATTTTTTATCATCGAGTTAACTCATTTAAATGGAAACGATTTCCCATTAGCCCCTCTCAAGCCAATAGCTGCATTTCCTAATGCCTGCTAAGGCAATTTAAAGTAAAGAGCTGAAACACAGGACGATCACTGAACACCCACCCAGCCCCTCCCAGTCAAATCCATGAACTCAGCAGTGACTGAGTACATCCTGCACGCTGAGCCCTGGGAGGTGCTACTCCCTACCACTACCCACCACCTCTGAACACTACTTTTCAGGTTCAGAAAACGTCTGGGCTCATTCTGCTACTTCAGTACAATGACCAGTTCTTTCCGACTCAAAAAAAAAAATCCACTGTGTGCTGGAGAAAGGGGAACTTTTGTTTCCCTTCACACATCTAAATTGGTGAGATAGAAACCTACTTCTGCAAGGAGGTTCATGCTCATTTCACTATGTAAAAGCACAGCTGAAAAGAAGCTGAACATCAAACTCTGCATGAGCAGACATGGAAGTAGTAGCATATTCTCTTCATTTGGAAAAAGGTGTACCAAATTATATGAAAGAATCAACTTTTAGTTATCTCTTTTGAAGTATAAATGGAAAACAAAATTAAAACCTATTGATTTAAATCATGTTTCTTGCTCACTGATTTTAATCATGATTAGGCTTGACAATTACAAATCAAACAACCTTGATTTACTTAGGGCCACCTAAATCACTGTATATAGGATCACTTTAGAAACTGTTACCTATCTGATCTTAGCTATCAGTTATTTAAATCACCCATTACACACACCATACTGATGTCCTGAGGCCAAAGTGACTGTCCTCTAAACTTCAGTGTACTGAACTTATCTTTTGTACTACTGAGTCCACACAAGACTCTTCTACTTCCTGATGATTTTTTTCTAACAGTTTTCACTCCAAAAAGAGGCATAATAACAATTAAAAGCAACTTTAATAACTTAAGGACTTTGGTTTTTAGCTTTCATTCTTGTATGCTATGCCATGTAGAAGTGAGCAAGCACTCAGATAGGTGTGTTTATTCTTGCAAAATAATGGACAAGACCTAAGAAAGTATTTTTTTTTTTTTAAGGGAATTTGGCCTTAGAATTAGGCATGAACTATTACTAACCACCGAAAATTATTCTGTGCTCAAACTGCTCTCCAATTAGCCTGAAGATGAATGCTGCACTGTGTTATCCTAAAAGCTATAAGTTCAACAAAACATGCTTCAGTTTTATCAGCCTAAAACAGCTTGGTCCAAAAGGTTGACCCAATTAAGTTCCAGTTTGTCATTAGATCACAGCTCCTAATGACTTCTTCTACAGTAAAACCCATATTCTCATATGGAATATTTTTTGTTTAGTCTGGTTTCTAAATAGAGCCATCTTTAAACCAAGGGACTGGAGGGGAAAAAAGAGAGGGAGTAAAGAGGAGGAGACAGAGCACACACTTTCAAAGCATAATATATAACAAAACATAACATTTAGTACCAATATATAAGAATTGTTGTGTACTGTCCCCTAAGC
Organism: Cygnus atratus; assembly: GCF_013377495.2. Lineage (NCBI taxonomy): Eukaryota > Metazoa > Chordata > Aves > Anseriformes > Anatidae > Cygnus > Cygnus atratus. The sequence goes on along the minus strand of NC_066365.1, from coordinate 32,629,119 downwards.
CTTAGGCTATGTTTGGCATGGACCAAATTCTCAGGAAATGTATAAAAGCACGTGTCAATGTGATTTAAATGTCTATCAGGAAAGTAGACAAGCTGACATGTATGAAGTTGGCTAAGAGTTTCCAGTTCTATGTTGAAATGATCACACAAATCCCAAATCTGAAGAGTCAGTATTAAAAATGTAAATGAACTTCTGATGTTATTGAAGAATACAGCTAGAGAAGTTTTTATTCTTACAAATGAGCTGTTACATCTTTGAGCATCTAGCAGTTTCAGAGCAACTCGAGGCTGCAATCAAAACATCCATTAGAGTGCTCCACGTTTCAGAACAAGCAAGCAAGTGGTTGTCTGAGCAGCCAGTAAATCACCTGATCCTATTACAAAATCAATTACTGCAGCACATTTCTATTGCTACACAACCTGATAATGGCAAAATGATATTGGATAGCTGCTGCAAGGTCAAGAAAACTGCTAAGAACATCTGAAATTTGTCTTTTTATCATGTACGTCCAAATTATACAGCATCCTTTTAATGGCATATTTAAAATTTAAAATATAGTTACCTTCTTCGGCTGATTGAGACATCCAATGGATAGTCTCTGCCACTGCTCTGATGTATGGCTGCAAGACAGCAGATTGGAGCAGCACGTCGAACAGCCCAGCCTCTTCATTAAAGAAGAAATAATGCTGCAGCCACAGCCACACATTGACTTGCTCAGACGAGTTTATTCTTTACGAAATCAGGACCGGTACTGTCCCATACACACTCAAATTTGGCCAGCTGCCTCATTCTGCAGCTTCCTGGCTGACACTGATGCTGCTGAGCAGAAGAAAAGCCCGCGTTTCTCCACGAAAAACATCAGCCAGGCTCATCAGCAAGTAGCACCTCGCCTTGAAAAAACGCATACGCTCTCCCCTGTTTGCAGAGTGCGCTGCTCCGAAGAGAAGGACAGCTGCCTAAGAAGAGAGGAGTGCTTTCAGGGAGGGCAGCCTCTCCCAGATGCTTGCTGACTGCTCCTCCTGTGGCTCTCGTCACCTCGGGTCTGCCTCAGCCTCCCCAGCAGCGCAGCCTCCAGCCTGGGCCCCGGCCAGGGGAGGCCACGCCAGCAGCAGGCGGCCCCACCCCATCAGCCCCACACGCCTGCATCCCGACAGCATCCCGACAGCATCCTCTGCTCCTCGCAGCTGCTCACACCAGGAGCTGTAGACCTGTTACAGCTCCTCCGCCTGACAAGGACCTCCCAGTTACACGGGGGAGCGGCGAGACCTGGCTGGCTGCTGCTCCCAGACTGACTTCTTGCAAGGTCTGGGGAAAAGGGGAAAAAAGAAAAAAAAAAAAAAAAAAAAGCAAGTCTTCCTGAAAACTCTGAGTGCATGAGAAAAATGCTACCCGGGTCTATCAGATCCTGAAATAAGAATGGCTGCCACAAAGCTGTGCGAGTGAGAACAGCCCTATGCAAAGTCAACAGAAATTTGAGCCTAGGAAGAAACAAGAGTGAAAGGACTTAAAGTCAAAAGGTACCAGAACCACCTCTCCAAACAAGTTAGAAGCAGCTACTATAAGCAGCTTTAGCACAGTCTTTGAGGAGACTTTGCTCTGAGAAATAAAACAGAACAGAAAAGACAAAACTATGCCTGACTGTTCATGTGAATTAAACAGGTCTTCTAACCTTTAAAAAGAAGTATACTCTGGTATAATTTAACACACAAAATTACGGTTGAAAATATTCTCTCATTTGCGAGAGATACTAATGCAATAACTATATACTTTCTCATTTTCATATAAAAATGTAAGTAAAACTGTAAAAAGCTCGTTTGAATTGGTTTAAGATGCGTATGCAATACTATTGCTGAAAGTAGGAGGTCTCATGTTAACACACATGCTTAACCTGATTATGGGATAATCTGAGTTGAAATAATTGTCACTTACATTTAGAGAGCTATCAGTGCTCGTCTCATTCAACAGCATCCTTTCTATCAAGAGGTTAAGAAAAATGCAAGTGACAGGAAAGCAGCTTAAACGAATGTATTCACAAAAAACTTCCCGTTATCACACTGCATTGAAAGCTGAATTTCTCTCCTGCTCTCCCCTCCCCTTTGCTCTCTCCCTCCTCCCCCCTCCCTTTTCTTAGTTTAGAGCTGAACTGAGCCTCTCCCTTCACCTTGCTCTGCCCTTTTGCTATTCATGTTTGTATTAAATCAATTTCCAGTCTATGTACAAGCATGCACAACAAATTACACAATAAGAAAAACCTTTGGTAGATAAAGACTACAGATGCAAACAAGCACAATAATGCAGTAACCTTTTACTCGCCTGCTGGAGGTACTGTCTGCTGCACAGAATTTTAAATCCTCATCTGCGGATGCAATTGAGCTGGTATTGCCAAGGACTTTGCTCTTCCCGTGCTGATTCTACACAGCTATTCATTGAAAGAGCACATTATATAAAAAATTTAAAGTAATATCAGGTGAAATTACTTAAATGGCTTGAAAGGAACCAACTTCTAAAAAAATCAGCTATAGCTCTGACCAGTCACATTTCAGAGAGATGTCAGACACACTAGTGAAGAAAGTCTTACTGCTGATGCATGCTTCCCAGCAATGTGCAGGATGTAGAAGCAGAGAGCTAATGCAAAAAATTAATACACAGATTTAAAGTGCAAGGATTGTGCTCTCAGGCTCAAAATTTCACACGTCGTGCACACCACAAAAAAAATAATCTCTGACCACAAGCATCTATTGTTTATAAAGATGAGGAAATGGTTGTTAAAAACAGTCCCCACATCCCCCTACTTCAAATCCTGGTCTCTAAGTAGGCTGCAGATAAGTTCTAATACAAATATTCTTACTGCACCTGTATTTCTGATAAATACAAATGCTGGCTTTTTCCTTCGGCAGCACACACAGTTAAGGATTGCACAGATGCATATCTTAACAGGCAGTCTAAAGGAAAACATCAATATTTTGGACAATGGTTTTGAGTCTAATAAGATTACAAAGTACAAGGGTACTTCACCAGAATTTGTATTGTTCTTAGCAGAAACGAAACACCATCAGTAAAGCCTGCTATTCATTATTTATGAATTATGCCCCTCGTCATACCCGTTTCCTTAATGTACTATTGATTCCAGGATGCATGCAGTGACAGACAAGCCACAGTTTGATAGCATAAGTATCTACAAAATAAATTAATATTTTCAGGAATATCAAAGTAACATCACTACAGGATTTTTTCCCCTATCTATGGACAACATAACTGAAGTCCCAGTGACAGTTAAGAGATGAAAAAACTTTCCCTCCACTAAAAGCATCCTATAATGTCATGTAAAAAAACGAAAACAGACTTACAGTGGTGTTACCACAATATTTTGTGAGATCTTTCTTCTACTTTTCTATTGTCTGTTATTAGCAAAACTTTCAATACATCTTTACTCCCTAGGATCCATTTAGTCTGAAAATAAAATTTTGCCCTGAGTATTTTTGTTACTTCCCTGTTTATAACGAAAAGATTAGGTTCATAACGTTCTTCTCCGTAATATTGATTGAGAGGAAGAAATTATGCAGCCAACATCCTGCAGTTACTTTTCAGAACACCAGCTATTTTTGTTATTATATTAGCTTTCACATCTCCCACAAACTTAGCGAAATCCAAAACTTAAAAACATAATAGGATTGTTTATGGTTTTAAAGAAACATTTATCAAACTAACAAAGCTTTCTTGCAACATTCCCCCTCATAAGCCACAGACTGTTTCTACAAAAGATGTTACAGAGAAATGATTTCATGCTAAGCTAAGGCCATACTCTCCTGTATGCAAAATCTCAACGGGCAAACCGCCAGACACACTCTTAGTTAAAGCGCCTCAATGAAATATCACTTGGATACAGAACGTGGAAAGACCATAGGCTATGAGAAGTGTATGCACTAATAAAAAAAATTATGTGCAGAATATATACTTCACTTAATTGTTCACAGGGATGTATATATATATATGGAAACAACATGTAAGTCATGAAATATTGTAACCGAACAAATTATCAAGCATACACTACTCTAAACGGGCATAAAATTTAAGGGGGAAAAGCCTTCCTACAAAAAAGACTCTTGCCAAGTAATTGTGGCACATGATTAGCAGCACACTGTTATGGCAGGAACACTCTACTATATACAATTCATTGTGAGGTTTAAATGTCCAAGCATACTGCTAAGATATGAACACGTAACATGCTTGATATACAGTACAATACTCAAATGGAAAAAAGGCCAACAGGTTTATTTGTTTAATATTTAGAAAATAGAAAGGGAAAGCAAGACAAGGTACATGTCTAAGGGTGTCAGAAGGATTGAAGACACCTTCTGCAACAGATGGACAAGTCGTAAGGAAACTCTTTGAAAGATGGTCAGAAACAGCAGAGGCCCCTGGCTTGTCACACAGTCTGGCCAGCACCCTCAATCTGTCTACTATTTCAGAAAATAAGTCCAACATGCACAAAAGCCACTTGCAATATACCTTCCAGAATTGCCAAGGAAATAGCTTGTTCATATACTTCCTTGCAAATGAATGGATATTCTCAAAGTTGATTTCTAAATTTGTCGTTAAAAAAGTTTTGAACGCATACATAACTTTAAGTTTAGTCACAATGTACATCTGTTTGTGCAAGACAAAGTCAATACAAAATAAGAATTTATACTTTTTTAAAAATACTTTTTAAGTAAAAGTGATGACACTATGGAAGAAATTCTAAGTCTCTTTAAAATAAAGAAGGAACTTGTAGCATCATGAACTGAATCTACGCTATGTAGTTCTTCATAAACCAAAAAAATGCTTAAGTGGCATGTATAACGGGCTAAGTGCCCTTTCATATACCAGTACAATAGGTTAATAGGTAAAAACAAATAGTTTCTAATTGAAGGCTTACTACTAACAACAAAAACATTAAACCTGCATTGGGAGAAGCACAAAACTGCTATAAGAACTACATCATCTCATGCACTCGAGAAGTCTGAGAATATTCCTACTTAAAAATGTGAAAGTGTTCTTTGGATGTTTAGATTCTCACATCAAACAGAAAACAAAGACTTTAAATAAAAAGCCATCACATCATACAAGCACACCATCCCTGCAACAGACAGGTTTCAAAGAAATACAGAAAGAACAAGGAGTTTGCATTTTCAGTAGTGTGACCCAAGGCAATGCAGCAAAAGTGGTTTTCCGCTTCATCAGCTCCTCTCAAGGCCCCTTCTATCTAGTCTGGGGAGAAGTAAGGAGCGCGAGGAGCAGGTGAATGGGTCATCAGACTCCGGCTCGTTTTTCCCACCCCTCTCACACAAGAACAACTACAAAGGGTTGAAAGTGGGAGACACCATTTCTGTTCCAGAATTGTGCAATTGGTACATGCTTGTACAGCACAAACATCGCTTGTACCTAAGTAAGACCTCCATCTCATACCTGACCCCCTTTTGTTGATGACAACTTTTCTAATCTGAGAAAAAATACACAAAACCCTGCATCTCTCTCCAAAACCTGGACAGCAACACTCATCACAACCTTCCCCATAAGGAGGAAAGGAAAATGCACTCCTAGCATTCGCAATGCCTGGAAGTGCTGCCTTGGCCTCCCCTAGGCACCAGCAGATACGCCATCTTTCCCTGCGCAGCACATACACATTACTCAAGCCCTGGCTTCCCAGAGTTTACTGTCACTGTAATGGTGGCAGGCCTGGGGTCTGTTCTCCATCCGCCTGAGGTAACCGTCCACACCACCACCATTCCAGTTCCTTATCAACGCCCGCTGCGGGAAACACCGTGGCACTGAACAGAGAAACATTTCCAACCCAAGCCATTCTGTGTGTGATTGAAGGGACCTTAAAGGTCCCCTAGTTCCAACCCCCCTGCCACAGGCAGGGACACCACAGTGTAGATATGTATGTGATTGTCGTTAGCCACCTGAATTAGAGGCTCCCTTTGCCTACATGTGTCTGCACACAGTCTTTTCATCAACTCCATACTGTGTTCGTATTTTCAGTACTCACCTTGCATACTGTCCATCTACCCAGACTCTCCCTGCTGGAGAGCACAAAAAAATCAACAGGATCATTTTTTTAAGAACCACTGCAACACTTACCAGACTTGAGATGTTTGTTCATTCTACTTGAGACTCATATATCAATTGCATTTCTTTACCTCAGCTTTGCTACACTATTCCTCCCAGCTGAAACATCATTTGATATTTATTGCATGTTGGTGCACTAAGGAAGAAAAGTTGTTCCTGTATATTATTAAAGTAAGTATACCCAACAATTATTCCAATGTACTCGTATACAACCTAGAAAAAATTAAGGTGTGAAAAAAAATTAACATACCCTTCACAAAGGCAAGGCATTTTGCACTCTAAAAATTAGTCACTCCAATCCACAAGATTTGCATACTATGGAAAGCTGTAGCAAACTTTCAAAAACCCTCTCTGCTCTTACCTAAAAAGAGGAATACGTAGGCTAGTCTCCCTGTTCTCCCGGCCATGCAATACCCCCACAAAAACCCTTCTTGCTCCACGTGCTCAATTGGCTTTATTGCGGGCAAGCAAAGAAACCAGCAGCCAAAAAGTAAAAAAGGATATATTACTTGTACTTTTTTCGATGAGGACTGAGCAACTCCCACAGCCAGAGGTCATGTTCCCCTAGCTAACTTCTCTATACTTCACAGGGCTAAATTAAAATCATGTACCTTGAACAATTCCCAGCATCTGCTAAGACAGAAGAAAGTCTTTTCTACCATCTTCCACCTAAATGAGAGAAAACACACTGAGAATAGTCTAATGAGGGTAATCAGTGCCAGACTTGTGAGAGTGTCTCCAGTGAGAGCAGGAGACAAGCCAGCGGCAGATTTCTGGATGTCTTTTCTAGCAGGCTTAAGGAGAAAAGATTTCATAATTTGGCTTGGGAGCTAAGTCACTTAGCTTAAGTAGTGCTGTTGATAGACAGTGTGGTTCCTGGCATTAGATAGCAAGCCTATATTTGAGTCATGAGCACAGGCCGCAGCAGCCATCACACCAAATTAGGCCTGGTGCTGCTACAGCCAGACATGGGGACATCTGCCCAGGAGCTGCTCCTCTCCCCCCGTCCTCCCAAATGCACTTACAGTTTTACTGAGTAGTCTCCACTTCCCCTTCTCTTCTCACCTCTCCCCTCCTCCCTGAAAACCATCTGGACAGGACTTTTTTTTTTTTTTAGATAAACAGCCCAGGAAAACAGCTGGAGATTATAAAACAATTGAATACAAGAAGTCAGTAATCCTTCAAGTAGATTATAAAATAAATTCACATTACTGTATATTACCTACTCGTTTTCAGCATGCTAACGAGTTACCTCGTAAGTACTGAAAGCTTTTCAAGATACCCACAGTGGTCTGTCATTAACAGCATGTGGTCTTTCATCTCTGGAGCTCTGGGATGCAACTCGGGATAAACAGCTAGCTGCCAACAGCACAGAAACAGTTAACATTTTCCTCAAGCACTGAATATTTCTCTTTCAGAGCTCTTGTTTCAGGGTGTCTGCTGATTTAAGAAGGAAACGCTATCAATTTATACTTGGTGCTTCTTTCTAAAGGTGACTTCATTATGAGTTGCTATTCTTTTCCAAACAAAGACAACTGACAAAAAATCCTGAAGTGGTGAAACAGGAGCACTGATGCTTTATGGAAAGAGGGATGCTGCTATAAAGCCTTGCCCTGTACCAGCACAGCGGAAGCACGCAGCTCGTCACTTTGCTGCCAATTTCACAGCCACCCATTTCCATTAATGCTGAGGGAGGAGAGGACGAGGACAGCCCAGCTCTCTGAGCTGCCACGCCGTAGCCACCAAGAGGGCGGTCATTTTTCTGAAAGTACAGGATAATAGCCAGACAGTTCCTGCTGCACTTCAGACTTGGCAAGGCCAAAACATGACTCCTAAGCGGTGGTTTTTAACCCTTTTAGGAGGGATTGCCACATGCAACCTCACCGAAACTCCTTATCTAATCCCTGTCCCCTCACACAGCACGCAGGGGAGGCCATGACCTCTTCCTCCCCTGCTGCCAGGAGAAGCTCAGTCTCGTCTCGTCCACGTAGGTGCACGGCTGTCACTGCAGGCAGAGTGATATGGTCAGCTCTTCAACACCAGAATCATCACATGCAAGTCACAAATCACACCATAAACGCCAGACCTGTCATCCTTTTTGGTCTGAAAAATGATTAAGTCAGAGCGAATTCCTAAACTCTTTCTAAAGCTTGCTTAATCTCATTAATTAATTTAATCTAGGCCTTCACAGAGCTGCAGACAGAAGCCAGTTTTAGGAAACTCAGTTTCTCAGCAGTATTTTTTGAAAACACCAGAATTTGCCAGAAGCAAAGCAGAAGACCACCACACCAAAACACACACAAGAACTCACGCACAAGGAAAGCAGTCCTTCACTTCCTGATCTGAGCATTTCGAATAAGAAACCTTGCAGACCAATTTCAAAGTTGAAGAGAGAAGGACAAGAAGAGCCTTATAAAGATCAACATTCCCACTGTGTTTCGTGTTAACTCAAGAGCCACAACAATGAAGCTATTCTAATCCTTTCTGCTCTCCAGGCTGCAGGAAACAAGTGGATCGGCCTTCATTATGTTTAAGACACAGAAAACACAGATGACTGGCCACTTCAAATGAAAGCTTACAATGTTAGTATAACCATTATCAAATAACACATTTTTTGCCCTGGTTCCCCACTCAAGCCTCACCCTCCATCTAGAGGCTTATATTAAGACCAAGTATTTACTATCAATATTACCTTTTGAAATATTCTGAAGTCCTGATTTGTTGCCAAATGCATTTTCATTACCCCGCTGGAGGTCACGGTCCAGATCTCCCTGCACAATCTGACCCACGTCTACAGTTAATACAGTCTGCGTGAGTGAGTCATGTGGAAAAATGCTAGCTTAACACCAAAAGGTTATGAAAGTTTAAGAAGCTATTTTTAATTTACATAGGAGCTCATAACAACACACAATTATGTTCCGTGTCCGTTACCTTTCTGGTGAAAAGCTGGGTCTTCTTAGTGGCAGAAGCTGGCAACATTTAACACACACAAAAAAAACATTAACAAAGGTTGGCTTCATGGAATGAAAGAAGCGTCTTGCCTGTTCACTTTTTTCATATGAGATCATCAATCTGGTAATCCTAGAAGGAAAACTATGCCCTCCAGCCAAAAAAAAAAAGTAATCCACAGCTATCAGTCAGAGAAAGTGAGCATTTTGCAAATTGCACTTTCTAGAGAGTACTTTACATTTCCTTAACCAGAAGAGCAACAAAGATTAAGTGAACATCAACTCTAAAAATAAAACAAAAATCCAAAGCTGAACCTAACTCAATGCAAATAAATCACATTTTCATCAACCTCCTAACAAAAAAGACGTGGTAAAAAAATCCACATAAAGATGCAGTGCAAAATCCATTCACAAAAATATACAACATATCAGTTCTTAAACGGGGTTTAATAGCAAGAAACAACCCACAAAGCCACTCCATATTTATATACATTTATATATACATCTTAATACGTCTTCTAGTACTTCCTTCCATGCCTCCTTGACCACATCAGGCATTTAAATCCATTCCTCTCACTTGTTCACATCTCCAGAAACTGGGGATTGTTACAGGAAGAATTTAGCTTGTTAGCACTGCCTATAGTCAAAAACAATAGCCTAACATTAGTGTCACTCTTAGAAGTAGTGCTGCTTATGCCAGGATGCACGTTTCAAACCCCACACCTCCCATACAGAGGGGAATAGAGGTGTAATTGTTCACATAGCTGGACTGGGAAGAACAGGAAAACTGATTTGGCTGGAAAACAACCCAGGAAAAGAAAGAAGGCCACACACAAAATCATCAACCTTGATCACAGTGCTATTTCAATATGACTTCGTCAACAAAACATAGGTGGACAAGGAGATGGAGGGAAAAGGAGACCGGTGCAGATGAAGGGGGCTAGGGAAGGCTGGAGGTGTTGTTGTTTGGGCCAGCAGGGTTAGCATGGGAATCCAACCACAACCAAACGCACGGATACCATATGCCATAACGATGAAATTGTTTGCTGCTTCATTCCTCACTTCGTGTCTACAGAACTGGGCTAATGTTTCCTATGGCTTACATCACTCTGGTAAGGTAAAGGAGTTAAGACTGCACTATTTGCTTGCTATGTATCAGTAATGAGGGGATAGAAAAGGGAGGGTGCAATTCCTGAAGACAGAACATGAGAAAGGAGCTGACAGAAGAAAATTTTTTCCCCATCTTTTCTTGTAACCAAAGTAGAAGGGAAACAAACATTAAAGGTTTTTACACTAAGGAGCCAGCAAGCCAAAAAAAAAAAGTGTTCAGAATTGAGCAGAGAACTGCAGCAATAAGTATGCAGAGGGACCTCGAGACCGATGCTTTTTAAGTTGCTGCCTGAAGACCTTCAGAGCACTCCACCTGTTGAATCACCTACAGTTGCCTTTGCATTTGATCTGCAAGCAGACCCAGATGCTACAGGGGAGAAGAGGTGACTTTGAACCCGTAACTTAACAGTAAAGGATAATGAACTGTCAATGTAATATCCCAAACACGCTTCCTTTACGTATTACCAAAACGGATTTTTACTACTGAATGATGGCTAGTTCTCATGTTTTAAGGCGCATATTTTCTCGGATGTTAAGAAGCTTTAATTGACATCAGGATGCACAAGAGCAGCTAAGTGTCGAGGTCACAAGCTCAGAGCTCAGTTCTGCATACGTGTCTTTCTGCGGCCCCTGAACAGTAAGCAGCTGGTGCAGATGAAGCCAGCTGCACAAAGTCATGTAAGTTAAAATGATTACATGGGAGCAGAAATATGTATACAAGGATGTTGTGAAATTCATGATACGTGCCTTTAAACAGCTTTTATAGTTAGGAGAAAGTATTCAGTTCCTCTTCATTTCTGAAGATTTTTGATCCCAGAATATTCAATTCACAAAGCATCTTTGCGATACATAAAACTTAATTGTTTTTGGACTTCAGGAAGTACTTCCTCCCTACAGCAACACCGAGCTGAACTTACCCCTATACAGGTATACACGAGAGCCCTAAGTGACAACCACTGCACATTTTAGATCAAATAGCAAAAGAACCAGTAAAAGATGCCTGATAGTTGGGCATGGATGAGGAGGAGACAGATACCAACACCTTTTTGTAAATCAAGTAGTAGAGAACCCTTCATTTTCTTCCCTTTTGTGTAGTCTCCATTCAAACACAAACCTCTTCTTATTTCATTTGCGGTAGTATCATTAGTATGATGCTTAAGGACACAGGCAAGGTTAATTCCATGTTTGCTCATGCTTTTTTTTTTGTTTGTCATAACACAACCATATCAGCTTCATTTAAATTAAATGCTGTAGTCAATTAATCAGTGTAATTAATTTACCATTCACTATTTACACTTAAGAATTCATGTACTAGAAAACTTTTTTTTTCCTTTTGTCAGCTGGTACAATAAGGGATATTAGCCTTCATCCCTCTTCTACACCTCACACTCTCATTCTTCTATACTATCACAGCTGCTTTCATGACATGCTGTACCCACTCCTCAGGAGCCCTAGTATATCCCATATCTCTCTCACACCACGGCAAGAAGGTTTTAAATAAATAATTCTAAGCCTCTGAGGCACTGAGCTTTTAAACTGGCAGAAAAGAAAGCATATTGTCTTGACACAAAGCAGTGAATTTCTCAGTCAGAAAGCTCTAAATCAGCAAGACACCAGTAAGAGTTCTTGTTCACCCACGTTTTCTGGAGTTGTTTTTGTTTTAAATCGAAATATCTTCAGTGTTTCCATTATACATAGGCATATACTGATAAGTTCTTCAGCAACTCTTCACACCATCTTCCGGATTTCCAAATCATATTTTGTTAGCTCCCTCCTTTCTGCAAATACAGTTTCTATTCTTACCCACTATTTTTTTTATTACTCACTATTTTAATTCCTGCATATTCAATGTAAATAAGACATCCAACATGCCTACCTTGTCAACCAGTCACATGCTGAAGCCATTATCCAAAATATTAGTGTTAGTGAGGAGCAGAAAGCACTGTATTATCACTTCTAGATATAAACAATGTAATTTTATTTTTTTAAAGTTTAATTGTAAGATTTTACTTTTATTCTATTATTATTTCACACAAGTATAAAAGTTCACCCAAGTTTAAGGAATCAATTCCCTTATTTTTTTTCCCAAAAGAGTCATTTTTCTACTAAAGCTTATATTCACCTAAATATTTCATAATCTTCCAGTAGCTGGCAAACCAGCATATGGTTAAAAATTTCTGTTAAACGTACAACTTCAAGTTATGTTTTTAAGTGTTCCTATATTTTGTGCACAGAAACCAAATTACTTCAAAAATGCCTGACTCTAAACTGCAGCGGTTGAGGAACTGCTTCATAAGTAGCTCAGTCCGCAACGCAGACAGCTATGTTCTGTAATATCATTATGTGCCTCATTTAAGGCCATCCCAGCAGCCAGTCTCGCACAAGCTTAATGCATAAGCTATCCTGCAAAAGGTCTTCTTTTGTCATTCCTGGAAGCAGACAGCAGTGGCCACTGTAAAGATGGCTCTGTTCTTTTGTGTTGGGGCAATTGCAACTGCTCCTCGGCTTTATCTCACTGAAGGCAAGCCATCCTCCTCAAAGTCAGTCAGAAACAGAAGCACTCTCTTAGCAGAGATTGATGACAACACATTAAAGAAGGAAGGGATGGTTATTACATTCAGTCAGTAGCCACAGAGTTTTCTTACAGAAAGATTTTGACAGCTAAAGAACACTTTGCATGACATCCAGCTCTGGAACAAAATGGACTAACAGGCACAAATTCTCCTTGGAAATGTGCATGGAGTTCCCCAAGGATAAAAGGAAAACAAAGAACATGGAATTGCTAATTAAGGTCCCTATAGGAGAAAGATAACTACAGGGTCCCTATAGGGACCTTAAAGCCCACCCAGTTCCAACCCCCTGCCATGGGCAGGGACACCTCCCACCAGACCAGGTTGCCCAGAGCCCCATCCAGCCTGGCCTTGAGCACCTCCAGGGATGGGGCATCCACAGCTTCTCTGGGCACCTGCGCCAGTGCCTCACCACCCCCATAGTAAAGAATTTCTTCATAATATCTCATCTAAATCTCCCCTCTTTTAGATTTAAACTCCTACCCCTTGTATTATCACTACACTCCCTGAAGAGTCCCTCCACATCTTTCCTGTAGGTCCCCAATAAGTAGTTTGTGAGTTTGTGTTGTTTAAGCATTAAAGTTAAGGAACAAAATTCTGGTTTGCAATTGCTACCTAATTCATTTGCTTAAAAAAAAAAATCTTTTTGTGGATAATAGGTTAGAAAAAGTAATTTCACTTAATTGCTTAAAATGCTTCCAGCCCAAGATTTGAGCAATAGGGAAGCTTACTCAGGAAGGTAATTTTAAATGGCAAAAGACAAAAAATTCTTATTAATCAAGAGTTGCTACAACTACCTAAAGCAACCATCAAAACCAAATTCAAAAAATCATTTTTAGAATGACTGTCCCAGGAGATCTATTCTGTACCCCTCTGCCCTTCCCAACCCCCCCCCCCCAAAAAAAAAAGACTACTACTTCCTCTTCTAATACTGAGAAAAAAAATGGTGTTAAACACTTGAAAGATAGATACTGTACAAGTGAAACCAGAGACAATGAAGCAGAAAAAGTGTCGCTTTGCCACTTCACCTTTGCACCTCCTAGTTGAGGTTTAAACATGTCAGCTCATCATAAATTGATTATTATGAAGTATCTTTTGGAAGTAATCGACTAACTCTTAAGTTATCTTCATTTTACTGCAAAGTCTTTTTGCTGGCAAAGTTTACAACGCATGCAGTTCACATACCAAAGTGGGCACACAAAAAGGTCCAAGCATGGATCAGGGTGGACAGACACACGAAGGCACACGACCTGCAAGAAGGAGTTCGTGCAAGAAGTGAATGCGATCCGTGGCCAAACCGTCCCTTCAGAAGCTCATTCATTAACTACCAGGGGCTAATGATTCAGACATCTTCCAGGAGGGCAGCTAAGCATTGTGCAAGTAACTCCTGCCTGGCAGCTTAGGAAAGGATGGGAGGTGTCTGTGCTCCCTTCCACAACTTACATCTCCCGCAGAACCGAAATCCAGACGTTTTTGGAGTTCAGCCTCCTTTGTATTAGGTAGCATAGACAAAGTAAGTATCTCGTATGAATTCAGAAATTATGAAAGACTAGCTCCAACAGCAGACAGAGGCAAGAACATTTCACCATAATTTTACCCTGCTTCAGCTTTACTGAAGACAAATGTCTCTCCATATATCACAAGTCTCAAATAAGTGTACCTTAGAAAGACAACTCCTGTGCAGATAAACACGTTCCCACAGTAATTTGCACCAGAACAGAGTATACTGTACCAGTGCTCAGATTTATATCACTTGTTACAGGAGGCCCAATGTATTAATTTTCATGTCTTAAAAGGAATTGACTAGGAACATTTTCAGGTACTTTCATATGTCCAGGACCTTGTACTGTCACAGAAGAGCAACAGAGAGACTTGCACTCCGCATAACAAAGCGACAATTTATCCCACAGACAGTCTTCTACGAGACTCCTCTTGGAGGCACATAGCCATGGGCTATGGACACAGCCTACAACAACAAATTCTGACTTCTCATCCTGATAATCAAGTTTCCTACCACAGGCAGTCAAACATTGAAGCAGAACTGTCTAGTGGCATGTCTATCATTGGAGATGCTCAAAACTTTTCACTCCATCTAAGCTGGTGCTACTTTGAGTGTGGGTCCAGGCTAGATGAACTCCAAAATCCCTCCTAATCCAAGTCACCTGATGACTCCGTGAAACTCAAAGGAGGATCAGAAAAAGAGTGTCAATTATCCCACACAGTGAAACAACATATTAACACTCATGCACTGGTATACAGACTGATGTGAAAATGAGGCAATTGCTATAGAAACAAATATTACTTTTTTCTTTCTCTAAATGTCAGTCAATAGTATCTTATTAACTAAAATCCTAATTCCATATATTTTATTAAAGCATCACCACTTTCTTTTACCACAGACGAATGAGACACCTTTTTAAAATCTTATCACATGAGCTACACTGGTCTTAATATTTTAATAACAATTGACAGCTGACCGCCAAAATAGAAAGACCAAATTTCTCATAAAGCATAGACAGCATTTGTTCCATATAGTGAAGGTGAAGTAAAGCAGCTACGTAAAGATGAAGCCAGTATGATTTAAGAGGCTATCAAGGTGTGATGTACACATCACTAATGATGCTGAAGCCACAAAGTTGTAAATACTCCACAGAGCATGGGCTACGTACATACTCACAAAGGCAGAGGACGTCTCCTGCTGCTGTGCACGTGCACTGAAGCACATCCTAGCACTTGACACAAAGCTAAAAACAGGAAGATGCAGGATGTTTCTGATACACTTGTTTGGCACTCCAGCACACTGATGGGAGTCAGTGGAAGCTGGGCACTCGATTCTCCATTTGATTACTCCTCCAGCACTGAAGCTTTGGCCCCTACTACTGACTATTGAGCCAGACTTTCATTCTGCCCACAAAAAAGAAAAAACAGGTTAGTTCAGACTTAAGGGATCTCAGCAAATCTCTCATTCAGCCGTCTACTGAAGTGATGGTCAATAGTGAATTCCAAGCAGGTCACTCAGGATTTTGTCCAGTCAGGTCTTGAGAACCTCCAAGGATGTGGTAGAGGTTTGCACTTTGCAGTGCAGGTCTGTCCACCCACCTAGATGCTTATGAATCAAGGACATCAGAAAGAGGGATACCATAAGCAGAACTGGAATACAATTCAACAAATGCACTATGTAATCATAGATGCAAGAGAAGGTCTCATGAGTAAAAGATTTTCAAAAATTCTGTGCCATTTTTAACAGTATAAAGCACTGCATGTTCATACAGTGTGACACACAAGCATAATAAATACACAATCAACAGCACAGAAAATATTTCAAAATTACATGGATCAAAAAACATAGAGCCAAGAAAAGTTGGTACCAACAGGCATGGTATCTCCTACACCGACTCCTGAAAGCATTGCCTAAACATTTGGGAAATGCCTTGATATACAAGAAAAAAAAAACAGCATGCAGCAATAGCCTGACTTAACAGCAAGAGCAAGACTGCATCTGTAAAAGCCTGATAAAAGGCTGCTGCAGCAATCACAATGCCAGATGATGAGAGCTCGGATGAGAGGTTTAACTATGTGGATAGAATACGAATCTCAGATTTTCTGCAGGAGGAATCAGGGTGACTGCTTGTGCTAGACAACAACAGTAGTTTCTCTATGTGTGGAGACACGCTATTTTTCAAGCCTGCACTGAGACAGCATGAAGTGATGTTGAACAAGGGAGCACATTATTGGCGTTTCTGGCGGTCTTTCTGTCCAGTGGGCTGCTACTGATACACAGTCAGTTCCTTATTACTGATCCTACCACTCAGGCATTAAGTGTCCCCTTCCCACCTCTAAAAATGCGGGCAGTAGGGATGCAGTGGGGATGGGGGTGTTGCTCAGAACACCACTTGGTCTGGCATCCTTATCAGCAAATAAGAACAGTGAAAGACCTGCCACTGGGAGGAGCTGCAGTCATACACGATTTCAAATCCTCGCCCTTCGCTCTGGAGAATGTAAACCTGAGGACACAGTCCTGCACACCAGGTTTCTTTCCTCCAACTCTCCTCCTGCCTTCCTGCCCTCAATGACACCTCAGAAGGGAGCAATTAGACTTGGACGTAAAATCTTGTGCAGCAAGGACAGAGGCAGTGACTGCTCCCCGACTTCTGGAAGCTGAGATCAACCACACTCTTTAAAGAAGCAAAAGTTAACATTGGAAAACTTGTTAGAAGTTGCCGAGTTCAGAGCAACGGTCTCCTGAAACAGAAAATAAACACATTTTGCTGTTCCAAAGACCTAATTTGAATAATTACAGTTCATTGGAAACATCAATTCACAGCTGAAGAGAGAAAAGCAAACTGAACAACTTCTGAACCTAGGATTTCCTAATATCTACCAAAAAAAGTGTTTGTTGTTGTTTCCTTTTTCCTCCATCATCTCGCTACATTGCTTCTTATCAACTTACTTCACTAGTGGCATACACTAGAACAAGGAAGAGATTGGAGAACAGCGTAATGCAATATTCAGAGTGTTTACAAAAGCCTGGAAGGTAACTATTGCAAATCTTTAAGATAGATGGACAATGAACTAGAACATGGATAAAGTTTTACGAAGCTCCTCCAGTGTACTCTTCCATTACCAATGTCACAGTTGACATGCTTTCAGCAAGATGGCATCTTACAAACATGCCACAGTACCTAACTCTCAACAGAGCAAAGCTACGTTGCTAGCACATGCAGTTTTTTTGGTTGCTAAATTTTGTATCAGGAGGTGAAGAAAATTAACGTTACCACAGACTAAAGAGTTTACTTCGAATTCTGTCATAAACGGATGTATTTTAAAGTACAACACTGCTGACAGAGTTTAAAAAAAATAAAGTGGGCATACAGTTGCATACTTTTCAGATCATCTGACCGCAAAATCCAAACACACTGTAAAATCTTAATGATATGCCAAAACTATTTTTGCAACAATACAGTTATACGTCCAAGGTGACAAGATGGGAAGGAACTGTTCGATAGTAGCGTCTGTCAAGATGACCTCGGATTCAGCTGAAGATTCGGAGCCAAGTTTTTCACCTATTAGCGTTGTCTTTATTTTGAAGGAAGAAATGAGACTGCTGAATATTCCTGTTGCTTTTCTGAAATTTTGGGTCAAAGTGAATGTTAATAATTAGTGCTGGTAACAAAGACTAAAATGGGAATGCTGACGGTCTTTTCCGATTTCATATAAAGCACTATTCTCTCTCAGACTCAAGAAAAACTACTGCATAGGCCAAAACTTATTGCTGAGTCCACAGCCAGTGAAGACAGGAATGAAGAGCTGTAGGCCAGAACACAGGATTTGTCCTCTCTGACCTGGAGGGATGCGTCAAGCTCCCTGTGCCCTTCACTACTAACTAAAACACAAATTCAAATTAAGATATGTTTGCTAGAGAAGTTTTTTGCCTCTCCTCCTCACCTTGGTTCAAGATCTCCTGGATGCTCACAGCAGTTTTTCCTGTCTCCTGTCACCAGTTCCAGACGGGCAACAAACAGCTGATGGATTACACTCTGGTGATGCTCACAGACTTCTCTTTGCAGCCCATACACTAGGGTATTTTGTAGACAAATTAAGGCTTCGATTGTATCCCATGATGTCGAGTGCCTAAACTTAGGCCTATAATTCACGTGTCTTAGTTTAATCCTGTTCAGTAATTCTTCCCAATTAATTTGGCCCACAGGAACATATGTATGTATCTGAGTACCAAATTATTCCTACACTTCTATATCTACCCCCCAAGAGCACAGTATCATTATTCATCTCCAAACTGTACACTGGAAATCAGAGTAAAACACTTGCTCATTAAATGGTAATTCTAGCATGACAAATTTTCAAGCTTTAAAAATTAGTATGTCGTCTTGTCTGTTTTCTGAAACTAATTTCAGACACGGGAAATGAGCGACATTTTCAAATCAAGTATGAATAGTCTCTTACAGACAGTGACTTACAAGATCCAGACAGGGCATTTAACAGCTCTTAGAAGTCAACCCATCTTCAAAAGAAAGGTAAGCACTAACATTATCTTTTCTCAAAAGGCTGAGCATTTGGAGAAAGTTTCTACAGAATTCTTTGCAAGCTGCTTACAAATTATAGGCAAAGCCTTCACATCAGAAGAAAGAGAAAGGAATAAAAAGTGTTGTACCTGACATTTAGATTCAAAAATTCCAAACAGCTCGCTTTCCAGAGATTGAGTCACGTAATTGTACCTTTCAAACCCCAGCAACAACAACTAACGTTGTTTGAAGATCCTGCATTTGGTTTCTACGAAGCACCAACAATCTCAGAAGCAGCTACATCGAGGTCTCAGTTTTCTTTGAGGGAAAAAGTGGGCAATTCTAGCAATAACATAACAGCATGAAAACTTGTAGAGACGCATGTCAGCATACCCTTGGAGGAACCAGACTGTCACTGAGCTTTCAGTAAATATTTATCAATGTCAGTAAGTATCGATGCATTCCTCTTTCTAGTTTTGGCTTTCAAGATATGAAAATCCACATGCAGAATCTGCCATCCCTTCTTCAGCTACAGGTACAAGCCATTTGTGTGAGTTCTCTGCAGACAGGAGCAGCTTTAATTCAAGCATTTTACTACATATGAGTTAGGCAGGAGCTTCAATATGAGACATACGCATACAATGGGTAATTTCAGGAGAGCCCTGAAGCTGTATTTTGCATGTGTTATTAGAGGAGCGATAGCCATAGTGCAGTAGAGCTGTATACTGGAACCGACGTTGTTCTTACCAAAGCTGAAGGGTCAGCATTCATTTAGCATGTGATATTTAATGCAGCATGCAGACCAATTGTATAGATTGAAATAGTGACCCAGTTATCCCTGTACTTGTGGCAGCTGAACTAACAGGAAGAACAGCCTGGGAGGGGCAGGGGGGACTGTTTGGGTTCTTGATGTGGTCTTTTCCTTGAGGAGTAAGGGAAGGGATGTACTTGCACCTCAGAATGTTGCTGTGAAATTAAGTGTGCAAGTCTTTCACAAGGAAACACGTGGAGAAAGGCAAACATGGAGCTATTCAAGGGCTCTACCTTATTTTTACCCTAACTGTTGCTCACAGTGCACTATAAAGACATTCCTTTTCTTCTCTCTGCCTTCAACCCCTCCAATAAATCCCCTTTATTGGATTATGGATTAATGCAGCAACTATAGCAGTAAGCCGTTTCCATGAGAGTGATAAAACGTAAGATGTGAACCATTTAGCGGAGTAGCTTTTCATTTGGAGTTTGTGGGTCTGTCTCGGATACTTTGTCCTTTACAGGAAAACATTGTGTTTCTTCACTAAGTGGGCTTTGAACAATGCAAACAGGACTGAAGTTTAGCACCTGCTAAAACACTCCCACAAACATTAAAGCAATAAACATAACCCCCCTTTTCATTAAAACATCTCATGTCCAGTAAAACTAGACGCAACTTACTTCAAGTCACTGCTCCCACTAAACAATGAATAGCTGTACGCGTATTAATGGCCACATTACCTTAATAATATTATACAAGTTATGGACTGCCATTTGAATCTCATGTGCTGAACTTCTGCTGTTGCTTGTTTTCCACAAAGAAATAAAACCATGTTGTTATTAAGTTATCACCATGGGCTGTGACACCCTGCAACAAACGTGAATACTCACAGCAGCATTTACCTGAAGACCTGTAAGCATTTTACAGATGTGGTTACGTACTCTTACTTTACAGAAGATAATGCACAAAAAAAATGTGGCAATATGCTCTTAAATAAGACAATCTCAGAGAAGTCAATGGCAGAAGCTAGGAACAAAAAATCCAGTTCTCCCAGCTATCATGGCAATGCTCCGTCCATATCTCTCCTCGCAAAGGACTGATGGAAAAAAAAAAAAAAAAGGCAGCTACATGAGTTAAAAATAACTTGTGATTAGTGAGGGAGTGAAGACGACTCTGGGAAAACTGAATGAGCCAGAGATTCACTTCAGACAGAACTAAACTCTCAGCTAGGGAACATGAACATTGTAAGGGCAGGTTAACATCCTTCTCAAATTAAATGAAATTGAGCTTTCTAAGGCAACAATCTCAGTCAGGAGAACAGTACTCAAAACAATATGAAGAAAAAAAAAAAAGAAAAAACCTACAGTAGTCAAACTGATATAGCTGAAGCGATGAAGCGTAGAAAACCTCCCAATCTCAAAAAAGTGAAAAACAACCTTCAGAACTAACTTCAAGATGAGGACATATACTGTGTTTTTATCTGGGCTATGCTAATGAGTATGAGGTAGCTGATAACCTACAGAGTTGAGAGGGATTTTTTTGAAGAAAGATGGGAAAAACTGAAATGCCTTTGTTGTTAAAGGAGGGCAAAGAAAGCAATATTTACCTGCGATATACCGGAGTTAGAGGAGTGGAAGAGTACATGACATTTCACGAAAACACTCCCGAGCCCATGACAGACAGCAGAACTCCGTATTTTAAATAGATATGTCTTCTCAGATGTGTCTTCTGAAGGCTTCTTTAGGCTGACCTTGGTTAAACTGACTATGTAGTTAGTCCATCTTGATGCATTGCTTGCCTGCAAGAACAGGGTTATTACGTCTTTTCCCATTTGCAGATGTGAATTCAGTCTGGTGCTTAGCAGTTACTTGCTTCCCCTCCCTTTACTTCCACAAGAAGTGCACTGTATCGAGTACATTACATTCTGGTGTGTGAATATGTAAGACCCACACATTTTGTTGATTTTAGTGGGGAGGAGAGTAAATATTTACCACAGGATGGTGAAGATTCACTGGCAAGCTTTGCATCTGTTGCTCTGCAGGGCCCAGTACTATTTGATGTAAGGTTGCCTGCAAAAATTTTGGCTCTGATAATGAACTTGAAAGTAGATGATTATTAAAAAGCTAGGGGAGAGAGTCAGAGTTAAGTTTCTTCAACATACATTTTCCAGTATAGCTGGTAATACTTAATCATTTTCTGTATAAATTCCAAGATAGAATGATAACTACAGGGACTTTTCTCACAGCAAGTTTTTACATAATATTCAAAGACATTAGTTTATTCCTCCAAAGGAACAGTCTTCACAGCTATAGGTCTTTCTGTTACGCAAGACGAATAACAACTGCACTCCCACCCCTTCTTGCACATCGTCTAGTAGCTAAGGGCCAAACCGCACACATTTTATTGTACGTTGTTTTAAAACCAGCAGCCACCTACATGCGTTAGTCGTCTTCTTTCTTCAGTATGTGTAGTTTCCAGGCTGCCATTTGTCATTCAAGATGGGTGTTTAGGAAGTTGATGCCAATGAAGAAATATATAATTAATAAGCTAACTGCAGTAGAGTTCTGGACAGCTAAAACTCTGCAAATGTGGTTTGTTTCTTTATTTCTACTTAAACTATCTTTCCAGTGAAAACTGCATCTAAAGTACCACTTTGCTTTGACATATACAGCTAGCGTCAGTTTCAATCGCATACTCAAGTTACAAATTGTCCACAGGCATCATAATATCAACACAACCTCAAAACCAGTTCCCGACAGCAGCCTATTCAAAAACAAGCTTCCATGCAGTAGGAGGAAGGATTAAAAGGTATTATTCAAAGCCACACCACCTCTCCCATTCTATCACTCATAATGATGCTTGGACGTTTAAGAACTAATGAATATGAATCATGTTTAGCCAACTGCAGCCTCCAAATTAAATTTGGAGTTGACTAGTTCTACAGAATTTTTATAGTACAAATTATACTAAGAAAAAATTCATATACCTTATTCTGAACAATTCTTTGGCCATGTAACCTTTCAACTGTGTACATCGGGGGGAGCTGAGGTATAGATCCAGTGGCAAGCAGAGCTGCCGAGGACCATCAGTGAATACCTGCCAGATGGAGGTGCTAACACAGCCTCTGAAGAGGTAGCTCCTTCAAAAATCAGGGCTCACTGAAGTGAATTTTTAGGATCACAGAGAAAACACAAGTGTTTTGAAGATATATAAAACTACTGAAACATTAAAATGTAAAACAAGTGTGGGAGGGCAGAGCTGGGTAAGCAGAGGCAAAGGGAAAAGAGATGCAACCAGGAGATAGGGAGATTGCACTGAGAAAAGAATACAAGAAATGCACTAGAGAGCAAAACAAACCTCTTTTTCTGCATGCAGAAAGACTGCAAAGATGAAAACTGAAGGTGGTAAACAAAATACTTAGGAAACAAGGCACTATATGCTGGTAGCAGTGAAAAAATCCAGTTGTTTTTCTCATGGAAAGCAGAGGCTAAGTGTTTTTTTCCTGCTTTAAGTTACCTTCCTGCAAAAATATGCAAGTTTAACATTAATAACCTTTTCACGCTACAAGATTCAGCAGAAAACACACCTTAAGGAAGTCAAAAGTTACTTCCTCTAAATAGCACCAAGCTAACCAGAGCATGGCAAGCCAGCTCCTCTCCAAACAGAGAGTGATGCACAGGCTCAACACACTCAGTGTGCTTCTTCCTCAGTCTCTTTCCTAACTTCAAGAACAAGCTCATGGGGAACAAACTGCCTCAAAAATGAAATCTAGATCTATTTACACAAGGACAACTTCACTGCTTGACACTGTCTTTCCCAAAGAAATGGCCTTAGTGAAAACTTCCTTCCCTGATGAATTAAGAATGGATTGGGTCATGAAGCTGCTCTGTAAAGAAAAAAAAAAAACAGTAATTCAAACCGTGTATCGTAATACAAACAGGGACACCACTACGGACTAGGTCCAGCAGGTCATAACCACCAAACATACAACAGGATCCCTACAACAAAACTCAAAGCAGAAAGATAACATAAAATGCATTCCAGCAGCTGCTCCCAAACAGCAAGTGCCCCAGAGCAAACCTGCACGCCAGAAACCACTCTGTTACAGGACCTCTCATCTGCACTGTACTTTCCCACCCAAAAGAAATGTATGTATTTGCAGAGAGCAATAAACAACCCTTGTAAAGTGCATTTATTAGGAAAGTTCCTAATGCTTTTAATCATTCTAACTTCACGTGTGACATAATGTAAATACATATGGCAAATCTACCTGAAACCCCAGATTCAATGAGAACAATATTGTTCAAGATACAGAAAGATGATCATGTTTTACAAGTAAAATGTTTCTGAAGCAATCTGAAAGCTTTGTAGTCCCCAAGCTCATTCTTAATGTCATCCCACCTGATTTAGCAGCCTTTCACTACACAGACATCAACTTCAAGAAATAATTGCCTTTAACACAAGCTCAAAGAGCCTAACAAATCTCATCTGTGTCTCATTCATACAGCCAGAAAAATACTATTTGCTCATTTAACCAAATTCTTAGAAAATAATTCAAGAAATAAAGTACGGTCACTTAATTCAATCAAAGGCTATGGTTAAGTCATGTGCATTAACTACTTATTGAAACAAACCAGGCAATCAATATTTAAAAAGAAAGGTTTTTTGAAAGTTACCACACGTTCTATTCTGGACTAAGCGAATATCTACTCGATATGCTTCCTTACAGCTACAATACAAATACCTTCCTACTTTACACACAGGTTCCAAGAAAAGCAGTCTTCAGAAAGTCAGTCTCAGGTTCTCTTGTTTCAGGTGGCTCACTGTACTGAGCCACCTAGCAAGAAAAGGAACAGGAGGGGTACACTGTCTCTTGATTTTTACATCGCTCAACTGAAGTCAGAGAACTGCTTTCTTATTTTTCCCTGCACACTTTCCTTCTTCACAAAAAACTTTTTATTGTGCTTTAACAGAAGGTCAGTGGCTATCACTTCTCTACTCCAGCACAATGGTGAATTGAAACAAGAACCCATAGCTGTTAGGACCGACAAAGCAACCAGTATGTCTAAGCCAATAAAGCGATTTGTTCATTAAAGCTACTAATAAAGCAACCTTTTGTTAGTCTATGAAACATCAGAAACCTCATAGAATGCATTTAACTATGCTTTTTCTTATAAAAAGAAAAAAATCACAAACTCAAAAGTTCTAAAATCTGTTAACTTCTCCACTTCCTCGAGCTGCTGATAAAAAACCCCTCAGCGCTAACTTTTTGAAAAGACAGGAATTGCAGTGCAAAGTTTCATGCCTCTTTACAAACAGAAAAGTTTAGAGTTCTTGGTCAATGTACTCCCCCCAACACCAAAACCTCCAAATTTCTCATATTAATGATTTATTTTAAGCTTCCTGCTAGTACTGACAACCTACTCTAAGTCAACAAGAGTCCAGTAATTCTGGACTGAAAGAAGAATCAGACAAGGGATGCGCTCAGTTTGGGATCCAAGGATTTATTTGGATTTCACGAACAGCAGACATGGGAAAAGCTGCAGTGAGCAAAGACCCAAAGTGCTGCAAGCACTTGTGCTCCTTGCTTTCAATTAAACCGAAGCCAAGTCTGAACTTTATTCTCTGGTGCTCAGAGATTTTTACTGTTCTCCAGAGCCAGCCGTAGCATGACTATGGCAACAGACTTTTTCCAAGCAAGATCAGTGTTTTGCCCTAATAAACTCAGCAGCACAATATCAGCAATCCTTGAGAGAATGAAAGTGAAGTGTCCCCCATTAGTCACAATTTCTAAACTTGCTTCACTAACAAGTCAGCTCCATTGTTCTCTAATCAGAGCCTGGGCCAAAAAAGCAACTTTCCATCTAGTCACCATCAGCTAAGCAAAAAAGCAGGACAGATAATTCTTCTAAACCACTATATTTAGTACCAGTGAAACACATTTTACCAACAGTGAAATGCAAGCATCGCAGCAGTGTAGAACATTAATGCAGATAATAAAGCAAAACAAGGTATGGGGTGGGGAAACGTATGTATATACACTGTATTACTCATACATAAAGCAACGCAAGCCCCACTGTCCTAGTGGCAAGTCAGCGTAGAAGCAAACTCAGGTGATTCTTCTACCATCATTTCTCACCTACTTCTTTTTGTCAGGCATAATGCTAAGCTACCAGTTTTAATATACACGTCTATCCAAGTGAAAATATGTAACAAGCTTCAGTTTCACCCTTGCTGCTGCAATTTCTCAGGGACAAGATTCCCAATGGTTTCCCTTAATGTAGCATTTGAATTCTCAGCTAAAGTTCTTGTAACAGAATGACAGTAAAATATTTGTCCACACAGAGATACTTACAATTAGCCAAGGTTCTGTCCTCTGCTATTCAGAAAAAAAAAATGAGTCTGTATTTATAAACTAAACATGTCTGATATCTAGAGCAGTGATAGCATCCCTCCCCCTACACTGTGACTCTCCATAGTGAGCCATGAGATTATATCCTCCTTCTGGAATTAAGTGCTTATTCTAACAATAACACTTCAATAGCCTGTAAAACTTTTCAATTAAACAGTCGTCAAGCAGCCTGATAAGGCACAAAGACAACTGATAGCTGGAACAAGAGTCAAACAACAAGTTTTGCAGCCCTCCTAGCTACTGCCAAACAAAACATTAATCAATGAGTAGTCAAAAAGCAAACAGACTACCATTACCTTTCTTAGCAAAAGTGGACAGGTAATTTTACTTAATTGTACAATTTCAACCATCTTCAAAATTCAAGAAGAGCTTTTAGTGAGAAAGTTAAGAGTCTTCTGAGTGGTATTGCACCACTGTGGAGTATCAGCAAAGAAAACAGCAGTACAGTAACTACTGCAAAAACAGACTCTAGAAAGAGTTTCACAACACTTACCCTAAATTCTCCTGACGAGTAAACAAACATGACTTCTCTAAGTTATTAAAAATAAATTTAATTATAATGTTTTCCTAATTAAGTTATCAATCCTCATTTTGCTAATTGCCCGACCAAGTCTTTCAAGATAATTTTACGGTCAGACGTTTATTTAGGCTTCAAAAAATTCACACAAAAATGAGGCTTCCTCCATAACACAATATGCTGCCTGGTATTTGTGATCAACTGCACTTTTTAGTTTGCTCACGTTTCAGAATTAATCCCCTGCTTCATTTCAGTTCCAGTCCCCTAACAGTAGGAAGTCAATGGAATTTATGCTCCTAAGTGACCTAAGAGTACTTGAAAACCCTGCTCTTCAGAAATCAAATTTATGCTCTTCCAAATAAATAAATGCAAGCTTCAACTAATAAAAAGCTCCTGGTACTTTTTATTAGCAATGAAAAACTGACAATCGTTTTTGTTCTGAGGTAACTAAAGCATGTCACTAAGAAGTTCAACAAACATTTGTAGCTATTGATACAGCAAACATTTATGCACACACACTGCTTTCCACCGCTATACTTAAGACCAATTTTAAGTCTATAGTTCCATGACTGCAGGATCAGGCCTGAATTTAATTAATCTATCCTTACCACGTATTTAATAAAAATGAATATTATAACCTAGCAGTAGTGATAAAAGAAATTTAACCAGAGTTAAAATGCGTTGTGTCTTCAAATTGTGATAGCAATTGTGACAAAAAATGTAAGATTATTTCATATCTTGCAAAACTGACACCCAGTAAAATAAAGGCTTTAGAGGTTTGCAGAAAACCACCAAGCGTTAAACTTACCTTTCTTCACAAAGGTACTCCTATCCACAGCCCCAATCAATAAATGAAAGTTGACAAGGCACTATCAACAAAGCTGAACAAAAGACAGCTTCAATTACAAGGGCGGAATTTTTGTTTACTTTGCCTGGTTGCAACAGTTGAAATATTAACATAGGAAATGAGCTATTTATTATTTCAGAAAGATCCTGTTTTGTTTTAATTATTATTTTTTAATAATCTATATCATCAAGACACAATCTTGAGAGTTTCTGTGCTGATGTTCTTAACACAGGAACAGCTATACAGGAATTGCCATTTCCTGAAGACACAAACGAAAATTCCTCCTCCTTACTTGAATACCCTTCGTTTCCACAGGGTCAAGCAATTCTTCAGTAAACATCCCCCCATAGCCTAAGCTTCAGCTCAGGCTGCCATCCCCAGGACTGACTTCAGCCTCGAAATACTAGTAAGCAGTGGTCCCCAATAGCACTTCCCCTTTTCAATGAAAAAATTAAGCAGTTAATTTAGAAATATCTGTCTTTTTACGGATGTGCACTATTTCATCAAAAATGACTTACGTATAGAAGAATTTGCATCTGAAGAATGGTCTCTTCCAGACCAAAGAGACCAACTTCAAGGGACTACGACAAAGGCAAGCGACAGGAAAAGCAAACGATAGTAACTGACTGTCACGGCTCCTTCCAACGCAAACACCAGACAGCAATATAGACATGTAATATAGACAGAAATACATACATATAATACAGGAACTAGACAGACACATTCAAAGTTAAGAGCGATTCTTCATGCCCTAGCCAGTAGATCTGCACAATTTGTTGCAAAAGGATGCAAGAGAGATGATAATTTTACATGGATTCAAGGAAATACTGGAGAAGTTCAAAGAAGAGAAACTGTTCACCAGTTTCTGAAGAAACTGAAACAATCTCTGGCTCAGAGGTTCCCTAAGCTGCATGCAGCTCTGTATGGAGAAAAGTGTCAACCATTTATCTCGTTATCAATTTTCCCTATGCATCTACTTAGGGATGCTTTTTAAGATGGGCTGTGTGACTAATCTGGGAACTTCGGGATTCCTATACACCATTTTCAATTTTATGGCTGATGTCCGACGTAGGGAAAGAAAGAACTTCCGTGTGATCTAGTATGACAATTTTTGTTTTAAAGCTATTTAATAAGTTTATTTTAAAATAGATAATTTCAGTTAAAATATGGAACGTATTTTAATGTTTGGATTTCCCTCCCCCCAAAGCTGACAAGCCTGATAAAATACATTAAATCAAGACATTTTTACTGAATTTGACCTTTCATTCAAAAATATTAAAAATTCATGACACCTCTAACGAAATATTTTTATTCTCCACCACAACAGCTACAGCAGTTTTGTAGCTTTGCCCCTTGCACACCATATCTGTGTAGTAGGCAGCACAGTGACCTGCTACCCAACAGTCCTGGCTGGCATTTTTCTCCTGAGAAAAGCGACAGGAATCACTCCAGGTTAGGTTTGTGGTATTCGGTGGGTTGTTTTTATCCCTGCCTGAAAACAGATACAAGCAATAGATGGAAAGGCACATGACATGTCTGTCCACTACCTGGAGAGACCCCTCTGCTCCTGCTTGCTCGCTCTCCGCTGCAACACAGCTTGCAGGGTTTCTGTCAGCTGAAGCCAAGGCCTCCTAGACCCCAAGTTCAACATCTACCTGAGCAGACACGTTTCAACACTCAACTGCACGATTTAGGGGAGTAGAAGAGAGCTAACCACCTTCCCATTAACACCTCGTTCAGAGGAAATCCGCTACGTTGGGCATTTTGCCATTTTATGAGCAAAAATCAGAACTGGGTTATGTCAGAGGAATGAGAAAGAGTAACCTGCAAATATTAAAGATTATATCAACTTCCTAAAGACGTCCAGTATTCTAGTGTTAGGAAAAAAAAAAAAAGTTCTTTCTTACATTTAAAAGAGCCAGTAAATACAATTTAGAGAATTAGACAAACAAACCTTTAATCCATCAGCAAGCTAGCTGAAAAAATTGTTTAAAGAATATTATTTTTAAACCTACACAGGCTGGTATCGGAGAACATACACAGCATAGTTTCTGTTAAGGAAGCTTTTTATTATTATTATTTTTTAGGCTGGCAGAACTTGACAACAGCAGTGAACTAAGGAGAAACAGCTGAAAGGCTGACTCCCAAAGAGCCTTCCCCAAAGCCACAACAAGCCAGTAAGATTAATCTTGGTGTTAGGGGGGAAAATACTGTTTTTATTTAGTTACCAGCAAAAAAAGGCATCAAAAGAAAAAGCAGTAAGTGGCGTACTACTTCACAGAAAAGGGCTAATAGCAGAAGGCCCTCGTTCTATACTAAAACTACTTCACATATTCACTAGTGGTCCAGCAACTACGAAGTGGCAAAGGAGCAAAACTGACACCTGACTCATGTCAAAATTATTAAGGTTAAGAGAAGGAACCGTAAGGATTTCAGGTAATCTGACCAAGCTAAAAGAGTAATACATGACAGACAATGACGTGCAATGCCTTGTCTGTGCTTACAGGCGCTTATGCTACTCGTTGACTTTCTGGATTTCAGCAGCGAACTCAGGAAAACAACAGGTTTGCTCTGGTCAGCCCATTAAAGAATGATGCTCAGTTAAACGTCAGGATGTAGCTGAATACCGCATTTCAAGGAGAAACTTTGTAACATAACAGAACAATGTCAAAAACGGTTTGAAATGCTAATTAAACTAAAGCAGTTTTTAAAAAAAGGTGAAAGTTGACCAAAGTCATCCTAAAGGCCACGCCAAAACACTTGAAAAAAATCAGGTGCGTTAACATTAGAGATGCAACAAAATAACACACAGGAAAGGCTACAGAGAAAGAAATTAAGAACATGGGAGTTACACCTGGAGTTTTGTAACGAAAACAGTACACTTAACTAAGTTACAGGATTAAAGCTTCACATATAAGATAATGCTATAAAATCCTGATTAATAGAAGGCATAAAACAATTGTTTAGACCCCAAGATTTTGTTCAATGGAAAAAAAAAAACGCTTAAATGAAAATCCTATCAGATTTTTAAAAGGATTACGTTTTAGTAAGCAGCATAATGATCTGTAACAACAATTTTAAGACCGATCTTGAAGAAAAACAAACAAACCAAAGTTTTACACATGAAAACTATTCGGTGGCACTCCATCACCCTTTCAGAAAGCGGTTCAGAAGAGAAAGGAGTGGAAGACAAAAAGATCAATAAATTCCATAATGAGATCCTGACTCTTTTCTGGAGGTGGCAACTAAGGGATGGCGAGAACAGCAGAGAAGTTAACTCTCAACTCTACAGCCAGTAGAATTCTTTAATGCGATTTTTTTCCCCCTCTTTGGCAGCAGACAGCAGGCATAGTAGCTGTGCACTGCTCACAGCACACGCTGCCTCCAGCCCAGCTAGCAAGCTGCACACAGACCAGTAGGTCACACGTGGAGTAGGGCAGCGCTCAGGCTGCGGGACCGACCGATCCGTGATGGGGAAGGGCACAGAAGGCATCAGGACAGCAGTGAGAGCTCAGTTACTGCAGTGCAGGGCTACAGCAGCAGACAGGATACAAACCCATAGGAAACAAGATTTTATTAGCTCTGCTGCTCGTAGAGCTATTTGTTTCCCTTGTGTTTTACAGATTCGAATACTAGCATTTCTGCTCACTGTAGCTTTGATCGCTGTGTGAAGTGTCATCTTACTGAATAAAAGGATTAGTTTGTCCAGGTTGGCAATGCTATGACTGTGATATGAAGAGAACTGCAGGGAAAAACCTTTGAAGATCAAGTGCATGCTCATTTTTGTAGGTTGAGTTGGAGTAGTAGCTGAAGGTGGGTTTTTTTGTCACACGCATACAGCATGAAACATATGACAATACTTCTGCAGTTTAGTATACTGTTTGTAAGCATTTTTAGATATTTTTATTTGACTTTCTGCTGAAGAGGGGCAATCCCACTCTTCCCTTACACAAAAGCTAGAATCACTCACTTTGGCCCACAGCCAGGTGGAGTTGAGAAGTGCACAGCACCACCGCAAAAGCCAGAAAGGGGCAGGGGGCAGCAAGACCAGCCCTTTTGGCTGCAGCACACGCCCCACACCAACTTCAATAGATCAAACCACAATTCTGAGGTTTCGGGACACAACTACACCGATCGAGTGGCTAGCCACTGCCCAAAGGGTCCCCCACCAGCCGCGCACACTCACTGCATCCTGTGTCAGCTCTCACACATCCTGTGCAACACCAAGCTGACTCGGTTTTTAGTTCCCTTCTCACTTCATCTTAAGCTGTCAGCTTTCTACCATTTTAGTTCCCTGAATTTAATTACCAAAAAATCAGATTAAACCAAAGACTAGCACAGCAAGATGACAATGGGTGAGAGAAGGTCTTTGGGACCATCCCCTTCAGCAGCAACTGAACAGGTCAAACACAGCATGAAAGGACAACCCCTGTAAAGGCCAAGTGAATAACAACCACTGGAGTCCTCGGTCTTCCCAGAGTTGGGAAAGATATTACGAAGGGTAAATTGTTCCAATTTCATATTTTTTTTCTGTTTTAGTCTTCACTAGGTTGTGCCTAACCTACACAATTAATTTTGTTCCCACAGCACTGCAGTGTAAACAAACAACAGGAGTGAGAAGGACCCAGAAGTTAACATTTCTTTTGTGCCACCAAACAAGCTTTTGTTTTACCAGTCATTCCCAGCACTCTTTTGAAAGGTTCCCACAGCCCGTGTAAACAACACGCAAGCTGAGCTGGATGACTGTACCTACCTCCTACACAGCCAGCCAGCAACCGCAGCATGCAGCTCCCCTACCTAGAAGGCTGCGCATCCACCCCGAAACACGGGGCGCCACCTGCCCCAACCCCCCGAACAGAAGATCCTGACCATGCTCCTGAGTCTTGCCGAGCGTTATCTCACGCTCCTGCGAGGCACAACCAAACATCAGTAGCGCTCCAGCTGAAGTTTGACCCTCTCGTGTTATTTCAAGATCAGCCCACTTCTTTTCTACTGCGTATCAGGAATTACTTGGTTTCAGAACAGTCAGGCATAACAGTATTCAGAGGACAAAAAACAAAACAATTTGCAAGATTTACCATGGCAATAAGCTATAAAGCTAGGAATTCAACACACAAAAAAAAAAAAGAAACACAATGTCCTGAAAACAAACAACTGTGAATGCTAAAGTTGTTTTGCTACAGCAAGCCCTGTCTGAGAACCACCCCAGTTTTACTGCAGTCTCGTGTACGTAAAACTAAGTTAAACACCCAAACAAGCTAAGAAACTGTCACTGTGGAGGTAATCAGTGTGGTTAATGCAAACATACTTCTGTGTTCCAGGTTTGAAAATGAAGAGTTCAGACACCTGCCCATTACAGAGCCCACACAAAACATCCTCAGCAGGACCTACTCCACACGTGCTGTTGCTTTCCTGTAGAGCATAGTGTCAAAGCACAGTCAGAATTACTGAGGGGCTACCGAGGCCTGCATGCTCCTGCTGCGATGTTTCAAATGCAGTGACTTTTACCTTAGGATGACTTAAAGATGCCCTCAAGATGTCCAAGAACTGTTACTATCTCACTCTGCAATAAAGAAAGAAGTTTGCTGTCATTTTAGTGATCCACCCACTCACAGAAACACCACGGATCCGAACACACTCATCAGTTCTCGCAACAACAGAAGAAATGGCCATGACAAAAAAAAAAAAATCAGGAACAGCTGTTCCAAGCTACTTACACAAGGGTATCTCCAGGATCTGTTTCAGGGCTATCTCTATTGCATGGAAACTCAAAAGACCTTTTGCTTTGAGCACCTCTGCATGAAGTAAAACCAAACATAAACAGCAAGTGAAATAGGCACACCTGGCAAACTGCATGTTTACTGACTATCTGACCTAGCTTGGGCCACACAACACTGCTCAGCAGAGATGCAGCATTTGTTAAAGCAAAGATGTAAGCATCAGATCTTCCACGGAGATTCAAAACTGTGCCGAGCTATGTGAGACCACGCTTGCCACAAAAGATGAGTTAAATATTTTCCAGAGAGACCTGAATCCAAAGCTGTAGTTTTTGTTATCACTATTAAGCGGTTATGATCTTGAACACTGAAGAAAATAATATTTTAAAAAGCAGCTTTACTAGGTGAAGGAGAAGTCAATAAAAGCGTGTATCTGCTATTGTCAGGTCTAGCATAGAAATGCCAGATTTTGCAGCTACTGGAAGTGAGAGACTTCTCAAGCATGAACTATGCCACAATGCTGAAAGGCTTGCACTCGCCAGGGAACACACTGAGCAGCTTACTTTCCTAAAAAGGGAAGCTGGAAAAAAGCTTGAAACCTTTTCTTCCCCATTGGCTTCAGCTTGTGGTGTTTTGGGCTTATCACTCATTCAGTGAGACAAGTAGCTTGTCCTGAAGTAGCCTGTTCACTTCTGAAAACATTGCAACTGCTTTCATTCCTGCAAATACACAAGGATACACATTCTATCCTATAAAGCACATCGTGTATTTCACACACAGAGAAAAATATCATTTCAACTGCAGTTTATAATGAGGCAGACACCCTGTAAGCATAAGCAGATCCCATATGCTACGGCAGATCTAAACGTAAAGTTCCACCTTAAAGAAAAAGTGAAAAACTTTTTCCTGCAGAATGTGTGCTCCAGAAGTATTCACCACTATCCGTGAGCACACAGAGCCCACGTGTGCATTAAGGACATTATGCCAGTCTAAGCGGGCAGCATTGAGCAGAGACTGTCAACACCCCGCTCCCTGGGTTTGCGGTTCCTGTCCTTCAGGAGTTCAAAGTAATTGCTACAACCTACAACACAAAACCACAGGTAGGTTACCTTAATGCTGCATTCACAAATATTTTGTTCCAATTAAAATGGGCTCTCAGTACTCCTCATGCAGTAGGCTCTCCACCACCTCCCTTCAACTCCTTGATAACCCCAACCAAGGGAACACACAAGGAATGTCTTAACTTGAATGGCTTGAAGATCTCCCCCCACCTCTCCAGAGCAACATTTCCCCTTCTACCTTCAGAGAGAGGCATCAACATCAGACCAAAAGGCTGGGGATCTGGAAAGGGGAATCTAGTGACAAGCATAACCATTATCCTAGAATGAGCACAGATTTCTAATTTTCAAAGAGGATCCACACATAAAAGCAGGGGCCAGGGATGAGAAAGAATGAATCAACAGCCTGGGATGGCCACGTAGGAGTGCAAGATTCATCGATGGAGATTTAGAGTTTAGAGGAAGCAACCACAACACCTCCTTCCCCACAGTTCCACGATACGCTTTCTGGGTGCCCCGAGGAGGCTCACCCCTCTCAGCTCCCACTCTGGCTGGGCAGCTCTTGCACCCTGGTTCAGACTGCAGTGGCCACCACTGATCATCTTGGAGGGATTTGGGGCAGGGAAGAGAGCAAATCTTGCTCTTGCAGCTGTTTGCAAGCATACACTTCCTGAAATCATCTCATCAGTGTTTTGCTATCAAAACAGCACGCATGAAGACTCCTCATCCTTCAGTGTAAAGCTAACCATCTCAGCTCCAGACACAAAGATGATCTGAGCTAAACAAGCTAGTCTTGAACAATAAGGAGTATTTCACATCTCCTCTTACCAGCCAAGCTGCGGGTGCTGTATTCTCTAACCGATGGTAACATCTCAAAACTGTCCCAAAAAATAACAGGAAAAGATATCTGCCAGTATCTTAAGACATGACGTTATGGAAAAATACATTGTTTCCCCCTTGTAAAAATGAATGTGATTGTTTCACAGAATACTGAGAAAACAAAGTATTGAAGAGCTTCTGCATAATCGAGACCTGTTTTGCAAAGATGAGCACTCTTGAAGAGATGTCATCGACTTTCATGTACCTTTTGTCACAGTGCACAAGTTTTCACAGTGAATAAGGTTCATCTCAGCAATTTCTTTTCGTCCTGACATTACTTATTTGTGAAGTATGTATCCTTGTAACGTAAGTTATAATATGCATGTGTTATGCTTCCAAATCTGAATCATTTTGGTCAAGCTCTGAAAAGAAATCTGCTATTTCAGAGTCGGGGGGATGACACTTTATTAGGCTCTTTAGAGAGCATAAACTTCAGGAATATGGGCTGCGAGTGAAAGTGCTTACTGACGTAAACCATATCCACAACATTGACAAAAACAGCAAGAACATATTAGAAAATGCTTAACTGTAATGCATACATCAATACAAGGTAAATGTTGGAGTGGCTGATCAGAACCACTGGTGGTAAGAACAAGGCAGGATTCACAACGTCGCAGACAAATTACTCCCGTTTCCCCTTCCTTCCCACAAAGTGTTCCCTCATGACTGAGTTGCAATGCCTCTTGCATTCATTAAAGCCAAAAAGCGTCTTGCATACACAAAGTTCTCAAAGGAAGAATAACAATGACAATGATCAAACCCGTAGCTTAAAGTTCAAGTAAGTACCTAATCGAGCCATTAGTTACTGATTCCTGCTGACCAAAGCGTGGAGCTAAGAAAAGATTGGTTGATTTCACCCATAGTCTAAACAAAGGTAAAGCCTGAAAGCCACGTTTCATTTTCTATTGAACACGAAGTTGTGACAGGTTCAAGTATTCATTCTCTCTCCTCATAAAACAAAAAAGTTAGAGGGTATCCATCCCGGCTGACAACCGCTACATTCCACCCAAGTGACTGAAGCAGAGACCTGTCCACCCTTGCATCCAAGCCCCTGAACTTATTTGCAGGCGAGGAGGCCGCTGAGGGCCGCTAGACACGCAGGAGCAACATGAGCCCCGGCCATGTGGTGAGGTGTTGGGAAGGTTGCTTTGGGGAAGAGCCCAAAACGCACGGAGCTGTTCACAGCCCCACGTCAGCGGCCAAAGCCACCGCAAGACGTGGGTGATCGGGCTCAGCTGGCCTCTGGCTTAAGCCAGGTCAGCCTCCGTAACAGAGGTGGCCGCAGCACCCAAAGGCCAGGCCAAGAATCTTCTCAGCAATGAGGGAACCTCCAAGCTTACGTGGTTCAGGTCTTCGTCAAGCCAGCATCTGAAGCCTTTGCTGCCACAGCAGCCTGTGGAGGTGATGCTGGTAAAGAGGCCTGATCCATCCCGTGACTGGGCGGAACATTTCGGTACAGAACCATCCATCCCCTTCCACAAATTCACTGAGCTACAACAATACTTTCTGTCGCGGAGGAGCATTTACAAGAGCGATTACAAGCAATCCTCATTATCTCTGTCAAGAATTACCTGATATACAGAAGCTCTGTCAGAGAAAGCCGAAGCAGCTCTGCAGATTCTGCCTTAATGGCACTTTTATTTCAAACGTAATGTATGTAAACTCAGTTAACAAGCACGCATTCTTAAGAGAAAGAGCCAAAAGATTAAACACATTTGTTAGCTACGGCCTGAATTTAGAACTGACTAAAGGACTGACTAATGCTGACTAAAAGATACTTCATTTAGTTTACTTTAAAGAGACAGAAGAGCATTCCTCTCCGTTCAATAACACTGCCAGGCCTGAAACATCGCACCCTCCTCTCCTAATTCAGAGAGGAGAAACACCACTGAAGTAATTAACAGCACTTTTGCAAAGTACTGCATGCGCACATAATGGGAGGAAGTAAAGTTAGTTTGTCAAGCTGAAGATACAAATGATTTCTCTTCCTAAACTGGCAAGCTTCTCTAATAACCAATACAAATGAGGCTCGCATACTCTGTGAAACACCAGTGCTTTTGCTACCAGAGACACTATTGCAGTAGTAAAAGGTTATTCAGCTTGAACAAAGGAACTACATGGAGTAGATCTAAGATCTAACAGGAAAAATAAACTTAAGCTTGAAAAAAAATCATAACATAAGGTGATATATTTTCTTGAAATATTTATCCACCCGGAACAGCAACAGGAACGCTCAAGTGCCATCAACAGACAGAGCTAATAACAGGATGACGATGGAGTGGGAAAGGGCAAATTTAAGTCTGAAACCAGGAAGTGACACAAAAGCAAATGTAATCACTGTATCAGAAAAGAACACAACGATGCAGTGCCTGTCAGCTCCTGCAGATACTGCATACAGCAAAACGCTGACTATCCCTTTAACTCGGTGGCCTGAAGGGAGGGCAAGCTCCTGTCCCAGCCTCTAGCTCCTGGAGCAAGAAAAGCAAAACTTGATCCGAATGGAGAGTTCAGTCCTCCTGTTTCCCCTTTAGGACAGCAGTGACGACAGGGAGCTTAAGATGTGGAGATACTGGGGTCTAAAATAAAGCCTTCTTGCCTGTCAGCACATTTGGTCCCAAAAAGAAATTTACAAGTGTCAGGTGCCCTGTCTACCTGCCGAATTTCCTACTGACTGGTGTGCTGTCCCCAAGTTTCCAGCGGCTGCCCCTTACTCAGCGAGGGTGAGCAGAGCACAGCTGGGAGACACTATCCCTGCTCTCAGACTCGCAGCCCTCAAGTACGGCGTGCAGCTCGCGTGCACCCCTTGCACACCTTCAGCCGCTACACGCTTCTGCTACTTTTTACATTTTTTCCCTACTTCCAACTCCATCTGGTGAAGGAACTGCAGATGAGCAGGTCAGAGAGGGGACAAGACATTGTACTGAAGGTGGACTCACGCCAACAGCAGCTTTCCCACAGAGCTACAAGCTCAGGTCTACATCCACGACCATCTCAAAGAAGCAATGTTGGACCTCCTCTCTTTCCAGCGCACCCTCCTCACGTGAAGCTCACCATCGCTGAGTTTTGCCGGTGGACAGAACAGCTCGGCACCGGCAGACACAAAGTTCCTTCCCCACTCACAGCCGCGGAGCTTTCGCTCCGTTCGGGCACAACTTAAGGCGCCCCATTAGAGCGGCACGGGCTTTGGGGCAGCGTTTCCTTTTTCCTCAGGGGGTGTTTCTGCATTCTGCAAGGAGGCTAAAAACAAAAACCAGAAGCGAGGCAGAGGACAGCCGCCTTGCCCTGCCTCCCAGAAGGAGGCCGGGGGCACAGCGGGAGCAGCCCCGCGCCCCCTTCCCGGACCGGCGGCGCCTTCCTCCGGGGCGCTACGTGCGGGGAGGCGCCTCCGGAACCCGCTCGGTCAACGTTTGGGGTTTTTTCATCAAAAAAGAGAGAGGCCAGGGGCCGCCCCGCGGTACCGAGCGCCCCCCCGCCCCCCGGGGGGTACTCACTTGTCGGCCCCGGCCGCGCCGGGCTCCCCGTGTGCCGGCGGGGCGATGCCGGCGGCTCGCCGGAGCCCCCTCCGCCGGCTGCCCCCCGCCCCGGGGCCGGGCCCCCGCTGCGGCTGGGCGGGGATCGGCTGCTCACATGGAGCCGCCGCTGCCCCCCGGGGCCCGGCTACCGGCGGCGGCGGGGACGGGGGGACGGGGACACGGGACGGGGGCGGGGGGGAGCCGCTAGGGCCGCGGCGGGGCGGCGCGGGGCGGCCGTGCGGCGGGGCTGGGCGCTCCGCTCTGCGGCATGGGGGGGGGCGGCGGGGCGGGGCCGGCGGCGGCGGCGGGAGGGGAGCGGCGGGAGCGCGCCCCGGGTCCGCTCCGGTCCTGGGCGGGGAGGGCGGGAGGGAGCTGAAGGGGGGGGGGGGGGGGGGGAGAGAGGGAGGGAGCGAGCGGCGCGCCGGCGCGCCCGGATGACAGCCGTAACCAGGCAACAGGCCCCGCCCACCGCGCCCCGCCCCGCCCCGCGCCGGCGCGGGGCGATGACGTCGGCGGAGGGCAAGGTGGAGCCGAGCAGGTAGCGCCGCGTGGTTCAGGCCGGGACAAGGGGGCGGGGCCTCGAGGGAGGGGCGTGGCCTCTATGGGAGGGGCGGGGCCTCTATGGGAGGGGCGGGGCCGGGCCGGCCGCGCGCAGCCGCGGTCAGCAGCCGTTGGCGGCGCGCACCGCCCCCTTTTCCCGCCGCGAGGGGCGGGGCGCGAGCCAGGGCTGAGGCGGGAGGGGAGGGTGTGAGGGAAACGTTGGGGGGGGGGGGCGTTGGCGCTGCCATGGCAACGGCCGGTGCGAGCGCTCCGAAGTATTTCCGAAATATTGAAATAAAACGGCAATTAGAGCGGCACGCAGCCTTCGTTGCGGAGCGTGGCCGTTAGGCTGGAGCTATGGTGTGCGCGGAGGAGTCGCGCAGTCTGTGAACGCGAGAGTAACGCACAACACTGAGGCGCTGCCCCTCGAGTGGCTGCCCGCAGCTCCCTGGGGAGGCTCAGACCCCAGTTACAAGGCGGTGCCCGCTCATGTCCCCACCGTAAAACACACTCACACGGGAGCAAACCCAAGGTGTCCGTGTGACTTTGCCGCTCCCTGCCGTGCCCACCTTTGCCGTGCCGGTGTATCCCCAGCTGCCTGGCCTCCCAGCCACCTCAGGGCCAGAGGCCGTCTGGCCACGCCAAATGGCTGCTCACCGCCACGTATCCTCCCCATCTGCTGCTCCGTCTCAGGAGCTGCTTCTCGCTCCCCACCACCCTGTGCTGGATGTTTCTTTATCCCTTGCCGTAACCTTGTTTACCTGATTTTTCTCTTCTCATGTATTAAAAACAGATGGTTGAGCTTATCCGAGTCTCCAAACCTCCCTCTATTTTCTTTTTTTTTTTTCCCTCCCCACTTTAAAGCTGTTACCAGTCACACTAGCGCTGGTCCCGTCAGTGCCATTCGGCGCAGTGCCAAGGACGGCATGCCGGCAGCATTTTAATCTGCGGAGCAGGAAGGTGGGAGCCACAGCATCTCAAGAGCAGCTCATGTGAGAGGCAACACTTCCCAGCCCTCATTCCCAGCACTTCAGGATCATCGGGAGGCAGGAACCGCTGCTGTCACCAGCACCGTCTGCTGCCTTGCCTCCTTGATGCACAGCCCCGCTGCTCCCTTCAGAGCACCTGTGGTGAGCCCAATGTACACGTCTGATCCCATGACAGCAGAACAGAGGTGCCCTCTCGCTCTTTCCAGCTGAAGCCAGGTCCCTTCCTCACCAGCTGAACCACCTCACCTCCAGCACTGCCCAGCTGATACCTTCGCTAACAAATTCGATGGAGGTGTTTGTGCGGTCAGCAGTCTCCTTCACTAGCGAACCTCGGCTCCTCACAAAACATCTCTCACCGTTCACACAGAATGAGAAAGCAGCCCTCTAATAAATACATAAATATTTAATCCGGTA
This sequence comes from Cygnus atratus, assembly GCF_013377495.2. Lineage (NCBI taxonomy): Eukaryota > Metazoa > Chordata > Aves > Anseriformes > Anatidae > Cygnus > Cygnus atratus. Next base: position 32,588,724 of record NC_066365.1, on the reverse strand, counting down.
ATTAATTAAAACTTTGTTTTCCTCGAGCGGCATTGCGTCTGAATGAGTAATTTAATTCTAATGTTTTCATTTAGGTAGAATCAAAGATTGATGTTATTTCAACATACGTGTTTGTGTGAACTGTTTCCTAAGTTTACAAAAATGTGTGTGCAATTATTGTCATCTACAAAGGAAATAGCAGTGCTAAAATATTTATGCCTCCAATATGAATCTCTTCTACTTGAGAGGTCAGGAACAGTGGTCTCCCTCAGACCTTGTCCATGTCAAGGGGTTCACTAGTTCTTATTTCCAGGACCTATCACTTATTCTCCTGGCTTTCCACTTTGTTGTGGTGTTCTCCCTCTGCCATTCAAGAAACAGGATTACTCCTAGATTAAACAAACCTGGAACACTAATAGGAATATGTATTCCATGGGAGGGAAAGCGAAGGAGACTGATGGAGGGCAGTGAAGGAAAAAGTTGACCATCTAATTGACGTAGATGCCTTGCTCAAAAAAGAGAAAAACGCTACTCTGCCAGCAGTGATGACAGTGCTGAGACTGTGTGACATTTAATGAAAATGTTAGGACTTTTTATTAGTCACAGATTAAAGTGGTTCAGCGCCTAGTCTTTAATGGAAATGTTGTCATGACTGACTGTACTTCAAAAAGTAGGGATAAAAAAGCAACGCACTGCAGATCAATGCAGTGGCAGAACTAAGTAGAGAGATTAACACTGGCATATGCCAGTCTCTAGTGCCACCACACATACAGTTTCAATAAAATTTATTTTAAAAATAAAATATAGAACATTTTTAAGATGAACTGTGTGATTTCCAGCATATGATCCAGTGAGAACACAAAACTTGCCCAAGTTTACTGCTTTGCATGTAGAAGGAGCTAGAGACTCTTTAAGCACTCGGTCTAGAGGCTGAACGTATACCTACTGACCATCTGGATGAATTTTCTTCCTGTAGTGTTTTTAATCCTGATGGACTACTATCTGTACCAGAAGTTGGTATTAAGCTTAATGGCAAGACTGCAATCTATCATTTTTTAATTACACTTAAAATGCACGTATAAGAAAAACCGCACTGAAATACATTAAAACGTGAGCTTGGCAACTGAAAAGATTACATGTTAGAAAGCACAGAAAAATGAGATGATGGTCTGAAAACGTGAGTTAGAACACATGTTTTAGTAACAAATCTACAAGAAAATTATGATTATAGAGGAAATCCAACCCTGTATTATACTACATCATCTTTAAAATGGCACAAATAGCGAGGTGGAATAAACAAATGAAAGGAGCACATTCAAGTACTAAAACAGCATTTTTAATCTGATTCATGTGCTCATATTTCTGTTTTTATCAGATGTCTATGGTAAATTTTGTAAGCTTGAAATGTTGTTTGAAGATAAAGTAAAGCAAAAAGGATTTCTTTGTATGGGAAAACATGGATCCGAATGAAGCTAGTGCTGAAGGAGGCATTCTGTATAAGGTTTAGTTCATTTTGATTAATGCAATTTAAATTCACATGCTTACTTTTTTTAACACTATTTCCCCTGATTATTTACAGATAGATATATCCTAGTGGCTTGCAGTGCTGTGCATCATACCACCTGCAGAAATGAGAGTGGAAACTCAGTGCTGTCTCAGGCAGATGTTTCAGCTACGAATAACCTACGAATATCTGAGGCTCCGCACATGAGGTTTTGGGATCGGAGCAGCAGGCAGCCAGGTATTGGGGCAACAGGTGGTGCGCATCTGGGGGGGTCCTGTGGCAGGGGAGGGTTTCTGGGGCAAGGCTGCTCTCTGAGAAGCAGACCCTTTAGCAAGAGTCCTGTGAGCAGAAAGTCCCACTAGACACAAAGCCCTGGCTCGCAGCGTAGTGCTTATCCATGCTGTGCATCCCCATGCCAAACATGGGCCAGAGCTGTGGAGAAGCTGTGCTGTTGTACTGCATGAGTAGTAGGAGGAAGGCAATGGAGCCAGGGATGCCTGATCAACAGCTGTCTTGATCACACGACGTGTGAGAAAAAAATCTTAAGATCAGACAATAGGCAGCAAAATGGTCAAGGTAGCAAAGTCACAAGGGAGTTGAACCACACTTTTTGTTGAAATATAGATCGGTTCGTGTATCTCGAACTTTATCCCATTGGCTGGAGCATGCATGTTGTACATAGGTTGTCAAAACCATCACACTAAATCTGCTACTTCAGACGTCCTGCTGCCACTTCCTAAATGGCCTGAAACACCCTCTGGGCTTCATGTGAGGGCATGGCAACGTTCAAGCTGAGCTGCAAAGAGGTCCTTGTACAGAGAGAACCTTCCAAGCAAAGTCATTTTAGTTCTGCCTTTAACTCCCAAACCACTGCCCTGGCTGACCCTGGGGAGGCCTTTTTAAACACCCAGCATGACAAAACTGAAACCTTTTTTAAACTTTTTTTTCTTTTTTCTAATTTCTCCCCTGGTTTTACTGAGTACTATCAAACTGTGTGCAAGCAGGTTGCAGCAGACTTAGCCAATAAAATAATGGTTGTAGATAGAACCTACAGCACTCAAACAAAATACGGAAGATAAAACAGAAGTTACAGTAAGAAAGCAAGAATTAAATCTGTCATCTTTTTTCATTCCTATGGGAAAGAGGGCCTCTGAGCTTAGGCAAAGCTATAATGTAAAATTTCTGTGCCAATGAAAGGAACAGCTAAAGAAAAAAAAAGCTAGCCAGGATCTCATTTTCAAGAGATGTAATAGCCTAACACTTGATGCTCGTCAGTGGCGTGTTGAAAGTCTGGGAAAGACAGAAGAAATTTCCAAGATAAATAAGGCCAATTTTCATGGATGTAGTCAAATAACAGGAGCCTATTTCCCAAGCCTCCTCCCTTCACGGGAGACAAAGGGACTAAATTTACTGCAACAAACAGCAGTGAAAGTTTAGCAAGTAACTACAGCAGAACCAGGTTCAGGTTATAGTAAAGATAAAAGAAGATGCTGCGATGGCACCACCTCAGAAAGGTGATAGCACAGATGAACTCATCAATAGGGAATTTCAGTCTCAAACCATAGGTCTTGGTGACAACCCCATCCTTTTCCACAGACATCTACTTATAAATTTAATAGTGGTAATATCAGAGAGAGTAGCACTCGTATCATATTGGAGAGGGTTTGTGAATTCTTACCCCGGCTGAGGAAAATGGCCTAATTTTGGATACTTACAGAGTTAATACAGTGCAAGACCTTTCTTGTTCTCCCCATTCTGTCTCCATTTCTGCTTACTCTGTTATAGGTACTGTGATGCTTTTGGCAGGGGTAACCTATAGAATAAGCGAAGCAATGCAAACAGCGAGAAGGTTAGCTAAGGACTGCCTGTATAAATACACTAGCTTTAATGATAGGGTTAATTGCCTTTGCATGTCTGGCTATAGCTTGATGCAAATACAACTCTAGTTAAAAGGGGTCTGACGTAAGTGTGCTACATACTGATATTTTGGTTTGCTTATAGTACAAGAGCATTGCTGGGATTTTTCTTTACCATATCATTGAACTCTGCATGCAAAACTGTACTTGTAAAAGTTACGTCTTCAGCAAAAAACACCGTGTTTTGTGAAATGTTTAGAACTGAGCTCCACTTTGATTTGACCTGTGCAACGCTGCAGGCTCAGATCTCCAATCTTAGCAGCCTTATGGGCAGTACTTAACTCCTGCCCTACTGTTAATGCACCTGATGCAGCACTCGAGTGAACCGAATTCCAAATGTTCTCCAAGTCTGCAACAGAACACAAAGTTTGTCAGGTTCACCACGGCCGCTACTACAGCAAGGGTAAAACAGCTCTAGCACTGTGTTTAAAATTAACTGTACTCTGGAGAATTCAGGGCAGAAATGGCAAAGGTATTGCAAATCGATGTGGTAGCAAAACTACATCGGGCAGCTTGCCCAGATGCTCACTGCTAGCAAGCCTCGTCTTGCTGCTATTGGGCCCGAAATTAATAACAATAAAAAGAAGGTTCAGATATCTATCTAAGTGCAGCTACTTGTTTCCATAAAAGCCATAGAGGGAACACAGAAAATTCCCATGGGAGAGCATCTACTCTGTGCCTCCCTCGAGTACTAGTTGACAAAACAGTAGCCTATTTACAGTATTTGTCTAAGTATGTGCTTGAACTTGAAAGCATTAGCACATTTCCTTTACAATCTATATTTAGCTGTGGTAGTCTAACTGTCCTGGTAAGCAAAGCAGGTTTGGTGGGAGCACATCCTAATAAGGTATTCCCCAGTACTGAAAATAATTGAATCACCGTTGTAATATTTCAACTATTCATAATACCATTGAACAACAGTTCATAGGAAACCTCGGTGGAAACCTATTTTCATCAACAATGGTGTTTTCTGCTACAGATTTATCTTAGTGTTGAATACCTCCAAGCCATAGCAGAACCAAATTTTTCAGAAACTTTATTAATTTCTTGTCTACACCTCCAGAGGTAGTTCCACAAATTTTAAGATTTTATTTTTTGACTTAAATTTGAATACCTATATTTCATCTTTATTTCAGACACTATCCAACACTGTCCTACTCTCCTATATAATTAGTATTTTGTTCAGTCATATTACTTTGCCCATCAACAGCCCCCCCCCATTACATTTTATAAAGTAGTTATTCGGTACATCAGCTCCTGAAAAGCATTTTGCACAGATATGGAAAAGACAATCATAGGAAGAAAATGACATTAGACTCATGTATTCTGTTAACTAGGAGAATAACCTCTAACTGTGCAAAAGGCAGTACAGCATTCTGACCAATTAAAGATTCTACTTCTGATTTTCATTATGTGGCTATAAAATGGGAAGTTTTAGGCAATCAGCACCTTATCCTCCAAACTATTGGAGTCAGTGGAACAGCGGCAAAGTAAAGGCACTTTCCCAAAGCATACCGGAGAGGGACAGCTCTCAGTTTGTCTGAATTAGGCTATCAGCACTACCACAGAGTGGTAACAGTATCTCATCAAATTCTAGGCTTTGAGGCTTTTCTGAGATTGCATTTCACAATCAAAATTACTGGCAAGTGAATATAAGCTTAGAACTTGATTTCAATTAATTTGCATGCTTTTTGGTTAGTAACTTTTTCCCTGTGTTGTTGTCTTTTACGTGATGGTATGTTCTTCCTTCTCCCATGTCTATGCAAATGAAACTCTCCTGTGACTAAGTAAAATATAACCAAGTTTCTGTAGGTGTGCCCCAGTGTAAGCAGACTTTAATTTAACTATTTATATTTCAATAATGATATTTATATGAGAGGGAGAGAGAGAGAGAGAGAGAGAGAGCGAGAGAGCGCAACTTTTAGAGAACTAGGCTGTTTACTAACAAATTAAGGCATAGCTGTGACATGGGTTTGTACAATACAATCTGAAAGCTATATAGATTATAGATTAAGAATACAGATTTTGGCAAGCCTTGTGAAAAAGGAATAATCTTGCCATCTCTTAATGGTGCAATTCCAAATAATAATTTTGGTTAGACAGGCATGCTTCTACCATTTTTCATTCAGCTTTGGTTCTGGTCTCAGCAATCCAGGTCCCTGGGAACAACGCAAAGGTAGTGAAGTTTAACGTTTTATTCTTACTCAGTGCTCTTTGGAAAAAATTTTCAATAAATGAACAACTACGTAATAGGCAGGTGTTAAATTATACGATGAAGAATGAATTCTGCATGGCAGATTTGAAACGGAGTGCTATGCTCTTTGGCTTCCTTTAGAAATTTCCTTTCCTCATCATATAAACCTGCATCATGTTAAATCCCAAAGCAGTGAGAAATAGAAACATCTAGCACATGGGAAGCGCTACATATTGAAAGTATTTGTGTCCGAGAGGCCAGCTTCATAGGGAAAATTCCCCACCTTGCTTTTCAAATCCAGAACAAACAGATGCTACCTCAGGAACCAGGCTGACAGCTGTGGGCTGGTTCTTTCTTCATAGTACACTTCTGCTGTTGGCAGGCAACGTGAAATTTTCCAGAAGACAGTACTGTAGAGAGCTAAATAGGATCCTGGAGAAGACCCCCGTTCTTATGTATAATTATATACATATAATATATATATAATTAAATTTTATATATAATACAAAATCATATCTTAAATTTGTGTCAAATATTCTCTTTTATTTCCTGTAAAGGAATCCCTGAAGAGAGGAGATATGACAGCCCTGACAGTTGCTATGATGAGTGATCCCTTCGGATTATTATGTTCCATCTACCTGAGATATAAAAGTTAACTGTGTAGCATAAAGCCTCTTCCAGATGAGAAAAGCTAGAGATCTCCAAGTATCAGGCAGGAAAACCAGTCTTGAACTATAACAAAAAAAAAAAAAAAAAAAAAAAGGGGGGGGGGGAATGGAAAAAGAAAGTAGCAAATTTTTGATCCCCTAGTGCTTTCAAGGGTTATTCAGGGTATCACCAGCACTTTCAGAGATGGCGCTTTTGTTCTGTGCAGGCCATATCTTGCAACAAAAAGTGCTTTAAAAGGTTTAATTAAAGAAATCAGCCTGAAAACAGTTGCTTATTACAAGTGAGAAGCAGGCACCACTGCCCGAGAGAGAAAGCTGAAGACAATTCCAGGATGTTCAGAGGCAGTCCAAAGCAATTTTCAGATATTTGCAGGATTCATATATATATATATGGACCCTCTTACTGATGCTGTCATTATAAAAGAAAAATTTAATAGGAAAAAAAAATGTTTATGGAAATCCAACTGTTAGCCAAAGTATTCTTAAATATGGTTCTCATTAGCAAGGTGTTACCACAGCTTTCCGACTAGTAGCTACTATTCCTTTGGGTAATATTAACTGTTGTAATCAGAGACTGTTAACTGTTACTGAGATTAAATAGCTTGTCGTTCAGATTTATGTAATCGGGAAAGGGAATAAGGATGAATAAGGATGAATTCCCTTCTGGTACTCATGGGTCAAATCTTCATTGTAGCTTAACTAGTATAATGGGCTTGAACCTTGTAATAAGCTTGAAAAAAATGAGATAATGTATCTTCTGCAGCTCTGGTCAGGTCAGCTTCTTCACTGTTTCTATTAAGCAAAGCAATGAGCCTACCCATGTTATTTTGCAGGAATTACCCCTTAGCAGAAGCAGTGCTAGGAAACAACTAAACAGACAAAAATCCCTCAGCCAGAAAGCCTCCTCAATTATCATCCTCAGTGTTACTCGGAAGGCTACCACGCAATAAAACTTACCCTAATTCAGCAGCAAAACTCAGGACCCACATTATTTGTAGAAAAGATGACTGGGGTTATAACGCTAGATCAGCTGCATGAATATTAATAGTGCTGAGAGCCATAAGAGAGATGGTTCTCAGACTTTGCAGACTTGTTCAGCATTATGCTTATCAGGCCTCCCTGGAGCATGCCTAAGTGATGCAAAACTGAAAACCGTTGCCAGAGCTGAGGAAGAGTTCGTACCAGTTTCTGCTGCTGCAGGCACTGCAAGTGTGCCTGCTTTAGCAACAGAATTTTCGGGGGGTTGGTGTTGAGAAAATAAGCAGCACTCTCGGGTGCAGCATGCAGCCAGGTGCACCCCAGCAAGGCTGCAGCCCAGGCTCCCCGGGAAGAACCCCTTCACTTGCCATGTTAGTGATGCTGCATGCGAAATCCTGGTGCTCCCTAGCTACTGCTGCTAGACAGGGTGTGGCCTGCTGGGGGTTTGTCATTGCCTCTGCCAGTAAAAATGCCCTCATTTTACAGCCTGGTCTGCCCAGGGAGCCATTCTGAAAGGGTAAAAACAGGCACCAGGGCTTGGCTTTTCACTCAGGAATTGATGAGTAGTTAAAAAAAAAAAAGCAATGCTTTGAAATCTCAGGTTCTGCTTGGGGTCTCTTTAGGAAAGTCAGGTATTCCTTGGTTTTGCCCTCTGACTTGGCAGCACCTTCAGAAATGCCGGGTGGGCTTTCCCCCATGCAATTGCAGAATACGGAGCACCAAGTGTGGTAGCCACCTGCCACCCTGAGAGTGACACCAGCCTCTATCAAAGCCAGAGCAGAAATAACCACTTCTCAGAAGGTTTTCTCCAAAGCACAGCCAGCTAACTGCTCCTTTCTTCTTGCAGCGAGGCGCTGTACGGTGTCGTGGCGATGCTGGGGCCTGGCACGCTGAGGCCAGCCTGAGAACGAGCGGCCAAGGAAGCAGAAACCTCCCAAACCCAGCTTGCCACCACACTTAGCGCAGGGGGAAGTTGTGTTGCAGATAGTCTACCAAAGGCTTCAGTTCTTCCTGTTGAATCACTGCTAAAGCAAAAATAGAGGCTCCTGAACAGTTGGCAGCAGTCACGCTGACCTTGACAGGTCTAGGACTTCATCCATTTAAATTAAAGGGTAATCCAATATTTCTTGTGGTGTCGTCCCACTGCTGCCATAAAGCTGAATATGACCTGGTCTAATGCAAAGATGAAAGACCACATACTTCTCAACTTTTACTTTCCAGTGGAGAGGAAGGTGTCACTTGGATTTTAAGCACTGCTGATTGGCACGTGCACTTGATATTCAGGGCTGAGTATCTGAGCACAGGGGAGGTCTGTGCCATGAAATTCAAATCCGTTCCATATAATTTGGATCTGAGTTTTAGTTTCAGCTCTACTTTTCTTTCAGAGTGCATATTGTACACATAGAGTTAGATGCTTTATGCTGTTCTACTTTCAGGGAAGTCATTGAGTTTCTTCTGAAAAATGCTGAATTGCATATTTATTTCAGAAATCTGTCATCCTTGTGCTTATTTCTGAAATCTGTAACTGTAGCTCCTAAAAGTTTATATACATCAACAAAACCCAAAGCATTCACTTTCTTCATCTTATTTTTCTATTTAGTGAAATTCAGCAGTTCATCCGTGTGAATAACACAATGAGGATTAAAAAGAGTTTCAGCAAACTGGCTGAAGAGCTCAGCTTTGGCATGCAGTAGGAAGAACTATGACTATTTCTTTGTTCGAATTGTTACAGTAAAAATAGTCCCCTTTTAAAATCCCGTTGCATAAGAAAAAATTGTATAAAATTTACAGAATAAGCCTGAATTTCTAAGTAATTGCCTTAAGTTTGTAGTCAGATAATTAAATCTGATGCTTTATAACAACTACAGGAACCAAAGAGGAATATTTTTTGCTATACACCCATGGAAACTAGATTTAATGTAGGAGGTTGTGCTCTTCAAAGCAGTAGGTACCAGTCATGGGCAGTGTCAAGACACTTAACTTGATGAAAAAAATGCCTAATGACGTATTTTCCTGCCTTTTTTTTTTTTTTAGTAGTTAGATGCCAGATGCCTTATCAAGGCTTTATCTTCATTGACATCAAAGCCTGCCTTCAAACTGCCCTTCACCTGAGCAAAATAGCAGCCACCTGCACTGGCAGTATTTATATATCAGCCCTTAGAAGTAGCTCAATTTAGCCTTGAGAGTGTGTTGGGTCTCACCTGGAGCAAAGGTGCCCAGTGATTTACTTTGGTGTTGGCTTCTTAAACTGCAGACTTAAGTAGTAGTGTCGCAACTTTATGTTTCTGGCTCCTTGTGCTCGGTGACTTGGGATAAGCACGGAGAGAAAATGGAGGCTGATCACTTGAGGGCTCCTACAGAGGAAACCAGCAATGGGGTGCTGGTGCCTGTGGCTGTAAGGTAACACAGTCTTGGGCTGATCAGAGCCAAAATAATGGCTTTACCTGAAGCTGTAAACACTTGTATCTGATATAAAAGTTGTGTATGTTGATCTTCTGTGGTGCTAGGCAAGTGACATCCTATGGAGACAGCTCTTGATAAGTGCTATGTTGGGTAGTAGTCATTTCATGTCAATGTTGACAAAGGTGGCAAGGAGGCCTGAGTCATAGAGGAGGCCCAGTGGCTTGAGCTTTGACACCTCCAACCTGTTTTGCTCCCCTCTAATGAAACTTTCTGTTACGTGATTGATGAAAGTGAAAAGCAACGTACTGCTTTATTAGCCTCTTCTAAATCTCTATCTAAACTTGTTTTAGCAGCTTTGTCCACTTGGAGACTCCCATTTTGGTGCTTAACTGGAATAACCTCAGAAGCAATTGATCATTAAAAGACAGCTATGGCCACCCATGGCAAGGCTGTGGTCGGTCTTTGCCGACTTCGCTGGAGAGAAAATTTGACTATTACTAAGACAATCTGGAATAGCCCAACAGAAATACAGTGAAATACAAAGCAGCTTTGTTTCTTCAGCTAACTTTAATTTCAAAGCACTTCTGTAACTTGGAAAGGCTAATGTTTTGCCTATATTTCAACTTGATGATGAGAATAGTGTATCTACATACCACATGTCTCCGCATATCTGCTTTCATGGACTGAGTAATCTCCAAGTCATCAAGTAGAAAACTAGCCCTTACTGACAAGAATGGATTAGCAGGACTATGGGTAAAAAGAGGAACAGTAGGCACTAAAAACTACTATAAACCTTTATTAGAAAAAGTTGTCTTAAATCTGATGCTCTTAAATACATCTAAGTGATATTATGACTTTGAAATATTTACATTACAAAATCATTTGAAACAGCTCTTTGACAAAACAATTGCACATACAGTAATTTCATACACAAAAAGTAAACAGTGTCTTCTCATAGCCTTCCATTGGATTTGGCACTGAAAATATTAATTATTTTGACCTCATAAATCAGTAGATATCTGGGGATGCATGACTTACGATTTCCTAGAAACCAAAAGCAACCTTCTTTTTGTGGGGTTAATGGAAGGTTATGTGTTTGAGTGCAGGACTGTTGTGCTATTAACTGCTGGTGATGCCAGTACTCTGTATTTGTAATTTTATGGAGGTGTTATTTCTACTTTGTTGAAAACCTTCTTTAAGGTATTGATTTCATCACATCTAGGAGGATGCTAGTTCTCAATTACCCTCCTTTTTATCCATATGGTTCTCAAACAACTCTTCTTTTGGGTCTGTAGCTTACTGCTTTCTGTAGGACAAAAATTGCTTACTCTAAATTAGATATCTAATTGTCCTGAGGAATGTTGGTAACAACTGCTCAAGTACTTGAAGAAAATAAGGGAAGAGGTAACAGTTATTTAGGGATCATCACATTTGCTGAACATTGTAGAGTAGCACGTAGTGCAAGTAACTTCCTATTTGTGTGTTTTTCCTTGGTTTCTACAGAGGAATAATAACTTGAGTCATCACTTGGTGGCAAAATGATGGTGGGATGGATCTGTTTAGACCAGGCAGATGATTAGGATTTTACAGCAGAGGCATAATCTATATAGTCCATGGCAATATTAAAATAATCTGCTACCATACTATCTGCTGCCTGGTTGTGCTGCTCTTTGTTTTGTAGGCTAGAGGACCTGACTGTGTAAATCATTTAGGGAAAAATTAACGTGAACAAAGAGGAGGTGTAATGTTAGTACATGTAAACTAGAATATTTTAACCCTTTGGCTATAGTAGTGCAGGAGCAAAATGGTCTAAATCCAGTGTAATTTATTCCACCTACATGATTAATATAGAGATCACCAGTGTATGTGAAAGAAAATGAGCAGGAACAGATGAAAAGTATAAAACAGACTGAAGTGCAATGGGCAGGCTATTATCCAGGAGAGGGGGATATTGGATGGGAGTGAGGAAGAAAGGAATCAAGGCCGTGACCATGCTGAAGCTTCATCCATAACTGCTGGGGTCTGCAGAGATGCTTGGCTGTAACCTGAATGGATGCTGAGTGATGGCCTTGGAAAATGCCTAAGTCCACATAGAAATGAAAGATACTAGAGGGGTGAAATGGGCAGCCTGGAGAGGCAGTGGGGGTTATCGCATCAGCCTCCAGAGGAGTCTGTTGTTAAGACTAGGAGATCAGAGGGAAAGGAGAAAAAGCCATAAAAGTCTATGTTAAGGGAAAATAGAAACACTAAAAATCATATTTGCAGAGTACTGAGGGGACCTATTAGAAGTATCCATAACTATCTTTCTTGCAATACAAATCATTCAACACCTGGTCTCTTTTGCATAGGGAGGGCAAGATTTAATCAAGTCCTAACTTTTCAATAGTAACTTGGCAACTTTTAGATTAGATCTACTGCCTTTAAAAATGGCAGATAAGTTGCATCCAGAATTGGCCAGGGAAATGTCCAAGCCCTTATTTTGTATTTTGAAATGGTTAGAAAGTTCTGGAAGAAGGAAAGACATGTCCTGGTCTAAGTTTTTTAGAAAGGGTAAGTGGCGTAATCTGGCTCTTTATAGAGCTGTCACCTCAAGATTAATTCTGGGCAGAAATGATTTTAAAGCTTGAGGTAGAAATTGCTAATGATGAACTTCAGAACAAGGGTTAATGCTTATTAACATAACTTTACAGAAAATGTGTTCCCTCCAGTTTTTACTTAAATCTTTCAGGGAAACCAAGTGTCCAAGAAAATTACTTGAAACTGTGCAGCATTTTGACCAATTGGGGATTAATAGTAATTCAAAACCAACAACAGAATATATGCACAACAGTCTGTTCTGAAGCAGTCTCCATGCACTGTAGTGCATTATTCACTGTCCTAGATCCATGGCTAGGACAGGGTGAAGGATCATCATGTCGTGGTTCTGGTACGCCACAGAATGCCATTTTGAGGGGTTGGGTAAGTTTTGAAGTCAACTAAAAAAAACACCACAGGAAGAGGCATAGACCCTGGTTCTTTGTCCGAGCTGGGCTTCAGCTGGCTTCTTGGAGAAGGCAGCACTTGCTGGATATGGGGTGGTGTGGGCTGGAGTAGGGCAAGAGGCACCATGGGATGCTGCTGTTGCAAACCACTGCATGCCAGCCACACAACCAGTAATGAGTAATGGTCTCAAAGCACATTGTTTTCTCACGAGCGGTTACAGAAAACATTCTTTTGAACATCTTCTGAATATTGCTTTGCAAACTGTAGGAAGCCTTAGCGTAGCAACTTAGTTCCGTTGGGAAGAAACTGGTAACAGAACTGCTCCTGGAAAATATCTGCTTCTATTTTTTTCTACTTGTCTTAATTTGTCTTCCCCTTTTTCCCCTGTGATTGTATTATTGTAAATCAGTGTTCTAGAGAGTGATTTTACTGTCAGGAACTTGTGAAAATGTTTGAAAAAAATGTTTTACATTTATCTCTTACAACATTTTTTCAAAGTTAAAAATCATCGAAGCAAGGAAAATTAATTTAGCATCACCCGTATTAAATCCAGTATTTGCAATAAATTGTCTTTGAACAATGAGGAAATATTTACTCTTTGAGGAAATTACTAGTCAGTTCATATTCAGTGATGAATACATTCAGGAAAATGGTTAGCTGTAAACACTTTTTTCTGTTTGACACATTCTCAATTATTCACAAAGTTGACCCCTCCTCTGTATTTGTCAGATGTTAGTGAGCATTAATTGTCATCCTAGGGCTCTGGGGGTACTGTTCACTTGCTCTCTTTAACCAAGCTAGGTATGAACATATATTAGTAAAATATTTGCAAATAAAAGAAAACTGAGCATAATGAAGAGCTATTGACCTGGAAGTTTCTCATTTGAATAGAATATGAGGACAGGTAGGATGTGATATGGAAGGATCTAAGGTGTCATAAGATGCAAGCTCTCAATACAGTGGAGGGGAAGCTTTGCACAGACAAGTATCCAGTTTCGTGTGTTGCACATTTAAACCACATCAGTAAGACTCACCATCTAAAATCAGTGGGAGTAATACAATATTTGTGCTCTTGTGCTCTCAACTTGAGGTATCTCAGGAGTCTGGTTTCCAGTGTCACTGAAGGAGAGCAGGCATGTTGAGAAGCCAATGTCTTTCAGATATTCCAAGCTCAGTCTTCAAAACCTGAAGCTGTAATCTTCTTGCAGCTGAAGTCCTTGACCAAGTGGTTAGGAATAATGCATGCTTATCTACCTAGATGTGTTTGGTATGAGCACTGAATTGTTCAATCTCCCAGCCCATTTTGATGAGGAGAAGCATTTTCAAGCTGAGCGTGCCTGAAGCAGGTTGATGCTGGTGAGCAGTGCTGCGCAGGAAGAAGTGCTGGGTGATGAGATCTAGCACAGTGCTGAGCTGTGGAGTGGGCTAACTCAAAGGCAATATTGAAATAATATTTTTAATTTCTATGGCATCTTTAATTTGAAAAAGAAAATGCCTGCTAGGGGGATTGTACCCTTGCTGGGCTGCAGGCTGCCTCCTGGCAAATCCTTTGGGACAGCTTCAGCTGCTGTCTGTCCTCACAGCTGTCTGCTAGTCCTAGTCTTTTACTGCCCTAAGCATAAGTCCTGTGCAAATCAGTGCACCATTACAAAAAAAACAAATTGAAAAGTAAACATGACATCGATATGAGCTCAACAGTCTGATTTGAACACACTAAACCAGTGCAATCCAGAATTATGGGTGCTGTTTAAATCAAAAAGAATGAACAAATAGCCCACCAAGTTTAGCGCATACATGCTCTTAGGTGCTGCGCTATGCAGAAAAGGAGAGCTACACAGGAACATGGACAGCTCTTTTTTGGGGTGGGGAAAATGTTTCTCTTGACTGGTGATGAATGTCACTACGGAAGGAATTTAAGTCAACCTCCTAGTCCTACTATAGCACTTTTCTCTTTTTTTCGTCTTGATGTTTCTTTTCTGAAGATTAAGTAGCAGGGCACAACAAAAGCATTTGCTCCTCCAGCCTTTTGAGATGAATCATGTTTAAATCCAGTTCATCCGGGATCTGGGGTCTGTCAGCTCGTGTGCTGCTTCCCTTTAAGCAGTTCTCTGCTGCTGTGACTTCATGATTCACCATCACTGGGTGTACATGGAAGAGAAAAAAAACACCGGTGTCACGCTGCTTGTTCGCTTGCGTCTCAGCAGAAAAAATATGCAATAGTGTCTGTTCAGCCCACGAGAAGGTGTTAACAGAAAGCGAATGTCAGCTGTGCAGCACACCAGATGAGCCCATCTGTGGTGCTACAGCCTGTGAGCAAGGGATGATCCCACTTTTCTGTTGGCTGGAGGCTATCCAGCATGAGCTTTCTCCTGCTCCCAGACAAGGACTGAGGAATAAAATCCCCTCTTCACACACTTGAGGATAACGTTTTACGTGGTTTTCTTATATATATTAAACCTAGACTCGTAATATATTAATTTTCTTTTTGCCCCTCTGATTTCTGCCTAGATAGCTTGCTCCCTAGCACTTTCTTAATGTTTAGTTCACACAGACATGAAAAATGCAACTTCTGTTATCAGCTGGATGGATTTCCATCAGCACTAACAGCAGGGTTGAGAACCACTGCTGAAGTTTAAAGGGACACAATCTTAATATTTTTCATGGCTTTTTATTATTTTCCTAAGCTGAGGTGCAGGCTGGGCAGAGAGGATTTCTTTCTGTAATAACAATTTGTTCCCCACGCAGACCATCACTGTATAGGGAAGAGCCACCCTTTTTCCAGACAGAAAAAGCAGGAGGGCACCCAGTGGGTGCGGTGAGGCAGGGGGTGCTTTGCTCCGTCCATCTCAGCACCCTACAGGGGCGGGTGCTGTGCCTCTCTTTGCTGGGGGAGAAAAAGTTCCCCAGAGAAGAGATTTGTTCTGTGCCCTCCCCTTCACCTCACCTGCTGCCCTGCTCCTGCGTGCACAGGAATCCTGGTTGGGATTTTAGCACTAGGTTTCACGTGTAAGGCATTGATATATATTTATAAAAGATTATATACACACAAAACATATCTGTATACACGGATGTGTTACTTAGTGAGCTTATGTGCAGGGTAGATGAGCACCACCTTCGAGGGAGCTAGGGCTGTCATGCCTTGCCCCTGGTGCAACACTCCACAGCCTTGATGCTTGTAAGAGTTTTAGCCAGAATAATAGCTGTCTTTTCTTTTGCTTCATACTTTTTCACTTTTCTTTCTCAAAATTGGTGCTGAAACACCTGTTTAGCTGCATGTATTTCTCTTCAGTACTCAGCAAAGAGTTTGGTGGGGGGAAAAAGTCCTCTTTGGTCTGACAAGGTTTGATCACAGAAATGAACGGGCACCAATTTGTTCATTTGTTTGTTTGCCAGAAAATGGCACCATTTCAAATATATTTTCACTTTGAAATGAAGCACATTCCAACATTTTGTGTAAAGTGAACTTTGAAAAAGTAGTTTTAAGATAAAGCATTAACTTATCAATATTTCAGCACCATATTGTTCTTTTCTTAAAGCCTTTTTAAAATTTTATATTAAAAAATCACTCACTCTGCGAAGTAGTTTTGGAAAAAACTTTCGTTCTGAAAATGCCATTATTGCAACACTTTGCTTCGGATTTTTTCAAAATGCTATCTTAAAATGCTGTCTTATCTAAAACCAGTTCACAGCTGAAAGCATTTAAGTCTTAATTGAACCCCCCAGCAACTTGCATGAAAAAGGAAAATAACACTCAGCCAATTGTGTTCAGTGAGGCACTGAGATGTTTCCCATACCGAATGCTCAAAAATACAGTCTTAACTTTTTTTTTTAACATAATTTGAGAACAAATTTGCTTAAACTAAGCAGTCTTGCCCTTTGTACTCAGATAATGCCCTTTGTCTGAGCAGTTCTGAATGTTGGCAAGAGAAATCTCATCTTCCTACATGGGCTTGTTTGCCTTCCTACCCTTCAGAGGCATCACAGCTGGTCCTAGGACACCAGCTATAAGAAAGTAAGTTTTACTGACATGTGTACCTTCACTCTGACTGAAACACCCTTATCTGAACAGGGCTGCTATTCGGAATCACGGCTTACGCCTGGCTGCAGTGCTTCAAAGTGGCGATATCTCCATCTTACAGGTGGGGCACCCATGGGAACGTGTAGCCCAAAGGCACCCGCAGCCAGTTGAGAGCCAAATCCCCGCCACTCGATGGGGTTAATGGCAGTACAGCACAGAAGCACTTTAACGGGGACCGTATTTAAAATGCCTGCTAAAGTTGGTAGGCTATGTTGTTTTTTCTCCAAATGACTGTTTACGTTCTGGAAAGGAACTTGACTGAGGATGTCATTGTGCCCCAAAAGCCTCTTACACCCCAGCTGTTTGGTAGCTGACAAGCTGTTGGGATGGCTGTTCTGCATCCCTCCTGGCCCCTGAGCTGGCTGCAGGGCAGCGCTGGGAAAATCTTTCAGCAAGCTGCTCTGGGAGCTGGTGTAAACACTTCAGGAAGCTGTGATTAAAATCTGACTAAAGACACTAAAGTGAGGAAAACTCGGTCTCTGCAGTGCGGTCATCTGTCTCACACTGGTTTGCCACTGCAGGGTTAGTTAGGGGTGCGATTTACGGGCAGCAACTGGTTTAAAATTTAAGGAGTGTCAAAACGTTTGAGTTGGAATCAGTCCTCGTACATGAAAACTTTAAAACCTAAGTAGGCCCCAGAATCAGTCTTTTATAATTATGTATATAAAAAATGAGATTATTTTGGAATGACTCACTTTGACCATATTTCTTCAAATAACATAATGAATTAAAAGTACCTCGGGTTGGCCATCGATTCTTTTTCTTCTTCTCTCACAGTAGGCAAACATTCACAATCAGCTGAAACAGGATAAGAAACAAGATGATAGTTACTCTTGGCAGTTACTCTGTTTTATTTCAGAATTGCATCAACTTTTTTTTTTTGTGCAGCCACTCTAGTACATAAACCTGCTCTTCTGCATCATTTTATCTATAAAATCTGCATGTACCACGTAGTGTAAATATTATGTGTTTTAAATCCACCTTCCCTTTGATAGGTGTTGTGGTAACTTCTCTGTTAGATATGTTTCAGTTGTTTGTGTACACATACACAAGCACACTACCTTTGAGGACTGTTTCCCACGAGCTACCTTGAGAGGACAATTTGTTAGCCCTCCACAGCTTACAGCTGCACCTATGCTTCATTGTCCAGTGGGGGATGTGGGGGTGGGATTTAGGAAACATTACTGAAAGAAGCATAATGCAAAATGTTTGCTCTCTTCTGTCCACAGAAATTAAAAATTCAGTGTTTCTCTCTGTGTTGTACTTAATGCTTTAATTTCATGACTGCCTCTTAGAACTTGTTTTCTGCTGGAGATTATAGACCGAGAAGGTCAAAACCCCATCATCTGGAGAGTTTTGCTAATGGGAAGAGATGCTCCAAAGAGTTTTATGTCCTAAAACACAAAACATCTCTAGGAGGTCAGACAGATAGGCTGTTTGGATGGAAGGCAAGGGACCAGGAATTTAAAAACAAGGTTTCAGCATTTCCTAGCCAGTGAGAAGCTGTTAGCACGGCTTGTTACATATCAGTTCGTGATCAGGTCCCAGCTAATTCACCCCTTACAGAAGACCTGCGCTTTGGGAGGAGAACCTTGAAAGAGGATGCAGATTAGGGATTTTCAGCTGGGAGAAAATTAGGGAAAAATATAAGATGCTTGAAAAAGAAGTAGCGAAGAGGGAGCTGAAGATGCTTCTGGTGGTAGGCACAGCGGGTACTGATTGCTGGCAGACTCACTGGGGAGGACGTAGTCAGGGAGCAGCAGCAAAGAGCAGCTTGTGCTTCGTGCAGCAGAGATGGCAAGCGAGGGAAAGGAAACAACAAGGGGAGGGGGGCAGTGATAAGATCTTGGCAGTGATTTTACGTAAACAGTGGTCTGAGCTACGAGTAAATACTTGTTTCTTCTGCAACAGCACAATGTGGACCACAGAACTGTAGAAAGTCTGAAGACGGAAAGGACTGGATTCTTCACAGAAACTAGTATCTAGCATTAAAATGTGCATTTAAAAATATAATTTCTGTTCAGAGCTATACTTGTTTTTAACAAGTGTCTACTGGAAACTCAAAACATTTATGATATTCCCTCATATGTTAAAAATAAGCTCCCACACAAACTAAAATACTCCTCTGAACAATCCTACCCCTGACATTCGTGCTATTTCTGTAGTAAAGAGTAAAGAACACAACTAAAAATGTTTTAGGAAAATCAGTGACACAAATACAAAATGCCTTACATTGATTTTCTACGCGTGGGATCTACGTCAGCTAGAAAGAGAGGGATGATGGAGTAGAGGGGTTACCGTGTACCATTTTTGTTCATGCTGTTCATCCACTTATCAAGCTCTTCCATTTCTATCTCCATAACAGAGGGGGTGTCTTCTTCAAAAATAGGACTTGAGAAAAAGACATTACACAAAAGGCTTAAATCAGAAAACATATAAGGCAGTAGTTGTGCATGACTCCCTCATAATTCCAGGCATTTATGGCCGCTCTGGAAAGCTGCCCCAGACTAGCCACTTAAAAAGGAATGGTCATAGCTATCCTAACTCTGCATGTATTTAAATATCTCCATGTAGTCTTCTCTTTACCAATCATTCCTGTAATCACATGGTAGAAAAATTGTTTTTAGCACCCCCCCCCCACCAAAAAAAAAAAACAATTTAATATCTTTATGTTGATTGGCAAGATGGAGCTCAATAAAAGTTATCACTGAGGGAAGAGCTGCGCAGATCTCAGCAGGTTCTTGCAGCAGCCAGAGGATTACTTCCAGGGCAGCTGCCTCACATAGGGCAACCTTGAAAGATGAGGAAGTTGGACACGAAGCTTATTCTGAACAGCAAGAGCCTGTGGTGAGCCCGGGGACCGACCTCTGCTCGTGGCATGGCCATATCTCGTGGTGGCTGGCGGGGCCAGGGGCAGATGCTGCATGGGTCCCCGTGGGGCAGCTCTCGCCCGCCCCATCCCGCTGCCTCTCCTTTGCCTGTTCCCTGAAAGATACACCCCGAAGTTGCACGTTAGCCACCTCTAGAGGGTGTTCACTGCAATGATTAATGGCAAATTTAGCGGTGTTTGGTGCATGAAATCAGACAGCGGAGGGGGCAAAAATCAGCAAGCCTATTAGAGTAAAAGAATATATTTTTTTAAAAGAGTGATATTCATAAACTTTACCTTTTTACGTTTTCACTTCCCAGCTCATCTGGAAAAGAAAACAAAAGTTGCTGTTCATAGTTATGCTGTTTGTATATACACTGTCTATATTATGGGCAAATCCTTCAATAGGGTCACTTAAAAGAGGTTCTGTTTTCAAAGGGCGTAATCGTCCACTTTTAGACGAAAGGCAGCACATCCCGCCCTGCTTGCCTGCCATTTCCAGAGCAGCCCGTTACGTTTAATCCTGGGCACACTAAATGAAGCTCACCATGAGCTCAGCCTGGGGGGAGCTGAGTAGATGTCAGTGCCAGAGTGGGCAGGAGCGCACGGACAGCCAGTTCCCTGGCGGGGCAGACGTAATGAGGAAAGTGGCATCCCGAGAAGGGGCCTCGGCTGTTACAAAACCATTTACTGGAAGCAGGGGAGGTTTTGCTGCAGCCTGCACAAGGTCAGTCCACCTCTGCCTGGGGTCTCTCCTCATGGAGAGGAGAAGGGGAGAGGCTGGTGTGGCAGCTTAAGTCCCAGTTAAGCAAATGAAGCTGAGCCAGCCCGATGCCAAAAGGGGTACAAAGCTAGCTACAACCCCAAGACAAAATGAAGATAGGGAAAAAAAAAAAAAGAAAAAGAAAAAAAAAGAAAGCAAACAAACAAACAAAAAAGTAACAGCTATTATTCAGACAAGCAACTTCCCCTCCAGGGTTTCTTGAAGTGACTGAAAAGCCTCGGCCCTCAAAAACTCTTGTTCTATCGCAGCTCCCAGCAGCCTCACCCTGTAGGCAGTACAGGCAGGAGGAGCACTAAATGCACCTTGCATGGGGTTACCAAGCACAGGGACAGCGTGGCACAGCCACATCCCTTCTCTGTACGGGAACTGCGAGGAGCCAGAGCAGCAGCACCAGCTCTCGCTGAGGGACTGCTGCGTGAGTCTCCTTTGCTCCTTTTCTGCTTAGGAGACACGGAGCTAAAACCAGAGATGAGCATCCTAAATGGGGCATCCCGGTCCTTGAAATAGCATTTTGTGAATGATGTCAAGCATGTGCTAAAGATATCCTCCTGATGCACGAGAAGAGAAATTTACCTTGCTTAGACTTTTTCCTTTTATGGACTACTATAAAAGCTATAACCAGCAAAATCAGCAGGGCCAGCAGCACAGCGGGGACAGCGTACACCAAGACAGATGGCTCCTCTGTCTCTACGCTCTCATTATTGCTCATGTCATGCAGTTCAGTGCTTGGAACACTTTCCGCTTCAGAGCTGCCTTCAGTAGGCCTTGTAGAGACCAGTACTGGCTGGGTGCTGCCCACGGTTGTAGAGGACGCAGGAGTGACAGCAGGAGAAGGTATCACTGTGGTGGTGGGTAATGCTGGTGATCCATAGCCAGAACCATCCTCGCCATTTTCGGAACCTGCCAAACATAGGACAGCTTAACATTGTGTGGGTTTTACTGGTGTTATCAGAGAGTCAAAGCATGCAGATTTAGTATTCATTTTTCATTTGATGTCTTAAAAAAAGAGAATCAGCAAATGCACACACACACGCACACACGTGTGAAGTCTGGGCCACCAGATGCCAAATTAGACGTCGAGTTTGTCACAACACCTTACTGTGACAGGACTCTTCAGCTGGCTTGCACGGGGACATGTCAGCCCCTGTGGTCTGCCTGCCTGCAGCTGCCGTGTTTGCCCTGCAGGTTGACATCAGCTCTCACGCTCTCCTAAAAGCCTTCTGCTGCCCTGCTGGGCATGCTGTCCCTCTCCATGCTCGGCCCGTGCCTGAGGAGACCCTGCTCCCAGGCTCACCAGCCCCTCCAGCTCACTTGCCTTACCCTTTTGAGCCCTTCTCTGAATCTTTAACTCTGTTTGGCTGCACAGCAAGGAGGAACCGGTCTAAAAGGAAGCACGAAGCCTGCAGGCGCTGCTGACTTTCACTTCTGCATTGGCTGGAGGAGGTAGCAGCACAGGGACGGTACCAGCTGCACACGCAGTTCACAGTGGTAAAGACACAATGCTGCTTCTTTTTCATAAATGTGAAGGTTGCAGGTTTTGAATCTGGATCCGGGTTTTGATTTCATTTACGTATATTTTGCAAAGCAATTGGCTAAAATTGGCTATATTGGTGATACTGAAACAAGACTTTTTGATGCCAATTAAAAATCCATGTTGACGGCCATGGGATTTAAAGCTTAATGGCAGCACAGCAAATTGTGGCCTGTGCTGTATTCCATGCTATTGACAAAAATCCTGTGGTAGCCAGGGGCGTGGGAAACAGTCCCTCAATAAATTACACCTACAGGTTTCCAAATGCAAATTAACTGCTTGAAGTTAACTGGTGACTTTTTGTGTCACCTGCCCTTTCAGACAGGATGCCGCCGTGGTGCAGCATGTATGCCGTAACACAGGACAGGACTGCATGGCTTCTGCAGTGACATGATTCTCCCTGCTCTTGTCAGGCGCTGGGCAGCCGCGGTTTCCACTCGAGTTAGCAAAAGCTTCAGGTTTTCAGCACCTCAGCACTGGCATTTCAAATCTCACAGGACTGGATCTGAAAGTACTTAGCATTTTAAATGCTTTAGTAAACACATTAATCTTCATAATGGCCCTGAGAGATGAGCAGTTATCATCTCCATTTTACAAATGAGAAATCAGAAGGACAGGAATCTGTCCTTCCCAGGGACACCGAGCAAGAGAGGAAAACTGGGGTGAGAGCGCTATCTCTTGCTTAACCCACTCTGCAGCACCTCCTCACCACCCACGTCTGTCTCAGAAACGAGATGAGCATCTCACAAGACACGAACCCCAATTTCAAATGAATACAATGCTTCGAGTGTGACAGCAGTGATTTATCTGGATCTTTGTGCCACGCTTATCACACAGGCACCTGATTGTTTCACCCTCTCCTGAAAGGTAGGAAAGAATGTTAATGCTTCATAAATAATTTTAATACTCAATAAATAATGCCTAATACTTTAATAAAATATTTGATACTACAAAGGTCGCCAGCCTCTTCCACTGCAATAAGACAACAAAAATGTTAGCTCTTCAATGGCAAAATGCTTCACGTCAGTAATCTGTGTCACTTTCTTCCCTGCTTAGTATTTCAGTGCCTTTGCAGGCAGTGACCCCTTACGTGTGTGCTCCTCAACCTGCTCGCGTGAGCTGCTGGCTCTCATTAATCCCAGCAAAGAGGATGGGAGGGAAAGCACCTCTCCATTATTATTTTTTGGCCATATATATTTGCACCGCAGTACCACAGGACCATTCCTGTGACCTTGCTTCCTCTTTCTCCTCTAGCCATCCTCCTTGAAACCCATCAGCTGCCTTATTTGATATGTTCACAATGACAAGCCCAGTGCTAAAAATAGTGCAAAGGGTGTGGGGGAAATAGTTTATTTTCCATTTACTATTAGAGATAAAGTGGATTTTCCAAATGTCTGAAGCATGACATGACTCTAAAGCAAAAGCAAGTGGTCACATCTCATTAAATGCAGTACTAGGCTTTCAGCTACAGCGCACGTTGTGTTTGATTTCCAAGAGAGACGTTTCCAATGTCTCCGTTACTTTTTATTTGACTGTTTTTGAGCTGTAAAGCAGATTTCAAATCTGTTATCTCTGTGTGAAATAGAACTATCTTTTCTAGTCTCCAGACAAAGAAAGTGGCAAATTACAAGGAGTGACCTTGTTGCCATGTAATTTTGTTTGCTTTACATAATTCCAGGGCCAAAACACCATCTCTTCTTCGGGCAGTATTTCCTCTTACTAAGGCCTTTTCTTTGAGAGATTTGAATGTGTCTTTCAGCAGCTGGGCAGACAATTGCACAAGGTTCTTGCAAAGATATTGCTCCAATTTCCCTTGTTTCACCTGCTGCCTTGGCACATCCCCATGAGGTGAATGAAAGCTGGATGTTGCAAGGTTTAGAGCAGGGTCAGAGAGTGCCTGAAAGCCGGAGGGTTTGTGGGATGTTATTCAAGCACTTTCTCCATGCTCAGAGAGAGACAGATCTGATCTCTGTGTAGACACCTCCTCGACTTTGCAGAGCACTTCTTACTGGGCTCAGCCTTGTGCTTTTAGCCAGGTTCTGACACCCCCACCCAGTGCCTTCTGCATGTCGTCTTGAGGGAAGCTGATGAGGGTACACCACAGCTTTGTCCCAGCCTGCATCACCACTTTTTGCTCATTTAAGAAGAGAAGGGAGAGGGGCTGTGTGGCTGGGCCCCATCCTGACAGGGAGCTGGCCACCGCATTAGCACCAGGCTGGAGCAAGAAGCTAAGGTGTTCCCACCACCAAGAGGATCTGGGCACCAGGGGGCCCAAATGCTTGAGCAAGCATCAGCAGTGGCTCAAGAAAGGTTCCACTACAGTTGGTATGAGGTATTATTCATTATATGAATGACAAAAGGGCTATGTCACTCTGTGCAGATACCATGGTATGAGGCATTATTCAGAATTTTCTCCTTAAAAAATACATTTGAGTGACTGATGAGTTTTGGAGGTGCCTCCAAGCCTGCCTTTCAAGGGAGGCAAAGGGAGCTGAACATCCTGAGCGGTTTTGCATGCCAGGATCAGCAGCTGTGCAGCAAACAAACAAACAAGCAGCATTTCTGCTGTTGCTGCCTTTCTTCCCCTGAGGTTTGCTTTGCGGCACTCAGAGGTGGTGATAGGAGCTGCTGGATGCAGTAAGCAGGCAAACAGGTTTCTGGCTTCAGCTGGATGGGAGGCAAAGAAAAATCGCACGCAGTCAGCACGCCGGGTTCTGCTGGCAAGTCCCTGGTCTCCCTTCTGGGCTCGCATTGAACTCAGACTGAGACTCCGAAAGGAGTTTTTTGGCTTGCACAACAGCTCCTACGTGCAGAGGAAAGCGGGATGGGAAAAGCCAGATCTGAGTCAATGGAACAGACAGGCTTATTAATTTGTGATTTTTTTGTTTCTCCGGACCTTCCTGTAAGTCTCAAAAACGCACCGAGCAGAAGACTCGGGAGAAGGCGACAAAAGAAGCAAAGCCTACAAGGCTACACAGAGCAGGCCGACGTTCCTCCTCCGTGCCCTGCCCCGCACCACGTGCGCTCCTACGGCTCCTCTCCGCCCGCGGGCTCACCTCGGCGGCTGCCTGGCGCACCCGTGCCGCCTCTCGCCCCGCGAGTGGCGCCCATGGCGGAGGTGCCGTGCCCGCCGCGGTCGGCCGGGGCCTGCCCGGGCCGCGTGCTGCAGCAGGCCGCGCGCCAGCGCTGCTCCAAGCCCCGCGGGCTGGCTGCCGGGCCCACGCGCCGCTCTGACGGGCTGAGCGAGCGTCTCGGGGCGGCTAATCTGCAGAGAGGATCCTGTTAAAGAGGGGTGCTTAGAGAGTGCTGTCTAGGTATTACCCGGAGCGGGGAGAGAGGGTTTTAGGTTCACTTCTTGGCAAAGGAAATGGCTTTCTCCTTGCTGCGCGTCCATTCCGCCTAAGTGCTCTTTAAACAGCACATTTGGTCCTGCATTTAGAGCCAGACCGTGAGCCCGCGGCCTCATCCATCACCCCAAGAGCTAAATGTTTTCAAGACCGAATCATGCTTCAAGTTACAGCTGTTTGAACCTGTGCCCTTCCAGCTTCGCATCCGTGGCACCTGTGCAACTCCACCGCATCCAGAAACTCATGGTGCAAACCTCTCAGTGCTCCCTGCTCTCAGTGGGACCCCAAACTTAGAAGTTCAGCAGCTCTGAAGGCTCGGCTTCAGTCATAGAAGTCTCTCGAGGGACAACAGACAGGAGTCACTGACTGAAATTTAGCATAAAATCTTGCTGCCGTAAAAGGGACATTTCCTGAAATGCCCCCTAAGCACTTGAATAAATGCAGTAGAAGTTAGTGTGTCTGGATGGAAAGGAGGAATAGCAGTAAATAAAAACAAAGAATTGATTTGTTTGACAGAAAGGGTTCCCATCTGCTTTTAGGGGGCTGCACTTTGGAGAGAGAATATATAGCAAATCTTCCTTTCTTCTTGTCTTGCTCTGTGTTACAAGCTATAGGAAGGGCCTTAAATTTACTTCTAGGCTCGGCACGCACCAATGTAGGTGTTGTGCAAACCCCAAAGTCCCTTCCACCCAGAGCCAGTGCTGGGACCTCAGGCACGCTCACAGAGCTGCCGCCCCAGAGTAATTGCAGTGTAGCTGGAACAAAACCGTCTGTTCATCATAATCCAAACGGCGAGGCGAGGATTTTACAAGGCTCCAGCATGGTATGGGAACACAGTTTATAAAGGCTTCCATCTGCCTTTAGATGTGCTGCTAGATCTAATCTTACTCCCATCACCTACAGTTTTCAAAGCTCTTTCTAGACAGCAGAGGTGAGACCGTGGGGATCCTGGAGCTTCTGCCCCCTTCTCCAGCACGCTGCTCTGAGGGAGGCAACAATGTCTGGGACTGGAGGAAAAAAGAAGAAAGCTCCCCTAAAGCTCCTGCCCTGTTGATCTGTAAGCAAAAAGCAGTCAGCATGAAGGACATACCTGAGGCCAGCCACAGCAAAGGTTCTCCTGGCCCACCTGCAGCATATGGGAATCTCTGTAGAAACTTTAACCCCTCCAGTTCAGTTTCCCCAGAAGACCAAGTGAAAAACTGCCCTCAACATTAGCCTCGGTTATGTTCTGGGGCTGCCTGCACACCTTTGTGGGGGGAGAATAGGGATCTGCCCTCTTCTCCATCACCTTTCCCCAGCAGCTCAGGGCTCGCTCAGGGCAGCTGGGGCTGACACCGGCCAGGCTCTTGCCCAGCTGCCTGGCACTTTGTGCAGGAAATGGCAGCCCTCTGGGGGCCGGGGGCTCGGGCAGCCCCCAGCACATGGAGGTGATGGAAGTGCAAGCGACCTCAATGCATTGTGCAAGCAATTGCTGGCAGCTCCCCGGCACCTCATCACACCACGTGGCTGGGGTCTTGCCTCTCTGCTTCTCTGGGACCTCTGTTTTGCTCCGTTCGTGACAGGATTTTTCTTCTCCCGGTCACTTTGATCAGGAGGCACGTGCAAAGCTTGGAGCACATTTTCCTAGCACGCGCGTAGCACAGCAGGGCTGCATTAATGCAGGCAAGACCAAACCATTTTGTAACAACTCACTTAGCTCATTCTTACAGCTAAGCACGACTGCTAACCGCGATAAGCTCTGCAGCGTGCCTGGAGCCTGCAGCCCGGTTTTACAGCCTGGAATAGTGCTGGTTTTCAGGAAAAAAACAACAACAACAACAGCACAATGCCACCACCTATTTCCCCAGTGCCTTTTAAAGCTTTCATAGAAGCTCAGTGGTAGCGGCGAGCAGCAGTGCCTCTCCCTGCTGCGCGGAGGGCTCTCCCTTCCCTCCCAGCAGCCGCGACGTGCTTCTGTCCCTACCGAGGCACTTGGGCAGGGATTTGCATGATGCCGGGGGGCACGTCAGCCCCTCCAAGGGAGGGTTTTCCCCAACCATCTGCCTGCATCAGGCAGTCCCGGTGCGATGAACGGTGAGCGGCACAACCCACCCTCTGCAGGGGGCTGCAGCTAGTGCCTCCAGCACTCGGTCGTGAGCGGCTGTCCCACCTCGTGGTCCTTCCCTTCAAAACACCTAGATCCCTGGTGCCGAAGGCTTGGCAAGGCAGATTTCCAAATATCTGTCTCCAGAAATGTGTTTTCTTTCATTGAGCAGGTTTCGGGTCATCAGCACCGCGGAAATCAGCAGCTGGCTTTTGGGTGGAGGGCAAGCTCAGTCTTGAGCTTTGCTATGACATAGCGTATGGCTGATAGGGTGGGTGTGGGGTAAAGAAGGTACAAGAAACGATTAAAATTAGACCCCAAACACCTGGTGAGCCAGAATAGAGACACCAGGTCCCCGCACACTTCAATGTAAATCCAATCACCACGGTGCAGGCTTACATCGGAGGAGAAGAGAAGAGAAAAGGGCAAGCCGCAGCTGGGAAGAAGCGCAGCCACAGGCAGCAGCGAGCGAGTTCCCGCAGGTCCCCTCTCCCCACGGCCAGCTGTGGGTGTCACCCCCAGGCCAGCCCTGCCAGCAGCGTGCCCAGGGCCCCCCACGGCAGTGAGGTTCGCTCGGCCACTCACCGTTGCCCTCCCGGGCGAGGAGCAGGGCGCTCAGCAGCGGGACCCAGCCGGGTGCCTGCATGCTGCCTCGGCCTCCGCGGCTCTCTCTGGGCTTCGGCAGAGCATTTACATTTCCTGTTTCCTGCCCCGGTGCCTCTGAGTTGTATTTCTCCGGGAGATGGGCTCCGTTTGATTGTTTTTAGGAAGTGATGTAATGCTGTCCGGGCCTGTCAAGCAGGCAGGGATTGCAAAAGAGAGAGGAGGTTGCTCTTCAAGCACTGCTCCAGCACCTGTGGGCTTCCCGCCCTCCTCTCCACTCCTGGCTGCCGTGCACCACCTAATTGCCAAAAACATTTCCAGTAATAAGCTGAGGAAGAGGAGATGCATGCTGCCTGTGTAAGCAGCTTCATGGTGTCTCCCCTAGACATCAGTCTGTGTCAAAATCCAGATTCTGGGGAATTACTGGAAGCTGGCAATGGTGAATCGTTCTCTTCAGGCTGGTGGAAGCTGCCAAAGTGACTAACTGCTGCTCTGCTTGTGCAGCTAATAATTTTTCTTATCACATTGATATTTTCATAGGTCATCAGGTAGTTTCTTAGCTAGAGTACTGAAGAAATAGGTCAGAAATTCATTTAATGACCAGCTTGTTAATAGATTTAAAATGCTCGAATGACTGAGCTAGCTAAATTGGAACTGGTTGCTTAGTATTGGCAATGTACGTTTACCCACTGCTTAAAACAGTGGGGAAAAAAGCAAAGTCACTACACTGCACCTACAAGAGGATAAAGAGGAGCTCTGGCAGCAGTGAGTGGGTGATTAACTATTTTGGGGAGGCACTCTTTAGTATGGTGCCATAGCCATAGATGATCATTCTTACCAGACAGACGCATTAGAGGTAAGGCTCGTACATGTGTTTAAGATTTTCCCATTGAAAGGTTACACAAGCTCCAAGTATTAAGAACAGTGTGTAATTGATAGAGCTGCTTTCAATTATTATTCATCCACGTTGCAGCAGTGCCTAGCATTCCCAGTCCGGGGCCAGATCTCCTTCACACCCAAAGTATCAGCAGCCAAAACCTGTTCCTGAAGAGCTGACAATATAATTTACCAGGGTAGGCACTGCTTGGTCGGCTTAAGCGTGGTGTGGATACTGCAACACTGAGAGAAGTGGGAGCATCTGATTGGACATGATGGGTTTTGCAGAGCGATTCCTGCCACACTTTCAGCACTGTGCTCACTGTTGCTGCTTCTACAGTGCCAGGAGAAGCACTTCTTTCTGTTCTAATGAGTACAGGATCAGCTCCCAGCACTATTGCTGTTGTCCAGCCTAAGTTTTTCTTTAGCCCTGATTAGCAGTAGGTGAAGTCATAGTTTTTAACGGGATTTTTATCTATGTCATTGATTTAATGTGTAAAGGAAGTTATCCTCTCTCCCATTTATTCCCCATCTCTTTCCCAAGTTTGCCACTCTCAGTCTTTCTAATGCCACATGAACTGCAAACATTTTCTCTCTGTTTACCATACTCGGTGTATTTGGCTATTTTGCTCCAATTCTGTAGAATTAGCCCAACTCACTCAACCCTTCCCTTTCAAAAACATAAGATAGAGTGGAAGTAAAAAGAGGAAAATTTTCTTTTGCTGCCGTTTTATCTCATATTTTTAATGCACAAGACAACATCCTTTCTTCTTTTCCCTTCCAGTCTTTCAACACTGGATGTAGCGTTTCCCCCTTGTGTCCCCATTAGCTATTTTTGACATATGTTCAGCTAATAACTCATCGTTACCCCTCGAGAACAAGATAACCACCCAGTGGTGTGTATCTAATTAATGATTTCTGAGGCAAATTGAAGTTCAGGAAAGGTGACTTGGTGCTATGTAACATTTTAGTTAAGAGTTTAGAGCGATACAAAGGTAGTTTGGCATGCATTTGGCTAGTTCAATGCTCGAAATGTATCTGCCCCTGCAAAGTCAACCAAAAGCAGGTATGCCCCTAGCAGCTGCTCACACAATTTGATCATCTTTTTTTGTCCTTTCTGTACCTTTTGAGCATGTTTTCTCAGTTCCATCAGTGACAACAAAAGGAGGGAGTCCAAATTCAGCCTGCATTGCAAATGAGCGTCTCACTACCTGCAACTGCATAAAGATAGTGATCACCTCGCTGTAAAACAAACTTGTGCATTTGGAAACCAGGACAGCCACAGACACAGAGGGTCTTTGTGAGATGGGCGGATGGTATCTGGTAATTTCATAGCCCTTCGAGTACTCATTGTGATCCACAATGCACCTTAGCAAAAAGAAATGTCTTTTCTCAGGTGAGAGAAATGTGAGTCCTGTGTGTTTTCAGTGGATGTTACCCAGCTGGAAACTTCTGTGCATGTTTTAGGTACCATTTAATTGATTTTTTATGTTTTAAAGGGCATTTCTGAGTACCCAGCCCGGCTGTTTGCTAATGCCCTTTTTTAATCACAGAAATGTTTGCATCACTGAGGCTCCGGGATGTCATCAGTGCCACATCTTCAGAAAAACAGAAATGTTTTGTAATGCTGCGGCCACTTGACTCATGCTCTTCTTGTTCCTTTTTCCTATGAGAACTCCAACAACAACAACAACAACACAGCAGATAAAACTTTGAGAGTGGTGGAGCACGTTGCTGGCTTGTGATAGAGCTTACATTAAAAACTGGTGCCAGTGCAGCTCTTCTGCTGCTGAAGTCAGCAGCAGATGGGACTGCCCTGAAGTGCAGAGAGGGACCTGTGCCCGTCAAGTTCTGCTGGTCCTTTCATGTCTTATTCCTGTTCCCGACAGGTGTTGGGAAAGGACAGATACAATTTTCCCACAGAACACAGTGAAAGAAGGGGAAATCGCCCTGCAATGCAATTTGCTGCAGCGTTAAAAGACACGTGAAGAGTCCCCAGGTGAAAGGACGGTGGGCAAAAGCCACAGGCAGCTCCCGAGGACAGGTCCCAAAGCCAGCCCGAGTGCTGACTGTGCCATTGCTTCTGTGGGCTGCAGAACTATCGAGCTGCTGAGTCAGGGCTGAAACATGCAGCACGCACGTACAGGCACCCGCACAGATCTGCGAGCGCATGCCCCCTCGCACGTGTTTCAGAGCAAGCTTTGCCCGTGTGAGTAGCTGCAAATAAAGCTCTCTCTCCAGTAAGCTCTCTCAACTCTGGGCTATGTAAAAAGGCAAGTTATGTTTTATTTCAGACACAGAGATGCTCAAGGAAAAGATTTACACCTTTCCATGACCGATGCCACCAGTACAAACTAGAACAATGCGTAAAACAGTGAGATATTGGTCCAAAGTGGGTACCGTAAAATAGCCCAGCTGCCATTAGAGGGATAATAAAAGTATAAAACCAAGTACCTGCCATCTTTATGACCTCTCTGATTAACCGGGCTTGTAAATTTCTGCCTTTTTATTGCCTTGTTCCTTATTTCCAACTTGCATGTAACACGGACCATAAAATCACCGCTAAAATATTTTCAAAACTTCAATAGGAACAGAAAGAAAATATGAAATTCTACTTGAAAATATCCAGATGTTTTTTTCCCTTTCAACAAAACAAAAAAACCTCACCTGAAATGAAAAAGAAAAGGCCACAAGTAGTGGATGTGATTGAGGAAGACACTTAAATATCCTGCGGTCACTCATACAGAATAATCAGCTGAGGAGATAACACCACATAAACTGTAGCAAGCTTAACTCTTTGGTTTCGTTTTGAGAAATGCAATGCCATTCATTAAATCAACATTTCTCCTGTAGTTCCTACTGGATGGTCACTGAATAAATGCAGACAATTGCTTAAGTGGCCAAATACTTAAAAATTAAGCATTTGGACCTTTGAAAGCCTGCTCTTATCCCAGGCGGCCAAGCAGCGAGGGATGCCTGGGCTCCTCCAGCATGGGGAAGGCTTGGGCCAAGAGGATGGGCCCGTCCCTGTCCCTGTCCCTATCCCTGTCCCTGTCCCTGTCCCTGTCCCTGTCCCTGTCCCCAGCCGGAGGGAAGCGCTGCTCCACCTGGGTGGTGTTTGAAAACGATGCAAAGCGCCCCGGCAGACACTAATGCATTAGCACCTCAGACAAGCAACCCAGGCCTGCATAATGCAATGCCGGGCATCGATTTTCAGGCACTTCTGTGAATTCCAACAGTGCAGCTATTGTGACAGAAATGTACAGGCTATCAATCTCTTGCATTTGGATCCTTTGAGGCCAGTGGCGGGGTGAAACTGAAAGAGAGTGCACCAGTTTAAAAAAGAGGCTGGGTCGGTTTCCTGATATTTTCCGTATGAATAATGGTTTTGCTTATTTGCAGAGCAGCACAGCAGATTGTTAGTCAAAGGCTTGCCCCATTCTTTGAAAACAGTTGTGTGAATG
This sequence comes from Cygnus atratus, assembly GCF_013377495.2. Lineage (NCBI taxonomy): Eukaryota > Metazoa > Chordata > Aves > Anseriformes > Anatidae > Cygnus > Cygnus atratus. The sequence goes on along the minus strand of NC_066365.1, from coordinate 32,556,465 downwards.
ACATATTGCAGTGCTCAGGGTCTGAGCTGCAATTAGAGACAGAATGGTTTAAATACAAATTTTCTGCAGGGTTGCCATATATCTTAAACTAGTACTGTGAGTGCACATGGTGTAAACAATCCAAGATTAATGTAAGAAACAGGCAGTTCACTGGGGCATGGCACTTGCAATGGCAGGAGAGGTCCCACCCTGCTCCCCACGAGAGGACTGGGAAGATGTCCACCCAGAAGGGGACCTGTGGTCGAGCTGTCACCCATGTCTGGGCACAGTGAGCTAGGGAAACAAGCTGGTTCGGATGCCTCACCACGGGACGGGGAGATTGCTCAGATGTCTCTTTAAGGGGAGCTGGCTGTAGTCTGCTGGCTGGGGAATATGGTCTTTCTGTAAGAAAATGAGTGTTATAGGCACAGGAGGGAAGCAGAGCTCACGGTACAGAGAGAGGTGCTACAGGAGGAACAGTGAAAGTGTAACGCTGAAAAGAATGCCTGTGCAATTCGGAAAAGCACTTTGGAAAATGAAAATTCTGCGTGACTGCTCCTGGGAGCAAGAGAAGAAATATTGCCAGGGCATCCAGCACGGGGATCATAGGCCTGTCTGGTCACAGGCACTTAATTTGCCAACTCAGCTAATAAATGTGCGTTCAGCAACTTAAAGAGGGGAAAAAGCAGTAAGGCAGTGAATTATCTTTACATGACACTTGAGTACTGTGTGTCTTACGTGGAGGTGCCTATTAATTAGCTGTCACTTTCAGGCCAATGTTTGCTTAAGATTTGTCTTGAACAAAAATACAGTGCTCTGTACAAACAGAAACATTTATTTTAAAGAGACAATGAAAAGTGAAGTTGATGAAGGAGAAGATTGAAAAGCACAAATCTGCCTTGGGTGTAGTTACTGGTGTGCTTAGTAAAATGAAGAGTAGAGAAACAAGGTTCTTGAGAAAAAGCAAAGTACATTTTTAAACCCTTCTTATTTTTTATTTCTAGGGTGCTTCAACTGACTGTTAGAATGTATTTTCTCAGCTGTGAACAATGCATAAGAAAAGAATAAAATCTGAAAATCCCATTTGTGCAATAGTAGTCTACCATAAAAAAACACAACACATACAAACTGTAATGTGAGCCATAAGATTTTTCCAGCCACACCTCAAATCTGAAGATGAACTTTGATGTCCTAAAATAATACAGCATAAATGTTCCTTGATATTTTTTTTAGGCTGGGGCAGCTCTCATTTGATCCTCCCGTCTAAGTCCCTTTCTGTATCCGTGAATTAAAATATTCTCTACTTTTTCCTTTGCATATTTTCACTGTAATTACTGAACTTCACTTCACAAATTACTAATACAGAGTCCAGACTATAAAGAAACATTAAAGACTAGCTTTTTTACAGGTGCTTAGATACATAAAGATGCAAATAAGCACTGACACTTTTAAGAGTATGGGTATCTGATCTGGGACAAGTTTGGTTCCTAGAGACTTTGAAAAAGTGTGCTTTCTTAGTTGGTCATTTAAATGCCTTTAAAGCATTTAGCTCCATAAGCCCAGATCTATCCCAGTGTTATGAGCAGTCTTTTAAAATGTTCTACACAGAGATTGCATTTATACTGTATATACAAACCTGAGGCTAAATGGAGGCTCTTGGGCTATCTGTCAGTCTGCATTTCAAGCGAGTGGGTTTTTAACTTTAGGCCCTCCCTCAGAAAAGTATCAGGATTTCTAAAGGTACTTTTGGCCAGAAACTGAGACCAAAGCACTGGAAACACAGATATTATTTTAAAGTGGACCTCAGCATATTTTTGAAACATGATTTTAAAAATATACATAATTAAGCTATCATTCATAGTACCATATAGTGAATATCGGTTTGATCATCACAGATGCTATATGATATATCCCCTTGCCAGTACAGTAGCGTTAAGCACACAGACCACTGACTCTGCAAGCTTTCTGGTCTTTGCAATACCAAGGACGCTATTTCAGCAATTTGTGAACCTTTGTGTGCTATCTGAAATCATTCAGATACCACTCTGAAACCTGTAAAGTCCTGTTCTTGGGCCCTCATTTTTAATAGGCAATGCAAACAGTAGCTTGCCTACAATCTCTCTGAAAACAGGTCCCGTCCCTGCGCATGGTATATTTAAATGCTGACCAGGTTTTCATGCGGGTGATAGTATTTTTTGTGCTACTCATCCAAAATGCTATCAGTCACAATCCAGGGAGGAATGTGCAGTTAAGGCAGAAAGTATCACTTCTCAGCACTCTGTGTTTAAACCTATCTTGTGGGTCAATATACTTGACTGCAGCACTGCAAGACTACCTGAAAAAAATAACAAATTCTGCCTTTTGTCTTCTCTGTTACTTTATTTTTGTTTCTTTCTCTCTGAAAAACACCTTTCTTCATTTTCTGTGAGAAACACTGCCTGTTCATTACATTCTTAAAGTAAGTGTATGTAGTCTATTCATTTCATTTTGTCTGATGATACAGAACAGTTTCATATGCAAGTTGTTACATAGCTGCCACTGAGTAAAACCTTACAATTTGATGATGATGTGCAAGTGCTAAGCTTCCCAAATGTCCTTTTTGGAGACTGTAATAAAATGTATAAAAAGCACTGAGTTTACCAAAATACAAGTAGCTCCTTATGTCCACTTCCTCCTGCTTGAGGTCGGTATGGGGAGAAATCCCTTCTGAAGCGCTGGGTTAGCTGTGATGTGTACATGCACCCTTCCCTCCTATTGCTCCTCTCTTGGACGTGCGTCCCTGTCCATGCCATAATCACACCTCCCTGGCAAAGCATAGGGGCACCAAGTGTGGTGTGAAGGGGGTATTTCCTGGGTCTCATTTTCACAATGTCACAGAATGGTTTGGGTTGGAAGGGACCTTAAAGACCATCCAGTTCCAACCGCCTGACATGGGCAGGGACACCCCCCAGCAGACCAGGTTGCTCAAATCCATTGCCTATATGCATTTCTCTGAAGATTGATGTACTGTCAGAACTGCAATTGTTATACTTACGTGCACCCCGCGTACAGGGGAAGCAGTGTTATAATTCTGCAGGAAGGGGCATTCATCCAGACACAGGCAGAGGCATCAAGAGGTCAATGCTAATGCCTGTTAATGGAAACCAAGGTGGAAAGAATTATAGATATGATCATATAGGAAATAAAAGCTTCCTGGAAGCAAACGTGTAATTCCTCTGTTAATCTATTTTCAGGGTGCTTAATTGTGCAGCTTCACTTCTCCTACCACGTCTACATAAGTCAATCCACACGTAGCCTGTGTCTCAGAGAAGCTGAGGGCCTGCAAACCCGGTAAAGGTCAGGACAGGAAGATCTCCGCTTGGCATCAGTCCTTATAACTTTATATCCACGTAGTGAGAGGAGCGCGGAGTTCATTTGAGGTACACAGCTCAAATTTGGAGAATGTAAATATCTGGCAATCCAAAAAGGTGTATTTAAAGAGGTGTATTTATAGCCTGTAAATTGTTTGGGTGGATGGCACAGAGCTATCTCAGGTTTCTGAGCTGGGGCACTGCTCAGATCGGGCAGGCAACCGAGGCGGAATTTTTCACCTCAGAGGAGCTGGAACAACAGACGCAGGAAGGGAAGAGCAGGATGAATGCTTAAAAGCAAACCAGTACATGCACTTCTGCTTTTTGAAGATACTATCTCAGAAATATGTGCCTTGCCTGAGGAGTCAGCATCTGAGCGAGAGGCTGGCTCAGCCCAGCTGGGAGGCAGCGCAGGGGCTGCACTTCCCTCTGGCTGGGGTGTGCGGGCTGCTTTCCACACCGTGTGCCATCACCTCTGACGCTTGCAGGCTAATACACGGGCAGACACGAGCAGAGCTCCCCACAGAGAAGGCAGATCGAAATGATCGTGCCACCTCCTGCGATGACTGCACCACTGCAAGCCACTGAGATGAGGTGAGAGGATGAAGAGGTCCTAAGGAAGTTTTAAACTCATAAAGCACCCTAATCCCTATTCTGAATAATCCCTTAGGAAGCTTACATTCATTTAAATTTCATATAATCTCATTGCCCAAGATGATATCTGTCACCCCAGTATTAGTACTGGAGAGATCAATGCTGGGAATGCATTTAATTAGGAAAGCAGGTTTGGAGCTGCGCATATGAGTCACGGCTGGGTACAGATCACAGTGTAGGAACTGCTGGGTGACGACCATATCCTGTCACTTCCCTGAAGCGCCTTGGTTGCGATTTAACCATGTGCATTTAAGACACAACTGCAAGCTGCTTTCCGACCACCCGAGCAGTCAGCTTGCCCAGCAGTGCTGGAAGCAGGGCAGCCAAGTCGCCGTAGGCCTTGGGGTTTTGGCCCCGTGTAGTAATGCTCCTCACTCCACCAGGGCTGAGGAATGGCCAGGTGAGGGCACGGCATGGAAAACACAACCCTCCTCATCCGTTTGTGTCAGCTCTGCCTTCTGCAGATCTGCTGTGTCGGGTCTCCGCTGCCCGCTTCTACTTGCCACGAGGCTGTGAAGCACCACGCGGCCAAACTGGCAAGGGATTAACACATGGCAATTTTCTTTCATTTGTTGAAAGGATTTCCCTCACTTTTTGAAAAATCAGGTTGGTAGTGGGCTGTGTATGAAAACCACTTCCGGTGGGGCAGGGGACAGGCCTTTGTAGTCGTGCAGTGGCTGGAGCTGAGCGCCTTTGGCTTTCTCAGTCTGCCCGTACTTGTCTCTCCCATCCCACCATTGTGTGGCTTGCTAAGGGCACACCATATCTGCTCCTGCTTGTCCAGATGTACTTGCCTTATGTGCACTGGTCTGGTCACTGCCAGCTCCCATGGGGGGCTCGCGGTCTGTCTCTGCTGGAGTTTGAACCCACCTGCATGCCCAGCACTGCACAGCTCTTCTGTCATTTCTGTCTGCGCCATGTGATCAGCCTACACATAATGCTCTGCCCCTTTTTCTGAGAGCTGTAAAATTGATACCCATCAAGCCAGCTTTTCAGAAATAGTCCAGTTGTTGGGAACAGCACTTGGTAAGTATCTCCTTACCTAGTATACCCCAAATCTGTACTACAAAGAGCCTCTCAGTAACTGCTGAAGTGCCACGCCAATTTTCAAGCCCATCTGACTTCCAGGCTACACAGAAATCTTACTCTTACACAGAAAACCTGCTTCAGCCTTGCTTTGTTTCTAGGCAAATTTCTATTTGCTTACTGAACATAGATGAGCCCTGGGCAGTGCTGTGACATACAGTTTACATAGATCTTGTCTCATTAACTCTGGGAAAAAAACCTTGTGTCAATTAATTTTGAGGTGGACCTGAGGCATGGGTGGCCATTTCTTGCCATCCTAAATCCAGACTTCCCATGGTTTTATCTGTTTTATCTTTTTTTGTGGCTTATTTGTGTATGGATGTGGACTTTCAGAGGACTCTGAATCTTAAATTGAATAAAAAGTTCTGCTCAGCCAGAGTTATAAGTTGTCTTTGATTTCCTGCAGGGGAATCTCAATGGACCAAGACGTCTCCTTTTGGCTCCTTCTTTTTATGATCTACCTGTTTTCCTTCTAGATTTGCAGGCCATGTGGGCTGACTACAAATCCAAACAGGGCACAAGTATCTGGAAACTCACAAACAAGTATTGGAATAGAAAAAATGGAAGAGTAAAGAAAAACAAAAGATATAAATTCAGTTAAAAACCTTGACAGAAACTAGCCAATGTCTAAGCTGTCTTTCAATCTGATTTATTTTTTTTCTAGAATCGTAACACTGCAAACTATGTAAACAAATAGTCACAAACTCATTGTTTGTGCAGGTTTTGTTCATGGGTTTAATTTTTTACAAGTGTAAAAAATGAATCATATTCATGCTGATGATTTGGAGCACAAGAAATAAAAATAGGCTTAAACAAAGGGAAGACTTGAAAGTGTGTTAGGAATACACTAGGCATGTGTGTTCTCCCACACACATAGTTCTCCCACACTAAGAATGTGAGAAAAAAATGCAAAAAAAAAAAAAAGGTAAATTTTGGGAAAATAACATATTTTTGATTAATGCCTAACCTTTGATCTAAGTATCATGAAGACACACCAAGTAAAATAAAAAGTCAATGACTGATTGTCTCCAGAAAGAATTAAATATTGTTTTTAGAGAAAAGAAATGGACAGCAAATCACTGAAAAGAGGAAAAGAGGGTTTTAAATATAGTGTTAACCACAGATGAGGCCAATAAAAGAGAAGGGGAGAAAGGTCCAAAGAACTGAGGTTAGAAAGGTGATATTTAGAAATGGAAATATAAAAGTGAATGATGGCAAGAGTGTTATACAAGTGTATAAGAGTTAGAGATGAAAGAGAAAAGGGAAGGGTTTAGATGAAAATTATTAAATGTCAAGTTGAGAATCTGAAAAGTATAGATCAGAAGGGAACACTAATAGAAGGAAAAAAATGGAGACACGTGAAAAGGGAGAAAGATCACGTTTTATTATCAATTCTCTCAGATGTCCTGGGAGACTTCTGGGAATATCACAGCCTCTATTACTTGGTCTGTAAAATGAAGGTAAATTTATCTAATTCACAGAATTTTTGACTGGATTAGCTTAGACCTATTTTAAACCATTTAACAAAGTTAGAAAGGAAATTATAGATGGGCAAAATGCGGTGAATGAGGAGGTAAAAATAAATATGGACATACTGGATGTTGTGGTCTAAATGAAGCAAGATTTGGGAAGACCACTAAGTACAGCAATGCAGAACTTAGGGCCTGAGATCACGAGCGCATGTACTGAGAGGGTGATACCACCTGATACTTGAGCTGTTTCAGAAATATCATCTGCAAGAGACGATGTCAGAAATGTGCACTGAGGTGATGTTTCCCCTTAGCATCCTTCAGGCACAAGGCTGAGGCAGTTGAGTGGGAGGTGGGATGGTGTGAAAGCCTCGGAAGAGGTGGCTTTCAGCCGAAATATTGTAAAATACAGCAAGGCATTTTAAAAGTTGCTGGAAATGTGGCGTCTTCTCACTGAACCAGTCTGAGTGGTATTCTTTCACTTGGCTGACCACAGCAATTTGTAATTTGCGCTCTTCCATTACGCTCCAGGAGCAGAGGTGGCACCGTTATGAAAAAGCTAGCAAGGCACTTCTTGTTTCACCACCCTGCCTGAACCCAAAAGCTGTGTGGCTTTATCTCGACCAACACCAGTACAACAGCTGCAGTTGTAAGAGAGAGAAAACATCTCCAGAGGAGGAACTGGAGTAGCAAGAAAGGCAACGAGCTGCATGAGAATTATAATCTTGTACAAAAGCAACGTGACTTTACCCCAGTGGAAGTGTATCAGTACGAGGGAACCACATCTCTGCACAGCACTGCTACAGCTGTACAAAAGCAGTGTACAAAACCATGCCGTCAGACACTGAGCTGTTCTCTTCTTGTCTGTTGCGATGATTTTTTCTATTGTTAATGAAGGTATCAATAAAAAGTAGGCTGTCACTCCTCACATGGCAAGCATTTCAATTAGAGGAGATTTGTTTGCTTATGAATTGACTGATTTGGGTTCTGATTTTCAAGAAAGGAAATTGCAACATAGGCATATTAAGGCATCTAGATGCAAATACTGACTTCCTTGTTTAAATATAAAAACTCTTATCTGGCAGTAGCACCAAGCCGTTCCCCATGAGAACTTTGCAAAGTCCTTCTTTAATGATTGCTTCCTAAAAATTGTAAGCAACAAGCTTTTATTGATATTAAAAAAAGAAAACAATATGAAATGCTGTTATTGTATGCCACAGTTGCCCAACCACCACACATTTTATTTAATTGTTGAGTAGGCTGATAGTTATTCTACCATTTCAATGAACACAACCACTAAGAAATCTTGCAGGTATTTTACTAATATTTTAATGTTGCAATTTAGTTTACATCTGTGAAAGTGTTTTAGTTAAATTTGACTAACTTGGTACCTACTGTTCATTAAAACATTGGCTGGCTCCCTGAGCCAACCTCCCAGGTTGTTAGAGAGAACAAAGGAAAATCATCTGAAATTAATACCTGCATATATGATTGGCATTTTCCACTGTAAGCATACTAGCTAACAAAGCCACATGGCAATTTTAAAATCTGAAATAACTAACGACTCTGCATGATTGAGAAATCATCCTCAAGATTTGCATAATAAATAATGAAAAAACACCTATTTATGTATTCTTTCAGATTGCTTATCTAGCAAAATCACTGATCTTGGTTATACATGTGGATTACTCTCTTACAAATCACTTACTTCCCCCCTCTTCAGTTTTTGCCTGTTTTGTTAATTTCCTTTTACCATGAGGGGTGACTAATGTTCTTTGGAGAAACAATTTTAAAAGGAGGTAAAGTTTTATAGGTCTGTAAAGTGTCCAGAACCACACACAACAGCAATATACACATATAAAAATCAGAAATAGTGAAATATTTTTTAACAATTTCAAAAACATACCTAATTTTGCACATTACAAGAATGACCTTGAGGAAGCTTCTGATTTTATCAAACATCCTTTTTTCTTTTTTCTCCCCTTCCCTCCCCCTTTCTATTTTGGCCCTGTTTGGAAGTTGCTAATATTCTTAAGACTTCATATTTTCAGTTCATACTGCAAGAAGCAGCTTTGGGTTACTGCAAGCAACCTCACCGACTTGATGTCTAAGCACATCATTATTATCTAACTAAGCAAAAAGTAGAAAAGCACACAGGAAAAAGCCCATAGTTGTCCAAAATAACTTCTGAGTTCTTAAAGAAAATGGCTACCTTAGTAACCTGCCTTTTGTAAAAAAAAGGTTCTTATTTTTAAACGTGGTGCAGTCTAAAGCAATGTTCTTCCTCCCCCTCTAATAAATACCACCACAGCCATATAAAGCTGTGAAGGTTTACCTAGACAATGTAAAAAACCCTCTAGCTCAGACTGTGTGCACAGGCAAAAATTAGAAAGATTTGCATAGCTTACCACTTCCCTTTTTCACTGTGAGCATTTAGGATGCAAGGAGTCTGCGTTTCCCCTGTGAACAAATACCTGAAACACCAACGAGCTTCAAACTGGCTTTGCGTTCTCTGTTCAACAATAAATGTGATCACAACCCAAGTGAAAAGGAGTATTTGGTCTCCTAAATAATTTTCAAAGCTGCAGTGTTAGAATAAAAAGTGGCTGACCTAAAGAAATAATTTTAGTGTCTGCATTTTAGCTTGCCTTCTCAGAGTGAAAAAGGAGTCTAGAAAAAAATCATATGCTCTCTTGAAGATTTGAGAAATTCATGGGTTACCATTTTTTAAAGCAAGCTCTACAATTTACCTTCAAAGTTCAGGCCAAATTAATTTCTCCCTGTTGTTTTCATGCGTGTACAGCACTCAGTGATTAACTTCCTTCGTCGTCAGCTAATGACGGTACTTCATGTCTCCTGATCCTCACCTTGCAAAGACTGCAGTTCTTGTAGATCGAATCTGTGTCTAACCAAGATTTGCTGCTTACTTCCACCAGTCTTTCTCATTCAGGTCAACACCTCACGCTCTGAATTCTCTTAGAAAGAAACAGAGAGCCTCCTTATCTGCATCCAGGGCCAATGAGGTCTGCATAGACTTGAATCTTAAAGAATATACAGATTTACCATATGGCTAGTAGAAACTTCTCCCTAAACTTGCCTTAGCAAGAGAAACTGTTGCGTAGAAAACTGCGAAATCTAAATCATAAGATTACGGTAGAAAAATTATCCATAGGGGTCAATGGGATTTACATGAACTTAAAATAAGCTAGAATAAAATAGAAAGTGCTTTTCATAAGCTTGTTCTAACGCATTTAAGCAAGCAACATTTATTGATTTATTTGACACAGCTTCTGAATTTAAAAGATTTTGCATCCGTATTTTAAAATAAAGAGTTACAAGAGAATGCAGGGGGATGCCTCTTTCACAGAATCTATAAATCTCTGTGTAGGACTTTATTTATTGGAAATTTTGAAAGAATTTTCTTATTTCATCAGCATGTCCTTTGGATGAAATTCACATCAGATTTTTCATAAGAAGAAAACACTTTTTTTTTTTGTAGGTGTTCTAGTAAAACATTCATAGAGTTTAGCAATAGGAATTTTCTCACCTCCCCGCAAAAAGAGCCCCCCCAAAAAACAAACAAACAAACAAAAACATATTTTCACTGTCACATTTGGATACAGTGCTTTCCAAAATGGTTTTACAAATTGATACCGTCCTCCACCAGAAAAGTAAACAAAGCTTTGCCGAAATATTTATTGAAAATTGAAGATTGAAAAAAACAAGCAATTGTTTCTCATGGTTTAATTATAAGCACCACAATATATTATACAGGTTTCCTAAAGGACACCATGTCTCATGTAAATTGAGATTTTCGACTATGGTATGATTACATTGCTTGAAATGCATACCTGAACAGGTGTAAATGTACTGTGATTTACTTAACTTCAAAATGCATTAATGCCAACAGAAGCCTTGTTAATGGCACCTGTAATAGGAAACTGCATTGGTGCATTGAAGGCCACCGCAAAGCCTCTGTGCTATATAGGACTGCACAACTATGCAGACAAGCTGGGGCACTTTGTTTTATCACCAAGTATAGTAAATATAGCAACAGTTTAATATGTTTTTGAGTGCAGATACTGCATAAGCTGATTGTGTCCCCTTTATTAACTGTAGCAACACACAGAATTTTACAGAAGGGCCTAGACCAAATCCAAATATCAAAAAGGCTGGGAGGGAGAAGAATGACCTTCCTTTTTGATCCCTTCAAAGAACAAGTAAAGGTTTATTTGTCTTTTGACTCTTTGATAAATGCTTATGCCACTCGTGCTTATCTACACATGAGCAGCTTTAAGAAAATGAAAGCTGCTTTCTGCTGTTCATCACGTAAGAATAAACTGTGGTTAGAACTTGAACAAGGACAAGAACATTTTATTTAAAAAAAGAAAAAACCTTAGTTCTCAGAACTCAAGCTTTTATTTTCTGCGTTAATCAATGTTTTAAAAATGTATGAAAAATCAAGCTCATAAATATTTTCTGTTCCATTATAAGTAGTACCCAAGTGAAATTACTGAGGTGAGGAAGCGCTAATCTCTTCCTGAATAAGGAATTCCAGGTGGGCACCAGGTCACTCAGTGCATTAAGGAACTCAGAGAATTGGTTCTGCCTCCATTGTACCTACTACAGTTACCATATTAAATGTTCAAGTTATTTCTTCTCTCCGCCCCAAAGTTTATGGTTTTTCCTCCTAGCGCTGGGGAACACTTCAGCTTGCAGCCCTTTTTCATCATTTCAAATTTCTTTTATTATATACATCTATGCACCTGAGCAAGACACGCGAGAAAAGATTGCTGCAACACTTGCTATTGAGCTGCCACACTTTTGTTTACTTTTGTAACTCCCTTTTTCAATTACACATCTTCACACTTTGTTAAAAATATTTATTTACATTCTATAGACTGAATATAATTCTCCAGGTCAGCTAGGGAATTGAGAAAAGGATCATTTGTATATTGACTTCTAGGAAATCTCTGAAGGGTATCTAAAGCACTGAAAGAGTCGCTTTTTGACGGCAGAGGCTGTTCAGCTCCCTGAAGTTGACCACCTTCATCCTCATCTTCATCATCAACAAATGCCCTAGCTTCATCTGATGTGCTTCCTTTGGCACACATCTTTTTGTTATTTGTGGGCATTTCACACGTTACCAAGCCGTCACATAGAGCTGCATATTCCCCCGAGGGAAAACCTTCTGGAAACCCTCCTGCAGCTCATGCAAAATCCCTTTCAGCCTCTGTGCCCTCACCATTTCCCTTGGTTTCTAGTTTTAATGCTGCTTCGTTTTAACTTTTCACAGCAGTGTCTGGTGTCGCTTTCCTCTAATACAGGTGCAGCACCTCGACTGCAGCTAGAAGTCAGCGTAACCCCTTTATTATTTATGCAGCCTATGTGTGTCTTGGTGGGGCAGAGAGTGCCTGTGTTTAACTTTCAGGCTTCTGATGACCCTTTGCACGTGAGGCAGAGGCTGGAGGAGCGAACACTAGCTGGATGGAGCTCAGATTTTCTACTTTTGAGGGGGCTGAAAGGGAAACAACGCCCGCACCCCTCAGGCCTGGGCCGCGCCGTTGCTATGGCGACGCCCTGGCGGCGCAGCGACCATAGAGAGGCGCGCCCTCCGCTGCCTAGAGAGGCGCCTGTCCCCCGCCGGGTCGCCGCACGCCGCCCTTCCGGCCAGGCGCTTCCGGCTGTCGGTGGTGGCGGAGGAGGGAGAGAAGCGAGCGCGGGGCCCGGCGCCCCCCTGCCCCCCCTCCCCCCCCCTCCCCGCCCCGCCGCCAGGTGAGGGACGGGGCCGGGCCCCGGGGCCGGGGGGGGCTGGGGCCGTGTGTGGGCAGCGGCCCGGCGGGGAGAGGCGGCGCGGTGCGGCGGCGGGGGGGGGCGCTGAGGTGCTGAGGTGGTGAGGCCCTGTCACAGGGTGCCCGGAGGAGCTGTGGGTGCCCCGTCCCTGGGGGTGCTGGAGGCCGGGCTGGGTGGGGCTGTGGGCAGCCTGGGCTGGTGGGAGGGGTCCCTGCCCATGGCAGGGGGGTGGAAATGGGCGATCTTTAAGGTCCGTTGCAGCCCAAACCATTCCGTGCTTCTGCTGTGGCTTACAGACTGTAACCGACTCCCGAACTGGCTGCATTTTCAGCATCAAACACGTCTGTTACCCCTGGTGGCAAGGATTTGCCGTTTGCAGTTGCCTCTGTCAGTTTTCTGTCTATTGATGCTCTAGGACAGTACCCGAGGATTCTTCAGGTACCTTAAAGGAGGCTGTAGCGAGGTGGGGGTTGGTCTATTCTCCCACGTGCCTGGTGACAGGACGAGGGGGAATGGGCAAAAGTTGCGCCAGGGGAGGTTTAGGTTGGATATTAGGAAGAACTTCTTTACTGAAAGGGTTGTTAGGCATTGGAATGGGCTGCCCAGGGTTGAGTCACCATTCCTGGAGGTCTTTAAAAGGTGTTTAGGTGTAGCCCTTAGTGATATGGTTTAGTGGAGGTCTTGTCAGTGTTAGGTCAGAGGTTGGGGTCGGTGATCTTGGAGGTCTCTTCCAACCTAGACGATTCTGTGATTCTGCAGGGCTGGAGGAGGGTGCCTTGTGATCAGTGCAACTCCAGCTAAACGGTTGTCTCAGTCATTTATGTCTATCTGCTTATGCATGTGCACATGCGTGGTTAAAATGTAGGGAAAGGGTAATGCAGAAGACCATTGGGTTGGAAAAATTAGAATTTGAGGTACTATCTCAGTCAGAGGGTTCTTTCTGTTTTGGTAGGAGTTGAAACCCCAATAGGAACCCGTGCCTTTGATAATCCAAGAGAAGAGCAGTTAGGAGCAGCCTGACCTGGAGGAGGTGAGGTGTAAGCTACTTGCAGCCCCATTCCCCACTCTTCGTCTCCACAATGTCTTGTAACTTTCACATCTAACTTGGTCTTGCAAGCGGAGCAGCAAGGGAACTGCAGGAGCATAAAGGGGAAACTACAGTGTGATGGCAGCAGAAAGTGCTGACGGCTTTCCCAATTCTTTAAAAAATATCTTGACAAGAATTAGCAGTGCTATTCCTTGTTGTAACTCAAAATTAGCTAAATACACATCAATTCTTTATTTTCCATCAACACGTAAGTTTTTTGCAATGTTACAAGAACTTCTGCTGGTTCTGCGTGCTGTGGAGGAACAAGACAATAAATGCAATGTGCTTTATTTGGACGGAAGATGTGATGCTTTCGTCTTAAAGGCAGCTCATTAATTAATAGAACAACTTAAGGAACCAGAGCATCCTGCTTAGAAAAGCAGATGTAATTGTTGAGAGTCCCCTGGTGCTCTTTTCGGAGACCGCAGGAGTCATTTGCTTAATAACCGCATTAAGAATAAACCCTTTATTCAAAATGGCTTTACTCTTGATAACGTGTTTAGTTCTTGTTTGCAGGTAGCCCACAAGCATGCTCTTATATTGCTAACTGTAATTCCTTAAGTGGCAAGGAAAGGTTCGTCCTGAAGGACATCTAGTATGCTGTTTCTAAGGTTTTGATTTGTTTGCTTTGCCAGTTGAAGACAAGATGTGTAAATCTAAAAATGGTATGGTTTTAGTTAAGATCAGCAAGTTTGAAATTACAGAGGTGGTAATCTGATAAGCCTGTAAGCTGGCCCTGCCATGGAAGGGAGAATCCCAGGCTGTTTGGTCTCCCCTCTTCTTCTCCGGCACACGTTTGTGTGGATTGAGCTGTGAAATGGTCGTGTGTGTGTGGAAGATTCAGTGGGGTGGGAAACTTAGGGGCAGGGTTTCTGGCTTAAATTCGTGCTAAAATACGGATCAAGCGTGTCTTTCCAAGCAGAACATATCCGAGTTGTTTTCTGAGAGTAGGCAGAAAGGTGGGTTTGTTAACGATCTGTTGGTGGGAGCTGAGTTGGATAATGACCTGGGGAGGAACGTGCGAGAGCAGAATTGCCGAGACACTCTGCGAACCTAGCGTTGGGTTGTTTGAAAGCTCCTTGCAGGTTTTCAAAAGCTTCCGTTCAGGAAGACGGTGAAAGAAAGTGTAGAACTTCTGTAGGAAACAGGGTGAAATACCTTCGGACTTCCTTTTAACATCCATCCACCCACCCATCAGTTTTCCAGTCCTGGATGCTCTGTGTGGCTGCTGGAATTCAGAGTACTTGTTCCTGCTCTTTTTGTGCCTGTATCTTGGGCTTGGTGCTGCTGGCTGGCGCCTTCCAAGGCAAAAGCTGGCCGGCTTAGAGTGCTCTTGGTGGTCACTAGGAAAGCGTCCATCAGCGTGAAGGAGAGGACGTCATTTTTACATTTGTTTTAGACAGGCTCATGAATTGATTTTGAAGTAGACTATTTGCTTCTTGCAAAGCAGGGGGGGTTGTTTCTTGTAATTTTTGAAGCAAACGTTTAAAATTTAAGCCTGTTTCATCTGTGTAGTCGTGGAATGCACTGGATAGTGTTTGCGAGACAGCTCTCAGCATTTGGCTGCTTTTACAGCAGGGTTGAGGTGAGGAACTCGATGCCACTTGTAGCAACGTTTGGATGTGACTGGAATCTCCCAGGAATGAGTTTCAGATGGTTCTGCGACTTTGTCAGCTCATCAGAGGGATTCAGCATGGTTCTGGGCATACTTAAATGCTTCAGCTGCTTCCCTAACTAGATGGTCGTATTTGGGTACAAAGGGAAGATACGAATGTGTATTAACTGCAGGTTAGAGAAGGAGCCATCCCAACAGATCAGATGACTGCTTCATAGCATGTATCTATCTGCTGAAACCAAGTGTGGCACGCCTTATGGTTAAGCGGTCCGAATTCTATCCCACTGCTAAGGCCGGAGCAAGAGGTTGCTTTCTAGGCTACTTTGGGTATGGCAATAAGAGCCTCTTCCACCAGGCATCCAGTGGAATTAAAGTTTTGGTGAAGACCTGTAAAATAAAGGGTCAAAGTACCCGAGTGTGAATTGGAAATTGGTGCCTGGAAAAAAGTGCTTTCGGACAGCGGGATTGCAGGTGATGGCAAGGGATGTTGTGGTGTGCCAAACAATCCTCATCCGCAGAGCTGCGGTGCAAGTGTTCATCGTGCTTTCAAGAAAATAACATGATGTAAGCAGCTGGGGCGGGGGGGGCGTGTAAAGCAGCAAAATTTATTTTTTTCTAATTATTTTTGTTTTTACACAGCATCTCTACGTGGGTTTGTAAAATGGTACACGCCTCTTTATTAGGTTATTAAGAGTTCTTCAGCTGATCAGGAAAACATTGTTTTGCTGCTTCTAGCATGTAATGCTTTTAAATAGCACTGTGATGATACGTAAGGCTGTATGCGAGGTAAAAACATGACTCCAGGATCTGTGAAACTGAGGTACAGATTGTCTGAGCCAAGGCTGCGCTGCAAGATGAACTCAGCTGCCTGTTTAGCCAGCAGGGTGAAGAAATGACACTTAGTCTGGTCCTTAACGGAGATACCTACTCAGAAGGAGGCTGGTAGGCATGAAGATGTTTGGTTATTTTCAACTGGAAGCAAGAGTCTGGAGAGGGCTGTGTGGGGCAGCAGCTGTTCTGCTCTGTGGTCTTGCATATTAATAAAAAAAAAAGGCATAATTTGCAAATCAGTTTGAAAGGAATTCAGTATTAGTAGATAGGAGGAAAATCCCCGTGTCACTCAGTGATAGCCCTGAATGAACTGCCATCTTTCCAGAGGAACTCTCTTATTTTATGTCTTGGCTTTTACGCTGCAAAGTAACGGGTTATCCCATCTAACGAGAGCTAGATGGTTCAGTTCCTCAGCCTTTGTGTCCTTGTTTTAGTTCCCCTGTCATGCGAGCTGCTTACCTTATTAATTATTTGCTTTATTTAGAATGTTTTATACCGTGGGAAGTCGAAATACGATTTTAAGTAGTGACTGCTTTTTTTAAAATCTCCGATGTGACTGCGTCTGTATACAGTGGGGCAAGGCTAACAAACTCCAGTCAGGTGTGATTATACTCAGTGCTGACAGTCTGTTTAATTTTTAATGACTCTTGTTTCCTCCCTGCAAACCCCTGGGTGAATTGCAGCATCACCTGTGCTTAGCAGCTGTTTGAAGTCACATTTAGGTTGCGTGCCTAATACAGCTTAAGTAAGAAAAGTATCTGTCTTTCACAATCACTCAAATCACAATTTCTTGCACATGTTCCGTGTTAGTGACCGTCTTTGCCTCTATAGGCGAGATGTTTATTATTTTTTTAACCATCCGTTGAAATAATACAATGGAAAGACTTCCTTTTCTGGTTAGGCATAACAGACTGAACAGCTTACTAGGTTCCAGTGAATTAGTATCAATATAAATGGGTATAATGTGGATAAACCTCATCTCTTAACAAAATCGTGTCATTTGCAGTGGTAGGATCTAATTGTGTTGTTGCTGTAGAGCCTTGTTTGATGTTGCAAGCTGAGCATTCTGTGCAGGGAAGGTTGCTTTGCCAATGGGAGCTTCTGCTAGGCTGGATTCGTAGTCTTCATTTCAGAGAGCTAAGTCTTGGTCCTCATCACAACAGGGGGGTTTCTCTTTGCTTTAACAGATTTTTAAAAAGAACCTTTTTCTGAAGCTCTGCTTGAACTTCTGCAAGGCGCAGCATCCAGCTCCTTTCACACCAATTAATGCATGCCAAACCTGTTTTGTTTTCAGGTATGTCAGAACACAGGAATGAGTCCACAACAGTTGACGAATTTCACCCAGCTGGAGAAGAGGTGCAGTCTGACTCCGAGGTGATTGGGTGATAGCCGTATTCGTGTAAGATCAGCCAATCCCTGCAAGGTTTCAGACTGGCGAAAAGGATGATTCGTGTAGCGCAGGGAAGTTGTTTTGGGGGTAGGAGTTTGTGTATTGTCTGGAGTTGGGTGGGTTTGGTTTTGGGATGCTTTAGAACAATCCAGTTAGTTGATGAGAAATAAGTACTTGAACCAGTAGTCTGCTGCTGGGTGTTCGCTTCGTGAGCCGAATAGATTCGGGCAGGGTAGAGTCAGGTGAGTACAGCAGGAGGAAAGGATTGGTAGTAGAAAGGTAGCAATTTTTGTGCAACCTGACTATAACAAGGCATGGTGCATCTGTCTTTTTTGTTGGCTTTTTTGGTTAGTTAGTTTGTTTGTTTTCTTGGGAGCAGCTACACCTTGCATCTTCATAAGTCTGATCTTAAAATTATGAACCAATTCTTAAGGTTCCCACTAATAGGTAGCCATTCAGAGTAAATGTTTCCTTGACTGCTCTAGAGTGAAAAAGGCGAATACTTGTTGTTTTCCGTACTGTTTATTTCATTCATTCCTTTATTCGTCAATACAAATTCAGGCACTTCGTCAGCTTTACTCTTCATGCGCATGATAGATTTTCTTCTGAGGATGCAGTTTCATTATATACTCAATTTAAATGAGCTGTGGGCTGCACTTGCGGGAGGGGTGCTCATTCAGTAATCATCCTCCCTGTTTTAACAGAACTGCTGTTATGATTTAATGGTTTAGTTTTCTCTCAGATCAGTAAGCTTACAGCGAGTGAAGTTGCAGGAAGCTGCATTCAGAAGTAAAGAGCAATGAGCACTGGTTTTGGCAATAGCCTACTCTTGCAGTCAGCATTTTGAAATGCTGCGCTACTGAAGTAAGCTGGTGCTGTGGCCGAAAGCAGTTCTTAGTTCTCAATACTTTATTCCATTGTTACCCCCTAAAATTGGTAGGTACGAATGCTGGAGCAGCATGATGAACTGTTCTGGAGAACTGATTAAATATTTTATATATTTAGATATTTTATATTTTAAATATATTTTGGAGAACTGATCCCCATCCCCTGTTTGGGCATAGGTCACTTCCTTTTAATCTGCGTTGTTTCTGCAGTTTTGTTTGCTGTGCAAATACACGTGTGCTGGCCCAGGGAAGAGGTGGGGGAGTAGGGAAAGCTGATCTTGAGGGAAAGAGTTAGGGGTGAAGGGCAGAAAAAAGGGCAAGGATTTGTTGTTCGTGGCAGCAGTGCTAGCTTAGACTGACTGAAATACAGGCTGTAATTTTTTGTTGAGACAAGCTAACAGTTCATCCTACTTCCTTTTTGATGCTGCTCACTTAGTCTCTTTGGTGCTTGTCTGACTTAATTGTGAACTAATTTGACTTACTGAAACTGCAGAAAGATCTTTTTGCCAGGTTAGTGAGCGGAGTCTGCTCACCGTGCAGTCCGGTGAGCGGCAGGCGTGTGTTGGGGCTGGGAGGTGGGACGCTGGGGCTCACGGTAGGGACTGGAGAAGGGGAGCAGTGAAACTTCCTCCTTTCAGCAATGAAGGCCGGTGTTTTGCTTCAGACACGTCAGGAAGCTGAAGCTAGCAAGTCATTTTTTGCTTTCTCTGAGCATGATGCCGAGGTTTGCCTCAAGTGGAAATACCTATAAACATCTGAGCTGCTTCTAGGCCTTCTTGGATTTCATAAGTTGCCCAGAGAAGCTGGTGAATGTTGGTTTTTTAATGTATGTATTGATAGAGACGTGTGTATGCATGAGCCTGTATATCTGTGAATAATCTCCATGGTTGAAAACGGGTCTCTACAGAGAAGTTGGTCTGCTAGGCTGACGTGACCATGCAACGTGAGCTGTTCCTTCCTAGGGCTGAAAGAAGGCACTCACTGAATGCTAATGGGAGCGGCCGATAGGGCAAGGTAGGGTCTTGTCAAGTCACTTGTTCTTGAACGTATAGCACACTGACTTCTCCTCACATGATTTTGAACTCTGCTATGTTTTTAGAACTTTTAAAATACTTGGACTTTTTTTTTTCAGAGGCTGTGCCTGAATGTTTAGCTTCTCATTTTGGGGAAGTGTTTCATAAAGCAGTTTTGAAAGAGTAGCTTTCAATTCACTGTTGCTAACTTAGTCTTGATACTCAAAAAGGAAGGTGTATCACCTCGGACTTAATTTTTGTGGGGTGTATTCAAAGATTGTAGTTCTTATGTATGGTTCTCATAGACTGCCTTGCCCTTGGCCTTTTTATTCTCGATCTGTGTAGAAGGTAACATTTACTCAGAACTTGGTGGACTTAAGTCTCCTTGCCATTTTCTTCGTATTGTTGTTTTATGCTGCAAAATTGAAGAAGCTTATTAAAGTTTCAGAAATATGAATCAGGCTTTAAACGTACCAAATTAAGTGTGAATGGTGAGCTGTGCCTCAAAAGACCAAATGAGGTGAAATCTCTGTAAATTACAGTCTTTGGAAGAAGATACATTAACATGGCTTTGAAAGCACTTTAGAATTAGAGGAGCATGTGTGTTGAAGCCTGTAGACAGTGCCTAGCTAGAAGAAAGCCTGGGAGGCCTCAGAGTGTAATGAGCAGGTGTTATGTGTTGAACTCCCCAAATCTGTGTGTAAATCAAGTGAGGATAGGAGGAAGTAAGCGGAATGCTAACAGGGGGGTATGACAGAAGGTGGTGCCAATGAAGAGTGATGCAGGTGATCCTGAGTAAGTCGTTACACGCAGATATCCTGTAAAAGCTTTGTGTGCTCTTGGAGCAGCTGCAGGTACTTCAGCCTGATGGGCCTGTGTCTGTTCCTGAGCCTCTGACTGAAAAGCAGCTGGCTCAGTTTGATGGTTTCCAAGCTCCAAGTGAAGAAAGAAACCATGCTGAAGTATGTGTTGGTGGTGTGCCTTGTCTTCTGAGTCTGGCAAAGCACACAAGCACGTTTGAAGGCTTCAGACAACTTTCACACGAGCAGTTGAACAAACACTGGCTTGGTTATGTTCTGATTCTTTTCGTACTGTTTACACTTCAGTTAACTAATGAAGCTGTCCTGAAGAGTTAAGCGTAGCTTTTTGAGAGAGCCAACTTACGTATTTTTGGGGGGAAGGGTACATTTGGGCAGTGGTGGCTTGATAAACTTTTAGCATCTCTGTCTTCATTTTGAGAATGATAGGGTGCTGCTCCCTTTTCAGATGCTTGTATGTGGTTTCCATCTCTTCTGAGAATCTCTTCTAGGTTTTACCGTAGGTCATTCATTGAAAGCAGTGGTTACACAACTGCTTCTGCTGTCCAGCAGCATCTCAAAACTAACTTTGAATCTTGAATTGCATTGGTGCTTTTAAGTTCTTGTTTCTGCATTCTGCTTTAGGTTTTCTGCTGTTGTTTGAGTCAGAGTTGAATACCAACAGTTTAGTCAGAAGGTGGCACTATCTTAAGCTAAAATAAAAAGCAAGTTAAACAGTTTTAAAGCTTGGAATTATCACTTTTATTTTTGTAATACATGATTAAACTTGTTGCTCTTTTCTAATATTTGTTTTTCATTAGTGAGTACAATTTTCTTTAGCTAACAACAAACTTGACCTTTGTTGTAGCTTGAGATGCATTAACTACTCTAAGGATCAAGTGTGTGTATAGAAAATCCTTGTGCTTGGCCCCATGTCTCATTTTTCTGGCACCCTTCTACCTCACAATACATCAGTTAACTTTGGTTGTTTCTTTTCTTCGATCTTGAAGCTTTTAGTTACTTCTGAGATGTGCTAGCTTATTAATGTGTCGGGGTACGTGATGAAATGCATCTTTGCAGACCAAGTATATCAGAATATTACCAAAAAGGAGTTTGAAATAAAATCGGCTATTAGAAGACTTAAAACATCAAATATCTTAATATAGATCACTTGTTGCAAATTTAAGACAAATACTAACCTGTTTCTTGTACAATAGGGAGGTGCAATGGCTCAAGAGTCTCCCAAAAATTCAGCAGCAGAAATTCCTGTGACTAGCAATGGACAGCTGGAAGATTCTCATGAGCACAGCTTTAATAGGGTAAGAATTGTCTTTGGTGTCTAACAATGTACCGTTACCAGAAATGCTGAAGTTACAATGCAACTTGAAGAAGGACTTCAGTCAAGATAGCATTGTAAAGCTTTTGGAAGTTTAGATTGTTAAATATGTTAATCTTGTTTGCAAGAATAGCGAGGAAATTCTGCTTAAGGGTACGTACAAATCACGCTACGCAAGCTTGTTTTCTGATTGATCTCAAATTTTACAGTAAGCTTCATTAAATTCTCTAGCTGACTACAGTTGGCTCTTGCTAAAATTGTTTAAGTAGTTTGCTATACCTTACTGATTCTAACAATTAAGCTGCAGTTTTAAATGCATTTAATGTGTACATATGTGTAACATATATGTGATGTACATATACTGTACAGTATATGGTGACAATAAGCTTGGAAACGTAAACATGATAGAGTTTATGTAAGCTGTAGGTCTCTGATTACAACTGTTGATGTAAGGGTTTTATTTCCTCTTATTTTAGGAGGAAAAAGAGTTTCTTGGGGTACTTATATTACTTGTACTCTTTCTTTCTATTTAACCTAGTTCTAAACACACTAGAGGATTGTTTTACAGGAATTGCCTGACAGCCTGCCAGAACAAAAGGAAAATATTTTGGTAAAATAAGCATATGCCTAATTCTGGCTGTCTTCTGATTTTAGCTTCAGTGGAAAACCTCTTTTGAAACTGATAAATTATTGTTAAAGTTGACTGGGAAAAAAAAATGAAGCAGAGATTACACATTGCAATAGCCTTTTTTGTATAAAAAAGGGTGTATTAGCAATAGCAGTTTTTTTTGAATGTGAAATTTGGTGCTCCGTAATGCACAATCGAACGTATACACTTCAATATTATTGACTCTAGCCTTGAGGAACGTGATTTTTAATCACACAGTTTTATCCATTAAACAGGAAAACAAGCACTTTAAAAATACAAGGCTTACCAGCTCCTGTGAATTCAGGCAGCCAAGTCCTAAACCAATATACTTGAAAAAGTATCCAGTAGTCCAAGGCAAGCTACTTCTAAGGTGCCTGAAAGTAAAGATGGTCATGTTCTGATTTGGAGCTGTAAACATGGAAGAACTAACTTTTCTTGTGTTGAAGCTAAAAAAAAAAAAATTACTACTGTATTGCTGTCTGAGCTGTATCAGAATGTATCACATTTGTAGCATCTTGAAGCTATACTTCCATAACGATCTGTATGTGGTTCTTTTTTTTATCCTTGCTTTACTTTATCATTTCTTCTTGTCTTTGACTGTCCAGCAGAGGGTACTATGGTACAGTTTATGGAATTTGGGATTGGCTTTCTTTACTCTTACTTTGTTTTACAGTTGGAGTTATGAAAATGAGCTAATTATTCACACCTATTTGATATCTGACAAGATTTAGATTTCAAGGAAGTCTCTAAGCTTTGACAGTTCCATGATGACTTGCAATGCAGAATTATTTCTAAAAGAAATACTGAGCTGAACATCGATGTTTTGTTCTGTCCTATTAAAATGCTGATTATGGGGGGTAGGAAACAATTCTGCAAGCTTAAAAACAAATTACAAATACACCATGAATATACTTCCTGATTATTGGTAAAATAAGCATAGGCATAATTTTGACTTCAGTCTGGTTTTAGCTTTAATGGGGAAGCTCTTCTCAAGCTAGTAAATGATAATGTTACAGACAAACCATGAAGCAGATACCGCGTATTGCAATCTTTTTTTCTATAAAAGGTCTATTAGTAGTGGAAAATTTTCTAAATATTAATAGTGTAATATATGGTTACATATTACAATTATTAATTTCTTATTGGAAATATACATACTACAAAATCTAATAGATACTTAAAAAATCCTTAAAGCAACATCCATTTGACTTCAATTGTGGTGTAGTTGTATAATGAGTATGACAGTAAAAAGGGTATAAAAGTTCATGAAATGTTATTACATCCATGTTGGAGCTCCATATAAATTATACTGCTCTAGGTATTATTTTTTTCTACTTCTGCTGAATGAGCTCTGTTTTCTGGTTTTGGGGTTGTTTTCCAAACCAACCCTCTCCCCTAGCCCCCAAATGCATGGCAGTAAGGGATGGCATGTGATTCCTAAGATTTATTGCTCAACCAAAATCTACCAGTAACATAATGTAAATCCTAGCTTTAACTTTACTTCATTACATCATCCTAAGTTTTGATAAAGGGATGCTTATAAATGGGACAACTGAAATCTACCTTTAAGTGACAGTAAATTTGGTTTCACCTAGAAACTGAGAAGCAGGTTTACTATTTCTAAGGCTGATGACCTTGATGCTGCTGTGACTTGACTGCTGTTTCAGAGCTATCTTTCCTTTGCCCAATAATTGCTGCTTCACTCTAGTGTGTTCAATACTCTTTCAGTAGTTACTGTAAATGGAAGTTGCACTTAGTGACTCGGTCAGAGCCCTTGTTTGTTCAAAGTATAACTACCATGTTCTGTGGCAAATTGAGATGTTACATAACTATTTGTCTGCGGCCAAATACAAAATTTGAGGTGGGTTTTTGCTGGCATGCTACATGCTTTTGTGGCTTGAAGTTTACTGTTTTAAAACTTCCACTAAACCCCAAAATGGGTCAAGTACTTGGATAAGTTGCAGAAAATTTATACTTTGCAAACTTAGTTGTATTTACTGCTGTAATTTCTTTCACAATAATTATTCTGGGAACAGTGAAGATGAATTTTTTTGAACTGTCTTGTACAGGTTAAGACCTGCATGTGTGACCTAAACTCAGAATATGTGATAACCAGGGCTGCTTATAAACAAAACAAAGAAAACAATCTTGTTGGAATTAACATCTAGATCTGTTTACTAATCTGTTAGTCTCAAATTCTAATATTAAGCTTCTATTCATCTTTGTGTTTGTTATTTCTAATGCTTAATGCTCTCCTCTTTTTTTTCATGCCAATATTTTCAGTAATTTTTTGTTTTAACCTAAAGCAATACACATTGCACCACAGAACTTACGTGCCAAGTTTTCAGGGGTCTTTTTTCCTATCATCTTATGGAAATGACAAGCTAAGCACTGGTTTTTACGAGGGCACTTTAGGGGCTTGTTTCTCCTTTCTGAAGTTGCACTGTTACTACAGTGCTCAGTAAGAATTTTTGACCACAGTGGAATTTAGTCCAATCAAACTCCAATCTACATTTCAATTACAGCGTGTTGGATGGCTGGGGAATAAGGTTATTTTAGTTTCTTTTTTTTTTACGTGCTGTAATCAGGGAGCTGTTCGTCTAGACATCGTACAATTCAGATGTGAATGGAAAAAAATGTGACTTATCCTGTGTTTTTATTTGCTCTTCTACTGTTATTTTGCCACAAGTACTTCAGCAGCTTTGATTGCATGGTTTTGGTAGACTGAGTAAATATGTAGTTATACAATGTACTCTTCAGGGATCTTTAGTTACAAAACTAAGCTTTACCCTAGACTTGCAGCTTTAGCACTGTAATCAGACCTCATCCATAAGTTGCATAGACATGAAATTTTTCACCAAATGTGTTTGTACTCAAGCATGGCAGGTATTTCATTTTGCAAGACAATATTGTACAAATGTATTTACCTGGAAGTGGCAAGCAGCATTGCTCATTCTTTGAAGGAAAATGCATTTAGTTGTGCAGAACATCAGACACAATAGATTGCCATAACCTAATTGCAGGAGAAGCATATTGGTTCCAGCCTTGTGGAAATAGGCTATAGCACTGCTTGATGGATCTTCAGTAAATTGCTGGTTCCCTACGTTTAAGAAAAGAAGAATCAAAAGAATATTTATGAGGTAACTGAAGTGTTTGCTTAGCTGTAAAGTTTCATTCAGAAATATGCTGGTACATACTCATTCTCTCATTTGTAATAATAAGAGATGCCTAAGGAATTCTGACAAGTTTTGTCCTGTCTGTATGGTAGATGGAAATTTTTTTAACTAATAAAGCCTGTAGCTTCAATCATCATTGGATGAAATGTCTAATGTCGCCTTATTACAGAAAACCTTGATGCAGTGCTTTCAGCTCTCCAAGCTCTGTTGAAACTCAGTTATGCTTTAAAGACTTGATGTTTAGAAGAGTTTGCCAATGTTTGGATGTTTGTTAGTCTATGCTAATAATAGAGGACTTCAGCAATTACTAAGGAAACATATTTTTCTTGCTACTTCGTACAAGAAAACTCAAACAGAAAACCTTGTTGGTTATTATTTTTCACTGGTTTGTTTCACTTATCCCTGACTTAGAGAGGGGATTTTTACAGGGGATTTTTTTCCCACAGTTTTCTTTGCATGCTGTGATCATTTTGATTAGAATAGTGGTGGCTTTAATGTTCCTGAAGGGTTGGGGAGCTGAGGACTGTGCAGAGGAGTGTATTATATGGCTCCTTATTGAAAAAGGCATAATGTGGAAGCTGCACAGGAATAACTAAAATAATTTTTAAAAACGTTCCTGTCTGTGAAGGCATTCAGGCAGTTATAAGCTACTTGTTATGTTTAAACTATTGTTCAAAATCTATATTGAGTTCTTAAGTCTGCATCTCCGAAATTCTTGTTCCAATTGTTTTCTTTCATTTTCAATATAAATTCCTTTCTGCCTCTTTTCCCACTCCTGTGGGGACAAAAACATTATTAAATATTGTATATAATAGAAGTAATAAGCTCTTTGCCTTTCCAAAACTCCCCCAGTCTCATCACTCAAGTTCTCCCTGAAATATCTGAGTTCCTGTTTCTTAGATTTTGCTGTGTTAACTGGGGTAGCTAGACCTTAATTTGGGCAATTATATTTTAATTACTGTATATTGATTTAAAACTTCTTTCTGCACATCAGTTGCAGAAAACTGTTTTTACGAGATGAAACAAAGACCAATCTGCCTGTTTGCCAAGTGGTCTGCTTCATGCCATCTTGAAGAGTGAAAATTATGGATGTGAATGATGAGAGTAGAAGGGAAACTGATGGGAAAGCAGATTTTTAGTATGACATTAGGTAAATCTAAAGGTGTGGAGTAAGAAGAAAGGATCTTCTGTGTAAAGAGCAATATGTTGGGGAATAGAAGAAATGTGTCAGTCCATTTGCTGCTTCACTGTAGAGTAAAGCTTTAAGTGTAAAAATAAATGAGAGGAGAGCTGGAATTTATTCCGAAGTTACAATCTAGCAGATTATTTCATGGAAGATAAGAGTTAAGTGATAGAGTAGGGCAAGGAGAAGAGAAAAATGCTGAATGAGGAGCTTCACTAACATATTACATAGAGCAAGAAGTGAAAGTTCAGAGCCTTAAATCTTACTGGATAGATGTTAGATCTACTCATTAAAGAGTACTTTAATCCTAAACTGAACTTTACTATAAGGCATGTTACAATTTTTTCCCAGAGATAACTTGAATATTTTGTTAATAACGTCATCTGTCACTTAAAAAACGTGTATATTGCTTCTAGTTTTAGTTGTTCAACTGTTAACGGACTCACTCCTCGAGATAGCTAGTGATATGTTGTTTTTTAAATACATACCTTGAAAGTAGTGAAGGCAACTAAACCCATATCTTCTAAGAGTATTTAGTAGCATCAAATGATGATAGCGAAGTAGCAAAGTGATGTGTTACTAATGGACTGGCATAATCATGAAATCAATACAGCCTTGTTTGCTGTAGTTGCTCCATAACTTCTACCTGCACGAGAAACAATAGAGTTTGGATATTTTTCCCCTCTTCAATTTAGATTGGAATGGGGAGCATGGATGGGAATTGTCTTTCAGAAAACACTCTTGTAACTCAGCCAAAATTCCTTCACGTACATCCATTCTGCATGACTTCTTTGCTGTATCTACCATGTCAACAGGATTGGTACATCAAATATTCATACTGGTTCATCTACACGACCTCTATAATTAACTGATGATTACCCCTGTTGGAGGCACTTAAATAAGGTTAACCTTACTAAAATACCTTTAGCTTAATTCAATGATTTAAACTGAAAACGGAGTTCAACCAAAGGTTGGTTAATGTAGTTTGAATGCTCTCTACTATGTAGGTTTGCACTGATTTGACTAGGCCAAATTAAACTAGTGCAGCTGTCTTGTGTAGCTGTACTTCATGCTTTTACTTCTTTGCACCTTTATCATGCTAAATGGCTGAGATTGGAATAGGCAATTTGACCTTTTCACTGCATGGGAATATTCTGAGTTGTAGTTCTTAAACCTCTAGTCCTGGGTCTCGGTCAAGTTACAATGTTAAAGTACTTCTAGATGGTAACTGCGTAAATGAATGCTATGCTTTCCAGCATCATACAATTGAAAATAATGAATGAAGCATCTCTTTTTATGGTGATGATGTTACAAAGTTGAGTTTTTGAGATCTGTCAGTGATTCTGGAATTCTAGAGACATGATTATGAAGAAGGTGGGAAATCACAAATTTGAAAGCAGGTCTTGGGATCATCAAAATATTCCCACTAGCTAGAAGACCAATAACTAGTCAAAATATAATTACTGTAGTGTTGTAGGAGAATCTGATTTCACTTCCCATGTTTTAACAGGAAGCGTTGATGGGAACAAAAAAGAAAGCTATTTATGTAACTTCCTTACCATTCAAAAATCTCCAAGTACTGTCACAGCTTATCTTAAACATGTAGTTTTTTGTGTCTTCTTTCCCTTACTCTAAAGCTGTTTCTAAATTGTCCCTTGTAAGTTATCAAAGTGATAAATTGCTTCGTCAGAATGATCACAGATTTTTGGCTAGCCTTTTTTCTCTATGCATGTAAAGTAGCACTACCATTTGCAAGAATGACGTGTTAAAAACTGAAGTTTGCATACAGAAGCATGTCTCCACTGAACATTAGCTTGCATGTTTATATACAATATAGAGGTGGTGGATTGATGATCACTGACTCTTTGATGACAATTCTCCTCATGTATAAATGTCTGTCTTCAGCAAGGTATATTTCAGCTGGTTAGTATAGGTATTAAAAACAGGCATGAATAGCAGCTCTTTATGCTGAACTTTGCTTTTTTTGCCAATGAAGGGAAAGATACCTTTGAATAAATGTTTGTGCCTGTCTGTGTAGTTACATATGTATATAAAAAAAACTATGCATACACGAAATTGTAGATCTTAATATATTTTCTTGACCTGAACATCATTTTTTTTCCTTTTGGAGAAGGGTGTGTTATAATAATCTAAATGATTTATTTACCTGTAGTTTGTTCAGCCTGTGTTTAACTTCAAATGAGAATTAAGTTGAATGTATAAAAGCAGTACAGTTGCTTAAGTTTAGATATGAACTTTTGTATTTACAAAATAGATGTTCTGCATTTTAACTCAAAATACAGATGATTGCTTAGATTCCTGTTTCAAACATGCTTAAGCAGGTTAGCTGTCTACATTTCTTTCGCTTCATATTTAAATATTTCTGAAAACTATACAACGTGCCAGGGTACCCTTGGGGAAAATGTTTGATGCCGTGTCATTTTTGTTAAATCGGTGTATCGTCTCCTCTGCCATCCAGTTACCCTTTTGCAAGCTTTTCTGGTTTTTCATCTCTACTGACTTGCTTCAGAGTTATATGGACTCTGCCAGCAACACTAAGTTGAAGCAAAAGCCTTCGTTCCACCACTAACGACAAGTAATTAAATGGAAGTACCAGAACTAAGTCAGTTGTGAAGGCTGAAAGCAGTACGTATCAGATGTTGTGGTATGCTTTATTTGTGAGATCAGGTTCTGTATGTGACTACTGTTGTTCATACTACTTATTTTTTTCCATTTTTCTTTTTGATATAATGCTTCAAATACACAAATATAGCATAATTTATTATTAAATAGCTGGTTCGTGTGAGTGAAAGTACAGCTACAGGAATTGGTTACTCTTGATTGCAGTAGCATCCTGTGTTTTCCACATCAACATGATTTCTATTATGTTGGAATTCATGTTTGTAGCTTTTCCTTTTTCCATCCTCTCAGGAGTTTGTTTTAAACTAAAGACAATTGACTAAATCTGTGGGGATGTGATCCAAAGCCACTTGGGGACATCCTGAGCCTCCAGGCAGTGTCATTCTTAGGCACTAGCTCCATTCTGGGTTGTGGACTGAATGCCTACAGTGGACATGGCATGGACTGGATTTTAAAGGTTTTACTTTGTATGTGATGCTTTTAACTACACACATCAGAAATAGTTTGTGTACCTGTCCAAGCAGCAGCATTTTAAAGATATTATAGCTTTTCTCTTTCTATTTCACTATTGCTCCTCTATAGTATTATCTTTTCTTGCCTCTGCATAGAGGCAGAGGGGAAGTAAAACAGTACTTGACTCCATAAAATGCCAATTTTTCAATTTTTTGATGCTTAGTTTTTTTAAAGTATATTTTACCTTTTTGATTTTATTTCCAGAGTAGCTTTTCACTGGCTTTTTACATTTAAGAATTAGTGGGTTTAAATTGCTTTGAATACCTGGAGTTTTTTTAAAGCAGTAAACATTCCATAACTCCAGGATTCCGTAAATCCAGGATTTTAAACTTCAGTGAGAACAAGGGAAATACACTAAACCTCTGGGGGAGCTATTTGTAGAGGTCGTTACAGTAGCAAAAATGTGCAGTAGGATGGTATGTGAATTCATATTTCAGTAGTAGGCCTGCACTGGTCTTCTGTGAAGACTTCAGTTGCCTGAATGTCAGGACAAGTTCACACTACATTGGGGGATGAACTGGCTGGTCAAATGAGGTGATTCTCTCACTATGTTTAGCTTTGGTGTGGCCTCACTGAGAACGAGGGGAGGGGACTGGAGGATCTCTCTTATGAGGAAAGGCTGGGAGCTGGGCCTGCTTAGCCTGGAGGAGAGAAGGCTGAGAGGGGATCTTTTATATATTACATATAAATATCTTAAGGGAGGCTGTCAGACAATAGGACCAGACTCTGAGAAGCAACAGGCACAAACTGAATCACAGAAAGTTGCATCTGGATACGAGGAAAAACTGTGAGGGTGACAGAGCACTGGAACAGGTCGTCCAGAGGGGAGCGTCTCCTTCACTGGGTATATTCAAAACCTGCCTGGGTGTGATCCAGTGCAATGTGCTCTAGGTGACCCTGCTTGGCCGGATTGTCGGACTAAATGACTTCCAGAGGTCCCTTCCAACCTCAACCATTCTGTGATTCCCTGATTCGCTCTGGGCTCCACAACATAAGAAAGGTGTTAAGGTCCTTGAAAGTGTCCAGAGGAGGGCAACAGAGCAGGTGAAAGGGCTGGAGGGCATGTCCTATGGGGAGAGGCTGAGGATGCCTGGGTTGTCTCACCTGGAGAGCAGGAGGCCGAGAGGCGGTCTCCCTGTGCCCTGCAACTCCCTGAGCAGGGGAAGCAGGGAGGGAGGTGCCGGTCTCTGCTCCCTGGTCACCGATGACAGGACACAGGGGAATGGGACAAAGCTGTGATGGGAAGGGTCAGACTGGACATTAGGAAACATTTCTTTACCATGAGGGTGGCCAAACACTGGAACAGACTTCCTAGAGAGGTGGTTGATGCCCCATGCCTGTCAGTGTTTTGAGAGGCGTTTGGGTAATGCCCTCAATAACACGCTTCAATGTCTGGTTAGCCTTGAAGCGGTCAGGCAGATAGGCTAGAGGATCTTTGTAGGCTTGTTGCTCCCTGAAGGGATCACTTGTGATGAGGAGGTGCTCAGAGGGAAACTCTTGAGAAGAATGTTTTTCCCATGTCAAATTCTGAAGAGACTTCATGTACTATTTGTAGAGATAATGGATGCTACAAATTTTTAAGATACTTCTTGCCTGGAGTGAAATAGTGTTTCATCTTTAACATTATGATAGTTGCTTCCATGTTTCTTGCTTGTAAAATGTTTTCTGCCCTTAGTCTTAGATCATTGCGCACTCCAATCAGCTTTTAACTGAAAGCACGAGTACGTGGTTCTGGTTGTTTGGACCAGCTTCAGACCCCTTAACGTGGTGATGTGGGCTACACTTTGGGTAACTGATGCTGTAAGAGATGGCATTCTTGTTGTGCCCCAGTTTTAAACCGTAACAGCTCTGTGGGTTTTGTAACTTTTTTCCTTGTAAATGTCAGAAGGGAAACACATTGAATTAACACACCAATATATTTAAATAAATACACAAACTATACTTGGTGCTTCTTGTTCCTTTAAGTTTTATTTGTGCATCACATTTGAGTGCTGTGACACCAGAGAAGACATTCCAGGCTAGAGGCAGAACTGTCTGTCTGAGAGCTGTTGAGATTACATTATAATACCTTGGAGTCACTTCTAAGTTTTTTTTAACGTAAATTTTCCGTTTTATTCAAATATTTTAAGGACTTGAAACGTTCATTACCAGTTGGACTTGGACTCTCTGAAACCAAAATAACATCTCATGGCTTTGACAGCACCAAAGAGGGAGTTGTTGAGGCAGGACCATTTCCAGGTAAAGGTAAATTGCTTTTTTTAATCTCAATTTTTCAATTTAAAGTCTTGAGGTATATTTTTAATATGGTCAGAAATCGTAAAGTTCTGCAGCTGCTTTGAGCATTTTGGTATAGATATATTGATTGATTGATGTACATTGGTGACAACCTGAGGTGTTAAAATAGAGCTACATGCTGCACTTTTATAATCTGTCACAGGGCTCATGCAAGCTTAGGGTAAAATTGGCTTGCAGTTATCAGAAGGGAGGTATTTTACTTGAGTACTTTGAAGCTGTGTCAAATGGAAAGATTTAACAACTACATTGCATTGGAAGTCTGTTTAAATGTGGGTAAGTACATTGCAAGTGTTTTTCCAATGTGAAACGAAACTTGTGTATGTCTGGATACACAGTTTGCCTAGCCGGAACAGATGAATTAGTGAAATTCTTCTTTGCTCGTGAGACATCTCTCTTTTTTTGTTATAATGCATATCTTATTTTAATGTATTGTCAGGAGTGATAATGCTTTGGATCTTTTATTCCAAGTATTATATAATGAAAAAGTTTTCTCATATCTTCTAAATACAGAGTCGCTGTTGTTTATAGCAGGAGGATTTTAGTTAATAATTAATTCTCAATACAAGTCTTAATGTGTTTAAAAGAGTATAAACTGGTATTAAACAGTGAGAAATAGTGGTAAACAAACCAGTAATGTCAGTGTTTTCCATCTGTCTAAAAACAGTCGTACAACGATATAGTATGTGAAAGGGATATTTTAATGAATTATGTAGCTTAGACAATGTCTAAATTTGAAAGGTTTGAAGTGATCTCAAATGAGCAGCTGTGAAAATAAGTCTCTTTGTAGTCGTAGATTTAATTTACATCTTGCTTCATTTCCTGTTTTGTGAAATGTGCTTATGAAAACAGCGATTTACATGCTGTGCTTTACATCTATTACGAAGTGAATGCTGTGGTTTCTTTAAGGCTGAAATTAGCAAAATATCTCGGTAAAAACTGAGCAGATGGCAAACTGCTCATCATCCTCGCCTTTTTGTATTCAGTTTGCAGCATAACTGTTGCAGCTGTTACCTGCCATAGTCTATAAGGAAAACGGTGTCTAAGATGTGTTTCAAGCTATGCTAATATGTTTGTAATCTAAATGTTCTGCAGTAAGTTTTGTATACCGATGATGAGCTTTGAACGTGGTTTTTAACACTTTAGATACCACAGCTTTCTTCCAAGGATTTTTTTTCAGGTTTTTCCTGATGTTCATATATCAGACAGAAATGGTAGAAGTGGTAGTGGTAAGAGGCTTAGGCTCTTGATAAAACTGGAGAGAAAAATAGAATGATAATCCTGTTTTTAAATGTTCTTTATTCTGTTTGTGCCCTTATTGAGGCTTCCTTTTTGAACGCAAAATAAGCGATACTGGAGGGGCAGGGCTTTTAGGATTTGGCAGAGGAGGGGGAATGGCAAAACATGCATAAGGCTGCATTAATACTATCGAGTGCTAGGGAATTTATTTTTATTTATTTATTTATTTAACCAGTTGTCTTAGCTCGCTTCCTGAAGTGATTTGGTCTTAAGGAATTTAGTAGGATCTTGCAATCAAACTTTTATGCCTAGATTAAATCCATTTGCAGCCCATATATAATGTACCACTATGGAAGATCACAGCAGATGAGATATCTTTCAATCTTTTAATTTCTGTGTGATATTAAAGTGTTTTGTTATTGTATTCATATACCCCTTGTTACTAGCATTCCAGAATATATTTAAAAGGCAAAAGCTGTTTGTTGATTTAGTGAATTCAACTGACATTTCTGGTGTTACTGATAAGTTTTAGACCAAACTATGAAGCTTGGACTTTTTTTTAAATCCTTGCCCACATCTTGCAATGGGCACACGGTCAGTCCTATGAAGTATCTCAGAATTTCTCAGCAGAAGCAATAAAAGCTCCCCCGCCAATATGCTGATGACTCATTACTGCAGAGAAAAAGCTAACTTGTTCTTGGATTTTTTTAAAGTCCTGAAAAATCTGTAAGATTGTCACTTTGCATTTGTCATATGGAACAGTTGCAAAGCACTGAAAAACATAATCCTAAAGCTGTTTAGGGGGCACACAGTGCGGATCCCTTAAAGGTATGTCTTGTCCAAAAGATACCAAGCAAGTGCTGTAAAATCCTTCTCTTGAGAAGGAAGTTACACACCTTAGCTACTAATGGCTCTTATGATCTTTCTCCTGTTCTTTTAGGATAGGTTATTGCTGAGGTGTTTTTTGTCACAGATTTAGGCGCAGATGTTAATCAAGTTTAATTGAAGTTGGTCCAGATTTTCAGAGCCTGCTTCTTCATTCCTTAATGCTGTGAAAACGATTCAGCATCAGCAGGGAGTAAAATCTACCTAACCCAAAACCAGCGGTTTCAACTGCAGCAGCCATGTATTATAACAGCATCTCTTGGAATCTTCTGTTGACAATGTAAACTTTACTGGTGAATGTGCCAGTTTTATTTTGACGATTCTTTAAGAAAAAAAAAGTTTGGCATCATGACTTAGAAAAAAAGATTAAATCACAAAAACCTGGAGTAGTTCACACGAACATCTGCACCTTTTCAAAAGTGTTCCCGTCAGAGATTCCAGTAACTTTCCTGTGAATACTTCTACTTAGTGTGTTGCTGAAACAAATATTTCTTTGCTTTGAAAACCTATCTGTGTAAAAGTGCATATTGGCTTCTAAGGGAAGATGGTGGATTTTCATGTTAAATGTGTCCACTTTTCAGGTTCCTCAGCATCACCCAAATCATCTGTTATATCTCCTAGCAGTGCAGCAGCTAGCAGACTGGCTGGACAAGGTTGTGATTTAATTATTCCCACAGGTATCATAGCACTGAATGGATAACGCCCTTGTGTCTGCTGACGCTGTACTAACTCCCCCATGTCTCTAATAATTTGATTTACTGTTATTTAGAAATGTAATTTCTGGGGTCTTTTGGTGGTTCTCATTTCTGGATTTTAACAGTTGATTAAATATCCTTTGCTTTCCTTTCTATATGCTGCTTTTTGCTCTATCACATTAAAAATGAGTAATTACCAAATCTTAATACTAACGAACAGTAACAAAATGTGAGTAACCAAGATCTTTTATTTAGGTTAAAGCTGAAACTTTTGGCATTCTTTTTGCCAAAATGTTCACATGTTCCATTAGGACAGAGTATGAGGTGGCAATTAGGAATTCATAACACCCAAACTAGGCTTTGCCACTTGACTCATTTTGTGCCTATGGGCAAATTACTTAACATCTTTGTCTGTTTCCTTCTATGTAAAAGGAGAGAACTTATTCAGTTACCTCATAAGGATGTTGAGAGGATTAATTACTTAATGTTTGCACAGCATTTTGAAGACGTAAAGGACAGTTGTGCTTGATGCTAAAGGAGTATCTTGAGGCATCTGGATAGACTTTTTTTCCAAGCTCTTACTTACGTAAATAACCTGGCAGGGCTAAGGTGACTCTAAGTAGCATTCAGGATTATTCGAAGAGTATAGAAGCAGCAGTAGTCAAAACTGTATATGAATAAATAAATAAAGTTGCTTAAAGTGGTAGAGCTTTGCAGTGCTTACTGTTTAGGACACCAGAATGAGTTTTTTCCAAATTAAAACTTAGAATCTGTGATATACCATACTAGCTTGAGAATGCTCAGTATTCAGCAATGAATATGTGCTGACTGGCCATAGATAATTTGATTTGTTGCTTGCAATTGTATCTTTATTGCTGTTTTACACTAGTTGTTTGTAGAATTAATTGTTCCTAAACCAATGAGCTAAAAAGCTGAGATACATTTTAAAAGTGATTCTTTTTGGTGGCTGAACATGCCTTTTGGAAAGGATAACATTCATTGGAGGAAAAAAAAAATCTGTTTTGAGATTTCTTTACTGGTTTTACTGGATGTACTCTGTTACAGCAGTTCTTATGTGTCAATTGTTTTCATTTAGTGATCTGCAGGGTGTAAACAAACTTTTAGATTGGCTAAATCCAAGACAATGTTCAACTACTGGAATTTTAAAACACAGATTAAGTAATAAATGTCCATCTAAAGCTGTTGTACAGTTGGTTAGTAAAATCCCTTGCATTAGGGTGAGCTTTATTCAGCCTATCGCTACATAAAATTACTGATGTATATATGCTTCCTATCAGTTATAAAATAACTTCTGAATTGATTCTGAAAATTTGCACATTCATTAAAGTTGTTACTCTTACCTTGTTCTGCTTTTGCATGTGCAATTGCACAAATCTTCCTTACTTACTATAGATCCCTTAAACAAAACAAGAAAAGCCAAGGCCCTAAAGACTTGCTTTGTTTCTGACACAGGGGGCAGAGCTCAGCAGAAGAGTGGACCTGTTGTGTTAGCAGATGAAGTAAAGAATCCAGCAATGGAGAAATTGGAATTGGTGAGAAAGTGGAGCCTAAACACTTACAAGGTATGCAGGCATATATTTGTGTGTGCATATATATTCTAGAAATGAGTTTGCTACTAGATCAGATTAAAGCTTTCGAAGTATTGCACTGCAGTATGAAAGGAAGTAATCTGTTGTTTCAGTGAGCATAAACAAGAATGTGCGGAAGGCTTAGTTTTCTTCCAAGTGTAACCTTTGTGAGCCTTTTTAAATCCATGGTATTAAGTGGGAAATTGTTTAAAGGTATCAATTTAACAAGGAAAAAAGAATGTTGCATCTCTGTCCCCTTCAACAGAACACACAGGCTTCAACTCTAGTGCTTGCAATAGAATCTTTTTGCTGAGCTGACTGCTGATAGAATAGAATTTGAGCTGATAGTCAGGCCCACCTATAAGTTGTAAACCTAATTGCTGTTCTGATATTTTTGTTATATCTTGGCTGATTTTTTCTTAGTGTTGGAACAGTTGCTTTCAATTCATATGTTATTTTTCTATGACAATTCTTTGAGATCAACTGGGAATTGATGAAATAAAGGTAATAACAAAAGAATAAAGAAGAGGCGCTTAAAACACACTGTTATGGCAGCTGTGACTCTCATTAAAAAGTCACAAGATAAGGAACAATTGTCATGAAATACATTACAATCAGGAGCTTTAAACAAAGACTGGTTTTGAAAAACAGCTTTCCATTGTGCCTAAAACTTAAATGGCAGAGGTGTGGACAGGTAAGTGTGCATCAGTGGGACCTACGTGAAACCATAAAGCAATCAGGAATTTGTTTTAATTTTTTTTCCATGTAAAACAGAGGTCTGAAACTCTCCAGTATTCTTGAATCCAGGTAAAGACATTCTCCCGAGTAAGCGTGGGAACCAGGGATAGAGACATTCTACCCACTAGAAAATGTTTATGTTGTTCTTTGTGTTAGAATTGGAAATTTGACCCTATTTTGTCTAAATAAATTACATGAAAAGTAGGAATTTTAAACGCAACCTAAATTTTGTGGCAACTGCAGAAGTCTGTCAGCCATTTTTGCAGCCTGCTGTGGTCCAGTCAGAGTACATGCTGCTTAGCTGTTCTCTAAGATTCCATTTAAGAAACACTGACTCTTGAGGTTTAATCTGCTGTACAACAAATTTACATCACAAATAAGTAAGAGGATATGATCTTACTCTCTCTTTCTGGTGCTTTGATTTTAAAAGAACAAAATCAAGAAAACCCTATGTCACAATTGCAGAAGGATTACAAACCTGTTTATGCACACCAATAACCAGAGGATTAGTGAAGAGTGCTGGAATGGTGGTCTCAGATCCCTGTTTAGAACACTATTTCCTTGGCAGTCTATTTTGCTAAGTCTTGATTTAAAAAAAAAAATATATAATAATAATAAGCTTTATTTCTTGGTTTAAACCTCTCCCTCCCTGAAACCTAGAATTTCATCGGTTGTGGAATAGCAAAGACTAGCACTTCCAGAAAATCGAATGAATTTGTCTTCTTGGAATCTGGAAGCTTGAAGTTGTCTCTCAAATATGCCCGAGGAGATCAATCAGTTAAGATGGGACTCCTGAAACATCGTGACTTATTTCAGAGCTGTCTGAAGTCGTATGAATTTATCTGAATAGAGGTAGCATTATACGAATGTCCCTGGAGGTGCCACTTTAAAATACTTTCTATACAGTCCACATACAAAAGCATGTGTAATTTGGTTAGGGACGGTATTTCAATTTGTGGACATAGTGGCATTGGTTTCTTTTCAGGAAGGTCATGGGAAGAAACCTCCTCTTTATCTTGTAATAGCTAACTGATTATAGGTTAGATGTGGAAATAAAGGGCAGCAATAAATGGTTAGGGAAGTTTGCAGTTGAAGAACCCCTAGGAGCCGAAACTGTACTAGACATTAATCTGCAAGTGGAGTTAGTGGTGAAGCTGTTACGAAGTTATTTAGGGAACTGGCATGAGTAGTACCTCTAGCACTGTGGCAGGGATTATAGGATGGAAATTACTAGATTCTGGGGACAGAATTTAGAAGGAAAAATTTCTGTGTGCTGGCACACGGTCTCTTTAAGGCCTCTTTTGGCCACTGTGAGAGGCAGGGTGCTGAGTGAGGGAAACTTCGGTGTATCCCAGTAAGGTCTGATGCCCTGAAATGTTCGCAGGGACTTTGTGGGGGCATTTATATGAAGAACGTGACTATTGGATGAATAAAACCCTTCAAATCACTCGTTTTTTTTAACTTCAGAAAAGTTATTTTTTACGCTTTGACTGTACAGACTGTACAGATATCACTCCTTACCAACTTTCTCTGTTACATCCAGAGATCATACCCATCTGTGAAGTGATGATTAAGTATGCCTGTATGTATTTTGTATACCCTGTTTTTTGTCCCCTGTGCATTTCTGTGAATGAGACACATTTGCTTTTATCTCCTACTTCTATGTCTGTTTAAGCAACTGTTTACCATTGATAATTACAGGGGGTTAATGTTGCTCTTCTGCCTAGCCTAATCATGAATTTTCATAGACGGTTTAACCTTCTCCGCAAACTCATGATGTAATAAGATTATTCTGTTGCCATTGCAACTACTGGCCCTCTTCATTCTCTCCAGTCTTCTGTTCCGTAGTAATCATGAGTTAGCCTCAAAAGTTTTCTTTTTTCTTCTCCCATAATCTAATGACCAGAGCATTTTCTGTTCTTTCCCTTCCCCAGACTCCCCCTTTGGATGAGAAAGGTTTTTTCATTTTAGTAGTAAGACAGACACAAGGAATTTGTGACTCTTCTTTGCTTTCAACGATTCTAATAAAGAAGCTTATCTTCTTGTTTTTCATGATAGAATGAATCATGGAATGGTTTGGGTTGGAAGGGACCTTGCAGATCATTGAGTTCCAAATCCCCATGGGCAGGGACACCTCCCACCATACCAGGTTGCTCAAAGCCCCATCTAACCTGACCTTGAACACTTCCAGGGATGGGACATACACAGCTTCTCTGGGGAGCCTATGCCAGTGCCTCACCACCCTCATAGTAGAGAATTTCTTCCAAATACCTAATCTAAATCTCCCTTCTTTCAGTTTATAACTATTTCCCCTTGCCCTATCATTAAATGCTCTGGCAAAGAGTCCCTTTCCACCTTTCCTGTAGGCTTCCTTTACATACTGGAAGGCCACAATTAGGTCGTCTTGGAGCCTTCTCTTCTCAAGACTGAAAAAATCCTATGTCCTCAGCCGGTCTTCACAGGAGAGGTGCTCCAGCACTTTGGTCATCCTCGTGGCCCTCCTCTGGACCTGCTCTAACAGGTCTGTGTCTGTTTTATGTTGGGGGCCTCAGAGCTGAACAGTGCTCCAGGTGGGTTCTCAAGAGAGCAGAGTAGAGGGGGAGAATCACCTCCCTTGACCTGCTGGTCACATTTCTTTTGATGCAGTCCGGGTTACAACAGCTTAAACTTTGAGGAAAAAACACTATCTGTTTCACAAGCCTCTACTGGGCTACTAGTAGAACTTTTATTTCTGTGACGTTTCCCTTAAATCTGTTTCTGTTGTTTGTTGTTTTTTGTTTTTTGCTTTGAGAATTATTTTTCTTAAAATTTGCCTGGTATACCTCTTCACTTCTTGAGAAGCATGGTATTATGCAGGACAACGTTCTTTATAGGTTTCTTTTTAGAACAATGCCAAACAGAATTTGCATGTGGAATATTCTCTCCAGTTGATCGTGAGAAAATACGGCAACCTGTGTCTTTATACTGGTTCAGTAACAACCAGAG
This sequence comes from Cygnus atratus, assembly GCF_013377495.2. Taxonomy (NCBI): domain Eukaryota; kingdom Metazoa; phylum Chordata; class Aves; order Anseriformes; family Anatidae; genus Cygnus; species Cygnus atratus. The sequence goes on along the minus strand of NC_066365.1, from coordinate 32,516,594 downwards.
TAAATGAAAATAGCAGATAGGTGCGTCGTCGTTGTTACTCTTGTTCAGTTCAATGTTCAGCTTCAGCTACATCTCACTTTAATGAAGCATACAGAGTAAGTATTTCAAGTGACGCATGCCTCACTTTCTCATTTGTCAGTACTGTTTTCTTCATGTATTTTGTCGTAACTTCTGAGGCAAATACTCCTTGGATGAAAGTAACTTCTTCCTGTGTGAAAATTTTTTGCTTCCAAAAATTTTTACCTTCCATGACATTTCCTTTCATTTCAATGGGTGTGTGTCTTAGCATTTTCTTGGAGAATAGCCAACGTTTCTCCTTTAATTCCACGTTTGCTTTTATTTCTTGTCAAATGCTTATTTATACTCTTAGCATACTGTCTGTTAAATTGTATTTGACAATTTCGATTGCAGGCCTTAGTATTAAAGGTGTATTCTGTAGTGATATGACTTGTTATGCTCCCTTAAATTTCTGATTCTTGACAGAAAAACGTCTCCTAGGTTAGCTATGCTCTTTCTTCTAAAGTTGTTGAATCTAATGAGATAAATTTGAAGAGAGGATTTGGGCTAAAGCTTATTACTTATGACCATCTTGTTCTGCTTGATCCTTTTTGGAGTCTTTCCTTTGTTCAATTTAGAAACTATTGAAAAGTTCGAAAAGGTTAAAAGAATATCTCCTTTGGAAGTAAATAAAGACTGGACTAATCCAAATTCCTTGAATTTGGAAAACTTGGAAAATCTAGTGGTGTAATGTACCCTGGGAATATGTTTTAAGATAGAGTTGGGCTTTATCTCTCCTAATGAAACTGAAATTTTGTGCTTTTTTTTTTTTTGTGTGTGGAAGTAGTTCTCCTGTAATTTTGTTTCTAGCAGTCCTTCATATGTGTAACTTAATTTTGTCTTCACCTCTTGGGACCACGGATTAACTTAAAATTATTCATAACTACAGCAAATAATTGCTCCTTTACATAGAGAAGTTGCATGGCTTTGCCACATCTGCTTGGCATTTGGCTTCTCTGATGCATCACTCAAGGGGAAGCCCCAGTGGTGCGTCTTAGGAGGCTCACTGTCGAGTTGGGTTCAAATCTCTGGCAAAGAAGGTGTCGCAGGTAACTGGAATGTGGTAGCTGCCTAAGCTGTCATACCCTTGGGCTGGCTGATACAGCCTAGTAAGAGCAGGTTTTGCTGCTCACCACGTTAATGAACTGCAAAGCTGCCTCAGAAAGACTTTTTCAGTCACAAGTAGTACTCTTAACAATTAGCTCTATTTTATAGCTGTGTGAATAATGAGAAATGTATTTTAATTGTTTTATGTGTTTCTTAGTGAAAGTTCTGAGTCAGCTTTAAAAGCATGCTAAAGATTGCCCTCCCATTCATCATCATCTATCTTCAAAAAATAAAAATAAAAACTTAGACCTGTTCAGGGTCTTACCGGAAACTTTTTTTTCTAAAAAAAAAAAAAAAAAAAAGCAGCCATGGGTCACTTGGAATGGGATGGTTGGTAGACAAAGCCTGAAAGGTGACTGGGTGGAAATTTTTATGCAGAACTGGTAATACTTCCATTAATGGACTTTAATATAGTGAGCTAAATAATTGCTTCTTTTAACTTAATAAGATTCACCAAATGTAAAAGAGATAAGCATTCTTTTACTTGAGAAGCAATTAGTTATGCTCTTGATTTGCTAACTTGAATATTCATATTAGTAAGAGTTGAGACTTGTCCAACTGTTCTTGCTGAGTCCTGATGAACTTCTAAAGAGTGTGTTGTTTTTTCAGTTTGTTGTGCAAACTTATATTGGGAGGGGTGATTGTGAAAGAATTGTGTGTAATTATCTGTCCCTTGAAGCTGAAAATGGGTGTATGCTGTGTTGTCTTGAATATATTTGATTCTTTATAATTTAATTTTTTTTTTCCAGTGTACACGTCAGATCATCTCTGAAAAACTGGGTCGTGGCTCAAGAACAGTAGATCTGGAACTAGAAGCTCAAATAGATATATTGAGAGATAACAAAAAAAAATACGAAAATATCTTGAAACTGGCACAGACACTGTCCACACAACTCTTCCAGATGGTACACACCCAGAGGCAACTTGGAGATGCTTTTGCTGACCTGAGTTTGAAATCATTGGAACTTCATGTAAGACTTTATAGTGTTTAAAAAAAAAAAAAAAAGGGCAGAGATGAAGATAAGCCTAATTGACTTGTGCAGGGTGTATAGTATCTAGCAGCTATTTCTTTAAGCATTGTTGGTAACAACATGACATTCTTTTTGTTAAAAATTTATGTAATTAATTTAAAACTATAGAATATCACTGCAGTTATTGTAGTTCTTAATTGTTTCTAAATGTTTGCCTTTAGCTGATAATTGGACTCAAGAGCTGACAGCTTCGCTTTGTTTATAGAAAATGCATTTTACTATTCCTTCTAATGAAATGTCAGTGTTCCAGAGCATTACTTCATGCCAATTACAGGATGTCTTTGGGGAATATGCCTGGGAGTAAGTAGAGTAGGGCACATTACTTCACTTCTTCATGTGAAATGTGAGTAAATGACTTTTCAGTAGTAAAATGATTTTTCTGTAGCAAATTGGAGCACTGAGGCTTCATCTCTAAGTCCATTTTTAAATCAGAATTTTGCTACTAACAGGACTAATCTATGTTCTTACGTTTGGAGTTTCTGAGCGAGAGGCAATCTTCAGATAACTGCATTTGGATTGTTCTTAGAAGTTTAGAAGCTTATGTAACACTGTCATTTTCTTACTGATCATAAAGCTGTGTGTTGTAAAGCAAGAAGGTAAATGTTGCATACCAAAAAATAGCTAGTTTGCTTCTACATTGATTTAACTCTGGAATTACAGAATAATTAGTTCGATACTGCTGCTGATCCATTGGAAAACCAGGGTTTTAATGATTTCCTAACTCAGCTGCCAAAATAGCCCCAATTAACGTTGTTATTAAAGGTAAAACTTGTGTTTATTTCCCCCTTTTCATGATTCCCTACTCCTGTTGAGTTTCAGGGGAGGAGATGGAGTTATTGTTTATAAAGAGGAATCTTAACTGATAGCTAGTTTAAAAAAAAAAAAATCTACTGCAGTGCAAGTCCTAGTATTATAGCCTGACAGATGAAAATCTGAAAATATAGCACTTCTAGCAGCTAAGAAATTAAATCTGCTAAAAGTAGTAGTTCTGAGTAATCAGTTGACTCTTGACACAAATGCGGGCATGTGGTTTGTGGCAGAACTTAGTGATTGTTATGAAGTATGTGCTGAAGCTGGATGTTTCTTCTGAAACTTGGATTAAATCTGGCATTGTGCTCTTGTTTAATGAATGCTTTTTCCATGAATAGCTTGTATTTCTAATGAGAATACTGTTCTTCCAGGTTCTTTCAGCATCTTGTACTGGTCTTGGAATCTGTTTCAGTCATTCATCTCTTATGTAGATTATTGAATGGGGCTGTTCATAAAAATCAAATAAAGGTTTCTGCTGCTGTAATAAAAGTTATCTAACCTTTGCCTCTTGGAGACTTGCCTGATGTTTGTCTCTTTCCTCTTTGTGTTTTCCCTTTTGTTTAATCTGTACTGTATTACCATCTGTAGCCTGGCCTGTTCTTGAATGTTTGGATAGCATTGTTGCCTCTAAAACTTATGTGAGACTACAAGTAGAATTTCTGAACAGTTAAGTCTTTAATGTTTAATTTGATAGCAGCATGTAAGGGGGAAAAATCACTTAAAGGTAATATTGTTTGGTTTATGCATGTTAACAAAGTGAGATTTTAATGTGATATATACAGAGGCGTTACTTAATATGAATGCTTTACTGTTTCTTTTTTGGATACAAAGATAACTCCTGGTTCCAGGCTCATGTGCCTCTAATTATACAGACTGATGGATTCCAATTTTAATTGACCTGTGCATAGAGCATGAACTGAGGATAAACTCTTGATACAGAACGGATTTCCTGTCTTTCATAAGCGGTATCTGCAAAGGCTGCAGACAAAACTCACTTTTTTTCTGTGAAATTATGAAGCAGTAGAGACGGCTTTGGTGGCTTGTATGTATGTCTCTTAGTACTGCAGACCACTACGGTCCCATCTGTCTTACCCCCCTGCTTTGAACTGAGTAGTTTTGCTCGTTTGGGTCTGCAGTGATCTGGGTCAGAGGACCAGCTGGAAAACTAATTGTGGTCTTGCTTGTAGGAGGGAAAGATCAGACTAAATCCTGCTAGAGGAGCAGTCCGACTTCTGCTGTTGTCTTTGCCTGGATGCTCCTACTTCTTCCCTGTGCTAGTGCTTGTGTTGCTGTGTAGTTAGCAATGTCAGAGGAAAACCAGCTGGAAAATGTTTTAACTTGATTTCAGCAGGATCTGTAGTGAACTGGGGGAATACTTCTGCCATACGAACAGCTGTGCAAAACGAAGGAGACTAAGTTACCTTCTAGCAGGGTTTTTTAGATCTTAGCTCATGAAAACTTGCCCTATGTTGTCTTCGTATTTTCTCCCTTAAACTGCTCGTTCCCACTGCACCTCCTTTCCTAGAATCTTCTTCCCTTACCACTGCCCATTAGCCTTACCCACATGAAGTCATTAATGTTAACATGAAATATCATTTGGCTTTGGTTGTTTTAGATGAAAGGAAACTGGGAGAATTCAGTGCTTCTGAGTCAGTTATTGGCAGACCAAGTTCCAAATATGTTCCTAGTATGTTTTATAGCCATTGCAACCAGAAATTATACTCTTCTATGAGAACTCCCATCTGCAGAATATGAAGATGCCATATGGATGACATAAATATAATAATTGGACTTGTTTGGCATCCATGCATTAGGAAAATCGTTGCAGCCTTGGTCAGTGCTTATGCTGCTGTCAGAAAGGAGGGAAAAAAAAGGCAGTAATAGTCATATATCCAAATGTGACCGGAATGCCTTGGAGATAATTTCTCCCTTATTCATTTAAAATTTATGTCTGATCTACGTTATCGCTTTTATTTGCTATCCATTATGATGCTCTGCCTTTTTTGGTTATTTACAGCCTATTAAAATGTTACAGATCTTGAATTTCTTTTTCCAGTCCTCCTTTCCAGAATGTGGAAGAATAGAACTTAGTAGCTAATTAATGCTGTGTGCCCTTGTGAGTTTAGGCATATTACTGTATTTAATGTAGCGTTGTCTCTGTTGGTATTAAGGCATTACCTAGACAACCACATGAGAGATGCTGGATTAAACTGGTGCTGAATGACAACGTAATGATTGTTAGCACTTTTAAGTAGCATTCATATTTTTCAAGTTCAGAAAAAAAAGTTATGAAATAGGATTTAACATCACATGGTTTCAAAATTGTAAACAGTGTTTTACTGATGTTAGAGGAATTTCATAAAAGCTGTGAACTGACTATTGTATTGAAATCATACGTGTTTAATCATAACTGTATCCAAACAGAAGTGACAGAACTTCCATGTCTGTGTTTTTGTATTTTTTTATAGTTGCTGATGAATGTTATGATTTGAAATGATATACAGTTCTTTTCTGTGTTCTGTTTACAGGAGGAGTTTGGCTACAATGCAGATACACAGAAACTTCTAGCTAAAAATGGAGAGACTCTTCTTGGGGCTATTAACTTTTTTATTGCCAATGTGAACACGTTGGTGAATAAAACAATTGAGGATACATTATTGACTGTGAAACAATATGAAAGTGCCAGGTATAGTTATTCTATATCTAGCTATTTTAATTACCAATTAATCTTGAGGAAACAAACTTTCTATCAGTTTAGCCCTTGCATTTGAGTTACTAACCTGCTATTTAAAACCTTGTCAGTATAACACGACTCTCATGTAATGAGAATTTACAATTAACCATCTCATTGTACAATCAAATGTTTTGTAAATGTCCTGTTGTAGGCTTCATTTTACTTTTTTATCTTTGTTTCTGAAAAAGAATAGCTTTTTTTTTCTGCCTGCTAGCTTAAGGTGGCTCTCTAAGCAGAGGAACAGTGCAAGATTAACCCTTTGATCTAGCTATGTTGTAGTTAATTAAATAATCTTTGACTGAAAGGCAGTTAATCCTGTGCTTCTGTTGATGCACAATACATGTAGTTCACACTTCAGTTTTTATAAAGAAGTTGCAGGTTTGGCCTAGAAAGGGAAAAACCAAAAATATTTCATAATGGGTGAATAATATCTAGCAGAAGATAATGGATTTCCTGACCTGGAGATTACTTCAGATACGGCACACTACTCTAAAGACAAATTTTTTTCTGGTAGTGGCTAGATTTGTGGTGGTTCTTCATGTTTCGTTCTTTTCCTCTTTCAGTTTCATTAAAGATGATAGCATTTTTCTTCTAATTTGCTGAAAGATGTAGTTAATGCACATTTTTTTTTGATTTTTAGGTCAAAAACTGCAAATGGCTTGAGTTCTATAGCCTTTTCCTTTTTTTAATGGTTCTGTTCTAATGCTTTAAGCGTATTTATAAGCAAAGTACTAAGTTATTGTTTTGATATTCAGGTAAACTTTCAAAAGGCATGAAAAGCATAACTAACCTAAATGTTAAGTTTTGTTTTTTTAATCCTTTACCTTCAAAAATAAAGCCAGTTCATACACTTTTCAGGCATCCTCTTGAAACTTTATATATCTGCTAAGATTGTTCTTGCCAATCTTTCTGAACATATGGTTCTTTCCTCCTGAAGTACCTTTGAGTTTCCCTTTCTTTTCCTCAAAGAAATACTTTTTTTGCCATTTCAATAAAGCAAATAAATTATGAAGGTTCTTCACTTATATAGCTAGTCTGTCACTTTGCAATGAGAAAATAGTTCACATTTATTTTTGTTCTTCCTCTTCCCTTTCCATGGTTGTACTTTAGCATTCATCTGTTTCTCCCTCTTCTATCAGCTCTTTATTAATTTGTTTCCTTTTGGAACTAAGTCATAAATTCATTAACTAAAGCCTGAATGATAGTGGCAATGAAAGTCAGGATGAGGCCTGTGAATACTGTAATCACTTTTCTTCAGAAAACATATTATCCTTTGGAGTGCTTATGCCACCAGCTGACAAGTTGTTTTTTAACCAGTTTTTAGTTTTGATGCTTCCAGTTTTACACACGTCTCTACTCGACAAAGCATATTTGTGAAGACAGAAATAGGTTGGTTTGTTCCATTAAAATTGGCATCCATCACATGATATGCTAGGTTCCACTATTTTAAGACCAAAAACCAAGGAATAGTGAGTGAGGCTTGGGCAGGAGTTCTTGTGACCCTAGGCTGTTCTCTGGATATTGTTGGTTGTTGCACCTGGTCAAGTGCTAGATGGTACTGAACAAAGGAGCCCATATTGCATAGGAGGAGGGGAAAAAAATTTAAAGGCTGTCACTGTTTGTCTCATCCATTTGCTGTAATGTTTTAAAATAAACTATTTTTATATCTGGCAAGGATCCAGTGTTCGGTAGGCTTTTATGTAATGCTGGAAAGCAGAAGATGAGTTTAGTGATATCTTTACACTAATAATATCCTGTAGGTGCTTTTCCACATGTATAAATGTTATATGTTGATGAAGCTTTCTGTTCATGTAATTTAGTTAACAAAAATTTGCTTGATGTTTTTGAAGACAATACTGAATAGAAGTTTAATGTTCTTGAATACAGAAGTATTTTGATTTTTTTCTCATTAAAATGAGAGAAGGTATGACTGCATCTTCATTTATGTAATAAAAAGTACATTCTAACATGGAAGAATATGAAGGAGGCTTTTTTTTAAATAGTGATATATGAAGACTAGATGGGTTAATTGAAATGTTATCAGGCAAGAGCCTATACCTTAACTTCAGTTCAATTTTTGCTAGCAGCATCCATGACAGAATTTCTTACTATATTATTTTTTTGGCATTAGCTTCTTGTTACTTGCTAATTACTGCTGACTTTGCTAGGGAAAAAAGTAGATTAGAAAACGCTTTTCATCTGGTCTTATTTAGAAGTGGGATATATGCCTTCACTGCAGGATTAGCTGAAGTACTTATCCAGTTATTAGATTTAGCTTTCACTCTTATCTCTCTCAGTGGTAGTGTTGATCCCAGAGTATCTGACTTTCCTAGGTATATAAGATGAGCCCTCAGAAGGGTATAAATAACAGAAGCCTCTGTATCCACAGGGCAGACTGTCCCCATCCAGTTTTGGCATAGCAACGAAATTAATTAGAACATGTTGTAAAAGCCTTGGGACATTTTGGTAATTTTGGTGAAGTGAGCCATTACTCACTTCTGCTTAAGGGGCTGCCCTGCCTATAGTGCTTCTCATGCTCTTGATGCAAACTCTTCACTATGATAATTCAGCAATAGAAAAATGACACGCACATGAACGCACGCTATGACTAGATAAACCACGTTAATAAGCTGAGATGTCCCAGGAAAGGACCTGACCACTGAAGCCAGCACAAAGCAGAGGGTTGGAAGGATGTCTGAGACAGCAACAAAAGGGTGAGGGTACTTGTTGAGGCAGCTTTTATACAGTGTACGTAAAGGTGTTTTTTCTCCCTCCTATTAGTTAAGAAAAATAAAACTTGCCCGTTTTTTTCTTTTTTTTCCCATACTTGACTGCTTGCTTTACTTTCTATTGTAATTGGCACTTATGTGAAGTCTGTTTTAAGACACATGGCCTTTACATTGTTTTCCTTCTTCTCAGGATTGAATATGATGCCTATCGAACAGACCTAGAAGAGCTGAATCTTGGCCCTCGTGATGCAAACACTCTACCAAAGATTGAGCAATCACAACAGCTGTTTCAAGTGCATAAAGAGAAGTACGACAAGATGCGTAACGACGTATCTATCAAATTGAAATTTTTGGAAGAAAATAAGGTATGTAACAACTTCTGGTTTTGTGCTTAGGTATTTTGTCCTGTATGTTTCTGCTTTGCTAGAAATATTTTTAGTTATTTGATCTTCAAATATATCTTAATTTAAAAGTAGAGCAAGCAAAGAGAAGAAAAGAGGGGGAAAAAAAAGGAAAAAAGAAGTGCAGAACACAAACCTTTTCAATTCCAAAAGAATATACACTGAAAACATGGTTCCTGAGCACTGTTACTTTATACTGGTATTTGTATTAGGAATAGGGGTCTGGAACCATATAGCCCAGATAGTGTGCTAAGAGTTGGTGAACCAGATCATCAGTTGATTTTAAAGCCAGTATTGTCCTGGGTTTTATTCATTGTTCTTGCTAAACTTGTAGCCCATTAACTTGCAAATAGAAAAATTTGTATCAAAACTCACTGTCCTAAACAAGGTGAAGTCTAATCTGAATGCTGATATTTAAATTAGTAAATGCTCAGAAGAACATAAGTTTTAAAACTAAACTAGGTTGAAAATGGGTGTACTGAAGGTGTTGGGTATTTGTGTTTACATCATTTTTCTCTTTTAATAAGTTGCTTGCTACTAATATAATATATTATAGACTTGTGAAACTGTTTGATCCTTCCAGCTCATATCTGTACTGGAATTTTGGTGCTTAAGTTCAATTTAGTCAAAAACAGCACTTACCTTACTTCTTGGTTTGCATTAACTATATAGCACAATGATCACTATGTTTATACAGATATGAAAGCTTTAGAGTGAAAACATTTTATTTCCATCTTGCTTCACGAAAAAGCCTTTAAAAAAAAAAAAAAGAATTTATGGAACACTAGTGAAGTTCTTTTCCTAGTGACAGACAGTCTTGGATTAGGTCAAACATCCTGTTAGCAGTCACAGCCTACAATTTTGTTTCTGGAAGATAGTTTTTTCCTTCCTTTTTTTTTTAAGAGGGGACTTTAACATGCTTAAGACTTTTTATCACTGGTTGACACTTCCCAGTTTTGACAGTAGAGATGTCAAAATATTTTATAAAGGGAGACTGGAACTTTGTTCCCAATTAAACCACAGAAAGGATTTCCTGTACAGTCAAATAATTGGCTTAAATATAATTCTGTACTGAGAGGCTTGCTCACAAAAATTCCCTATTGGTGTTTTTGATTTTTTTTATGTACGATTCTCCAAAATATACTTGATGTGATCTTAATCCTGAATTTGTGAGGACCTTTTTTTCTCCAGGTTGCAGCTGTTTATTTGGATTTTCGTTCTTCTGTTGTTCAGAGCGCTTCCTGATATGTAGTCAAAGGCAGTGGTTGTCTGAGAGATTCTTCTTACCGACCTGACATCTTTATTCCTTTCTCGGGTGTCAACCATCTTTTGTCAACATCAACATAGGAGAGCTCATGTTAGACCTCATACTTGTCCTGCAGCTAGTATTAATAAATCGGAATGCACAACTGATCAGCCAGACAACTACATAAACATTATAAGCATTAATTTTAATTTTTAAGGTTCATATAAAGTATATGCAACTGCTCTTAAGTCAATTATATTTTATACTTTAAAGGATTATGAACTGTATGATCAATGAGTGTTAAATTTAATTAAAATTAAAATCTAATTCCTACAATCCCAGATGCTCTATTTCTTCCAAAGGTACCTGAGAACAATTGCTTACCCGATCAGTAAATCTGTTTGAGTGTGTCTGTAATGCTGCTTCTTCAGCTGATGGAGAAATGCACTCCTTAGGAGATGGTTTAAACTGAAGACCATATATGATGTTGAACTCACAAAGGGAAGAGTGATTTCGACATTGCTAATCTGTTACAGTAGTTCCAGGGAGGGCATAGTAGTGGCCATACTGATACTATATCCTTAGGAACAGGAACGTGCCGTTTATTTTAGTGTGCCCATTCATGGGACCAAATTATCTTGGTGCCCATTTAATAGAATGGGAGGTCAAAATAAAGGAAGATCAGTCAGACAAAATAGTGTCTTACTTGGGTTCTCACAAAGGGCTGCATTTGTAGGCTGTTTTGGAAAGCCTGTTTTTTTTTTTTCAGGCTTATTGTGTGCAACGCAAATGAAGGGTAGTATTTGAGTAGCTTTATTGAACAAGGAGTGGCCGTGCCAGACGTGTGTTACAACATGCTAGAACATGCAAATCTCTAATCATCGATGTTACTAATACACATCATCATGATTCTGAGTCCAGAGGTGGATTGATCCAGAGGTGATAGTTCAGAGTCTAATTAGAGAAGTCTTTAGGTAAGAATGGTGCAGTAGCCAGACAGCTTTCCTGCTGTGGATTGTAAACCCTTGGGGCTTGGGGTCTTCTATATACTGATACAGGATGTAGTACAGTGTAGTCTCAAGCTTAGTTATTGTTGCTTGTGTGTTGAATACGGAATTGTGTAACGAAACTGGGCTATAGCAAAGCAATTAAGCATTTTAGGATTTAATTTTCAATTAGATATAACAATTCATGGTTACCTCCTAATAAATATGTATTTTTTTAGTCTGGGCAATACTAAAAAAAAAAATTTATATACACACAAAGGAAACACGAGGAAATGTGGGGGGAAAAAAAAAACAGGAAATGTGGAGACTTAGTTCCAACCTACAGTATCTTCTGCGTATGAAATAGGAAACTTGCATCTTCTCTCTAGGTCATGTCCATTTTTCTGTTTATGTACAAAGTTCAGTTTTGTTTTGAGACTAAAGTTTAAGTCTATTATGGAATGCTTACTCATCTCATAATGAGGAATAGATATGCTTAATTAATTAACAAGGGACAATTTAAAATGATGTTCAACTTGAAAAAACATGATGGCTTTTTGACAGGCATGCTAGTAGCACATAGGAACCTGTATTTTAGCAACACAGAATTAATGGTATTTTATTGACAGGCAAATCTTCAAATAGTCATTCGCTGGAGCAGGTGCTGCCATTCAGTGCTTAAGATTTGGCCTTTAGCTCTGTAATCTGACAGTCACATCAAGGCTTTGGTGTAGAAGAAGGTGGTCCTGTCTTCCTGTATCCCCCTTCCCCCACATTGCCTTTTCTGTTGTGCTTACAGAAGTGTTTTTGCAGCTGTGCGGAGAATCAGATTGGGGAACGGATCCAGGCTAAGGCAAATATGTTGTTGTCTGGTTAGTTTTAATCTAGATCTGTTCCCTGATCCAACTGCCTGCATAACTGCATGAGTGTTTTGCCAACACGGGGCTAAGGTGAAACACTATGGAAGTGGGAATCAATGGTTGGATACGGGAGTTGGGAAGGCTGAGCTTTCTTCAGGGAAAAACTGGTTCACTTTGAACTTGGTTTTAAGTGAATGCTTGTAGTCTAGTTTTTAGTTGCGTTTCAGGGTTTTGTTGCAGTGGACATCGATTTGAGATATTAGATTACTCTCTTGTCTCACCTGGCTGCTGCTTCATCATTGTGTTCACAGAAGGAATTGAGTATATAGTTTGTTTTTTTTTTTGAGTGTTTAATAGAGCTGAGGACAAGAAGTTCCCACAATCATTTTGGGGATTTGCTTAGTAACCATCTCTGGAAGGAGGAGAGCAGAACTAGTAACATCTGGCACCTCAGCTACCAGTTTGATAACTATCCCCAAATTTATATCACAATGATCTGGCTCTGGGATAGAACTTCATAAAATGAGTTAGCTTTGGTATTTCAAAAAGAAACAAACAAAGCGTTTTTCAATTTGAATCATCTGACTCTGTTGTCAACTCTTGATTGTACGTGCATATATATACTTAAGTCTAGGCCTGACTGAATATATACATTTATCAGATGACTTCAGAAAAGCTCACAGAAGCTTTGTGATAAAAGCTACCTGAGCAAAGTACCAAATTTGGTCATAAATTGATGAAATTTCGGGAAAGGAAGCTTAATTCAATATTTTTATCAATGTGCTATGTGAAGGTCATATTGCAGTATACCTTACAGCTTAGCTTGTATATCTGTTTGGAGTTTATGTAACAAGTTTGGTTTTCTTTTTAACAGCTAGGGAGCTTAAGTGTTTTCTTCTTTTTGATTTTGAGAAGCATGTTACACGTTTCTGTATAATGGTATTGTAAAAGCATATTTAATTTTTAGAGATATTTTCTTAAAGGTGATAAAGTAACTTCGTATTAAATTGCATACATCTCAGAAAAGCGTGTTAGCCAGATAGCCTGTTAAAACAAGTATGGTCAACTGGTAGGCATAGACCAAACCAGGCCCAAGGACAGTCGTGCTTCCTAGCATGAAGGGAGTAAACTGTCCTTTATGGGTTGGGCTGGCAGAATGGGCTGAGGTCCAAAATGTCAGTAGAGAAAGCTAAATCTACTTCCTGCCACATCACTCCTTTGGGCTCAGTCAGCCACTCCATTTCTATGTTCTCTGCCATGTTGGCTAAGTGGGCTCAAGGTCCTGTAGGCTGGAAACAGGCACAGGGCCACCTCTTTAGGCAGTCAGGCTTTCTGGCACAAGAGTAGGGTTGTGCAGGGCTGAGAGGACACTCGGGAACAAAAAAGACAAGTTTTTGGCTACAGGAAAAACTGGACGGATGCCTTTTCATCATACTACTACTCATTCATGACTTGAGGTTTCCTGATGTGCTACAGTGAAAATGTAACATTTATTTGACTTCGCTTAGACTTCATCAGCGCTATAGGTTGTCATCGTGGACTAGACTAGAAGAGAACAGTGGTGCCCTCCAGCTGCTTTCGTGCCCTTCTCCCCAAGTTTTGATTGCTGCGATGAGTTGTGTTTCACAACTACTCTGCACGTTTTATAATCAAGATATTGACCAAGCGCTGTAAATAATCCTGCATTACAGGAGACGGACAAGAAATATTGCTGGGAAAAGAGCATCAGTTTTTCTTGACTTGGGTATGCAAGAGCTAGAGAACAGCACCTCTTTGCAGGAGGGGACAAATAAGTGAACTGTATACTTAAAGCATTTGTCATGTATTGTCTTAGGGAAGTGCATTTGGCTTGCAGGTAGGTATGTTGCGCAGAGGTATGGCATCTAATTGCAAGTAATCAAGTATTTGTAATTTGCTAACATTATGCTGTTCAGTGAATTGCTTTTGGTCTGTGCATATTGAGTTGGTATTGCCAGTTAAGCATACTTCACGAAAATACTAAATCACTTAAATGATAGAGAATTCTGTATTTGCATTTTGTATTTGTAAACTTTCATTAAATAACCTCGTATGAAGTCTGAGCATCTCAAATGTGCCTGTTTTTGTTATAATGGATGTGTGCCATTATTTGCATCTGCCTGTTCATCTGAACCGATCTTTGTCCTTGCCTGCAGGTTAAGGTGTTGCACAATCAGCTTGTTCTGTTCCACAATGCCATTGCAGCGTACTTTGCTGGGAATCAAAAGCAGCTTGAACAGACACTTAAACAGTTCCACATCAAATTGAAAACTCCTGGAGCAGATGCTCCATCCTGGCTTGAAGAACAGTAATCAGAGAAGAGGAGCTGATGTTAACCTAAAATCAATAAATCTAATAAGAGTTAAGGGTGGGGGTTGAAGGACTGTTGTAGTGATTCTTGCACAGACAGCTTTAATTTTTTTCCCTTTTATAATACTGTAAAACTGAATTTGGTGGGAAAGTGGGTAACTTTAAGGTAACCAAACATAATTTCTATCATTTCAAATATAGAGCGCTCCTTTTGTATGTGAAGGTTGGTGGTTATTTCTGTAGCTGGGATGGGGGAGGGAGGGAGGGGAAAGAAAACTATATAGATTTGCACTGACAAATTGTTTGTGATCTCTGGTCATTTTGGTGGCTGGTCAAAATATTTCCAAATGGAGGTTTACATGATTTGTACCAACATCTGGTATTTTATAGATGAATATAGAAAACATCTTTAATGATTTTCGTATGACTTTTAAAAAGGAGAGAGTTGAAAGAATATTTTGCAGATTAATAATATAAGGTCTGTATGCAGTACCTGCGTATAAGACAGCAGTATCAGAACACTCATTGACTAGTGGAATTAGAGCAAATGCCTTTTAAAAATATGTATATTTCCATCATAGAGTTAAAGGAAAAAACACTAAAGCAAGAATCACTGTCAGTCTGAGGCTTCTAAGCACACGTTTTTGCTTTGCACCAAATGGTTTGCTGAGTGAGGCCAACCATACAATGTACTAATTTCATTTAAAATTTTACTTTCTCTATGGAAAAAAAAAAAAAACAACCGTACTAGCCTTAAATCACAGGTATGTGCCTTTTTATAAGATAATGTTTTCAACCAGTGTACATAATCCAAGAACCCTTTCACATAATGGTTTGTCAGTTCCCATGGTGGGAAAGTAGACTGTGTAAATGCTGTTTCTTTGTACACTTAGAGTGAGTTGAAGCTTTAGTTAATCTTCATGGACAGATGCGATTTTGAAAAAGGTAATTGGGCCAGTATGATTTTTCTATTTAATTGAAAAGCATACATCAGTAAGGGGAGTAATGAGGAAGATACTTCTTTTTTAATTTCTCCTTCAATAGCATAGTCCTTCTTTAAATGTAAAATTCTGTCTATTTTATCATATACATTTTAAATTGAGTGTATTGAAGTCCTCATTTGCACGTTACATTGCTTTGTGTTCTATTAAGTAAAATGAAATACTTCAAATATGTTATTTACAACTGTGTGGATTGTATGATTTATGTACTGTATGTTCAAATGCCTTTCAGCTGACATTCTTAAAGTTTTCAGTGCTTAACACAACTGTATTGTAACTGTAAATCAAACTTTTTAATCATTCCTCATTAAATTCTTGGCCTGACAGAGCCTTCTTTGTTTTTGTTCTGTCAGAATCTCTTGTTATTATTCATTTACATTCCCCAGAATGTATATCCTATGTGAATTTTGTATTCATATTAAAGGTGTTTGCAGTCTAACTTCCTTGACTTGTGATGGTTAAGAGTACAACCCAGCTTCTGCAGTGAAAGTTTAGTTTTGTGTTTGAGTTGCACCCCTACACATGAATTTCTGGGAAATCCGTAGGTTATAACGCTGCTGATATTTTATTTCAGGATGATCTAATTGTGTGCAAGTTCAAGTTGAATGTAGGCTTATAGTGAAACAAATCCTTTAGTATGTGTATGTTCTTGATTTTAAACTTCCAAAGCTAACTTCATATTTAACAACTTTTATGAAGCTGTTGTCTTCCACTGTCTACGAATCTTGACATGTGTATGATATGATGGTGCAAGTAAGAAGTTAGCTTTAGACTGTGTGGCTGAGGTAGGATGTAAAGATAGCATCATAGCAGGGGGTAAAGAATGCAAACCTATTGATTGCAATTGAAATACCTACTCTCAGAATACTATACAGGAAACATGTAATTTTGGTTTCAGTGCAAGATTCACGCTCTTCCTGCTGAATATAGTCCCTGCACCAGAAGGAAGTGATCTGTCAGAAATAGTAAGAGTGAACTCGGGTCTGAAATTGTTTTGTGCAGGAAGGAGACTTATGGCATTGTGTAATCCTCAAACTTTTGCAGTGGCTTAAAACTGCTGGAGTCTCTTCAACTGGAAGGAAAGGTTGGACAAAAGAGATTACTCGCTAAAGTCTCAGTGTAGCATTTCAGACCAGAGAGAAGGAAGAATGATTTCCATTTTGCTCACTGAAGCAATTGTTCTAATTGATAGCCTCAGAGAGGAGGATTCTGTGTTCAGCTGATCGATGGGATATTAAAGTGATTTCCTTTTGTGGTATGTGAACGGGGGCAAAGGAATGTCAAATACATGCTCATGAAAGAATTCAAATTCATGCCTGATATTCAAAGCTAACTTCAAATCTAACCTATTTTAGAAACTTTTTCTTCAGGAAATCATATGTGCCAGTTTCCAGTTGGAAATAATTATGGTTGTTTTTCTAATACTTATTTAAAAGAAAAAAAGCTATATATATAGCTTCTAATGCTGACACTCATCTAGATGGCTAGTTGCTTCACAGTGGTGGTGGTTTTTTATTTTGGCAAGGGAGGGGGCATCATACCCCCATCTACTAGAGTCTTGTCCGTGTAAAATTTTCTGTTACAAGTTACTGCATTAGCGCTTTTAGTGTTGCGTGAGGTTCATCAAGAAGAAGGATTTCAAGTAGTTAACAGCACTTCAGATGTTGTTGTAGCTGACTTACCAAACAGGGACCCAGAGAGCTGTTTTTCTCAGTGACCATACTGTAAGTTTCCTATGCTTCTGGCTTGTTTGCAACTTGTGTCTTCTGTTAGTTTGTATGAATTCTACAGCAGCTCTTCTACTCTAATGTGTAAGTAAAATGCTCTTTGGCATACTTCCTGCTTTACCAAGCCCTTACAAAGCCTTCTCTGGTTATGAAGTGTATCTGTAGTAATATTTGAAGAGAGGTCTGTGCAAGCAGAGTACAGTAATACACTGGTATCATTAAAGTAGCAGCTTGATTTCAATCTTCTTAACACGTTCTCCCAACAACCTTATCTCTATCAGTCTCTCCTTCAAAAAATGATCAAAGTAATTAAAAGAAAAGCTAACCATTCCTCTCAACTTTTCTGTTTTGAACTGAAGTGGCGGCATGTTCAGTTTGTCTTCTCTGCTTATCTGCTCTTGTTCCTTATTGTGGTGTTACAACAAGAATATCATAATTATTCAGCATTCCTCCTCTGCAATTATCTTTTTTGGTCTGGTTATCTTTTCCATGCTGCATGCTTGACGTAGAGGTTGTGCTAGTCACTGGCTTTTTCATGTTGTTTATCTTCATATTTTGTGATCACCCCTAGCCCAAATTTATCCAGCTACTGGGAGCTCAGCTTTGTCAAATTGAATTTTTTTTTTGAGATGCACAGAGGTGACTTGCTGTGTTTACATTTCTCTATGTTGTTCTTGTTACTTGACATTGTTTGTGGATCTTTGACCCATTTTTGTTGTTATGACAGGAGTTTGAAGTGAAGTAAGGAAGTACCTTACCCTGTAGCTTAAAAATGGCAAGTAGGATAGCTTGTGCCTGCCTGGGAGAAGAATACCTTGAATTGGTAGAGAAGCAGTGGAAATAAAAAAAATAATAATAATAAAAATATGGTGTATTGCTATTTCATCAGTATCCCAGTATGGAAATCCAGAGAAGCGTATGAACCTTGCAGAGCAATGGCCTTGGACATAAAAATGCAGTCAATGGGTTGTGAATATTTGGTTTCCTATTACTGAGGAATCAAAAGCATTGCTATGACACCTGAGGTGCCTTTCAAAAAAAATTAAGAAAGAGACAGGAGCAGCAACAATTCTGTGTTGCCCACTATTGTACTACTTTGAAATAGTATATTTCTATTAAGTACTTACACTGTACAGCCACTCAGCAAAATGTGTAGTCAACTTTTTTAATTACTGAAAAACACTTCCTGAGCAAATACATTCTGCCTCTTCTCTTTGTGAGAACCCGTTTTCAAGATAGCTCTTGGAGGAACGAAAATACTTGATCTTCCAGGAGGAGCAGAAAGAGATCAAGAGCATCACTGGGTGGTAGAATTTAGATGGGTACTACTATGGATGTGCGATAACATTTCTTAATTAAGTGCTGAGATAAGATACAGAGCAGAATCAGCCTGAAACAAATGTTTAGTTTGGGTTTGTCCTGTTATTACTGTTTATGCCAGCATAAATGCATTGGCTTATTTGGGAACAGTTCAGCTATCAGCGGTGCGTTCCTAGTTAATGGTACTTAACAAATGGTGTGTCCAACTGTGCTAATTAAAATAATAATTATACACCTTGCTACCTTTTCAAGAGTATTGAAGGCTGTAAATTCAAGCACTTCAGAGTTAAATAAGGCTAAAAATTAGTGTTACTTGTTCAGTCTTGATTTGCCTTTCTTTCATATGCGTATGCATCATGGTAGTTCTATATGATAGTGGTTAATAATTGCAGGGTTTTGTTTCAAGAGGTTAACTATCATAGTCCTTAATTTTGAAACCAAATAGGACTTGGTTTTAATGTGTCTGAAGTGTTGCAATAAACTTTCTCTCTTGCCACTCCAAACACTGTAGAGTTGGGGGCTTGCAACAAGGGTAACTATGCCATTTGTTCAAGTGGTATAAATTCTATTCTTACAATTAGATTGGTTTAATCATTATATTCATATTCAACCTAAAGCATTAGGAGCTCGTTCTGCTTCCAAAGAAGTGCAGATCTTCCAAAATAATTTTTCCCCCTCTTAAAAAAAAAAAAAAAGGCTATGTGTTAAAATTAGTCATCTTGGAGACTGTCTTGAGTATTCCATTTAACTAGAAATCTTAAAATACATTGGGATTTATTTTCAGAGTATGCCAACCCATCTAAATGCTATCTGTTCTAGGGAGGTGCATTTGGTGCTTATTATAGGTGGGGCTGCTTGGTCTACCTGTTATTAAAGTTGCTTAATACTTCCTACTGTGAAGACCTGTTTTCAGTTGCTTGTGACTCTGAATTTTAGCCATGTGGGCAAAATCTTTGTATGCTGAGTGTTTACACTGTTAGGGGGGTAAAAACAGCAGAAAATTTAAACTTAATTTGCTGACATGGTGCTTTAGAAAAGCTCTGGAATAAATCTCACAGGATGAGGACAAGTTAAGAATTTATCTTCACATCTGGACAGGCTCCCAGGTCCTTTGCTACCCTGTCCATTTTTTTTTAATATGACATTATGCAAGTCTCGTTTGGCTTGTACTTTTAGTCTTGTAGAGTGAGTATTTGCGCTCATGACTGGCAGCAGTGAAAACAAGTCTCTTTGGTTCCAACACAAGCAGCTACAGTCCAAGCAGCGCTGCCCTTCCTTGCCGATGCCCTGAGTGGTGACCTTGCACTCTCGAGGAATGTCCATGCTGGCTCGGGTCTGAGCCTGTCCTCTCCAGCTGCTGCTAGCCCTGCCAAGTCGAGATGTGTGGTGTGGTATGAATTGCCTTCACTGCAGCTGAACTCGTTCCACTCAACGGATTTAAGGCTTCAGTGACAGAGTTCTAAGATCACATTCCTTAAATTTTCCTTTTGTTCTGACAGTTTTAAAAATGAAGTGAATTGAAGGGCCTGCCTTGCTGCTCCAGTAAGTGGCATGAGGTAACCTTAGTGATGGTAGGACTGGGTTTTGTGTCTGGGAATTGTGAGGGGACTTTTTTTGGCTCCCTCCTCCTGCCCCTGCTCTGAGGGGCTAGATGATGGGAGGTGGGCCTCTTATTAACAACCCTTTCCCTCCTCTGCTTCCGTATTGTACGTGACCCACTAGTGCTATGGCATATCATGAACCGTGCCGTGTGACCTTCTGAATCACTCAAGGCCTGAGCTGTGCCACTTCATCTACTTCAGCTTTGGGGGGCAAACAGCTTTTTTTTCCGAAATGGGGCGCGTTTGGGTCTCTCACAACCGTATTTCGCAGCGCCGGAGGGGGGCGGCCAGCGGGAGCCCTCAGCCCCCCTCAGCCCCGTGCCTGCGCGGGGCCGCCCCCGCTGCCACCTGCCGGGCCCCGCCCGCCCCGCGCCTGCGCGCAGCCCCGCCCCCGGCCGCGGGCGGCCCGGCCCGGCTGAGCCGCGGCGCGATGCGAGGAGGCGGCGGCGGCGGCGGCACCGCCACTGGGACCCGCACCGGGACCCGCGCCCGGGCCTGCTGCGAGCCGCGCCGCCCGCTGCCGCCGGGGCGGAGGTGAGCGGGGCGGGGGGGGACGCGGAACTGCGCCGTGCCCAGGGATGGGGAGGGGGCGGCGGGTCCGTCCGTCTGTCTGTCCGTCCGCGCGGGGGGGGGGGCAGGAAGAGGGGGGCAGATCGGCTCCCGGCCGCGATCCCGGGCACTGGCTCCCCGCTTGGGTGAGACAATGGGCGAGGAGAAGCGGCTCGGTCACCGCCGGCTCCGTTCCTCCTCGGGCTGCTCCGGGAAACGGGCACGCAGCAGTGAGGCGCAGTAGAGGCATCAGAAACGGTCGGTCCCGGGTCCCTGTCCCCTTCCCTTTAACGCCTCGGAGGATGCCCGGCCGTGGGACGGCTGCCGGTGGCACGGCTGGGAGCTCGTCCTGCCATGGGCAGGGCACCCGGCTCCCCTCGCTGCCCTGCCCGGGCACCTGGCAGCAGCACACGGCCTGATCCCCACACCAGGCACACAAAATCAGAGGGGCTTTTGGCCAGCCTGATGGCAGCCCGTAACTCCAGGCCGCCGTCCTCTCCGCAGCAGGTGACCCCCGCCACCTGCATCGCAAATACCTGTCTGAAGGCAAAGCTGAAGGCAGGCATTTTGCGCTGTGCCTTCCCTCGGTGCCCTCCGCCTAAGCGCCCGTGCCTCCCCCTCGCCTGCTCCTGGCTGACACTTGTCTCGGCTCAAGCAGCACGATGGCTGGAGGACAGTTTTTCCTGCTCTGTCTATCGTTTCCATCTAGGTTGGGATGTTTTCCTCCTCTTGCATTCCCCACTCCTTTCACTAGGAGTGTCCCTGGCTAACTCAGCAGCGCCCAGCTCTGAGATCAGTCCTTCCCACCGGCTGTCTGTCTGTCTGTCTGTCCGTGTCTGTGTGAGCGCTGGGACTCCGGTGATTCATCGCCGCCGACTTGGCTTCCTTCGGATTTCATCCCAGTTTTCCTAAAGCATCCAGATTTGTTGGAAGTTTCAAAATAAGGTTCATACGCCTTGCCCAGGGGCATGGTAGGTCAGTCTGTCTGCCTGTCTCTTTTTTCTTTTTCTCTCTCTCATTTTTTTTTTTAAATCTGTGGGAACCCGAGTTAGAAAATAATAACTGCCGAAAACTGCTTTGTGTTGGTGGAAGGCTGGCTAATGCATATTTCATTCTTAAGTAAATGGTAGGGAGTCAAGATTTTTTTTTCCAAGTTGAGTATTTCTTTAAATTAATGCAACGGTTAATTGCTTTGAGTGGTTAATTTCTTTCCACCGCCTTGCACCTGCTTTTTCATGCCTCTGTGCATCTATGATCATGAACTTGGGAGGAGAGGAATGAACATAGCGCTCTGTAATAGCAACTGGGTATTAATGCTAATTTGAATTTGAAACCCTTTATCCTGATCTACTTTCTTTGTAGCTCTTCCCCTCTTTACCCTGCCATTAAAATACTTTCCATCATTCCTATGGTTGAAACCTCACACAAGCTTTTATAAGCATGTTCTATTCTCATGAGCACCTCAGTAACGTGAGGTATAAGACCAGAAAATCTGAAGCAAGAAAGGGGAGGTCATTGCTACCTGTGCAAGTTTTTGAGAAGACAAGGTGAAGCGTATCATTTTGTGTCAATTTCCATTGACTTCAGAGAAGTTGTGAGTAGCAGAGTCCTTACAGAGCAAGAGAGAATTTGCCCTAAGGCTTCTTTCTGTACTTGGATCTGTTTGTTCATGAACACTCTAATGATGGATCTCTGGCAAAAATAGCAAAGGTTTTTCATCACCATTATACAATGTCGAATCGATCTGGATTGCTATTAGCTCTATGTGAACCCTGCAGAACAGACGTACGGCTAAATCCGTGCCAAACTTTTGATTTGATGCTGTTCTCGTGCCAGTGCATTGCTTCAGCTTGAGTTTTCCTGTGACTGATTTTTTCTCGGTGGCTGTCCTTATTCTACATAAATTTTTCTTGTGCGGTATCTTTTTTTTTGTTTTTGGTTGGCTGGAGGTTTTTTTGTTTGTTTGTTTTTGGTTTTCGTGAATTCCCCAAATGGTTTTGAGATAACATACGTATTTTCAAAAAGCCATGGAATTCTTCATTAGTCTATACCTGAAATATCTTAAGTTATCTTATCTGAGAAATACAAGGAAAGTAAAGCCAATAGGCGTGGCTTGTCAAAATCGTGCTTTTTACAGAAGTCATTCTTGAAGGTTTACCGTCAACGTCAGTATCTGCTTTTCGTAGGTGGCAGTATACAAGAGCTTGCTCAAAACTGTTGTGATTCCTGTTAAGCTACCTTGTGAGGTAACCTGGGCAGATAGAAAAGCTTTCCTAACTACGTAAAGGTCTGTGTGCTGAGTGCTTAGGATGTGTAGGTTACTGTTCCTGTGGGTTCCTCTCTCCTTTCTCTCTCTGCTTATTGAACTTGCTGTGGTAACCTGGATGCTGAAGTAAATTATAAGGGACAGCTTAATCAAACTGCAGTCTGTCTTCTCTTAGTGCGTTTTGGCAGGCAGCGTAGCCTGACATGTAATGGCAAAATGCAAATACTGCAGGTGGATGCTCCACCAACACAGGGAGCTGAGGGGCTGTGTGATGTTCTTCCCTTATGGACAGTCATATCGTAGGAAGGCAAAAAAGCAGGACGTTAGGGCAGACTGTTAAATTGTCGCACACGTCATTCATTATTTTAACGCAGCTTGGATTCACACCAAAGGATTCAAACGGGGTCTGTTTGATGCCGTTAATCCACTACCGCAGGAGTAGTAGTTAGCAGTTCAGGTTGGAAGAGGCCTCTGAGATCACCTGGTCCAACCTTCAGCCTAGTGCTGGCAAGTCCACCGCTAAACCGTGCTGCTGAGTCCTACATCTATGCGTTTCTCCAGCACCTCCAGGGGTGGTGACTCAACCACTTCCCTGGGCAAAAGAGTTGAAGATTATTTGGCTTAATAATTTGGGATACATACCTTCTCTTACAAAATTGCACCAAGCTGAGAGTAATAGATGGGTTTGGTATCTGCTGTGTGTGTGATTTAGGAGAGATTCTTGTTTTTATATGTATTCTCGAAGTCTAAGTCCCCACAAATATTTGAGATATTGCATGGACAGATTTTACACAATTGCCCTGGGAAAGATAGTTGATTACCTAAATTTTCCTTCTTGATCGCTGTTATGTGTTAATTCTGGTGTCTTTTCAGCCCAATGCCCAGTCTCTCTGACCCGAGTCTCCCCGCTGCCCTTCGTTGTAGGTTGCGAAGATGGCGCAGTCCCCTCGTGCCCCGCTGCTGCTGGCAGACTAGAGCTTGAACGGGCGCGACGCACGCCGCTGCTGCCGCGCTGTTCCATGCTTCAGGCAGACCCGAGGCAGTGACGCTCTCCTCTTCGGAGGGGCCGTAAAATGCATGTTATGAATTGTCTCTCCTTGGTCAATGACAAAGAAAATGGGGCTATCTCGGTCGCGACGGGATTGATGAGCGAGGACCTGACGGCGGCATCGCACCTCCCCTCGCCTGCTGCGGCGCCGCCGCCCCCTGCGCCATGTCCCCTGGCGGGGGCACCCCCTGCCCCGCCGCTGCCCCCGGGGCTGCCGCCGCCGCCACCACCGCCCCCACCGCTGCCGGGACCGAACCCCCCCCTGCCTCCGCCGCTGACCAACGGGCACGACAGCCACAGCAGAAAGAAGCGGATGCGGAGCTTCTTCTGGAAAACCATCCCCGAGGAGCAGGTCCGTGGCAAAACCAACATCTGGACGATCGCGGCGAGACCGCAGTATCAGATCGACACGAAGACGATCGAGGAGCTTTTTGGGCAGCAGGAAGAAACCAAGCCCCAGGACACCAGAAGTCGGTCTTTAAAGTCTTCGTTTAAGGAGACTAAAGAGGAGGTAAGAACCGAAGTTGAATCTTTCTTTTCCACAATGCTGCGAGAATTGGTATAAATCCTGTCTGGCATTTGTTTACCTCTGTCTCTGTCGTGGTTCACTCTAACTATAAATTTGTCTTGATTTGAATGGGAGGGGAACAACAGGAAGGATAAACTCTTTGTTCTTGGTGGCACAAATCTGTTTTTCAAAGAGCTAACAGTGTTTTATTATTTTACCTGGGTAAGTGCTGTGATCTGATCACCTCTTGAAATAAATAAAAGTGAAGGGAACTGAAGGCACCTGTATTTACTTTTATTGGATAGCCATTGAGTTTTTAGTGTGAAGGTTAAGTGTATTGTAGTTTTTATCTTCAGCTCTTCCACTGTGTCCATTGCACAATCAAAATGCAAATGTCTACTAGGCAGGAGGGAGGAGAGTCCTATCACAAGGGTTGACGTGTTATGTATGTACTTCCAATGTCCTAGAGACATCAAGAAGGGAAGTACCGGGATGACAATGAGGCAATAAAATACAATGCATTAGTTAAGGGAATTCGTTATTTAATTGAGATAACTTTAAAGTTTCAATTTCCATACGCGTTGCTAGTGAACACTTTTTTTTTGCATCTACCATGCCTTTTCTGGACGTAGAAATAACCTGCTTGACTTTTCAACTCGAACAGAAGGCTGTTACAGATTTCTGTTCTGGTGCTGAGAGGTATATTCCAAACACTTCCAGGTGCACTCTCCAGTGAACTGAGAAGTAACTTTTCTAGTTCTTGAATCCTGACTTAGAGGTAGCCTCTTTTTGAAGCCTGAGCTGAATTGTCTCAAGTGATCTTTCTGTGAAGTAATTGGGGGGTAGAAGTGCAGATTTAATCACAGCTGTGTGTGTTTACATGTTAGCTTGTAAACAAAACACAGAGGGCGCAGGGTTAACAGGTGTGATTATGTATCAGTTTTTAGTGAAAAAATAGGGACTCAAAGTTGATGGTGTCTTACAGAAGTTGGAAGACATCAAAATAAAATATCAGCAAGAACAAACTGATGCGCCGATAGTGTTCGTGTTGTACATAGGCTAAAATAAGGGGTTTAAAACAGGTATGAGTACTGCAGGCTCTGAAGCCCTGACATCGGAAAGAAGTAATTGAGGCCATCATCAGAGGTAGTGATTAACCTCTGCGCTGTTTTCGGGCTATGTGCATCTTTGAATCAGGATTGCAGTGAGTGGACTTCCTGTGCTGCATGTGGATGTACACAGCTCCTTCCTCACGTGTTTCCTAAGAAGCACCTGCTCCCTTCCAGGAGTGCCGTGTGTTGAAGAATTAGATGTAGCAAACTTGATGATAAATTTCATAAACTGAATATGGCCCCTAGTGTACAGCAGTTGGGGCAGGGAAAACCCCAGTGTGCTCCAAATGTACAGCTTGAGACTTGGGGCATCTTGGGGAGCAGTGTTGGAGATAAAAAATATGGGTCTGCAAAACGAGGGTTCAGTCCTTTGGAAACAAACTTTCACTCTCTTACAATTAATGTTCTTCTGCACACATCCAGAGCTGATACCATAGTCCTCTGCAGGTCAATGCCCATCCACTGCCTCTGCAGGTGGCAGGCAGTGAGGGACCAGGACCTGCCTGTGTGCTTATCATGCTGTTTAACTGCCCAAACGTTCGACTCACTTGTCATGCACGCTGCAAGAGCGTGTCAGAGAGCGGTGAGCAATTCTCGTGTGTTAATGGGCTTTGCGGTACTGGCTGCTTAGTAAGGAGGGAAGGAGATAATGCTGCCGAGCTGTGTGTCACTGGAAGTGCGGAAGCACGGGTACGCAACAGCTCACATGCTCAGCGTTACTGTAGGCATCATTCAGCAAGGTATGGAGGTCGGAGGCACGGGCAGTGTTAGTGCTTTCTGTCATCAGTGCTGGCAGCTGCTGCTCACCTCAGTGTTACGACGACTATCCTCGGTTCGCTGCAGCAGACAGGCACATGGCATCCCTGTGACCTTGCGGAGACAGCATTGGAGCAGGGCTGAGGGAGCTGCGGTTCTGTTCCGGCTGTGTCGTGGCTTCTGTGTCTTCTGAATTCACATGGCGGAATTAGTCTAGTTGCAGTAGTGTGTCAACAGTGAATTTTCATGGTAGTTTCAAGTGCCTAAATTCAAGAATCGCTTAGATCCAAATCTGAAGAAAACAGCATCTGTCCAAAGTGACGTCCCTGTGCGTGGACACAGACTGCTCTTTTGGCTCAGGTGCTCCCCTCCGCACAGTGGTGTAATGTCAGCAGGAGCTCTGAAGACTGACTGCAGCCGGTGTTGAGGGCACTCCCCAGAGACTGGTGGAGATGGGTGTCATGCCTGCTGCAGAGAGCGATTATGAAATCACGAGCCAGTTGGCAAAAAGTTTTGTCTTGTAGGAGCTTACAGAACTGCATGCACTTTTAATTCCTCGCTCTGCAGTGCTGTATCCACGCAATTTAGATACCCAGCTCAGGTTATTGAATCCCCGTTCTGGAGGCTCAATACTAAACGTCGTTATTATAACTGAAGTCTCTTGAGGTTTGAGTCTCACTCCTACAGCAAATGCCTTCCTTTTCATAAACAAGCCCTCACCAAACCCTTAGGAGATTAATTAACATGTTTCCTTAACTAAGAGCTTAATTTGCCGCTATGGTTTCGCGTAATTTGAGTCTCTTAAATACAGGGGGTGTAGAGCAAAGTTTACACACCGGCTGCAAATTACTTTCCCCGTCCTTTGGAGGCGGTGCGGCGCAGCGGGCGCTCGCCCAGGCTGTGGCCTACCTGGTGCTGGAGGAGGCAGGAGGGTTTGTCGCCGGCCAAGGGAGCTGGCCTGGCTTCCTCCTCTGCTACCGTACCCCCTTCCCCTCATGTGTGCACCGGCATCATGGGGAGTGGTCTTCTGTTATTTTAGGGAGTTTGATGGCTTGCAAAAGGGTCCAGGCAATTGCAGAGCCTGTGCGAGGGCTTCGTGAAGGGAGAAGGAAGATGGAAGGGGCAAACAGGATACGTCTCCTCCCCTCCTCCTGGCTGTGGCCTCTGTCTCTTTTGCCTATGCTAGCTCTAATGCTCATTCCACTTTCTTGAGAGCTGATTCAACCTGTTAATCCAGCAGGGAACAGACCCAGCAAAAAAGCAATGAGATGAGCACCAGTGCCAGCGTCGGGGAGGGAGCAGGCGAGGAGCGTGGTGGCAGGGTGAGATGGAGGGGGGCGTCCCTTCTGGGTGGCAGAAGGCTGCCGGGCTCGCTCAGGCGGCAGAAGTGCACCTTTCCTCAGGCACTGTGTGTGACTCAGGGAACAGAGCCCAAAATGATAAATGCAGTCATGGTGTTCAGCACGTTGTAAAGTGAACTGGAAACTGAAGCAGGATGTTGTCTGTATCCTTCCTAATCTCCAGCACCGAGCCCATGCCACCAGACTGTCCGTGCTTGCTGAAATTCGTGAACTATATCCCACTGTGTGAAAACCCGTTATTCTCATCCAGGAAATCCATGTAATGTTTTGTTTTCGCTTGTCTGTCATAAACTCACCTTGTCATGTTCCTGTTCCTCACTGACAATCTCACGGCAAGAAACTCCTGCTGCATTTCCACAGTGACTACAAATTTGGGGTTGAGCTGAGGCCGTTTGTGTCTCCCAGAACGCTCCTCTGCATCTTTCCTGTTGATGAATATTTGTGTCAGATTTCCTCTTACCATCAGGAGCAGATTTCCTCTTACCATCATCACAACTTCACCATGGTATGCAACCAAATTTCCCCTTCTCTTAACACAGCTGCATCTAAAATGGGGAATATTTCAGTGGTAGATTAGTATTGGTTAGCCGATACTGTTCTTACCCTCCAGGGTCTGCTCCTGCTGTAGATCTCAGAAGTACACCACCAGTTTGCAAATGATGGTGATGACTAGTGGGTTCAGGAGTGGATCAGCTGTCCTTCCATAAGGGATCGAACTGTTTATGAAGGGGAGGTGGCAGGTGTGTGAGGCAGGGACGTTTGTGTTTGCTGGCAAGCATGTCTGGCAAAGTGCAGGTGCTGAGATGGTGCAAGGCATTTGAGCGGGTCGTAATATTTCCACACTAAGGTAAACAGAAGTTTAATAGTGTTCTCTGGCAGGAGAGTTGAAGATGAGAGTGGGGAAAGCTCTCCTGAATGCACCTAAAGTAAATCATAAGGAACCGTAAGAGATTTTCTTTGGTATAGAAGATCCCAGTGAGCAGGGAGAGCCTGTTCTCAGTTCTTTGCTTCCTGAGTCAAGCAGTCAACGAATGTCACTGGTACACAGCATTTTAGTGTCTTTGTAGGTGGCAAACAGAGATCTGGAACGTGCTGCGCTGGCAGCGGTACTGAAGGTGTGCGTGAATAGATGAGAGGAGCAGACTTTATGAAAAGCTGGGGTAATGCTTAAAGGGTAAAAAGCAAGTACCTGGGAGGAAATCATATACAGATAGCTTTCTGCAAGGACCAAACTGAATGAAAGCTCAGTGGGGAAGAGGAGTAGACACTGGGAATAGATGTTAAGGCTGTTTCTAAATCTGATATGCAACGAGGTACTACTGAATGTGAGGTGGAAGGTACCGTACTTTTTTGCAGAGAGTAGGAACATGTGTTTATGGAATATCTGCCAAGTTCCCCTTTTCTCCTCCTCACACTCCAGTCTGGAAACTCCATGAAGGTAGTTAAGTAATGACAGCTTTTTCAAATGCTATTGATAATCTTAAAAATGACACCAGGCAAGGAATGACCAAAAACTGAGTCATGCGTTTTGATTGTGTGCTTGAACAAGAAAGGGGGAAAAACTAGAGTACAGTCAGAGTGAAAAGCATGTAAGGTCCCTGTACGTAAAAGAAGAACAGCTATGACATTTGTTTTACGTCATGCTGATAAGGGAAATGCAGCTTTATATGTTATAATCCCTTGTTTTTCTTCAGGGGCAAACATTAAAAAAAATTCTCTAGTTTTATTTGAGGTTGTAATGTACATCTGAATTGTGCCACGGAAACCAAAAGTTTACCCAGGAGATGGCCAGTCTTATTTTAATAGTTACCAACTGTGACTAAAAATGAGGTGTACTGGAGATCAACTATGAATACGCTTAAAAAAACCCAGACAACCCAAAAGCTAAAGTCACGATGGCAGAACTTACTTGACTTAAACCAGTAGAGAGAGATCAGAGAATTCGCAGTGACCGGAGCAATTAGGGACTGGAGCTGTAGTGTGAGAGGTCAGTGAGAGGTCCCTGCATTTGAAAACAGATTAGATAGTGCAGGAGAAAAGATAGCTGAACCTGTCCTATGTTAAGGGGCTTTCCCTTAATGATCTGTTGGGGCCTCTCAACTCCTAAGATAAGAAGAGAATAAACCATGGCCTGGCCTCTTATCTTTGCATATGCTAAAACTGAAGGGTTTCAGGCTAGCAGTCATCTAATTAAACCTAATACTCTGATATTTCCTGTGTTTCCTGGTCTTTACTGGTTTCAGGAGAGAGGAGATTCCCAGATTTTGGAAAACTTCAGAATCTGATTCACTTTTTTTCAGCAGATGAAGAGGCTGTCTTCTATGTGTATGCAGTAGTATGCTGTGGATAGCACATTAACCATACCTGTATTTTCCCTACCACCAGCTGACTGCGGGCTATCTCTTGACAATGCCGACTTTTTATTTATATATATATACTTCTAATTCTTATGCTGTCACAGAGGTCAAGACACCTTTCCACTTGCCAAAACCTCAAACATCATGTGAGTCCAACAGCAGTCCTGAACATCTGTGTGTACAGAGCTGATTTATTGTGGCACTGTTAACATGAAGCAATTCTCTTGTCCTTGTATACCTCATGACTTTTCTAGCTGTTGCCACCAAAATAGCTGTGGTAAAACTTTAACCTTAAGGACAAGATTCTCTAGAACTGTGGCTAACATCTCAGGTTTGCAGTTGTATGTCATTGCAGTCAGAAAAAGTAGCATGAAAAGAACTAACACTTCTAATTAAAATTAAGCTAGGGAAAAAATAAACTTTGCTTAATCTTTTTAAAACTTTTTCTCTGCTTAATCTCCAGAATTGTACACGTAAGATGATTTAGCAAATCATCTTTAAAGTACAGTGCGAGGGGGAGACTGTCGTTTTATTATGGGTTTCTGTTTTCATTCTAGACAAAGGAAACAGATTTGAAAATCATCTGTCTCAGGTTTTGATTCAAGATTGGCTGGCTTATCTTCCCATTTGATCAGCGTGGCTGTTAGTTCATGTGAATGAAATCGGTATTGCATATTGACCTCTGCTTATAGAAAGCTTGTCCTCATAGTTTCTGCGTAACCTCTGAAATACACGGATTTTGAAGTGTGTGGCTAACTAGCAGTGGGGACTTGAGACTCAGCACAATGTATTACTTGAGCAACATTTTATAGATACAGTGTTATGAAATAAGGAAGAAGAATGTTTTCATTTTGTAATGAAATAGAACTTTATTCTTTCCTTCTGTAAATGCTGCTGTGTTTTTACAATTTGCTTGAGAAAAGGTGTTGTGGGTGGTCTGTGTATTTCCCTGGTGAAAACTAGTTCTTTGATTGGAAATTATTTATTTTGCTTGTGATTTGGTGGCAAGTGCATACAACTGTTTGTAGCAGCTTAAGGAATGATACCTGCGTTATGTGCTATTCTCTTACGTATTAGTAGATTAATCTCTCTTGTTCTCTCTCTCAGGTTTCCATTTTGGATGCAAAACGGAGTATGAACATTGGGATATTTCTCAAACAATTCAAAAAGTAAGATTTGATTTTTCTGCACTGCTAGTGCAGGCTACAGATGTGTGCAATTCCTAATGATTTTCATTTGTCATCAAATGTATGGTATATTGTGCTCTGTTCTGATGGAATTTGCAGTTCTATATAAGCTTGTCATAAGTAACTACACTTCATAATCTGTTTACTAATGCTTAGTTTTGACAGCCATTATGACTTATCCCCAGACATCCAGATTTTGCTGCTGTTAGTCAGTTGAAGTGAGTTTTCAGGTGCAGTTCAAGGAAGCCCTTATATCTCGTGTAATACTGCACGAGATCTGCTTTTCA
The DNA here is from genome assembly GCF_013377495.2 of Cygnus atratus. NCBI lineage: Eukaryota > Metazoa > Chordata > Aves > Anseriformes > Anatidae > Cygnus > Cygnus atratus. The sequence goes on along the minus strand of NC_066365.1, from coordinate 32,485,225 downwards.
TTGGCCCCCCTTCATTAGAAAGAATTAATAGAAAGCTGAGGTGGGGTTTTGTTTGTTTGTTTTTGAGTAAGCTGTTTCAATGCTATCTGTATTCACTCCTAATGTTACCTTTTAGTAAAGGCATCACTCAAACTGATGTTAGAATAATGTTGCTGTAGACACAGATACAGATAACCTCATTATAATTCCTTTGGGTAACACAAGCGTGATGTTTTTTTCAATTTCTGTAACTGTTCAGCCTGCAAGTATTAGAAATGTGTATGCTCAATTGTTTTTTCAAGGTCTGCTGAATCCATCATTGAAGATATTTATCATGGAAGAAGTGAGCCCTATGGTTCTGAATTGCTGAATGAATTTCTTAAGTTGTTACCAGAAGCAGAGGAGGTAAATAATGGTTTTACATGCTGCTTATTTTTTTGCAGAGTTCTACTGTCTGGTATCCCAACATGAAGGGCTGTCAAAAAAAAAAATAAAAAAAGGGGGTGGTGGTGGGGATCCAGAACCATCCTTAGGTCAGAGGATAGGAAGCCCCTGAGTGCAAAGGTTTAATCTTCATTTTACATGTGGTATTGAGATTGCAGCATAGTCGTTCCCTTCACATCAGGTAACTTCACCTACCTTTAATGTGCTTTTTAAAGAAAGTACTGCTAAGGTATTTTTGATCTCTGATGTCCCTTATGAGCTTTTATCCCATAAACATGCTACCAAGGAAAGGAACCGTCCTGTGTGCAGTGCAGAGAACTCTGCACTGCGGGTCAGGAAACTCAGAATCAAAGTATATCCTAATGCAAACAAATTGTTTCAGTTCTTTGGCACCTGCCTCATACTTCCCTGTTGCAGTGCCTGCGAGCTGAGTATCGGCAGTCCTGTAGTACTCTCTTATCCCTTATGGTTTGCTGCCTTCTTGGTGCATTTGGGATCTGCTTGCCCCTTGTCCCAGGTCATTAGGTTCCAACGAGGGCAGAAAGGCTGCTCCTCTGTGCGGCACCCATAGAACTTGCTAACATTGTTCAGTTCTCCAAAGGAGACCTGATAGAGGGCACAGAATCGCCAGCAGAACCTTCTGCTCCATCTCTGTGCCCATGATATGACCTATGTGCAAGTGCTGCTTTCTCCCTTCCTGGTCCAACCCTTCAAGTCCAATCAGATGATTTAGGAGGTGAAGCTTCATCAACTGACCTGGAGCCCTGCTTAATGATGCACAGTTCCCTGTCTGCTCTTGTATTTGTACTGACCCATTAGTATGTACTTGAGAGAAATGTATACCACAAACTTGACAGAATTACCATTGGAATTGCTTGAGTGTTTCACATCAAGGTGATGGCTGAAACTCAGGAAATTGCTAGTTAACGTCCACATAGAGATCAACTTCATCTCACGTGCTTTACCGCTTCAAGGTCATACCGTCCAAGCACTCTGTTTCCTCTGTGCAGCAGCAAATCTCAGATCCAGTCACTAGCAAAACATGTTATTTTTCTGTTGACTATTGAACCCTAAATTGAGCTTCTTTTGCGGGGAATCTTGTTTAAAAAAAAAAAAAGTGTTGTTAATTTTTTTTTAGAGTTAGAGGATATCAGCAAGTTTTTTAGAGTTAGAGGATATCAGCAAGTTTAAATGTAATATAAAAAAAAGTGGTGAAAATAGTTCTGGGGGCTCAAACTGTTTCCCCTTCCCCCTTTTTTGAATTTCTGTGCAAATTCCTATATTTAAACAGAATTTAACTTTCTGGGATTTATCTCTCTGGGCAGGCAGAGAAAGCAGTGGAGTTTAAGTGACTCGTAGGTAACTACGTATATTGAGTACAGTAAGGTGAAAGAAAAGTTTTTTTTCTTTTTTTCCTCTTTCTGGTTTAGATCTTGGTTTTTATTTTAACACAAGTTGAAAATGTTTCAAAGGGCATACTGCTATGTGATATAAATGTTGTAATTTGACTAGAAGTCTAATGTGCATCGCTGAATTTTGTCTTTTGGAGCATGACGGTAGTCAAAATGCATCCTCCTGCTAACTATTGGTAGGCAACGTGTGGTTTCTGAACCCACAGGAGATGGTGCTCAGTACTCAGCTAGCCACGTTGTAGATAGATCCAGTTGGTGCTGCTCAAGGGTTGAGAGGTTTGTTTATTTCCAGCTTGGTGATTTGACAACAGGCCTACCCATCAAGATAGTGGGGCCAGAACACTTAAGAAGTGCTTTTAAGGAACTGCTCCAGAAATTAATGGAAGAGATTTTGTAATGTAGAGCAGTATTAGAAATTATGGGACATCACGTGTTAGATTTGTTCCTGTTCGCAAGGGAAGGCAGGGAAGAAGCTTGTTGTCCATGTGAAAATACTTGTATTTTATTTAATGAATTCCATGCTTCAGAGATCTCTTTACTCATGGTCAGGAAAAGGAAAGACGCCCTTTCCCCATTGTTATTCTCCCCGTAATTGTTTCATTTCTTGGAGCTTTCACTGCTTCCTGGGAATGGGAAGCTCTGTACAGTACCACAGCTATAGCTGGGGTGGGACAGGGAGAATATGTTGAGTGTGTGTGTTGGTGCTGCTGTAATGGAAAAGTGTTTCAGTGCCTTCACATCCTCATTCTTCAAGTGCTCAAAGAGTGAGCGAGTCCAATAACTCGTTTGCTACTTGTGGCTCCTAGAATATTAGTGCAGTAGAGAAAATCCATTTCTTTAGGAACCTTAGAGCTTTTGTTGTTTGTCTTTCGCAGCGCTTTTTTTTTTCTAAATGTGTGTTCATTGTTCTCTTCGTATGTCCTGTTCTTTTTTGTTAGTTTATCGTCTGCCTCCTAGTCTGAATACTTGCCTCCTGAAATACAGATTCATGGTTTACTAAGGGGAAGGCATCAGAACCGTACAAACATACAAATAATCTGACGTCACTAGAGATATCAGATGAACGGGTGCTATTTCTTCTGGTGTTTCCTATTTGGTTTAATAGTCTCTAATTGCTTTTTGATCTAGTGGTCATAGCATGTAACATAGCCTTGGCAAGGTGTCATCATGTCGTCTTACTGCTGTCATGTCCCTGCAGAATGTTGCGCCTGTTCTCAGCAAGGTATCTCTGGGATTACCCTTGGACACTTCCCATCCTTTTAAAGACCAGCTTTGTTGTTGTAGGGGTTGAGAATTACCCTGAGAAGAGACCTAGGTGGTTAGCTCCTAAAAAGTTAGTTGTTGTTCAGTTACGTGTTCTGTCTTGGCTGTCCTTTTGCAGTTCCCCTTTCTATGTCCTTCATTTCAGCAGCTCAGCTATTTGAAGTCACATTTCCCAGTAGCACAGTTGTCTTGCAGGTTGGAATGAGGTCCAAGCACCCCATGCCAGGCATATACTCCACCCTGATAGCTGCGTGTTTGGAGATGTCGTCTTCTTTCTTTTATATGGTACCATAAACCTTTAGTCCGTCAAAATGAAAGCAGGGTGGGAGGAACACCATTCCTGGTCACAGCTGTAGGAAGGGCAACTCTGGACCGCCTCACTCCTTCATTATGACCAACAACCTTTACAGTTTATCTGGTGTGGATAAACACTGGCTTTATACTCTAATCTTATCTAGAAGTGTTATGATGTATAGTCACATTACCTCAACATTCTCCTAGACACTGCTTTGACGTATGCGACATTTTACACCGTTTCAGTCCATATTACCTCGGACATCTGAGACAGGCATTCCAGAGTCTTTGAGATGGAACAGCCTTTTGGGAACGGAAGCTAAATACTCAGGCTAACAAATAGATTTACCATCTGCTGTCTTTAGGATTATTCTTTTTGCACTACTGTATTGTGTCAACTCTTTACATGCAGAAATAGGTGTCAGTACTAGTAATTTTCTAGCTTTTCTTCCAGCTATGAAAGCTGTTGGGATTGTTGTGTGTAAATGGCAAGTACTGTCTCTCTGCTGGGTGTTCTTTTTTTCAATCTGAATAAGACCATTGTTGAAATATTGGCACTGCTGTGAAGGCTTCTTGTCACACTGAAAATGTTTAGGTATTCTCAAATGTTTAATTTGAAAAACTTGACGAGTTCTTGAAACTGGCAAACCTAGAGCTTGCTGCAGTGTTTCACTCAACAGTTCAGGGCTGTGAGTGGCACCAGAGTAGCCGTAGTAGAGTGGATTTAAAAAAAAAAAAAAAGAACAGGAGAAGGTATAAACATTTCTAAATACGTTAACAGGTAAGATAGGTTCTCTGACTGTGTAAGCCTTATTCGAAGTCCTGCTGTTTGTGCCTTACAGTGATTAGCAGTTCTGTAAGAGGAAGAAATGCCTATTTGGAATCTCCTTTGCTTAACCCCTCTTGCAGCTCATGTTGATTTCCAAGGAGCCTTTGTTGTGACTGAAGCAATGGCCTTCTCTGATACATCACTTCTGAACAGATTCCTAGCTAAGTTTCTTACTGCATCCTGTTAAAACAGCTGACAACTGTTACTTACTTGTTATTGCTGTCCAAAGCAGGGAAGCTTTTAACTGCTTGTATGTGCACATCGTCGCGCTGTTCAGCAGGCCCCGACTGGTAGAAGTTGTGAGAGTCGAGTTTTTAATGAGCTAGAATAGCTAGAATTTGTTTTTTAAATATATACAGAAGAGAGCGTATCATACTACTAATTAGGTCACCCACACACATGCACGCCCAGGTTATCAACACAGTGTCTTCCTTCACAATCTTTCAAGCCCGTCCTTTGCTCTTATACTGTTTTAAAACCCTAGTCATCTGTCACCTGCTTTACTGGAATTGTTTCTATCAGCTCTACCCTTTTCAAACCATGTTTGTATAGTAACTGTCCCCTCCTTCCTTCAGTCAGCGCTCTGTATGGCTGATCATCCTTCATGGTTTTCATCTTCTGCTTCCTTTTTTTCACCCCTTACATTAGCTACGGGTTTTTCTCCTTTTCTGTTTACCATTAGCTGATAGAGGTTTGCCACTACCCAAGCATGTGCCCCATGGTATCTCACCACCTAATACATTAACTGCTTTCCCATACGCCCTCGTGATTTGATTTCATTGTGATCCATTTTAGGGTGTTGGTGTTTCTCACTTGTGTTGCTCCCTAGTGCCCTGAGTGTTTGCAATGTTATGGAAATATTTAAAAACAAACAAACAAACAAACCACCACACACACAAACAACAGAGAAATGTTTACTCGTCAGGACTGTTGCACTTGGCTTTACTTACATATTTGTAATATGGGGAATATTTGACTTAGTTGATTGGCACGTGGCAAAGCACTTAGAGGCATATATGAGGATGAGTGGTGTACTGATGTATACTCTTCTTCAGAGATCCTGGATTTCTATTTAGGAGTGCAGCATGTCTGTTCTATGCCCCAGTAAAATCCCAGTACTTGTTAATAAGTACTGCTGGTAGCCTAGAAATGTCTGAGAACTTGAGTGGCAGGAGTGCGGTAGCTCTCCTATCTGTGAGGAATGATATTTACAATAGTCATATTTAGTCCAAGTGTTCACAAATCAAATAAAAGATCAGGCTTTCTGTGTTTCATAACTGAAGCAACTTATTTATGTGAGAACCTTCAGTATCTAAAATCTAATGTAGTGTGCATGGGCATGCACGGACAGTGCAAATGCATATTCCATATACAAATATGATGAAAAAATTAAATTAGTAATTCTGTTCCCAATTTGAGTAATACAGAACTGAGCATACAATACAGTTGTGCTGTCTTGCATGTATGCATTACACTGCTGTATCTTGTTACATGCTGTTGTGGAAAAGATTTTGTTATGCTTGGAGAGAGGAGGTCAAGGCTGGAAATGTTTGAGTTATTCATTGTGATTTTAAAATAAACCACATTTTTTTTAAGCTCTTTTGTGTTCTCAGACTAATTATAAACCTATCTATTGTATCTTCTCACATGATTAATAGCAACCATTGTTGTCAATGCCCATAGTTTCTTTGCAATTCCTGGCTGCGTTTGGTGTTTTGGTTGGACTCCCACTTGTAGAAGCGCTGGAGGTTGTTGGTTCTCGTTAGCAAGACTTAGGCAACGTGGCTGTAGAGAGAAGAGGCCTCTCCCATGGGCTTTTGAGTAGCCCTGGAACATGTAGGGGCAGCCATCCAAAACTTTTGAGCTTTGGTGTATAGAAGCTGTTAGTTCCGTTTATAGGGAGTGTCAAATAAGTAACTTTTATTTCTGCTTTGTGATGGGAGAAAGGGACTTTTTCAGTCGTGAATTGTGTAATAAAGAGGGAATGCACAACCAAGTGTTGTTGTAACTTCATTGAGGTGTTGTCCTTAGCCATTCCCCAGAGTATTTCTAGTTTTAAGACAGAGTTAACATGGGATTCAGTCTCCTGTCTGGAAAACTTAAACACATAAAGAAAAGCAGGCTACGCGGTGCAGAATTCTAGGACAAAAGGGACCTTGTAACTCTTCCATGTTTGTGTTTTTGTGGAGTGGGTCACTATCCTCTACCTTGCTTGGGTTTGGGGAAAGATGGCTTGTCAGGGAAGATTCTTTGTTATTCCTTATAAAGGTAGTTTTGGACATGTAGGGCAAAGACAGTGATGTTTAAGATGGCTGATGTGGGATGGAAAAAGCGTAACCAGGCTGTGAGCACATCTTTATTTTAAGGATCATTACGCAGACTCTCTTTTGGGCTGGCAACTGCCCCAAATTTTTGCATTGTGACATTCACAACCCATCTTATCCATCAGAAGGCAGCCAGGTGAATGTCTTCTGTTTTGCTTGTACAGGAAAATTCCTCTGGGTGAATTCTGGGGTTTTGACACCCTTGTGCCACTTCAGGCATTTTTCCTGGTACAGGGTGGGAGAAAGTGGATTTCATCCAGCGTCCACAAAAGGTTTTGAAACATTCTACTCCTGGGGAAGCAAAGTTCACATTGCAGCATTAACACTCCACATAGGTAACATTGATTCTACTTACAGCACTACATTTAAATGTAGTACAGGCAGCCTAAGTTAATATTTGTGTGAGTATCTCAGGCTTTGTTCTTTCTACTTTTTGTGCATTTAAATCTTAAAATTGCATCTTTCTTTAAATGCCTGTGGTTACGTGATCTTCATCTTGGTGATTTGCGGGTGGCAGTGGTGTGCTTCTTTTGTTGTTTTTTTGTTGTGCCCCCCCCCCCCCCCCCCCCCCCAAAAAAAATCTGAATGCCCGTGTCCTTTATAGCCAAACTGGTTTGCAATATACTAAAATGAAGTTGGAGATTTTACAGGTTTTATTGTTCAGAAAGTAGACCGCTATGTTTTGGGAAGGTTAAAGAACCGCCTGCAAAGTCTGTCTGCAATATTTACTATCTCCCACCCCCCACTTCATAATGTAGGGGAAAAGAAGTGTTTATTTGGGTTTTGTTTCTAGCTTGTTTTAACACCTTAGAAATATCAGGAATGTCAAGTCTGGTCTTTCCTGTTTTTTGTTGGCAGACTTCTTGAATGACTCTGTAAATTAGGAGTTTTCTCAGGCCTCAAATAAATGGTATGCAGTTTATCTTTAGAAGGAGCTTTTGTCTGGATATTGTGAGTTAAATGGCAGGTTAGGAAATTGCGTTAGGTAGCCTGAATAAAAATTGCTTTTTTGATTGGAATTCTCTTTCTGTCATAAGTTTTTTTTATTGGTTTGTTTTGTTGTTGGTTTGAAATTTGAAAAGGAAGTTTTGTTATTCTGGGTTTAATTTCCAATTTTTGTTTTCTCTTTACTAATGTGCTCTCAACACTTCTGTATTTCATGGTATGGAAAAGAAAGAATGGGAATAAAGCGGAACAAAGCGATTTAAAAATCCTTTTATTCTGCTAGTGCAGAATTTATTTTAAATCCCTGATTTATCATAACTTCTGTTGTCTTTCACTATAAATCAGTATTACTCTTTTTTTACAAAGTGAAATAAAAAAAAAAGCCACAAACAACAGCAACAACTAAAAAAAAAAAAAAAAAGAACTCATGGATATCTTGCTAAATCCTGGAAGCCTGAAAACTGTTGATGCCCTGATGGAGCATGTCTCTTTCCAGGATATCTTAACAAGCTTCCTAAAACTGAAAAGCAGCTGTGTAAATGTGGTTATGAATGGACCTTAAGTGTAATGTCATAAAAGGGAAGGCTGATGCGTGTAAATCAGTGGAAATGTACAACTGATACTGGATGTGAACTTGTTGGTTGAATGAAGAAATAGCATAATTGTGAGTGAGCTCTGCTTTTGGACACAATTGCTGTGTTGGGAAATATGGAAGAAATTCCAGTTGTACTTAAGTATATGTGCATGTATTTTCCACTTCTTCTGTATAAACATATACTAAGTATGTGGGCAGATCAGTGGCTTGCAGATCATGCAAATATATGGATTTTGGTGGAGCTGGGAAGGAAGATTGACAAAATGAATGCAGTGATAGTTACTTTACACGTAAACGCTGTCTCAAAATACTGACCACAAATAACTTTAAAATGCAACCTTGCATTTATCTTTAAACTATTTCATATGAATGAAAAAAAAAATAAACTCAAGAGCATTAGGTTTTACCCCTTAAGAGAGTTTTAGAGGAAACAGTTGAAGCAAGTATCTGGAAAAAAAAACCACACAGATTTTAGTTGCATTGTGCCAAAGAGACTTAGGCAGTCTTACGTTGAAAATGCTGAACGCAGTTAACTTTAAACTACACCCAATACTTTAGGTTATGCCCAAGTGTGTATCGTAGTTGAAGAGTTGAGGATCATTTTTCAGATCATCACTTAAGCAGCTGTTTCCTGGCAGAACAAAAATTTAGCTGGAGAATGGCAAATGGACCAGTGAGAAAGAGAAGAACTGATTCTCAAGGGGAAACTGGAACAGTGTTGTCCTAAACATTATTATGAGGCCAATTTTTTTTTTTTAAACACCGACTGAACATGTGTAAGGGAGTAGTTGGGGACGGGGAGTGGAGGAGATACAGAGTGATGGTACCATGTTTTTTCCATTGGATTTTGTAGCTAGGGTTTGGGGAGAAGAGTGATGTTACTGGTTTTATTTTTTTCTGGTTGGGATGTGCCCAAATTACAAGATCTTGGACTGTAAAGCTGTTTAGCCACTGAGTGAACTCTTTAACTCCTGTTAAATTTACTGTTTTTCAGGGTGTTTCCTTCCAGAATCAAGTTAATCTTGATCTTCAATAAAATTCTTTGCTAGTGTTTTTTTCTCTTTTCTAGGTAAAGAAATTAAAAGCCTTTGATGGAGATGTATCAAAACTGTCTCAAGCTGATTCCTTCATGTATTTACTAATCCAGGTGCCAAAGTAAGGAGATAGTAGGTTTATTCTGTTCATGATGGTTCTCTTTGGCTGTCAGTTCTAAACCTGTTTGTTTGTCTGCTCCAGTTACGCTCTTAGGATTGAAGCCATGGTGTTAGAGAGGGAGTTCTCACCCTCCTGTGCTTCTCTGCAGGATGACATGAAAATTATAAGACGGGCAACAAAAGGTAATTAAGCATGTTGGGACATGTATAATACTCTTGTTTTTGTTAGCATGTTAATTAGTCTGCATTATGAAGACCAGAGCTTGAATTTCAGGTACCTTCACTGTTAAAAGGAAGCTAACTCCCCTCTGACAAATGCCATCAGGGTGTGTCTGGTGAATCTTTGCTTCCAAAATCAAAAATCCGGAGACTTGGACACACTACCAATGAGTTCATGAAAGCCTACAAACAGTGTGTCCTAAGCTGACGCAAGCAAAGGTGTTCACGATCAAATTAGGACAAATCCTTGTCATTTGAATACAGTTCACTCTTTCGTGTATCACTGTTGCTGTGATTGAATCTGTTAAACTTTTTTGCTCGCTTTCAGAGATCCATAGAGGAAATCACTGTCTAGTTTCCAGATTTCCCTATGTGCAGTTGCCTTTTGAGGTGGCAGTACTGATGGGCTAAAATCTGTACTATGGAGACATAATTCTATTGCTATTCCTTTGTCTTCCCTTGTTGTTGAATTCATGTTCTCTACATTTCACAAGCTTTGAAATACTACGACTGGTTATTCTAAAGCTAATCTGGTATCTTCTGCTCTGTGGGAAAATAACTGAGTTCCTAGTTTCGTTTAACATTAATGCTGACATTTTCAAATGCCTTGAGTACCTATTTGTCCTGTTTCTCAGTATGAAAGTCCTGCTTCATGTTGGTAAATTTTCTGACAGACTACTGGAGCACTGTCTAGACTGCTTCTAGTGGGATAAAAAGGCACAGTAGTCAAAATATTCAAATATGAGCAGCAGCGCTTAGGATAGTCATTTTTAGTGAAGGGAAAGGGAGAAAAGTCTGGTGTGTTCTTCCCAACTGTGGGGATTGAACTGATCCTTCCTGACTCAGGAAAATGTCCCTTACCTTAAGCTGAGGTTTGAGTTTGGCCTTTTATTGGGAGCTCTTTGAAATCATTGTTCTTTGTTTTGAGCAACAGACATAGGTGAGGGGAATATGTTATGTATAAAAGCAGCCGCGCCCTATTGTCCTTCATGTCCTTCACCCAGGACCTTTCTGATGAATTCTTTCCCTCCAGAGGAGACACTTTAGTCTCCAGATCCTGCACCAGGCCAGTCATGCAAATCAGACTGAGCTTCCCTGTCTTCAGTCCAGTTGTGTCATGCTCTCCTCTCCATTTGGTCTTTTCACTTGAGGGCTTGTTGATAGCCTGAAGTTGTTTAGGAATTCTGTCTACTTTTCTATACCCATCTACTCTGTTTCTTTCCTTGTAATTAAGCTGTGAGAATATTTACCTAAATCCTAACGCTGATAACCACTAAGGCTTAGGATGGTCTAAACAGCTTGATGGATTCTCATCTCACCTGCAAATGGATGTATCTCATAGTGACGCTAAGCAGGCTCTTAGTATGCAAAATCTTTAGATGTTTCTTTCTCTCCTTGGCCTTATGAAATCCAGTATTCTCTTTTGTATTCTCTCCTCTTTCTTCCCCCTTACTTCCTCACCTATAGCTTGTTAGATCACAGACTGCTTAATTAGTTATATGACTTTATCCTGCTAATACTGAAATCCAAAGATACAAAGGCTGTCTGCTTCCAAAATGATAGATTAGTGCATTGTGTTGAGCAGTTAAATGTGGGGTAAATTTCAGAATGTGAACTTTGAAACAAAATAATTTTTAAAAGTATTTATACTGCAATCAAAAGGATTCCACCTTTTATTAGTACCTTACATTAAAAACAGCTCACATTGATTTTCTTGCCTTATAGGTGATTTGCAAATTTGCAGTTACTCGGTTTACTGTGCCATTTGTGTAATACTAATTTATTAACTCTTAGCAATTTTGAATTCCTGTCTTTATTTCTAAGGTGCTATGCTCAGTGACTTTTAAACACGTGTTGTTTTCTGTTCATGTGTGGGGTGGGTGAAGAGGTGTATGAACTCAGAACACTACTGTGCATTTTGCAAAAAGGGCATGTGTACAAGGAAAGCTTCTGTGATGGAAAAGCTCTAAGTGGCAGTTTTATTCCATTTGACTCTTTGCTTCACAGTGAATATAACTTTGTGCTAATCATCTTTGATGTCACTGAAGTAAAACAAATGCCACTCTGAGTTGGTGATCATATAGAAATAAAATAGTGATTCATAATGAGATAAGAATGGAAAATTAAAACATTGTCTGATGTCTTCTCAGGCCCGATGCCTAAGTCTCCCCAAAAAGAGTAATTGTTCAAAAATCCAATCTTGACAGATGGCAATGGATCCTGCGAGGTGCAGAACATTTGCCTCACACTGAATTTAGTAGGTTGCGAGGATACTTGCATAAGATACTTTGCACATTGCAGGATTAGGCCCCAAATGTTTTGTGAACTACTGGGGGTTTTCTTGGAAATACTACACTTGCAAAGCTGAAGTCTGTACATATAGTTGAGGTTTGCCAACTGTGCTTGTGACTTTCAATTATATAGGACCTTTTTTTTCCCATGACCTTTCAATTCACTGTAGTTTCCTGTTAAAATAAAAATCGCCATCTTTAAAAGCTTGATGTGAAGAGCAGTTTAAGTGTGCGTGTATTTGTAAACAATTATTAGACAGCAATTTTCTGTTCCTTACAGAGTTAATGACTTGTGAGGAGCTGCATTCCATATTGCACTTGGTCCTCCAGGCTGGGAATATTATGAATGCGGTAAGTGACATCTAAAATGAGGATGGCTGATTGACCAAACTTCATTGTTAGTATTGCAGTCCATTTATGCCACACACCTCAGCTGTTTCCTTCTTCTTAGGGAGGTTATGCTGGCAATGCTGTTGGATTTAAACTGTCGTCACTGCTCAAGCTGGCGGACACAAAAGCAAACAAACCTGGGATGAGCCTGCTGCATTTTGTTGCTCTGGTATATAAAGGCTATTTTGTTGGTATAAGTAGCTGATGCAAATCTAAAGCCACAGATGTTAGACAATAGAAGGAGCCGTGTGTCTCAGAAAAAGTGGCTTGTTTAAGGCTTTGATCCTCTTCTCCTTACACAAAGTTCACTATTTTTTCTATCTCTGCTCTCCCTATCCAGAAATCCATAGAAAGCTTGATTTTTTAATTTCACGTAGGAGCTTACCTTCATCTAACTTTCTCACTGTAGCTTTTCTCTTACTTTCCTGAATTCTTATAATGTAGAAGTGACTTCTTTTGATAAGTACTCTTTTAAATCATCCTACTGAATCTTTTCATCAACATGTTTCTGATTTTTGTTTGTTTGGTTGTTTGGTTTTTCCACCTTTGGTGACTGACAAGTAATTTTAAAGCTGCAGCAGACTTTTTTTTTTTAGTTATTTTTCCTTCCTTTCAAACTTCTTGATTTTAGAAGGGAGAGAATTTAAATGCTTCCATATGTGCCTTTGGTTATCTGTGTACAAACTGGCTTAACACATTTCTAGTCAGCAAACAATGGGGTATTAATTGATGTTTGTGCAGGAGACATTGTATCTGCTCAGACAATAGGAATCAGTAAATTGTTCTTTCCCTAGCATTCCCTATTAATGTGACTTGTGTTTACGGGCAGAAGCAGCTATTGCTGTGGACTGCGAAATGGAAGCTCTTGTTTAATGTTTCTAGTTCTCATCCCTGCCTTTCTGTTAAGTGGCGTCCTCTGCTCAGTTGTGTTAGGATTGCACAGGAAGGAAAACAGTGCAGGAGACAAAACTTTAAATGCCCTCCCAGAGGCTTTAGAACTGTTGGACTTAGGTACTTTGGCATGGTAATGGAATGTTAATGGGTTGTGTGTGTTTTGGTTTTGTTCTGTTTGCTTCAGGAAGCCCAAAAGAAAGATGCTGCTCTTCTCAACTTTTCAGAAAAAATTAGGGATGTTCATGATGCCGCCAGGTAAGCCAAAAGAAAACTGAAAACTTAGGGTTAGACTGTGACTTGGAACTTTTTTATTTGTGGAGCAATGAGGCTCATTCAGAGAAATCTTGGCACAAAAACTGAGATCTTTACAAATGTTTACTATAGCTTTGAGGGCTTCATTTCCATTTGCTAGCAGAAATATGCCTGCGATGTGCCTTCAGGTATAAGGTTTTTTATGACACGATCTCCAGAGGTGTTTTGTAGTTTTGTCTCTGTCAAATAACATGCACATGGATGCTACTTTTAAGAGATCATGCTAAAGCACATTACTGTTTTTCTTTAAACCAGTTTTCATCTGTCTCTGAGCAGGCTTCAGTACTCTTCCAAGCGTGGTTCTAGATACAAGTGCTGGCCATGGCTTCTATTAGATGTGTTTTGATATTTGGTTTGCTTCTCCATTTCTGTCAGGTGGAAAATCTGAAGGATTTGGGGCTCTGTGTTTTCATCTCAACATCTCTAGCTGCATAATTTTAAACTGAACCTGATTAATACCTTGATAACTCTACTTGCTTTTGTGAGATGTTGCGATTTAAAGCACAAACCTGGAAGCTAGTGATCCTGGAGCTCTACTCCCAGTTTTGCTACTTCCTTACTCCTTGAGCTTTGGGCAATCTATTTACATTATTTTCCCAGCTGTAAAATGGATCCAAGCTCTTATATCTGATGCAGAATTAAGTCATGTCTGTAAAGGACTCTGAAATCTTCTGAAGAAAGGAGTGGCCATGGAGTTAATCAGAAAATTTTTGATGGACCACCTGTGTGGCTCTCTGCCATCCAACCCACACACCTTCTTGGCAGTCTGCCTCGTGGCCAGCTGGGGAATGTAGCTTCCCTCGGCATCCAAGCCCCCTGGCAAACTACAGGGGAACAGGCAGAATCTGAAAACTGGTGATATTTTTCTAGCCTTTCGGTTCTTTGATCACATTTGTTAATGCTGAAAATCTTCTGTTGTAACTCTTGCTGAAATCTGTTCATGGAATGCACTCTACAGGAAAATGAAACAAAATGAAATACATGTCTTACCATTGGGCGTGAGGAAGATCATTATTAGAGACAACTGTCATGTACAAGTTGCTCATAAATCCTTCCAATTAGAGCATGTTAAAACAACTGCCATTATGTACTTTATTTTTTATTATCTCACCTTCTTTCCTTGTAGTCCTTCATCCTCCTCTTTCATAGGCAGAAAAATATAGCCTGTATCATGTACGCCTTTTCTCATTTGCAAAAACACCTATGATCTTCCCAGAGCATGGAGCTAACCTTTGGAGATGAAGTAAACAGAGAAAACGCAACACACATTATATTCATTTATACATGCTGTCACCATGTTCTGCCATGTGTACTTCAGTCAGTCTGCCACAAATCTTCAGCCTTACTGTTTTGAAGTCTCTCTGCTGGTGAATTAAGGGTAGTTAGGAGCATACGTGCAGTTGTTAATTTTTACCGTTTTGGAAATAGTGGTGCTTTAACTCCAGACAGAGCTCAATTTCCTTGTGAAGGAAATGTCATGGGTATAGAGGTGTTTACCCTCAAAGTGACTGAGGGATCTGGGTGGAAGCTCCCATCGTATGGAAAATGCCTCTCCGAGGATAAGATTTAGATTACATCAGATGAGAGCTCTTTCCTGTGGTCTTACATTTGTTGAGTTACTTTTGCCTAAAAACAGGAGCAGCTCTGCTGCTGGTATGTGATAGAAGGATGAAATGTTACGACTGCTGGGTTGAGACTGTGTGGGCTGCATTGCTGTGACAACTTAGAAGAACGTAACGTGCAATTTCATGATGCCTCATACTGTTGCCAAAATGGGCAGTCCTGGCTGACAATCCCTTCTGACCCCCTTTTGTGCCAGCTTTGGCACTTAAACAGTAACGTAATCAGGTGGACCAAGGAAATGATCCATCTGGAAGCAAATTGTCTTGGCCTTTCCTTGGATTAATTTTCAGTTCCCAGATATGGCTTGCCATCTAGAAGATGAGTGCTAGCACAGGCCGCAGGGAGAAAAAACGAGCGCTTGGGCAGGGTGGCATTGCACTTTCAGGTGGTAAGGCTGGGTAGGACTGGCTCGAGTTAATTGAGAAACCACACCCCATGGGAATCTTTTCAGGTTGCAAATAAGAAGAAGTGTGCTTATCTCTCTCCTAACTTTCGATTTATACTCTGGAAAGAGTTCCTGAACAGGCAGGTCTTGTTTAAAAGCCAGGTTGCACCTCATGTTAAACATCCATTTTTGATGCATATTGTGGCTAACCTAGGGGCAACTCTTTCTCACTGATAAGTACTCTCTGTGTATGCGTTTTTTTTTTTAGGTTATCCATTGATAATTTAGAAGCAGAGCTTCAGTCACTGTCTTTCAAAGCAAGATCTGTTAAAGACAGCATTCGACGAGACCCGAAACTCTTTTACCAGATGGAAAGCTTTCTGCAGGTTTGTAGGATATCTGTGTTAATGTGTTACTGTCACCTGAATGCAGTAGCTTTCCTCAGCTCAATGTAATTTTTGTGGACAAGTTAATAAACAGAAGCATTGTTTTAATATGTCTACCCTGTCGGTTGTACGAAGGTGTTCCAAATATATGCTGTTTGTCAAGAGTGTTGGAAAGACTGTATTTTTACCGGCAGGGATGTTTAGTGTGCATTGGCTGAGGCGTGTTAGGCAAGCGTGTTTGATGCATGTGGAATGACTGTTGGAGATCTGTAGTTAAAATGTAAGACAATTGGGACTGATCTCTGGTTTTGTACTTAACACGCAGATACTGCACTTCAGGCAGCTGTGACATTATATTGGATCATGCCAGTTTTTGCTGAGGCTGTGCTACGCATATTAATCCTGATTGTTAGGTGACTGGAGAGAGATTGTTAGCAGCTTGCATACTAAGGGGCTGTTTTCTGTACTAATTTGCCCTTCACACAGTGTATTATTCTAAGCCATGCCATTACTTCTTGGTAGGCTCTCCTTTTCTTTTTTCCTGTCGCAGTGACTTCATAAGCATGAATGTGTATAGCACTTAACTTTGAAGCAGAGCGCTTAGCTTTGAAGCAAAGTTCTTGGTATTTTCCGGGTGATGCCTGGAGAAATATGTATTATACTTCAATTAAATGTTTTTTCTGTTTCATGCTATAGATAGTTATTAAAAGTTAAAAAGCAGGCATTGGAACTGGAACTTAACCCACCCTGATTTTCAACTTGCAAGTGTAGTTAATAGTCCTGTAGTTTTACAGGAGATGTGAAGCTGATGAAGAAAGAGGCGGGTTAAGATTGAAATAGCTGTCCTCATTCACTCTGAATTATTGGCTTTTATCCATTGCACCCAGACTCTTTAATGTTCTGTTCTGACATGTTTGGGATTTTTTTTTTAATCTAATAGATGGTTTTACGTAACACTACAACCTTGTTTAGGCCACATTCCAAAAAAATGTTGGGAAAAAAAATAATTTTACAAATACGCACCTTACACAAACACTTCCGGTTTTTGTTTTTAAATTGCAGATGATAACCAAGCTGATTGAAAGTCAGCTTCCATTATCTCATCCTCATGAATAAATTACTGAAATATGTGGGAGGAACTAATTTTCTGTGTATGCTCTTGTCAGTTGTCCAGTTTATCTTCTATCCAGCTTTTCTTTTTTTTCTGAATGTTAACAAGTCAGATTTGTTCCTACCCTACTGGCATCATTTGGCAAGTAGCTTTCTGGCAGGTGGGGTTGTCTTAAGTGGTCACCAGTGCCTCCAGCTGCCTATTCACACTCCAGTGCTGCAGTACAAGAAGTATTTAGGTGATCATGAGGTGGACAGTGTCAGAACAGATTTGTCTGGAAATTAACTTTCTCCCCACATTACTTTGAGTCAGATGTGTTCTCAGATGTGGGACCGTGCAAGGATGGGAGTGAATGGCTGGTGATACAGACAGGGGAGACAGAGGAGCAACTCCTGGAATTCTTTTAAGTAGTTCTGCTGCTCAAAGTCTAACTACAGTCTTACTGTCTTCCTCCTGATTTTTTTCCAACAATCTGCTCCAACCCTGTCTGTATAGCTCTACACTTCTGACTCAAAGAACTACTTTAGAGGGACGTTTTCTGGATGTCTTAAAATATATTTATAGTATACCTGTCTGGCATGAAAGGCTTTTTGTTGTGGTGGTGGTCTAAGGTCAGCTCAGGAAGCAGTGGATTGTATGATGTATATCCATATTTGTGCATTTTTTTGAGAAAAGTAGAGAAAGAACTATCCCATTTCAATTGAGTTGAAAGTTGCAGGGAAAATAAGGCATGTAGAGCTTTGTGGGGGCTCCAAAGTGGTCCACCAGTGTCCTAGTACATTCTTTGGTTTTACTCAACTGAGAATTAAAGTTCTGTGTCAGTTCAGGGGCTTTTGAACTTTTGCCTGGTTTGTATCCTAGTCACTAGAATTTACATTTTGATTGATGCATTTTCCTTGACCTTCCTTACTCACTTTGCAGAAATGACAAGAAACCTCTTTTAGTTAGTAGGAGCTTTCCCTCAAAGTCTTAATTTCCAGGGCTCTGTAACAGCTTCTAGGATGGAAAGTGATTTTCTTAAATTCCTAATATTTACATCACCTGTTGGGACTTCAATTTTTCCATCTAGTTCATGCCACTGTGTTTTTTGCTACAGTTTGCTGTAAGACATCTAAAAGAGCTTGAACACCAGAAACGAGAATTGCAAAAGGAAGGAAACGCTCTCATTGACTTTTTCTGTGAGGACAAAGAAACTATGAAGTTGGATGAATGTTTCCAGATATTTAGGGACTTCTGCATTAGATTCAACAAGGCTGTTAAGGTAAGCACCGTTAAACTTGCAGTAAGGCTGTTAAGCACTGACCGAGATTCTCACTCGTTTGAAATAATTGCTGGCTCACATGGATTAAGTTATTTGTTTTCTGTCTAAGGGACACTTCATATCTGGTGGTATTTGGTATATTTGCCAGAATGGCTACAGCAAACTGCCATGGAAATGGTCAAGCTGCCCAGCCCAGTATGCAGTCCCACTGTCAAGTCATCAGTTCTCGTCCTGTTCTGCACCTTCTGCTCTGGCTGACCAGACCATTGAGATGTTATGTCAGGGTAGCCTGTAGGCCTGCTTGTAGGTGGGCTTCTTCCTCCTCCTTTGGTGAGAAGGTTGATAATTGCTATATGGTATATAACTAACTGCGTACCTTGAATTGGTCCCAAATAATTAAAGTATGCGAAGATGAGCATAGGCAAGGAGCAGTATCAGCACTGGTTACAGTTTTGTTTGAGAAGAGTCTGCCTGTCATTACAAACAATTTTTAGGACTTTATAAATAGCATTAATTAGATGGATCCAGAAATTTATTTATTTTTTTCTGCCTTACGCGATCTGCATTTGACAGCACTTTGCATAAAAGCCTTAGTTTAGAAGAGAGAGACGAACGTTCTTGATTATAGCAAGCTAAGAGGATGTTCAGTTAACATGCTCATTGTCCCATTAGCTTACCTACCGTTTACCACCCAAGGCAGCATGTAGTTATGCATGTGAATATTATACAGATATAAACGGTGGTAACTGTTGCAGACATTTCAGTGAGAGATGACTTTGTGCATTCACGAAGGACGCGTTCAATTATTTGGGGTTGGGGATTTAATTCATAATCACACATTACAAGTCATTGATGAATAGCTATTACTTCAAGATCCCATGGGGATCTCCCTTCCTCTCTCTGTAGTAAGTAGTCACACTCAAAATAATGACAAATTAGACTTTTATTTGTGACTATTGAAAAGATTTACTTACTAGGTATTTCATGTGGATTACCTATGTCCCTACAAAATTAACGGAACAATTTAGAGTAGAGACTGCAGTTCTGCTCAATGTAACATGTGGACAGCACAGCCAGCAGTGTAAAAAGATGGCTTACACACGATAGCTAAGTGCACATATTTCAAATGTTAAAACCCTTTTTTTTTTTTTTTTTTTTTTGCAATTTTGGAACATGACTCTATGTGCTTAAAATAGATTTTTCATGTGAATAAAATCTCCAGAAGCATGTTTTGGGTGAGGTTAAAATGTTCTGTGTCTAGTATGGAAGACGAAAGTAGTATCTACAACTATTTTTAACTATTTCTCTTTACAATGGGATATTTAAAGTTAAGCTTTAGCATTAAGCAAGAATTAATTCTGTAATTCCATGCCTGTGAAAGAAAGCTCCCTGTCACAGACATTCTTCCTGAAAAGCAAGTTTTTTCTTTTTCCTTTCTTAGCTGCTTGGGTTTCTGAGGTCTCTAATGCATCTTATCTTTCACAGCCCAGTGTCACCTCAAATCCACTTTAAGAGGTGTAGATCAACCCATTCATCAAAAGGAGTTTCAGCATTAGGCTTTTGTTTACTGAAAGCTTTCAGGCAACTGTTTATAGTTGTGCAGCTCCTCTGTTGTCACAACAATGGGAAAATCAAACTAGACAGTGCTTCAGACAAATAGAGGTGTGTTTTTTTAAACAGTGTGTCATACAGGCTTGCTGAGGGCAGACTTAACAACATGCTGGAAAATTATGTAATTTTTGAATCCTCTGTCAAGACTAGCCCTTTCTCTTCTTTCTTTTGCTACAGCTGTACTGGCTCTAGAAAACCAGGTTCCCCATTTCAGAAAATAACCTGGAAAGGTCAACTGAAGTTGCACCTAGATTAAATCTGAAGTGTAGAGGTGACAGTTATAATGTTGACGTTCATAATAATCCACTGACAATGATTTTATAGCAGAAAGGTGTTCCAGTGTTGTCTTTCAAACACAAACTGCTGCTTTCTAAACCAGAACCCAGTAGCTTCATTAGCAAAATCTCCAGCCTGCCCTGGACAACTTCTGAGCAGTAGTTATCAATTTTTGAAGTGAACAAGAGATCCAAATCTGGAATGAGGCATTTATTAATGGTCCTTGAGTGGTATCAGTTGATGTCAAAGTAATGATAATGAGGCATTGTGTAAACTTTTTCATTTGCTTTCATATGGAAGTAGGTAATGTCTTTTCATAAAATTTCCTATCTGTTGTGCTCAAGTTGGAGGTAAGTAGCACCCCATAGAAACTCCACTTGCTGCTCCAATTGCAATTGTTGTAATATGGGACAGTGGAAGGAACACATTGACTGTGTGCTCATCAGACGAGTTTGTCGTAAAATACGTAATGCTCAGGTGGAAGTTTACTCACCAGATAAAACTGCCAACTCTAAACATACTGCGAGCAGATTTCAAGCTCTCCATGTATAGCAGGGACTCTTTGAATGCACTTGACATCTGCTTGGGTTTGGTAGGTCACGTTCTTATGCTGTGCGGGAACTTGCGCATTTTTTTTTTCTTAGGCTGACCAGACTGATGTGCCTCCAGCATTAGTTATGCAGGGAACTGCTGCCCATGTGGTTAATGGTTGCAGACTGTGATTGCCCCAGTGAATTCATGTGGGTTGTATGTATTGGGGGTGGAGGGAGGGTGATGGCAGAAGGAACTAACTTTGATAGGAAGAAATAAAGGGAAAGATAAAGCAAGGTAACTTGTTCTCATGTATAGGACACTGTCCTCTGTAACATGGGGTTTATGCATTTCTTCATCAGGAAAACAGGGAACGAGAGATTCAGGAACTTCATCATCTGCAAAGGCGAAAGGAGCTGGAGGAGAAGCGTCGATCCTGGGCAGCTGGAGAGCTTGGGAGCTTTGGACGGAGCAGCAGTGAAAATGATGTGGAAATGTTGGCCAAAAAAGGACTTGAAGAGTTTCTTCCCTTCTTGCAGCAAAGACCTCAAAGCCCTTCATACAGAAACCCCAATTCTAGACGCTCTCGACTTTCTCTGGGGATTACTGCAGACAGGGAACTGCAGAGTTTCCTGGAAATCTCAAAAGATGAGGATCCGAACAAGTTTAACAGCCTTCCCCGTACAAACACCCGACAAGCAAGACCCAACGTGGCCTGGACTGAATCCAAAGAAACTAGAGATCTCAACTTAAATACCTTGCACTTGCACCAGCAGTCCGAAACCAAAGTGAAAAGCGGTGATCTCCTGCAGTTGCCCCCAGCACAGTCCAGTCACTTTGGTGGCTCAGCCGGTCCTGGTGCCCGTTACCCACCGAGAAGCACCAACTACAACATGCACACTTCTAATGCCTCCTGTGAGGAGTCTGCTGATATAAATGCTCTGGCCCTTGCAATTGAGGAGCACGAACTTGTTAAAGGATTACGTAAGTTTGATATTCAAGGAGCAAAGCCTGCAGAAGATACACCTCTCATATACTTAGAGGATGTCGGTGGGACAGACTTGGAGACTCTAGATGATCTAAGCTTGCATTCCCTTAGCACTGCTGATGATGACTTGCCTCCAGCTTGCAGGAGCTCCAGAGAGGCTCATGACCATAAAGCCAAGGCAGTGGGTTGCAAGAGCGAAGCTTCAGAGCCCAGTAGCAGCAGCCCCATGTCTATGGATACAAGTGTTTCTGGAAGTAGGGAAGATGGGCCCATGTTCTATGTGTCGGATACTACGACTGACTGTTCTTTGACGCTGGACTCTGAAGAGGGAAATGATTTTAAATCAGTAGGCAACGAAGTAAGAAGTGAGGCTGGCAAAGCACGCTCTTCTGTGAGTGGTGCTCAGTACAGGTCTAGAACGCTCTTCTCGAACCTAAATACTGCGTCTGCCAAGAATCTGTCTCCTCACACTTCCACAAATGATAAGGATGATGCCAACAGCAAGCACGTGCTTTCTAAAGAAAAGTCCATAAAAAATAAAGACGCAGTAGGACCAAAGAGAAACTCTCTAAAGGATAGATCTCCAAGTTCCTCCAAATCCAGTGGCACTCGCCCAAGCCACACAGCTTCTTCCAGACCTGTAAGAACTTTGAATGCCTCTGAGAATGAAAGTATGAGGAAAGTGGTGCCTATTTCTCGGTCTAACAAAGCACCAAGCAGTGTGAAAAAGCCCGAAGCCAAGCCGGCACCTCGTGAAACTAGCGCAGTGGAGAGTCGTCTGTCTCGTCGCAGCTCTGTCCGAGGCACAACCGACACGCTGCCGAGAAGTCCTTACAGGCACAGCATGTCAGTAGAAGAGCCAAAGTTACAGAGGGGCACTGTGACCTCAAGCAGTGCTCATTTTGAGAGGGACAGAGTCGCTCTCAAGAAGCCCATCTCTAAACCTATTAGGAGTACTGTAAAATCGAAGACAGATGAAATAAAGATCTGTCGCTCCAGCGTAAAACCACAGACCCCTGCAGATGACACCAAAGTTGTCCCAGTCAGCGTTCCCAAAACACCATCCACTGTCCCCAGCTTTGCAAGGAATACAGTGGCTTCTTCTTCAAAGCGTGCAAAAGTGGATCTATCCAGCTCATCCAGACCTCCAACTATCACAAGGTCTGTGTCCCAGAGGCTGCCTAAAGCAAAGCCAGCAGCGACCTCTGATGAGATGAGTCCAAAGGAGAACGGAGGCAGTACTTTAAAGAGAGCAAATAGTGCCAGAGTGGTTGGGAGAAGCCTCCTCCAGGGAGACACTGTCAGCACAAAAGTGGAGCCTTCAGCAAAGGAGCAGGCAACGGAGGAAAAGTCCTCTCTTAAACTGAAAGATGCAAACCGGACCACAATAGGTAAAATACTAAAGCCGTTACTGAAGTAAGGGAGAGGTTTTGTGAATCTTGGAATGTGAACACTTGTTCAAGCACTGGATGTCTGCGTCGTGGAATTCCTTAAAACGGTAACATTGCTGATAAGCAACATCATGTGCTCTTAAAGTACCGCACACCACTGGAAAAGGGCAACTATTCGTGTTCTGGTCTAAATCCTTTTTTATGAATTTGAATGTATTTGAAGCTACTGTGATGGAATAAGAGTGTAACAGCAAGTCTTTGAGTATTTATCATATAGAAGGTCACCAAAAGCCAAAAATTTTAAAGCAGTAAAACTACAAGATGAAACGCGTTGTGACAGAAAACATGGATAAAGGCCAGTTTTTATGTACATAAGATTATTCCTAAGACTCAAGCGTTTGTGCTGGTCGGTTCCTTATTTGATGTTAAAGTGAATCCTGTGGAACAGTACTGAAAATGAACGTGGGTGATTGTGCTTTTCGTTGCTTCTACTGCCTCGGATTCAGGAACTCTTTTTTGCCTGTTGCAAAGTCCATTGCTGGCAATTGGACAGACTGGGAACTGCTGGCCAAAAAATAGTAAAATGGGATATTTTCTGTTTGTGGCTGTCTTTAACCTCACTGAAGAATTTCTAGCATGTTTTATGAATGTGTACGTGTGTCTGGAGAAAACTTTCTGCTGGCCAGGAGGCTTATTCTCCAAGAATGTGGCAGCGTTGTCTTGCATGCACAAGTAGATACGGCAGGTGCTGCACCGAGTAGCACAGCCGGAGGCTGTGCCTGTTGGAAGGGCCATCAGTAACCATTGGGATGATGACTACTCCTCATCTGACTTGTTTTAGTCACAAGCAAACTTGCCAGCTTTGGGTCATACAGAAGTGCCATATATTTATGATACATATCAAGGATGTTTGCAGTTCAAGTCTTGAAGGCTGCGTTGTAGTGCCGAGCACTTTCGTACTATTCCATGTTTCCACTGGTTTATATACTACCAAATTACTTGAATGTTGCAATGGCTCTGATTGAGCCATCAGTTTCCCTGCCTCCTCCTCCTCCTCTCCTTGTCAACATGAATATTTAGCATGAAACACAGAGCTTACGCATGACAATGTTTTTGTAGACTTCCTTGGTTGCTTCAAATGTGGTTTTTAATGTTTAAAGACTCCAAAGGATGACTTAAACTAGTATTTGATGAGCTTTTTACAAAATAAAAACAGCTCTTTTTTCCTGCAGATACAAATTTTAACATCTTAACAGACTAAGGTACAGAGAATGAGGGAAAACTTGTTCAGCGTGCTATGCATCTTCCTAAGGGAAATGTATGTAGGTGAGGAAACTGATCACTGTTCTCCTAAGCATCTTATTTAAAGAGTTGCCTTTTTACTTGCTTACAAGTGAAGCCTCATTTAAGAATAAAATAAAAAATAAAAGGAAAATCTCTTCAGACAAGTGGCATTGACTTACTAATGGTAGATCTGCTTGTCTGCTCTATCCCTTGGTGCTGGAATGAGAATGAGCCGCTGGATTGCTCACATGCTTCTCATGGGATAGTATCAGGGACAGCTACCTTTGTACTTTGAATTTGGCAAGGGGCCCTTAGTGCTTCCTTTATACCAGCAAATCTTAATGCAGACATCATACCCAAACACCATGAAGTATTACATAGGGCTTCTTGTTTGAGTCTGTCCCACAGGGAGAATTTATATAGCCCACTTTGTGGTCAGGGTGAATTTTTGCTCGAAACCCTATAAGCTTTTTGGATGCTGCCTCCCTTGTGGGTTAGATTTAAAAGAAAAAAAAATCTCCCTTTTCCTTATTTGTATCTGTGTGTATGTATGCACATCTGCAAAAGCAGATGATTAACTCTTTTCCTTTATTAAAAAAAAACACAACTTTTATTGGTAGTAAGCTTGAAAAAATAATTTAAATGTGTTTGGAATATGTAAATAAGTTTCTATAAATCTGTGTAAAAGAAAACTGAATGTATTTAATGGAACATTTATACATTTCGGAGTAACTTGGTAGTTTAATAAAGTTCCCATTTACTGGGCATGAGCTTTATGCTTCTCTTTCCTGTTACGCTTTTGGCTTTGGTCCTGGAGGTCTCTGGCAACTGGAATCTGAGTGTAGGTGACTGTGGGAAAATCCCAAAAGGACGGACTTCACAGCAGAAATTCTGGCTTTTAAAATACTGGGTTTGTTTTTGTACTAAGACATGCAATTTGTCTTTAGTTTCTGAACGTTCCTGAGGCAGGGCTTTCTGCACATGTCTGGGTATAGCGTGGAAGGTATTAGATGGTAGATGCAGCACTTTGTGTATACATTGCATGATGTGGCCAAGACAAATGTTCATGGCACTAACAAGTCTGGATCTGTCACTATCTTCATGCCTTTTAGCTTAGCACGCTTTATTGAGAAATCCTGGTTTACAGCTCCCAGGGCTTTGGAAATAAAGAGTAGCCTGTTTTGCAGGAGCAGGTGGTGATTTCTACACTGCAATTCTGAATTTTCACATTCCATCCCATTCTCCCATAATTTTTCCTGCTTTGCTGCTTAAAAAAAAAAAAAGAACATCTATGGGTCGGAAAAAATGAAAGCCAGCCAGCCTCCTTGTCCTCAGGGAGCACTTCCTCCCCTCTGCTATGGAAATGATTTTTGGACTGGAATTGCTGCTATTTGCAAACTTGTTTAGCCCCTGACTTTTCTCGTTTGGTGAGTGTGTCTCTCCCCGTGCGGAGCGGCAAGCACCTGCTGTCTGCCAGCGCTGAGTGATGGCTGCTGATGGAATCTACGTGGGAAAGCCCTTCACCATCAAAAGGTGTGTCTCAAAAGTTTATGTTTTTTTAAACTTCATTTTTATTTCAAAAGGGTTTATAATTACCAATTCATTACTTAA
The DNA here is from genome assembly GCF_013377495.2 of Cygnus atratus. Taxonomy (NCBI): domain Eukaryota; kingdom Metazoa; phylum Chordata; class Aves; order Anseriformes; family Anatidae; genus Cygnus; species Cygnus atratus. Next base: position 32,459,422 of record NC_066365.1, on the reverse strand, counting down.
ACTACCAGCTGTCAGAGACAGCGTTGCCCTGTAGGTTTAATTTCCCATGTCATGAAATTTTCCCAAAGAAAGAGGCCACGGGGGTAGCCGGGTTGCAGTCGGTTTTGAAGAAAGACACGAGACCTTTTCTCCAGCTTTGTTCTGCCGAACGGCTGATGCTTGTGATCGCGATCAGAGGCGCATCTGTCTCCTTTGATGGCTGCTGAGGTGACAGTGAAGTGGGCGAGCCCGGGGGACCGAGGGGGAATCTGGGGCTGCGGAGCTGGTAGAGATTGAGAGATAGGGGAAGGAGCTGTGGGAGTAGGAGCGAGGTGCTGATTCATACTTAAAGGAATTTAATATTCACATCTCATGTGGGAACTGCATACAAATGAGGGGCTCAGTGCATCCCTCATTACAACAGCTCATTAAATTATCAGGGAAGACAGAAAGAGTTCCCATCACGCCTCCCACAGCGTACAAGTCCGGACTATGTCATTCAAAATAACCCACCGCTATCTTTCTCATCTTAGGCTACGTCTGTGTGGACGGATGCAGACGCTCACGCGTTGGCTCTGACCTAGCCAGACACGAGCCAGCTCCGGGCTGGGAGCGAGTGCACAGCGTGTTAGCTCAGCACTGACCCCGAGCTCGGATACAGTGACGGTAACCTCATCCTCTGCACGGCTCGCTGCCTCCAGCTCCATGTGCACCCACGGGGCTACGCCACTGCAGCGGAGCCGGGGCTGTCCGCGCCCAGGAGGACCTGCCCTCGGAAAGCTGCTCCTGCTGCTCCACGTGAGGAGGCAATCCCCGCGAGAGAGGCCCGGCTAAACACAGTTCCTTTCAGAGCTGGCTGCTCAACGTTTTCCATTAACTTGATACATGCTGTTTACATCCTCCTGCTGCCAGTGCCAGAGATAACTGCCTTGGGAACAGCTCCCTACAGGTATTGTTAGCAGCTGCTGAAAACAAAGGAGTTTGTTTTAGCCACGTCACTATCTAAATAGCCAGAAATACATTACTTTTTTATTGCTCATAAGCCAATAAAAATCTATCTTGTTCTCCTGGCTGAAAGATGCATTCTGGAAATCTTGCGTGCTGTTAAAGCTGGCGTCCAAGGAAATAGCCTTGCGACTGTAAAGAAAGTGACACGGAGGCAAAGAATGTGAGAAGGGTTCTTGTGGCAACAAAGCGTGTTTCTCTTCCCAGAGTGTGATCACCACCACCAGCATCAACTACTTGCACTCGGACAAAGTTGCTCCAGCCAACACTGCGCGGGTCCTTGCCGTGCAGTTGGCTTCTGTGTCTTTTCAGGCAGAAGGCTGAGACTGCAGAACGCGCGCTGTCCCAGCCAGCAACTTGCTCTGATTTTAAAACCAGACAAAAAAAATCACTAACCTCCAATTGCTCATGTCTTTTCTTTATGCGCTGAACCAGTGGGGAGCATGGAGGCCACTTTAAGACATTGAATTCAGTGGTGGTGTTCAGGTTTGTAGGGGCCGAGCACATGCTCCACAAGGGTGGCCTTGTCTGGAAGGAGGGGGGAGAGTTTCAAGCATTTCTGAGAACATTCACCCCATCTGAAGCAGAGATGCGGGACAGACTCCCTTTGAACAGTGATGTGTCTCCTGCTTTTGATCATGTCTGAACAATAGCTCCTTTTTTACCCTGTTCCATCCTTATTTATCTTGGGGGGGAGAAGGGGAACAACAGACTTTGATGCCTCCTCTTAGGCCAAATGGAGGGGAGAGATGAACTCTACCTACTTTTTTTTTTTCATTTTTCACAATAGGACTTTGACCATCACATAGAGCGGGTAGCTTCAAGTAACTCTCTGCTGCACAGGGGCACCAGCTATTTTCAACATCTGCAGTGATGGAGCAGCAAAACAGGCGTAAAAGCAAATCGCTGTCTAGCCTCAGATCACCGAAGTTCCTATTTCCTCTTTATCCTGAAATGACTGAACAAAAACAATGTTTATTTGGGCAACCAAAAGGAGCTGGCTAGGAAATCTTTGATTCCACTTCTAAATAATAATTTACAATCAACTTTATTTACCATTACCCTTCCATTTCTTTGTCGTTACAAGTGAAAAAAGCTACCTTCAGCAGTAAAGTAGGGTCAATGGGTGCAAAACCAGCATCTGCACCTGTGGTGTTCTTGATGGTGTTTACTCATGATCCTTTTCTATGGGTTCAGGGAAAAAAAGTGAATGGACTGTCCAGTGCACTTTCAATAGTTTCTTCAAAAAAGGAAGCTTTTGCATCTTTTTGGTGGTCCAGAACAAGCTTTGGGAAGGAATTGAGTTTGTTTCTAAGATGGATACGTGCATGATTGGCAGCTTGGAATTACTGAGGTCCAGTACTCAGTGTGCTGCCTGTGGAAATAGGGAAACGTGTATGAGGGAAAATGTGATGATTACAAATGGGCAGGCACAGCTGGAGACAAGTTTTCAGAAAGCATGTGGATCCTTTTCTCTGTACCATTAGCACCCTCACACTTCCCCAGGCGTCTGCTGTTTCTGGCTAATCCAGCTACAAAGCAGTCTCCAGGAGAAACGAGGAATCCCCTGTGCCTGACTCCAATCACTGCAGAAAATACTTGAGCGAGTGCTGCTGGAGTCACTTCAGCTCTGGTGCTGAACATACGACACGTTGCAAGCCTCACGTTTTTGTTTCTGCCGTTTCTCATGCAGCATTTAAACTGATTCAAGCGTATTCCCTATGCAAATCTCTATTCTCCCATTTTAGGATGAAAAATGGGTGTAAATGTGTTTTTGATTTTTCCCCACCCTTTTACAGCTGTATTTGCCCCTTTACATCCCATGACTGTTTCCTCCTACTCCTATTTCCTCTATTACAGTTTTCCATCCTCCTCTATTAATTTTTCCAGCTTCCACTAATAACTCATCTCCCTTCTTTATCTCCCTTCCACGCCCCAGCGTTTCTGTGCTCTTCTGCTCACTCCATCCTGCTTTCTCTCTGTTTCTCGACTCTTCAGTGACTGTTCTGCTCCTTCGCTTCCTTTCCTTTCTGCCCAGGCTAGCCTTTCCCCAGACATCTGTCTGCAAAACCTGCAAGCTGAGACTTTTCCCTGCCAGCTTCCAGCGAGATGCGGGAATAGAGCAACAAAAATGGGCTCCGTTTTTAGGGTTTACGTTTAGATTTTTCTAGCTCTCGCCTTGTCTGGGCGAGCGGGTAGCTGCTGGAGGTGGCTGTCACCAAGCAGAGGAATAGTCAGAATTCATCTTCCCGTCTCTTCTGCGCTAACATCGCTCCCCATCATGTCGAGCAGCCTACGGGGGGCAGGAAGGGGCATAGAGGAGGGGAGCACACGGGCTTCTTTTGCAGAGGTGGAATTCTGTTCAAATAAAGGTGTGGGTGATTTAGCTTTGTGGTTCAAATCTGGAAAGCTATAATGAGAGAATGTCAACAGCTCAGCTTAAAAAGCTAAGGCTAAGTGATTCCTCACCCCACCCATAATCTTGGTACCAGAAGCAAAATAGGTTTGTGCAGCCAGTTTGGTGCTGTTTCCCTGCGCATCCGAGCAAAATAATTGCATTATTGTTCTCAAACTGGCACGCAGCTTTTCATGGTATGGGTTAAGACTGCAGCAGATTTTTTCTCTCATACAGTAAGGACCAAGACCTTTCGACAACAGCAGATTGCTCTCAGAAGCCCAGAGATGCCTCTTAGAGAATATGTACTCAGCCTTCCTTCTGGTGGAAGTGACTAATCGCTGCATGAAATGGAGAGCACTTTGAGTGTATGCATAGTGTATTTATGTAGTGTATGCACTGCTCATTGCTGTGAGTACTTAAACATGTTTTTGCTATTAAAAAAAAAAAAAAAAGAATTCTGTCTAAGACAGTCTTTCCTCCCAAGAGATTAAGGTCTACACCATTGAATAGCTTAGCTTCAAAGGCACTTCTGGAGGTTGCCCAGCCACCTGCTCAAAAAAAGGACAAATTTCACACTTGTGTCACTTTGCTGAGGACCTCAGGGTGTTGCTGTTAGAACAGGGTGGTTAAAAGAGGGGGGCATGTGGTTCTCATGGCAATAATGTTGCTGAAACAAGGGTGTTCAAGGTGGGAAACCACTAAGCCAGTCTTCCATAGGCTAAGGCTTGAAAAATGTTTGCCACCTTGTCCAAGGAGTATATTGCAACCGTTAATGCTAGTTTGCCTTCGGTGGTTGATGGTGATGTGAAGTTGCTAAAGCAAGTAAAGGCAGGAGTTGGGAAAGGAATTGGAGGAAAACCCCGGAAGCAGAAGGGAACCTATTGAGTGCAAGAAAGAAACAAGTATGCAACTAAAGACAAATCAATGGAAAAAACACTGGAAGTTGCAGAGGCTTGTGGGAAAGGGTGGATGTTTGCAGTTTGGATGAAGAGAGAGGAGCAGATGTGAGAGATATTTGGTAACCACACCGCACATCAGTCCAGTGCTGCTCACCTGAGGGCAGGCTCACGTGGGCAGCTGACGACAGTGCCATCATGGGTCTAAGGGAAATGGAAGGAAAGAAAGTGTCTGTCCCCCTGCCCCACGGCAATATTAGCTATAGCTAAACCATTCCTGGCAGGTGTTTGCTTAGCCTGCTCTTAAAGGGCTTACCAGCGAAACAGCTTAGTAAGATACAATAAATATTCCCAATGACTACCTTGTCTCCTCCGGGATAGGATGTCTGTTTATAAGGATACAGCTAAGCAGCAAGTCTCACGATAAATGTGACACTTCAGATGCATAACTTTGCTTGCAGCGTAGCTTTTCTAATGAAATCAGCACACCCACGCTTAGGATAGAACCACTATGTTCATCCCAAGTAATACAAACACTTATATTTTGTGTGTGAAACTAACTGGTAAGCCTAGAAATCCAGCTAATATTTGTCATTGCAGGAAAATATCTGTGCTCCTCTGGAGGGTTTGATGCAATCTGTTGCCAGAGACTTGCAACTCAACTGGATGGAGCGTGGGCTGGATCGTGTGGCAGCTCCTGCTGGTGCTTTAGCAACTGCTTCAAGATGTGAGACCCTTTCATGCAGCAGTGGAGGGGGTGCAAGATCACAGCTTGTGCCCCAAACAGACCTCTGATGGGGTAAGACAGCAAGGAGATGGCTACAGTGAAGAGATGAATGCTCAAGCCAAATCTTAACTCCTGTCTTCTTCCTGTGCAGGAGCTTAAACAATGCTTCCTGACCACTTGGTCAGGCTAAACAACATATCCAGCCAAAACCAGACAATTTTACCGGTGAGCTTCCAGATGAAGACACAGCACAGTGACAGGGATGACTGGCCACGAGTGGGGTGTTAGCAGTAGGAGCTCTCCGTGGGCAGAAATATCCCTGCAATCTTGGGCTGATCTTCATCAGAGCAGCAAGTGGAGGAGCAAGGCCACCAGGCCCGTCCCAGCCTCCTGGGGGCTGTTGTGTCCCCAGCCTGCACAAAGGTGTCTGAAAGAATGTGAAACACAGCATAAGCAACCCGTGGGAGAAGGACATGTGGAAATACAACAGGAGACATTTTGTAATTGCAAAATCACCCGACAGTATTATAAAGACTATGAAACAGAAATTTGTGAGAATGCATAGCTTCAAAATTCAGCATGAACTGGCAAAGCAGGTGTGTGACTAATCACAGAGGGCCATTGTACAATCGAGGCTAACCTCCTGTTTCATTAGAATACTTCTCTTAATAAATCTCATTTAAACTACAGTAAATATCTCTGAATGAAATGTCCAGCCTTAATATACATTTTAAATACGAGAATTCACCCCAACCTTCGGTAAATAGTTCGAACAGATAATCAAGCGTTCTGTTTAAAACCGTCATAGTATTTCTAGCACAAATTAATCGGGGTGGAGTGTCTAATTGCTGGTTACTGGATCTGTTACAACGCTATGTGCCAAACTGGCAGGCTCTTATTATCAGATCTCTGCTTCTCAGAGGAAGCCTTTGCAGGGAAGGAGCTGTGATTTCCCCCAGCGAAGACCCACACAGGCCGGGTGGTGAAGTGGCTGGCAGAGGAGGCCCCAGGAGGCCCCAGCCTGCTGCCAGGATGGCGCAGGGGCCGGGGAGACCAGCACCGGCCTTGTTCCTAGGGGCACGGCAGCCTTTGGCATGGGAGGAGGCCTTGCTGCTCGTGCTGGTGTCCTTGTGGCCCAGGGAGACACCCACAGCCGCTGCTAAAAGGCCTGTCCGGCAGCAGCATGCTGTGGTGCGCAGGGAGCTCCTGGAGGTTGGCTTGTCTTTATTGCCATGGCTTCCCAGGCTGCTCTCGGTGGCCAAAGTTTCCTCTGTCAGAGTGAAAATGTGCCTGACAATAGAGTTTGTTTTTAACTAGGCATCTACTACGTGGCCAGTTACGGGGCCTGAAAGTTTCTGGTATCAGCAGGGCTGTCCTCTGGCAGAGTCGTGTGCTCACCCTTTCCATCTCTCTGGTGGGGATGATGTCTGTGCTGACAAACCCTGTCTGCTTACCCCTTTGTTGCCTCCTGCAGCTCTCTTCCCCTTTCCTGCTGTCCCCTGAGCTAGGAATAGGCATTTTTCAGTAAGCCTCTTCCCCTCCCATGTGGGAGCATTCTGTAATTAAGGAGGCAGTGATAACATCTAATGATTATTTACTGGTGTCCTTTAAAAAGGGAGCTCTGAGACTCTTCTCCCGGGCTTCCTTTCCTCCTTGCCTTAAGCTAAAGCTAGCAAGGAGCCTGGAGCTACTCTGATGTGTGTGCAGATTAAATGCTGCTTCTCTGTTGACCTTTTTGTGTCCATGTTGACTGTTTTCTCTATTCTATTCTCTCTCTAAAAGGCAGTTAAGGCTGCCTTTTAGACAGAGGGGACTTCTCTTTCCCCCCTAAACCTTCTTCCTTAATTGAGCACGTGTCCCTGCTTGCTGTGTTGGGTGTCCCAGAAGTGAGACACAACTCAATTGAGCGCAACACCTTCGCTGCGGTGCCTCAGAGGGACTATAAAACAGATGGCCTCATCCCGGGTCATTTTCCTTATTGATGTTATTGCAGAGCCCCGTGCTATGGCAACCGGAGCAGTTGCGCTCCTCGGAGCAGGAGTGGGGCGGAGGGAGGAGGGCTCCGAAATGGCTGCTTTGGGCCTGGGACACGGGTGTTGATCCAGTGCGGGGTGAGTCACGGGTGCTGTGCTCCACCAAAGCCACCTCTGGCAGCTTTGCCGTGACTCACCGCAGCCTGAGGAGCCTTGCAGCACTTCCTGGGCCACCAGAAGGGGGATATCAGGTTGATGCCACCACCTGCTGAGGGGGGCCAGGTCACGTGGAGCCCCAGTTTAGGAGCTACATCCCAGGAAAGAGCTCGCAGATGACTCAACTGGGAACGTTATTCAGCATTATGGGACCAGCAGGGCAAAATGCTTCCTACAGGACGTGAGGAGGAGAGGGCAAGGGGCGTACAAGTCATTCGAGGTGGCTTTCAGAGCAAAAGCTGTGAGGCCAGGAGGAAAGATGCGGTGCATGGTCCATGGAGGAGTCAGTTTTAAGAATTTCTTTGGGCATCTCTTCCTTTTGTTTACTGTCGTGGTTCTCCAAGCACTGAGTGATCACTGACAGCAAGTCCCATGGTGTAATTATTGCACACCGTACCCAGCCGCCCATGGACCCAAGTAACCATAATACCGATTCGAAGCAACTGGCTGAACCCAGCTGAAGGATTTGCTCGAGTTTAACTCCAGCTGCAATCAAGTGCTTTTGCCTCTTCTGAAAAATCAAGGCATGAGTTACACCTTTCCATGCGGTGTGTCATTATTTCAAAGAGCTTGCCCATTTCTGAGCAGGCATCAAGTGTGTTGTTCCAGTTTCAAGTGTAAGCAATAAAAACCCTGTTCTCCTCTTCCAAAGACAAATCTCAAATTGCAGAGCCCAGGAGAAGTGCTAGTTATTTATTTAAGATGTGTTGTCTTTTAAAATCAAGACAAGTGCAGAAAATTGGTAAAGCGTTTTGTTTTGTTTTTAATATTGTTTTGAAGTTGTGTAAGCCTTTCAGAAATTAAAAATCAGCCCACGTTTTGGCAAGAAAGGCTGGTGGGGTGGATTTTGCTGAAGCTGGAACTGTCTGTGACAGTGAAGCATCTCAAAGCAGCTCCTCGTCCCTGTCGTGTGGGGGTGGGCAGCCAGAGCTCAGGCTTCAGAAGAAAGAGGAGGAAGCCTCATCCCAGGGACCTGCGAGGTTTCGAGGTGCCGTATCTCCAAACCAAGGCCCTTTGCTGCCGGAGGTCAGTGGGTTTGCTGCTTTCCCCTCCTTGATTCTGCTACATGTGTAGTGGTGGCTTACCACATTTAAAAGCATGAGTTAGATAATGAAGCTGTTGGGCTGAGCGTTGATGGGGCTGAAGAAACCAGCCCTGAATGGGACTGCCTCCCCAAAGACCATCAGGCCCTTCACCACCTCCACCACCGCTCAGGGCCGTTAATGTTTCCTTCTCAGGCCCAAGCTGCTGAGCCTCAGAAAAGCCTCAGGGAAATCTAAGCTGAGTGTGGTAGCTCTCAGTGGCATTGAATGTTGGCCCAGAGGTACCAAGCCCTAGATTTGCATTACTTGCGAAAGCTGGCCTGGTGAATTTTCCTCCTTCCTTTCAGCTTCCCGCTCTGGCCCTAATGTTTGCCCATCCTGGGGCAGCCCCATCATTCAACCCGTAAAAGGGACGAGCTGATAAAAGGGGGCAAAGTACCACTGAGCCTGTGCAGGATGCTCTGCCTGAGCTGGGGAGCTCAGGAACCCCAGAGGAGCAGTTCCTCGCCTTTTCTGGAGCAGCTGCTGTGCCGGTGTGCGCGTGCACTGGAGCGTGTCACCAGCCGGGTATGGCACACTGCGGGCACGCTTTGCACAGCCCCTGCGAGCGCCTGCTGTGTCCTGGCTTGCAGGATTTTAAGGAAGTGAGCTGTAATCGTGGTGACATCAGGCAGCTAGCGCTGAATTCAGGCGGGGTGAACTCTGGGTGCGCTCGCTCCCCATAGGTGAATCCGGAGCTGCTTGAAAGGACTTTCCTCAGCCTCTGCGCACGCTGCCTTGAGTCATGACCACACCGCTGCCCAAACGCAGGAGGTGACGCAAGGCTTGCTCTGAGAGAGGTGCCTCAACAGCTTCCCGGGCTGTTGGGCATTGGGCAATCCTGGGGATGCAAATGTTTTCCTACTGATCTGTCGGAGCGAGGATGTGGGAGAGCCGGGCAGGAGGGCTGTGGGCAATGGAGCTCCAGTCTTTGAATCCTGGCTATAAATGGAAGAGGATTTTTGAGAGGTTCTCCAGTGAAGTGGCTGAAAAGCAAAGGCATTTGGAAATGCTCTGAGAGCAGTGTAAACTACTTGTTTATTACCCTGTAGTACTCTTGTGCCCAGCTTATGTACAAATATGGCCAAAAATGACTTGGGAGAGCTATATTGTGAAGGAGAAAGAAGCAAGGAGATCTGTTGGTCAGCATGTTAGGCAAAAGATTTTGCCCAGTGGGGGTTATTGGGCAGTGTTACAGCACAAAGGCAGCTTCAAACACTGCTCAGCCCTGAGGGCTGATGAATGCCAGCTCATTTGCGAAGGTGAAGGTGCCTGTCGGGTGCCCTTCTCTCCGGAGGGGTGATGGGAAGAGAAAAGGGAGGGGATGCTCCTGGAGGGACTGTAGGCAGCCAGCAGCATAGTATGGCTTGTCTGTCCATAAAATTCACCATAGTACAACCTGAAGAGCTTGGACCTTTGTTCACTGACACCTGGATTTTGCCTGTTGCCCCTGAGCCTGGGCAGCTGCTTGTGCAGCCAGGTGCTGGTGCGTTGGTACTCAGCCTCCAGAAGAGGCGGTGCAGCTCAGGGCCTCCTTTTCCGGAGGCCAGGAGCACACTGAGGGTCTCAGTCACTCCCAGGGTACTCGGCTCCCATGCCCCCAGATCAACGCTCAACCTTGTGCACTGAGCACCACGGGCACCTTGTTTTCATGAATGAAAAAGCTCGGCGTGCCCGTTTTTTCCACCTGTCTTTTATCAGTTTACTTTTCATAATAGGATTATGCTAATGCACACCTTGGCCCCATCCCAGTGGCGCCTCGTATCAGCTAGCAGCAACCAGCAGCAAGGGCTGAGCCTTCCTTTTTCAGGACAGATATTTGGGTCTGTGTAAGTTGCACACCCTAAATTAACTATTTAGCTACAGGAATCCATCCACATTGTTGATTTGATGTCTTAACGACCACCACTTAAGTGAAGCCGAGCACCCAAACTGAGGACTTCGTTTTGGTATGCTCCCAATTATAACTAGTGAAATATATCACGAGGCATCCACAACTACAAATTAGAAGGCCATATAAAGTGTTTTACAAGGCTATCTGGATGAATGCAATGCAATGTATGTTTATGGCATATAATCATCTACTGCATGCAGATCTCTGCTGCTTCTGTGGCAAACACAAAATGGCTGAGGTGGGCAGGGCCCTCTGGGTCCATCTGCTCCAACCCCTGCTCCAGAAGGGCCACCCAGAGCAGGGTGCCCAGGACCACGTCCAGGTGGCTTCTGAAGATCTCCAAAGAGGGAGATCCCACAGCCTCTGTGGGCAGCCTGTGTCTGTTCTATAGACTTTGGGCTGTCCAGAAGTAGGACACTGATGCTCTCTAGCCAGGAATCTGGCTCTCATGCCAAGCAGTGGGAATGATCATTTCTTACTTATTTAATTTGTCAAAGAAGGAAAGGAGCTACAGGAAAGGAAAACAGGCCCAAGGAGAACGTAACGTGGTGTGGGATCACTGAGACGAGTGGAGCCAAGGGCCTTGCAGAGCAGTGCCCGCGAGGCGTGAAGTGCCAGCAGGCAGGAAGGAGCAGGTGCCCGGCTGATGCCTTGCAGCAGAAGCTGCTCCAGGAGAAGTCAGGCTGAGACATGCACTGTGTAAGCGGTGAGCTGTTTGTCATTACTCAGGGAAGCAAGACAAATGAGAAATCAATTGAACATCAAACCATTGCTGCTGATTGTCTATGTTGAAAATAAATGATTCATCAAGTGCTTTAATTGATTCATATACGTGGCAAGGAGTTCCAGTCTTGATTTATGGACCTTTCCACCAGTCAGGCAGGAAAGTCTTGCTCCCACTCACTTTATTTGTGCAACAAACATCCTTTTCTCTTGGCATGGATTAAGCCAACCCACTTGCACGCTTTTTTTTCTCCCTGATTGTTTACTTTGCCTTGAAAAGATCGGTCACTCGGCTCACTCATGCGGCCCTTTTGCTGCATGCTGCCGCTGTCAGGATTGGGTTATTATTTGGATTTTATATCGGAGGAGTCCGGAAGGCAAGGGGATGGCCCTGAGCACAACGCTGGGCGCTGTGCCCGGCAGGCCAAGCTGCTGGCCCCTTGCTCAGAGCTGTACAGCCCACAGCACTCCATGGATTTAGGTCCAGTGCTGAATCAGTGGGAAAAGGGACATTTGGTGAACTGAAAGCCTCTTGTAACTCCTTGTGTGATATACTGTGGCCTACTCTGTGTCTTGAAGCCTGCAGGCCGGCAGTATATCTAAGTGGCTGCTTGCAGGGGTTGAATGAGACCATGCTTTCTCCCACCCGAGCAGGAGGTGCTGGAGATCAGTCTCTGCCTTCCCCCCGCAGTCGGCAGGGGTGTCAGAGGAGACACGAAACAAGGGGGCCCTGGGCGAGGAGGTGGGCCCTGGCCTGCCTGACTTGTGAGGGGCAGCAGGTCTCCGGCCGCAGTGGTGGAGGGGGAGTGGCCCAAGGGGGGCAGAAGGCCCTTGAAAGTTGTCTCAGTTTGTCGGGCAGCTGAAGGCAGTCTCTCAGAGCCATGTGTGCCAGTAGCTGGCCAGCCTCTTCACTGTCTCAGCTGTGTGGTGGTGGGGTTTGCCATCAGGCTGTGTGATTCTCCCCGGTTTGGCTGCCTGTCCCGCAGGCAGGGTGCAGAGAAGCAGCACAAGGCATCTGAGGAGAGACGTCTCCAGCCGAATGCCACCAAGCTCCTCAGTCTGCCAGGAACCACAAGAGATGCTGCAACTAGTGAACAGGCTGAAACAGCAAGAGAAACAACAGCAGGAAAAAAAAAAAAAAAAGAATGACTGCAATCTCTTGCAATGGTTTGCCTCCAGCAGAGGAGTCGCAACGCAGTTGCCCAGGGGCGGACTGGGGACAGGGGCTGAGCAGCCGTTGGCTTGGTACAGCCCACAGATGCCGGGCTGCTGGAGGATGAAATAGACTGCACAATTTGTCTGTTGTCTGGCTAAGAAATAATGCTTTTCACCAGCTTATTTTTCAGCTGTATTTTTTTTTTTTTAACCTGGTTCTTTACAGTATAGCTTGGGCTGGCGCAGTGGGAGTGGAAGGGGCTGCTTTTTTTTTCTGCATCAGTTCTACTTAACTCCGCATCCTGGCTACTGAGGTTTGCACTTGCAGTAGCTCCTCCAGCCTGGTGGAAAGCATACATAGCCTCTGTAAATGCAGGATGTCTTTGTGATTTGATCAACTTGCATTTTTACCTTAGTCTGTTTGGTGGTGAAACAGCAAACTGTGCTGTCACGTGTGTTTGTCTGTTTGGGGTGATATATTTTTGCATTGTATTGGAAACAGTTCATACCCTATGTCGGTCTGCTCAATTTTTATTTAGGAGGGAGCCCTCACAAATGAGATAATTAAATTAAGCTGGGAAACATCCCCAGGTCTGCACTGGAGCTGTCTCCGGCCCCCACAAGCCTGAGCCTCCTACAGCCCAGTGGCGTAGCACAAGCAAGTTGTCCAGGTTGCTTTCTTCCTGCTGAAATACTGGGTTTTGCAACAGAGGATTTCCAAAGCCTGTCAGGGATGGGTCTCAGGCCTTCATCCCCTGGCCAGAGAAGCAGTGCAGGAATGTCTTGGAGGGAATGATCCACACACGTCCCCTCAGCATGTGCTTGCTCTCTGACTGCAGGAGCTGAGGCGAGCACTGGCTGTGTTGCAGCTGGGTCTGGTTTTTCCTTTCCTTGGTGTGCAGCTTGCCTTGCGCTGCAGGATTTCGCTGGAGATGGTGTGGGTTGCGTATGGTGAGGGGGAGCAGGGCTAAGGTTTGGGAGCTCTGAGGACTAAAGTTCAAAATAAGCAGTCTGAAAGAACGGAGAAATGGTGAAAAACAGGAAGAAGACGAGAAGAAAGATGCTGAGGATGGTGCTGGGGAGATGCACCTTGTGATCTGGAAGTCATGGACAGGCACCAAACCTTTGTGGGGAGGGTGTGCTTGTGCTGCTTGCTATTTCTTCTCTCTTCACTGGTTAAAAGTCAGCGAGGCAAATGCATGGAGGATTCCTTGTACCCTGTGTGAAGGACATAGGTGAGCAGAGAAGTGCCTCTGTAAGCATTGCTTCAGTGCTGGTTCTGCAAAGAGGCTGCAGGAACTCATTATTCATGATTTTATCTTGCTACCTGAAATACATAAATAGCCTAAAGGTTCCTCTGATGGACTTTTTCCAGCTCTTTGATGTGCCAAAGATAATTTCTGTACATACTCCCTCAACCTGTCCCCACTCCCTACCTAAAGTTTAATGTTTCTACTTGTTACGTTTACCTGTCTGTACTAGACTGCAAGCTGAAGATAGGGGCCTTGCCATCTTTCATGTCGAAGGAGTTGTAACATCAACAGCTATAAAATGGGATATAAATTATCAAAGCAACATAAACTGTCACAGCTCAACTCTTGGGCATCTTCTGCACTGAGAAGCTGGCCCCGAGCCTCGTGGCGCTCTGGATTTTAAGTCTGTGGGACTGCAACAGTGGGAGCAGATGGAGGCATCCCCAGACCCATGCTGGGCTCCTGTAGCTAAAGCAAGAACGGCGCAGAGCTGAGCGGTGCCCGCTGCCCTGCCTCTCACAGCTGGGGCACGTCCCTATGGTCCAGCAGCATTTCTGTGAGCCTTCAGCACGCTGGCAGCCAGGTCCTGGGAGCTGGTTCCTCCTTGCAGCCTGGGATGTGTCAGGGAGAGACCTTGTCTTTATAACCTCCTTTTATGGCTGGAGGTGATGCCTCTGTGGTGGTGGCTGGGGAGCAGGCTTTGATCCGGATGCATCCTTTGGGAAGCCAGGCCTCTGAGTCTTCCTTGCCTTGGGCAAGAGCCAAGAGGATTTCCCCTAAGTACAGAGCCATCAGACCTTATCAGAGCTGTCTTGCTGTCACCACCCTGCAGGCAGCATCTGGCCTGGAGTTCAGGCAGAGGCACCTGGGGCAGGGGGAGCCCAGCAGCAGCTGGGAGCGGGATGGGACAATGAGGGGGTGCTGTGAATGAGTGAACGGCCCCATCACCCAGCTCACCTGCGGCATTCAGCCCAGGTATCCTCTGCACACTCGGCCAGCCAGACCGCCTTGCTCCAGGCAGGCCCTTCGCTAGATCTCAGAAGTGCTCGTGTTTCTGGCTCCTTCTTTTGCCCATCTGCTCCTGCGGACTGCTCGAGGCACTTCCATACTTCTTTCAAACAAAGCTATTATTTCGCTGACCCGGGGTTGCTGTTCACTGATGAATTGGATGCTGTTCATCACAGCTTGAAATAGTGTTTGCTGCTCTTAATGCTTTCCATTCAGTTTCTGTGGCGATCAGATTCATAGCAGCAGATACGCAGCTTTCATTGATACTTGATGCAGCAGCCATACCCTCAGCAAAGGCTTTTTTGTGCATAGGGCTCCAAACCTTTCAAGCAGGCTGTGGTGGAAAGCCATAATGTCCCTTTTCTGCCATGCCCCGAGCCACCTGCAGCCTGTGAAAGAGCACATTGTTTCTGCAATTTAAGAAACAACACGGGCAGTGTCTGTGCTGCCTGCGAGGGAGGGCTCTGGGTAATCCCTTCTCGCTCTGCCCCCATCTTTCACCCCCCACCATCTTATCTGAGGTCCAGTTTTAGCCCCAGTGCTGCTTAATTCCCAATGGGGAGGTATTTGCAGGGTGGGATTTTATTTCCAGCAGCTAAATGAGCCTCTCGATACTATGCTACCAGGTGGGGCTGACTCTCCTGGGTGCTACGAGCAGTTCCTGGGTGCTGGGGTTTTATGTGAACAGCCACGACTTCCTTCTTCTTGCCACCTCTGGAAAACTGTGTGCCTCTAACTGACCAGCGTGAGGAGGGAGGTGTTGGGTTTTTGTTTTTTTCCTTTTCTTCTCTTTTCATCTTTTTTCTCATGCCCAAAAAAAGCACTTGTGTAGGGGGAAGATGCTGCACTGCTTTTTGCTCGGAGAAAAGGAGCCTGACAGCTTAGCGCTGCTCAGAGACAGGAAAATTACTTTGTCTGGTGAATATTCTAAAGAGATGAAATAACAGGGCACGATCAAAATCCTCTGCTAACAGAAGAGCTGCCTGACTCCCGCAACGCCAACAACTGCATTGTTTTACTCAGCTTTTGCAGAGCAATGTGAGAGAAGGAGCAGTGGCGATTTCTGTGAATGCTTTCAGCCAAAAAACGGGAGGCTCGGGCTGTGATTCATGCTGGCAGCCACAGGAAAAGTCCCTGCCCTAGCAGATAAGTCGGGGTTTGCTATGGGCACATCCCTCCTGGCACTTGCTTGGTTCACCTGCCTGTGACAGGGGCTGTCACCGTCAGCTCGGCGCTGTCAGGAGCCACCCAGCCGCAAGGCTTCGGCGCGGTGCGGTGCCAGCATGCGTGTTTTCGGTACACGGAGCCGCGTCGCGAAGGCAACGGCTGTGGCGCTTAAGGGAAAAACAACAGCGCTTAAAGAAGGGCGGGTTACAGGCCAAGCCAGAAAAAGGCCAGCGGTAAA
This sequence comes from Cygnus atratus, assembly GCF_013377495.2. Lineage (NCBI taxonomy): Eukaryota > Metazoa > Chordata > Aves > Anseriformes > Anatidae > Cygnus > Cygnus atratus. The sequence continues at coordinate 32,443,708 of NC_066365.1, read as the reverse complement.
GGCCGGGCTCACCGGCACGCTGGGCCTGGCAGGGCCGCAGCTCGCCTGTTTGTCTTCTGGGAGAAGGCCCCGCCGCGGCTGGCTTTGCCTACTTGATCCGGGCTGAGGTCATGTCTTTTCCTATCTGCAGCGCTCCTACTGCGAATGCCCGTAAGAGGCTAATTGCTGTAATGCTTCTAATTGCCCAACCAACACGTTGCCTCTATTCTCCCCCTGATCCCAGCCACAGGAGCTAGGGCAGCCACCTACTGTTTGCCGGCTCAGAGGCAGCGGCGCTGGTAAACACAGGCTCGCCGTGGGTGTCACTGGGAGCAGCCTTGGTGCCCGACCCAAGGCACTGAACGGGGATTTTCAAAGGGTGCCCAAGGCCCTCAGCTCCCACTGAACGGGATGGTGGGTGCACAGCACCCGTGCTTGGCAGGGGGACAGGCAGGGAGGCCTATGACAGGAACAGCATGCAACGCTGCCTCCATGGGAGGCGACCCCGTCCGTCAGCTTCAGCCTGGAAAGGTTCAGGCTCGGGGCTACGGCAGCAGTCCCCGGACTACTGAGTAGCAGGAGGAACGGGAGCCGTTTGCTCATAAGGCTTAATGGATGTTAAATGAAATCATTGGGCAGATATTTTTTTTAAGGCATGGAGGAAGTCGCCTTTATTTTTTCAGGCGGACGTAATTAATTGGTGGAACTCATTGCCACGGGATGCTTCAGGTGCCCAAACTGTACATTGGTTCAAAAGCAATTAGGCAAATTAATGTGACAGCAGCCTGTGGAGGCCTGGTAAAGCTGATGTTGCAGATGCTGCCTGTGGCTCAGGAAGCCACTCTCCCCCGCAACCAGAGCCGCAGGATGGCCGCAGCGTCTTCTCCTCCCAGGGCTCCCCATGCAGATTTGCAATGTTACCTGTGTAGAGAACAAATGTAAAAAGAAATCAAGGGACCTCTCATTCTCACAGCGTGTTACTGGGAGGGAGAAGAGGAGGATTTTGCAACTCTTGCTTCTCTGAGGTGCGTTTCTGCAGGAGCATAAGTTGGCCTTGGATAGGGGAGCCGTGTTTTTGCCTTCCTCCTCCTCTCTGACCTCTTGCTGACAATGGTTTTGCCTGACCAAGGGCAGGCCGAGCCAACAAGGAAGCCACTGGTGTGGGTGCCATGGATTGTGCCAGGCCATGGGGGCAGCAGGACAGAGAGGTGGGATGGGACCACGTCTGCTGCCCTAGCTGCACCCTCAGCCTCGCGTCCTCACACCTGGACACCTTGTCCTTCACCCTCCAGGTGACACCTGGGGGTGACATGACTTCTGCATTGCTTTGGGGAAGCGCTGACCACATGTGCAGTGACCTGCCCACGTCCCCAAGGTCCACAGCACTGCCACACAGCCTGCGAGGAGCTTGCCTCCACCTAGGCCTCTCTTCTGCTGGATGGGTGATCCCCAAGGCCCTTTACCAGCAGTTTACACAGCAGCAGTGCTCTGGTTAACTGTGGGATGTGCAGGTGCCACCAGGTGCAGGTGCAATGCCCAGAAGTGGCCAGGAAATAGCCCCCACGTATATGCAGGAGAGAGAGAGGGAGGTAGTCTGCAGGCTGTGATTAAAGCTCAGTGCATTTACATTTTAAATGCTTCAGTGCTCAGTCAGTTTAGATAGCTTAATCTTTGAGAATTAGATAGCTTAATCAGACAGAAATAGAAACTGCACAAAGAAGGCTCTGTAAACCCTAGGGCTCTGGGTAGGGGAGCTCCAAGCTTGACTTCATTTTTATTTAATGCAGTGGTCTGCTAGGCACTTTCTAGACAAAGTGCCGGAAAGAGATTTCATGTGAGGCGATATGTAAAGCAAGACCTGTGATTTGTTTATTACATTAAAGAACACAGGCAGAGCTGTAGGATAAAAGGGTATAAAATAAATGGCATGAGAACCCAAACAGTGGTGTTTTTTCTGCCTGGCAGAGAGAGCTGTGGGATGTGGATTGTGCCAGGTCACCTTTTCTGCACTGCACTGGAGTTGAAGTGATGCTCACATTGGGTTAGGCTTGTAGGGATGCTGCCTGGCTGCCTGTCCCAATAAGGGAACAGTCAATGGATGTGATCTACAGAAAATAAATAGATACAAACTACTGTGGCTCTGCTCATTAAGGTTCACCAAACAGGCACAGTTTCTTACCAAGAAATGATTTTTTTTTTCTTTTTCTGGACAAGTAGCTCCTCCAGAGCTACTCCAAAGCTGTTTATTGCAACTGAAAAAATTACGTTTGGAAATCGGTCCTGGAAGATAGCAGAGGTGACAGCACAGGTGACACCTGTGACACAGCATTCCTGGCCTCCATGGAAATTCATGAGCTCTGCTATATAATCAGGTCTCCCACTCTCAGTTAGCCTATCTTGATCACTTGGAAAATCTGTATTCACCCATGAAAAATGTACTCGCCCCAAGGTGTGCAGGCATGGGATTATTTACCCATGCTCAGGAAGGGCAGGAGAGTGCCTGGTCTGTGCAGGGGTGGGCAGAGCAGTGTGAGCCTTGCAGACAAGCCCTGCGCAGGCTGGACGGGAGGCTGTGTGCTGTCCATCCACCATGGGATAGCAAAAGCTTATTTGGCAGAACTGGGAACACTTCTTGTAAGCAAACACTGCAAGGTGCAGGGGCATCTTGTACCTCTTGTTCATCTTTTGATTTATGTTGTTGAAACTCTCCATTCGGTTGCTGTCATAATCCTTCCTTCATTGTGTTTTTCCTGCATTTATTCTCTCTCTCTTTTTTTTTTTTTCCTGTAATGATGCTTGAGAAGCACTGGAGAAACACTCATTTTGGGCAGCCTGTTCCCCCTTGCTGTTCCACAGTTTGTCTCTGCAAACAAGCCACCCCCGGCAGGGTGATGGGAGCTCCTCAGATGCAGCAGCGCATCACCAGCCCCCTGCCCTGTGCACGGAGCTGATGCTGTGTTTTATGGTGTGAAGCGAAGCAAAAATCTGCAGTTACAATCCCCAGTCAGATAGCTCAAGGCAGCGAGGAGGGAGAGGATAATCTATTCAGGTCATTAAGATGTGGGCAGAACTCAGCCTGTCCTAATTAATCCTCTTTGAAATTCTGCATGTATATAAGTCATCCTGCACGCCAGTGGGTCCTGACTGAAACTGGTATTGCAGTTCTGCTTCTAAGCGTCTGTTTTTGCATTTGGTACTTGGAGGTAGTTTACATAAATGGGTGGCTTTAATTTGTGTTCCCATCCCGACTGCCTCGCAGCTGTGTGGGGCTGTGCCCCCCCGCCCACGTTTTGGCAGGGGCAGGCTCAGCGGGGGTACCAGGGCTACCAGCAGGCAGGGCACTGCTCCCTCCCTGCCGCCCCCCAGGCCTGGGGGGTCCCTGTCCTGGGGGGCACTGGGAGCTGCCTCGAGGAGCTCGCAGGGAGAACCATCTCTGTTTGTACAAGGACTTGTTTGGTTTCCTGTATGAGTGATGCTGAACAATCGAATTGTTCCCAGAACACGCTATCTAGGCTGATCTTATTCCCATTAGCCACAACCGTACCTGCATCTCCCCTGCCTTCTTACGAGTGATGGTGGGAATGGTTTGTGTCAGGGTATGTGACCTCTGGCAGCGGCATATCGCACTGCAGCATCTACCGCTGCACGCCTCTCATCTCAATTTGGGGTCTTTGGATGTGGCCGTGCAGACACCCTGGGAGATTTCCAGCCAGGAGACTTCCCACCTGCTGGGCACGTCACCGTCAAGAGGTGCAGGGTTCAGTTTGGCAAAGCAAACACAGCTTTTGCTTGCCAAAGCAGGTCAGCAAGAGGTAGCGGCAAGCCCCCCCATCAGTTGTTATGCTTGGGCTTTCATTGCTGCCCTGCAAAGGGTCCTAGGAGAAAGACATCCTCCTGCTGCCTGCAGGGCGTTTCACACCGCTCCAACGAGCTTTAATTTTAGCTTCTCGGCTTACCTGGGTGTGTGGTTGCTCCTTTCATGTCTGCCTTTGCTGTCCGGCTCTGGAGGCTTTGCTGGAGCTTGTGGCCTGCAGCCAGAGTGCGTGGCAGAGGAATACAAACAAATGACAGGAAGGTTGGTGATAATTGAGCACATTCTCCAACACTTCGAGCAACTGCATTGATCTCGGCTCAAAGCTGCAGCTTTTGCTGTAAACAATAAATGACAGATGCCGGACTTTAGAACAGCCTCTCTTATGTCCTGGGAGGACACAAAGCTGCTTTGTAAGTGCAGGAGCCAATCCTGGTAGTAACAAGGCAGAGGGGAAGGGAGGAAACATGGCACCACCGTGTTTAACACTGGAACGGTGGTGAACAGTGTCAACAGGCATGCGCATACAGAGATATGTAAATATTGCCTTACATTTTTCCTGGCTGGATGCTAAAGTATCTGTTTGAGCTGGCTGAAAATGTGACTTTGGGGTTTGACAGCCAAAGAAAAAGCCCAATGCACAGCACTTTGTTTCCAGCAGACCCAGAAGCAAGGGGTCCTGCCGTGCCCAGGCTAACACTTCTCACAGCAACTCGCAGGCTGGGAGGCAGAGTCAACCCCCTCCACACTTTGGCGTTTCACCCGGGTGACTTTTCCAGCTCACTGGCAGAGGGGTGCCCCTCATCCAGCTTGCTGCCACCCGGGCATGTGCCCTGTGCCCTGCTGTGGGCCTGTGGCTGGAGGCAGCGGCCTCACTGAGCAAGAGGCCTTGGTGTGCTGCTTGTGGGGCTTCTCACAGGCAGAGCTCACACAGACCCCTCAGGCCACGGCTGCTCATCCTTGTGACTAGTGCTCTCTCAGACCAGCTCTGTGGGATGCCTGCATGGGGCATGTTGGCCTCGGTGCCGCCTGTGTCTGACAGAGGTGTCAGGCTGGGCTTGCAGGAGGGTACCCGAGCTCTTCCTCTCGCGGGGTGCCCCGCAGGAGCTGGGCCTCGGCCCAGAACAGAGGCTGGCGTTCAAGCGCGATGGGTGGCAGGCGAGTCTCGGCAGGCCTGCAGGCAAGCTGCCTTGGTGGTACAGGCAGCGGTGCGAGGCAGGATCCGGGACATGGAGCACCTCAGTGCATTTCAAAGGACAGTCCAGAAGGCCTTACTATGGTGGTGCCGCCAACGGGCTTCAGTCTGCCTCAGCTGGGTAGCACAGCTGAAGCCAAAGGCTGAATTACCTTTGGCTAAGGGTGTTGTTTAAGTTTGTCTAAAGCTCAGGAACATAGAAAAAAAAAGTTTTTATTTTTATTTATTTTTTTTTTCCCAGCTTCCCAACATCAGATTTAAACTATAGTAAATAATAATTTGCTTTTTGAGGATAAAGTTAATCATAAGTTACATTTAAAAAAGCTATTTCTGTTCATTACAGTGGGGTATTATGTGAGCGGACTGTTGAAATTTACCAAAATCTCCCCAGAATTGTTCACCAGAGAACGGCACAGAGGCCCAACTCTTCTCAGGTGATAACTGTATCCCAGGTGATAACAGCCCTGTAAATGAACCCAGCTGTGCTCCTTGATGTGCCTGCAAGGCCCAGGATGGTCAGGTCATGCTCCAGAGCCCACAAGTAGCAAGGCTTACCAATACTTCTGTTTAGCAATGTGGCTACCAAATGTCACCTGTCCCAGGAGGCTATGCAATGTGACACTAATGACTCACCGGGGACACACCTTGACCATCGACACACTTTTGTGAGCCTACCACACCCCTTCCTGCAGGTTTTAACTCGCCTTGACTGCAAAGCATCTTAGTATTTTTGCCTTAAGAGAAGAGGTCCTCCAGCAGTTGGGCCACTTGGCTGCTCTTGTACAAACCCGTGATTGTACGACCCGCTTTGCATAATGTACCGTTAACACGTGTTAAGGGTGATTGCCTCTAGGTATTTGCCACTGAAAGAGCTGGGATACAGAAAACATTCATTTTGTAATGATCAAAACCTGACATCACCACACTATGAGACGCACATGGAATAAAGAAAGTGAGAGATGATAAATGGTGTCTCTGTAGATACATCCACTTGAAAAGGTAAATATGAATACGGGCTTATTTTGGATAATACATTTAGACTTGGGCAGAAAAAGAGTATTTGCAGATTTATCTAATGATGTACTAAAGATTTCTTTTTCTGATGAACACAGAGTTTTTGTAAGTGCACTGTAAAGTTTAAGATCTGTTTCTGTTTTCACATTAGCTTCTCTGAAGTTTATATTGGACCCACATATACAGCTCTCATTGTAGTGCAGATTTAGCTAATCCCCATTCCCATTTCAACAAAGAATCTATATAGTGTTATAAATTTCAAGCTGTAGTTGTATTTACATTGTTCCCTGCTTGCCACAGTCCATGATATTTGCTGATAAATGCAATTCAAATTTAGCCTGACAATCTGCATCCTAATGATTTTCTAGATGTTGCAATTAGTTGATTTGCTAATGATTTTTTTTTAACCTTTCCCCCTTTCATTTCCACATTTGTTTGTCTCCTCTGCTTACAGTGTCTTTAAACAGATTTTCCCACACCATGTTTAGATATGGACATGGTTGAATGTAAACTGATTTACAAAATAAACTGGATGTTTTTCACCACCTTTATGGTGGGATAATCCCTTCTGTTGTGGGCAGCTGAGCACACTTAGCTCTGCTGGCCTCCAAAGAGGTGGAGACAAATCAGTGCAAAAGGTCTGGGTGAACAAGACCTGGCACTGTTTCCTTTTCCAGGTGGGGAGTTCCAGGACTGTGTGTTTGCACAGCACCAGTTTTCAGCCTCTTGTCATCACCACCCATGTAACAGTACAGTGACAGCCATTTTGCTACCCGTATTTTGATCATTTTCCTGAACTTTCTGCTCTGTGTGGACCATGAGTCTGAGGTTTTATTTTACTCCCTGTATTTTCTGCATTTTCCCTGTATTTCTCTCCACTGCTGTACCCCTCACCAAAGAAAACAGGCAGCTTCTTGTCCAATTTGCAATCACTGGACCTTCTGAAAGCCAGGTGTGTCCTCCTTTGACTGCCACAAGGGTTGGAAGGGCAACTATGGGGCACGGAGAAGCTCCTCACATATCTGCCAGCTCTTGGGAGGCTGTCGATGAGCAGAAGCATTTCACTCAAGGGCCAAGACTCCCTTGTTCCCTAGATAACCAGAAGCAGCTATTACAGAGGAGGCTCTTCCACCCTATAAGCAGAAGCCCCTCCTTTCATTTCCCAAACTCATTTCTGGCTGCCAAATCTACCCGGACTGACATCACCCTCTGCTAAGGGTGAATCAGCGCGGCTGGGGAGTAGGGTTTTGCAATCTCTTAATGACAATTCGCCACAGCTTGTCCCTGTATCAACTGGCCAGGGAAACAACATTACTGCCCGGTAAGCAAGAAACGTGTTCAAACCTGTGGTTTAGGCAACGCAGCTGATGCTGCAGCTGTGCACATGGCCAGGGAGTAACTGAGATGCTTGGCTCCACCTAGTGGCATCGCCTTTGGAGAGACGTCAGTGGCCGGGGGTGGGTGCTAGTGGGGATTGTGGGCGTCCGTCAGGCTTATTTAATTATAGCTTTGCTCCTTTTGGATGGATGCATGTGTAAACGGGCATATTGGTGCAGATTACTGTGTATTATGTGTACACAGAAATGTGCAGAACTGTTGAAACAATTCAGAAAGGCCAAAATTAGGCACAAAGCTGCTCTGTGCAGCCCCCTTGTTCTCTTGTAACCATTGTGCTTTATTTCAGGGGGATGTTTTGCTCAGTTACTGCATCTTGTCTCGGTCAGAACATGAGCTACCAGACCCTGTGGACCCTGTCCTTCATGAGGCAGGTCCTTAAACCTGAGCTAGGCTGCTCGGTGTTCCTGAAATACAGTAAACGGTAGTGTGAAGCAGTGAAGTGTGAACACAACTCAAGCAAGCACGACCCTAAGTAGCATTTTGGGTCTGCAATCAATCCACGGAGTGCTTGGGCTGGGTTTCACCTCAGGCCTGTGAAAGGACCCAGCCAAGAAGCCTGGATGTACTCACAAAATGCTCTTTATTCGTGGCTGGGGATCTGTTTGTCTTCAGTGAGCCTTGCAATGTCAGTTCAACTCCAGGATCCAGAATGGATAAGATTCATGTCAACCTGTTGGCAGGTTGTAACTCTTTTTCTTTGAATTTTTTTATTTCCCATGGCAACTTACATAGGAGAACCAGAAAGCAAGAGTGACTCAAAGCAATGGAGAAGAGATAATGCCAAAATCAGCAGGATTGTGAAAAGCCTATTTGCATTTTTTTTCCCCAGGGATGCTTGTTTTTAATATAGAGAGGCGCGAAAAGTAAGGATATTTGCTTATAGTGACATGGGCTTTATTAATGACATCCTCGAGTAGGAATTTCTTGGACATAGTACTCAATCTGGAGATCAGAGCGTATAGCAGGGATTCGCATTCTTCATCTCGCTGCGTAGAGGCATGTTTTGAGTGGTTTCTCGAGTCTTCAAGATCAACAAATCCATAGGAAAGTACTGCTCAGCTTTCACATGCTGCAGTACCTTTCAACTTCAAAGTGCTTTGCACACATTAACTCATCTGAGATGCGTTCTGTCATGAAACTGTTATGCCTTTGTTTTTTTGTACCACGCTATTATTATACATATTAACCTGGTGCCTAGAGGCCCAACTGAGATCAGGGCTCTGTTGTGCACAGACAGAATAAAAAAGCCAGCTCCTATCCAGATGAGTTCATGATCTACAAAAGTAGCAATGGGTGGGAAGGGAAAGAGAGGCATGTGGAAGTAAGTATGCCTTATGTCACTCAGCCGGCAGCTTGCAGAACTCAGGTTTTCTGCATCCGAGGCCAGCACGCAATCCTTTGGCTTCACTGCCTCCTGTTAATGTCTAAGTTGGCAAGAAAGAATGCCAGCCATTTTGTCTCCAGCTCAGAACAGGCCAGACAGACAAAATTGTATGTGTTGCCCTCTCACCAGTGTTTTGCTTGGGTTGTTTCCTTCTGGTCCTTTAATCCAAACTGAGGGTTATTCTCCCTGAAATCATCATCGTATGTGGAAAAAAAAAAAACAACAACAAACAACCAAACCAAAAAACCAACCACAGTTATAGTGACCACTATCCATGACTTCATCTGGACAACTCATGAATCTAACTTATGGGGCTGTGTATGCATAGACGTGCTGACGTGGAGATTAGGTCAGGCCTGATATCTCTCTGCTATAGTTTACCATCGCACCTTCGCTGCGGTATCTTAAGAGCTTGGGCACAAAGCAAATGGATAGCTTTGTTAAATGTGAAATGCTGCTAGAAAAACTTTCTGAGTAGCTTAGATAGTTACTTTGTTCAGTGCTTTGAAGATACAGAAGAATAGCAAAAGTTATTATTACTAGCACTACTTAGTATAAAGAATTTACTCCTGCCAGCAAAGAGCAGTGCCACACATCCACAGTAGATTAGGAAATGTATAAGTAAATTGCTAGAGAGTTGTGCAACCTGGGATATCTTTGGAAAACAAAAACCAACCAACCAACCAAAAAAAAAAAAAAGGAAAAGAAAACCCAAGGATGCTGCAAATACGAATAAGTTGGTTGCAACCCATGTGCTGCAAATAATATCTCAGCAGATAATATGTACAAGAGCGTATGTCTAGATATCTGGTATTAAACTGCATGCCAGGTTTGGAGACTTGCTACCATGATCCTTGGAGCAGTGAGGTTCCTGGCTTCCTGTAAGTTATTCTGTGGAAAAACAGCCACTGCTGTCAGGTAGGCCTGAGGAGTTTACTACAGGCTGGTGACCTTCCTGTGCAGTGTGACACCAACTTCTGTTTCTGTAGCAGATCTCTGGAGCATTGCTCTGAGGCAGTGCAGAAAGGCTGGCATTTCAGACTACCTAAGTGGACAGTTTCCTCTTAGAATAATTCCTAGCATGTTTTACAGAGCAATATCTTCACTTCCACGGCTAGTTCACTTGGCTTCTCCTTTATCCTCCTCTCTCTGACCTTGTACGGGGAGAGTGTAAGCCTTTTTGGGGCAGAGACTTGTTCTGTTTTTACGTGCCTAGCATAATAAGGCCCCACCTTGAGGGGCCCTAGGCACTGTCCTACTAAATAAGCTGAATTAATTGCATGATCATCTCCTTTAACCATGTGGGAGGAATAATGCTAGTGGACCTTTTTCTCCTTTCATCAGTTTTCAAAAGTTTGCTTTGGATGTTCGTGACAGTTCAGGCGTGTGCCACAGAACTTGCCCGTGCAATCTGTCCCGGTGAAGAGCCCCACTCCTACGGCTTGCATCTTTTCTGGGGCTAGACACCATTTTTCAAAAGTAATCTTCTGGTCTGGTGACTCCATTCCCTCCAAGGGCTACATGTTCCTCTGACCAGTTTGACACTGGCTTCTCCACAGCAGTCGGGAACAGACAAACAATGAATCCATGAATTCTCTAAATCCTGAAGAAGCGAATAAATACTTGTAAAGGTTTTGCTTCATTTGCACTTTGCCTTTGTGTAATTTATCATCTTTCAACGTCTTGCCTGCGCTTTTTAATTACTGCTACCCTTCCATCATTTTTGTAATTTAAAAAAAAGCCAATTATATGACAATCTTGATTGCCTAATAGTTGTAGTAAAATGTGCATATGTGTAAGTAAGGGTGATTGTTCCTTCTTGTTTGTTTTTGTTCTATACACCTTTCAGATTTCTAAGTTATATAATTGTTCCCTTTGGCTTGCGATCAAGGTTTGAGATTAACTATGGCTCTGCTGTGGTGTGCACTGTGGAGCTGACATATGGCTAATCCACCTGACAGGCTCTGGCTCCTCATTCCTTAAAAGAGCATGGATGGAGGATTTTGCTGTTAAAATGGCACTGTCAGTGATGTATTAAGCAAAATCAATGTCCTGATCTCCATCTCTAAAACAGCATCTGGAAGGACAAGTTCAGTGCTGGAATACAGTGCTACTGCCCCTCTTGTGGATAGACTTGCAGACCTACTGGGGGGGATTAGACAGGCTTAGCAATTCTGAAAATCAGACATTTATATGACTCAGACCCACCTGTGTTTTCCCCAAAGTAATAACATCAAAAAAAAAAAAAAGAACACTTTCGAGCTCTTTTCTTATGTATGTAGGACATAATCTATTTTGTGTCCTACGTCAAGAGAAAACCTTACAGTGGTGTTTCCATATGTCAATTTAATACTTGTTAGCACTTGTTTGTACTGGCAGAGTATCTGGCAGACCTTCTGGTAGCCTGTGACACCAAAGTGGCAAGCACTGAACAGGCAGAAATGACAAGATGGTCCATTCACTTTGAGAGGTGTAAAACTGAGACAATATTCATCTTAGATGTAAGCTTATCTGAAGTGTTATCTTAAGACAATACTTAAATGTAAGGATGTAACTAGGTAGTACCCACAAGTATTTGCAGGAATGCAGGCCTGGGTCCACCCACACAGCCCACCAAGAAAGGTTTTGTGTGGGTACAAGGCATCTGTGCCCATTGACAGAGATTTCCAAGGCAGAGACCTGATAAACAACTCCTTTGCTAGCAGTCTGTGGCAATGCATCATTGGTGCAACAAAGTAATAGAAAAATAGCTTATTAAAAATGCTTGTTAGATACCACAGGTGGTGGTGCCCTTCAGATGGAGAAGGGCAGGCTGTTCTGGAACACGCGTATGTGTTCCTCTTTACAGAAGCTTGCAAAGTTTGAAAGACAAGTACTAAACAGCAATGGTAAGAAAAATGCCACTTTCAGGATTTGGAAAGAAGACTATAAAAAAACAAATGTCTTTGAGAAGGTCTGAGGAAATTGAGAATACAATTAGATTATCAGATCACTTTGCAAACAACCAAAAAATAACCCTGTTATCATAGAAATTACAGGCTGTATGAAACAAAACAACTGGGAAACACTGTGTTGCTGTCTTCCCTGTGGATAAAGATCTGTTCATTGCTATCAAAACAAGACAAACAAAGCTACGCCAAAGAGAGCCTGTAGCAAAGAAGATAGAAGTATACAGTGGTGGAAAAAAACATGGAGAGGAAGGAAGGGTTTGGACTGCTGATGGTAGAGGTGGGGAAGCAGCATGGGGACTGGGGCTACTCCAGGAAGAGATGGGGGAAGGTGTGTGCTTCTTGGATGGAAAAGAGAGAAAACCGGAGTTAGTTCAGACAAAGTTTGAAGTCTACATATTAGCTACAATTAGATTTTATAGCTTAGTTCCTGCAGATGTTGAGAGTCAAGATAAGTGTTTGAGACATTACATTAGAAATTGTATTAGTTCACCTATTATAGACAGCAGCTCTGTGATATAAAGCCCATATGCCTTCATTTAGCTCATTATATCAGTTAAGTGGTTGAAGGAGGTAATGCATCCAAGGACATCTGAAGAGATTATTATATCTCTTTGTTGCACCCACTTCAGTGTGGTCCTACCACTAAGCTTTGGCAGCAATTCTTGGAATAAAATTGCATTTTTTAAAATTATGTAGCAAATTTGCAGGCCTAGATCTCACAGCTGGGGGCAGAGGAGGGGCTGCCTTTGTCTTTTTTTTTTTTTGGTCAAAGTTGGGTTGGGCGCTAGATCTAAAAACATTTGCCTTAAATGAATTTTCACTCTGCGGATGGATTTGACAGAAGAGGAGCATCTGTGGAAATTTAGTTTACGCTTTGCAACAGGCAAACTTTGGAACTTGCATCCTGCACAAACAGCATAAATACAAGCAGCTTTTCTTATGTCAAAACAAAACAAACAAACACAAACCCACCAGTAAACTCCAAAACTCTGTAAAAACGTGCACCGTGCATATATATCATTATTTGTTCCTGGTCAGTATAGGCCCATGGAAGCCAGGAACGACCTCCAGCCCGCGCAGTGCGGGGCAGTACAGCAGGGCTCTGCTGGGATGGAGCACAGTGTTACTTGCACCTGGGGCTGGTGTTAATGAGGAGCCTCGTTAATGAGAAAGGTCGCAAGAAGCCAAGCGAAACGGCCATTTCACAACACTTCGTGGTGGCAGATGGCATTGACTGAGCTTTTTGGAGAGCACCTGAGCACTGCTTCTCTGTCTTGTTTGTTAATGGCAGGGGAGAGCCTGGCCTGGGTTTAATTAATGAAGGGTGTGGGTGGCTGCTTGTGGGGCCTTGTTCTTGGGCTACAAATCCCCCCCCCCCCCCCAAAATCAAACCTCATTCTTTTTTTAGGGAGTTCCTGCTTCCTTTAAATTGAAAACAGTTGCCCTACAAAGGACGCCCTGTTTCCCTGGGGGGCCGGCTCTGACAAGAAACCACCATCCTCCCTTCGTCGCGGTCTCTGGGAGGAGACGTGGGGCTCTCACCCCTTCCTACATGGCCACCACCCTTCTCCCCAGCCACGGTGTTCCCCGGAGGTCCCCCGGGGCCGGCGGCGGTGCGAGGTGTCCGCTGGGTGGCACCAGAGGCCTCCAGCGGCCGCAATGTTGCGGGGGGTGAGGGGAGGCGGGCGCCATTTCCCTGCCGCCTGGCAGCGGCGTTGCCGTCCTGCAGGGTTTTACTGCTGTCCCTGCTGCGTGATACCAGAAATGACTGATAATAACGCCAGAAATAACAGATTTTTAAGGTTGCATCCGAGAATGGCAACTTAATCCTGCACCTACTTCGTGCAGGGAGAAAATCGGGGGGGAGGAGGGTGTATTTCCGCAAAGAAGTGAGAGAGCAATGTTTTGGTGTGTGTCTCTAAAGGTGCACTAGTTGCTTTGCAGACAGCAAGCAGTCTGTGGATGAAGCACTTGTAGGGTGTTTTCCTGAAGGCTTTCTCCCCCACTGAGACAGAAGTAATGTCGAAGTTACAGGGGAGGATGTAATGTAATAAAAATAAGTGGCTTATTTTAGTGTGATCTTGAGATTTCTGTTCACATCAGGAAAAAAAAAAAGTTGTCATCTGTTTCAGTAATTTTAGAGGCAGGGGTGTGGAACATATGTATTGACCTGGAGCAAGCTGTGCATCTTGTAGTAGCAGAAGAAGAGATGAGGTCAGGATTGAGAGCAGCTAAGTCTGTGTTTGGAATGCATTACAGCCATTCAGAGCCTGGCATGTGGATGTGGGTGATGTGTATTTCAACAGGTTTTTAGATAACAGTTTGAAAATGTTGCTTTTTTGTTCATTACGCACATTAAAATGGTCATGCCTATTCATTAGTCCTCTTAAAGGTATGTGGAGCATGTGTAAAGAAACCTGAGAATTTGTCGTGGAAGAACATGAATCTTAGCTGAGTGCAGGTGAATCATAAAAGACTTGGCTATCAGCATGGTGAGAAGGATCACAGGGCCTCTGAAGTAAACTGTGGGCCAGCAGGATGAAAGCTGGTACTTTAGACAGTTTCAAATTTGTTTTTCCTCTTGATCTGAAGAGTCAGACTAAAGCTTCTGTTCTCCGTGAAGACTTCCCAGTCTTCATTTGGAAACAGCAAGCAAAGATGAAAAATCTTCCCCCAGGTACTTCGCTCTTCTGGTTACTCACCTTTCAGATTATAACTTTTTCGCATGTCACAGATGGATTTGCTTGGCTTGAACCATTGGTGTTTTACATCTGTGTGTTTCTCTGTTGTATTAAACAACTCTGGAAAAAAAATCACTGTTTTCTCCCTACAAAGGATTTATGTAATATAATCACATAATCTATTTGTTTTTCTTTTGGTAGCTTGCACAACAAAACATTTTGCTGAGCTCTCAGCTCTTCTTCATGGCTCTTTTTGCTCTTCCCTGGTTCTTAACCAAAGCCTGGAGAAACAAGCTCATTTTCCAGTGCAGCTCCCCTCCCCTGTGCTGCAACACGGTATAAACTCAGGGATTGTACGCACTCAGGTTGCATTCAGCAGAAATGTCTGTACTCTCTTAATTTTGCCTAAATCCAAAATCTTCTCAAGTTCTTTGTTTCCTAGAATATGCACTCAGCTTGTATGCGAGGCTTGTACTTGCTATTCTTATGTTTATTGTGTTTTCTTGAGAAGTGTGCATTGCTAAACTGAATTTATTGATGACCGAGTTTGTTTTACCCTTTGTTAATCTCAATATGATAAACATGTAAGTGTATGTATAACAAACAAACATTTGTTTCATCCGGGGGGGGAAGAAACACCTTTATGGGCTATGTACCCAGAATGAAACCCTGCAGAACTCCACTAGAAACTTCCACACCTGGTCATGTATTTTTGTAATCTCTGCCAGTTAATGAATTTTTAGTCCATCTATTGTGCTTTCATTGATGTAGAATAAGAGCTGCCATTTTAAGTAGTGTGTCATACAGCACTATGTCAAGTACTCTGCTGAAGCCGCTATATTTTCGCGATTACTATTAGTAATCAATTCTGTGGTCTCAGAGAATGCAATCAGGTTTGTGAGCCAGTGTCTATTTTCTATGTAATTGAGTAGACCATCCCTGCTTATGTTCCCATCCTTTCGTTCCTTATTGATTGCATTGCATGGGTTTGTCATTATCTTGCCATGCACTGAGGGTAATAATTACTGAGGTCAATGCATTCTCCTTTTTAGTGAGTATCAGCATGATGCTTCAGTCTTCTGGCATGTTCCCAGTTTTTCTGAAGGGGAATCTCTTCTCAGCATGATCAGAAGAGGTATGAAATTGGATACTGCTGCAGCCCCTATGTCTCGTGCATAGCTTGATGCCAAAAGCCTCGATAAGCAAAAAGTAATCATGATACTGATACTATTCTGTCAAATATCCTAGGGTTTGTTGATCCTCGTGCGTGCCTTCTGTCTGTAAATGTCCATTTGACTCTCATGAGTGCCTTATGCCCCTAAACTTCCATTTGACCTTCATGTTCCTGTAAATTTTACACCCTTTAAAACTGTATTTTAGAAGGACAAATACTGTATGCTCTAGCAATGTGTTTTGCACAACCCCTAACGTATTGAATTTTTTTTGTTGTTGTTCTTAGGAATTCATCTTAATCTCTTTACTTGGACTGTGAAGGGTGACTGAAGCACTGTCTGTATCATTTTACCTGGCTGTAATCTTTAACTGGGATTTAACCAGTTAATCTGACTAGGAGCAGACACAGTTATCAGTGCAAACAGCCATCTGTTCATATCCTCCCTTCTAGCTACTGTACAGAGTAGTCTGAAAGATACAGAGCAGGAGAGAGTAAGCAAATAAACTGGCCTCCAGAATCGTCCTCTGAAGTACCTTATCTGTCTTTCCGAGAGAAAGGACTGAATCCACAAATCGCATTTGTGGAAAGGAGATTTGTAATTAATTTCTTTCTGCTTTGCCTTACTCTGTGCAGTTGGAGCTGATGTACAGTGCCTTTTTCTAACTGGGGAATTTGTATTGTGGTAATATGCTCTGTTTGCCATTCCCAAACCTCACAGGCAGGTGCAGGAAGCCATCTTAAGTTCCAAGATATGGTTAAGCCTTGTCTGTGAATATCTAAAAATGCTTAGAGTTTTGGAAGACAAATGATTCTCATGTGTGAAAATTTATTTAAAAAAAAGATACATTTTATGCCTTTGTTTATTGGATCAATTGCATTGCTAAGCTTAGATCTACGTTGAGTCTCCCGAGTTGTGCACTTCTGTGTTGTGCTTGAGGGAGTGCCTTACCCCTCATAGTTTTTAATGACAAATGAACTTGTGGATATACCTCAGAGTCCAGAACAGCAGTTAAAATTTGTGGGCAGAAATTTCATTATTGACTGGAATGGGAAATCAGTTAACCATCAGTCTTCAGAATGTGCTCTGTGAACGAGAGGAGAAGGGTATGATTTCAATCACACTGGTCATTTTTGCGTTTTCTATTTAATTCTGTGATGTAGTGTGGGACTTCCTCTGCTGCTCATGAAAGGAAGAAGTGTTTTGTATGACAGGTGCCCTGTGAATTTAAAAGAACAAGCTTGTTCTTCACCCTGTTCTGATTTTCCAGTTATTCCAGTCCTAGCTTTAAGACCTTCCACTAAGCACAGACTCAGCAGCGTTGTGGATGTAGAGTTGTGCGGTGATGTCAGACAATTAAATGCGCATCAGAGCCCCGAGATGCAATGTGAGCATGCTAAGTGAGGCTCTTGGCCAAATTTCTAGCTGTCCTCAACCTGTAGAACTGCAGCTGCTTCCTGCAGTGGTGATGTCCCTTTGGTCTTGCATCTGTACAGGCCCACTGCTGTTATCACTCGGATGTGCAGCCTGTGGTGATGGCTCTTCTCTGGCACCCAGGTACAAAGGTGGCATGCTCAGACACAAAAGGTGCACAATGAAGGGATGCGTGGCAGCAGTGATATGGTGCAACAAGGGAACTTCCAGTAGGACATGGAAAAAAAAAATCTTACTTGTGAGAGTGTCAGAGCACTGGAACCAGTGCCAAAGATATGGTATGTCAGTCTGTATTGAAGATCAGGTAGACAAGGCCCAGGATCTCAATATCTAATGTGAAGTTAGCACTGTGTGGAAAAGGTCTTTGGTCTAGGTGACCTCTACACATTACTTTCAGACAAAATCTTTTTTTCAAATGATTCCGCTACAGTTACTAGGACCTATTCCTTGCAACACAATTTGTTCTGTGTATGATGGGATTCATTTTTTTACCACAAGATAGTTCAGAACTAGAAATATCCTTATGTTTCAATCCTCAATTTTTTTTATTTTTTTTTTGTCCAGACTTCTCATCTTTGTGGTTCCATGTCACTCAGATTCTTGAAGTACCTGGATTCTTGTCCACTTTCCTGGGTCTGGGGTGAGGCCGTGCTCTGGAATAGAACATCTGGAGCACAAGAAATTAACAGCAATTATTAAAAGAGGTGATTTCAACTCATAGGGCAGTTCTTCACTAATGTAAATCTCTCATTTATTTCAATTTGCAGTAGTTTGGGTTACAAACAGTAAATGTTTCTTTAAGGTAGTGAATCAACAGCTGTATTTCTGGCTTCCTTACTGGGAGTTAGTGGCTTAGGTAATTGGGTTCATTGCTATTTGGAGCATAATCAGCAAGTATTCATCCTCTGTACAGCCAGCATATAAAATTTGCAAGAGCTGCACACAGTGCATACTCAATCAGTGTAAATCATTTAGCAGCCAGCATAATGGACGTCTGGCTATTGGACTAAAAAATCCACTTGGTAATACAGGCAGATGAGTCATGAACAAGTTTTCCATTTATATATAAATGATGATATCCACAAGAGACTGAAAGCTGAACAGACTAGCTTCCCAGCCAGTAGAAGGGAAGATGAAGTACTGTTGAAGGAGTTTTTTTAATATTTTGAATACCTTCCTTCAGTGCCAAGATGGCATTTTGCTGCAGCTAATAATTATTATGGACATAACCCAGTTCTAATCACTTGAGGGACAGGGTAATTCTGTTCCTTCCTTTGAGGGCTCATGCTGGTGGTGAATGTGTGTGAACAAATCTGTCTTTAAAGTAAGCTTGGACTTTGGACCAGGGTTTAATGGCTGCAGAATCCTCCCTGCCGGAATCGGAAGCTAGGGAATCTTCTCTGAGCGTGAGCAGCAGTGTGCAGTTGTTGTGGAAGTCAGCCTCAGCTAATAATTCAGCAGAGATTTCCTGGGATTAAGCTATCAGAGTCCGGCCCTCATTTAGACCACTGACATCAGAGTAGGAGTGCGTTGGCTGAGTATCAGCAGCTGCAAGGAATGTGGATGATGAGCTTTCTCCTCGCAGATGGATGTCAAATCCCTAAACCTTTTCAGTCAGTTAATGTGTATTTGCCAGTCAGCAAATGCGATGTGCAGCAAAGGATAGATTTGAGCACAATTTCTTTCCTTTCTTGAATGGTGTTTGTGAAACAGGATAGGAAACATTGCCCCTCTCCATTGCATGCATCTTCAGTTGCTTTTCGATCTCAAAACACTATAAATCAGCAGGAAATCTTACAATTTCTTATTTGAAATGAGAAATAGCCCTTCTTAAGAAAAGAATCACACAGAACTGTAGGGGTTGGAAGGGACCTCAAGAGATCATTGGGTCCAACCCCCCCGCCAAAGCAGAACTCCCTTCCCTGTTAATCATCTTACCTGGGTTTTGCTTAGACTCTCACAAAACTTTATTCTCTTTATGTTCTTTTAGCTACGCTCTTGTGCTTGTCTTGTTTGTTCACTTGTGCCATAAATTAAATGCTCACATCTTTGTGAGCATGACCTTTAGACGGCTTGTTGCAGAGGAGAACATGCTGTGGGCCAAACTCATTGATTTTTATTGTTTGCCTGGGTTGCCTCATGGAGCAGCTTTTGGCCCCTCAGGTGAAAAAGAAATGGTTAATTTTGGTATGACACCTTATTTGCAGGTGTTTTTTTGTGTGTGTGTGTGTTTTACTTTCTGGGATACTGTGGTAACTTTAAAACAAACAAAAAAAACATTGTGATCAGAGGTTTTGAGTTACCTTCTAAGAGCCTGGAAAATTCTAAAAGTAGATCAGTTTCATTAAGATGAGAGAAGATATTCTCTTGTACTTCAAGCTGAATGGAATGGTATGTCACACTTGTTTTCAGTCCAGGATCTCAAAGTGCTCTGTCATGATAGAGTGTTAGTGGGCAGTGTTGCTTGGGGAGAGGAATCCTGCGCCCACAGAAAAATGCAGTCGTGAAAAGCTGTCTCTGTAATACTGCCACACATGGATAAAGCACTTTACAGACAAAGATCTGGTTTTGCACACTCACGACTCTCCCTCCAAGTAAAACAAAGGATAGCAATTCTTCATGGATGTAAGAGGAAGAGGAGGAATAGAAGGATGTGGATTATAGGTCAAGGCTGTAACATTTGGTAAATAAGAATGTGAGAACCACCTCTAGGCCACGGGTTCTTTTCATATGATTTCTTTCCTTCCTGACTTGCAGATGGATCTCTCTACACACACATCTATTTCTTTCTTCGTCTTTCTCTTGTGCCTCGAAGCCCTTGCCACAGGTCAGGATGGTGTGAAGCTACCTGCTGTAGAGAAGCAGGGGAAAAGGTTTTGCCCGAAAGGGCTCACAAGTGATTTGTGTGAATGAATCTCAGTAAATTCAGTTGTTCTTCAGTGCTAGTGGAAATAATTTGTCGTTTACATGGACAGAGTTGAGGCAACAGTGAGACTAAAATCTGCATTTGAAAATATTTAAGGCCTGTCCCTGTGACATGGCGTATATCTAGGTGCTAAGAAAAGTGATTCTGGGGTATTTCTGGGTACTGGCCTAGGCTGGTTGCAGAAGCAATTCGTACTAAGGTGACTGATGTCTTTGCCCTGCCTTGCTTTGTGCTACAGCTTCAAAGCACTGAATGACAACAAACCTGAAAGTTGTCTTAGGGAGCTAATGAAATAAATTAAAAAAAAAAAATCCACTGAAAATGGAGAAAAATGTCTCTGGTTAGGTAATTGCTAGGTTAGCAACCTGGCAATGTTTCCTCATTCTCTTTCTAGGTGTGTACCAAGAAAAAAGGCAAACTTTTTTTTTTTTTCCAGAAAAGTAATTTTGCAGTAAAACAAACAAATGGATCTGCTGAGGAATTTCTCCCCAAACTTCAATAGTGACAGAAAGCATGGAAGTGTAATTGATGAACCATCGTGCAGATGTTTACAGAGCTGTTAAAATTTATGTCTGAAGATTGCTCAACCCTGAAGCTGCAGTGCTCTTGTGAGGAAGAAGCCGACAGGTCAGTGGGAGATAACCTTCTCAATTTCTTTTCCTGTCAGTGTAAGCTGGTTTCAGACCTAAGAATAAACTGCAAATTACCCAGCTGCAGTTCTTGGGTGGTACAGTATTTGATTAAAATAAACTGGGTCATTTTTTTCTACATCTCGTTTGTAAGAAGTAATGTGGACAAATCTGAGTGGACTGACAGAGGAATAAAAAATCATTGTGCAATAAATGACATAAATCCTGAGATATACTATTTAAATGTTCATTCAAAAGTTTTGGTGTTGAGCAATTACCATGTTCATGTTGATTAATTTGATGTTTTGAGCCTGGGCTTGAGAATCCTGGCAGCACTGTGAGGGACTTGGGTCTCTAAAGATAAGAATAGTCAGCATGTGCTTTCAAGTATTACTCACTGCAGCTAAGGGACGTTTATGGCTTTTTTCCTCTGAAGACAGTGAAAGTTTTCAAGGAACAATTGATATGGAGCATTTAAATAACATGTAGTAGAGTAAAAGACTGTTTTACTTTCTGTCAATGTGGGAAAAAGTAGCAGGGAAGAAAAGAGAATACTGTATTTCTGTAATACTAGTGAGAGACACAGCTGATAAGGTCTCAGTGTTTTAAAGTAGTCAGGTGCTGAATATGTATAGCTAAGTAAAGAAAAAGTCTGAGATACTATCTGTGCTGGAAAAGAAAATTAAGCAACTATTAAATTTAACTATAGTGCATTTCCGCGAGGTAGGTGTCTTACCTACTAAATCACTGTAATTCTTGACATATAACATCATACTGAAGAAAATAATCTGTGATTATAAAGGGGTTTGGAGGCTATAAACATTGTGGGAAGCCAAACTGTTAGTATACATTTTTTTTCCACGTGGTTTAACCTGCTACCCTATGGGCTTCCTGTCATAGAGACTGAGGTAGGCCAGACTCTCACACTGAGTGGACCACCTGAAATGTGCCCTGGTCTCATACGTTCCTCCGCTAAGTTATCTTACAGCTCTTTATTTCCAGGCCTTTCCCTTCCTTGGCGAGAGCAAGTTTGTGAAGTTGCTTAAAGGTGGATGGAAAATTTCTCAATGTTATGGCATCGCCCCCAGAAGATTTTCATGACATGGCCATCTTGTAGCATTTTGTCCCTTCTTTACTGTTTTTAAAGGTCCTTTAGCCAGTATATTAATCAAGTAAATGTTTTGACACCCAGATCAGGTTACAGGATTCATAAATTATCAGACGACAGGTCTAAATCTGTCTGAAAAGGTCACTGAGATCAGTTGTGAAGATGAAGCAAAATATATTACACAGTACAAGCCAAAACAAGATACGATGCAGAGAGATTGAGACTCTTAATCAGTGAAGAAACTGTACATGGCGCGTGTGAGAGGACTTGCTGGAAAAGCAGCAGTGTGCAAATGCTTTTTTCCTTGCCTGCAGTTGGTAACTTTTGACTCAAATCTTCAGGGGCTTGAATGTCCTAGAGATGAGAAGGTTGAAGGATCTTAATCTTTAGCTTTTTTATGATTGCTTGTAAGTGATGAGTCTTCGCAGGTCCCTCATAATAGCATGATTTTTTTTTTTTACATTGTACAGCTGGTGGGGTGTGACCAGCTCTGCTTTGTTTTTGGCCAAATGTGACTGCTCAGATTATCTAGGGAATGGACTACTGAATGGAGCTTGTTTTCTGTTTGAAAAACAGTGGGTTGCCTTTTGGTGTTTGTAACATGTTCTGTTAAATTCAAAGGCAGAAGTTAGAGAAAAATGTGGCAGAAAGCTCAGCAGTGAAGCTTCACTGTTGCAGGATTCGCACAGGCAGGTAGTTCTGTCTGCATGGATCAGACTACGTGCATAGGTAACTTTTGGCCTTTTTATAGGCAGTGTTACCCTCTTTATCTTTTCTGTTTCTTTTATTTTGTTTATTGCCTGCTAATGATTCCCACTTCTTAAAGAATGCAGATTGCTTGAACCAAGAACTATGTCTTGGCTTGTTTTTATGAGATATCTGGCATATGGACTAATTAACAATTAAACTTATAAGTCAAATAGGAAAAATCCTACTGCCATAAAGACATGATGCAAATGTTAATAGCTCTTTTTCCAAAAGCAATGTTGTTATCGGCCCTAACAGGGAGTAGATGTCATTTGGGATAATACCAGTAGGTTACTCGGACTTGAGAAGAATTATGAAAGGGAGACTTAAGAATTCAGCTTATTAGGGCCAATGTTATGTCTGATAAAGGACCAGAGTCCATGAAAGTTAGTCATTGCACATGTGGCCCTTCAGGGCAGAGACCAGAATTACAGAATGGTTTAGGTAGGAAGGGACCACTGAAGGTCATTTTGTCTAACCCTTGTGTTCAGGCAGGGCTACTCAGGGCAGGTTGCTCAGGACTGTGTCCAGACAGACTCTGAATATCTGTGAGGAGGGAGACTACACAATGCCTTTGTGCAACCTGTGTCTGTTGCCTTCACAGATTTTTTTTCTAAATGTTAGTGCTTGTGCCCCTGGCCTCTTGTCCTGTCATGGGACACCACTGAAAAGAGCCTGGCTCTGTCTCCTGTGCACCCTCCCTTGAAGTATTTGTACACATTGATGAGATTCCCCTGGAGCCTTCTCTTCTCCAGGCAGAACAGTCACCTCTCTCAGCCTTTCTGAGATGCTGCAGTCCTTTTATCGTCGTCACAGCCTTTCACCAGACTCTAACACGTGCCCAGAAATGGACATTCTAGGTGTGGATTCACCAATGCTAAGCAGTGGAGAAGGATCACCTCCCTCAACTTGCTGGCAATGCTCCTCCTAATGCAGCCCAGAATATCATTGGGCTTCTTTGCTCCAAGGGCACACCACTGGTTTATGTTCAACTTCTTCACCAGGAGAAGAACAGAGCCGACCTAAACAAGAAGATGTGTTCTGGGTTGGGAATCCCAGAACAAATTCAAAAGAGCCATCAGAGCCTTCCCTTAATGCCCTTTTTGTTGTTTAGCGTTATTTCTGGCAGATAGAGTTTGGAGGATGTTAAGCTGCTGGAGACTTCAGAGTGCAAGAGAGCAATTTTTTCAGTTTAAATCAAGAGAGGTGTGCTGCCTATGCCACGGGAGTTTAAAAAATTACTTGCAACCTCCACCTGAAGCTGGCAACAAGCCAACAAGGCGTCAGGACTACTTGCAGTCAAACCAAAGGGTTAAATAAAACTTTGCATGTGGATGTGACTTCTAACTAAACGTTGTTGTGGATCATATCTTTCCAGTTACTCTGTTATCTGATAGCTGTTGCAGGAAGGAATAACTTCAAAACCTTTGTGCCCCCTCAGTGAGTATATTAGGCAAGCTTGTGATATATTTATTCACTAATAAAATAGGTTGTTTTTCTTTTTTTTTTTTAATTTTTCTGTCCCTAGGACATGGGGAAAAACCTGCTGCTGAATTTTGTGGAAGATGTTCCTCATGTTCTTCATGTGGATGACTGCAGCAGTGATAGTCCCATCAGCACTACACATTTCTCTCTGATCCTTGTGCTGGGCTGACTGTAGGTCAGCAAGTCTGTTTTCCTGGATGTATCATTGCAACACGCGAATAGGTGTGTGTGACAGGAGTCTAAAGAATGCTACAAATGGAAGATATTTTTGCCTGAGCTGCTGATGCAGATACTTCAGTATGGTAAATGGCTGAATTGTAAACCTGCTGGGGCAAAGAATGTTTTCTTGTGCGAGAGGCTGCAATACCCAACAGGACTACAGTGCTTTGAAGAAGAGCAACGTATAGCATGCAGTTTGGCTGCTCCTGCAGCAATGCCACACATGGAATTAGGATTTGATGATAAAGGGGAAGACGTGGAGAAAGCATTACTGGCTTACTTTTGACCTGACCTAGTTTAGCTGCTGATGATGTTGATTAAATAGGAGAAAAATGCATGCAGAAATATTTCTCTCTCTGTATGTATTGTATAAAACACTAGGTATATTTCTTTAGGCTTTTAAAAATTCTCTACAGCAGTGTCTCCTCTGTAGGCAGGTAGGAGTATGCATTAAGAAAGAATTAATCCCTCATTGTGAAACACACAGGCTCAGCATTTACCATGGCTTTGATTTAAGAATGGGATACAGACTTCGTGGTCTCAGTCAATGAAAGGCAGATTCTTGGCAGAACCTCCTTCCATTTGTTTCTGAGAGTGAAACAGTTAATATATCAGCCATGCACCACTGCTGGATTAACAATCACACCCCCAAATGCTAATAAGTGTTCTCACTCTTCCTTCCTAAGATTACCCTTAAATCCTATCAAAGGACAAGATGCCTTTTGCTTTGCCTGGCATTAGCACCCTAGTGACCTACAGCCAAAGTCAATAGTCAGTAAACTAGCTGGCTGACATGGTGAAAGAACAGAGTGCCTTAATCAGACCAACTGTTTCTTATAATAGTTGTAGTTTCTCCTGAGGATGCTTCCACTTGTTGTTTTTTTTCCGTTTTCTTGTTTGTTATCCACCTCAGCCAGCCTGGCCTCATAAACTGAGGCTGAACAGAAGGACGTTTGCCACAATGAATCACTCAACACTCTCTTGTGGGGTCACACAGGCTGGGGAAGTTTTGTAAAGCTGAAGACTGTGGAGCAGGTGGAATCTAGAAAATGAGGAAAAGGTAAGTTCTTCACATACTCGTTTGTTTTACTAACAAGAAAAAAGGAACTTACCTACCTCTTGTCTGTAGCTGAATATTGTCTAAAACTGCCTGTTCCACTTGGTCTAAAAGCAGAGAAATGGCACTGGAGACAGATCACAAACTGATGAGAGAATTCATGCTCTGAGCTCTCCTTGTCTACGGTTTCAAAGGACAGCTGCTTAAAGTTGGATGTGGGGTATACAAAATATTAAAACACTTTCTGGCTTTGCAGTGTTCACTGTTGAAATGGCAGCAAGGACTCCTGGCTTTACCTTATAACTACTTTGTTTTTTGTTTATTGGGGGGGGGAAGGGTAAGATTACACCTAAGTAATCTTGTCTTTCTTTTAGTGAGTAGGTTTTTAAAAATAATTGGGTTAGAAACCTTCTATGATTCTATGAAAACTACAATATAAATATACTGATAAATTTTGTATAGTAAGTTACATACTTGCAATTTCATTATGTTCTACTGCATAGCAGATTCACATTAATGTATCTGTTATATATTTGATTTATAACCTTACAGATTTTTATGCTAATCTGTTGTTAGATTTAAGGGATGGCATGCAGATTTGAAATCTTCTTAGTATATAGACAAAGATAACAATGTAAACCAAAAGGTTTAAGCAGTGTTTTAGCTTAATCTTGAACACACAACCAATGATACATAATTGTGGTAGCGGCTTTTCTAGGTGCTCCCCAATGAATATGTAACCACGTTACTTTCATGGAGTACTACTTTCTAAGAGAATCAGCACAGTTATATTTTGGAGTGAACTGTTCGATGGATAAATGGGCTAGCATTAAAATCATGACTCTTGTGTTTGGTTCAAAATAAGGCATCAAACTGTTTCATTCAGAACTATTATTTCCTTGAATCACGGAATGAGGTCTTCACCTAAATTTTAATTTATAAAGTTTCTATTTCCTAGAGACTGCAAACAAAAACGATGGAGGGGAATGTGGGTGGGGAAAGTGAGTAAACACCAGTGGAGCTGAACAAAGAAGAGGTTAGAAGTTTGAGGATTGAATCGAGAAGTAGGAGGAGAAATTATTTGGGTTGAATGGAAAAACGTATGTGTAGGGAGAGCTTCTCCTCAAATGTGGTTAATAAAATTTTGCTCACTTTATAAAACACATGGAGGAAAAGCAGTGCAAGTACAATTATGATTACATAGCAGCTACTTGGGAAATGGTGTAACTATTTTAGATGAAACATGGTTAAGATAATGGAAGGGCCTTAGGACTTTACATTGATGGTTTCCAGTCCTGCACTAAAGCTATAAAACTTTGTGGTGTTCAGGGGCTTTGATATTTTTTCCCTCAAAAGCCTAAAACTACTTAGCATATTTTAAAGCAAAAGAAGTTACAAAAAAAAAAGATACAATTACCTCGCAATGGCCTTTTTGAAATGGAAGAATTACATATGTTGTCTGAACTCTTGCATCTTAACTTCTCATAAGCATGTCAAGCTACTGTGATGTGAGGAAAAGTTTTTCAGAGAACAAAGGGCTGTAAGCCCCGAGGTTACTAGGAAAATCTGAATTCATTTTCTGCTTTACCACAGGGTTTTCTGTCACCCTGGGAAAGATGATTCGATCAGAAGGTCTCTCAGATCCTAGGCTTCATCTCTGCACAGGGACATCACAATGAAGAGTCCATGAGGGGCAGTCAGGTGTTTCAGTATTGCTCTTATGGGAACCATGTGAGTACCTACAATAGTTACTCCCCTTTCCCCACAACAGACCCCACTCTGAGGAAGGTGGTTTCGTATCTGAATAGATGAGTCGTATTTTGTCACCGTGGGTAGGCCCCAAGGCCAATATTCAGTGGGCAACAGGATATCAGGTGTCCACAAAGAACCAAATGTGAAATGCTGAGCCATACTGCTAATGTGGAGAAAGATGCAGTGCTTCCATCTCGTGACATACGATGTGTACTCATTACTTGTCTTCATCCTCCTCAGCACAGCATCAGGACACCAGAATCCTGAGCCATGACTAGGTTTCAGAGGTGCTGAAGTAATGCAAGCACTACTGCTACCAATAACTAGCTTGATTTTGTTTTAATAGCAGTCTTCTCTGCAAAACCACAAACCCAAGTTAATTGCACAAATCAGGGGAATATGGAATTGTTAAAATAATTAGACTAGGGCAGCAGCCTCGGCCCAGAAAAACAACTTTGCATACAACTGTGCTGGAGAAAGCTCAGTCCATCTCATTAGGACCAAATATTAATATCATAGCCAGCTCCAGAACTGGCTTTTAAAAACTTTACTTGCTACTGTTGTCTGAAGAGCTGCACTGCCAGTGCTTGATATTATCTCCTTTTCTTCTCTTGCCCAACTGAGCTGAGACCAGCAGCTCCAAGCTAATTGTGACTCTGCCCCCTGCATGTGCCCTGGCCTGGCAAGTCAGAGGTTGAAAACCTCCTTCCATGCTCTTGAGAGAATGTCCCTTCTAGTGTGTGCTTGCACACTGATTTATTTGGATCATCATGGGTAAAGGAAAATGTATACATACCTGCCAAATAAAATACATATGTACGTTTGTTTGGGGATAGTAGTTACATTTTTATTAATGGCACCTTTGAGTTCTTGAAGTTCTCTGTGACTGATGGGTGTCTTATGTCCCAATAACATTTGTTAGCTCTATCTGCAGAGTTGA
This sequence comes from Cygnus atratus, assembly GCF_013377495.2. Lineage (NCBI taxonomy): Eukaryota > Metazoa > Chordata > Aves > Anseriformes > Anatidae > Cygnus > Cygnus atratus. Next base: position 32,415,826 of record NC_066365.1, on the reverse strand, counting down.
TTTTCCAGTTTTTCTCATTCAACTCCTAGGAGTACTGACCTGACAGCTTTGCTCTGCCAAGTGACAGAAATGCCTGATTTTGCACCTGCTGCTCCCTTGCCTGGTTACAAACTAGTCTGCATATGACTGCTGTCATACTGCTTTAAGCCATAGTTGGTGACTCCTTACAGGGCTGAGGTTAGGCTTTTGAAGCAAATGAAAAAAAATGTAGTGACCCAGGCTGCATCAGTCAGAGTGGAAATCTTTAACTGCTTTTGTTTTAAAGATCAGTGCAAGATTAGTATTGATGAAATGTTTCAGTCCCCAATTTCTTAGAACTCCCAAGAGCAGGTTGCATCCCCACTGATATTTTCTTTGTCTCAAAAATCTTTGAGGCAACAATTCTTGGGCCTTAATGTTAGTCAGTCCTCACTAGGGGAGGGCAGCAACAGCCCCTGTCCTGAATAGATGCTAACTTAAAATAAATAAGTGCTGCCCCACTGCCCGCAGAAACAATTTACTAGTTTGATAGTGATAGCAGAGGAAGGTGATGTAAGACTGAAGAGAAAATAGACTGAAAGAAAGAGAAGAAATGGCTAGTCAACCATATGAAAGGTGGGGAAGGGTGCCTGAGGGAGAGAAGTAAGCAACATGGACATATTTCTTGTAAAATGTGATACACTGGATTAAAGAAACCCTAGGAAAGTAATAGTGAGGAAATGTAAAACATGGTCACATGTAGTAAATGTGAGTATAGAAGAGAGAGGGCCTGAGAGGAAAAAGAGCAAAAAAAAGAACATGAAATGAAAGGACTTTCTGAGCTGACAGGAGAAAGGCCTTAGAGGAGAAAAATGCAAAACTGTAAAGAATTGAGGATTATGACAAGCCTGAGGCAAAACACAAGCCCTGGCAACAAGGGAAAGGGAGCTCTTTGGAAGAAGAAAAAAGTAGGTTTTCAAATAAAATGCAAAGTACATACGCTTAGAATTAACTTTAACTCTCGTTGTTTTGAACGTTGTTGATTAAGTATTACGCTAAAATACTTGCATTTTCTTTTCCTGGGCAGAAAAATCACTGAAATTTAAAGTACTATTTTTTTAAACACCTTTTCTGCAAAAGGTCTCACTTTCATTGTCACCACTGGATAGTATGCTGAATGACCCCCTTAACCTACCACCTAAGGACTTGAATTTTTAGCAGACCTAGCTTCCTCGGTATGGATACTCCTGCATCACATCAGAGAGGAGAGATGCCTCTGATGGCTTAAGCCAGGGTGAACGTATTTCTTGTGACCTGTGGCTGAAGTAACACAAGGCTTGGTGTGACCTGCACATGTCTGAGTAATGTTCAGTAGCTGTTCTTATTTCAAATTTAGATCAGTGGTGGTCAGCTGCAGGACCATAGTGCAGATATGCCAGGATTGAACTTTACAGTACAGAGGTAGGAATGATGTTAAAATTTATTAAAAACAAAGAAAACTAATAATCACATTTAATGTTCTCTGTAGTTGTTTCTGCTTTTCCATCTCTTGACACAGCTGTCCTCTCACTAGTCCTGGCTACTGGTAGGAAACTATGCACTAAAAGGAAATGCCCCATTTTAGCAGGGCTGACTACTGAGGGAAACCTGAAAAACCTGAGCTCCTGAAAGACTTCATTCATTTAAATGGAAAACCTAATCAGGGCAGTGTAATTTTTGCTGGCAAAAGCAAGAATACAGTTGGATGAATGATCATTTCATCCTCCAGGACAGTGAAGGTCATAAAAGCAATCCTTTTGAAATGTTTTCCTCTGTCTCTAGCAGAAATAATTACATTTTCTGTAGAATAATAGTAGATGTTTTCAGTTAAATATCCTTTGAGACCAAAATATTAATCTTCAGGTAGCTCAAACCTCTTTGTCTAATTGATTCTAAAAATATATTTGGTTGCAACAAGACTTGAAATATAACTTAGTATTGTTAAAAATAAAAGCTGAAAAGCTGCATTCTGGTCCTTCATGACTTTAGTAAGCTGTGTGTATTTTACTTTTTTTAAAGTAACTTTTCCTTTGAGTATCTTATCCCAAACTCTGTAATGCGTTTGATTTACGTAAAGCAGCTTACATATGTGCCAGTGGGGTAAATTCATCTGTTAGATTCCGAGTTCTTGATCTTCTCAGTATGCGTTCATTTTTGGATTCCCTCTTACAACCCTGTTCTTGAAAGCAGAAAGCCATCATCCACTTTCCCCAATTACCTTGTTTTTAAATTTTTATTTTGAATCCCATAAAAAGAAAAGGAAACAGAAGGAAACAGAGAAAAAATAAAGTTGTAAGATGTTTAAAAGAATGTTCTCAAGGTAACAAAGAATGCAAGTGAAATAAAATCTATTTACCAAAAATGATATTTTTTTTCTAGGCTTAAGATATTCTTAAAAAATTAGAAAAACAAGAGTACAACAAAGCAACTTCTATTTGTCTTATTCTTTGGAAAATTTTATTATTAGCTTTGAGGGTCAATGTTGCAAGTTCAACTAAGATAGAGAAAGTGTTATTTGTTTGTATTTCTGACAAACCACATTTGACAATCTGGAGTACTGCCCTCTTAATAATCCCCTGGTATTGTTATTCTTGTTGTATTTCTACGCAATAGCTTTTTAATTTATTGTCATGCCAACATATGCCTTTTTACTCAGAAGTTTTCCACATACAAATTATTCTTGCTACTTTAGTTGAACCAAGAAGCTACATGGTATATCTTGACTCGTTTGCTCATATTTAGACTTGCTCAGAAAGAGAAACATTGAGATTTACAGTGTTTGACTCTACTACTGCCTTTCTGTGCTCTGATAACATTTTCAGAAATGCTTAATGTCTGTTGTGCTGACAGGATTTTTCAGGGGTCACCACTATCTCTAATATTCGGACTTCTCAGTGGCTCAACCCTGGAGAGGGGGAAAAAAACAACCGAACAAAAAAAATTAAGGCACCTGAAGGCATTTTAGACAAAAATAAAGGGTGTCTTATTTCTCAGTTGTCTTCAGTAGTGAAGTACAGCTAGTTCCTATCAGCCACTCTTGTAAATCCTTTTAAGGTAAGTGAATAAAAGTCACTGAATAGTTGCTTTGTCGTGAGCTGGATCGTAATAAATGTTGGTACTGTGAGACTCCTACCCCTAACCCAGTTCTAACACATACTCGTCCTGGGGCCTGAGACCTGTAACCTTACCCAGCGCTTCGTTGTAGCCAGGCACCCATCCTGCTGTGAATGACGTAGGTGCTGTAAGTAAGGGAACTACACATATTACACACATGCCTCTGTGTGTGTGTGGAGAACCTGACCAGACTGGGAGCGCAGGGCTCTTCTGATAAATCATGTTCACCCTCTGTGTAGTGGAGGCCTACAGATCCTTAGTGGTTTCACCTAAATGTTTGCTAAGCTGTGCAGATGTCTGATGCACTCAGGTTCAAGTCTTCTCTCTTGATCCCACGTTCAAGCCCCTCCTTTTTGACAGCACACTACCCACCACAGTGCTTAGTTCTTCGTGCTTATTCTGGTGTGTTTTTAGAACTTCCGTTGTCCTTTTGTGAGCGCTATTTTGTGTTCTGTACTCATCCTTACAGAAATGTGTGCAATATGAGGAGAGTTGGGTCAGAAGTATCTTCCTGGGTATATTTAAATTCAGGCCATTCACTCCTGATATTATGTTCTAAATTTCAAGTCTGCCAGCTAAAAATGTTCAGCCCTTAGGCTCTTGGGAGTTTTTATTGATAAGCTGATAATAGTTTCAGTATCCTCAAGACCTGTTTTTTGTGGCAGTGGAGGGGGGTTGTTCTTTATAGCCAGGTCCCAATAATTAAAAGTGCTTTTCTTAGGTTAGGAACAAGAGCTTAAAATGTTTGTAGTTTCACTGGATGGGAACCCAGCAGGAACTTCACAGTAGTGGTTAATGTGCTGTCATAGCTTGCTCAGAAGGGCAAGCAAGAGGAGTATGGACGTTTGCTATAGGCCAAACTGGAGATAGCTCAAGTCGTGGATTATGATACTCTCATCTAAAAAGAATATGATGCAGCCTCTTCACTGCATATAAGCTGCAAGTGGAAGAATTGAGTCTATTGCTCAATATTTTTCCTTCTGGCCATTAGCATGAAACTGCTGCTGTCTTTTTAGCCACCATTGCTGTGGGAAATAGTGGTTGAGGCTGGCAATATAGGGAAAAAGAGAAATCTCGTAAATACAGTAACGAATCATTCTAATCCAACATTCTTGAAGACTATGGTGGCTATACTATTTGTCAGTCTTTAATGTTTCTACAATGGTAGAACAGTCATGGAGATACTGCAAATCCCAAAAGATTTGTCATGGAAATGCATTCTCTTGCTTGCTGTTATTTTCCATGAAAATTTCAGCCACCCACTCATCAAAAAAGGCAATGGATGAAAAGCATGCACGTAGTCAATAGCTCTGTTTTTCACGAGCAACTGACATCTGCAAAATGGGCCACCAAAGAGTTTGGCGAAAGCATACAGGGACAAAACGTGTTCCTCAAAAGTGAGAAATATTTGTGAGTGGTTGTGAATTAGAGAAGAGCAAAATTAGTGTCAGCTGGCAAATAACATTCAGCCAACTCCAACGCTGGCACTTAAAATTCCAGGAAGCATAGAAAATTGTCTGTGGGAGATTTATCTGATGTAAAAGTAGTGCACCACTTTAGTCAGCCTTATACAGACATGTTGAATAGATTCAGTCCAAACAGTCATCAAAAAATACAAAGTCTTATTTTCTGCTGCAGTGAAACCTGGCCATTTGCATGCAAAAGTTCAGTACTTCAAAGACTAGAGCATCAAAAGTCAAGCTCGTTATTACCTAAAGAAATCTAGAGCAGGGTGGTGGAGGTGAGTACAAAACCAAGGACAAAACCAAAAACATCAAAGGTACAGTTACAGCAAGGTGCTTCATGTCAGTTTGATGTTGAATATGTGTAACATTGTTTGAGCAGGGGGGATATGATGAGCTGATAAAAACAAGACTCTAACAAAGCAGTTGCTGGCAGATTGAAGGCCAAGCATGGTGCTGAAAGAGATATGTCATATGCATCAGGAGGAATAAGATGAACTCTTATGTAGACCACTTTGGAGCTCTTCAGACATCTGAATTCAAAGGGCTGAGGTAATATGTCAAAAAAAATAAATAAAAATTGACAGACCCTCTGTAACAAGGTGCCTCTCACATAATCATGATCCATGGGGATACATAGGCATCCCTTGTGAATAAAAGCCCAAATGTCTACACTGATAGAAAACTGAATAGAAAATAACTTTCTGTGGCATTACAGCTTTTGTAATTCCTTTGGGTGTGTTACAGAGACTATAGTGAGGTAACATTTAAATAGAATAAAATAAATCCACAGATCTTGGAAGCTAGAATGCTTTTATCATGCTGGATGTTCAGCACTGTGTAAGCACAGTGTAAAAATCTACATATCACAGAAAGGGCTGCTGTTTCTTCTCTGAATGTTTCATTGCTTGGTGAAGTTAATTGTACACAAGCACAGCATGATGTTCCTTTGCTGCTTCCTTTCAAGCTGAGGGAAAACACTTGATAAAGGACAAAAAGGGTGTTTTTGAGCAGATCAGTCAAAGCGAAAGTGATTTTAATTGGAAAATGTGGATGCATTTCTTCTTATTTAGTCATCTTGCCTGCCAAATTTGTGCCTTCTGTCTCCAGCCATTTCAGCACAAGTATCTTTATGTTCTTTGTGTGAGTGTATTTAGAAATGGTAAAGTTTGTTTATTTTTCATACTGCAAAGTTACTGAACAGCTCTTACTTACATTTTATTTTTCTTTTTAAAGACCAGATGGAAATTATCATTGTGAAATGTGAGTTTCAAAACTCCATATAACTGATCCTGTGGTATTATCAGAAGATAAGGAGAGATATAAGGAACTTTGTATAGAACTTCTCACGTTGCATCATAGTAAATGAAATTGCTACCTTTCAGTGTTATTTATCTACAGGAAGAACTCTTTCTATAAGGAATTTTGGCTGGATTTTTGGACATCCAGGCTGTTATCCCAGGGTAGTATTCTGTTAGTAGCTTCCAGTGGCTCATTTCTCTTTATTTACTGGAAGCTATCTTACCCTCACTTGTGCTACTGTGTCTGGCTTCAAACCTAGAACTGGTAAACTGTCCATTTAAAAATTAAATAAAATATGTTGACTTTCAGTAGGGCCAATTCACTTTGCAGCTTTGTTTTGGAGTGCAGTAACACAACTAGTTGGATTGTGCAGGGTATTAACTTCTGCCAAGGGACTGTTTGTGAGGACCAGAGCTAGAAACCTATGAAACAAGGTACCCTTTTGAAGGAACAATGACAAGGAATGACAGCCTGAAAATACAGAATCTTTTTAGAATTAAAAGAGCAGTATTCTTGCCATTTTTGCAGACTTCTCCAAGTATTTTCTACCATTGCAATGAAGGAGCTAGCCCGTGTCATAAATACTTCCAAGTTCCAGTTTTTCCTAGAAGTATGCTTCACATGTATACATTTTTATGCTCTGCGTGTCATGAAGGAGTTGAATAGGTTATATACCATGAGCTTTTTTTTTTAAACTTTGTTAGGCACAGCAAGAAAAGATACAGAAATAGATGGGTTTTATTCTTTTAGCATTTGGTCCGAAGATCTTTTAAAGGTAGTAAAAAGTCACAACTGACTTCAGTGAACGTTGAATTAAGCCCTAAAGCAGGAACTCGTGTTCAGCAATACAGTCATTGAAATACTCTAATGGATTTAATAGAAAAGCTTTTGCAAAGGGTACCAATCATCGTATGGCTCGACCTGGTTCCTTATTATAGGTCCCTTAGCAGCATGAATGCTTTCATCTCTCTGCTCAGCTTTGTGATAGCCTGAAGCATCATAAAATCCCTCACCCCTATGTGCTTTGTAGTGTATATTTTTTGACAAACTGCCTGGAAGAGACATACTTCAGCTAACACTGAAGTCTATCTGAATAGGAATGTTTTGTGGTTTTTTTGTTGCTGTTGTTCTTGTTTTGTGTGGGAGGATGATATGTTTTGTTGATTTAATACATTTCTGCAATTTTAGAGACTTCTTAGTGGTGCATTTGGTGTTTGAAAACAGCTGGATTCTTTTATCTCAAAAGTTTCCAAATGGGATTTATTCCACAAACCCTTTGGCATTTTCCAGAGTATGCTGCCAACCCTGATTTTTTTTAAATATCTCTGTAGTTTTTTTTTCTTGTGCTGTCATCTTGTTTTCCAGGTAATTTTGGTATAGAATAAAAGCTTGAAAACATATGTACAAAGCAAATAGTTTTGAGTTTTATCACATTTCAGAAAGAAGCTCATGGTTTTGAAGAAAAATGGGGTAAGAGACAAAGGCATATCAAAACTTAGACCTGCCAGGCATTTAGGATCAAATGTAGATCATCAGTTTCATGCTGTGGCATGCAGAGAAATCTCAGAATTTGCTTGTAGCCTGCAATCGAGCACATGGAAATAATTTCTGTGAAAATGAAAAATCATGAAATATTGCATTGCCCATGCAGTGAACAATGCCATTCTTTGGATCAGTTCTCTATGCAAATGGTTTTTATTTTGTTTGGATTCGTCTTTTCAGTAGGGGTCTAATTCTTACTTCCCTGTGAAATAGGAAAGAATCCCCATTCTGCTGAGCACTTGGAATGTCACTACAAATATTTATTTTCAGTACTGTAAATGGAAAGTCCAAAACTGTTAGAAAAGGCTTCTCTAATCAAATATGATACAGAGTGCATGAATAACTACAGCACACGAATCCCATGTATAACCTTTCAGATCTTTGCTTTTTTGTTTGGATGTTTGTGTCAGGAAAGAATAGTGATGATAAAGAAGCTAATAATGGTCCCTAAAGAGGAGAAGCACAGGAAGCTGCTGCTTGCATTACAATTTTGTCATATGCTGGACTTGTGGTCGATGACTGCTTTTTCAGAGATAGAAGGATCTCTTGTCAGTGCCTTATTGGTGGGCAAGAAGCAGAAGCTTTCAGTACCACTTTTCTGTTCTGATGGGGTTTAGGAATATATGTGTATGTATCAGGGTCTCACTTTGTGCTGCCTAGCCTAGATGGAGTAGTGTGATGTGAATCACTGAAGGTGTCTGGGTGATAACCAAGGTCCTGGTGTTTTCTCCATAGTTACCATGCATGTTGGGATATCTCCAGCTGATGTTAATCAGTAGTGATGACTTTTCATCCACAGTGACACACTGCACTGCCAGCTTCCCAGCCAGCCAAAACAGCTTAGAAAAAGGAGGCTCTTCTCACTTTTTCTTTATTCTGTATGGCGACTTATGATGGGGCATTTGCACCCTGAAAAGTGCTCCAATTCCCATGTCTTAATGATCATCCACACCCAGCACAGCAAAACGTTTTATTTATTGCCAGCTAACCTAAAATCCCCTATAAGATAAAAGTAGAGGAATAATTTATTTAGTAAGCCAAATATAGACAACGAACTTAGTGGGTGCAGAGGCAAGCCAAAAGAAATAAAGGCAACCCTTTATATCTGCCTATTTTAGCTTAGTTTCAGCTAGTAAGCAGTCAGAGTATTTTGGTTCTTTGTGGTTGGGATCCAGTTCATAAACAAAAAAGCACTGCTCTGGATTTAAATATCACTGAAGACAATGTTTAGGGCTTATTTATATCTGATAGCTACTTAAACTCTTCTTGGAATTCTGTTCAGATTCAGGCATTCCCTCTTTCTTTCTCTTCATGTTTTCTTTTTATCTCATTGGTTTCTTAGAGGTCAGTTTTAATATTCCTCATACAGGACTAGTGACAGCTCACCTTACTGTAGAAATGCTGGTGTATGTCAGGTGTTAGCTAAAGAGAGTCCTCTCCTTCCCAGAGACCATACAGGCTAGTTGCTTTGCTTGACTACAAACGAACCATTAGTCCAATGCAAGATAAACGTTTTTTCAGCTGATTGATGATGCTCAAACCTCAGTAACATAGCTTTTCATAAAAGCATATTATAAACAAACACTGTGAATACTGGGTACAGGCATGTAAAAGAGCAGAAGTTCAGTGCACTACCAGTTCTAGAGGCTCGTCATGCCAATAATCGGTGTCTTTGGTGAGACACTAGATTTGAGAACAGAGATCCCCAGGCCTTGAGAGACACCATCACAAGTTATTTTCTGAACCAGTAGACAAAAAGGGATGGAGAGAATTCACTTTTGTGATCAAATTTTAGGTGCTGTGTATAAAAACAGAAGCACTGATATTAATAACAGAAAAAGAGTTATTGCTCTATTTAGACATATCCAGGATAAAAGTAGGTTGTACATAGTCAAAGGAGTTGGGACATTGCTTTCATTGCTGCTAAGGAGTAGGGACTATAGAAAGCTCTTCTGATAAAACATGAGTTTGTTTATTTATTCAGCAGTCAGGTGTTCTGTCCATCCAGCTGGTATAAAAGTTAAACCCATACACTGGTTGTGTCCAGTGTGAAGGGGTTGGCTATCGTAGTACTATGGTGTGTGATGGTCCTTTACAGAGAGGATATAGATGAGAGGTCAAAATTAAATGTGGCTGTGAAGGCTGTTGATTGTTCCTTGTAATAGCTTGCTTAATATTACAGGTGAGCACTAAAAAATTATTTGAATTAATGGGTTACTCTTCTCTATCATCATATATAGTTTCAGTTACACCAGAGGAACTGCAAGTTAGTGGAACTATGCTAATGGGAGAAGAAAATGAAAGATAACACCTATCTTTAGCCTGTCTGTATACATATGCTGTTTTCCAATTTCTTTGCATATGTACATACATAAATTGAGAGCTTCTTAAAAACTGTATACAGCAAAGTATAACTGATAGGGAAAAGAGTCTTAAGAAAAAACTTCACCAATTAGTCATTGTTTATATTATTTTATTTTTTCTGTTTGCAGTGGGAAAAACTGTTTTTTTAACATTATCCTTCTCCAGACTATAGACCCAGTTCTCAGATATTATGGATGAAAGCCTAGCTCCACTGAGGCCTGTAGCAAATTAACTTCAATGAAACCAAGATTTTGCCCTGAATTTATAAAGTGGTGAAGTACTACTAAACCACACATGCCATAATGCACACCCTAAATGCCAGTGGTTTCTTTTCAGGGATTGGCAAGAATGCTGTTGCCAGATCATGGCGTACTCAAACAGTGTTTCTGTTGTCAGATATCCAGCAGAACCTTTGTTGGCATGCAGAAAAATGTTATTAAATGCTCCACCCCCAAAATGGTTCTTAATATCGTATGGATGGTGTGCGTTTTTACATGTTACTTTGGGGTTTAGATATATGTGCCTGTTTGTAATGCTTTGGAATTTGTCTTTTGTGAATACTTGAAATTCATCTGCAATTGCCTAAAAATGTCAGTTTTGTGTGTTAGCATGGTTTCAAAATACCATTATTTTGTGTATGAGCATAGTGTAGGATAACCAACCTCACAAGACCTGTTATGAGCTTTTCCAATGTGTTTTTGGCTTGTTTCAGACCTTCATCTAGGCATGAAGGTGGAAGAATCCTTGGCGCTAAGACTTCTAACAAGGCCATTTACCTATAATTCTGTATGACACCTCCCAAAGAACTGAATTTTGTATAGATTACTATGCATTTCAGAAAGTGGTACCGTCCATCACTTATGAACTGATCTAGATATAAACTACTCACTGAAAATTAAGGAGTCTGTAGTCAATACCAGCTTTGATCTGTACTGAGTTGCCTGAGAACTGAGCACTATTGCAGTTGTACAGACTGGAAATGATAGAGGAGACATGGAGCTGTGACAGTGGAGCTGCTTCCAAACAATTTGGTAAGACATAAGAAGTAAATGTATTGAAGTAAAACATACGGAGTACAGTATTGTAGCTTACACACTTATGTTTTTTTTTCTTGAGTATAATGTAATTGTCTAAAATTACAGGACTTCTTACGGGTATGTTCAAATCAAATTGCTTTTCGTAAAGGACTCAGCTCATTGGCTACACTGGACATCTTGTGTCTCCATAGTTAAATGGATTTTTGTTTCATTCACTGAATTAAAGGTTACTTAATGCAGTGACTTAATACAGAAGGGAGATGCTTTAAAGGTGTAGTTCTCCTTACAGTCAAAAGATGGTAGTACAATTTCTGTTCCAAGCAGCCCAGCAACAGAGAGCAATTGCTACGCATCCATTGTTTGCACTTATAGAAAGGGCTTTGGCAACAAAAGAAGGGTGAAAATCCATAGTTGGGATGGCAACAAGGAGTTGTTTGGCAGGCAGTGGTTATGACCTTGATCTTTTCTGTTAGTTAGTAATTCTGAATGTGGTCATGATTGCCAGATTTCATTGGCTCTAGCACAGTTTTGGAGTTGTCCAGAATGGACATGTGTAGTACAGGCTTTAATGAAGGATTTAGGGAACTGAGAGAGTATGAAATGAGTGTCCTTCTCACCGTCTCTGATGCTTTCAATAAAGTCTAAAAGCAGCAACTGATGTAATTAAAGTAGCGAGTTTAATTAACTACTAATACTAACTACTGACTAGTATAATGTTAATCTCAAATTATTTTATGGTGTGGTGCAAGTTGTTCATTGGAAAAAAATGATGCTTTTGTGGAAAACAATGCTAGAGTTTCCTTAAATAAAAAGGGAGAGAAATCACTATGCATTAACTGCCCAAACAGATTCAAGACAGGCTGTTAATTGAGATCTGTGGACTCTTGCCATTTCGTTTGTTTTGTGGGAATAAAACCAAATAAGATGCTGATGCTAAAGAAAAGGAACTATTTATCTGTTTTACTCTCTAGTCAACAATGGGATTTAAATCTCATTTTCTCTATAATGAGTCCCGTTAAAGCAATTACTTGCTTGAGTATACTGCTGATTGTAGCAGTACCTGGAAGACTTATTTCACACAAAGGATGCGTGATGTTCTTCAGCAAAGTAGAATCATTTAGGATCTGATGTTCCTAGCACAGAATTACTTAAATGCTTATGATACTGCACCTGAGCTGAGAAAGCAGGAACATGGCTGTACTCTATGAGTGCAAGAATGGTGGTTGAACGCTTGTGTCCTTGAATCATATGGAGTACCTCTGTACACCCTGAGATGCTATTGTGAATTGGCTTAGAAATAAGACTAATAACTTGAGATCCTAAATTACAGGTGCAATGCTTTTAGATGCTCAGTATCTACTTGAAGAATCCCAGTTCTGCACTGCAGTGCCTGTAAAGATTGTGCTTAGTTCTAACAGGCTAAGCCTGTGCACGAGAATTAGACACCCTGTGGGGTCAGTAAAGAGCTTTTAGGCTCAGCATAGAAATACCCAATAGAAAACAGTGAGCACAGGGCTTTGTCCAAATTTTCTTGCTTTCAGGATCAAAGGTGTGATTTAAAGCCACCCATTAACACATTTTTTCTACCCAGGGTTTCCTTGTGGATGTCATCTATTGCAGCAGGACTGTATTCAGAGGGGGCAAAGCAAGTAGTGGTATTTTCTCAATTCTCAGGCTTCAGATTGAAGGGAACAATGAGATTTACTGCTGAAAAAGCTGTGATGGGTATGAGAGCATTATTCTGTAAAACCATGAGTTGTTTTTTATTCTGTGATTTTGGTCTCAGCCTGGGAGCAGGAGGGAGTCTGCAACTCCTAGAGTTAAAGGATTAGTTCCATGCACTGGGATTATCTGAGATCTGTCTAAATTGATCTGGAAAATGATAGCAGGAAGAGACTCACTTTTGATTCTTTCTCACCAAGCCAGAAATCAAGGAACTCTCTGTATATAGAAAACTACTGCAAAATCTGAGGGAGAGAAATGATACTGCTAACACATCGCTGCAGCTTTTTCCTCCCTCTTCCAACAATCTTCATCTGAATCTGCCGTGATTTCTGCAGCATTCTAGTTCTCTCTAGTAATTCATTTTTGCAGGCATGACATAGTGTGTGCTTCATAAATTATAAGTAATCCCCTCAAATAGCTGATTTGGACTGGGGTGCTGGAAAAGGTTACTAACCAGTGTTTTGAATAAGTGCTTTCATCATTTCCATTCCACTTGGAACCCCACACACCCAGAAAGCAACTCAATTCATTTTAAATTTGAGGTAAAGCCATAAAGAGGTTTAAATAGCTGAATGTGTTAGTCACATTGGAATATAATTTTCCCAGAGGGTAATTTTGGTTTGTGTGTTTCAACTTATTTCCTTGTATTTAACAAACATGAAGACGTTCCAAGTAAGCAGTGCAGTTTGTGGAAAGCTGCCTTTGGATGTCCCTGGAGTCTAGAGGCATCCATTTCAGGTCAGAACTACTAGGGCACAAATGGGCACAGCAAGCAACAAAGTGTCTCCATGCTGACTTGATGAAGCAGAAGAGCTAAAGGTAATTTACTTTTTTTTTAATTATTTTTTTTTAGCTCCCTGGGCTGAATGGGCTAAGTGGAGATCTCGATCATGAGTGCTGGTTATGGTGATGGCATTGCATAATCCCTGTGTTTTGTAGTTAGAGGTACTAAAATGCAGGGAGAATGGGGAAGGTGGACAAGGAAAAGACCAAATTGTGACACCAATGGCTCATTTGTTTTCCAAATAACTGTTTGACTTCCTTTTTACAGATATATATTCCCCTGTGTATACCAATACCTCAGTTCCACCTGCTGTCTTGTAGTAGCAGTAAGAAAACCAAACAATCTAATGATAAAGGCATCCTGCAAACAGGATGCTGCGTGTACTGTGTTCAAGAGGCTTTTGGTAGATATAACCTCATTAAAACACATCCAGATGTGTTTGAAATTATGAATAGCTGTTAAAGACAGAACCTGCAGCATTGGAAAAGAATCATATGAGCCACTCTAAAACTGTGAGACAGGTAAGAAGTTGTGCTCTGCTTTTTGGATGCATTACTCGCTGGGTATGTGACAACTTCAACAGCCCTTTTTCCTCTTCTGAACTTATGATGATAGATGCAAACCAGAAGGAAACACATTTTTTTGACTGAATTCAGAACACTGTTCTATGGAAGTTTTCAGGATTGTTTCCCACTTTTTGATTATGATGTTAACTGTTATGTATCTGTTTTTCCTGCATTTCTAGATGAAGTACTGAGGCGTGGATAAGGCTTTCACCTTCACTTCTACACCACTAGAACTCTAAAACTTCATAGTGTAAATGGCAAATTTTACTCTTCCATTTGTTGTTCCCTTAAAGTAGCCTCCTCTGCTGTAGCTGTATAGACCCAGTGCAGATTCTTTCTACTGTATCTGTTCTGTGTGTACAAATAAGATCACAATCAATGGCTAAAATTCTTCTTTTGATGTTGTGGAGCCTTTTAAAAATTTGTGTGAATGGATTTGATTCCATATGTATTTTATTTGGATAGAATGGGTACAGAAAGAGTCAAGTAAAACAGAATGTTAAGTGGCAGCATTTTGGATGGGAACTTTTAATTTGGTCTAGTGATAGAAGGGAAAACTTGGAAGCATTTGAAGTATTTTGGATTGAAAAGGGAAATCTTATCCTACAGTCTGTGATTAGAAACTTGTGGATCTATCACTCTGTAAAGGAAGGAGAATCATCAGGTTACAAGTAGATAGTAGATCTAGGAAGCAGTTTTAGGTCCAATACAACATCTCCACAAGCACAGAGAACTCTGAGAACCCTAGTTACTGACATTCTGATATAATAATACTTGACCCTGTAAATGGGGGACCGTTCTCAAATATTTCTTGGGGAATAAAAAGAAGTTCCAGAATGATGGGAACTGTACCTTTGTATAGGAAAAAAGATAAAGCATCCTGAGTTAAAGGGCTGAACTGTTAAGTTCCCACTTCAACCTTTTGTAGGTCTCTTGATTTTTCTACATCATTCAGCCCCCTTAGGAATAAACAGACTTCTGTTTAGCAATTCACAGGATTTGTCTGAGGTGAAGAACCTTGTTTAGAGATGGCACCTTGCATGTTACATCGTCATAACATGTAATTTTACAGAGCAGTCTATGTTCCACTCTCCAGGCAGTTGAACATCATCTCTGCATCTCACCCTGGGGAGTGAGTAGTTCATTGGCCATGTCATGCAATCATATCACAAAAACCTTGGGGACTGTCAGTGTTTAATCTGCCCTTAACGAAGCCTGCCAGATCAGCTTACACTGTTTGTCACTATTTTCTGGCCTGGTTGCCGGAGCCTTGCCAATGATTTCTGCTTCTAAAACAGGGAAAGAAATAGGCAGGCCTGCAGCTGGGAGCATTAACTGAAACTGAAATCCATGAGAAACCCAGGTAGAAATCCACCTTTGATCTGTTTCCTGTGTGTTCTAGGCTAGATGAAATCAGATTAGTTTTAATCCCCATAATGACCGTTTCCTTGGCTGAACTTAGGCAAAATCCAAGCAGGGACTGAGGTCAGAGGTAGGGCCTGCCCACTCTCTGGGGTAGACTAGGGTTCAGAAACCGCTGGTCTGGGAAAGTCCCACAGCAGAGTGCAGCTTTGTGCACAGCACTATAGCTTGTTGGTGACCATGCACAGGGCCGGATTGTCTCTGTTTCTGTGCTGAGCTCCCCAGCATTTCTGGGCTATGAGTCGGTATGCAGATCCCTCCCAGCTCAGGTGCCCCTGTTCCCACATTGTAGACATGGCCTCAAGTACCTAATAGCCACCTTAAACACTTCTGGCAGAAATGTAGGTCTTCACAACCTGCCACGTAACCCAGGTGTCTGGAGATGCTAAACAGCAGAAACTGGGCATCTCCCTCATACACGTCAGGGCCGTCACAGAAGACACTCTGTGCCTGTCCTCTCTGAAAGCAGTTTGTCTGACAGAGCTCTGAAAACACCTGTTGAACCCCAGCAAAACAGCTCCTGCTGTCAGGGACCCAGAAACCTGGTACTACTCCTGATGAGCATCCAATAACTGAAGCAGAGACTGGACTTGCCAGGTTAGTGCCTTAACCAACAGCCGTGTACTAGGTTACACGGTGGTCTTTGTTCCCTCCTTCATTCCTTTCGTTATTTACTAGTAGCTGGACAGCTGTTTCAGGAAGATTCCTACCTTAGAATAACCTAAAATACATCGTTCAAGAAAAGGAATGTTGGTTAAGCTTTCATCTGGGTGCTAGTAGAGTTGAGCCACATTCTCTCATCTTTGAGTATTGTAATTGCCTCCCATCTCTTTGTCAGTCAACTTCTGTGAGAAAGGGTACAGGCAGGCAGTTAATTCCAGGTAGTGGCTGCGTATGAATCCCAGTTGGAGATGGGCATTTTCCTGCAACCCAGGTGAGGGTACCAAGTTCATGGAGAGAGTGTAAGGTCTCTTTCTTGGCTTTTCCCATTAGTTATGTTAGGCAGCTCTGTGCTAGTGTGCTGGCTTTTGTGGGTGTCATTCCTGGAAATCTGCCACCTGTAAGGCACCTTGCAGTTAGGATCTGGCAGCCCTGCGTGTGTCTCTTTGTAAACCTGTCTCCCCCTTTATTTATTGCTAAGATTTTCCCCCCCCCCATCCAAATCATGCCAATCTAAGTAGATAGAAAGAAGGACCTTTTCTCTGTAATACAGGAGATGATTTCCATAGGAGGAAAGAGACTGCTGTATCAAAAGCAATACAAACCTGATATAATTCCAGGGTATTGACTGTTTAAGTAGTTTGTCTATTTAAAAGCCTAGCATGGAGCTAATTAAGGTGATGTGTGGACTAAAAATTTCTTTGGAATAAGTAATATTGTACAAAGGTTTCTATTGACACTTCTCTCTACATTTGAGGAAGGCCATATGTAATATTGTGTTACTAATATAGGTTTTCGTAAGCTTGATGTAATGAGATGGGAAAAGATGTTGGAAACATCTGGACATGCTGGAATGGGTAGATACCATTTTAGATGACCACTGAAAGTCTGCGTTTCTCAGCTGTGTGTTAGGCTGTAGGATTGCTATCATGTTCAGTGACATGTGCCAAACAGTGTCCATGTTGTAACAGCTCAATTACATGTTTTCTGAGTCTCTTTGCAAAGAGACTATTATTGCAGATCCAGAGCTGTCAAGAGAAGTTTTTAGTCCCGGAGTGAGCTAACTCTGTGCTGGAAGGAAACTAACAGCAAGTTCGCAAGTTACAGCTGCATCTCTGCGTGCCTGTGTCCTTCTGTGAATGTAAATCTTTCTTTTGTTAGTCTAACTGCCTTCTCAGCAGTATCTCAGCCAGGTCACTTAGTGTGATCAGAAATCTATGCAGTTTGAGATCCCCAGGTAGCTAAAGAAAGAATTTAGAGAAAGAAATAGAAGTGCTGCAACGTTCCTACTTAGGTTAACTTACTGGGAGTACACTGGTAGTAGTGAGATGCCTATTTCTGAGCTTGATGCCCAAATACCCCATCTTATGCATGAGGAAGCAGCAGGTGTCTATGAATTGTTTATTTGCATAGGTAAATGGTGATGGATCCAAGTTCATGCTGCCTCTGTGCTGAGCTGACCAGTTATTATTTAACTTGGTCTAGAAGCCACGTAACCAATAATAACAATTGGTTGTTATTCTGTGATGGGAGAATTGGTACAGCTATGAGAATTAGTTGAGTTTTCTCATTCTATGTCAGATGTTTGCTTTTTTTCTTCATTTCTTTACCCTCTTTGGTTATAATACTAATTTCTCAATTTGCCCCTCTAGCTGTCTTTGTGCAACGTATTCTTAGAAGTTCAAGGTTTTACACAGCAAAATGTCAGAATGACATGAATTTAAGTGACAGTTTAGCTCTTTCTAATTTGCTCACAGAGTATTTTCAATTTTATTGCTTTTCTTTTGAGTATATTTTCTTTCCTAGGGCATTAAATATGTGTTTCATTAGACATTGTCTAATTATTATGTGATTTTGTATATAGGATTAATTTGGAAGGGTGATGAAAATATTTTCTAATTTCCTTTTTTTTCTTTAGTTTTGCAAGACAAAAGGTTGTTTGTAATACACTGGTTGTTGTGTCCTGTGGATAGAACATGAGATCAGAGGTTCAAAGATCAAATGTCAGAGAAGCCTGACTCCTGTGTAATATTTGACTGCGTATGAAACTTCTATGATTTATCCGATATCACAGTCACATAAGGTGCAGAGAATGTCCTGGTGGTTGTGAACTTTGTCAAATCCATTTGAAATTAACACCATGCATCAAACTTCCTTTGTTTTTCTTTGTTTACTTTCACATCTTCATAGAACGCTTGAGTTTTGGAAGAAGAAAAAAAACCACCAGCCTATCTGTCAGTATGATTGTCAAAGTAGGTGTGTATTGTGTAAATCAGTTTGGGTATTCAATGCAATTCATGGAGCAGTTTTCTTCTTTAGTTTAAAAGTCAAACTTTTCCCAGTCAGGGAAATCCCTTTGCATGCGTTTACCTTACGCATGTCCTAGTCGCTTGCGTCACCAGCTGCTTTTTAGTGAAATCTTGCTCTTGGTTCTTGAACACCTGCTTGGAGAAGCAACATCCCAATCAACACCTTGTCTTCAGGCAGCATGGGCTGTCTCAACTACACAAGACAAAGCTGTGGGGTTTGAATCAATGCTTCCTTTCTGCCTTATCCTATCCGGGACATCTTGTCTCCCTTTGTACAGTGCAGTGCAGGAGGACCTTACTTAAATTTTGGGGAAATACTCTGTAGGCTGTGCGCTCTCTCTTGTTCATCTTCTGAGTAGGCATAGAGGAGAAGAATCAGTCCCCATGTATATTAGTGCATTTTATGCTAATAGAAGTTGCTAGATTGACAGGTAAGGAGAGATTATGATCCACTGAGTCACAACCCTGATACCTCAAAGATAGGCTTTTGCTCGTGTTTCCCCAACAAGATTCTTCAAACTGAGATCTCTCATTTTGTGTAAATGTATAGCTCTGACTTCCTAATCATATGACTTTTGTTTTTTCTTAACACTAAAAGGGCTATCTGCAGGTGTGTCTGAAGGGGAGACATCACCAACCTGCTTCACAGGGGTCACTAAACATCTGTTACATGACCACTGTTTCATGTCATTCCCAACCCAGGCAAGTCTTCAGCCACTGAATTAGAAGCCTGCACAGCCCCATTACCAGGGCCCTCATCTTCCCATCTCCCAAATACGATCGGATAATCTGCCCTCCCTGCAATGGCTGTGGACAGGTTTGTCTCCTCCCAGCTGAGAGGAAAGCCATGTAAACAGCAATTTGCCTTCTCTCTTTCTGCTTCATTGCACACTATGCCTCACTGACTCGTACAGCTCCTTCCAGGCACTTCCTCGAGTTTTAATGTAGCACGGTCTCATAATGTCTAATGAGCGACTTTGAAGCTGATACTTCAGTTCTGAACGTAGTAGATGTGGTGAGATTCCTGTTGCTGGAAGAATAAATAAACAGAAAAAAAACCCAACAACTCTACGCTTTAATGTGCAGTATTGATTGCTACATTGAGCCATGATGTCAACTAAATGCCTCCCTTTCTCCTTGCTTCCCACAAATGCACAATAATAGACCTCGTTTACTGGATTTAGAAATTATTTTGTCTTTGTGAGTGGTGCTGTGACAGTGTCCACTACATTCTCATTTAATTTGTAATATCATTTGTATATTTCGTATTTCTGATACACTTTTTAGATAACTATATTTCTTGCCCCCAAAACTAATCAGCACTAATTTTATAATGAGAATTTCAGTGTTACCTTGTTATTAAAAAGAATCTAGGCCATATGCATTATGTAAGGTTGCCATAGGAACAGTTTCTCTGAGGGGAAAACCGACTGTCCGTAGTTTCCACAGAAACCACTCCCTGCTGAGACAGGTGCCTCCAAGGGAAGTGAAGGGAATATAAATGAGAGAGAAAGAGACGCGCACAGCTGTCATACGATCTCTGCAGCATCCCCACATTGCTGCAAATTCATTTCTGGGTTTATTTTTAGTCTGTAGTTTTTGCCTGTATGTCTGGCACCTTCTCTTGGCATGTAAACTCTGCCCATCCCTCCCTCACCTGGAACTGGTTTTGCAGATGGAGGTCCGGAAATGCTCCACCTTGGCAGTGAACTGACCACATCTGATAAGAGTCCAGTGCTCTGGGAACCACAGTGCATGGGAGGATTTAAATGGTAAATGAGAACTTTCCCCCTTTTATTAATTCCGTTTTTCTGAAAGAAGTCAGCAAAGGCAGATTTGGAAATAATTCCTTCTGGAGAGGAGTCAGCTATCTCGACTAATTTGTCAGTTAATGGTTTTGTTGTTTTTGGGTACCAGCATCTGATGATAGGAAAAATGTGTGATGAAAGATCAGGAGTTAATTCCTTTTTGCAACATCAGTTCCTAGGATTTGTTAACTGAGGAAAAAAGGAGCCATTTCTTTTAATATACTTTAATGTCACTGAAAGCAAGTATGGATTCGCATTTCTGAAATCCTTTGGCACATTTCTTCACAAATAGTGTTGATCTGTTTTATTTTTTTCTTCAAGGGAAATAAAACCATGACATTCATTCAAGGCTTAGTGCGGCCATAGCTACAGATTAACACGCTGGCTACTTCATCTTCATCCTGTCATGTCTCTGCTGCTTTATGGGGAAAGCAGGCTGACATGGTTATTAAATCTGGCAGCTGTGTTGTATGCACATGGGAAGCAAGTAGAGCACAGCATATAGAAAATGAGTAGCTTTCAGATAACTGCCTTCTTTTCACTGCTACGAGGCTTGAAAGTCAGCCTAAAAAGCTCCTTCTCCTCTTTGTAATCACCAGTCGTTGGATCAGTGTGCAAATATTGCAAATACAGTTGCAAATGTAAGTATTCCTTGCCTGTGTGCTGCTTTCAGATTGCTAATTAGGGTTTCTACCTTGGTGTTCTGCTTGAAAAAGCAGAGAGATGAAAGCTGAAAACATCCTGACAGGGAATGCTTCTATGCAGTATTGTTTCAGCTTTCAGTGGAAGATCTACTGAGGGAATGGGATGCATGAAAGCTTTCCAGAACAAATAGTTTGCAGTTGTGTTTGTTGATTTTGGGGATATCTGCTTGCTGCTTTGTCTCCGAGGGAAGAACCCAAGCAAATGCAGGGGGTGCTTCTAGATAGATGGTTTTCTGTTAGATAATATTAGATATGCAGTGGGAATGACACTTCAGTATTAATAGGCTGCTTGTGAACACGTAGGAGAGAAATCTGCCGTGGTATTTTTCACCTCGAATCTTTTCTTTGAAAATCCAAAAATGCAGAACTGGACTTCTCATTAAGAAACTCAGCAGTACCTTATTATCGGAAGCGCAAATAGTCATCATAAGGGGCACCAGTAAGTCTGCATCTGGCCTGATAAGAACAATGAACGTAGCACGGTGAGCGATGCATGTTTTTCACCAATCTCACTCTATTTGTACGTGAAGAGGATCTTTATCTGCTATGTTGCATGAAGGCAGGATGGTAAGGTGGTTGGGAAAGGTTGTTGGGAAGTAGAGGAGTTGCAGGTTTTCTGGTGTCACGGTAATACTGTAAAGAAGAGAACTGGTATTTGTTGAGTGTTTTTTTGATCTTTTAGCACTGAAGAAACAGCATCCTGTTTTTTAGCTTCCTTTCCAGTTCAAAGCTTCTTTGTCCTACCATTGTCCTATTGAGTTTATGGCTAGTGAATTCATATTATGCTGTGAACAAAATCTGCTTATTGGAAACAGCCA
The DNA here is from genome assembly GCF_013377495.2 of Cygnus atratus. Taxonomy (NCBI): domain Eukaryota; kingdom Metazoa; phylum Chordata; class Aves; order Anseriformes; family Anatidae; genus Cygnus; species Cygnus atratus. The sequence goes on along the minus strand of NC_066365.1, from coordinate 32,394,211 downwards.
GCAATCAGTGACAAGTATAAATGTCAGATAATTGCATGAGAAATGCAGGCTATAGCCAGTTTGTCTGAGATGCCATGTCATGTTTCTTGCTTTATTTACAGGACTTGTTGTTTCTTAGGGACTGCTTTGATATTCTAAGCTTTTTATGAACCTGTGAAAAAGTCGTGATAACAGTTAACAGGTGCCTGTCATTAAGTGACTAGGGAGAGAGTATGTTGTATTGCTTGGTGCAAGGAGAGAACTAAACATATTCATAGTATTACTGTCTCTATGATGCTGTTATAACACAGATTATATGCTTGATCCATTTGTTGTTTAGAAGCTGTTTTTGCAGTATTTCAGATTCATCTTAACAGACGTATACATAGAAATGCCTGTCTTCGTTGTAGGAACTGAAAGGTGATTTTGGAGCTTCTCTTCCTCTTGTCCTCAATGCATACCCTACTCCCACCCTCCCCATACACAGTTAGAAATTAATAGCTTCCCAGAAACAGCTTTGAAAACGGTCATTTTTGGTGACAGCCGTGGAGCTAATCTTCCCAAGCTTGAGTGGCAGCAAGCCAACTGCTGAGACAAGTGGTGACCTTTTAGGACAATGTCTCTCACAAAAATGTCAAAATGTTAAAATGGCAGACATCAAATGCCGTGTGTGCAGGGAAGGGGTGTCAGCTGGCAGGCTTTCGGCTGAAGGCAGTTAATCCACTGCTTGCCTGGATTAAATATGGAAAGCCCCTGCCTAAGTCTATAAAAATGTAGAGAAATAATTCATGTGTGTCCTGAATCATTTCAGATTTGAGACATGGATGAAAAATCTCAGGTGTTTTATTTAAAATCTGCTCTGGCATCTTCCTGACAGATACCAGAAAAGCAGCCTTTTTGCACTTTGAATCATATACCCGTTTTTCTCCCAGATCTCATCCACGATGTAAATTGATCTTGATGAAGCCTAAGCAATGTTCATTGATGTGCATGCAGCTGGATGCTGAAATTCTGAAAGTGTGTGCATTGACTTTTAGACATATGCTCACTGAATGTTAAACAATCCCCTGCAGTTCTTGGCGCTGCAGCCCTGAGCTGAAACCTCATTTGTAATTATGTACACTGATGCTTTGTAGCTTTCTTTGAAAGCAATGAAGTCTGACCATTCCCATGCTTTCTGGTGTGTCAGCCTCTTGGAGATACCTTTACCCCTGGTAAACAGCACAGAACCAGATCAGTGATGCTGATTGCCACCATTGTATGTATGTCATCCCCCCTGCGTATTTCAGGGAGGTGTGGGAGGTGCGAAAGTACCCAATCCTTTACTGTGGCCTGTAGGAAAGCAGTATGTGTGGTTGGAAACTAACCAACTATCCTGTTCACCTTTTGGTTGACCTCACTTGGAGAATAAGAAAGGTTAATCCAGTGACTGTATCAGGCCAGTCTTGTCTGGCCAGTTTGCAACTGGCCACAGTTGAAAAGAATTTTCAGCGTTCTCTATGCAAAACACAGGGTGCACTGCCAACACAGGTAACCCCTGCAAAGCAGTCAATGACCAGAGTTTTTCTTTCCAGTCATTATTGTGATCACTCCTGTTTCCTAATTCCCTTCACGAAGAATTATGAAGCACATGAGGTAGGTAAGGACAAATTTCCTTAAATGTATTTCCTCCCTCCTTTCCATTTCTCCCTCCCACCTGTCTTCTAATTTCTATCTGCTTTTCCACAAGCACTTTCATGATTTGTGATTTACCAAGACTTAGAAATCTGTCTGGAAGGAGAGCATTATGCTTATCTAGTTGAGGAATAAAAAGGAAATTGATATACTGGTTAATGTAACCAATCACAATAAAGCTACCTATGATGAATTTTGGATTTTGATTTTCAAACAGCAAGTCACATGTAGTTACAGTCTATTTAGTCATCCATGATAATGGCGAAGGACAAATTAAAAAAATATGCTGCTGTTTTTCTGTGGACTTTGTGTGAAGACAAATTTGAGGAAAGTAATTAGGTATGTTCATTCAGTTATAATTTGTTTTTAATCCAATTATACAGGGCTTGTTTGTTTCCTAAAAACCCATCCAGTGTCATATCAATTCGTTAAACGTTATTAGTCATTACACCTGATATGAAATTCTGATCACAGCAATGGCATTTTCACTTTATTCTGCATATTAGATTATTACTCTGTTATTTCTGTATCATCCAGGAACACTCTTATTGGAATATCACTGAGCTAGATACTGCATAGAAACAGAAGGTAATCCTTGGACCTAGATTACTTACAAGCTATTGTAAAAATAAAGCAAAAGCTTAGCCATGAGGGAAAGAAGAAGCAAATATTTTAACTATATGTGATCCAGATGTCAAATCTTATCATACAACCAGTTTTCATGTTTGTCTTTTTATCTGAAGTCAGAATACAGATGTCAGTAATATGTTGAAACTGAATTGGTCATGAGGATGCCAGAGTTTTGCCTAGATATGACTTAAAATTGCATGTAATTAAAATAAGAAAATGTATACTTGCTGTGACCTTATTTCAAAGCTGTCATACTGATTCACATGGAATATCTCCCTTAGGCTGTTAGAGTTTAGCTATGAAGTTAATGAAGTTATTAATTGAAATTAACTCCACTGACCAAAGCATGACTACAATTTCAGGTAGTTGTAGACCAATGATGAAGATTCCCCTTAAAATCATTAAGACACTATTTTATTATTGACTTTAGTAATTACTAAGTTAATAATGTTGACGATAACCTTAATTACTAGGGCAATAATATTCATTATTAAGTTTAATGAAGCATGTTTACCTGCAGTTACTTACAGGATCTAAATTTCAATGTTAATTGTTGGAATGAAACAGCAGCAACATGACACTTGGCCGTCAGATGGTAATTGACTCATCATGGATCATGTACTGTGAACAGTGGGGTTCATAATATCTGTGTTTTCTATAAAGCCAATTTTTCCCGTCTTTCTGCTCCTCGCCCATTTTACAAGTAGATTCCAGGATAAGTCACACATCTGTTAACATCACCTTTTCTGCTATGTTTGTTTGAAGGGTATGGTGTAAGGTAGGCAGTGTTTTTTATACCCATAAACTAGAACTGAATCTGCCATCTGAAATAAGTCAGAAATACCCATATTATAATATGCTATTCCACTGAGAAGGTATTTCATTTATTCAGTTTGTACAATCTTCAGATCATCCTTCATGAAGCAAGTCTGTAGCACATGAATGCAAGCTACAGCTTAACTGAGCAATGTAACTGACATAACTGAGCAAAATTGTGTAATTATTCTTTCTGGACATTTATATTGTGCATATGATTTCTAGTTGCCATTTTTAGTATGAGAGCATGAACCTAGTTGTATATGCAGGACTAAAAATTCTAAAGAATCCCGGAGGGCCAAAGTGTAGTTGGAAAACTTCAGTACCTTGAATTTGATTTTTTTTTTTTTTAATTTATTTCAGATTGAAACTATACTTTGCAATAATATCTTCTTCTGTATTGACACTGCAACTTGTATAACTATATTAAGATGTTGTATAACTATGTTATCATAAACGTACACAAAGCTAACAGTGGGCATTAGTATGGGCCAAAATTTAAATATATTCTGACGGTGGTACTGTTGTCCCTTCCATAAAGCAGTTGCAGGAATCTAAATGAATGGAAGCTGCTGAACATGAAAGGTTATTGTACTCATCAAATGTCTTTTTTTTTTTTTTTTTTTTTACCTTGAATGCAGGGAACAATGAATAAAACAATTCTGAAAGATTATTTGCAAGCATGCAATTATCTAGTTTGATCTGAATGGATGAAATAGTATCTTATCAGTCTGGTTTGCTAGTACTTTGGAAGGATTTTGCAGAACTCATTAGTTCAGGAGTATTAGGACAGGTACCTTTTTTTTTTTTTTTGAGACAATACTATGATTCCCAAATGGATAAGCTAGAATCTCAAAGGCAAAATAATTTATCCCCAGGAGTGATATGGATTACTGTTAAGAAGTTTCTGAAATCCTGTCCTATCATTCACATATTTCAAAGCATTACTAAAAGTAATGACCTGATTTTAAAGATGGTAGATGAGAAATAACCACATCACTGCAGCTTGTTTGTCATTTAGAAAGATGATTAGTCTTAATTTTTAAAGGCTTCAGTTCTTTTTAGTTGCCTTTACAAAGACATTCCAAAAAGTTAAATACCTCACTGGTCTGAGGTGTTTTTTTTACTCATTCAGTGGGAATTCAATCAAGGGGCCTTTCTTAAGAACTGAGAGGGTCTATAGACTAAAAGTGAGCTTTCTCTGCATTGTTACAAACCTGCTTCCATTCTTTGCTGGATGGAAGTAAGTTCATTAAAATATAGCTCTGGTTCTGCCTCAGCGGAGTGTAGAAAAATAATTCCTCCTGCGTACCAGGGCTAGGTTTTGTTTTCTTTTTGAAAGAGGAGGTTGGTATTGACTCCCTTGATGTTGAGTTCTTTCCTGCTGACATATCTGAATCCATAGGCTGTTACAACTTTCTTATAGTATGTGTAGCCCTCAAACGGATTTTAAATTAGCCATTAGTTTATGCTGAGGCATTAGGTAAGTCCTATGTAAAAGCGTACCAATGAGTCTGAAAACTGATTAAAGAATTAAATCATCTAACACCCAAATTATTTTAATATGCTGGAGTTCCTAGGGCAATACGCATATTAACCTTGAGCCAAGATGTAGCCATCCTACAGGTAAATGTAACTCAATACTGAATATTCTCATGGCAAAATTTTACCCTGAAGGGGCTTCCAACCATCATACTGTTCCACCCAGTAGGATGGCCAAAGTACCCTTTTATTTACAAAATGATGGCTGTGCAATTTAAGATGCAAAACAATGAACTTGTTCAGCTTATTTTGTTTTTAAGAGCATGCTGAGAGTTAACAGCGGGGCTTATAACATGGATGGCTTTGTATGGTGCTAATAATAAACACCATAGTATGGACAACAAAGACCTAGAAATCAATAATTATTGATGAGAAAAGTCATTATTCTCATGGTAATTACTAGGATACTTGTGATGGCTTGCTTTGATTCTGACCTTGGTTCTTCATGCACTGAAGTAATTGCAGCTAATTCCTTTTTTCCAGAAATGTTTTTTTGTTCCATGTCAGACAGCGTAGGCAAGGGAGGACCACAATGGAAAACACTGTTATTCTTACATTTTGGGAATTATCAGTTTACCCTCTTGGGGCAACGAAAGGTCACATCATTGTTTTCAGGTAATGTTTTTTAAACAACAGGTCTGTCCTTAAGTTTTCTGAAGAAAGCACAAAAGTTTTTTTTTCATTGCTTGCTTTGAAGATATGAGGGCAGTCAGACGCATAGGGGACCTCAGCTGATTGTACGTCCTGTGGGGGGCTAAAAGAAGAAAGCTCTCTGATGCTCCTTGATCCTCAGCTAGCTAGCCCTTGGAGAAATTGGAGTGGGTGTTAAGCAACCCTGATTTATGGAACTGGGAAAAGGTTGTTTAGATCTTTCAGCAGCAGAGACCCCCTAGTAATCTGACCCTATCTTCTGAAAAGCCCTTTCCTTTAAATATACTTCCCCTCTATCTGTTGCTGAGGAAAGTTTGAGTATGGCCAGAGCAAGAAGTGGCACAACATCACCGTGTTGTCAGCTGTGCTTGTGGTGAGCTATCCAAATAAAGGTATTTGCTATTACTAAGGAGAACTCGAGAGAGCTCTTCAACTGATTGCTTCAATCAGGTGTGGAGATTAAAAGTTGTTGCAGGGGTGTCTGTTGCACTGTAATTCTCTAGGTCAGTGGGGTGTCATCTCTTTACAGGACTGTCTGTGAATGGATGTGTGTACAAAGAAGTCCATAGTAGTTTGTTTATCTACTGATTCAGAGCAGATGCTCAAATAGCACAACTTTTTATGAAGGAGGAATTGATAAAGAGTGCAGCTGGGATGTGGTTGGTACAAGAAACTCCATCCATCATTTTCCGAAAGGCATAATGAATGGCTTAATTGTTGCTGCTAACAATTGTTGGCCATTTTATTTGCTATAGAAAACGTATGATCCCACTAACAGCCAACTCAGAGAAATACAGTGACAGAGGAGTCTTTTTTCCATTCATTTGACTTCATTCACTGCACAGATTCCCTCTGGACCAAGACCTTTGAATACTGCTCACCTGCAGAGGAGACAGCCAGCAGCTCACATCTTTTCCACCGCGAGTGAGGTCCTGAGCTGCCTAACATAGCTCTAAATGGGGAAGGAACAGACCTGACAGTAAGGAAATAGTGTTAGTACAACATGCAAGGAAAAAAAAAAAAAAAAAACAACTATTTCATGCTGGGAAATCTGTGTACAGCAATATGTAAAGTTACTACCTTCTGAGAGAGCCCCCCATGGGAATACTTCTTATATCAAAGAGTTTCCTTCAGAGTCTTGCAAATGTAATCTGCCCTCTTCTGTGTAACTGGGTTCAGTGTGTCTTGTTTCGTGTCTTCCTCGGTTGCAAGGCTTATATATAAGGCTATCTCTGGTGCAACCTTTTATGTAAATTTTACTTCAGTGCTGACGTCTCTAGAGGACTTCACAAAACATTTGATGTTTGTCTTTCTTTTTTGGAACAAAATGCCTACCTGAATTTTTTTTATTATTTTTATGTTTACATGTTAACAGTCTCCAGTTTTTTTGTGGCCGACTTGTGCTTTTTTGATGTCTTTAACCTGTCTTTAAAATGGCCAAGAAATATAGCTTTAAAGTAAGTCCATTAATTCAAACAATTGCTTAATTTTAGCAATTATCAATGCCTCTTTCTGCGAGATCTCTTTCAGCTTGAGTCAGAAAGCAACCAAGAGCAAACAATCAGTTCTAAGCAAGAAGCCTCTTTTAAACATGCCACATGGCTGATCTCGACAAACATGCAGAGAAGCACAAGTGAATACACAAATTCTCAAGGCCTGCTGTTCATCCAAACTCTGGGTACTGTGCAGTATTGCCTCATAACACGTTTTGTTCCTTGCATGCAAATAGACTGCAGTGTGCAAGCTATAATTTAATCCATGCCATAGACAAGGCCCACACAAAGGCCCTGGTAGGGCACTGGGCTGTAGTCAGGCAGCTGTGACTGTTTTAACAGAAATCAGGGAGTTCTTGCTCAAGGAATGAGGCAACATATTCAGTACTTTTAGAGCAAGAAGAGGACTAAGAAGACCAAATGCTGAAAGAAACACTTTAAAAAGATACTATTTTAATGGCAGTTAAAAAAAAAAAAAATTGAGGTGGAACTGATTTCCTATTACTGTAAAAAATATCTTAGTGCTGCTGGATCTAAGTTATAGTTTATTTTTTTTCTCATTCTGCATATCTTCAGAAAGCCTTTACTAATGTAGATAGCATTGGAATTGCTTTTGCATGTACATTTTTCTTTACTTATTTGCTTAAGATAGAATACACGATATCCCCAGTTTTCTTAGTTGGCTGGCTAGTATTTCAAATGCTTTGTTCCTGCCCTAATGTAACATTAGCAAGCAATCTACCTGGACATATCTAGACACTATTGTTGACAAATGAAAAGCTACCTAGTTGATTTTAGAATCACACTGAACAAAAAATTAAGTATGTTTAATTTTCAGGCATGTTCTTTGTATTTCATATTGGTTATAAGTATGTTCTTATGTGGATTTTCCTCCATAACTTACAGTTGCTGTGTCGAAATACACTCTCATGCAACCATTTTCTTATGGAGAATGTTTTAAATGCTTGCAGATCTCTAACAAAATATATATTTCTGGAGCATTTCATCATTCCTTGAATTTATTTCTTGTCAAAACAATGAGACTGTACCAAATGGGGCTACATTCTCCTGGTGTGCATTAGTTCAGTAGTTTTGCTTGAATTTTATCAGCCATTTAGGAATTTGTGATAGCATTGCTGCTTTCACTCTGCAGTTATTCATTCGTCTATAGACTTGTTTGTTATTCTTGCCTTTAACATTGCCTTTAAAAATCTTAGTATGCTCAGTCTGCTAGCATTGTCTCTTATACATTTTTATCCTGGTTCTTGTATGTGTGATTGACAGAAGAAAGCTCTGGGAGTATTTTGACCCCCAGTTCACTTTTCTTAGGCTGCTATAAAATGATATGACTTAACTCCAGGCATGGGGACAGTTTGGTCCTGATCACATGACAGCTTTAACCATGTGCTGCTTGTTATGTTGTAACTGAGTTCTTCATGGCTGAAGTTTGTAATGTCTTCTGATATTAAGCCCTTCCCCTCTCCTGCTGTTCAGAACACCTTGTATAACAGAGGTTTGCTTGCAGACTAGCATGGCCCTGTTTTTATAGGGAACTGGGTGACCACAAGGAGCCTGACTTGAGAACACCTGGAAGTCATCAAAAGTTCCCTTTTATGTGACCCAGTTATATGAGGATGCTGAACACTTAGACTGTTGTGTTTGTTTGCTTTCAGGCTTCTGTAAGTACGCACTACCATCTTTTAAAACTATCTTTAAAAGCATTTGTTCATTCAAGTGAATGATTCTGACCTTTTTTGTGCCTCTACAGTTTCAACTGTTTGAATTATTTAAGTGTTTCCATGTGCTAAGTAACTAACATGCTCTCTCTCTAGGTTTGCTAGATAGAAAAGGGGATGCAGAAATAAACTGGGCGTAGCATTTTCTTGGTATCCCCCTCACACAGATTCAATATGTAGACAGCCAACATAAAACAGCTGGGTAGCCTCATTCAGGAAGAGGTAAGCTGCTGATCTTCATTGGGAGTGGGAAGGGATGAAGGGGACGAGCTTCATCTGCACTGTGAGGTGCAGACCACTTTGGCCGTTATTCAGTGTGTGTGTGAGGAGAGTTAATTCCTTTTAGTTCCTGGCTAAATCCATGGCTGACCTCATTGATGTGAGAGTGAAATCAGCAGGAGTTCTCATATGCTTGAAAGGAAGGCGTGTATTAAAGTGCTCTCTTTGAAACAAGGTCACTGCATTGCTAATTGAGCATTTTTCCTCTGATGGGTAAACACCTCCCCTTCTCTGAGCATCCTTTGCTCTTGTTTGCAGAGGTTTGGTACTGTGCCAAACAAGTGAGTGTGATATTTATGTTTAAGTTCAAGATGAATAGGTTTTATGATGGGAGCAGGAGCCACTGCTATCTTGAAGGCAGTCTTCTAATTATTCATATCTATTTGTGGCTTAACAGCAAGGTCTTCACAAAGAGTTCTTTTGAATATTTTCCCTGAGTTCATCTGTGTGACCAGGGACATCTCAACCCAGAGAAGTGTGAAGAACAAGCCCGCATTACAAAGGCCGTACCTAAAATGGGAGATGGCATGTTTTTTCATATCAGTTTTTCTGTTCCAAATATACTCCTTGAAATATTTACACTGTTATCTGGAAAAGCATTCCTTGGAGGTGAATCATTTTGTGTTGTTTGAAATGAGGGTAGATGTATATACTGCTGGTGTCAGTGGCTCTCTTTGGAAGTACCTGACACTGAATGTAGGTCTGTTCCAAAAGCAAAACATTTGTCCTTCTGGAGTATATTTGTGAACTCCAAAGCTAATCATAGCTAAGGGGTGTTTCGGCATTGTTTGAAAAATCCCACTAGAAGCAGATGAATCACCCCTGAACACCAGTGGAATTTAAATAGTGTCTAGATTCATTCAGAGAATTTAACAGAGGAGTGACTATAATGTAGTACAGCATAGATCAAAGTAGCTTACAGCCAGCTGGGGTATTGGAGAAATCTGTTTAGGGCAACATAGTGTCCAGCACAGGCTACTTCGCTTTGCTGCTAGACAGAGTTTTCTAGTATTTTGGCATCGTATATAGCAGACAGCTAGACAGCTTAGAGCTAGGTTTGGTATTTTTTGCTACTCTTGACGCAGAGAAGTCTAGTCAAACCTTAAGGCTCAAAAAGTCTCTGGTGAGATGGGAAACTGAGGAACTTAGTCTGCAAGTAAGATAGAGCATATGCAAAGAGTAGTTTGTACTTGAAACATCTCCTCCAAGCTCTGTGAACCACCTCTTACCAGGACAAGGAACCCAATGAAAACAGGGAGAGAACTTGCACAGAGGGAATATAAGCCTGAGGATTTACAGTGCTCTGTGACTCCAGGGTTAATCATTATCCGCAGCACAAGTATTTTTGGAGGTGCTTCTCTTTTTACTAGTATATTTGTATTATGTTTGGAACGAGTGACCTTAGAGGTGTCAGGAAAGTTGAAACAAAACTTACAGAAAGACCACATCAGTTGAACTGGATGAAGAAAAATTTCTGGCCTATTCATTTTCATTCTCCATGCACTGATGTTCTCTAACAGTATTTAATTGGCACCCTGATCAACCAGAGAAGGTCAGAATTAGAAGCATTAAATTATCCAGCAAACTCCTGTTGGAAATAAAATCCTGCCAGACTAGTTATCCTGTATTTATTGGTTCTGGAAAGATGTCTTTCCTAAATCAATAATGAAAGCAATAAGAATCTGCGTGTCCAGAATTTCTTCAATAAGTGCTTCAAGGTGCTGTAAATGTATCCACACAGTAGTTCTGCGAAATAGATGAGACATAATATTGATATTTTACAGAGGAGTATAAAAGATTAAATCACTAGTCCACATCTAACTAGAACATCAGTGATAATCGGATAGAATAGGAATTATCACAGCTGTTGATGTACATCAGCTATGTAACCTTATTTCTTTCAACACAGTTTCTACTGTGATAAATGATATTTGTATTTTTGCTTACAGTTTTATAGTAGTGTGCTGCTTTTCCACTCCTGTGCTGTAGAGAAACAAGTCTCTGTGTGCAATTTGGCATTATTTCCACTATTAAGTTCCAGGTGGGTATCTCAGCTTTGATCTGATCCCTGGTGTGGCATTACTGATGGGGAGCTGGCAGAATAGAGGACATCCCAGCAAGCCTTCAGCGGTGCAGGAAGGAGGAGTTGCAAGCCTCATCTTTCTGTGTAGCGAGCCATGAACAGTGATGTGCTGACAGCTGTTGTTTCACTAAATCATTTGGAGCACAGGGAAGTTTCCTGTAGTCAGATGTGACCTCCAGGGGCTAGACATATCCCCAGTGTCTTTTCTGGCATTTGCTTGACCTTGTGAGGCACCACAAAAGGGTTAAATAGTTCCACAGTGTGCCCCTTGCTCTCTAATTAGGAAATGGTCCAAGAGCTCAAAGTTCAAAATGCACATGGTCTGAGCTGGGACTAAGCCCAAGTTCCCATTGATTGCAGACTCATGTGTTAGTGTGCTACATCTGCACATGATCTCTTCCCCTTGCCATTTCTACGGTTTCTTTTCCTTTTTAAAAGAAAAGCTGAACAATTCACATACAGAGTTTCACTTGTCACCATCCAAAGTCTTTTGTTACTTGAGCTTGTGTGCTTTCTGGGAACAACTTGTGACCCACTTTCTAATTGAAACCAGGCCAGTAAAACATGACAGAAATCTTCCTACTCAACTCCCTTCTGCACTGTCTGTGGCTATTGCTGGGGAAGCAGGAGAGGACTACTCCTAGTGGAGGCACAGATACGAATTGGTCAGGCTGAGCCTCAGGGGGTCTGTAGCTCCCTGTTGGCCTCGTAAGGGGTGAGGGTGACAGGCAAAACGGCATGCAGCTGGGATTGTGTTTTGAGAAGAAAGTGCAGGCTGAATATAGGCTGAGGCCACAAAAAGGGAAAGGGAGAAAAGCAGTTTTACCGAGCAAAGAATAAACGATATAAAGCTGGGTGCATGGACGGAAGTAGGGAAGAAGACAGACTCAAAATGTTACCCCATGGAGGAGCCTGGAACCTCAGGAGTGGGCAAAGTTAAGTTGTGGTGATTCATATTCCAAATGCTTTCTGTTTTCAGATGCAGAATACTTAAATGTTCCCTTTTTTTTCCACATCAGAATCTTTCCCCTATCCATTTTTTTCCCCAGTAAACCAAGTTATTACTGTTTTCAGAAACGTGCATTTAATGAATATAGTACTCCACTTTCAGTTTGAAAACATTTTATTAAAACATTTTAGTGCTTGCTGGAAATCAAGCAGAGGGATCTTAGGTGTTTTTGGGATCTTGTGCCGAAGAGTGGTGTGGTTTGGGAGCTCATAGTTTTAGGTCCCACCCCAGAAGGGATGGGGGTTTCTGGGGATGACAGCCAACTTTCTGCTTATAAAAAAAGACAGATCCTGTCTACACCTCTTTACCTGTCCTGCTTCCAGCCACATGTGATCACTGCTTTCCTTTGCTGCCTCTTGCGCTGTTTGACATGACAGGGAGATGAGTCAGATCATTAACCTGCCTGAAAAACATACCCAGCAAGTGGAATTGGCTCCGTGAGCCATCACACAGCTCCTTGAGCACGTGTGAGGGAGGGGGCAGGCCTGTGCAGCTGGCAATCATGGTGAGGAGAGGGGCTGGATGGCCTCTTCGGTAAAAATGAGCTGTTAAATGAGCTTGGCTGTCCTCACATTAGCTGGCACTTGGGTCTGCAACCTTGGCTGTGCTGGTGACAATTCTCCTGCATCATACAAGGCTTAAGGACAAAGAGGTAGCTTCATCCTTGGCATAATTCTGTGAGTGGAGTCACAGGAGTTGTACCCAGAGTGACTTTGTCTAAAGTCTGCCTTTTCAACATAGTCCACTAAATCAGCTCATTCTTGTTCTCTCTTTTGTTTCTTTATTTGTGGCTACACTGAATTAGCATCTTAAATAAATTGCCATGGGAATCGGAGATGCAATAGCTAGCTTTCCTTCTTTTGTGCATCTACAAACAGTCTTTTCATAGCAGTCTTTTCACAATCTCATGTACAGTGTTTGAGCACTTGATCCATATCCATCAAGGGCTTTTGATACCTATCCTCTCCATTAAAAATCTAGCAGCAAAAGGTGCATTAAATATGGCATATGGTTGATAGAAAAATTCGAGCACATAAAATTTATATATGTGTATGGAACATCTCTCTTTCTGAAGTTACTTGCAGCCTACTTATTGCTCCTGAGACTCATTCTGATATATTATTTCAATGTTTAGTGATGTGTGGGTTGTAGAAAAGAAAGGGAAATAGATACTTCGATTTGATCAAGCAGGGCATTCTCTGCATAGAGGACAAGGTGGAAAGAAAAGGGCTTTGTAGGAAGAGAGAAGGCTGAAAAGACAGGCCTTGTGGTGAAGAGAGCTGTGGGAGTGGATCAGTAAGAAAGGAGAAACTCTGAAAAGGTCTTGAAGCTCAGGACAAGAAAGCTTGGCTTGCATGGAGATGTGTAGGCAGCGTGGCTGGGCTATGAAACAAAAGATGACCTCAGATGCTGAATTTTCTGAGGAGAACAATGCAGGTGCATTGGGAACGAGATCCAGGCTCAGTAATCAAAATGACTAAAGTAATCAAATACTGTGATCACACAGTAAATTTCAATATTGAAAACATTAAAGAAGAGATCTCTAATAAAATATTGTCCATGTGGCTAGCTTAGGGTTAACTAAGCAGCAGACCTGGATAAAGGTATAGGCACTGTACATTACATGCTTGGATGGCAGCTGATGGAGCCGTGCGGTTGCGCTAGAGTCTCAGATATCATTGCGAAACGTGCCTAGTATGCCTCCCTGTGAAGAAAAACTTGCAAACGTGACCCAGGCACGTTGTGATGCAGCGAAGTGTGCCAGAACTCACGCGCAGCCTGTCAGCAGGAGCCTGAGAGCTGCGATATGCCTGCCCACCCGAACGAGGTGCTAACTTCAGCAGCTGCTTTTGCAGGGGGCTCAGCTCCTTTACCAAAGCGGGGGGGCGGGAAATGGCTTGTGCCAAGACTGTAGAGACAGTAATGAATGGAGGGTGATCAGCCTGCTGTAATTTGCTCCCAGAAAAGAATCTGAGAATTAGGAACTGTCAAGGCATTTAATGCAGTATTCTTAAAACTCCGGGTAACATGTAGGACCAGAAAGAAGCAGAAGGCTGAAAAATATAAATGCACACTTACGAAAGTGGAACAGGAGCACACACCAGCAAACAGTAAAAGCTGTATGAAATATAACAAGTAGAATGCCTTGGGAGCGAGTGAGGAAGATGCTGAGAGAAGAATTAATTAGAAAGGTCAGAGAGAAAACTGCGAAAGCCAAAAAGATGGCATGGCATTTAAGAAGCATTTTAATTATTTCCAAAGCAGGGAAATTGCTCAGACAGACTGGAGTACAAAGCATGATATTCATCTAGGGAGTTGGTATAAGAGACTTGATGAGATTGATTTCAGCAGCAGACGGGCCTCACAGCCAAACTAGAGGCAAAAAAGTAGGACAGAGCAGGGATGAAACGGGATCAGCAGCTGTAAGCAGGATATTCAATTAAATAGGAACAGTTCAATTCAAACAACAAAGGAGATAAGAACTTGGAGAAACAGGTGTGAGCATAGATGGCTGAGGCAAGATCAGAAAGAGAGATTTCAGGGAGTACTTGCTTTGTGAAGCAGCTCTTCTGTCTCTTAGATTCACTAAACTGACCTAGATGTATTTGCTTCTGTGCTATGTTGCTTTTTCTTGGAAGGATGGGGGGGTGGGAGGGTGAACAGAAGGGAGGCTCAGCATCTCCACTTTCACCAGCATTATGTTGCTAGATTAGCTTGATTGTCTCTCAAAACCTCACCTTGAGGGTGCTGGGGTTGTGACTCTGCCCCGTAGGGAGGCAGATGACCAAAAGAACAAGCAGTGATGATGGAGGTGAAGAGAAGCAATGAAGAGGATCAGTAAAGGCTGGGAGGTCAGGGCCAGAGGGGCAGGGTAAGATGTTTGTGACTGACAAGTGGGAAACCACAGTATCAGCAAATGAAACATGTTAGGAAGGATGAGAATGTGAAAAAGAGTGGAGAGAAGAAAAATCAGAGACTTTGCAAGTGAAACTTCTCTATAGCAAATATGGACTGGACTCAGTTTACAGCGTTTGTGTGATTGACCTAAAAGGAACAATACATTGGGGATGCCTGTGGGTTTTCTAAGAGCAATCGCAGCAAGTATGCGTTCTTCCCGAAGTGCCTTATTGGTTCTTTTTCCTTCCGCCTTAAGCATTTTACTGCCCAGCAGTAAACTGTCAAGCACTAGTCCTTCCCAGTCAGCCCCTACTGAAGAATGAAACACAATATCTCGAACACCCAGAACGCGGAGCAGCTAATCATTGGCTCGCATTGTGGCCGGCAGGGCCGGCCCGCCTCTTTGGCTTGTGCTGACAAGCTGTTTGTGTTTGTGCAAGGCCACCCTTCAACGCAGCCGCCTGATGGCCATAATGGGACCAACTGTCTGAATGCTGCAGGGAGCCGGGTCCTCTGATCGGAGGCAGAGTGAGTTTCAGCCTCTCATACTCCTGCACGGACTCTATGGAACAGCAGTAAGTAGCCTTCTGGCTCATCGTGGCCTTTCTCCTAAGGTTAAGGACATGTTTTAGCAAGGCAGGTAGGCACTGCCATTACAGAGGTAGCTGTTAGAATGTTTTCCTCTGTCTGATGTAAAAAAGCAGCTACTTTGTATGCAGTGTCATGACTACCAGGATTACACTCTTTCAGTCTCAAATGAGACCTTCCTGGGAGGGCAGAAGTTAGTGGGGACACAACCCATTTAAGCTTGCATTTTTAAAAATAAATAAATAAATAGGTAAATAATTAATCAGTATCTAGTTCTTTTTAGCTGCATTTCCATACATGATCATTCAGTTGTGTTTCAAAGCGTAACAGTTTTTGCAATGTCATGAATGGCATTGTGTGAAATGGCTAGATGTGGGGTACAGTTAAATGAATGCTTCCTAAAATGCTGATAGGTGCTGTCATACTCTAAGATATATACACAGCCATAGGAAAAACAAAGTCATGTTCAGAGATTTCAGTCCTCTTTGCTGGCTGCTATTAGGAAAAGTTCACGGTTCCACAGAGCAAAAGACTGCAGAGATGGATTGAGCTTTACTTTTTTTTTGTCTTTAATATCATTTTTGATGTTCAGAATTTTAAATACAATAGTCCGTTTGGGCAATGTTTTTAAATTTAATCCTGCATTGCAAATATTGATGGACTTTTCAGATTCTTTCACCCTTTCCACCTACAAAGAAAATCATAATGACCCTATGAGCTGGATACCATGCAGAATCTCAGACCCACTCTGCCATTGAAGTTTTGTCCAGTCTGTCTAGATTTCATGTGGTAGCTGAGGAGCTCATCTTTCATTCACATTTTGTAAATGAAGAAAATAGAGATATGACAGATTAAGTGACTTTGCTATGACCATAGAGCAAAGTATCTATCACTCAGCAGCATATTGCTGAGGCCACTCAAGTATGTTATATTTTTTTCTTCCTTTCATTTATTTTACAAAATTATGTTGGATAATGCTAATGATAATTTCTAGGGGTGTCTGTGTATATCTCCCAGGGTTCGGATTGGCTGCTTGTCCAAACTGCTCTGAGCTCAAAACTGAGTGGGAAGCCTCAAGCAGATGAGGCTGCAACAATATTTTTAGTGCTTCCTTCTTCTGGAATAGCTGGAAATGTCCCATATGGCACTACGACAGCACTTCAGTAGTGCCAGGATGGCAGGATGGTCCTTTCTCCAGTGTGGTACTTCAGCTGCTGCCTGAACCAGAAGTGCTTGGATCTGCAGAAATTTCAGCTCGGGCTTGGAGTTCAGAGTACCTGGGGGGGAGAAGCTGTTACTGTAAATAAGCATATTCACTGTACCTATTTTTAAAGTCACAGAACTAATCTTATGTTGAAGTTTCAATCAGATCCTGGTTAGCTTTGAGTCATGACAAAAAATTAAAATCTTGAGAGACCTGATGCCATATAATTGTGCCCCGTGTCTGCCCTGCTGCTTGTGTTTTGGGGTAGTGCATTGCTTCTGCAGACAGCCCTAATGCAGTTGTAGACCCTTGGCTTAATGCTCATACTCCCCATAATGCTTCTGAGGACTGCTTCATTTAGTGAGTCTTGAGTTGCAGAGGGTTAATCAAGCAATATTATCTGTGTGAAACAGTGGTTAAGAGATACTTAGAGAGAAACCTGCAAATAGAACTGGCCAAACTGTGGGCAGCTATTGCACTTAGTACATTCTAACTAGAGGGGTGTTGATGCTCACAGAAATTGAGGTTTATTGTTAAAACACTAAAAAGAACAGTTCAGTTCTGAGACTGAACCTCCTCTAAAGCAATAAATAGTGTGAATAAAAGCTAGTTACAGAAATAGGCTGCTTCCATGTCAGCCTATGAACGCAGACTGGAGGTTCTCAGTTTTTCTCTCTAAGTAGTAGATAGATACTAAGCCTTGAGAAATAAAGATGAAAATGAAATTTGTTTTTTTGTCTATAGATTAAGAAACCTGGATTTCAGTACTTAAGTAAAAATGAAAGCAAAATGGGATACACATCAGGCATAAATGCACACCTAAGAGTTTTTGCTGTGCTCTCACCGTACACAGTTAGGAATAATCAATGTGCTTACCACATTGTCTGTCTCCCGTCTAAAGAAAGAACTCCCTTGTGCATCATGAGCTCAGCACAACATGGCTTGCTCTGTAGAGGCAGACTGTGCCTGTTTGATTTACATCAGAGTAAACAGGCAGCAGATTAAAATTGATTTGTCTTCCTCCCAGAGAGATAATTTTCAAGATGTATTCACAGGGGTTGCTAAAACAGGGCACCGAATCAACATCCTTCATTAAAAAAAAAAACAAAAAACTGACTACTGTGAACAGCATATACTATAATTGTACTTTCCGATTCTGAGATGATAGGCAGTGTGTGGAAACAAAATGATTTACTAATACTCATGAACTCAGCTCTCAGATAACTGAGGAAGCAGATTAGCATATCATCCTCAATCTGCGAAAGGGGGAAATGAAGTCTGCAAGAAAGTTGGAAATAGAACTAAGATCTGCTTCCCAGGGCTGTGTTTTTAGGGCAATTCATTTTCTTCCTCTGTCTCTGTAGGTGCACTGCGTGTTGACTGTGGGATCCCTTGCCAACATTTCCCTGTGGCTGGCATGTTCTGCCGGCACATGTGCAATATAGCTGCACTCATGTTATTGTTCAGTAATATGGCAGTTAACAGAGGGAATTAATTTGAGGTTGACCAAAACCCTGACCTGTTACTAAAAATTGCCAAATATATTTACTGGATTACGAAGACTGTAAAGTTGAATCTGATCTACTAGATTTCCCCCTTGTCCTTGACAATGTCAGCTGAGCTTCCAAAATTGATCAATCTCTTGGGAAAGAACGGCTATCTAGATTAATAAGAGTTTTGTGTTACTGGAGCTGTAATTTATGACACTGAGCATTCAAATTCTTAGTGAAAACAAGAGACTTTGAGGGCACTGTTCCTCTCAGGGATTCAGCTTATTAGCAGGTGCTCTGTTGATGTGTCCTATCTGCTTGACATTTATCAGCTAAGGCTGTGATAAGAGAGAGAGACATCAGCTGTTTGAGTCTGAACAGAAAACTGAATTGTCAGGTAACAGAAAAAACATCTGAGTGCATGAAAGAAGCTGTGGGAGCCTGCTGTCAGGTGTGGGTAGATTTCCTTGTAAAACTCCTCACGATCAGCACTCAGGTTTCTACTGGGATAGAGACTGAGGTTTGCAAACAACCCCTCCTCAGCCTCCCTGGATATGGTTGTCCTCTCTCTTAAGTCTGAACCCTCTGACTAATATTCTCCATGCTAACATCCTCAACCTTCACCCACACTTGGGAAAGCTTTTAAAATCTTTAACTGTATTTTTTGTTTTAGGGCCATTTTCCTAGGTATTAGATCCTTTTCTAGGTAAGGGATGTTGTTCCTAGTAAAGTGCAACGTACTGCTTCATTCTAAAAAATGAAAACTGTGGTAAGCATGTAGCCTTTTCAATTAAAAAAAAGAAAATAGAAGGGTTTTAGCACTCAGATCTTACTTGGATATCAAAAGCATAGGGTCTCCACCTGCTGTCAGAGTTTTATTTTGGTGGCGTTACTCAGTGAAAGCACTGTATCTAGGAAAGAAAAGGATTGTAAAGCAGGGTATATATGCAAAATTCACCCCAAAATAATGGCAGAAGTTTCTCAATCAAGAATTTGCTACAGAGACAGTCCTGTAGAATGTTTTGCCTGCGATATAGTGGGAAAGACAGGTCAAGGCAGAAAGAACAGGGACCTTCCTTGCCTGTGGTGGAGGGAACTGCAGTGGCTAAGTGGCCTTCAGACCTGTGCTGCCTTAAATCTGTGTTTACCAGAATCCACTAGTCTTTTTGACTTTTCTCCTGCCTGTTCTGTACACTTGGCCTTTCAGCTGGCCTGGAATGCTGAAGGAAACAGGAATCAGCAACACATGGTACTTGTACCAGCTGTGCTCTGTTCCTGTGCTGGGAAGATGCTCCCTTGGCCTCCACAAGCAAGCCTTAAGATTTCTTCTTACAGGAATCAGTGGCTTACAGAACTGGGCTATCTGCATTGCTGCATTGGTTTGATAGCGTAGGAAAGGCACAGTCTGGCTAACCACCTTCTTTTAGGATACGTACAGAAATGGTATAAAATTAATTGCAGCCTCCAGGTGGCCCACCCAGATTCCTCTCTCTACCTTAAGTCTCTTGGGCCCAGAAAGTAAGCTGTGTCCCAGTATGTGCTCAGGTAGTCGGGAAATGTTATAGATGCCACTGCTCTTTCATCCACAAAGGAGCTTTTAAATTTTTTAGTTTCCTTCCTTTTTGCCTGCGTAGCCAGGTTGAAGGTCTGAGAAAGCAGCAATTTATGCTTATAGCATAAAAAGGCCTTAATTGAGTGGGCAGCTTGCTGTGTTCTGTCCTGGTTGGTGCTGTCTAAAAAAAAAATCTTCTGTCATCAGCCTTTTCCTCTTACCACTGCTGCTTCACAGCATGTGAACCCGAGAAGCATAGTACCCATTAAGCTTCAAGGCTAGTACTGTAGTTTACCTCACATAATCAATTCATACTGGGGCTCATGTTCTTCCTGAATTCCTTCTCATTACATGGTGTCTTCAGCGGGCATTTTTACCTCATGCTCCCAAAGTATAATGCCCTGCTCTACTGTAAGACAGATGTTAATGTTTGTTGTAGTAATATACTGGCATAGAATTCTGCAGGTCTTACTCTGGCAAAACTTCTGCTAATGGCAGCAGCAGGACTGGTTACTTAAGGGGCTGAAAATGGACCGTGAGAATTACAATCTATTTTGGAATGCGTTGTTTAACTTTTTCTTCTGATTGGGACGCTTAATTTTAGAGCAGCAACTTTGGTCTTCTTTTCAATTAGTTTTTTGAATGTGTAAAACAAGTTGATAGGCATTTGATGTGGTCAATATTAACTCCAGCATTGCAGTGGCTGAACTTTCAGCATGTAACAGTTTTCAGACGTGGCCTTCTTGAGACCCACTGTCTAAAGAAATCTTCCTCCTTTCCCGCATTTTCCCCATCATTTTCTCCTGATATCCAATCTTCGTTGTCACTTTGAAATCTATGCTTGACTCGTGCACACATTTTAGGAGCCAGAGTTACATCAAAATGTTTTCTTGGTTCCCGGTAGCTATGGAAAATGTAATGCTGTTACACTTCAATGCACAGATGGGAATATGTGAGCTAGAACTTCTGTGGCTCTGACAGCAAAAAAAAAAAAAAAAAAAAAAAAAAAAAAGAGGATATAGGAGTGGGAAGAGATGATCATGTAGGTAGGAAGAGCAGGGGAAACATTCTTGTATACGTGCTCAAAACCTAAATTTGGGTATCCTCAGTAGAGATTCCTTGTATTTGCATCTGGCCCAAAGCCCTGCGCAGCCAGGAGCCCCTTAGGCTTTCACTCTGGTTTTTGGTATCTCCTAGCCTAAGGCCCCTCACCCTTTGTCCCAGTCTCCAGCTCATGCCAGTGCAAAACATCTAGCTCGTCACTCCCTACAGCCCGTGCCCCCATACCTCAACTGCATAGTTCACAAACTCTCCAGCTTTCTGCCAGAAGAGCTAACTTCTTCCCAGCTGTCCTCCTTAATGTCTTTGTTCCATACCATTTAAGATGCTTGTTCTGCTTGCCTCACAGCCCTTAAAAGCTTCCCCAAAGCCCTCCACCCTCTGACATATTCTCCTCCTACCCACTTTTTGTAGTCTTTCCCACTACAGTCCCGTGTTTGCAGTCACAAACAGGCTGTTTCTTCTCCCCCCGATTTCCAGGTTCCTCAGTGCAAAGGTCTCAACATACTTGCTTTTTCCTTTCTCCTTGTACTTGAGGGCAGAAAAGTAGGGTAAACCAGGCATATACTGGCCCTTTATGCTATAAGAATGGATGGCTCCAGGCAAGGTTAGAGAAAGACTAAGCCAATAAATATTTAAGCTTGGTACATTTTTTAGAAAATGTAGCCCTTCCTGTTTCTTTTGCCAAACAAACTGCCCAGTATTCAACACGTATCTTGTGAACCAACTTCAGCCCCACAAGGGCTTTTCAACTGCTTGCTGTGGTTATCCATGTGCTCTTTTCTTTGTATTACTGGTCACATGGTAACACTTCTGATTCTTGGATGAACAACATTTTATTTTTTTATAAAGGAGGGTTTGGACACGTTACTTTTGGTTCTGAACTTCTCATGAATGTAGCCATATGAAAATGTGTTATATCAGTGTTTCCTGGACGCTTGCTTTTGAAAGAAAACGTGCTTATGTGAATGAAAGTTCCGGAAAAACAGTAATACTGAGACAACATGATTTAATAGGAGCCTGGACTGGTGGTTAATTTTTGAGGATAGCAAACTATGTATGATTCAGGGCAGTACAGAGTAGAGCTGTGGGCCTGGTGTATGCCAGAATGTAAGGGCCATGATTGCCATGGAAGTGGGACTTCGAGCTTCAGCAGGCTGAAGTAGTGTGGTGCTTACCTGCCTGTGTCGTGGTATGTTTTCATGAGCAACTTGAGAAAGTGGCTCACAGTCTTCATTCTTCCCCTGCTCTGGTCCATAATGCTCAATCTCTGCATCACCCGTGGCACTCACCAGACCTGTGAGCTAATTCATCTCACTCGCCTTGCAGAAAGTTGATGCATTTTGCCGTGGGTTCATCTTCTGCCAGGCGATGAACTGTATCCATTCACTGGGGGGTCCAAAAATGGCCACAGCCAGAGTAATAAAAAATTGCCACAGTGCAAGGTGAGAAATAGGAGTGTGCAGCTGGGGTGTAGGGAAGGGAAACAGGAACCTTTGAAAACAGCTTAATGTTTGTCTTTTGGAATCACATCCTTCCAATCTTTGACCTTTATGAACGCCACTGGCAGAAATACATTGCATGCTCTTTGCTGGCTTATTTGTGAACTTGAAGAAGACAAAGGAGTATCCAGCCATTAGTTCCTGCACTGTGGGCTTCAGAGGGGGAAAGAAGGGCTCACCATAGCAGCTCACTTAGAAGGGACAAGGCTGAACGTCTCTGTCACCAGAGCTCTCAGAATCAGATTATGTGCCCCAGGCAAGCCTAGATCCCTGCAGTCACAGATGTTAGTGAGAGTTGATGTGAAAAAGTGGCTTAGTGCTATGCTTGTTGTCCCTTTTTACTGGGGAGAGCCAGGGGCTACTGCAGGCTGTAGTGAAAATATCAGCAGCCTTGGGGCTACTCCAGCTATGACATCAAGGTTATAATGTAATATATTTGTCTGAGCTGTGTATTTGCTTTCTGTGGAAAAGGAGTGTTACTACGTTATAAAGCAAAATACCAACAGCACTGAAGCAGCCCAATCCTGATCTAACAGTAGGAGCGGACTGCAAAGGATTATCACAGTATATTCTCTCTTCAGATCACCAGTAACTTGAAGGGGGACAGACTTTTGCTAAACTTAAGTCACTGGACAACAATCTGAAATACTGAAATGAAATACACAGTAAGAGAGTAAATTCACAGTAATGAATACAAGCTCAGTATCTGAACCCAGATCCGAGATACTCCATGTGCTGGCTTTAAATGTTTTAAATCACAACTAATTCTTCTTTAAAAAAAAAATGGGTAATTTTTTTGCCAAAATCTACATTATTATATTTCATCAACAGTAAGAGAACTGAAGCTTCACCTTGAACTCCTCCTCCAAGGGTCGATTTGTCTTTTTATCCGACTTGTGGTTTTTCAGTTTGTACAAAGCATGACAGCTTGTTTGCATCAGAAGATTCATATAGGACTTGACCTATGACCAACCTGAAATCTACATAAATGTATTTAAAATCCTATACCAAGTAGTCTACTGTGAGAATGAATGGTGAATACGTAGCTATGGTGCATCCCTGGTTTGTTAATCTGCCATCCTGAGCTTCCATCATTTTGCAATTTCATAGTTTCAAATTAAATGTCAAGGTGCATTCTCCAACAAACCCAGACCTTTCACCTATCACTTTCTCAGTATTTAAACTGCAAAACAACGGTATAGAAAATAAATTGCTTCCATCTATACCTTTACAATATAGAAGTTCCAACAGAACCACACTAGGCTCAATGGGAGCAGAATCCAATCCAAGAGAGAGAATTTCTGCCACCTACTGTGCATCAAAACCTGTCACTGACTCAGGAGGGGCAATTTTCTTTGCTTTAACAAAGATACAATGCAGTTAAAAAAGAATATTCCAAGAATCTAAATACAAAGCTGCATATAATAAGTATTATCAAGATCTAAGCTGCATCCTTCTCCTCGTCCTTGTCCTGCTAACACTGCTGATATAGTTGATCTTGGTGAGAAGTCAGGGTTGTTTTCTATTTACATGGAAAATAACAAGGTTATTTTGTAGCTGGCATTTTAAAACATCCCTAATGGAAGCTGCCCCTTTTCTGAAAAAGAAAATTGTTCTTAGCGGATTGTTTTCCTTAACTGATCTGGTCTTTGTTGCAGTCATTCCTATATAAAGCTTTCTACGGTAAACTTTTCTCTCATTAGCAAACAGATGAATGTCTTCCATCTCAGTTTCTCAAGAAAACTAACATCCCTGCGCTAGATAGGAATGTGATCCTTGTCGGCCTCGAAATTCATGGAGACGGTGTGTGAGAAACTGGGTATCAAATGATGTCTTAGCAATATGCAGGGGAAAGCAGTGCATGCTGCAGTGAGGGGACCCACAGCCAGCCTGCCTCGGGGCAGGAGGTATCTGTGGGCAGTAGGATGCTTCTACTCACACGGGTGATACTAAGGAGGAAATGAAGAACAGGAAAGGAAGGGGAAACAGTTGAAGAATAAGAGTGATCCCCAGAGCCTGGAAAATGAAAGATCATTGAAAATCAGTCCTCTGTTTCTGAATCTTGGATTTTATTTATTTATTTTTTTACATAGCAGTTATTTGTGAAAACACCCTTGATGTAAATGGACTGCAGTATTTTTCTGAGAACAAATAAATTGCAGGGTACCTGAGAGATCAGTGTAAGTAATGCCTTTGTTCCTCAGGGCAAAAAAATATTGTCTGCACCAACATCACAAACTGGAAGTGGTAATTTCCACCTACTCTTCACTTTACCACCATGTCTCACCAAAAAATGATTTCTTATTCCAAAGATAATGCTCATTCAACTTGTCCTGTACTATATCAGTACAGATGGGAAGAGAGCCTGTATGTCCAGAAAGCCACAAGAGGGCTATTCTGCTGTACCCTTGTGAAACAATTTCTGCCCCTAGATCTGAACTCTGCTCTACCAGGATCAAGTCCTTTGATTTCATGGAAAATATCAGTCCTGATAAAAGTAAGATGTAGTCAATTGACCCCAAGTGTTTACTAAGAAAATAATAACTCAACTGTTAACCAACCCTGTTTACTGCCATATCAAAAAGCTATGTTTGCTTCTGCTGATGTCTGTGCATTTTAAGGGTTTTGCTGTTAACCTTCTTGGGGGAGCAGAACAAAAGCAAAAATGCTAGAATGCAGGCCAAAGATGTACAACTGTGGTAGCAGTCAAGTAGTAGGACACATGAAATCTGTTCTCATGTACCTCTTGTTTGTGTGGGGTGCTCTGGTGTCTAATAATATGACTGAGCTCATGTGTAGCCCTTTACATTGGATCACTAGATTGTATTTCACTCTTCTGGAGGGCTGCCTGTTTTCACAAAAGCTGTAGGAATGTAATACCTTAGAGAGCTCTAGCCTTCTACTGGATTTGATCAAAATTATTCAATGGCTTCTACAACTGTTGGAAGGAACTGTGACAGCACAGGCGAAAATACATGTACAGAAAATTAGTTCATAATTTTCTCCTTTATTAATTAGAATTGTTTTTTTTTTAAAATAACAATCCAGTCATATCAATCCTGAATCCAAGTGGAGGATCGTAATCACGCAAAGACGAAAAATGGAGCAAGTGACGAGGCTCAGGATTTTCAGGCAGACTGTTTACAATGGTGTTTTTATTTTGTTAATGACTCACTGCACTGATTCATGCTTTAGTGAAAGCTGCCTCATTTACAGATTCTCAGTGTCCAAACAGAGTAAGCTTATTCCCAGCAGAAAAGCTTGCAGAAGTTTGCTGGCAAAATTGAAGACTAAATCAAACTTGATATTTTGAAGTAAATAACACAGATAACAACAATTTTTTGCTTCAAGCAACAGCAAAACTTCATCTTCTGTAAACAAGAGAAAATTTATTTTTGCAATTTTTTATTGGAAAAACCATGTAGTTTTGTACCGACTCAAAACCTCGAGCTACCCAGAAACGTAGGTGAGCACTCAGGCCTCTTGCATCTGAATGTAATCAGGTCAGTAGATCTTTAAATAGCTGAAACTAGGGTGTGAAAGTGACTTAGGAGCTTCAAGTCAGGGACTTTCACTGGGTGCTTTTAGAAATTTTATTTGTGATACTTTTTGTAAAGTGCTCATTGTAATTATGGACAGGATCACCCCAGAGGCTCTCTATCAAGCAACTGTCCATTGATTGTGAGTTGCCTTAGTAGAGGAAGAAAGAGCAAATAAGAAAAAGAAAAAAAAAAGACCCCAGTGGGTTTGTTTCCCACCTGGAAGCATTTAAAGGATGTAAGTGGATCAGCATTCACTTCCCTGTTTATAAAAACCAGGTTGTTCTAACCGAGTTGCTCAACTGTTGAACTAAGCAATGCACTATTTTTTTTTTTTTTTTTTTAAATTCCCTTTCCGGAGAAGCTGTTTGTGCTGGGAGGGAGGGCTGCCAGCTTGCTTTGTTCCCCTGGGGGCGGAAGAAAAGTGTCTGCCACCTCCCTGAGCCGTGGGGTGCTCTCGGGGGCTGGGGGCTGCTGGGGGGGGGCAGCGAGGCAGCCAGCCGCACGCACGCAAGAGTGCATGCAGACTGGCGTGGGGCTGCCTGTTTATTTTCAAAGCCTTTGTACCTCAGGTTACTTGTAAGGCTGGTGCTCGGGGAGTTCAGCTAAAGCTGGGCTGTGTATATTCCCCGGTTTGCTCGTAATTTGCAGTTTATGAAAACCAGATGGATGACTCCGTGCTCTGCAAGTTAGCGTAGGGATGCGAGCTCCTGACATGAGAGCAGCTTTTACAGAAAACACTGAGTTAAGAAGATTCAGGCTCAAGCTAGATTGCTTCTTCCCTCCCCCCCTTTTGTCTATTTTTACTGCATCATTGGTATGTGTCCAAGGAGAGACGGCCATATCATTCAGAAATACGAGGGGATAAACTTTTGACTGTTGGATCTCGTCAGGCTGAGAGGCTCTAGAGTAAATGAACTGGGAGAGAGAGAGAATTAAAGAGAGATGTCTTTAGGTGAACTTCTATGGTTGTCTGCTCTGCCAACAGCAGTGTAAAATAACGAAGAAACCGCAGCAGTCCTTTCCCACTGTCTCTCTAAACAATGTAAGTTATCCTTTCACACTCGTCTCTAACTATCCGTGTGCTTTTTCCAGCTCTCGAGTGTTTTGGGAGAGTAGTGGCTGAGCAGCGGGCGAGCTCCTGCCAGGAGCTGAGCTGTGTGCGTGAGCGAGGGCTTTGTCTTCGTTTCTCTTCCTAAAGTCAGGGTGGCAGCGGCGGAGTCCGAGCAGTTTGACAGCACCTTTCTCTGACAGTCGTGCCAGCTCAGCTTTAGGTGGCTGTCGAAACCTTTAAACCTTTTCAGTGCTTGTGCAGAAATCCCTTTGTGGCTGGCACGAGACAATAGGAATGTTTTGATTGAACCGTGTGCGTCGAGCTTGCTGTAAGAGCAAGCGTTTCAAAGGGGATTGATTGTGTGATGCTGTATAAACAGGACAGGATGTGACGGGGAAACAAATGCCTCCTGCTCTTTAATATTTAAAAGCAATAATTGAAACAAAGCCGAGCAGTTTGCCAAAGAAAGGCACGGTGATGTTTATTCAAAGCAAAATAAATCTCTGTAAATCTGAGAGGGCAATGTCAAGGTATTATTAGGAGGGAGACTTTTGCTTCTCACAAGTGTCAGGTTTTTTGAAGTTTGCAGTTGGCATTAATGTCACCATATTCTGTTGTTCTGCTTTTGTGAAGATTAACTTGAGCCAATACCTGATGCGTAGCTCCCCTGCTAAGCATGCACCCCACCCCACCCCCCAGCACTTTTTTTAGTTTATTTTACTGTTTTCAAAAAGCATTCTAGGCAGACTGTCAGGCAGATTGATAGGGTTAAGTAAGAACAAGGAAATATAATGTATCAGGTAATATACCAAGAATAAGACAATAATCACCCTGAAGTCAAATATTCGTCAAGCCAGAACAATTACATAAATGTCCATTTTTATGTATATAAGAAAAATGTGGTGAAAGTACGGTGACTAAATAAGTATTTATTAGGTAAGGACATGGTATAAGAAAAGCCGCCGTCTGTTCCAGCCTCAGATTGTTTGTCTTTGAGGGCAATGGATTTATTACCTGCATAACAGCTCTGTGGCCAACTATTGTGATATAACCATCAGAAGTTTCCTTTCTTAAAGTTCCACGTTTCCACTTGTGCAAGAACTGAACAGAAATTGACCAGTGATGCTAATGAGAGCTTCTAGGCAATGTAAAATGTTTCCAATAAGTTTAGGAATGTAAACGTTAGGGTTTGAAAAGTGTATTAAAAGGCTTGGTTTGTAAAAATCTATATAAACTTGTTTATTTTAAAGCTAGCCTCATGACTTTCTGGAAGATGGACTCATGAAATCTAAAGCCTGGAGCGGTTATAGAGAGAAGGTACCAGGAAGCTACTGTACCTGGTCTTGAGACTGCAACGTCTTGCTAGAAAACAAAGAAAGCCGAAAGCTGAGGTTAGTCCCTGTTTCCAGAGAGTTTTTTTGGGGGGGTTGTTCTGTTGGCTGTTGATAAATGAAACAAGGCTTTTGTGCTTTATTTACCCTTGTCCAAAATTGTTTATGATAAGCTACAGGTTTCCTTAAACTTCTCAGCAAAGCATCTGACAAACTTGTGAACAAACTCACATCTCTGATCTGGTCCTGCAGCGCCCGCAGTTTGGCTATAAAGAACAGCTTGGTGTTTTCTTTAGTGAGGGCTTCGTCATTTTTTATGAGAAATGGCTTTGATACACCAAGGTTTTCCTAAGAGGGAAAGTTAAACAGAATCTCTTTGTTACTCCAAGGAGCATCACTAATGCATGCTGCTTGAGGGCCAGAAGGAAACATGCAGTGGATTTTATGACAGAACAAATTCTAGATGGAAACATCTATTTCAGCCAACTGGGAAAAATTTTCTGTTTTTTTTTTTTTTTATGCAATTTTAAAAGGGAGACAGCAAATGTATCATGCCAGATACAGAATAAAAACTAGAAGTCTATGTTTAATGCCTTTTTTTAGGGCCGGGGAGAGGGGGAAATGCAGGTCTTTTTTTTTTTTTTGTGGAAATTGTTTTCTGTGCATGAATTCAGTGGAATCTTGGCTTTGAGGCTAGGTATGAGATAAGCAGTGTCCATGTCCTGACAGCACACGAGTGCTGTCTGAATTCTGTTATGTCCAGCAGTATGCACAGTGGTTGGAATTTCAGATCTTACCTGGATGAAGATGGCAGTGCAGCTGGGGGATTTCCTAAGCCCATGATAGTATTTTTCTCTGGCAATCCCAGCTTGAAGGTCAGGTTGTTTACTGGAAAATCCCAGATAACTGCTGCTTGAAGCCATCTCAAAAACATGTTGGGCCTGTCTTTGCCTGATAATGGAATTTAATTAATTCATAACAAAACTAGGATTTGAACAGCTTATATAAACACAGTGAGGCTCCTGGTTCCTTTGAGGAAAATTGAGGAATTAAATGAACTGAAAAGGTTTGGGTGTTCTAATTCAGAGAACAAAGTGTTGTACATTACTATAGTAAAGCTGAAATTTAATCATCTGCATAAAATATTTCTGCATAGTTTTGCAGAAATGTGTAAGATTGTGTCTAGACACATCAAGTATTTACACAAAAACAAAGGCAGGATGTATGGTAAGGTAGGAGAGATTCTTGGGCCAAGTGTAAATGAAATGGATTTGATCAGTTGGCAAGCATGTTGTCTCATCAAAATTAAACATGCCCGAGGGTACAAGTGTAGCTGGTTTGAACTATTTGTTTATATACAGCAGCAAACATGTCTTTACTCCAAATAATTCAGTTTATAAAGAATGATCCTTGATAGAACTGTACTATAGAAGAGAAGAACACTACAAATTGAAATATTTTGTATGGACAGTGCAGTATTATAAAAATCCATTAATTCTTAAGAATCTACAAATGGTTTGAAAACTCAAAGACAATGTTTTTCAACTTTTCTTTTCTTCCTTTTTTTATTTTTTATTTTTATTTTTTAATTTTTGGAGCCCTGAAAACTTTCTCCTGGATACCTGCCCATCCATACTTTGCAGGATAACATATATGAACTTGCTTTTTTTTAGTCAGGCTTCAGGGACCATATTGAAGAAATCCCATGACTGTCAGAACAAAATCCACAATTGCTGATCCTATGCTTGGCTGACACCTTGAACCAAAATCAGATATGCTATTTCCAGAGACTGCAGGTTGTGGTTTGAGGAAAAACGAAACAAACAAAAATCCTGACCATGTGGAAGTGTGTGGCGTGAGCTGCTATTAAATAAAAAAAAAAAAGGGGGGGGGCGGGAAGAGAAGACTCCAAAACAAAACCAGTACTTATTGAAGGGAATAAAAGTTGGAAAGGAAACAATCATTGTTTGGAAGTTACTAAAATACTGAAGGGAAAAGATCATGGCTTATCAGTCATAAAAATAGACTTCACCTCTTTGTGCCTCTGTTTTTGATGTGTATTTCTTATGACATGCTTCTTCTGTTAGAATTGAGCTTGCTCTTGTATTTGTTATATGACATTACCATATTGTAGACAGTCTGTTGGCGTGTTGTAAGGTTTATGTTGACATGTGCCTGTAATGGGAAGAGTTTCTTGGTTGCAAACATTGAGCTAATGCAGTTTGGAAAAAAAATCTTGTTTTGTGAGAAATTGTGTGAACCTTTCCCTTGCTTTTTGATCAACTGGAATTAAGCCCACCACCCTATGAGCAGAACTCATCTTGATCTTTGGAGAGATGTAGGTGACATTTCTTATCAACCTTTCTGATTTGTTTTATTTCTATAAAGACCAAGTTTCATTTCTGTGATTGAAATAATTAAATATTTATTGTATAAATTGCAATATTAAAGACATTTGTCTACTATTTTCTACAATAAACTCTCTGGATATTTTCAGTCACAGAATCTGTAGACTTATCCTGGCATTGCTTGTCATTCCTTCTAATATTTGGGGTGTTTTACTATATTTGGATTGGACATTGCTTATTTTAAAAGGTGGAAGTAGTAGTTCAGTTTGAAACTGGACTAGTATGAAGTGAAATAAATAACACAACATGCCATTCTAATGTACTGTATGGGGAGAGCCAAGGATCTAGTCAGTTGAGAAGTCTGTTGGCCACCAGGCAGCTTTCCCACTTGCCAGCTGAACGTTAGGTAAGAGCTCAGAAGCAAATCCCATTCAAAAGGAAGAATTGAAATAGCAATTGTAATATACTACTTGAGGCAGTGAACAGCTACTGTGGCAGGTAGATGTGGTCTGGCTCCATCCACCTTGCTGCTAGTTCGTTGCAGTAAGGTTAAAAAAGGCATAGCTAAATTAAGAAGGAGGTTAATCATAGACATGTGAAAAATGTTAACAGCATGTATTCTGGCACCTCTTATGTTACATGGTGATCTGCTTGACATAAGCATCAAAATATATCCTGTATAGCTGGACTGCTACCATAGCTGTTTCGGCAGCAGTTTGTTTGTAAACCATAACACTTTACTGTTAGATACTAGTTCTAGTCTATTTTAACTTAAAGAATATACCCTGCCCCTAGGAGAAGACAAATGGCTGTAGATGACATGTAATCACCTATAACCTGAAAGTTCCCCTGAAAGGACTGGACAACTTGGCTTGTTATGGTCAGCATTTTGCTCATGTGTAAAAGCATTATTCATTCTCTCTCACTTTGAAACCTTCTGAATGTTCGCAGTCTTGGATGGATGTTAGTAGCAATTAGGTGGATCTTCAGCTCTTAAGTCAGGGTGGATGCCCTCTGCAGAAGAGATACAACGATTGGAGTAGATGCAGTTGCTTCTGGACGGTTTTTAACTGCATGAGATGAATGTCCAGCAATCTGCCGGTTCCTAATCCAGTATGGAGTTATTTGTTTTAGTATTATTTGTCTGTCTAAACATGTGTATGATCAGTTTATTTCTGGGTGACTTTCTGTTGTTGGTTTGTTTCTTTTTTTTTTTTTTTTCTGTCATGTACAACTATTTGCTCTGTGTTACCATGAGCTTCTGTTCCTGACTTCCCCCACCCCCATTCTGGAAATGTAGAGTGACAATTCCCTCTTTTTCTGTTGATTTTTTTTTTAATCAGTATTGAATGCTAGGCTTAACGATGTCCTTTCATTGAATTTGTCATTTGAAAAACTGTCACATGGAATGATGGCTTAAAGGAAAAGTGTAAATTTTAGTCTCTGCAAAGATTTACATTGTGCCTGACTCCTATGCCCAAGCTTAGTTGAACTGGGTTATTTTTGAATTTGAAGGTGTGTGGTATCTTGCAGTGTGCTTTGCGTAGTGCTTATGAGTTGATTTAGCAAGGAAAGAGCAGTGGTTATATTATGTTGAACTTTTGACTGATATGAAGACACTCCTACAGCTTGTGCAGATCAATAAACCCTCCAAAGCAGTGATGGAATATTGAACAAATGCACTTGACATAATTACTTACAGACAAAAAAAAAAGAAAAAAGATTGCACTCAGAAGATTTTGCTGAACTTGGAAAATACTCTTGAAAAGATCCCAACAATATGTTGAGCTCAGCAAGTTTGCCGATGACACCAAGCTGTATGGTGTGGCTGACACGCAGGAGGGAAGGGATGCTATGCAGAGGGGCCTGGACAGGCTCGAGAGGTGCGCCTGTGCTAACCTCATGAAGTTCAACAAGGCCAAGTGCAAGGTCCTGCATCTGGGTTGGGGCACTCCCAAGCACAAATACAGGATGAGTGGAGAATGGCTTGAGAGCAGTCCTGAGGAGGATATGGGGGTGTTGGTTGATGAGAAGCTCAACACGAGCCAGCAATATGCACTTGCAGCCCAGAAAGCCAACCGTATCCTGGGCTGCATTAAAAGCAGTGTGGCCAGCAGGGTGAGGGTGGTGATTCTCCCCCTTTGATCTGCTCTTGTGAGACCCCACCTGGAGCGCTGCGTTCAGCTCTGGGGCCCCCAGCACAAGAAGGACACAGACAAATTAGAGTGAGTCCAGAGGAGGGCCACGAGGATGATCAGAGGGCTGGAGCACCTCTCCTGTGAAGACAGGCTGAGGGAGTTGGGGTTGTTCAGCCTGGAGAAGAGAAGGCTCTGGGAAGACCTTATTGCAGCCTTCCAGTACCTAAAGGGGGCCTACAGGAAAGCTGGAGAGGGACTCTGCCAGGGAGTGCAGTGATAGGACAAGGGGTAATGGCTTTAAACTAAAAGAGGGTAGATTTAGATTAGATATTAGGAGGAAATTTACTGTGGTGTTGGTGAGGCACTGGCACAGGTTGCCCAGAGAAGCTGTGGATGCCTCATCCCTGGAGGTGTTCAAGGCCAGGCTGGATGGGGCTTTGGGTAACCTGGTCTGGTGGGAGGTGTCCCTGCACATGGTAGGGGGGGTGGAATTAGATGGTCTTTAAGGACATCAATAAAGGCCTATTTTCCCCAAGCTCTATGGCATTACATTTAGAAAAATAGAGAGTACCTCTGCAGGGAGGCAAGGTAAACACATCAGTCTTAAGGAAATATCACTAGAAGTCGTCTTTTTTTTTTTCTTTCCTGAAGGATAAACTACGTTGGAAAATGAAGGGGGATGTGGAGAAATGGTAGGTTAATATTGTATTCACTAAGAAAAGGTTCCCTGCTCAGAGTGATGACCAGTCAGTCTCCATTGTTGTGTGTCTTGTTCATATGATGTAGAAGTGAGTGTACATGCTAAAGACGCTCTGTGGCTCTCAGTGGCATTCTTCATACAACAGGTTGTGTATTAAGGCAGCAGTCTGATGGATTCATTTCACCTGACGTCCCTAAATAGCTAAGTAATAAAAACAGCCCTGTGGTGCCATTATTGTCCATTAACTATGCAAAAAGGGAATGGCTACTATGACAGCTCCTATGATGTCTACACCAAGTGTTTTGAAGGTGAGACTGGGTCAAAACAAAAGTAAATCTAGCTCAGCCTTATAATCTGGATGGTGGCTGACAGTGGGTGCCTACAGAAAAGCATAAGAATAGATCAGACATATAATAGTATGCCCCTGAATGCTCTTTCATCTTCAGTGATTTGTGCTTCCAGCTCTGCTTCTGGTAGAGGTGGTGTCTTTATATTTAAAAATCTTGAGTCAGTTTACCCTCCGTGAATTTGTCATTCTGTCCTGGAATGCCCGTAAATTATGAACAGCTGTAGCATCCTGGGGCAGTGAGTTTCATAGCTCACAGAATGAAGTGTCCAGGACACGGCTGATAGTCTCAAAAGGGGTTTCTCATCTGTGGCCACTAAAAAGAAAGATTAAAATGCAGTAGATATAAATTGTGAATAAAATTTAACTCAGAGTTACAGGTTCATCAGCATTCCAGAAGCATTTATCTGAAATGTGTCCTAACAGCCCCTGACTGTGCTAACTGAGCCAGAGAAGAAGTTCAGCACCCGAAATAGTGCAGAGCATGTATGTTGTATCTGTAACCGGTTTTCCACTAGGATTTCTCAATTCCTTTTACCAGCAGTGCCTACAGCTGGTTACTTCGCATACTTTTCTAACAGGTGTTGTCGTTTTGATGATACTGCATATAACCTGTATCAAGAACAGCATGTTTTGTCTTGTCACATTCATCACAAGGACTGCTGATAAATTCTCAGGCAGCTCTTACATCGCTTCACAGAACTTGCAGAAAGAAGAATCTGGCAAGATCTAATCCCGTTCTCTGACTGCAAAAGATTCAGTCTTTATAAAGACTGAATATATATAAAATATAAATCTTTATATCTTGCACCTCTTTCGTTACAAAAGTAGCCCTCATCCAAACTAAAAGCTTTCTATGAAAACTTATTTCGTAGCGTAGAAAATACTTTGTGTTAGATTGTGTCATTGTGGTTAAATGGCAGTAGCTGACTTGTGAGACCTTAGGGCACTCCCAGTATTTGCAGAAGTACTGGCTTTCACATAAGGTAAAAGAGATGTATTTTTATATAGAAATGAATGTACTGTGTATCCTGGTTCAGTTTGGGAGCGTTAAAAATTGTGTCATTTGAGCGGTACTACTTTCCTCATCTTTCATTAGCTATTACTTTGTAAGTTGTGATGTCAATTTAGAAAGACAGGATACGTATGAGGGTCTTCTGAGCACGTAATTTTTGCAGCAGGCTGGCATGTTGTCGGTGATGGGCATTTGCTCAGTCAGCCTGACAGCGCCCTGTAGGAGCCTTGGGCATCTAGCCTGAACCTGCCGTGTGTGTTTGCTAGCACATGGGAACCTGTAATAGACATCCAAGGGAAAGCTTAGGAGAGTTATCCTTGGAGAAGGATAAAGGTGGGCACCTCTTCCTGCTGCTCCTCCTTGCAACTTGTATCTGCTCTAAAAACTTGTACCTCGTGGAAAAGGCCTGAGGAAAGGCCAGGCTGAGGCAGTGTAGCTGCTTGGCGGGCCCTGGGGAAGGACCATGAGGACTGCCTGGAGGCCCGGCCCGGCTCAGGGGCACGGGGGGCCTGTCAGGTGGCCCCCTCTTACTGTGGCTGCAGTGAAACCCTGCTGTGGAAATGCACTTTGGGAACTGGTGCGTTTCTGCAGATAAGGCCCAAGACGTGGGGAACACATCTTCTATGCTGCAGAAAGGTTTCGGCTTTTTCCCACAACAACAGTTCTTTAAATAGGAGCACTGGAGTGCAATCAGCGAGCGAGTGTCCTTGCTGAGGACTGGAAAGGCATGTTTACTCGGTGAAGTGCAGCCAGTGGGTGTTCCCAAGCTCCGAAGTGCTGGAGCTGACTAACGCTAAGTCAAATGGAGTGACCCTGTGAGTGTGGAGGAGGAGGAGAAGACAGCGTTGCAGCCAACGGGCTCAGGCCGTGTGCACTTGGAGCTCCCCACAAGAGCTGCAGATGGCTTTGTGTTATTGTTTTTTTGGTCGGTTTAACTCCTGTGCGTACAACTATTGTTATAACCCACAGAGTTGCTCTTGCCAAGGTTATTCTGACACTGTCTCACTGTTTCTGGTGCCAGAGTACCTGCCGTATGCGGCTATGTGTTTACCTACTTGCTGTGAAAGTTCAGTGTCGCGTTATTGCCAGCGTAAAGAGCCTGCCTGGGTAAACCCCTCTGCCTGCCACTTAACGCTTGGTTGAGGTCTTCTCTGAGACCAAGGATGATATATAGATGCTTAGACATACATCTGTGTGTTTGAAAGGCATTTCAGTTCTGAAGAAGGCAGCAGACATAGAAGGTAACGTTGCTGTTGGTTCCGAGCGAGAAAATGAGGTGGATACTGTACAAAAGCTCAGGTAAATACAGGGAAGCAGCAAGCAATATTTCATCCTTTAAACAGTGCAAGTGCTGCAGGTTATGTGAACCTGAATTCTGCATGCTCACGGGCTGGGGAGGGTCTCTTCTTCGTCTTGTCCTTCCCAGTCTCTCTCCCATATGTGTTTCTGGCAGAAATCCCACCTGCTCAGGCACTTTATCTGTGCCTGTGTTGTTTGCTTTTTTTTTAATGCTTATACTTTCTGCCATTTCTTGCTGTGAAACATCTGTATTTTTTCTCCCAGTTTATTTTTCTTATGCTGTTTCTGTTGAGAAGTGGGATTTTGAAAGTTGAAAAAAAAAAAAGAAGAAGAAGAAGAAAGAAACCTAAAGGGCTGGCAGTCTCTAGGTTAATTTTGCATAGAAGTTGCATGGCATGTGGTAATAGCTGGGTGCTGTCTTGTCCCTTGCTGTTTTGAACTTTGTGCTAATTCAACAAAATCCAAGTGAAGTAAATGGAAACAGAAGCAGAGGAGAGGTCAGTGGGGAATATATGATTAAACTCAAGGCTATCACCTCTCCTAAAGGGAGAGTTGCAGAACTGTAAGATCAAGCAGAGATGCAGCATGGGGCATGTCCAGTGTTTCAGGAGAGAGTAGAGGGGATGATCTCTGAGCAGTTCAACCTTCACCACACAGCTCAGGACCAAGCATTTGCATCTACCTTTTACTTTTCTTGCCATTGCTCAGCAGCTCTCAAGAAAGTGCCTAGAGCATTTTTTAATGTACCTTATATCTAACAGTATGTAGAAAAGGCCAGGGACCTCTTCCTAAACAGATTCCTGCTCAGCCTCCTGCTTTTTGTACTACCTGATGTCCTGTGCCTGGAGGGTTTAGCAGTGATTAGTGTGGAGTCTCTGTGGAGCATTTTTATTTCAAGTAGCATTTCAGAGCAGCTGTTTATGGAAGCTGCAGTGATTTGAGGCACAGTTTTAATTATTTGCCAGCTCAGGTTGTTTTTTTTTTTTTTTTTGAGCTCATGTACCTAAAAAGGCTGAACAGAGATTTGTTAGTGTTAATAAAATAGGTAGGCCTAGAGAGTCAAAAATGTGTAAGTGTGAGGGTTATGTTCATGGCACTTGGTAATTAATCAGAGTAGGGTTTTTTTTTTTGCATGGATGCTCTGACTAGCAGCTGTGGATGGTAAGTGTAGAATTTAAATCCTTTTACTTAGGCCTGCACAACATCTAGCCCATAAAATAATTATTTGGATCTGCCTCACTGTGGATTTTTTTTCTTTAAAATAGCTCACCTGAGAAAATGATGTTTTATTAAACATGGAAAGGGCTATGGTCCTGAAATGAGGTCCTGAAAACCTCAGACAGACAAATAGCCTTAAAGTAAGTATCACATCTCAGGTGTGTGATTACTGTGTGATAATATGAGCTCTAACCTGTCAGCCTTATCCCTTGGTGTGTGCAGAGCAGCCACCAGAAAGTCTCTCCTTCATCCGAGGGCGAGACTGCAGGAACATGGGGTCTGTAGGGATGGAAGCAGGACCACCAAAAGGTCCTGCTTTGCATAGGGGTACTGCAGAGGGAGGCAGAGGTTGCGGGGATGGGGAGAGAAAAGCAAAGGAGGGTTTAGAATGTCAGCTGTAACCCTTTCCTCCTCTCCAACTTGGAGTATAAAGCATAAGTATGTTGGTGTCTTCAGAGGCCCACCCACTTATTTCAGGTACACATGTTGTGATAGACTTTGATTACAAACTGAGGAAAGGAAGGGAGAAAAAAACATTAAGCAAGTGAAACTATTTAGCTTTCATTTATAGTGGTGGCTTCTATCCTTGTTATTCTGTCTTCAGCAGCCGAGAGCCTGTAAAAGAAACCTAATTCACGACCTTGACATCTGACAGTCGAACTGAGGGTGATCCCATTGCCGTGCAGAAGAGATGTCAGGATATGGAGCAGTTTTCTGGTGGCTGCAGTGCCTGGCCCTGCCACCTTAATGGAGAATGCCCAAAAGGTGAAAGACTAACACAGAGGAGAAAAGCAGCTTGTGCTTGGTGCTGCCTGTCTTGCAACATCAGTGCCAGAGACAGGGAGAGCCGCCACATCAGCCAGGCTTGCTCTGGTGGAGCGGGGAGGCCAGGCTGTCCCTGCCGCTGCTCTCAGCTGCCTGCCTGCTGCAGGCGTGCTACAAAAGCCGCAGCCTTGGCAAGCAGAGCTAGGTGTAAGCAGGAGGTAGAAAGAAACAGAATAAGGTGGCAAAGGCAGAGGAGGATGGGCGCTGCGGGGGCTGTGAAGGTCTCAGTAGCCCAGCGTTACAACCCAGGCAAACCTTTCAAGTTCCTTGCCTCCTCCGGCTGTGACAAGCCAAGTGTACGGTCACAAGCTTAGGGGAAGAGCATCTGCCCCACTGGATCACAAGATGGGCGGGTGATCGTGGCTCCAGGCTGTGGCACGGGGAGAGGAGCCAGCACTTGACAGAGCTCCTTTCAGGGCGGGCGTGTTGTGGCTGCGAGCAGGGCTGCAGTGGCAGGAAGCCCTGGCTTTTCCCTGCCAGTCTGAGCTACTGCCTGGGCTGCTGGAGCACGTCGGGTCAGGCTGCAGGTTGCACTTGTTACAGTGGGGAAAGGTAAAGGCGCTCCACCACCACCATCCCATCCAGATGACTAAGGGCCCGTGGTTCCTGGTGTGGGCACGGTCCCACAATGACAGAGCCTGGTTGTTTCACCCCACCTGATTTCCTGGTGCCAGGGTTAAATTAACAGTGTGGAGCCAGGGGGTGGCTGGAACAGCCCATCCTGTCCTGTGTTTGTGTTCCCTCATTCCCAGCATCATGGCTTTGGGGAATTGATTTCTGGTTGCTCCCACCTCTTATTTTCTAGACAGTCTTATTTCCTGTGACTGTATTATTTAGCCATTTAGTTAGGGCTAACCCAATAATTTTTTTTTTCTGCTGACCTTAAAATCTTCTGTAGAGCAGGCTGAGTTAGATTACTCTCCCTTCAGTCAATTTATGGCAGAGACTTCAGTGCAGGCCATTAATCTTAACCTGGAGTGTTTGAATGACTAATTTAATATTAGGGGAAGGATGTAGCAATATCCAGCTATGGTCTGTAAATTAGCTACAGGTTTGGGGTTGGTTTTGATTGTGGGTTTTGTTTTTTTTTTGGTTTTGTTTTGTTCTGTTGTTGTTTTTTGGTAACTTACCTTTTATGGGCTCCCTCAGAATGCTAATTCAGGTTGTGTTAGAAAAAGGAGAAGAATAAATTATTTGAAAAACGTGACAGTTACAGGGGATGATAGCAGAGGCTAGACCAGTCCTTTCTGTGGTGCTGTAAAGATGGCATGTGCTATATATTTTCCACAGAACTTACTTCCGATGGGTGCAGCAAACTTCTGTGGGAGAGTAGTGGTTTTTGTTCTTTTTTTAAAAAGAAAAATAAATAACAACAACCTTCATGCCCTTCCCCCAACTCAAAACAGACATTCAGTAAACCTGGTTGAAACGGGCCGGTAATAACTGGTATGGGGTAAAGTGCAAGATTGCTCACTGAGCTACAAATCCATTTCCTCTTCACAAGGGAGAAGGAACCCATGTGTCAACATTAAACATGCAAGAACCAAAATCTCAAGGGAAATGAGATTTTCTGTTGTCTCATTTTTCGGTTGTCTCATCTTCCTTGCCACAGTACCACGGCTTTGTTTTGTTTAAGAAGCAGAATCATTTCCAGAATATAAGATCATTGTCAGAAGGCAGCTTCTTGGAGTCAGTTACATGAGAACTGCATTTTGAAGCAATCTCTCATTTGGAGTTGTAGTTCCCTGTGAGAGTGGCTGTAGCTGTGACTCCTGCGGTCTCCTTTGGCCATGAGGTATGTTACGGGAGCGGTTCTGAGTCGAGGGGTTTGTAGTCCTTGCTGCTGACTGTAAGTGGACACAGTAATTTGAGCGATACTTGTCGTTCTGTTTTAGTGTATGTAAACTCGATGCTGGAAACGAACAAGGAGAAGCAAGCAGCTAAGTGATGCCTGTGTGCTTCTGTCTGAGTCTTCCACCTCAGGTCTGGGAGCGCACTCCAGAGTTTTCAGTCCTGGTTTTTGTTTTAAATGTGCTTTTGTTCAAGTGGCAAAAACAAAAGACCTTGGATCTCCTAGCTGTGGGAGTTAAAAATTTTGCTTGTTCTTTGTAATGGAGTTCTCTACACAGCTGAAAAAGAAAAGCAAGAACCCGAAGAAGGAATAGCAAAACCCCACCCCTACCCCTCCAAAAATATGCCTGAAACTCTGGCCTTTTCTTAAACTGTGAATTGTGCCGTGCAGATCCCTGCTTCTTCTGACCTGCTGAGTGTGGAGCTAAAATGAATCAGACTTTGTTCTCTTTGACAGAGTTCGGCACATGTCGAGGGAATCAGAGGAGCAGCATTTTGGCATGAGCACCCAAAATCCTAACACACGCACGCATGCTGCCTGATGTTTCATTTCAGGTTATAAA
Source organism: Cygnus atratus (assembly GCF_013377495.2). Lineage (NCBI taxonomy): Eukaryota > Metazoa > Chordata > Aves > Anseriformes > Anatidae > Cygnus > Cygnus atratus. The sequence goes on along the minus strand of NC_066365.1, from coordinate 32,353,799 downwards.
CTGGATTACAACATGCTTTTGCCCTGTGGGCATTACCCAGGGAAACCAGGCTGGATCTGCACGATGTATAAAACCAATCTGGCTTAGTGACTGCCAAGTGGAAAATAAATGATGGGTAGAGATTCTATGTTTTTAACAGGAATTTAGATTAAATTTCAGTCATGATAATGGTTATTAATACTGCTTACCTGGTCAGCCCAAGAATGGAATAAGTATATTCTGGAAACTGTTTAAAGAGCGTAGGACAACTTTTTCAGCTGTGAGGTCTAAACTAACCCTACCTCTTCTAATTAAGTCCAAGTAGCACAGACAGTATTTAAAACCAACAGTTTTTATTCCTGATGCAAACGAGCTTTTGTGTCCTTTTATTTGTGGGAAGCTTTGTTAGCCTCAGTGAGCTGAAATACTTGCATATGATTTGAGGTTTTTTGTTGTCGTTTTGTTTTGTTTTTTCAAAAGAAAAGATTCACTGTATTTAGAGATGCAAATACTACCTTGTCTGCAAAACCCACCAGCTGTTATACTGGAGGACAAAGCTAATTCTATGTTGCTTAGCTTCAGTAGAGTCTGTGTATTCACAAGCATCTTTTTAGCAACTTACTCTGCATAGCTGAGAAATACCACTGACACCAACTTTATTTCCTTTGGTAACAGCCTGGTAAAATCTGAATTGATCTGTGAGTTAGTTAGTTAGTTAGTTTAAATAAGTTATTAGATTCACTGAGGGAATACAACTTCACGTTAATGCTTGTGCAGAAGTTCAGCAGGCTGCTGGCTCTGATTCTCTTGGTCCTTGAAAGTGAGGTTACGAATTGCAGCCGTGATTGTTCGAGCTGACTTGAGTCAGGTTAAACCCGTGGCTTTGCAGTGCAAGAAGCCGCTGCTGGTTTGTGTGTCAGTGGCACAGCTCTCGGAAGAGGTTCCTTGGTGCTGCTTTAACCATCTGGAGGGACAAAGGGCGTTTGTGGGGTCTTTTGTCGGTGCTGGAAGCTGGAGCAGGGGAGAACCGCACCGAGAAATACTCTGAATCCTGGACAAATCCTAATGCAATCACTGAGCACTAAGCTTTATCTCCCTTTCTAAATGAAAGTGCTTTCGTTTCATCTGCGGTGGCCGCCCCGATAACCGACGTTGCGCAATAGCGGCTCTCCCCCGGGGACTCAAATCCCTTTTCCGATTTGCGAGTAATATTTGCATATGTATTTCTGGGCTGCATTGACATTCCAGCTGCACAGTGGTGGCTGTCTCCGCCCGCTAATCCTGTAATAACATTCTGGTGCCCAAATTCAATGGCCCTGCGCGGAGCCTCCGAACAGCTGATCGCTGAGTGGGGAGGGAAAAAAAAATAACCCAGCGAATCTCCTTGCAGCTCTCTGCTGCATCCCTATCCCACAATGCCCTGCACGCTTTGCTGCAGTCTTTCTACACGGGCTGAGTGAGAAAAAGATGTGCTAAATAAAGATTGATTGGTTTGCATCCTGAAGGGGTCTCCCACTTGTAAATGACCCAGGGGGGAAAAAAAAAAAATTCATGACGACTTCACTGGGCCTCCTCTCGTTCTTCCATTTTTCTTTCCACCTGTCCTCTTCGTGGAATGGAGCATCACTCCTTAGAGCACAAAATACGCTGTACCTCTAATGGTGACCGTGCTCCGATAGGCATCCTTAACCGGTTTTACGCGTGAGGCTTGAAATATTGACAGATGATGTTTTGTTCGTTTGGATTACTGCGGAACTGCAGCTCCATCCCTGCAAGGATTTGGTCCTCAGCACTGCACTGATTAAGCTATTTTTCTACAAAGATGGGTAGGTCGAAAATGCTCGAGTTTTGCTCAGTGTTATTCCTGGTGGCTGCTGTTTTGGCCCCGATTGTTCATTATGCTTCTGCATGCTGTAAGAATGAAGAGGGTTGCTGTGTTTTAAACAACAAGGCACCAAACTGATTGCAGGAGTGGGAGAGAAAGGAATGCAAATGTAGCTTATCGAGCCTTCTACCCAAGCGGGCTGTGTGGCGGTGATGATTATTGATGTACTTGCTGTGTTCTGTATCGGCTGATTTCGGGGCTGCTGCTGTAAATGTCCCGAATCTGTCCTTTATTCCCAAAAAGCGTGGACAGATGGCATGTTTGTTTTAAGGAGTTTTAAAGCCCAGCTCCCCCAGTCTTTGGAGCAACATTGTTGAGGTTCCCCACCCTTTCTTACCGCTCTCAAGGCCTAACCGTTCCTTTGCAAACGTTGCCATTGGAAACCTAGTCATTCATCATACATGAATAGACCCTCGGGTTGTGAATGCCATTGATAAGAAGAGGATGAACAAGCTGCATGCAATTTGTTCTCCCCAGGCTGTACTTTCAGGCTAGTTGCATTTCTGGCTGGGTGGAGTTCGGTGATAGCAGCATCTCAGCAAGAGGGAATTCTGCTCTTTTAGGAATAAATCCTGGGAAATGGACAGTTGCAAGTTTTCCCACTGTCTCTTTCTCAGCTGGGCCATGGAAACTAACAGAGAATTCGGTAACGGTTGAAGAGATAAGTTAAAGAGACTTGTAGAAAGGATGCACTTCTCTATTGCGTGACTGTTTGTCTGAAACAACTCTTCTGGAACTGTTATTTTCTGTACCCTAACATTTTTCCCCCTTTTCTAATATTAGGGGAAGTTCTTTTTCATACGGGTGAGGCCACACCCTGACTTTGGTTCCTGGAGGCATGCATGTGTAGCAGGGCAAGGCTTTACACTAGCTTAGAGAGCCATTGTTTCCTCCTCTCTTTTCTGTACAGTGTATCTTGAATTCAAATCAATAGTTGTATCTCCAAGTAGAAGGAAAAAGAATGTCATTTTGGGGATGGCTGGAAATACAACGATCCTTAAGCCTCAAATGGGTGACAAAGGGTGTACATTTCCTAACCTTTTTTTGCACTTAATTTGGCAAACCTGACCCGGGCTTCCGGTCTGTGTGTGCCTCTTAGAGATAAATGGGTGGGGTTTTAGGTCTTGTTTGGTGCAGTGTTTCAAAAACCTTTAGCTTTGCCTGTTTAAATTATAAAGTGTAAATATATGGAGAAGTGATTCGGTGATTCTCAGGCTTATTTTCAAAGGTCGTGCTTCAGCTGCTCTTTATTAGATTATGAGACAAAAATGAAGCTCTGAAAATAACCCTAGCAGTTCCCAAGTTCAGAAGATGCTGCTATTAAAATGATGGGTTTTCTGTTAAAAAAAAAAAAAGTCTTATTTTGCACAATCTCCCGCTGCCAATACATCTGAAACTTACCTTGCTGTTTTTGAGGAACTGCTGATAGCACTGCAGTAAATCAGAGTAAATGCTGTCTTTGGCCAAATTCAAAGGGATCATCTAAAATTTGCAACGTTTCCTCAAATAGTCTTTGGTTACACAGTTGCTTTCATCGAGGCAAAACAGTCATTTCCATACCTATATCACATTTAGCAAAATTACATCAAAGGTGAAGTTGGCTCAAGGAGGCTGCAGAATCAGATGCCCAATCCTGGAAATAACATACTCGACAAACTTTTAACATAAATAATTTGTATAAGAATTTAACGTACCATGTAGTGGCCACAGCTTGAACTGTGCTGATGAAATTCTGTTTTCAGGTGCATCTTTTAGGCCTGATTTATGTGAGCAGAGGAAATAAATGATAATCATGGCCTGCTGTGCTCCAGACAAAACAACAAATATTAAAAGCACTTATTTCTGATCTCTCATTAATCTTTCCTTTGACTGACAAAGCTAAAAGTGTGAGCATTTGAAAGTTAAAGCAGCTGGCATGAGACCTATGTATGAAATGCTAAGAATCACCTGATTTTGCAATGAGACAGGGGAAGTTCAGAAGATGAGGATGAGGATCAGATGAAATGTACATGGAATTTTTCGGGCAACATGAGTTTTCCATGCATAAACACCATTTGCTGGTGTAGCTGTAGTTGATGGCTGAAAAAAAATTACAGTAAATCATGTTTGGTTGCTAGAGAGCTTTCTTCTATTAAATGGCAGGCAGCATTATTAGAGACCTATTCTTTTTTGTCTTAAGTACATTTTTAAATAAAAATGGTCTATGCTTAGTCTATAACAAAAAAAAAAGTTGCACTGTTCATTAACGTATTGGTGTCCAGTTTGGAAACTGTGCTTTTGATAAGATGTCTTCCTGCTTCTGATTATCTTCCCTGTTTTGTTTGGGTTTCCACCCCCCTAATTTTCGGGTTGGGAGAGTAGAAGGCAAATGCAGCTGCATCGATGGTGAAATAAATTGTCTTTTGAAACACACAGCTGAAGAGCAGCATGTATAAAGACGAACGCACGAATGTGTTAATGCATGGTGGATAGCCTGCTCCTTCTACTCCCATTTGTGAAAGCTGAATATTTTTGTTCCACCTCTTGTAAAGCCATTTTTTAACTCTAGCTTTTAAAAAGTGATGTGGGTTCATAACTGATCCCCCAACATTTACTGTATGTGATTTATGCCGTTTAAATAGGCTCACTTAGTTTGTGTTTGTGTAATATTGACATTTTATTTTAAGGTGGGGAAAGAAATGGAAAAAAGTGAAACAAATGATCAATTCTGAAATCATACATTTTTGGATCACGAGCAAACATTGCGTGAATATTATAACGATTTTTAACCTTACAGATTCCCCTTTTTAGTGGGGAAAAAGGGAACAAAAGGGCCCATCATAAATGTTGTGCCTCAAGTTGCATGTCAGTTACTGCTTTTGGGGATTTTAGCTGTGAATAAGTTTCTGCTGCTGTACTTGTTAGCAGAGGAGGCGAATCCCCAGGGGGGTCAGCGCACCCCGTTCCATAGGCACTGTCATTGTCCTAGGGGTAGCCACTTGTCTGGCGTAGTAAGCCAGCCATACCTGCACAGCTAAATACACAGCTCAGGAAAATCAGGATGTGTCGCTGCTGGTAAAATGCCATGGGCCGCAGAAGTCATTGTGGAACTGAGTGGCCTTTAAAGGAGCATGATCAGCACCTGTGGCAGGGGGTCTCTTGCTTCTGTCTTGGAAAGCCTCAGCTGCCTGTAAGCCAACTATCGAGCTGTCTGGATGACTACAAACTGGGGCAGAAAGTATTCAAGGAAGAAGGAACCACCTCAGGAGTGTACCTGTGGTGGAAGCACCCAGCTGGGCTGGCTGCTCACACAGAAAAGGAGCCCCTGCTCCTCCCTGGAGGCAGAAGGACTGGCAGACCTCAGGGCTACGACAGCGGAGGGAGGGAGCCTGTACCTCCCAGTGCTCCAGCCTGCTAGAAACGCTGGGGAAGAGGAGTTGTGCTGGCTACCCTGCCAAGGCCTCTGCTTTTCAGGTTTTCCTAACCTATTTTAACCAGCAGTTAACTTTTTCCTGAGGTTGCTCCCTTCCCTTTCCTCCCGTTTTCTCTTTCTGCAAATTTTTTTTTTCTTTCCCTTTTATTTCATGCCTTTTATGCCAGTGTTATGGAGACATTTCAGTGATTGCTCTTCCTGCCTGGAATGCCATTTTCCTTGCATTCATTATCTGGATGTGCTTCCTGTATCCCTCAGCCCTACCTTTGCTGACTCTCAGCAGCTATCAGGTGGCTCTTCTTTGCTCAGTCTCTGTTACTGTGAGAATTTCCACCTCAACTACCCCACCTCTGCTGCTGATACAGAATTTGAGCGCTCTCTTCCCAGGGACTGGCTGGCTCTGGAGGTTCCTTCACGGGAGTTCCTGAAATCCAAGCCTACCATATCTTTGGCACCATCAGCACCGATAAGGGGAAGAAATGTTAGGTTGAACCATTCTTAAGCTCTGTGACACAGTCATTTGGCTGGTGCAGTTCCAGTTTAAGCATTCTGCCAGTGGTGCTCCAGACGTAAGAAATTCAATGATTATGAGAAGTGGCTTAGCCTACTGGCACAAGAACATTTTTATCGTGGATGTCTTTAAAACCAAACAGCCCTGTAACTGTTGTATTTCAGAGGCAACATGCCTTTCCAGAATGCGTGCTCACACAGAGGTGTTATGTATGGTGGTGTAGACTGTTTCCCAGTCTCTCATCACTGATAAGACATTTTAGAAGTTTAATTCTCCATTGGTTTTGCTTTATATGGAAATATGAATTCCTGTATCAGGATGAAATATGAGTGAATTGGTTGTTGATTTTGTTATTTCTTGTAGTTTATAAGCCTTTTTTCCTTTTTTTTTTCTTTTTTTCTTTTTTTCTCCTCCCACCCAACTCCAGCAGTGTGCAGGGTAGAAGGGAACAGGATCCGTATGTCAGTGGTCTAGGATGGCCAGTGAAGGCTCTAACATCCCAAGTCCTGTGGTCCGTCAGATTGACAAGCAGTTTCTGATTTGCAGCATATGCCTGGACCGTTACAAGAACCCCAAAGTACTTCCCTGTCTGCACACTTTTTGTGAAAGGTAAGTCCTTTCTTTGTGCTTGTATCTTGACATTTGTCTTGGAACGAGCACAGAAGCCTGCGTCTTTATGGGACACTGACTTTTCTCTTTACTTGTAAAGGTCATGTTAAGGGACAATGACGTTTGGGAAAGCTGGAGAAGTAGGGAGGTAAAAACTATTATATGTGGTGGGCAGGCAGAAGAGACAGCTACAGAATATTTGGAATACTTTCCCTTTATGCAAAAGCAAATAAATAGATTTCATGGAAGTAATGAATAGAGTTACACCAATGCATAAGGTCACAGTCAGAATTTGGACCTCAAATTAATAGCCTCAAATTTATGCTGATTAGTCTTTAATTAGAAGGAATAAAAACCTTTCTTTGTTGGTTTACTAAGTAGTGAAATAATTATCCCATCCTTTAATGTCCAAGGGTTAGACACAATATATACATTATTAATAACCGGTGATTAAGTGTCCTCATTATTCTGCAGCTTGGTTGACTGAAGTAGAAAAACTCTCTGAAAAGAGATGGAGAAAACCCAGCAATTGGCCTTCTACTGTACTCACCTGAATTAAATATATATATACTTAGGGATATTTTAATGTTGTATTATCCATTCAAACAGTGGCAAGAATACAGCATCTGCAAAAAAAAAAAGTTAGCTGGAGAATTTTTTTATTAGAAGTCTTGATCTGATGATGGGATGCAACTCTTCAGGTTATATACTGAATGGCAGGAGAATAATAATAAATGACACTTTGTGTGAATACAGTTCAGGAGATTTCACCTCTTTCTTAGAACTGTGATGCGCATATTTAATTTTACAGGGTACAAGAAAAATTATGGATCTCTGAGTGTGCCAGATGAAATGGTCTTTCCTAAAGGAGTAGGAAACTCTGACTTTACTGAATTCAGCAGTGAAACTCTCACTGAAGTCAGTGAAGTCAAGATTTTCACCATTGTGTCTTAAGTTTCTTGACTTCAGTTCATGTGTAAATCCTAAAGTCTGCTTTTGGTTTTCACTGTAATCCTCTTACGCTGATCTGGTTATGGAGAGAGGTTGGAAGAACTCCTCCAGTGTACAGCTGATGAACAAAACTTAAGCTCTCCTTTCACAGAGCCCTTACTGGGGGGTCAGGAGGAGGGCTGCCAAGGGAGGATGAAGAGTGGTGCAAGCAAAGTGCTTGGAAGTGGATGAGAGACACATAGCTGTGCAAGGTCACCCTTCTTGATTGGCATCACATGAACAACTTGGTGTAGCACTGCTCGCCTTTCAGACTCCTGAAGGACTGCATTCTGCAAAGCTTCCTGTCTTTACAGGGCTATATTGAATTGCAGTCAAATGTTGCATGCTCAGCAGTTGTTAACTTGGGTTTCAAGGCCAGAAGTAGCACTAACTGCTGCATATTCTTGATCACAGAAGTTTTGTGTTGGATCGGTATTCTGCGAAATTTAGTCTCTCTAAAACAAGCAAAGGAAACAAAACGAAAAATAAAACACAAAAATCCCCCCAAAACTTGTCTTAACATAAACTATGATAACTTAGGATATGCTTCTCTATGTAGTAAGAACAAAGCAGAGTGAGCTGTGTTGATTTTGGCTAACTGCCAAATAACTTTCCTAATTGAAATAAATGGAAAAATTTCCATTGGTTTCATTGGGACCAGGTTTTAGGTCTGAAACAGTAAACCCAGAGATACAAGTTAATAAAGGAGATTCTATTGGAAAGGCAAAGGTCAACCATCGGTTACTCGGTTGAAGACGCAGGCTTAACGCAATAACTTCATGTCTGTCAAACTTTATCGGATAGTTTATCGTTTTTACTATCCTAAGAGCAGGATGCAGTAGATGTCTCAAAGAATAGATCAACTCAGCATGAACGGCTCAAAGAGAGGCACATAACTCTTAGAGTGATGTCAGCTTATTGAACATTTTTTGATGTGGCAGGGGAAAAAAAAATCCCCATAATACTTCACTTCTGAAGCCTGGAATATGATTTACCTTTTCTCCTGTAAGTAGGGGTAGTGCTATTTCAAACCAGTTCTTAAATGAAGGGAGTTTTTTTTTTTCCTCTTTGGTGATACTTTCCCTCTCTTTCTCCCCCTCCACCTCCCTTCCCCATAGGTGCTTACAGAATTACATTCCAGCCCATAGCTTAACCCTTTCTTGCCCCGTGTGCCGCCAGACCTCCATTCTGCCAGAGAAAGGGGTTTCTGCACTCCAGAACAACTTCTTTATTACCAACCTGATGGATGTCCTGCAACGAACGCCAGACAACAGCATTGAAGAGTCCTCCATCTTGGAGACTGTCACAGCTGTAGCTGCGGGCAAACCACTCTCCTGCCCCAATCATGATGGAAATGTAAGTGAGATGAACTCCCATGATATGCACAGGTACTGGTGTGTACTGACCAGTCTGGTTTGTCATGGACAGGTTATTTTAAATAGATAGTGGGGGAATTGGTATGACACGATTGCTTTGATTTTTATATTAGGTCAGCAAAGGCAAGTGACTTCTTAAAACCAGCAATACTCAAATGCATTCAGATGAGCATCTTAAAGTAACATTATTTCATCTTAACAACTCTCTTGGACGGTTCCTCCTTTTAGTACATTTGGTCAAAATTGCTCCCCTGCAAGCCCTGGACCTTGTGCCTTTGGCTCCTGGGGACGGCTTTCCATAGCTGTCTTACTTGTAGGCTCAAATATTGCTGTGAGAACCTGTGGGCTTTAGGCAGTATGAGGCAGGTACCTTATGAGCATAACTGACCCGCATACTGACCCCGAGAGATCTGAAGCAGTCCCAAAAGCTATGTGAGCGTGTTAACATAGCGCCAAGTAAAAGGCCATCCTAACTCAGGATGTGCTGGGTCAGCACAGGCTTAAAACAGAGAGCTTCTGTTTATCTGCAGTGCTTTGTGCATCCTGTGTATCAGTCCTCGGAGGCTGCTTTGTTGTTTTTTTGTTTTTTTTTTCCCCCCCCACCTACTCTTTTTGTCCAGCATCCTCTCACATACACCCTCAAATGGTATCAGTGTGTTCACTGGCAAGTACCCTCAAAGTGAGTAAGTATTTCAATATTATTACAAGAACAACTCCAACTCTGCAGCTCACAGCATTTTCAACAGTAACCTGTGTGGTTTCATGGTAGGCAAATCAGCTTCTGTCTCAAAGCCAGGCTTATGCAAGTGTGTAAGTAGACCATATTGAAAAGCTGAGCCGTGTAGTGTTGTAAACTTCTGTGCAAGCCAAGAAATGTATGCCAGTATTTTAAGACAACTTTCTGTGAACTGTTTTATTCAATGCTCAGTTTAGGTATATGGGTTGTATAGGAATAATTCGGTTGATAGGTATTCATTGCTCTTACAGAGAAACAGCTCAGTTCACTCTCTTTTACTAACCTGCTGCAATTAGGTTGACTTGTAGAACTGATTTGCTTTACAATCTGATTAATGAGTAACTTGCGTAACTTTTTTAGTGTGTGCTATACCTGTATGTGTGTAGTGGTTACTCATTAATGTATTCCTGATTTTTTTTATTTACATTTTGTTGGATCTCCTTAACATGAATCACGATTCTTTTCTGATATAGGAATTGTGATAGGAGCCATTTCATACTTCATTGTGAAATGCAGAAAAAAAAGTCAAAATGAAGATGTTACTTGTTTTGTAATTTACATTATCAACTGATGACTCTTTGGGTGGATGTAGAAAAAACTGTCTTGCCTACAGTTGAAGTTGGGCCACCTTATAGTTTTCTGAAAATTCCTTTCTATGGAAAGACGTGTTTGTAAGTCCTCTAAAATAAACTTAGTTGTCTTGCCTTGAAACATAGCTTGCCTTTTCAGATGCTGCGTACGGTGTGATGGGAATATCTTCTTGTTCCAGTAAATAACTGGGGGGGTGGGGGAGAGGCTGAAGATAACACCAATTTAAAGCTTTGTGAACTAGGAAATTAAAAGGTAAAGTGCACGTTAATCACCATAATGGGGGGAACTGGGGTAAGTTTGGGGGAGAACTGACCAAGGCTGGCTGGGCAGGCCTGGCCGAAGGACAGGGTGTGCAGGGCAGGGTGCCAGGCACCGTGGGCCTGCCTGAGGAAATGGGCTGCTGCTGGCTTCATGGGTACACAGCACGGCAGGGCACTGCGTGGCAAGGAGCATTATTGGAGTGAGCGAGGAGGGACTGAGGTGGTAGCTGGAGGAGGAGGCCTGCAAAGAACAGGCAGTCATTCTGCACTGAATCCTCTCCTCATTAACTTGTATATATTGGCTTGGGTATAATCATATGTATCATCAGATCCATTGTATTTTTACTCTCGAGGGAAAAATTTGCATCAAGTTTGTTTGATTTAAATATTTCCAGATTTTCTTTGTATTAGCTTGGAAACAAGTTTCTGTTTAAACAAGCTTTTTCAGCCTCTCCAGTGATGCTGGATTTAAAACTCTGTGATTAAAATCAGATAGAAACTGCTGTTTTTTTCTTACTGACTTTCCTGTCTGCTTCTACCTTAGCTTTCCTCAGGCCCTGTAGGTTAAGTGCTTTCCTTTCCAGTTGGTCTTGTTGCCACCGCTCATATTTTCCATACGTTTGTGTATATCCTATTTCTTCTGCACACATCCTCTCATCCTCTGTTGTGGCATCTTTGTTGTGTGCGTGCTTATGAAAAATGAAGCTCAGCTTGTAGTATCTTAACGTAAGAGATTTCCTGTGCTGGAACTATAAACTAGTGCTTCCTCATTCACCAAACACAGAGCACAAAAATGTCCTTGTGAAACTGGGATAGTAGGACACACATGGTATGGAACTTTTGAAGCTGAGAGAAGGTTCTAATCTTATATCTGCACATGAAAATAAGATTGGCTTTATTCTCAGCTGCTACACTCCTGTAACTCTGTTGGGCATAAGCATGCTAGTTTGGAAATGTTGGTTTACAATCATTTAGGGGCTAGGTATAGCCTGGACAGGAAATGATGTGTAACTGTAGGTCCATTACTATATAATATGGATTTTTTTCTTTTCTGAATTTGAAGTGAAAGCCAGCTTAGAGCCTAGGATCCTCGATTTTACAAGTGCAGTTTATTTTCTGCCTGTGGAGTGCAACAAGAGAATGCACCCAATACTAGATTAAACACTTGAAACAAGAGACCATGTCTCATCTCTGACTAGGTTTTTCTTGAAAGGTCATAGAATAGCTTGGGAACTTGACAGGTAAAAGATTGTGTTTAGAAAAACATTTCCTGAACTTGCGCAACTTTTGCTTACAGCCTATGTGCTTCTCTTAGAAAAATAAGAAAGCATCTATCCTTGATGTTCTGATGAAATGGCTTCATAAAATATCTTTTAAACCCGTTTTTCTCCTCACTTCTGTACTTCCCACTGTCTCACTTGTGTATCCCATTAAACTGTAATCTATTTTTTCTGTACTCTGCAATATTCAGTGTGTCATTGAGGCTAAATGAAAAATTCAGAATGTCAGAACTTAACCTTTAATGAGTATTAGCACTAATGAACTGAGATCACTGCTGGCAAAATATTGTTCTCCCTCACCAGAAATGCTTAATACAGTTAAGAAGCACTAGTCTGACTCTGATATAATCATATTTGATTAAATACAAGGGATTTAAGTGGTTTACTTGTATGTAAGTATGTTGTTTAAGTCATGACAGTTTTATAAACTTTTATTTTAAATTTGCTTAAAGCTTTCGGGTTTACTGCATTGGTAGGCAAAAGCTAAGACTTGGGAGAACAGGAGTCTGTTTCTAAGTTTTGCCACATAGGCTGGGAGGGTTGCTCAGGTAATCCAAACTTGTGTTCTTCTAAAAGCCCAAACATACAAATCTAAGGTACGCACTAGCTCTGGGACAGAGGAACTGAGCATGGGTGAGAGATGGGGAAGAGGGCTGGCAAAGAGCAAACTCTTCCTTTTCTCTGGACTGGTGTTTTAATTCAAAGAAATAGAAAGCAGAGGATGAACAATATGATTATTCGGATGTAGTTTTGGATAAATGAGGCTTATTGTTGCTGAGAGCTTTTTTTCTTGAGACCTGAGGGCTGGAATCCATGTGCTTTGGCTTTGTGAAATCTATTTTAGGAGTACGTGTAGACCTGATTATGCAAATGGAAAAAAAATAATCTGTAAATTCAGTTAAATTACAATGGTGGAGGTATGTGTGGATCTCTAATTAGATCACTGTGCTGAAATATCCTGGTCTGGTTTAAGGAAGAGTCAGTGGGTGGGATTTCAGAACCAGTGGGTATTAACTCACATTTCATTACAGCTGGTAGGACTATTTTCATTGCCTGATTTTGTGACTTTAGTGGAAACATAGCAGAAGGCAATGTTGGATGCCACAGTATATCCTGCACAAGAGGACATTTGGAAAAAAGGGTTTCAGGCAATTTTTTTTTTTTCCGAGATGCTTTGTGAAACAAACCTGAATCATGAAAAGTTTTCTGGGAATGTTACAAAATGTGATGCATTTGAATGATGCAAAATGTGAGGGGAGAGAGGAAAAGCCAGTAGTACATGTCTGCCTCTACTTAGAAATTAAGAAAAAATGAAATATGTGGAATCTCAGATGATTTGGAAGTGCTAGATAAAATCTTAGGAAATCAGCTTATGCAAGCACTTGAGGCCTGAATTGTGTTAATATTAGCTTTTCTTTCTTCTTCAGCTACGGCACAATCCAAAGATTTTCATGGGAAATGAAAGCTCTTTCACTTGACATATTTTGAATGCAACTGAGGCAAAGAAGACAATTTCTATGCGGACATATACATTAGCTCTTTATGGTCTGCTTGCTATTACCATTTTGGCTTATATGTTTCTCTGGCACTTGAATAAAGAGGAAGAAAGTCAATTAGGCTAAAATTTAATTTTCCAATGAGATACTTTCTCTTGTATATATTGTTGTAAATATGATGATATTGTTATGAAGTATTCAATAGGAAGCAGAAATATTAAATTATTCTATCATTGTACCCAAAGATAAAAAATATAGAACAAGTAAAAAGCTTGTTAAAATCTCTTGAACATGAGCATTAAATTATGAAGAGACAGAAAGATGAACTTTTGACACTGATTCAAAATAAGTGAACTTTTATGACTATATAAAATGGCTTATAGTTTCCTGATAAAATGTTGTTCATTTTGGTTGGTTCTGGTTGCAAATTTTTGAAGCCTTTGTAAATAATTGAATCCTAATCTCTGTTTAACTGATTTCCTCTGTGCTTGTGAAACTGCCCCACATCTCAGAGCCCACCAAAGTAACTGCCAGGTCTCAGAGGACCCACTACTGTCTAAGTTCAGACTTACTGGAGCAGTGTTAATGGGAGTTGCCATTATTTAGATCTACATGTTCTTTCCTTACCCAGTTAATTGGGGGGCAGCTTTTACTTTGTTTCTAAAGTGGCTTACACAAATGGCCATCAAATGACTGAACCCTCACTGCGCGTGAATCTCATGTCTTGTGAATTGAGATAAGAAGGAAAGGAGCGTATCACAGGGAAATCCCTATTAATGCTAATAGCCACATGGAAATTGCGGTTCTTACTTCTCCCTCCTAATTCTCAAGACTTGGAGCAGCCAGTTATTTTGGAGCTGTTACAGGTCCCTCTGCTCACCTGAAAACAGCTGGTTCTACTCTACCCACACAACCACCTAATGTCAACCTACATCTCCAGCACACTCCTTTGTGTGAGGTCTGAGTGCCAAAAGCATCAACCGAGTTATTCAAGATTCTGAGCTATGTTCTGAGTGCAAGAAATCTGCCAATGGTTTGCTTTGAAGCATATACTGTGAGCTTCCTTATATACTCAGTAATAAGCCTAAAATTATTTGTGCTCAAGAACTTTCAAGCTGTAAAAGAATGTCTCATGCTGAATTTGCGTGTATGTGCATTATTTTGACTATCATATGATTTTGCACACAGCACTTTTCTTTACCATCATGAATATAGTCAGATTTGGGGGTATTTATTACACAATAAAGGCCTTATTTTTTAATCACCAGACAGCATTTTACTGGGTATTTAACAGGTTGAAACAATCTTCTGCTCTTTTAAGTGTAGATCAGCACTCTTATTATAGTCTCAGATTTGGCGTTTTGATGGTTTTACGGGATTAGTAGTGGGATATAGAGCTTTTTCCCTGCAGCACATTTGTTCATTGAGGGTGTTTTTTCTGTAGCAAATAAACATGGCGTTTGGTGATCTCGGTTGAGTTTGTGTTGCACAAGTGGCCCTGCTAAGAAAAACAACCTAAGCTTGCACTTTCTGTGGCAGCCCCTTAAGGGAGACAAAGGATTAAGTTAGTGAGGGGACCGGAATGCCCTGATTTTTTTTGAGTTGTTTCATGGAGTAGTAGAGACACACCAAAGTTTACTATTGCACAGTATAAAGATGATGTTAGGGCTAGCATTGAGGTCCATCGTTGAATTTGCCAGCTTGCTGTTCTGATGCTTCCTGATAGAATAAAATGCATTTGGTAGGAGATATGTAACAATAACAGACAACCGTTAAGCAGTATATTGTTGGTGTCTTTGTTTCATGTTGAACTGTAATGATGGTACTGCTGCTATGTCTGAATCTAGAGTTGTGCACTTTTTCAGGTGATGGAATTTTACTGCCAGTCCTGCGAGACAGCCATGTGCCGGGAGTGTACAGAGGGAGAACATGCAGAACATCCCACAGTACCACTCAAGGATGTGGTGGAGCAGCACAAGGCTTCCCTCCAAGTCCAGCTGGACGCTGTCAACAAGCGGTATGGAGTCTCCATGGGTTATTTTTCAGTTTTACCACTGGCTTCCTGTGTTACCCCGGGTAGATGTTTTAATGTGCTTGTGCCATGGACCTTTACCTGCAAAATAGGGGATGATATGAGGGAAAATATGAGGACAGTATAAGGGAAAAAAAATCCATTGAGAGTGATGCAATGAGGGATTAAAGAAAAGAGGAAAAGATACCTATTTGTGTTTTGCAAAACAGAAGCTGTTGGAAATACAAGTGTCTTCCAAAGAAGGAGCATAAAATGTTAAGGAGAAAAGTACTAGCCAGCCATGAATTTAATAATAAATAAGTAATACTGTATGCTTAGACTAGTACAAGCTTTACTCTGGCAGGAAAGCTTAAAAAAAAAAAAAAGGGGGGGCACATCCGATTCCCTCTTCTCTAGTAGACACATCTGCATAAAGGACAGAGAATCCAGCGCCTCCCTGTTGGAACTGCCTGAAGTGTAATGGATTTCCACAAGGGAGGGCCCTGGCTTAGCCTTGTTTTATCAGACCCAAACCATTATGTGGTTATAAAAAGAATGAACTTACTTCTGGGAAATGACCGAGTTTAAAGACAGCCTGGTGATGAGATTGTTTCATCAAAAAATGTCAGGGCAAGGGCCAATGTTTAATAACTTTTGAAACAGCAATCTTTGTAATTTAATCCCTCCCTCAGGCTTCCAGAGATCGACTCAGCACTTCATTTTATATCTGAAATCATACACCAGTTAACCAACCAAAAGGCTAGCATTGTAGATGACATTCATTCCACTTTTGATGAACTCCAGAAGACTTTAAATGTGCGAAAGAGTGTGCTGCTTATGGAACTGGAAGTGAATTATGGCCTTAAACACAAAGTAAGATGCATGTTTTGTTTCAATGAAAAGCTATTAATTTAACAGCCAGTTTTTACAAATGATGCAGGATGCCACTTTGACAAATTGTGTCTGAAATCCAGAGGAGAACTTTGTCTTCCTGAAATCAAGTACTTCACAGCCTTGCTTGTGGGTGCACACTCTCGAAAATGGAATCCAGACCCTGTATGGGTAGCTAGCCCCATGCATGTGGTGTGAGGAGATCTAAAACAGCCAGTACAATGAGTAGGTATCTGCTTAAAGCCCACGTGTTTCATGTACAGATGCCAATAAGTGAATACCAAACTGAAGTCTGAAATCCTTGGGCTGCAATCCCATGAACCTTCTCATGAAGATACAGGCCAAACAATTTCTGCCGAAGAATTGAGCAAGGCTTACTATTTTGCTTTAAAGCACTGTTTTCCTTTCAAATGCCTGGTAACATATTTTGTCCTAGAAGTTGTGGGTTGAGGATTAATAGGTCTGAATTCAGATTCTGAATTCTGTTTGTCTGAACGTATCCAAGATGTCCCAAAACTGTATTTTCTTAGCAAGAATATATACTCAGTTTGTGTATGAAGTTCACACAAGATGGAATATGATGATAAATTATCTTACTGTTTTTTAAAGGGGCATGTTCAACTGTTTTAGGATTTACAGAACCAAAGTTTATGAAGCTGCATATAAGCAATAAAAGAGGTATTTCCTGTTTGTATAGCAAGAGTGATTAGAAACAAATTTTGTTTTGGACTGAACAGTAGGCCTGCAAAATAATTAAAACCCAAATATTTCATCATTCTGACCTTGCAAAAATAAAATAAAAAAAATGGAAGAGCTACTCTTTACTAAAAGAAAGTTAGCCAGTCAGCTTTGGTTGTCCAGTGGACTGAGAGAGGCCTCATGTAAAATGCTCTAAACACATCTGAAATACTAATTATGGTAGGACTTAATATTTTCCATGTCTATAATGAAAGAAAGCGACATTGAGAGTATAACGGTTTTAAAACGTAGCTGCAGATTGTCTTCCTCCACTGTCTGTGGTTTATCCTGAGTGTACGGGTTTTTGTCATCCCAGGACTTTACTAACTATGCTGCCTGTTTAACTGTTTATGGCCTGGAATAAAGGCATGGCAGATCAGAAATGCCCATTACTGAATCCTGAGAGGTTTTTAGATGCCTCTCTAGGCATCTAAACAGGTAACAGTTAACAGTTTTTTGGTGTCCGTCCGTCCTCCCCCGCCCCCCCATGGGTGGAGAGAAAGAGATAGCTACATAAAAATCAGAAAAAAAATGCCCTTAGTATCATTACATAGTGTTTATCAGCACGAGAAGAGTATCTCATAGTAATAGACACAGAGTCTCTAAGTTTAATTTAAAATTAACTAAAATGTTTCAAAAATACTAATTTTACAGTGACAGTCAACAAAATAACCTCTCTGATCCACTATAATGCCTGTGCCCTAGTTCTTTTCGGTAGGAAAAACGTACCACATGTGTGACTGCGTCCTTTGGTTTGAGGATTTTGTCAGTGGAGATTGTGCGGGATAGCTGGAATGTTTGTGTTTGTTTGTGTTTTCCAGACTCCCATGAATTTCTCTGTTAGGTTGTTATAATTCAGGGATCTTTTTTCTAATTCATTGCAAAACTGGTTTAAAAAAATGTTAGCCTTGTTCCCAGCCCACACTTAACAATTTTGAGGTCAATACTGTTTTAAGGATTTCAGACTGCGGGCCAGAACTGAGCCTATAATAAAGCTCCTTTTCAGTCTTAAATATAGAGTCGCTAATTGCTGCCCACCAAAATTTCAGGCTACTCAGCCCAACTCTTTCCAGTATCCTCAGTCCATCCTTTACGTTTTGCTCTACTGACTGCTGACAATGGGGAATCATCTTTCCAACTTCTGCTGGGGGGACTTTTACTGGATGTCAGTACGTCAGGATGGATGTAGATTCCTTCTTGTCCATCCCCACAGAGGAAGGAGTAACACAAAGTTTCCTCTGGCCCTGAAGAAATCATTTTACAAAGTCCTTGCAGCCTTCCTTATTCATGGGCCTGGTGATTCTTAAAATCTCTCTCTCTCTCTCTGTGCAGACAACTTGCTTCACATTAACTATCTCATTAACTGTAATAGAGAATTAGATGGAAAGGTGCTTAAAATTCTACATTTTTTTATATTTAAAAAATAATAATAAAAAGAAAAATAAAGGCAGGTAAAGGCAATAATTCAAGCTAGTGACAGTGGATCTTTGAAGCCCTAGAGACCCAAAATGGCGTACGTTTTTTGTGTCACAGTGTGGTATTCCAAGAACGTGCAGGGAATCAGTACAGTACATTTTCTAAAAGGAAACTGTAAAATAAACTGTAAAGTGAAGCACTATAAATTGTGTTCCTACAAACGCCTTCAGGCAGAAAGCATGCAGCGTCTTGCTAGCACAGATCTTGCAATGTGATGCTAATCTGTTGTTTGGCAATGCACACAGGTCCTCCAAACGCAGCTGGATACCTTACTGGAAGGACAAGAGAGCATTAAAAGCTGCAGCAACTTTACGGCCCAAGCCCTCAACCACGGCACTGAAACCGAAGTGCTGCTGGTGAAGAAGCAGATGAGCGACAAGCTGAATGAGCTGGCTGAGCGGGACTTCCCGTTGCAGCCCCGTGAAAATGACCAGTTGGACTTCATAGTGGAAACGGAAGGCCTGAAGAAGTCCATTCACAATCTGGGTACCATTTTAACCACCAATGCTGTTGCCTCTGAAACAGTCGCCACAGGTGAGGGGTTGAGGCAGACCGTGATCGGACAGCCCATGTCTGTTACCATCACAACGAAGGACAAAGATGGGGAGCTCTGTAAATCTGGGAACGCTTACCTCACTGCTGAACTGAGCACGCCTGACGGGAGTGTAGCAGACGGGGAAATACTTGACAATAAAAACGGCACTTACGAATTTTTGTATACTGTTCAGAAAGAAGGGGACTTCACTTTGTCACTGAGACTTTATGATCAACATATCAAGGGCAGCCCATTTAAACTGAAAGTGGTCAGGTCAGCAGATGTGTCCCCTACCACTGAAGGGGTTAAGAGGCGCGTTAAATCTCCTGGCAGTGGTCACGTGAAGCAGAAAGCTGTGAAAAGACCTGCGAGCATGTACAGTACTGGAAAAAGAAAAGAGAATCCCATTGAAGATGATTTGATCTTCAGAGTAGGTACGAGACTTGTGCTAACTACTAATATTATTAAAAATAGTTCAGTGAAACTGCATGAAAAATTCTAGAAGTTAAATTATTTTAAGGTTAAAACTGTAAGTAGAGCAACCTGATAGTACCTTTAGGCCTCTGGGTTATTGTTCATATATAAAACTTAAAAGCACATGCTTTAGACATTTTATTTGCAAATATTTAATTGGAATTTGGGTTAAGAAATGCATGTATTTGATTTAGGATAAATTTTTTTTACCACCGCTCCTGTATTCTATTGGGCATCATAAAGTGGCAATATAATAAGGTTAATGCTGCAGATTTAGATTAAATTACTTCTTAAAAAAGTTGCATGGAAGCAAAGTTGGAGGACTCCCCCTCTAAAATGATTACCCCCCCCCCCCCAATCTAAACATGTTTGGTGCTTTAGATGGTGTAATATTATCTCTAAATTTGTGTGTTTCTAATGCTTGGTAAAAATACGACATCTATGTGTCATTGTGATTTTCTTTCAGGTCTTTTGATGCAATCAATTTTAAAGCTCTCTAACAATTCATAATTCAAAATGGCTGTAAAATGGCTTTGTTTGATTAAAACAAAACAAAAAACTACAGAAACTTTTCACTTTGTACAACTAAAGAAGAAAACAAAGTTAACTCTTGATAGGTGCAAGTCTGGATTTCAGCAGTAGGTATACCAGGTTTGACCACTAGTCAGCAAGGTAGCTTTCCTTCTTGTTGTAGAAAATGGATGATGGTTAATCCTGGAGGGATTTTCAGTAGTTCTGCTGAAAACTTATCTGGATACCACTTGTCAGTCAGTTAGCCCTGTCCATCTGATTTCTTCTCTGTCAGTATTTCTTTAGGAATCTTTACTATGATAGACAGTCTGTGCAATAACGTAAGTTTTATATCAGAAAATGCATTCAGCATGCACACTTTGCTTACTGGTAGGACAGTACAGTGCAACCTTTGGATGGAGCAACTCATAAAATGTCCTGCCTTTCCCAGATGGCCAGTGCATTTCCTTGTAAGGTAAACAACCCCCTATATGTAACAACTACAAGCATTTTTACAGAGTCAGTGATACCCATTTTACTGTTAGTAAGGCTAAGCTTTATGGTGATTCAGACCTTGTCTGAAAGAAAGCATCTCTCTGACCTCTTCTGGGAGTAGTCGTGGCATGTTTTATGCTAGACAGAGAAGGGGCTAGATGGGCAGGTTCAGATTGAAAAGGTCTCCCTAAGTCTGTAGCAGACAGGAGCAGGACAGAAAAGCCTGCACAGGCACAGCATGCTTGGGAATGGCAGGGGGCCATTGTGGCTGACCCTTCACACAGCACTAAGCACATACATCAAGCGTTAATTTGTCTGTTTGTGGAAATTGTCGATCTAAATGGGGACAAGGTTGACCCACCTTTCAAAATTCCTCATAGAGTTAAATACAAAAATACATGCGTTTAATAGTAAATACTTAAGAAAAAATGTCCTGAAATTATTTTGAAACTTTTAATATTCTTGTTATAAACCTTTCAATATGGAACAGGATTTCAGATTACAGTTTCCACCTCTGTATCCTTTGTTTCTAGTGACCATTTTCTAACCTAACTACCAAACAGTAGTATGGCTGTAGTTTTTTTTTCCTTTTGTCCAAACTGTTCTCTCCAATACACCATAAACTCTAAAGCAGTCTTGAATGTTGTTTGAAAAGTGCAGGGTTTTTTTGTTGTTGTTGTGATGAAATGATTATGTGCTTTATTTCGGAGTTTTTCCTCCTCCCCGTTTGCTGTCTTCCTTGCTCTGTGTCCCCACCTCCTCCAAAAAACAAGAAAGAAACAAAAAAAGAGAAATGCATAGCTCTAGTTCTAGAGCTTTAGCTTGATGAAACCCCTTGGGAGTTTCCGCATTTGGAATACATGGATTGCTGTTTTATTAAAAAACAGAACTGAGGGTAATGCTTCATCCCATTCCACGTTCTGTTCTCAACCACTGATTTCTCAGAATGATCCTGCATAGGGATGTCCCTGTGGGGTTACGCATACTTCATCTGAAAAGTCTCTTAAGTATTTGCAGCTGCGGTGCTCTAGATTTTTACACTATTCCAACATATGTGCAATTAATAAACACAGGTAAAACTTCTGATGTTTTCACAGGGATAGCCTTCAGGGATTTAAGATTTTGTACAGTTCCAGTTGCAATGCACTTGGAAAAGTTGAATTTCGGTTCATTTGTTGATGAAGTTTAAAAAAATAAATAAAGTTTATTGCTGCTTTCCAACACAACTGTGTATTTTTATTTTGAGCTCTGATAGCCCTGGCCAAATCTGGATTTTTGTTCTAAACTGGGCAAGATAAAGCCTGTAGTTGGGCTGCCAGAGGCTCGTACAGCTGCGTTGGAGAATCATACTGTAATATTCCTATGGGCATCCGAGTATATGGAGCATGCCCTTGTATATACGCTGATATATGGACTTGTATGCACAAGTAAATCAGTCAGCTCCTAGCAGGAGATAGTTCTTGTGCGAGTATTAAGAAATAACATTAATACAACATTAGTGCAGGTAAGTGCTTTCATTCATGGGGAATTGGGCATTGCATCCTTTGCCAATTCCATCATATTCATGGCTTTTAAAAAGGCATGTGGTTCTATCTAGACACTTTAGGGTCACGCTATTGACTGCACATTCATACAGTTATATAATTCATTATTTAAAAGAGCAGAGTATTTCTTGCTTCCTCTTCTTCTCTCTCAATAATTTATAACCTCAACTTTTTTTTTTTTAAGCAGGCATGAGCTGTAAGAGTGTGTCCATGCAGTTAGCGTGTTTCAGATGTTACAGCCTGCTAAACTTGCTACAGGAATGAAAATAAACAAGTAAATGCATAGTTTTACAGAAATCCATCTCTGTGGCATGTACTTAGTTCGTGCAAATGCAAACAAAAATGTGTTTGTGATATCCAGAACATAATTGTTCTATGATGGTTTTCACTACTGCTGCAAGTGGTAGGAAGCATTAATGCGAGAGGAAAGGATCTTTTGTTACCCAGCTTTTGTGCCTTAAACCCACGCTGAGTGGAGGAATGTGGAGGTGAGGGAAGTGTCAGCCACTTCCACCTTCCCTGTAAACCTCTCCCAGGTCCCCCAAAGGAGGGTTAAGAGCCATGGGTGGCATCAGATAGCTCCTCCTCTGCCCAGGGCCCTGTCTTGTACCCCAGCTCTGCCATGCTGGGCTGTATGCCTTGGTACATTTTTTTTCTTTTCTCTTTCTGGCACTTTTCATGACTGGGTTCTTTGACGGTATTTAGCAGTAGTGGTGCCATTTCCCACTTCAACTGCTTTTTCTCTTTTTCTCTTCGTTTCTTTGTGCTTGGACTTGGCATCAGACACAGCCAGATGGAGAGTTGGCTCTCTGCTAGAAAGTTCAATTTTCCTTTTCCTCAGACCGTGTTTAGTTCTCTGTTCAACCATGTAACTGAGCGGCTAAGTTTAGCTGGTAAGTTTAATGGGTGTAAATCACTCCACTTTTTAAAAAAAAAAAAAAAAAAAGAAAAGAAAATAAGCCTTTAACAGTGCTTTCTGTCAGCTTCCTTACTAGGTGTGGATGTCATCATCTGGGCTGTTATCAGTGCTAAAAGCAAATAGAAGCCTTATTGTGAATTTACCCCATAAGAGGTCATGAAGAAGGCCCGTGTAATAATAGCTGGTAGCCTGATAAAGAGTACAGTTTCAAAGCAGGCTTAGGGGGAGCAGAAGGGTTAGATTTACATTTGACAAATAATAAATGGGGAGCAGCGAGTTGGTTTTAGGGAAATGTTTAAATTTTCTAGGGGACGTGTTCTTAATCTGGTATTTATTCTTTAATTTTCTCTGAAGGCGTCAGCCTGACATTCTGTATTGGATTGTCCAATTTGAAAGAAACAGGGCTGCCTACAGATATGTTCTTCTTAAGCAATTACAAAAATAAAAGTGGGTTCTCTGCGTGGACATCCTGAAAATATGTCTTATTTTTCTAACTGATTAGTCCCCTTGTATGCATGGCTCAGAGGAATCCCAGCTCCCCCATAGCAAGCAGCACCTGCTCCATGCATTCCACCATCCCGTCCCAACCTTTGCAGGAGGTCCAACCCTATCCACGTTACGGCCTGGCTAAGGGCATTGGGGAAGGAAGGGATGTGCAGGTGTAGCTGTTCGTGCAGCACGGAAATATGACACGTGGAGTGCACAGGCCCCTGACACGCTTTCATCAGTTGCTTTCCACTCTCCGTTTTAGAAACTAGGAACAAACCAATTAAGAAGTAGTAGTATATGTTTTCTATGCAGAATTTAGACTTCTGTAGAAATAGGAAAGCCTTGTAATGGGGAAATAGAATTTCATTTTCCAGTTTATGAGCTCAAATCCCTCTGAGGCCAGTCATCAACTCTTTATAGGCTTGTGATTGCCAGTGTGAAATTTGGCCAGACCTATGCTGTGTAGATTTGCAGCCATACCTGTATTGGACCGGGGCTGAAGAACTCTGATGTCACAGACTGAGGTAATGACCTGTAATGACAGAGAGCTGCTCTTGGTTTGCCTGCTGTTGTCTGGGGTCTTGCTGCTGTCCCAGCAGGGAACTGTGGCTGAGAACATGCGGTGCACCCACCCCTAGGACCCGTGTACACCTAGCTGCGGTGGGGCTCTGTCGCACAAGCAAGGCTTGGCAGAGCTCTTTGCCAAGCTTTTAGGGGCAGATGTTGCATTAAGCATGTGAGTATAAATTAGCTCAAACTCCACTACTAACAGTATGTGTGTCTGCCAGAGTTCCTACTGAATTCCTCTTTACAGGTTACAAACACTGTGTGCCTTCGTGCAACAGAGTGGCTTTAAAACTTAGGTAACTTGGATTAGTAACACTGATGTTTATTCTACAATAAGTATGTAGTTTATTAAGTCTGATTTAGTACAATTTTGCTACAGGGCCTCTTGTGTTTCAGTTGTATCTATTACAGAAGAGGCATATCCTAATAATGTGTAGGGTTTGACTAAATATTTCTTGGCCCTCTGAGAAAAAAAGAAATGAAGCTAAGGAACAAAGGAACAAGAAAGCAATTCCTTCATATTTGTCTGTGCTTTCCATGCTGTTCAGTTTTATCTTTTTTTTTTCTTTTTTTTTTTTTTCAATACCACATAGAGAACAGTCCCAGAAGAAGTATTCAGTGTTGTAGGCAGGAAAGAAATGGTAGTTTAACAACATGCTATTGGTACTGCATCCTCAGTCTCCCCTTTAATATCTAAGCTTTCTGCAGGGTTTTTGTCTCTTTGAATACATTCCCTTTCTGCTGGGGGGAGTGGTATGTGTTCTTCTTCTGTTTTAGGAAGCTGGTAAATCTAGGTTAGCAAGCAGGGAGGTTATTATTCACGTCAGTGAAACTTAGCAAAAAAAAAAAACACTTCTATTTTTATGAGTATCGAAAATGAACATTGTTCAGCAGGTTTGTCCAGATGCCCAGCACTTACACAGCAGACTTAGGTACGTGATGTAATTTTTAACAACCCCTGTGATTTTAATAGGTTTCTAGTTTTTTTTCTTCTTTTTGGTGAGATTCAACCTGGCCTGTACTGTTCAAGAATAAAAGAGTGAAGTTTTGCAGCATTCTGGGTGTGCTGTATTGTCTTGGGCTGAAAAATGGATACTCACTTGTTGAAAGCATATCTTCAAACTAAATTACTTGGTTTGTGCAGGGTACACTGAATAACACCAGCAGAAATTAGATAGGGCTAAATCCAATCTGATTGTTTATTTAGAGAACTGTATACAACGATGGTTTGAAAGGAGCTGTTCCATGGATCTGATTCCTAATGGCTCTGTTCAGACTGCCCTTTGAAAACTCTGCTCTCCTCTCCCAATCCCAAACATCTGCCACAGAAATTGCAGTAAAATGTCTTTTTCCTCCGTTGTGCCCCTCAGTAGCTCAGAGCCAGTAGGGAGGCAAGGCTGGTCAATGAGAAATATGAAAGATGCAGGTTTTTATCTCCAAACCAGGCTGTGTGGGAAACCCTGTAACAAGGATCCACAAACCATCCTTTAGCCCCAGCCCTGGGCTGGGGTCAGTCAGGCTGACTGACTGACTGCCTGGAGAACAGAAGACAAAGCATTGGTTGCCTTTGTGTAGAGGGGTGATACCTCACAGTAAAAGATTTGCTGAAGTTTCTCTCTCAGGCAGGTGTTTGTAAGGCAGGAATCTACTTAACAGGGTGGAGCTGTCATCCTTTGGTATTACGGACGTGGCTGCAGGATCCTGCTTTCCCGGGGTGTGGACATGCACTACTACAAGCTTTCCTCTCAACTGAGCTGCTGCCACTGACTGTGCCTGGCTTCACATCTTTGCTGGCATAGTGAATTGTTCAAAGTTATCTGTTTTCTTCCTGAACATAATTTAAGAAATAAGGTGTGTGTTTCACTAACCTCAGCTGAGCTCTTCAGAGAAATTTG
Organism: Cygnus atratus; assembly: GCF_013377495.2. NCBI lineage: Eukaryota > Metazoa > Chordata > Aves > Anseriformes > Anatidae > Cygnus > Cygnus atratus. The sequence continues at coordinate 32,328,130 of NC_066365.1, read as the reverse complement.
TCCTGTTGCAGAGGAGACTGTAGAGGAGCCTGTGTGCAAATTAGGACCTGTGTCCTGGGTTTAATAACTGCAAAGTGCTATTCACAAGAATGCTACATGGAGCCGGATTTCATCTGCACACTGTGCTAGTAAAATACGGTTTCTAAAACTTACTGTGAAATGTTACTATGGCATTCCTGGGTAACTTCTTTTCTTTTTCTTTTCCTCCCCCCCCCACTTCCCTCCCCACCCCCCCACCCCCCTTTGATGCATATGTGAAGAAAACTCTGAGTAACTCTTTATATAGATCTCATTTATCTTTAAAAATGAACATTTTTCTAAGGGGAAAGCGCATACATTCCATAATGGTTGTGCTAGTTGGTTCCAGATGCTCTAGCTTGCACCTCCTCTTTTCTAACAAATGTTTTGCCTCTTCTCTCAGTATTAAAAGGAACGCTTCTTACTTTTCATCCACTCTCTTTGGCTAAAAGGCAAAAAGGAAACTTAACATTAACATATGGTGGAAAAAAATTACTGCAGGCGTCCCTCAGGCAGTGCTCAGTAAAAGAATACAGTGGAATGGCTCAAGTGTGGGCAACATAATTGGTGCATAACTCACTATTCCCTTAACACATAGTTTCCTCTTGGACTACAAAAACCGAGGAGCATTTGCCTTGTTGAGAAGATGTAAGCATACAGAGATCAAGAAAACAAGGCTTGGAACAAAGGGACTTGTTCTCAGCACCAGGTAACAAGGAGTTAAATGTTGCTTGTTAGCCAGTGGCAGGAAATATGCATCCCACATCCATCACCACAGCTGAAGGAACGGGTTTTAAGAGTGTGCACATCCCTAATGAAAGCTAAATACAAATTAGAGCTAATATGGATGCCTTCTATTGGGGGTCACAGTCAGAACAGTTTTAATCATTGAGCTCCGGCATATTTGGACTGACTACAGTAAAATACAAGTTTTTCAGTTGAAACCAATTAATGTCTGATAGGCAGCCAGTGAATGCTTGTAAAAATACTTTACCAGGGAAAAATAGCTCTGCATCCAAGTCTCAGAAAGAACAGCTTATACAATATTTTTTTTTGAAATTCATTCATTCATTATGAATAACCTTGTGGTTCAAGATCATAACTATATCTCCAGCTTGTCTAAAGACCCCTGAGCCTTCTTTACAAACACAGCAGGAATTTGGATACTGTTACTGTGCTCCAGGTGTAGTTTGGACCAGACACTTCAGTGCTAACCTTTTAAAGACACTGGTTTGCTTTGTGACTCTCCTCTGAATGTCTCGGAACAAGCATCTACATAATGAGGCACCTAAAACTTAATGAACTTTTGTGAAAACCTGGCTTTTTATAGCTCCTTATCCCATTAGACCCTCTGGGGAAAAGACTTACAGTTCTGTGTACATCACTATCGCATTTGTCCTGGATAAAAATGGGAACTGTGTGTGTGTGTGTCGCTTTATAAGGACTATCAAAGGTCACTGCAGAAAGATTTGGTCTCCAGGTGTTGGTCTTCATTGGTCCACAAGTCCCAGTCATTCAAAAGTAGTTCTTCATCACAGTTTCCTAACTAAGGGAACTTTTACATCCTGTGAATGAAAACTGTATGAGTGAATGGCAAACTTCCCTGTTTTGAAAAGGCCCCATCCAAAGAAATCACCGGTATGTTTTTTTCCTTGACTTTGTAACTTGACTGAGGAGATTTAGCTAATTGTACTAAACACCTGTCATCCATCCAGGTTCTTATCTTAGACTATCTGTATGCTCCCCCAGTACTGCCTCTTTCATTGCCCTCTTAGATGAATAAAAATCCGTATTTAAAAAAAAAGTCAAACACGTGAAAAATATTTTACTTGTAACCTCTCGCAATAGGCAAATTGTGAAGATACCTTAATCCACAAAAGCCAGAGATAATTCCTTTGATAAGAGTAAGGACAATCTCTTCTTGTAACTAACTGGGATCTGTTACTGAGATGGTTCTTTGAAGTTGTACCAGTGATAAGAACTCTTCAATGTAGGCATCCATACATCAAGGATGTAATAAACGCACGTATTGGCATTTAAGGTCTAACTGATTAGTCCTGTCTAACCTGATTTGTTATGTGCTTTATGTTTAATTTTAGGCACCAAAGGAAGAAACAAAGGGGAATTTACAAATCTTCAAGGTGTAGCTGCATCTACAAATGGAAAAATATTAATAGCAGACAGTAACAACCAGTGTGTGCAGGTATGAGGATATGCCACTTTCAGTATTCTTCCGTTTCTCCCCCCTACCTTTGCCTTATTTGTATTCCAGGAAAGACAGATTTTGTACTATTCAAGGACATGTAAATTCAGAGAAATCTCAAACTCATCCACTATCATCCCATCTTCTTGACCTGCAGCTATCTTTTTCATATCTGCACTGTATCTAATATGCATATCAGAGTATATTCCTTCCTTATTATGTTTGGCATTGATTGAAGACAGCAAACAGTGCAATAATCTGGAAAAAATGCCCTTTTGTAAATATGATTTTACATTGTAAATTTATCACCCTGTGTTTCAAAATAAATATAGGACAAGGTGTCACAAGTATCATTTCCTAAGTGAGCACAAATACAAAAACAAATGCGTAAATGTCATTTTAAAATGACATTTAGTCTGCTTAATGGATTTTTCTGTCTGGTATCATGATAAAATCTTTTGTGCTAGCATCCCTGACACCTGTGGTTTTGTGGCTACTGTAACCTGTGTGAAAATCAAGCTGTGCTTTCTATTTTGCCTGCCATGTGTTTTTTTTCTTCTTTTCTTTTCTTTTTTTTTTTTCTTTTTGTGTATGTGTGTGTCTTTTAAACCATTTACAATTTGTCATCACTCTTCAGGCTGCCCATGTGGTAGCAATGAACAAGGCAGAAGTTAGTGGTTCGTTCTTAGTATATCAGAACCAGAAAGCCACATGCAGTAACAACTTGTTTTCAGGCCTCTCAAAGAGACAGAGTCAAATATTCATCAGTACCCTCACACTTGGTAATTTGCAGCCACTTCAGAAGAACTTCAGTGTTTAGCTGGTTCAGGGTCGCAAGCAGGGGACTGATTTTTAAGTAGCTAACACATCTCTCAGAAAGTGGTTCAGTACTTATTCTGAAGTTAAATGATTACATACTGAAATTCTCTTTCAGCTTCTGTTCCTATCTCTTCTCAAGTCTAAGTGTTTGACTGTGGCTGAGCCGCTCGTTTTCCTCATTTCTGTTATGGGAATAACACCAATTCTTTCTAACTACCTGAGAGGGACATTGTGAAGTATAATTCACTAATGTTTTTAAATTACTTTGATATCTCTGAAGAAACAGTGCAATGTAAGTGCTGAGAAATTCTTTATTATGAAATCAGGGTCCAGGTGGAGGCCTCTTCTTAAATTAGGCATATCACTTTCAAATACGGATTCTGTAAAGTGCTTCATGTTCCTAACTTTTTCCTTACTACAGTGTTCAGACTTGCTAAAATGTAAGCTTCAAGAAATAGGTGATGTTCTTATGCTGACTTAGTTTTAAAATAAATGTTTTCTGTTACAGATATTTTCCAATGATGGCCAGTTCAAAAGTCGTTTTGGCATAAGAGGAAGGTCTCCTGGCCAGTTGCAACGGCCAACAGGAGTGGCTGTGCATCCCAGTGGTGACATCATTATTGCAGATTATGATAACAAATGGGTTAGCATATTCTCATCAGATGGAAAATTTAAGGTATGAGTTACCATGTGAGCTTTGCTTAGCTTTTTCCTCATTACAAAGGAATGCAATTTTTTTTTTTATTTGTGTGTGTGTGCGCGTGAAGAAACTACATAGTTTGTAACTTAGTCCAAATTCCATTGTTGTAATGTGGAAACAGCCACGTTGTATAATAAATAGGAAGAGGTCACAGCTGTGGTGCCAACGTAATATCAGATAGAGATGATACATTTACTTCTACAGTTCTACACACTGGGTACTTGGATGCCTTTCTGCAACTCACAGTTGAGAATAGCTAATGTAATCAAGTGTAGTTGGACTAGCTTAATAACATCATATCATTAGTATTTTGATTATATAAAAAGGCATGTGTATATATGTATACACACACGGGACAGACATAAAAACTAATGGGAAGTCTTCAGTGACATATGGAAGGGAAATACAAGGTAGCAGACTGATGGTGACTTCCCCTGTTTACTCCATATGTATCAACAAATCAAGTGCATAATTCACATATGGTCCTGCTGGTAATAAATGCAAGGAAAGGCAACCCAGGAGGTTGTTCCAATGCTATAGCATGGTCAGGAGTATTTTATCTGGGGTGATGTGCAATGGGAAAACTGCAGGAAATAATGTCTTAGGCTTCAGAAATGAGAAGTTCTGAGAAGAGTGTGCTTATTTTCATAGCAGCTCTAGTGATTCTTATAGGAGTTAAATAAAAAGACAGTTACTGTACTACACGAATGCTTGCAAACCTGCAGTATTTTTCTTGTTTGGGAGTCAGTTGCAATTCCAGAGAGAATTAAAGGTTGCCTCCATTTGGTGCTGTTCTCTGAATGCATGTTACAAAGTCTGACAATGCATGCTAGAAATAGCCATCTCTAGCAGAGACTAGCAGCACACTGTCTGGTGAGATAAAAAACCTGTAGGGAAATTTCTACCATGGTTACTTAGTTCTAGAGCCTTGTATTGGAGATAAATCACCTGTTTGGCATTTTCCAGCAGCCTAGTGACCAAAAAGCTCAGGTCCTGACATGTTCTCGTGGCTGCCAAGAAATGGCCTTCCTTTATTAGTCTTTGCAAAGTGACAAATGTTATAGCAAATAGCTAGTTTTGCTTGCAGGGTCCTCAGTGACCCCCTTCTGAGAAACAGACACCTGTATGCTTTTAAAAGTATCCAGATCCTATGTAGACTCCAAGCTAAAATAAAACAGTACTAATATGTAATGCAACTGTTAAAAATATTTGCATTTGCAGAGAATACATGATCTTCCTTAAGTAGTTTCCAAAATGTACACAGGAACACTTTGGCTGAAGCCCTTGAATGAAATGAAGATACCAGAAGGAAATACAGATGTAGTTATTTAAGAATCCAAATACTCTGAGTAACTTAAGTGTGGTATAAATAATTATTACCACCTTTAATGTGAGCTGGCTTGATCTGGAAACGGAGGGTGGAGGGTTCATTTTCCTTCCTTCTGCAGACAGGCTGTAAATCCAGCATTTTGGATGGTGTCAGCTGTGGAGGAAAAAGCCGTGGCTCTGGAGGAGCCATGATCCTGCATACTGTACTCTATCAGCAGCGAGAAAAGTATTGAAAAAAATGAATTAAGGTAGTTCCTCTGACACAGAGCCTGGCTTCATTTTTAGTTAATGTTTCTGTTGGACTGCACAAGCTACATGAAGTCGGCAATGTTTGTGTGGGTAATACTAGTGAGTGCATTGGACTTCGTAGTTCCTGGGACTAGGCTGATTAAATGAGAGATGAAACTAACAATATACAATACTACTTTTAGATTTCATACAACAAAATATATTTGTGAGAGAAAAATACAGGATTATTTGCGGAAGCCTGGTATATATGGATGGAAGGTGTAATCATAAAGTTGAAGCACAGGACACAGATATACCAGGTCTAGCCTGTGGGAATCTGGGAAGAGCTGCGTGAATTCTTAGGTGTTGGCAATGGTATTCTTAAGGGGGCTCCGTCAGATTAAACTGGGCAATGCTGGCAAAGATACACAGATAGACAAAGGGATAATGGTGTTTCATCTCTAAGGATTGTGCCTGCAAGACACTGTGCATCATCTGTGATACAAGTGGTCTGCTAGCTGTTAACTCAGCATTATCAGGGGCCTGTGTTGTACTTAATCTGTTCTTTCTGTATTTACTCTCCTTTAGCTTAGCAGCATTTAATAGAGGTGTGAGCCCGGAGGTGGATTTCTCCTGGAGCCAGGCCCAGGCACCTCCCTGATTTCAGAAGCGGGCTGACTCACCCCAGCAGGCCCTGCCAGGCAGAGAAGTGTCACCTTCTTCAGTCGCTGGTGGCAACACAGACAGCGCTCCGTTTTCTCAAGGCTGGGAAGCTGGCATAATGCAGAGCTTGGCAAACCCTAAGCTAAAGTTACACCAAAACATGAGTCTCCTAAAATGAAAGGCTACATTATCCTTTGAACAATAAAGCATCTGATAGGGTCTTAGAAATTGGGGCTTTTCTTTCTGGCTATGTTATGGGTCTCACAGGTGACTACTGATCTTTCATTTCATTTCCTAGTGCTTTATTTTGCTCATGTATAAAAACTGGGTGACAATGCTGGCTTCCTCCGTAAATTACTTTCAAATTGCCTAAGAAAATTGTTATAGAAGATGTCTTAATTGCTAGGCTAAGAGAGAACACATGCTGAAGCAGCAGAATCAGCCTCTGTGTCAGGGGTGGTGTTCACACCTAGTGAAGGAACTGGAGGCTAGGGCCACAAGAAGGATTCGTGGTCCTCTGAGGAGATTTCTTTCTTTCCAGTCTTGAAGGGTCACATCTAAGACAGCCTGTTGTCAGCCAACCACAGCTGTAAATCAAATTAAGACATCATGTTAAGATGGGTGGGAAAAGATGGAAGGAAACACTTTGCCTGTCAGACTTTTATTTCTTCTTGTCTCATTAGAGGGACTAGGAAGGGAGCTGCTTGAAGCTGGCTGCAAGTTTAGATAGGAAAAGTTCTGTGGAGTATGGTATGTGGTCATGGTTCAATTAAGACAGTCAAGTGAATGATAAATCCATTTATCGTGTGAAGTTGCAATGTGTGGTGATGATGCATCTCCATGTTAGGGAAGTTCTGGAACAGGAAGAGGTGTATTTTAAGTCTCTAAATTAATTCCTGACAGTCATGAACAATCATGAACCTTTCTGACAGTAACAAGATTGGTGGAAATGAACTTAAAGCCCCAACACACCTACTGCTTCAGTGGAAAAGTCTGTATATTTATATATATATATATATATACACACATACAGTCTAGCTCATTTTTTTATATAGCCTAGCTCTCTTTTTTTAAAAACCTCTATGAATATCCCGGAGTAGAATATTTTCCATTCTAGTAGAGTGGCTTTATAAACACATATTTGAAAACCAATCTAAATTCATAAGTGCCTATAAAATAAGGGACATAATGTCCTTGACTGAATTCAATTAAACACAGTATTTGTATTAAGGATTCAGATGATTCATTATACTTTATTCATTTCTAATGGCAGAGAAGTCTGAAAATACTTCCATTCATAAACTTAACAGGAGTGACTGGGTTTCATAATACTCCGTTTTAAATAATCAAACCTATAATTCCAAGAAACCTTCTGAAATAAAAATACACAAAGCATATGTTCAGCCAGACCCAGTGATGTGTCATTAGTGTATTTTGATCTAAACTGGAAACAGAGATTCTTAGTATAAAGAACTTCAGGCTCTAGCTGGACATAATTTATTGCTGCCTGCAAATTGTATTTTAAATCCTGGCCCAAGGATAGTGATTTTTATTCCTTTTCTCAGTACTGAGTGCCTGTTATTGTAGTACGTGATTTATTCATGTTTTTTTTTTTTTCATTATTTCTTATGTATTCATATGGTCAGGAAGACACTGTACTCATGAGTCTGAGTCATTTTTCCATAGGAATCATAGAAAGATGGTAAGAAGGTGGTGCAATGCACAGGCAGACAAACACCCAGGCATCCCAGAAGAAAGAAGGGAATATGATTTAATCACCCCAGAGGAAATAAATCTACTGATTTGCATTTGGTTTATGTTGTTGCTTTGTTGTTATGCAAACCTGAATGCATTTTGTAGGTGTGTTCATGTCTTTCCCTTGGTGATCACAGTCATTTTTAATAGTTTTTCCTGGGGATGTTTTAGCATGATTTAATTAGGTATTTTTTGTCTAAATATTGAGCAATTTCTAAGAGCATATGTATCTGAACATAAACCAGACACATGATCGTTGCATGCTAGCTAAGCGTAGTCTTTTAAGCTGCAAGATTTATTCCCTGAGGTTTTCTTTATTTGAGACTGAACAAGGTTGTGTAGTAATGCTTTTGACTTCATACTAGACAGCTTCAGGGAATCTAGATTTCTTTATTTTGGGATGGCTCCTACTTCTACCTGCAACCCCACCCATGAGAATGCATGGTAGAGTAGGAACATGGGGTTTCCTAAGGACAGCTGAGCTTCTTCAGATACTAATGTGGTTATTTGCTTTAAAACCATCTGGGAACTGAGCAAAATGAGTTAGGCAATAGATCTTCTCCATGCCCTGTAATCTGTCATGCCTTGACAGTCATGGACTAAGACAGCTTCAGCCACTCACAGAATCACAGGATGGTTAAAGTAGGAAGGGCCCTTTGGGTCTGTCTGCTCCATACCCCTGCTCCAGCAGGGCCACCCAGAGCAGGGTGCCCAGGACCATGTCCAAGTGACTTCTGAAGATCTCCAAGGAGAAGACCCCACAGCCTCTCTGGGCAGCTTGTGCCAGTGCTCCATCACCCGCACAGATGTGCTTCCTGATGTTCAGAGGGAACCTCCTGTGTAACAGTGTGCGCCCAGTGCCTCTTGTCCTGTCCCTGGGCACCACTGAGAAGAGCCTGGCTCTATCCTCCCTGCATCCTCCCTTCAGGTATTGGTACACATGGAGGAGACCCTCATGAGCCTCCTCTTCTCCTCGCTGAACAGTCCCAGCTCTCCCAGCCTCTCCTCACATGAGAGATGCTCCAGTCCCTTGATCATCTCAGTGGCCCTAAGCCAAACTCTTTCTAATATGTCCACACCTCTCTTGTACTGGGGGGGCCCAGAACTGGACTCAGTACTCCAAGTGTGGCCTCATCAGTGCTGAGCAGAGGGGAAAACTCACCGCTTGCAGCAGGGCAGGAAGATGGACACAGAAGGCAAATGCATCACTTGTTCTAAGTGGTGATCTGTCCCTTCTGCAAAGACAATGTAGTGAAAAATGGTCTTTTCATACAGAATATGAATCTCTTCCTATCTATTTCATTTAAATTCAGTTGGAAACAGGAAATTATGTTTATAGGATATCTCTGACAAATTACTACAGGGTCTGGAAGCTCTGGGATCCATAATTTCAACACAGCCAGGATTGCCTGTCCAGAACAGTAAAAAGGCCAGCAGGAACCTAGACTTTTGGAGCCAATCTGGGAAACTGCTTCCAAATCTGCCCATCATTTAAGCTGCCCATCTCCCCCCTGCCCCTCCCAAACCAGAAAGCAAGTTGCTGTATTCCAAAAACAAAAACTCCAAACAATGTAGTGGTGTTTTTATAACCTTTTTTTTTTTTAATGGAAAGGTCAAAACTCGACTGATTGTACGCAGTTTAAACCAGCTTCTAGAATCTGCCTGGGGGAAAAAAAAAAAAAAAAAAAGAAGAATGGTGAAAAATGTGAAATGGTTTGGGAGGTGATCATAGCATCTTCTTGGGTATACACCTGGGTAGCTCAAGGGTTCTGTGAAGGCGTTGCCTCAATTTCTGCTTGCCCTGGGCTAGGTGGGATGCTGTTGCCTAGAGCCACCCACTATGTAGATCCCCTACTTAGTCCCCATGAGCTTCACCCTGCTTTTTGAGAGGCAGTCAGTGCATATGTCTAGGCCAGTGGTGGCTGCCTGTGTGCTTCTCCTGGAAGGAGAGGTGCTGGCTGTAGCTTCTGTTGGCTTTTCCTGGGGTCTGGAAAAGGTATCTAACATTCACTAGTTCTGGTGTAGGTACCTACAGCTTTCAGTCAGGAGCCATCTGCAGGCTGAGGAAAATCATCTGGTTGCTACCTCCGTTCTGCACATCTATACCATACTCAGCACAGTAGCAACTGAGAGACTTCTAGTAATGTATTGATTTCCGTGAGTCATGTCCGTTACAAGCTCATCTTCCCAGTGTGCTAACAGCCCATCTTCCTCACTGTGCTAACAGGACAATCCGGAATATTCCGGGCTGCTGAGGTGCAGCTTGGAGCTTCCCACAGCTCCTTGCTCTGAGGATGAGCTGTAATTGGTGACAATAATAGAAAGCAGGTCTGACCAAACACAGAACACAAGGCTGAGCTCAACAGTTGCCCCTCTACGTGTAAAAAAAGGAAGAGGAATAATAATAAAAGAGAATAGGAAGGCTAAGCTACAGTCTGACCTGCCATTAGTCCGTTGTAATGCACAAAACCCAATAAAAGGCAATTGCAATCAGCTGTGTAAATACCCATGTATATGTCTAGCCTACTTAAAGAAGTATTTTCATATATATGTATAATTATATTGTAATATCTATTATAATGGCGTATATAAAAACATACATATGTATGTTATGAATATATAACAAGGTATATAAGTTGCCCGTTCCAGTGTTTATACACCTACTAAACAACCTTCTAACATGTTCTGATTTGAGAGCTCTCTACCTTGTCTAAATAACTCACTGTGAGATCCACATTATCTCCACTGAAGGATATATATATACATATTTTTTTTCCATTGGTACAATATTGTATACAGTTCCTTTCCTGTTCCTGGCAGATGTTTTTGGTAGACAACAAGTCCTATTTAAAGTGACGGAAATAATTTTATTTCACCTAAGATAGGACCAAACTGTGATTTCTTTAGTGTTTCAGAAATTACCTCATTTGCAGTTTGGCAGCATGATCCTACCTCCTTTGCAGTTTTCAGCTGACACTTTAAGTGTCTAAGCAGTCCCAGGTAGATCTGGTGGAAGACGACATGGAGATTAATGAGGTAGCAGATCTTCCACTCCAGAAAGAACATATAGAAAACAATCTTTCTGCTTGGCTGAAAATATAATGAAGTACACAAAATCAGTTGAAAAAGCAATCACTTTCTTCTGGCAAAATTTTGACGACAAAAATTTCTCTCCATGCTACTGTGTGTCTATAATACAGGACATCTTTGAACAGTACTAACTTACTTCTATCATGTTAATGTATTTTCCTGTTCTGTGTTTTCCCTTTTAGGCCAAAATTGGGTCTGGAAAGCTCATGGGCCCTAAAGGCGTTTCTGTGGATCGTAATGGGCACATCATTGTGGTGGACAATAAAGCTTGCTGCGTGTTCATCTTCCAGCCAAATGGGAAAATAGTCACCAGGTTCGGCAGCCGAGGAAATGGTGACAAGCAGTTTGCAGGTACACTTGATGGTAATATGTAAATCCCCTTTTCTTGCCTCTTCTGCTCACATTTGCATGATGTTTGAGCATGTTGAAGAAGCTATATCCTACTCATTTTTTTCCTGAGCGGGGGAAAGGTTCTACTAAACACACAGCTCCTGTTCACTTCACCATTTGTTTAACTGGCTGAGAAGACTGCAACATCTGTTCCGCAAACGTAGCTGTAATTGGGCTGTTTTATCTACCTTTCTGTGCCCGGAAGCATTTCATATCACTGACCCGAGAACGACTGATCTTAACTAGTGTTTTATAAATGCTTTGCAATGCCCACACTAAGCCGTTCATGATAATCAACTCAGACATCGTGCTTTGTATTTCCTGTGATCAGATACACATTAACCCATGCCCTAAGTAGTGTCATCCCATTAGAAAATAGGCGTAATGGAACAGTGTTAGACTGAGATCAGGAAGACACAGTTATGCAAATGGCAAATGCCAGTCTGGGGAAATTGCCACTTATATATTCAACTGACTACTTGCACATGGTGTCTCTCAATTAGAACATGCAATTAGGTTTAGAGAAAAACAACAAAACTGATATATATTTTGAATGAATAGCGTTTCTTTCAAAATTTGAAATGAAGACACCAAATTATACATGCAGGTCATTTTGCAGGTGTTTGGTCACTTAGAATAAGTAGTTAAAGGCTGGTCTGATGTTTTGACAAGCTCATAGCACAAGAGAGAAATAGCTTAAATGATATAACTGCTCTCATCTGACTTGAGATCTCTTTCAATGTCTCATGGCAAAAGTAAAACTATAATTTATGAAAGCTTTGGCTGTAACACAGCCAAGTGTCACTTGATTCAGGTGCTTTTCTGTTTTCAAGTTATCATTTCTTATGTAAGTTTGCGCACATAGTTCAATAAACAAGAAAACAAAAATGTAGTTTTTCCCTGGCAATATTATTCTAGTTAACTTTTGTATTTATCCTAAAACTTTCTTCCTTGAGAGCTTGTAAGAAGTGAGCGAACAAAGGATAGAAGATTTCATTTAAAACTGTACTTTTTGAGTAGTATTTTCATTTTATATATACAACTTTATCCCTATGCACTGAACCGTCTTAATAAGCGTATTAATATCTATGTAGACATCCATATATAGAGGAAGAGGAAGGAACAAACAGTGCTTACTGATACGATAGCACTAGCTGACAAATGGTTGAACAATAAATGATTTGTTTACAAAAAGGCATGCTGAGCTTTTTTAAACATGAAATGGAATTTCATGTTTCATTTGTTCTTTCAAATTGAGTAATTTGATTTACTCTTTCAAATATGAGTAATTTGAAATGGATAGTCCTATTTGACAGTTTGTTATTCAGAAATCATAGTGATATTTTGATGTATTTATTTGAAAAAATATTTTAGTGATATTATTTTTATTTTTTTTCTTCTTCTGTATTGCAGGTCCTCATTTTGCAGCCGTAAACAGCAACAATGAAATTATCGTTACAGATTTTCATAACCATTCTGTCAAGGTACTGTGAATTAATAGCAGTTTGGAAAGCCTTTTATTATATCATGATACTTTCCTGGGGAAAATATTGTTAAAAACAAAGAGATCGTGCTCGCTATGAGGCCTGATGAGAGGACTGCACATTTGAAGATCTTTGCATGCAGTACATTCCTTAATGGAGATATAATCAGTTGTCTTTGTTTTCACTGTCATGTTCTCTAATTCAATTGCTTAAACATAAGGTATACCTGACATAAATTATATCACTGTGGTTATTTTTGATTAGCTGTCTGCCAAGCCAGTTATTTATTGTTCTTTGGTATTTTAGGTAACTGATAACTACTTTTGAATAGCTAAGTAAAATCTTCCCACTTTTCTAGTAGAATACACGTATATCAAAGTGAAGATACCTGACAGCCTTTAATTCCATATTTATAAACTTTATTATTATAGATCCATTTATAATGTGATAGTCTTAACAACTTCGTAATACATCAATTTTCATCCAGTACATCCTGCACAGGGCAGAACTGTCCACTAGTCTTTACACCCATGGGAAATCCCGACTCATGGCCCATTAAACAGTCGTGGTAAGATAGGGTGGTGTATTTGTTTGTCCCAATAATAAATCAGAACAAGGATGAATGTTGAGATGTCATGTGATGGAAAATTTATGTTACGGAGTTATAGGCCATTTCAGAAATTAGTCACCTGTGTTTGTTTTCAGGACATGACAAACCCTTTCAGTCACTTTCTGCACTCTGCATAGATGCAGCCTCAGTCCAGTTCATCAGTGTAACTAAAATGATAAATTGTGTATGTTTACGTGGAGTATGGAATTTTTGTCTGCCTACTACTGAGCATATACACCTTGATGTCCGTAGTGGTGCTGAATCACCTAGCATTTGAACAGTGATCTTGCTTTTGTATGCTCTTGGAATCGGCGAAGAAATAGTGACTCGTGGTTTGGATTACGACAATGAAGCCAAGACTGTGGCAGGCGCCCTGTCGCAGAGTGTTTACGTGATTTAGCAGCAGGAGGCCTGTGGCTCCATAAATTACCTCTCCACCAGCAGGGCTTACTGTGGTAACAAGAATGCCTGGAGAGAGTTAACAACGAGGGCCAACTAAAATGAACAAAAGCAAGTGAACAGATGTAAGAAATGAGGCATCTCAGTGAATTAAAATGAATTGCATCGCTAATGAGAACAGAGCGTCCTGTCTGTGTCTGGTGTGACTCAAGGGGATAAAAATGTTATTTGTTGCAATTTGGTACTAACTGGAAAAGATTCTTATTTTTGTAGTGTTCTCTAAATCAATGCAGATAATTGTTGACACTTTGGAGAGTTATTTATAAACTGAATCATGCATAATCTTTTGTTAGATGGTGAGGAAAAGAGCAGAGAGTAAACTTTGTTTTAAATAGTGAATACATTTGTAAAAAAATAATCTTCATTCTTATGGCTCCCAAATCCCCTTCCTCCCACCAGTGTCTTGAATTATACATCCTCACTCTGCAAAGCGTTATCTTCCCATGGGCATGGAAAATCCTCCTCAATATAGGCTTCTCTCTCGTTCTGTCACTGACCACCCCATTTTAACCCAGGCAGACAGCAAATTATCTTTGCCTGTTTTTTCTTAATTAGTTGATTTTTTTTCTACTGTTTTTCATCATCTGAGGCATCACCCTGGTGCTTCATTAATTTCCACCCCCAAAGGCTTTCTCTCTGTCCGTTGTGGGTGTTGGAGAAGAGGATGATTTCCTCTCATCTCCCACCTTCTTAGCACCTCGGTGTGTGTTTGGCACTTGTCAGGTCTTTGCATTTTCTTGTTTGGGCCACAGCTGGTCCCTAAGGACACTGCTGGACCTTGTGGCACAGCTGGGCCTGGGTCCAAGATGGATGAAAATAAATGGAGATGGTTATGATATTATGTAAATGAAACATCCTGAATCTCACTTTCTAAATATTTTGGCTTTTTTAATTATGGGAATGCTTCTTATTTTGCTTAGCTTGTTTTCAGGATGTAGGCTGGTGCTGGTATTGTCAGTGAGTTCTTTGTTCTTTAATCATTGTCTGATTTCACCTCATAGTCTCAACTCAAATTTTCATGGTTTGACGCATGTGAACAAAATGAAATGCAAACTTACCAGGTCTTTGAAAATGCAGATGTAAGCAACCCTTGCTACAGTCTTTCTTGCCTTTCCTTGCAATGCAAATAGATCACTCTGCTAAATATTTCTAAAATAAGAGAAAAATAGGAGAACTATAAATGTCCATGCTGAGAAAGGGTGGGGAGGGAGAGAGAGAGGGAGTGAGTACTGGAGGCAGAGAATATTGCTTGGAATTCTTCGATTCCCAATTTTGTTAATAAGTGAACTGGTAGTAGTAGATTAGTAATATTTGATGTGATGCCATTCTTTTTTCTTTCTTTTTTTTTTTTTTTTTTAAACACATACAGGTATTTAACCAAGAGGGCGAATTCATACTGAAGTTTGGATCAAATGGAGAAGGAAATGGACAGTTTAATGCACCAACTGGAGTAGCTGTAGACTCTAATGGAAATATTATTGTAGCAGATTGGGGAAACAGCCGAATACAGGTAGAGACTTGTGTATTTCAAAGGTGCTCGATTAGGAAAACTAATGGATCGATAACTCTGGTCACTAAAGTCTTCAGAATTCCCAAGAAGCAGGACAGCAGCCCTGGAAGTGATGTGGTTTCTAACACAGCCTTTTCTATGCCTCATTGCAGGTCTGAAGTGGTAGTGTACCACTTTTAGAAATGGTAGTGTCAGACCACGGGCTTCCCAGCGTGACTGCTGGCAAGTCTGATGGTTACTTAGACCAAGGCTCTTGTCTCCAAGTAGTTCCCAAAAAGCTATTTGATGAGTTAAAACTTACAAGCTTTACTGAGATTATAGTAATTTATAATAATCATCATAACAGAAGATTGGAGACATGGTGGAAAATACAAAAAAGCAAATTGTCTGTATAGATCCTGAGGCAAATATAGCAGATTTTTATCATCTTTTTAAAATGTTGGAAAAATATTCTGCTTTTATGTTAAGAGAGTTGCACTCTTTTTATCATTCAAGTACTAATCACAAAATTCTTTCCTATTTGCCAAAGAATATCTAATAAGTAACTAAATGTAGACATTAGTTTCACTGAATATGAAAATAAGGGAGCTGCTCGTGAGTTGTTCTCAGGAAGCACTGTCAACAGTGTAAACAAATTCCTGGTTTTCTCTGTGTGGGAACCTAAGATTCATGCTAGCCACAACAGTAAGATTTGTTAGGAAAACAAGGTGTTGGTTGAGTTCCTGATTGAGTTTGATTTATTGTAGCTGGTTATTTTTAGAGCAAGGAACAGCCGAGATGCTTTTTTTATTATTACTCTGTTGCATGTTTAATTCTTGCCGAAGATCCTGGTAGCCTTAATTAGTTCTTTTTAAGAAGGAAATACATTTGTTTATAAACTTGCATATTATGAGAATAACAGATCAGATTCTGCCCATATTTATTCTAGTGTATGTATGTATGCCAACAGTTTGAAAAATAAGAATAGTGGTGTAACTGAAAGCAGATTTTTGTCTGCTAGTTTTCTTTTTTATTCATAACTTTTCTTATGTGCTTTATCACCCCAAAGGTCTTTGATGGAAGCGGATCGTTTTTATCCTACATTAACACCTCTGCTGACCCACTTTATGGCCCCCAAGGTCTGTCCCTTACTTCAGATGGCCACGTTGTAGTTGCAGACTCTGGAAATCACTGCTTCAAGGTCTATCGATACTTACAGTAACAATGAGCTCTGGAGATGGATAATCGTCCACCCGTAAGCAAAAACTGGTCCCAGAGATCCAAGGCAGGATGTCTCCTACTTTGAGTTCATTTTTAATTATGAAGGAGTCTCTTATGGACTTCTCATGTTAATTTCCAAACTTAACCTTGTTTACATAGAACTTGCACCTCTTACGTTCCTCACTCAACTTTTTGTTGTAAGGGTTAATACACAGAATCCTCTTTAACCGAATTCATAGAGACAATGTGATATTAAACACAAACTGCAATTTACGGAACTGGAATTAAGTAGTTAGGCAAAAATGAGAAAAGTTTGGGGAAAAGTCCCCAAAGCTATTTGAAGACTGCGAAAGGTAGCTCCTGTTCAGAGCTTCCAGATTTGAAAAAGTGTCATTGTTATGCATTATTTCACCCAAAGGTGATCCTGGGAATCTTCTAGATCTCATTATCATGGTAGGTATTACACTTTTAACATTCTTGAGTCTTACTATCTATAACAAGTAGGTCCTTTTAGTATAAAGTTAAGTCACACAAAATCAGTCTAGTTCTAACTGTCAGACCTAACACAGCTCAACATTTAGCACTATGAGAATCAATGCAAATTCCCAGCTCCTGTGGGATTAATGAAGGATTGTTTCATGTGCTTGTTCTTCACTCTTCCTCTTGCTCAATGTGCTGGAAGGACTTTGCAGAGACCTGACGTTTCTAAAGCTCTGGAAAAGCTTAATTGTAGTGATACATTAGTGAGAGCTGAATTTCTGTATAACGACAGACCTTTTGACACCAAACTAGTTCATTAGGATCAGGGTTATTACAATGTCAACTCAATTAACCTCATGTGTGCCACTCTTTCGTATGTGTTCATTGCCATGTTTCCTTAAGGCAACTCATTGTATTAACAAATAAAAGAAATGCAGCATCACACAGGACAGAAAGCCAGAGAAGGTACCCCTATGGAGGACCTACATTATACAACCAAAGGAACTGTGGTAAACAGAGGTTGTATAGGAAAGCCAAGGGTTACCAAAGCTATTTCTTTTTACATGAGGAAAAAACGCATTACAAATAAGAATGAATTTGAACCAATTCCTGAAGTCCTTCATCAAAGGGAATTTTGTTAGAGGATAAAATAAGGACTGTGAGATTTGTTCTGATTTGTTTGTATGTATGTATGTATGACTGACCGACAGAAAACAATTTAAAAAGTAAATGTATGTTATTTCAGCAAACTGGAACATATGTATGCCATTTGACAATGGCAGTACTCTGAAAAATGTCCCTCCTCCTTCCTTGCCAGATCTTTCTACTGTGTTCTTTGTTGAAGTATTATCTTAATTGGAAATGCTTACAATCACATGACTTGGTTCTGTTTTTAAAGTTTTTTTTAATTATTTTTAAGTGTGTACTTGTCCTTTTTAAAGGAGTATTGGCTTTACTCTTAATTCTAAATCCAATGGTCACAAGATGAATTGCTACCATAGCCTAATATAGAAACAGTGGTGCTCACTCTTAAACCTCATTCGAGGAGCTGGTGAGCATGCTGCCAATGCCTAAAATAGTTTGGCAAGTAGCATTTTTCTCTTCTAATTTTTAGGGCCTTGAAACAAAAGGGCATTGGGTCAGGAACAGGGGAATGTTTTAAGCATATTTGCAAAATTGAAAGAAACCTTTGTTAAATGACTTATTACAGGTGTTTGTCTTATTTCTAAAAGGTTAAAGCTGTTTCAATCAACTTGAGAAAAAAAAAGAATGGTTTTTTGTAAAGATACGTTTGACTTGTAAAAATGCAGACCCACGAATTCTTAAATGTAGTGTTGTCTATTTCTTTTAATTACTGTTTCTTCTCTTTCCCTTGTTTATTTTTTTTTGCGCATAGAACCAATTTACAAACTCTCGTGCAAAGATAAGTTTCCTTATTTCATTGGAATAAATATTTGTGTGTAAGGCATAAGCTTTGGACTATATAATGCAGCTAAGAAACTGGTGGTAACATTTTTGAAATGTTAAAAATCAAGTCTGTTATTACCAAAAGAAAAAAATAGCCTCTGCTTGAACTGAGTTTGTCCTAAAATTCCTAAGATGATAGTTACCTCAGATATTATACAATAAACTGTCCTATCAAAATTTAACAAAGTTATATATCAAATTTTATGATGATCAAGTAATTTTCTTCTAAGTGTCCTTATAAGCAGCCTTTTGACAATTTCTAACATTGGAATACCCTTAGATGGCTAATTATCAATGAACAAAGGTACATAGCGTTTTAACTATATTGCTTAACAAAAAAAAAAAAAAGAGTTCTGGTTCTTTGAGAGGAAAACAAAAAACATGAAAAATGTACTGTTGCTGTTAGTTATGGATACTACTGATTGACTCTAGTTCCAAATTTTAATTTTCATAATAACATTTTACTAAACTTGCGTGGCTTCCTCTAAAGAAACATTGCCAAATCCTCCATTGCCAGGAACTCTGAGAACCACAGAAATCAGACCCTAACCCATATATCAAAACATATACTTAGGTCTGTACTGTTCCATGCATCTGCTTTACGTGGAGATTTTCAGTTCATTTGACACCGTCCTGCTCATCAGGATTTTACATAGCCTATGTCAACCCTTTGCATCCTGATGAAACGTGGAATTCTGCACACAACCCCCTTTGCTACCGAGCTAACAGCATTAGGGGTGATGTGGGTTTTTTCTTAAGATTGAATAGTGGTTTGGGTTTTCCATCTTATTGATATTTCGGACACCACTAGCACTTAGGGCACTTGAAAAAGGGCACTGATTTGGATTGCCTTCTGATAGATAGCAAATGCTACAAATTACAGTTTCAAATTCAGTGGCATAGGCTATTTCCTTCCAAAGGCTGGCCTTATCTCCCTGGCACAGGAAAACTGAGGAACACGTTGCTTTTGCAGTGTGCTTTTCAAGTCAACTTAGCTAAAATGCTTGGCTTACTAACCTTACAAAGAACAACCAAAGCAGAAATTCTGTTCTAAAAAACCTGGCAGATTGTTTTCTCATTCAATTAAGCGAACGTCAAAATTGCACTACTTGATTTACTGAGTTGTTAGCATTTATTAAAGGCTTTATAGGCATTCTGCTGCCAGATTTCAGGTATAACCAAATGTTCCCTTGACTTCCCTGGAATGCTAATTGACTAGCAGCGCAGCGTGAATGGTGAAAGTATGTGCTTCGTTTAACTAATCTTCAACTCAAAAGTAATCGCAAAAGGTCATCAGATCTTGTGTAATTTGGAGTATTTTAGGACAAACTAGCCAACTGTATTTTCATTATTTTGTGAACAGAATAAGAGGATCTGTTCAGATAGATCCACTACAAATAGTTGGGGATTTTTACCTAGCTTAAAACAGCAGCAACGTAGCTGAATAGGAAAAGGAAAATGGCTTAAGGCAAAGCATTTGTCTAATGTAGACGGAGAGTTATTTATTAGTAAATGCTCTTCTGTTCTGTAAAAGCTAGAGGGTTTTCAATTTTATGTCACTATTTTTTATAATTAAGGATCTAGTGTTGCCATAATGAGAACTATAAGTGCCCAATATGTTGTGTTTGTTATAAAGAAATGACTTCCAGCTGTGGGTGACAGCTAGTTATGAAACCATGGTGTACATTGAGACTTTTCTTGAAGAACTGTGAGCAGTGACTGTTTTGGTCTGTTTGTGGAGAGTGCGCGAAAGGTGTCCGTGCTCCGCAGTAGGAAGGTTCCTAACTGGTTGCGTTATTTGCGATGAATGTACAGCACTTCAGTTGATGTTTGTGAGCAACACGGCCTTAACCCGGACAATTTTGCTTTGGCTTTATGACATAGGAATGTTCCCTAAGCTGCATAGTGTACGGCAGTACCCCCGTTAGAAATCTCTACCAGTTGATACGCTGCAGCTTTCTGGTTCCAAGAGTCTGTCTTTTCTCTTGATTTTTTTTTAAAGCTTTTTGTACATTCCACCTTTGTAAGTCCATTTCATATGTTTTGTGTACATGTAAGTCTTATGTAAGTCTTGCACTCTGTTGAAACTCATGATGATTTTTTTTTTATTGGTGGTGTTTGTTTTTTGTTGTTGTTTTGTTTTGTTTTTAAATCCCTATGAGGCTAAACACAAACTTTGTCTCCTTAAGGTCGAGGATGAAAGATGCGCATCAAAGTGTTTGTGTGTGTGTGTGTGTGTAGTTTTAGCTTCCTGTGTGCCACGGTATTATTGATGCTTTAGCCGACAATAAAAATAAAAAATTACTCTGTCTTGGAAATGTAGGAAAATCAGAGTCAAATGTGTATCTTTACCACGCACAAAAATTTCAAATAATAAAAATAAAGCTTGTTTCCTCTGTTATTCTCGTTGAGATTTTATTTTTCATGTGTTTCATACTCATTGTCCCTAAAAATATCTCCATAATGTAGCAAGATGGGTAATTTTTTTTTGAAAAGGAAACTCTGATACCATAGGTCACAAGCCAAGAAAACTGTAATTACTTCAAAGGTCTTTAGCTTTTATCTAAAAAAAAAAAAGAGTGAAAGAGGAACTTAGATCCTCTTGGGAAGCAGGTGGAGAACTGGGCTTCCTTGTCCTCCATGTTCCAGTTCAGTAATCAAAGGTTCAATGATCAAAATTAACATTTTTATTGGAGAATGCTGCTCTTTACAAGGAAATTTCTGCAGTAAATGGCCAACTGCCTCTCTGGCCTTGCTGTGGTGCTTACTTGAGTTCTGTGCAGAGATGAGCACATGATCTTTTAGAAGTCCTGTGAACAGGAATATGGAATCCTGTTTTCACAAATGAGAAACAATGTCAGGGAAAGCAAGGCCAAAATAGTTTAAAAGGGCACATATATTCTGGGTGCCCATGTTGAGATATCCAAAACCTCTCTCTTTAGGACTGCTAACCACTTATAAATAATTACACGATCAAAACTGTTTCATTGGTCCTTAGGCTAAAATTCTCTTTCACATGCAGCTGCACTGCTCCACAGTTAACTATCCCCATAGTTTTGCTGACAGTTCATGTGAATGGTCCGTAATTTGTACCAGACAAAAATAACTCCCTGAACTGGAACAGTCGATGTAATTTCTATGGACAGATGCTCTCCCCAGGCACCAGCTGTGCTGGTGGAAGAGAGACCCACTGTCTGCTGCTCATCGCTACCTCCAGTTGAAGTTTCCTGACCCTCCCCTGTGTCAGATGAATGTGAAATGCCCCATTACCAAAAAACTAGTAGTTAAGCTACTCATTTCAGCGAGTTGGTAAATGGTTACTTCAGAGGTCTGCTAGCAAAGCGTGGCAGCAGTGATCACTGGTGCAGGGCCAGCTAGCATCTCCCACTGGGTCAGATGTTTGCAGGGAGAATGCCTGTTCACAGGCTGGGAGCCCAAACACTTGCTTGAGCATGAAATGAGGCAGCAGATGCTGTAGACACTGCCCTGTGTGGGTTACTCGTGGGTCGCGTTGCCTCCTGATGCCCTGCCACGTCCCACTGCAGCCTGCTGGGCCCTCAGAGGTGTTGGTATAATCACCGATAGGCAAGCAGCTCCCAAGGCTCCCCTTGTCTTCCAGCCTCCAGCTCCACTGCAACATCTTCTGGTGTCAGTCATATGGATGTCGTGGAAGGTAGCCCACAGGACTCAGAAGGTTTGCTGTTAATTTTCTGGAAATGAATTCATCTGCTAGTCAACTTGAATTCCTTCCTTCTGTTGAAAAAATTAGCTCATGTGAAGACTTCCCTATAGTGCACATATCCAAAAGGAACAAAACCAAAGTACAACAGACAATTTTTGTTCTCCTACTTAACCTTCCTGCCTTCCAACACCACTGTAATGCCTTTTCAAACAGAATTTATGAATGTAATTAAATTACAGAATTTTAAGAGCAAAATGAAGGAGTACAAGATCTGTCTATCTCATGTAAGCATATTTTAACACTGACAAAGCAATGGTCTTTTTCTCCGCCTCAGATCTCAGGAACTGCAAAGCTGTTGCAGCTGGTGCTTAGACATCTCCCTCAGACACTGAGCATAGAAAATTTCAGCCCAAACTGTTAGAACTTGAGAAAATCACACAGAAATGAGAACAAATTTCTAATAGAAAAGCACAGTTATGTGCCAGCCTTCCACAGCATTTCCATCCATTGTCATTTTATATTTAAACATTCACATTTAAACATTCCCAAGCCCATAAAAATGCCAGACCTTTCTGTATTTTAAGAGTGGTTCTTTCACACTCTATTCGGTAACGAAAAACAATCGTCACTGGACAGAGCAGGAGATATTCCTGTGTACTTTCTGTTTGGGACCTCTTCCAGCTGGTCTTTCAAACAAGTTAGTTTTAATTAGAAGACACCGAGGCCTGTGCCCCAAACCAATTCAGATTGCGTGCCCCTCTGGAACACCCTCCCCTTGTGCTCCTCCTCATCTCCCTGCGGCATTTTTAGCTCCAACACCCACTCTGCTCCTCGCATGTGTTGCTTAGAGAAAATCCACGCTGCAACAGGTGCTTTGCAAGTGCCGCAGGAACCTTTTGAGAGGAGCGGAGCTGGGTTTCGTTTCCGGCTGTGAAGGAGCAGGAAGGGGCCAGTGTCCTGGGGGAGAGAAGGGCACAGAGACAGGAGGGAAGCAGCTGCTGCTGGGAGCCCCAGGAAGGGAACCCTTTGAGGGCCGGCCAGAGGAACAGGGAAGCACCCAGACAGAGCAAGAGCCCTCAAAACAGGTGAGGAAGAGTGTTGTCAGATTTCACAGCAGGTTAAGCTGAAAATGTGATGCACAAGGAAGAATAAGAAAACAAGCAGCTTTGTATTTTGTATAAATATTACACTTCATATTAATAATGTCCTTTCTAACTTGCATTTCATTTTTAGCAATACACTGGCGCACACAATGAAAAATGAAACCATTGCTAGGTCTGTGTGGAAGAGAGCTTCAGGTTTCAGGAAAGGGGGCACTTCATAAAAGCGCTGAAAAATATTTATGGGACTACCTGAACATTTCAGCTGGCATGTTTTTATTTGCCTGAACTTAAACTCTACAATTAGTACGGTAGATAGGAACCCCTTGCTGTTACCGTGCTGAGCAATTTCTCAAGACTGCTGCAGCCGAAGGAAGGTAATTACAGCACAACTAATAATTACAATGAACTGTAAGTAATTAACGTTGTTAGAACAGTCATCGCGACGAACAACTGTTTCAGCAACACCAGATGCGCCCAAGACCTTTGCTTCCATATGTTGAGAGGGGTTTCGTTTCCCCACATCCTCCCTCACCAGGCTATGTGTGCGATACGGGTAGTTGTAGGCTACCGTTAGTGTGGCTGCATTTTACATTTGCTGTTGGGCCTGGGAGAAGAAGACATAGTGTGTATGTGGGGCTGCATAGTGCAAAGGCCACAACGTCTTGTCTTGGGGGTGTCGCTACCCAGAGGCACACAGCACATATCCTGCAGGTTTTCAAACCCATGGCTGTAGACAGAGACTCAAAAACAAGGTTGGAGCCAGTGGTGGTGTGCTTTTAAGTATTTTTTAGGCTCTTTATTGTGGAAGTGAATACATTTCAGCAATACAAAGTATATCAAAGATATGGCAATCATATCTGTCAAGAAGATTGCACTTTCCACACAAAATATAAAATGGATGTGCATTGAGAAGTATGGGAAGGGTGAATGTAATTTGTTGGTAAAGCCTGGGCAACGCCATCTGAGGAACTTCATCATGGCCCCTACATCTCAGTAGGCTTTGTAACTTGCACCCGGTGTAACTGACAGCTAGCCAGGAACGAAATCTGTTTCACCTGCCTACGAGGGCATATGATTTCAGATTAAAAAAAAAATAAATAAAAAGTTAACGAACAAATGTGGCATTTTAAATAATTGAGGTAAGTAATAAACTGCTTCGTGGTATTAAAATAGAGGTGGATTTGTTGTACGGCAACTGCTTTATTCAAACGCGAGGCTCTGTTTCTCGGCTGACTCCACAAGGTGCAGAAACCAGGATGTAATTTTACTTTTTTTTTTTTTTCCCTTTTCCCCCCCACGCGATTTCATCCAGCCCCGGCCGGCGCCGCTGACAGGAGCCGGCGGCGGCGGCTGCCCGCGGGCGGCCGGGTCCGGTCGGCAGGCGGCGCTGCGGGCTGCGCAGGCGGCTTCCCGGCGGCCCTTGCCCTGGCGCTGGCGCCCAAATCAAACACAGCCCGGAGGCGGCCATGGTAAGTGGCGGGGCTGCCCTCCTCCTCCTCCTCCTCCTCCTCCTCCTCCTCCTCCTCCTCGCCCCCGCGGCGCCGTTAGCGGGGTGGGGGCCGCTGAGGGGCGCGGGGCGGGCAGGGGCCGTTGTGGCGGGTAACGGCCGCTGCCTGCTGGAGAGGGGCCGTGGGCGGCCGGGTGGAGGGGAGGCTTGCGAAAGCATTAATAATGCTTTTTAAAAATATAGAAAATGTAGTTAGTGAAAGAAAATCTTGTCCGTCTGTGGGAGACTATATCCTAACGTTACTATATCCTAATATTTCTGCCCTTTGCTTCTACTTCAGTCCGTGTTCTTTACAGCTTGGTCACACAGCTGCAGAGAAAAGAAAGGGAAGAAAAACAGCTTTAAAACCGTGACCTTGAAATTAGAAAGCTGAGTGGGAAATTTGAAGACCTAGTAACGGAAAATGCAATTTTATCACCTTTCACATTAGCGTCTACAGGAAGCATGGTTAAATATTATATTTATATTATAAACACAAATATTATAAACACAAAAAGCAAGAGACAATCATTCTTATCTTTTTAAGAGCTATTAAACATTTGGGAAAGTTACTGGGAATTGGCATAAATACATATTTAATCACATTCAAACAAAAAAACAAACTGTTTGGCTACGCCAGGAAACCTTGAGGCTTGAGCTTGATTAGATTGCATGAAAGGTGGCCTCCTAACTTACAGTACAGCTCCAACAGTTTAATATATTGCAGGTGGGTCAGCTTGCTGTAATGATTCTTTGTGAAAGCTCAGGGTTAGCGGTAAGGTATTTAAAAGGATGGCAAATATAACTTAGAGGTATGTAGGTAGGAATTCTGAGCAAATGTTATTTATGCAGATGGCAGAATATGTTTTTTTTTTTTTTTTCCCTGGTCTAGTCAAAGAAAAAAGGGCTGAGTTTTGAGGAGAAGAGAGCTCGCATGATGGAGATCTTTTTTGAAACAGTAAGTCACTTGCTTACAATTGTCCTGCATTTACATCCAGTGGGAAGACAGGCCTTAAAAGGAGGTTAATTGTAGATGAACTGTGTGTATGTTTCTGTGCTTTTTGTTGATGCCCTATGTTGTCCTTGTATAAATTACTGGGACAGGGCTGGATCCGTGTAACTTTGGATCAGGTGGCTGGTCCCCTGATGGAGCCAAGGCGTAAAGATGCGCAGGTGTTGTTAAATGCTCGATGTGCTCCCCAAGGGGGCCAAATCTTCTCATGTTGAGTATGTTACCATAAGAGCAACAGTGAGTGATTAAGAAGGATCTCACTGAGTTTGAGAGGTGGGAGAAATCTCAGTGTTACAAGAGATCAGAGCAGGCCTGAAAGGTCACTGGGGAGAAGAAACCTGGAGATCCAAAAATCAGACGTACAGGTATACTGGTGGGATATGTACGGCATGATGCTATTAAAACAGTTACTGTGACCTTTCAGTGCTTGAGCAACGCAGTGCAGTGCATCTGGTGCAGACAGTCTAACCCGGACTCTGTGTCCTCAAAGGGATTTTCACTCTAATTTGGGCAAAGTTTGGTGACTTTTTGGTGACAAAGAAAAAAAGTCTCGTTCTTTTCTTTGTTACTCTAGAGAGAGCAGTAGTCTTTCTTTTTAATTTCTCAAAATGCCCTAATTCTATTGAGGGATATACATCATATTTCCCTAGCAAAACATAAACATTCAGTTTATTTCCTACTTGCTTTTATTGGCATTGATTTAGTGTAAAAACCATACAGGCTTAGCTGGTGCTGTCATTTGGAGCTGAAGTATCTTTTATGTTTTGCACAGAAAGATGTGTTCCAGTTGAAGGATATAGAGAAGATTGCTCCAAAAGAAAAAGGGATTAGTAAGTATTTACAAAAGTTTTTTCTCTTGAGCCATAAATTATTTTTGGGACAGGTCAAATAGTGTACATTTTCCTGGTTCTGGTTATAGGCTTGTGATTTTAATAGTAATGGGAAAAATGTCTGGAAAGGCAGATAGTGGTCAATGGCAGGGCTGCTGAAGTAACATCAACAGATTTTTCCTATCATGGTTTGCTAATGTTTGCATCACTCAAATTGGATGATAGCGCCAAAATTAGACATTACTGACATGCCACAGCTACCTACAAGTTAACCAGTAAATGGAATGGGATTTTTCACAGGTTCTGAGACACCCAGCATCCAGTGGCTTTCATTCTATGAAATCATTATGTATACTCAAGCGGAGAGCAGATGATTTACATCTCTGTCTGTAATGTCACAAATATCTTGAAATGCCAGTCCAATTGTACATGGTCAATGTTCTGGTGAATTTCAGTATCGCCACCACCCTCCCCCCAAAATGGCTAGATAGCTGTAAAGGGAAGGGGTTTGTCTTTTCAGTGAAAGCATTCCTGATGAGATTGTTGGTTTTCAGTTAGATCCGAGATGATTTTTCTTACACTGTTGAGTTGTTTTATATAGTCCTCATCCTCATTCTGCTTTCTTTTGTGTTCACTGGTAAGAGGGGGAAGGAGAGTGGTGTTTGTGTGGGTGCTGCTGCCCTTCATTAGTGTTATCTGTGTGGCACTATGAGAGTAATGGCTAAAGATGGTTGTTGGGAGAAGTGCAGACACACTGAAAAACATTGCTTTGCCATATTCACATTATGTCAGCAGCTAGCAGAGACATTCATAGAATTGTAATGCTGTCTTGATTGGTCTGTCAAAAAAACTATTGTATACTTAGTTGCAGTTTGCAGGAAGAGGATCTAAAACAGTAAGTATAAGCATTGGAATCTCATATTTAAAAATACAGAGTTTCTAACGCCATTAATACCTTTGAGGAGTCCAAATTCATCTTGCCTCTGAATGTGGAGGCATTTAGTCACTAAGCTTAAGTCCCAGTTCCTCTGAAAAGAAAAACCCTTAGTCCATGGAGACGCTCCTCTACTGCCTATACTGGCATTCAGCATTTAGCTTCCAAAAGATGGGGTGTTTCTGATCGGGGTCCCCATTAGACCCGAAACTGCAAGTCAGACACTGAAAACTGTGAATTAGCTTGAAGGTGTTTGTATTTGCAGCACTTGTGGATGATGAAAACTACTTCCCTCTGCTGAAATGGAATAATTCTTAAAGCAGTGGGTTGTATCCCACATTTGCTACAAAATGAACAATTCCTGCACGTATATAATGTCACAACGACTTTCTGTATTGGAACTGAATAAAATCAAATGTAAAATCTGTCGCTCGTGAGCCTGTATGCAGGTGGGTTTAGTGCCTCTGCTGCTGTTTAATGCGTTGGTAAGCATTGCAAAGTGAGATGTAATCACAGTCCTAATCAAGGAATTGTAAGTTAATCCATGTTATAATTAAGATTGCAAGACAACTTTTCAAATGCCCCCTCATGCGTTTGTTATGCTATTGTACTGTAATAAGTATGTATATTCTGTGATAGCTGTGAGCGGTTTACAAACATCTGGTAGCAGACTGTACTGAATAGCAGCCTTTATGTTGAAACCACTGATTTCAAAGGGATTCATTCTTTGAAGTGAAGCATCAAGCATGGTGTCCTCTTGGAACCTTCCAGATAGCTGACATTACAGTAAATTATTCGTACAGATGACTGTAGATGTTATCTAACTATATTAATAATTCTCCGTGGTTCTGCGGAGGCGCCATGCAGTTCTAATGTGATATTTTTGTTTTTATTAGCTTCAATGTCAGTGAAAGAGATTCTGCAAAGCTTAGTTGACGATGGCATGGTGGACACTGACAGAATTGGAACTTCCAACTATTTTTGGGCTTTTCCAAGTAAAGCTCTTCATGCTAGGAAGCGTAAGTTAGAAGAACTGCAGTCTCAGGTAAATCGGTTTTAAGGAAAGTACTTGGTAACCAGAATTTATTCTTATATCCTCTTGCTCATCTCACTCGCTCTCATGCACGCCCACCCACACACATACCCCTAGTTTCCTGTGAGAATCATTAGGCAGGCATGATAGGATATTCTTTCTCGTTATCTTGATAGCACCCCCAGAAAAGTCTTGGAAGCTAATTTTGCTGGAGCTTGAGAAGACTTTTTGCCACTTGCTGCTGAAAACATGTTGTGTGTGATGCAAAACATCATTTAAGGACTTCCTTTAAATAATTAGGCAACGTATGCTTTTATGTGTCTTATATAGCGTAGGCCATCATGTGGTAATGTTCTAAAAGCCAGGAGAGGTCTGAAATGGATATCCCAAGTAAATGTGGCAGTGGTTTCTACTTAGGGCCGTTGTTCGTTCACATCTGTTCTTATTGATAGCTTAATTAGTGTGCGCTTTTATAATCCAGTACTGCACTTTTATTAGGAGAGAAGAACAAATTGCTCGCTCATGTGATCTCCTTCAGAAGAGCAAGGCATCTTTTGTTGCAACACTGCTGTTTGTTTGATCTGCCTTTACTAGTTTTTAGGAAGTGTCTTTCTTGCTTCTCTTAATTGGAGCGGGAAAGCAGCTATTCATCAGTGTGTTTGCAACTGGAGTAAATGATAACAAGTTCAATAAACTAGTTTTATGGTCTTTATTGTCTGCACAACAACCCCGCCAGCTTTTCCCGTGCTTATTTAGCATTATGTTCATTCATCAAAGAATCAGCTGAATTAATGGAAAATTATTTGTAGCATCTGGAAATTTTTACACACACTTTCCTTCAGGCATAGCTCTGGTGTCATCATTGCTATCGTATGTCAACTTCAGCTATTTCGTTAGTGCTGCAAATTAAATGTATAAAAACATGCTTTTTTCCCCAACGTGGATCGAAAAAGTATTTTGTGAATCTGAAGTCTTTTCACCAAGATAAAGTAAAAAGTCTGATCAATGCAGTTGTTTAGTAGCTGAAGTTCCTTTACGCACAGAGTGTAGTATGAACAGCTGAGAGGTAACCTTGTCAGCTGTCCCTGGCGATGCTGTCACTGTTTGTAAATCTTTCACGATTAAACTGAAAGAGTCCATTCCGCTGCTCTCTTTTAACCAACATAAGGTCATTTCCACTTGCCCTGGGGAAAGGGCCGTTTAATTACTGGCCTGGATGCTCTGGACAGGCATCCCAAGGTGTTTTGTGTGTCTGCTTGTGTGGATCTGGCAGAGGGAGGGGAGTACCCATACTCTGTCACATGCCTGGTGCATCTACTCCAGTTTTCAAGGTTAAGAATGAGGCTTGTCAGAACTTTTGGCTCCTTTTACCATATTCACAAATCTGTGTTGCTTTTATGAGCTGGCGATGCCTTCAGGGCTCTGAAGAAGTAAGGAGGAAGTACCGTGGAAGGCTGCACTCCTGATCATCACTAACTGGAACTGTGTGGTGACAGCCTTCCAGGCAGGTGCTTTAGATGAGTTGAAGAGTGCTGGTTGAGATAGCTGCTGTGCTACTGTTTGGGTCATCAGAATTATTCGCTCTTTCATTTCAGGTTCTGCCACTGACTTGCTCTATGTTGGGCACCTTTCTCAGCATCTCAGATGATCTGTTAGCATCATGGATATAAACCTGTGTGTACTTGTTCACCAAACACCCTAGTGCTACCGTCTTGTTGAATGCAAATGGTTTGCTCATGGATTCTTTCTGGTTTTGGCCATGTGACATACTGTAGCCAAGTAGGTGAATGATGGAATTGGCATTTGTCTTTGCCCTTGGGCCCATTCCCTTCATGAATTTTCAAGATAATTGATCAAGAAGGCCTCTAGCATACCGTGATGAATACCTTCCTTTGAATGCCTTGCAGAGTGTGCATAATGTGTTCCACTGCAAGTATCCAGGGGTTGTCTACAAACACGTTGTGCTGCCTTAAATGTACAATTACATTATTAAGTATAATACCATCTATTATTATGGTATTATAATAGTCGTGCAGTTAGTGTAATGTTATTTTGTGGTTATTTCTGTTTAGAAATAAACTATGCTGATATAAACAGTTTCATAATACTAAAGCTGTTGCAGTTGAAAGAAGACCTTTTGCTACCAGACTCTATTTGCAAACCAAGTCCTACTTTTAATATACGGGCTTCCTGAATTCTCTTTTAAAACGTGTTATAAGTCCTTAAAAATACTTTTATTCATTACCTTGCTTTTTGATGAGAATGGAAACGTTTCAGCATTTCAGGGGAAACAATTTTCGGTAGCCAAACCTTTCCCTGTTGACACAGTGGAAGGGTGGCACTTTCAAATGAATAGCTCTCAGAACATTTTGACAAGATGATAAAAGATACCGTCTGTGGGCTTAACTCGGCTGTATTTA
Organism: Cygnus atratus; assembly: GCF_013377495.2. Lineage (NCBI taxonomy): Eukaryota > Metazoa > Chordata > Aves > Anseriformes > Anatidae > Cygnus > Cygnus atratus. The sequence continues at coordinate 32,297,225 of NC_066365.1, read as the reverse complement.
GTGTTTGTATTATTCTCTATGTGAACACACGCACGTTTCCTGAAGGGTTTCTAAATCCAGTCACCAAGTATCACAAAACGTCCTGTCAGAACATGTAAAGCAGAGGGAAGGAGTAAGCTGTTGTACCGTTTCTGCTGCACGTTGCCTGTCTTTGATCATTCCCATGCACAGCTTGTGGCGTGCTGTGAGATGTGTTTTCTTTCTGCATCTTGTCCAGATCACTTGTTTAACTGCATCAGTTGGTCTCTTTCTTCAGCAGTTACAAGCTGGAACTGGAGTGCTTTACTTAAAGCAGAAGCTTAAAAATCCAGCACTCCAGTTCATCTACAGTTAAGGCTTTAAACCTAGAAGCAGTATCTTTGTTTGCCGAGGGCATGGGTAAATAGTTGAGGGAAAGGGGTGATCCCACATGCTGAACCGAGACATTTGAAAATAATGTGGAGGAACAGAACAAGCTCCTCCGTAATGCAAATTCTCCTGTTAATTTGTGGAGCCCGGGCCTATGTTTGACTAGTCAGGCCTGCTACAGCACCTTTGGACTGCAGACATTGGTATTTTATAATGATTTAGCAAAGCTAAAGCTCATAGCTTACTGCATGTGACAGAATATGTGATCGTGGGGAATCTTGAAACAAAATTTTTGGTTCACTTTTTTAGTGATTATTGAGCCACACCCCAACAGAGAGACAGTAGCAGAGAGGTCTGACTCCCTGCTCCTAACAAAGAGTATGCCATGTTTGCCTGGGTGTTTAAAGTTACACCTCATGGTTGTTGTGTATATCCTTGGCTTTGTTATGTTTCGTTTTCCTTTCCAGGAAGGATTTGTTATGTCTTTGGTGTGATCTCCTTGTGCAGAGATATGGCATTTAAAAACAATGATTGAATTAAGGTTGTTTCTGTTGGCATAGCTCTTTTTTCCTTGTTTTTCATCATGCTTTTCTGGGGCATGTGTTTGGAGGGGGCTGCAAACCCCTGAACAGGACGTAGATGGCAAATCCTGTGCTGATTTCATTAGGATTACGATCTTAGTGCTGCTCTCTAAATCAGAGTTACTATTTGGGCTTCGTCCTGTTTTTCTGAAAAGCAGTTACCACTAATACCTTTGCTTTGTGTAGCTTCTGCTGCATTTGTTTTTTCCTTCAATAGCTCACAGAGTAAGAATTGCTTGGTAGGTCCCTGTGGATTTTGGATTGATTTGCTGTGCATTGGCACGGCTGCTCTTAAAGGTTTATGCCTTCCGCCAGATGCTTGTTCTTCACCTCTCAGTTATGCTTATGCAGTTGTGAATTGAACCATTGAAGAAGACAGTGGAATCTGCATTTTGGTTAAATCAGATTGTTTTGCAGGTCTGGTTTATTATGGCATCAGTACAGCTATGAGATGGTGAAACCAGAGCAAGGGTGTGGATTGAGAAGTATTGTTTAAACAAGGCTTATAAGTGGAGAAATTTTTAATGGAACTCTACCTCTGTTGAGGGAACTGTGGAAGCTTCGCTCAGGGGGTTGGTTCTTTTCCTTCCGTAAAAATAGGTGAAAGGATGCAGTTTTATTCTTTATCAATATTCTCCTGGCAGTCAGTTTCTGAAGTTTTGAATTACTTATGTTCAATTATGTTTTGACAAAATGAGTTGTTTTTTCTTGGCTTAGCAATACTGGAAGCTCAGGGGTTTTATTAAGCTAACAAAGAATGTGACCTGTGCAGTGTAAGCAGGAAGATCATCTTCTGTTGAGGATTCTTCTGCCTTTTGTTGATTTCATAGCATGCATAAAATGAGGAGATTGGAGATGAGTAACTCTGGCATGTTACTCACAGTCACGTTCCATCTCAGTCGAGAGTTGGTAATATGTTGCGTACATACTGCATGTTGGGTTTGTGTGTTGTTCTGCTGGACGTATTGCTTACCAAATGGATATGACTGCGAAGGATTCATTACCTAACGAAGATGAGAAGGCACATATGCAGCAAAGTCCTAACAACGGTTTTACTGGGAAGGAAACAGCATATCAGTGAGTGAGGCAAAGAGAGACCTTTCTGATGTAACCTTAGTATAAAGAGATTCAGCTTAGATTTTCTTTCAGTTCTTCTTTCAGTATCTATGTGTTTTGTAAAACCTTTGCAACTGTATTGTCTGTTTCAGATGAGGTGAATTAATATCTGCTTGTGTTTTGCTTTATAGTGGCTTGAGTTAAGTATTAATGAAAGTAACTGCTAACACTGAGGTCTTTTTCACCTGAGGGTGGACCATGCTGCGAACCACAACCCTCAGAAGCTGTAAGGAGCATCCCATCTCTCCAGCACGTTGTCTACAATAGACAAAGTGACCGAGGGGTTCTCTACTTGAGCTGCCCAGGGCAGGTTTAGCACTTACGCTGCTGGGCTTGAGGGACCAAGTTCTTCAACAGAGGTCTTTCTGTTGTTAGTGTTAACTATTGACAGTACTGGAAATACCATAATTTAGTAATTTGGGGAAACAAGAAGTTTACTTCCTTTCCCCAGTCTGGTTTTACGATGGTTCATTTCTCTTTTCAGTTCAAAACAGTTTGTTTCACCGTTTTATTGTCAATCATTGCAATTTACTTTATTTCTCATAATGTTGCTTTCTTGTGGGTTCTTCTTCTGTGTTCTTAGGCTTTGCAAGGGCAAATTTAACAGCCTTCTGTTATTGCCGCTGTTTCTTCTGAGACAGAGACTAGGATGGTATCACCTTTTACTGCAACAAAGATTAATGAAAATCTTTTCAGAGGAGAGTATTGGATGGACTTTCTATGCTGGTCCATGACCTCGGTTCAAGATACACATGATCAACAGAGACTTTGGGAGAGTTTCTGGCAATTTTTCTTTTTCCTCCCACTAAATGTTGCATTGGGCAAGTGTTAGTTAAGATGGAAGAGATTAGTTGATGTTTCATTCCTCAAATCCCTGCCCTAGGGTTGGTAAGAGGAGGGATTTTCACTTCCCATGACTCATTTATTGAGCCTGGGGAAGAATTTAGAAGTCAGTATATCCTAACTCACTTTTGGCAGTTAGTTTGAAAAGAAAAAAAGTTCTTCAGGAATGAACATGTTGAAATACAGTGACTTCACATGTACTAAATTGTTTGTATTTAGGAACATTGAAATATGAAAAGAGGGGATTTAATGCATTTTAAAAAAGTGCTTGGGGAATGCTATATTAGGAAGTGCTTTTGTTAGGAATGCACATTGTTTGAAAATAGTTAATGGAAAAAAATAATCATATTGGTGAGTAATCTGGCTTGAGGCCTCTTGGAATATGTTTGACAACTTAGCTAAAAGGAGAGAACCTTATTTGTTCAGAATGCACACAGAAAACTTTGGGTTTTAACCACCAGATAGTTTGGTTTATATCTATCCTTTTTAGCCAGATACATTTTTCCTCCTCAAATATTGTGACTGGGTTACTGCATGGAAGGTTTGCTTGATAGTGACTGCCTGAGGCCACTGGCTGAAGCAAAAGAAACCTCTGCTGTCTGCCTTGTTTCGGTCTGAGCAGCCTCCTCCTTGACCAACCGACCGATGGGGATGTCAGTGTGCCTCCACGCAGTGCTGAGGCTGATCCCTGGCTTCATGTAGGTACAGGTGCTCAGAGCCGGCTGGCTTCAAGGCCTCGGTGCTGAACTGAGGTAACGCCCCGGCGGACATGGCGGGCGCCCCGTGAAGGGGAAGGACCTGAGCACCAGCTCAGGTCACGCTACTGACAACCAGGCCCCGCGTACCATGGCTGGCGTTTTGGCTCGGCCTGTCGGAGCTAGGGCTGTGGAGAAAGCTATTTGCATCACTCCTCAGTGGTATCCTCAGTACATGCCATATCAGCCTTCAGCAGAGCTCCTTGGATCTCTTGTTCAGTTTTCAGTCTCTGTCAGCAGCTTTGAATGCAGGGTCTCCCTAGAACACAGATGTGCAACACCTCTGGAATCCGTGGCCCGATGCTCTTTGTAGAGCTGTTCATTTTGTTTATCAGATTGTCGCATTATACTTACTTGAATAGCTGTAGTAACAGAATAATTCAGTATGGTTTTTAAAAATACTTTTTTCATTTATTGAATGTAAGGGACTTGCACGAATAAATTATCTTACGCTCCATCGTTATCTTAAAGTTTGCTGAAATACCTTCTGGAAAAGCGTAAGTCTGTACTTTCAGTATGATTTTTATGAATGTTAGAATAGCATACTGAAGAATTGTCCTTTAAAACCAGAGATTTACATCAGCAGTTTTGCAACTAATGTGTGCAAGTTATATTAGGAATGATTCATTTAGACATTTTTCTCTTATATGTGTGCATATAATTTTGTTTTATTAAGTTGTGGAAAGCATAGTAATTTGTCCCTTTCCAGGAAAAATAGAAGTCTAATTGTTGAAGAGTTCTCTCTTTAATGCCCATTATAAAATATACACAGGATCCTGATGTGTTGATTAAGCAGTTATGGTAGTCTTTCCATATCCATGCTGGGCTTTCCTTTTTCTCCTTGTATTTGAGGGCAACTAATCTAGGATTCTGGTTATTTATTTCTTTATCTTTCTTTTTGCATTGGCCTGGCCATTTTGCCAGTCATCAGTTCCAGTCATCTGGGTGGTTCCATTCCTTTCTGGCTTTTTTTTTCCTTCTGTTTTTTTCTGGGTAGTGATGATTCTCCCAACAGAGGCAATTAGTGATTTTTTTTTCCCTATTTTCAGCCTTCAGGCTTTCACAGACCTATGCATTTCCTTCGAAATAAAGGACTAAATAAATAAAGAAATGTACAGCTGTGGAGCTGGTATGGTGTCTATCTTGCTGCTTCATGCCATCCAGTGGGCGTTGTAGCAGTAAGAAGTATCTTAAAAGCAAGTGTCTGAGAATCTGCGTCATCTAAACAGATAATATGTTGATTACAGGATCAGCAGATGAATGAGCATAATGCAAAGCTTCTTCCTTGAATCAGTCTCCTGGAAGATGCTAATACATTTTTCTTTGAAGCAGTTGAGGTTTTTTCTTACCTATTTGCATCTTGCATTTTAAAAAATGTTGATGCCTTGAAATGATTCTGAATTTAGTAAGTCCTAAAATGTCTAGCAGAGAATGCTCTTCTAATGCTGTAACTCATTAGAGCCTTCTGGATTATGTTTAATGGCATGCTACAAAGCCCTGGAGGGTATGCTTAGTTACCGCTGTCATGGCAGACTTCTAAAAATATGGTGCTCTGGAGGCTTCTGTTAGAATTAAGCAACCTCATAATTTGGTGTTCATTAGCAGAATTTCATGCTTTTCCTTTTACTAGCTGTTAATATGTAACTAGATTGATGGCAACTGTGCAGTGTAGGTTTTCCCTTCCTGCCTCCTTGGTGAGCATAAGCTAAAACTGGCATGATTTAAGAGCATTTTTTTTTTCTGAGCTGGCTCTGTAGTACCTGTAAAGACTATAAAGTAGGCTTAACAGAGGAATCCTACTCTATTAAGAGGGATGTCTTGTTACTGTGTCCCGGTAGTGTATGCTACGTATTCATTCTGCTATAATGGAGTAAAAAATACTAGTATTTTTTTGACTGTGTGTTCTGTGAAACTTTTTTTTGTGTATTTTTTTCAGGTTATGTCTTCACATGGCTTACCTTTCCTATTTGAAGAAGCTTGCACACTAGCTGCTGGCTCAAATATATTCCTGATCCCGACGTTGCAGTGAAACTATTGATCTGAAATGCAAAGAAACTGGGAATAAACACAGAGCCCTCTTTCCAAAAGCCTTATCAAATCTGGCACAGATGCACCCCTGTGCCTTGCATATCGTGAGTGACAGCGCAGCACATTAGCTGAAACCCAGCATCTTGAGAAAGTTTAAGGGCTTAGATGTTGCGTTGTGGCATGCGTGTAAGTTTGCCTCTGCTGTAAGGCCAGGAGCATCCAGCCTGGGGATAAAGCATATGCAGTACTGCCTTTCAAAGCTGGGTTTGATGGAGGTGGTGAGTTGTAATCGTATTTAATTTGAACTTAGACTTTCACCTTCAAATCTTGTCATTTGATTAATACAGCATATTTTAATTCAGAAAATGAGCACGCATGCAGAAATAAAAATCCTATCATGCACTTATATTTGAAGTTTCACTTCATAGCATTTTTATCTTCTGGAGGGAATGAAATAAAAACAATTTATTCACTAGAGTTTAAAACTAAATGTGTGAAGTCAGTTTGAAGCAGGGAGACTAGGGGAAAAGTTTCCTGTCATAGTCATGCAGCTAATTGTTGTTGAACACATTGTATTTCCATCTAAGACCGTTCATTGTATCTGGAATTTGAGATGACTTGGTTATCTGTCTGAGCATTGCTTAAAAGCTGTGAAATTGGAATAAAAAGTGAATATGCAAGAGTGCTGTCAAAACTCTGATATTTGATAATGTATTTTACAGAGGCTTTTTATTTTACTGTTAATATCTTGAAGTAGAATTTCAGCTTTTTTAAAGTTTCCGGAATAAAGTTTTGAATTTTATCTTGTAATCTTTAAGGCAGGACTTGAGCTCAGGGAGTATCAGATGGATATTGTGTTTTGACTCGGGACTCTCTGTGCTTAGTCCCTGAAGGCATTGTCAGCTGGTTAGGATAGCAATTTTTAAAAGCCCTTTGGGGAAAAAATAGAACTTTTTTCTTTTCTTACACTTTCTTTCTAAGGAAAAATATTTTTCAGGGTTTTGTCTCCTTTGAACAGACGTGCTAACTATCACTTTGGACTTTTTGGTTTAGTAAATACACTAAGGCACAGTTACAAGCATCCTTCATGTCCAGATTATTAACGTTTTCTCTGTTTCTGTCAGTCTTGTTGGGTGCCTTTTAGTTCCTTCAGCATATCTTATTAGATCACTTGCATTTGTGAGGCAGGGTTGAAGACTGAGGCATTTCTCCTTGTTCTTTTTTTTTTTTTCCCAGGTTGATTTGGCATACTTGGTATCTGTATCTGAGTGGACAGCCATCTGCCCCTCAGCTCATTCCAATTATGCCAGCTCTGAAAGCAGCCAGCGAAATTCAGTTCTTTCATTCAGCCTGCACAACTGTCTTTCACTTTTGTGTTTTAAAGGGGTTGGCCTGGAGTGTTGTTTTTTTTTTCATTGCATAACCAGTACTTACCAAATGGTGTTGCAAATGAATAATGCAAAAACCATAAGCTCGTGGCAAGACATCTTCTTTGAGTAAATTGTAACTTAACATTTAAGGCAAATCTAAATGGATTTTCTATCTAAATGGATAGAAAATAACTGAATTAAAAAACACTTTTAAATGTACAGTGGTTTACTGTATATAAATGATCTTTAAAAGGACTGCAATAAGCAATGTAAGATTTGTACGGGTGAAGGTTCCAATGGAGGCAGAATTTGTCAGTTTCTTCCATGTATGGGGCCCATTCAATTTTCTTTATCCAAAAGCAATTGCAGGCAGGACTGATCTTATACTGTACAGTACCTTCTGAGAACACAGCCATACCTTATTTACCATGGGATATATCAGTTTTTATTAGCATGCCAAATAAATCAGGATTATAGGCCTAAATTTAATCTTGGAACACAAAATGGATTATGTTTGTGGGAGGGATGGGTACATCAGTATTACCCACATCAATACTAGTGCAAAACATATAAATACTGCTTATGAGCGCTGAGACCTAACTTTAGAGTTTTTATTTATTTATTTTTAGGATCTTAATAGTGCTTCATCAGACAATTATATGGAGTCAGATATTTGTTCAGTTAGGTTCCCCCAAAAAACTTCACTTAGCTTGAGTTTCTTATATCACTGACATAAGTTATAATCCGAAGTTTAGAAAAATACTCACTGATTACCTATATGTTAATTATTTTAAAAGATGTAACTTGCAGAAATAATAGCATAATATTTTAGAAAAAATATTATTCACTTAAAAGAATCGGTGCACCAGCCTTTCATTTTGAATAGCAAATATAACTTCTCCTGGGGTTTCGGGTCTCCTTTTTCTCCAGAAAGTTGTATTTATTCCCAATCTTCAGTAAGTTTTTGAACTGATTCTTGCAGAAGTTGCATTAAAGTTGAGGTAGTCTTTTATGGTGAAATTTGTAGCATGCATAAAGAGAATGTTTCTCCAGTATACCTATAATTCAGTGTTTAAGAAAAAAATAAATATTTAAGTACAGAAATATGGTGGGCTGTGATTCACCTCATTTTTTTCTAAAATCTGCTGCTAATCTCTTTTATGGTGTTCTCTTCCTGTAAAAATCTTACTGTCTATTCTTTGATTTCTGGATTAAATATTCTTATTCTGTGTTGCTTTCATCTCTATGCTTGCTCTTGCCTGTATTTCTTTAACTATTGCTGTCTCCCAGGTGCTTCTCATATGCTCCAAGTCCCAGCAAACATAGTTCCCTACTTCATGTTGCTCAAGTGACTTGTAATGTCTTACCCCAGGTCATTACATGTTCTTTTTCTCTTCCTTTCATAATCATATTAAAAAAAAAAGGAAAAAGTCATTTAGTTGTATTTGTATAGCAAGTGTATACTTTCTGTGTATGCTTCACTAGAAGTGCATAACAACCCTGACTCAAGACCCAGCGGACCTGGGGCCTGCCCCATCTTCACTCTGGTGACTGCATGGGGTATGTGCAAAATGGCATTTCAACAGCAGTGTGCCTGCGGCCTGGGAGCAGGGCAGGAGCGACAGTGCTGCAGGTCGTGGTGGATACTCTCTCTACTCCACTGTGAGCGTGCTAGCAGTGTGATCGGTGCGCCTGATGTTTACTTCTCTGCGTTTGGAGGCCCTGGCAAGAATTGATGTAAAAAGTAGTTGCATGTTTATTTTGTGCAGTACTTCAGAAAACAGTTCTGCATGTCAATGTGCTTTTCTATTTTTTAAGTTTTATTGTTTTAGTCAACAGCAATTGCTGAGTGGTTGCTTTTAATGGAGTGCTGTGCCTTTCTTGTAACACAAGGCGTCTGTTTTCAATATTTTCAGATTGTTCTTTGGCTGTTAATCTTTGCATTTTTACTCTCTCTGTGCTATCAGTCTTTTTTTAATCTTTCTTTAAAATCTAGAGGAATGCTTTGAAGTACTTTCTCTCCATGCCTTCTGTCAATTCCACTTACTTTTTTCAGTGGTGAATTAGATTTAACATAGGACAGAAATACGCTGCTCTGCTGCAAGTGTCACCCCGAAACTCTCAAACTGCTTTTCTTTAAGCTAAAAGCAAACAGCGCTTGCCTCTGGCCTGAAACAAAGCATAGAGAACTTCAAAACTCAAGTAAATAGTTTAGCAAAGTTATGAACAATTAAAAAATGGATGTCTTGAATTCTTCTGTAGTGCCACAGTTGAGTGGCGCACGCGATAGCAGTAATTTTTTTAATACCATTTTGGGTTGAGTATTTTGGCCACGAGAAAACTAAGCGTCTGATATTTCTCTTTAAGACCATAATGACAGTGGGATAACATCTGTGAACATTCTCAGTGGTTAGCGTGTGAGACCTCAGTTTGATCCACGTCCAGTGTATATACGAAGGCCTGTGTTTGCATGGCTGACACCAGGTTTGTAGATGCTTTAAAAGGCTAGGAAGACAAGCTACATGCTTGGTGGGACACCGGTGGTTGCAGTGGTTGAGAAATGAGAAACCAGAAGGAATACGACCAACAAAAACATTTGCTGGAGAACAAAATACCAATAGTGTAGAGCTAGAGCCGTATCAGGCAAATTTTGAGGAGAAAGAGGATTGAAACCTGCTGCTGTTGTGTGTCGGGGTTAAACGTTCCTCTTCCAAATGTACATCACTGACTTGCCACAGTGCAACCCTAGTAATGGTACGTGCATAATGTATTATAAATTGCCCGTGCACATCTAATCTGTACCCCTTGACACAAACCAGACCCCCAGGCCTGTGATGGGAGTGATGGTTATCATCAGCATGTAGCACTTAACATGCGCAAACTGCTGCACAAATGTATAGCTAAATGCTATGAGTCCCTTGCAAAGCAAGAACGAGCATCCTTCTGGGGGACTTGGGATTGAATTAGTGTCAGGGCTAGGCCGGTGGTCAGTCAATTGACCACAGAGGCCTGTAAAATTAAAGGAATGGCTTCCCAACTCTCCTCTATTATAGATGTTAATTACCTCATTTATCTGCCTTCTTGCAGGTTCTCACCATGTTTTGCAAACACTGAAAATACTCTTATAGAGTTTTTTTTCCCCTTGACTTTTTGCTTTAATTATTTAGTGTTGTTCCCCCACACACTTGTTTAAACAGCTTTCTGTGAGATGACAGTTTTTTCTGCTTTCTTATATCTTGCTTAATCGTGTGCTGGTTCTGAGGAGGTCTTTTTGAACAGACAGGCTGGAGACATGACACTTTACAGTACAGCAGAAAATCTTTCTGCACTTATTTTCCACATCTGATGAGTTACACTTGTGGCAGAAGGTTGTTCTTGTGTCAGACCTGACACATGTAGAGGGGAGGTAATAAGTAGCTTTTCCTCCCGATCAATCCCACAGCTATTGGCAGGAGTAAGACTTCTCTCAGGGTGGTTAATGTTCCTTGAGAAATTATTTGTCAGTTCACTTGAAAAACGTCTCATGACTACGCCAAGGATTGAAATCTTCCATCTGCTACTGTGCTCCTTTACAATCAGACCTTTCTACAGCTGGTGAGTGGGAAGGTGAGTTGCTTTATTTGTCCAGATGTGATCCTCTGCTAACATACATACACAACATTTCCAAATTCTGCTTTTTTTTTCCGTTTAATGCCCTGTAACCTGTCATATACTATTTGCCCTTACCTGTCACTTAAGTATTGTATCATCTGTCTTCATCCTTCCTCCATCTGACTCCTTTATCCTTGTTAACTGTCTTTCATTCTTTCATGTGCAGTTATTTTCAGCTGTGTTCTTGCCTTTTTATCCAAGCCTTCCTGTTTCTCCCATCCTCACAGATTCCTCACACAGACCCTGGCCATCTGTTCTTCGCCCTTTGCATTCTCATCCTATGTTTGGTTTTTTTCAATCTCTCTTCTCATTCTGCAGTTCCTTCCCTTATCTTTTATTGTCATAGGAACACCCACTATGACTTCTAAATAATCCATAAAGACTAGGGGTTTCATTTTTTGTAAAAAGAGAACTTCCAGAATTCTTGATAGTGAAAACAACATATATATATATTTTTATATATTTATAAATCCCACAAGATATTAAAATCCATGAGAGAAGAAAGCAAAAGTCTTCAATAAAATTGTATAAAAATTATCATTGCTTTTAGGCAGAGGAAGATCTTCTAGTCTTGCAGCGTGGTAACCTTGCACGTTATGTAGGTCAGAATTTAGTCCTGGCAAAGAAATTTCTATACATCTCAGTGCTTATCATTACTGTCTCTTTCATAATTAAATGTTCTGGAAGATGGAGGACCAAGAAAATAGTGAGATGCCATACTGAGGGACATGCTTTCCAAGCTGGAAATGAGCTTTTATTACTTTATTGCATCTCTCTGAAAAGTTTTTCTGTGCTTCCATCTTAGAGAATGCAGATACGTTTCTAAAGAACCTTATGAATATGAAATCAGAGGAAGTAACTTTATGGCTTTCATGTTCCAGAGAACATTGTCTTTTTCTTTGCACATGCACTTATATAGACCTAGATAAGCTCTTTGGCATTTCTGCTTCCTCTGTGAGTTTAGTTCCAGACAAATTCTTTGTTCAGAGATGCTGAATGATGTGTGTCTTGGTATTTTTCTTCCTTGAGCTTCATAAAATGCAAACTACACCTAATTGCTTGTCCTGTGCTGAACTGTGTATTTCTGCCTAGTAAGACTTAATGTGGGGACTAACACATTTAATTTTATATGAATTTTGTGGAAACCCCAGAAAGAGTACTGTTTAACTCCCCACCAAAATTAAGATGTTGGTGTACTTGAAGCCACATACTGAAACCCACACCGCCTAGGTGGTTACTTTCAGTGAGTGCAATGAATGAACAGCTGGATATATTTTTCCCCAAATCATATATGCAGTGCCATTCATGTTCTCACACATGCATGAACAGATGCTTATCCAGAAAGAGGAAGCAGTTTTGAAAAATTGAGGTACAAAAGAAACACCCCCGCACAGAACCCTCCTCAAACCGAGTGAACTGCATTTGGTCTGGGACTTAATCCGTAGAGATCACCAGTATGGAGTTTCTTTTTACCCTTATGTCTGATACCTAAGACTTGACAATAAGCTCTGCATCATATTTTTCATGCATTTACATATAATATGTATTTCTGAAAATGTGTACTGAACACGAGTTTAAATAGAAATTGAGCAGTGGCTATAGCTCCAAACCAGCTCTGTTTGTGTTGTACGAACAGGTTGGATGCTTGCAAGCAAGGTGATTACATATAGTCCAACCAGAGAGAACCATGCTGCAGAAATGCTTTTTCATGTAAAGACTAACATGCTCTTGGCATTTCAGTTGCATGAGAATGTAAATATGATTAAATTTTAAGGCTAGGGATATAGCAGGAAATGTCTGGGAATGCCATTCCACTAAGCGCGATCCTCAGTGAGAAAGGGGATATAGAAGTGGAGGCCTCATGAGAGTTTGGGAGGAAGCCAGTACCATTGGAATGAGGTTTTTTTTTTATTCTCTTTAAAGAATGAAACATGGGATCTCACAGCCACCTCCATCTTCCTTGCAATTAATCTGGTATACCAGCTTTCTTCCTGGCTGATACGCAGAACGTCTCAAAGTTAAGCTGAAGAGTTAGTTCTTACAAAGAAACCCAATGTTTCCCTTTCGTGAGTGAGAGAGAGGGAGTTCAAATTAAGGAATTGGTTTCAAAACTATATATTTGTTAGAACTTCTTTTTGCATTCTCCTTCATCTTGTGTGGTATTTCAAGAAGCTCTGGCTAACGCTGAGTACTGTGTCCCTGAGGAGCAGCGGGTGAGTCACGCGTCCGGCTCAGCTTCCAAAGTGTCCCTGGAAAACTTCCAACTGAACTGGTTGGACGTGGTGCAGGATGGGCGGCAGGTTAATTGAGAGAGATCTCTCGATAAGTGATGTGTCCTGGAGTGACAGGACCGTGCAGGGAGCGCTGTACCAGCCTTGGGAGATGGGGCCTCTTCTGAAAGGTGTCCCTGCCTCGCTGGGGAAGGAAGGCAACTCTCAAGTCTAGCCATAGGAAAAGGGGCCATGGTTTTACATGCCTCAGAGCTACGGAGACTTCTGTTCACCAGTGTGCAAAAAGGATTGGGGCAGTGCCAATGGCATAGCAAAGTTGGGGAAGGCTGGTATCAGCATCTGAGCAGGTGGATTTGCTGCAGCTATTGTCACCCCGTTTAGGGAATAAGGGAGTAGCTATGGGAGAGATTAAAGAGCTGGAAATGGATGAAAAGAAATCATCTAGTCCAAAGCCTCCATGTCGTGGAGGCCTTTGCATAGAGATCCCAGGCTACAGTATGAAAGAGGATTTTGGTACCATGCTGAACATGCAGCACGTAACAAGATTATGTGGCGTGGGAGTAAAAAATTTGCTTCCTGTAATTGTTTTCTGTGCGTCAGAGCCCTAGACTTATATCTGTGTGTTTTTGTATTTATTTTGATTTTATTTTTATTACATGTGTTATAAATATATATATAAATGTATATACCTGAAGTGTATATTCTATTTATTTAAATATTTTTCTCTATATACACAATTTTATAAGTATGCTTAATATATGTCACTGAAATAGGTTGATTTTGTTCTTTATTTCCTTTATCAGCTTGCTGAAAGCAGTCAGAAAAAAGAGGCTCTACAGAAAAGCATTGAGAAATCAAAAATTGGACGTGAAGATACTGTAAGTTGGTTTGGGGGTTGAGGTGATCCTATTAGGGAACAGGGATACAAGTATTCCCAGTTTGCAAATAGTCTGAGTTGTTGGAAATCCATTAAGATTTTGAAGTACTGAAGATGAGTAAGGGAGAAAAAAAATCGGATGTTCCTAAATGTTAAATTCTTCCTTAGTTGGTCATGTACTACTGAGGAAAATATTGAAAACTGGTGATCCAAGGCTGAGAAAATGAGACTGCTTGAAGTCTGGTAGTTTTCCGGCTTTTTTCAGATTGAAAGATATCGTTAAACTTGAACTACCCACAGTTATGTGCCAAAGTTGCCAACCGTTGCTGAACTGCCAAATCTAGTAGCCGCAAACTTAGGTGTTGGGGATCTTCTATTTTTATTTCTTTTAATCTTACTTGTAATCTAGATTTCTAAATTATTATTCTGAGAATTCAGTTAAGCTTGGTGCTCTTTGCATGCTGAAGCTGTTTAAAATACATTGTAAAATAATATTTAGGCTTCGTATCTAACATACATACGAAGTAGTATGTTAGAAAAAATTCATATGGTATTCTAGCTCCTGATTTGTTTTGAGATGCTCAATGTAAACTGGTTTAAACCTCCGATATGTAAATGCATAAACAGGGATGGACAGAAGTTTTCATATGGGATGGAATTTTGTAGGAAAGAGCCATATCTTAGAATCCAGAATGTTTTGCAGAAACACTCTGAGCTTGACCATAATCAGTGAAACACAGGCAGGTTTCTCATACAGCTGTGCTTGTCAGGTTTCCAGATGGACTTAGAGGCTTGGGTTTCTCCACCATGTGGTCTGCCCTAGTCACAGGAAGCGATTGGTCCTGGAAATCCTGTTTTGCCTGATGCTTCCAACACCTCGGTTCCAGATTAAACATCCGGAAAAAGTCCTGAGAAATCTAGATCACGATGTATGTCTGAGCAGCTGGCCTCCATATCCCGGTGTCTGGAAGCCTTTGATTTCCATTCTGCATTTTCAGAATGGGCTGAATCCAGGCAGAAGCTCTGCGAATGTGGAAGTTCAAAAGTGTTTCAGACTGCCAGGCTGCTGTGGAGATTATAAACTGTCAGGTTTTTATCCAGAGACAAACTTGTGTTGCCTGTCTGTCTGAGGCTGCCTGGTGCCCTGGCATGAGTTCTTTGAATATCCCAGTCTTCAGCCAAGTCCAGAGGTTGACTGTAAGTACAGGCTGAGTTCAAAATATGTGCTGAGTTGGCTATGGGAGTGCTCATGCTGAGTCAGGTGTCTGCAGATATTATTAATCAGTAGAATATTTGAGGTAGATAGTGTATACTCTCCCAGGAAAGACTATCATGTCATAAATATTTGAACTTATTTTTGAGACTACTACTGTTGAACAGTGTGGAACAAAGAAGAAGAAAAATACATTGCCACAGCATTCATACATAATATCCTGATACGTGGAAGTGCTTTAATGACAAGACCAGTGATCTTAAATGTTCTTTAACCTGAGTTTGTTAAACCACTCAGAGTTCAAAGATTGTAGGACTTTTTTCTTTTGCTTATCCATTTTAACCTTATTGATACTGAATACAAACTGGAAGGAAGAAAACTGAGTGTTACTAAGAGTCTTGTGTGCATAAAATGCTCGGTTGGTTCATTGATGGAAAGCAGTAGTGAAAACACCTTTTAAATTTATATCTTTTTATTTTTGAAAAACGTTCTCTGCAGTAATTTGATTTTTATTCTTTTTTATATCTCCCAACATGCTTTGAATCCTCAGGCAGAACGTGCAACGCTGACAGAGGAACTTGCTGCCCTTCGGCAGAAAAAAGAGCAGCTAAAGGCGGAAATAGACAAATATAGAGAATGTGATCCAGACGTTGTTGAAGAAATGCGTAAGTCAATATTGTTTAAAGTGAACTTTTGCATGGAAAATGTCTGCACTTTTTTAGCTTAAAAGCTGGTGTGCAGAGATAAGCCAATGAATAGCTGCTTTTTTTTTAATCTGTAAGCACTACAATACAGGTACACTGACCATTTCTTTTTGTGTTCTGTCATACTATATAGGGTGATTTTTTAATTGATATTTACTCTGCCAACAACTGAGCTGTTAAGAAACAATCCTAAAATTGAAATAATTCTGATAATTATAATTAATGCTAGGACCGTTCTTTCTGGTGCCATAATAATTCTGTAACTGAATCTTAACATGCGTGGGGCAAGTATTCACTGGCTCCCATTTACCTTCAATCCCATACTGACACAATAAGATACTACTCTATTTCCTTTGTCTTTTCTATTTAAAACATAAGCATTTCATTAGAGACACTTAATTTGTATTTATACTTAAGTATGTCTTTACACTGTTGACTTAACGTTTGCACTCTCTGAAATTGTGGGGTTTGGTTGAAGTTTCTAATTCAAATAGAATACAAGGAATAATGAGTGACTGCAGTACTTAATACAGAATTGAGCAGTGAAATGTACTTAATATTCTGATCCTTAATGTGAAAAATGAAAAGCATGCATGAAATTTTATTGAATTTTCTCTACTTTCATGTTTTATTTATTAGGCTCTTAGGTTGCTACCCAAACACCACTGCATATTCAATTGCTCTACACCAAAATGCCATTACAGAGTGATGAGAAACCGGCACAGACCTTTTCTGGGGAAGATACATGACTGACTCTTTTGCTTTTCTTATTCTTCCTCCTCCTTATTCTTAAAGTCCAGCTTTAGAAATGTGCTGAGAGAAAGCCAGGAACATAAACAATTGGCAGCACACCCTCGAATTGGACAGATATTCTTTCTTTAGAGGGGCTGTGACATTTTTCATCAGCTGCATTATCTTTCCCCAAGGATGTAATGGTATGAAAGGGAATAAGCAAACTCGAGACCTGAGGTTACAGTACTGTAAATCCTTTGCTGTGTGCTCTCCTGAGGAGAAATAACAGACACGTTCCAGCTGTGGAAATGAGTAAGTTTAGACATATAGCGACAGCAGAGGATTCATAGTGCCAGGTATTGAAAGTGCTGAGATATCCTTACAGTAAGCATTGCACTGAAGGTGTTGAAGAGCCTCTCTTTTAAGCAGTTGCCATGAGCATGTTCCTAAACACTAGGCACAAGGGAACAAATCACAGCTTGAATGGCAGGACACAACTGCATTAGCTGGCAACATGAGGCCTAATATCTGAAAAGAGAGGAAGAAATGTAATCGTTAATCACTCCAGGCACGTCCTTCTCTTCTTTGAAGTGTGTGTAAGGTCCACATGAGCTTCTGCAATGGAGGGATGAGCGTTTAAGGGAGCTTGTGACATGAACCTGGTAGGGCTACCCAGGGGAAAGTACAGTAGTGTTCTGAAAGTAATTTGTCCCTGACCTTCAATTAAAAAGTTGATGCTTTGTTATATGTTTTATCAGTCGTTGTTGCACTGTCTAAATTTGCTAGCAGTGTATAAATGACTAAATGTCAGTTTGGGGGAATTAACATCTTTGTCAGAGCTGAATGGAATTTCACAGGATTTAAATAATAATGGTAATAATGGGTGGGGGATGGGGATGAGACTTCTCTCATTTCAGAGTGAGGGGAAGAGCAAAGGCAAAAAAAGATGCAGGAAGTTATAGTTTTTAGTGTGAGAAGATGTAAAGAATTTCAGGCAATTGAAGGTATTCATCTAGACATAAAAGTTACCACTGCTGTTTCCCTGAACAACCTTATAATCAAAGTTATTTGTTCAGAGATTTTTAAAGCATTTTCAAATTGCACGAGTGATGCATGTT
The DNA here is from genome assembly GCF_013377495.2 of Cygnus atratus. Taxonomy (NCBI): domain Eukaryota; kingdom Metazoa; phylum Chordata; class Aves; order Anseriformes; family Anatidae; genus Cygnus; species Cygnus atratus. Next base: position 32,279,658 of record NC_066365.1, on the reverse strand, counting down.
TTTCCACTAGCTATACAATTTCAGTAACTTAATCCTTGTGATTATTTTCAGTTGGATCAATGAGTGGATTCTTAAATCTAAATTAATTTAATTTTAAGTCAGAAATCAGAAATGGCTGTTAGATTACATAATGCACTTTTTAAGAGTTGCATTGTTGAGTATAATACGTTTTGTAATGGGCTGTTGTCATGTTCTACATTTGGGTTTTCTCTTTCCTTCCTTGAATGGCTTTAACCTCTAAGGAAATTTTTCCAATATTTAGTATAAGATTTCACACTTGTAACTTCCTATCCCGTATCACAGAGCAGCCTTGATTCTCGTGTGGTATTTTAGGGGTATGTCAAATTGTCTTCTGATTTCAGTGGCCTTCTAATTTGGTGAATGCTTTGCTGTGCCTTTTTAATTGCTCTTTCCCTCATAAAAAGTATTGCAGAAGCAAACCTAGTGGTGTGTGTTAGGTTTACATATGACAACAAGCCTCATTAAAACACACACCAGCACATGTACATGCACATTAATTCCAAGGTCAAAATGAAATTTGGATGATTCGTAGTAAATATCTGAAGACAATGAAAGCTGAACATCTGTCTTGCTTCCTCAGTCTTGGGATGAGAAAGTCATGCTTGACGATGTAACTAAATATACTAGAATTCACCAGGGAGCAAACTAGAGAACTAAATAATAACTCTATTTTTTGCTGACTTTACCACTTGTCCTTTTAATATAAATAGCAAATGGTTTGTTTTATGTTTTACCTTAATTTCCTTGGCTTTTCTGTTAGAGAGCTAAAGTATAAACTCTAATGCCTTCCCAAGTTTACAGCGTTTGAACACATTTGTGTTTAAACAACTACAGTAAATGGCAGCAGAAACAAGGTTTAGGGACTGGCCACTAGAGGAAGCTACATAATAGTCTGGTCTTGTGGATGCATGGGTAGTTCCATTTTACAGGTAGGGTATTGTAGAAATATATCTAAATTTGCAAAAATACAGGGATTTTTTTTTAATGACTGTTGTAGTTCATTGCTGGGAGCTTGTGTTTGCCCCTTGGAAATGTCATGTAAGCCACCTAGTGTAATTTAGGATTGAGCTATAGATCTTTCCTCAACATTACAGGCGATAAAACTGACAACAGTCATCGGCAGTAAAAACAGAAATTCTGGGATTTTATTTTTCTGTGTTGAACTTGTAATCCTGCTTGAGTTGGTACAGGACTGAGCCATTTCTTAACCTAGAGGCAGATTTTTGTAGGCTAGAGGATATTCTCGTGGGGAAAGCAGACATTGTGGAGAAGAGTTTCCCTATTCCTCCAACAGAGGGACTATATGGCAAACATGTATGTATACAGATCGGATGTGTACAGATGTGATGCTGGTAGATTCCCTAAAGCCGATGGTAGAGAACAGAGGCATGGAGAATGCAAGCTGTCAGTAGTTCATTATTTATCTAAATTTGCATAAGGCTGACAAAGAAAGCTCCATGTAACATCAATATTAATCTGCTGCACAAATTTAATTCTTTCTGCCCACCAGAGAGAGGTTAGGGAGCTTAAAAAAAATATAATAATTATCTGACAATTAATTTTATAGAGAGGTTTGTCTGGCAGCTGAAGTATATAAATGGTACTGATTTTGCTCTTAGTTGTCAACCAGTTTCCAAGCAGAAACAGACAAACATTTTCAGTATTCACTGTACTATGAAAAACATTTATAGAATTTAAAAATTCTTCTACTTTGATGAAAGGAATGTTAATTTATACTATGTTAAAACATAGTTGGGTCTAAACAAATGCTTTTAACTTTAAAAAAGTGTTTGGACAAACTGTATTCTCACAAAGCATCAAACCACCAAGTACAGCACACGTAATGCATCATTTCTGATGTCAAACTTCTCTTTGTTTATTTTTATCTTGTAGCAAGGGGCATCAGTGGATTGAAATGGACTGCATTTCAAACCACAAATATCCACATAGTTATCCTCTTGAATCTTCAAAAGTGTAATTGCAGAGGCACCACTATCAGTCCAGTTGAGGTCTAGATTATTTTCTAAAACTAATGCTTATATGGCTGTATAAAAATAAATGTTGGGAAAATAGCCAGAGTTTACTGAATACCAAAAAATATCATGCTTTACTTACTTTGAAAGTGCTTTTTTTTTCATTGTTGACAGCAAACTTTGTAGATGCTTCAAAAGTTTCTAATTCTGATTTGCTTAGACATGGAAAAAATCACATTTGTGGGGTGAGTGGTTTTAGGGTTGTTTGTTTGTTTGTTTTGGATTTTCATTGTTGATACACACAGGTGTTATTTTGTAATTGTTGCATTCAGATTGTTTTGAAAACATGTTATGCATACAGATGTATTTGACATTACAAAAACTTAATATCAAGTACTAGATTCTTTTAGGGGGTTCTTATTATTAAAATCCCTGTTCCCAGAGGGATAACGGTAGTGAAGAAAATGAAGAAAAGAGTAATGGAGAGGCTTTAAAATTATTTGCATCAGTTTTACTCAAAATTCTCCAAAACACCAGTTATTTACAAAGTGGTTTAATGGGCAATTTTATGGCAAAGTCTTTCTATTGTTTGGAAAAAGGTATCAGAAAGATTATTTAAACTAAAGAGGATTACCAGTGCTTTCAGTTTACAAATTGTTACCTATATAGCTGTTTTTATAAATGCAATGATTCATGTAGAAAAGTGAACGTCTCCAAATAATTTTAATCACAGTCTAGATCCTACCAAGGTCAATAGGATCAAGCCTATAGAGAGAGTGTTTTTTCAATCACCTCTAGATCCAATATGTTCAGTTTTCCATTAAGAAGATGTTTTCTAGCTACTGACCCTGAAATATGCACCTGGCATCTGAGAGACAAGCTGTGCTTTTTATGGTTTATGCGTCAATACCATTAACAAAGAGCCTGCAATTAGAAATTAGTCATTCTGTTGAAGTTAGATTAGAGTCTCCACCCACACTTATGTTAGCCTTAGAGGGTTAAATTGAGCTTTATTTGGAGTGAACCATACACTTAAAAGCGTGTAGAAAAATAATAGATTTAAAAGCAGTCACCCCTCCCCCCTATATATATATATATATATATATATTTATTTATTAATTTATTTATTACTTAGTCTCAGTTTTTGTAGAATTGCATATTCAATGCATTCATCTCCTGAAGATCTGGATGAGGATATTACAGGAAATAGATGATGCCTGATTTTATACCTATCTGGCAGCTATCTGCTACCAACAAAAACAAACCCTAAAAGACCCCTTTCCCCCTCCTTTCTTTTTTTCTTTTTCTTCCTTCATGGAGTACAAGAATGCATATAGATACGTACCAGTAATGTACGAACACATTTACTCCACTAACTGCATCATGCTAAGATTTTTTTAAATACTTCCCCCACTCCCTATTCTGTTCAGTTGGAAAGCTGAAAAACTAAATTACCCACTCTAGAGCTACATTAAACGACAGAGCAAAACTCTTTACCAAGACTAAAGATATCTTTATTCTTGATTTTCTTCTAAAAATGATAGAAGTACTTCTGTGTGATCATAATTATACACAGTACCAATAAAAATAGACCTTAACTGCAAAGTAAAGTTAAAAAAGGAACAAGGTACTAATGAGTGGAATTGCAAATGTATATTTGATCATGAATGCTCAAAGCTCCTCAAGCAATCATCGCAAGCAAGAAGGCATTGCAAGTTTCCACAGTACTTCTGCTACTTTATCTTCATCCCTTCAACTTGTCTTTATCTCTTGAAAATTAAGGGAGTCTGCAGCTGAGTTATTTTAAGTGCTGTTCCTTTGACAGAGCAACCAGTTGCACAGCAGAATCTGGTTGGGATTGCTGGAGGCTGTAAAGTGCTTCTTTAAGGACCTTCCCGACAGAAGTAGATTAAAAAGTTCCCACCTTGGTCCTTCGTTCCTGCGCTGAAGTTTGCCAGTGGTGACAGCAAGTGAGTCAGACTTGTCAGTTTGAGTTAGGAACCGATGGTGTATACACACATCCTTGTCTTGTGGTAGAGTCTTGCGAGGTCTTTGAAACCTCCTTTTCTACTGACCAGTCAGCCTGATGAACGCTTATGCCTGCTTCTTCAGAAGGCTTTCATACATATGGTAATTTGTCAGGCGTTTCCCAGAATTGTCGTTCTCATGGTAAATGTCCTGAAGAGCAATCCGGGATCCTCTGATCAGCTAGGAGCACATCAGGTAAAATTTTTTCTAAGGGCATCTTCCTGAACTCACAGTGAGTTGAACAGTGTAGAAAACTGGTTTGGGAAGGACTAACTGACATAGGATATGGAGTAGGTAAATGAGCAGCTACTGGCACTTAGAAGGAAAGGAGAATATAACAGCCAGGAAGAATATGGGGCCTTGGCCAACCTGGTTTAGTGGGTGGCATCCCTGCCTATGGCAGGGGGGTTGGATTTAGATAACCTTTAAGGCCTCTTCCAACACAAACCGTTCTATGAATTACAAGCATGGGACCACCAGGACAGACTTCTGAAGCTTAAGATGCATCTGCACGTGTATTTCAAAGGTGCAAAGCTTGAAATGACATGTGGGGCTTTTCACTGAATCTGGGAAACTGAAGTGCAGAAGGGCCATCTGGCTTTCAGCAAAAAGCCCTAAATCTCAATGTTTTCAGAGTAGCTCTGGATACTCTGCATTTGACCTAAAGTTTGGACTCCAGCTGAGGTTACTCTGCCGTGAAAAAAATGTCCTAGATGTACATACACAGGCATATTTATGTTTTTATACCTCAAACACATTCTAGCAAGATTATTATTCTTGCAGAGCTTGAACTTCTGCTGACTTGCTTTAAAATGGAGCTGCAGCTTAGCTGGCTAAGCCAAAATAAAACATCCAACCAACCAAGAAAAAACAGCAAACCAAACCAAAAACCCCACAAAACGACAACAAAACAAAACAACCAAAAAAAACCCAAACAAAACAAAATTTTAAATTGTTTTGTCAGTGGAGTTTTACTTAGAGACTCAGAAAAGAGGCAGTTGGAAGATCAAATGTTTAGCTAGGATATATAACACCCTGCTTAAATAAACTGGCTACTCTGACAAGTTCCATGCTCCAGAAATTAAGTTAGAAAGCTCACAAGTTTTATTTTTGTTCTTTCTGTTTGTTTTCTTTCTTTTTTTGTTTGTATGGGAATGGCAGAAAAAAAAATGTTGTGTGAGGGGCAGACAGGTGAAATATATGGGAATGATTTTAATGTCTGAGCTAGTAAATCTTTATGGCAAAATTTGTTAAGCTGCTTAAGTATGGTAGACACTTGATAAAATTTGTGATGTAGAAAATGGCTGCTTGTGACTACATTTATGATCTTCATTGATTTAGAAATGGATTGGCAGCAATCCATTTGCCTGTGTTTTAAAACCATGAAAAGAGCTTCAAATGGAAGTAATCTATAGATCATTCATAAGAAACCAAAAAAGCTTTTGTGGAGAGATTATTTTGCTTGTCTCCCAGTGTTCGATGTTTGAGGTTAGTTTTATATGGTACCGTTTAGTCTGTTTTGATAAACTTATGATGATATTCAAAGGAGTTGCAAATAAATACTTATACCTTTTCAAGGCTTCTGTTGGTGAAATGAAGTCAGGAAAGGTATTTTTGATTTTTAAATTGTTGTCTTAAGTGCAAAGTCAAATGTCCTTGTTTAAAGGAAAAAAAAAGTGTTGCCAATCCCACACATTGGAAAATCTCTCAAGTGTTTTTGTATGGTACAGTATGTTTTCATTATGGAATTATCTTGATTGGGACTGCATATTAGGAGTGTATATTCCTCACGTAGGTTCCTCATTCAGTGCTATTTAACTGCAGACATTTTGCAAGGCAGGTTGTATCAGTGTAAAATTAATTATACTATTGGTGGTGTATTTGAGAGTATTTCTGTTTCTTTTTCTCTTTCTCATTCGAGCATTTTGTGAACTAATTTCAGTGGAAAAACTAGGAAAAAAATAGGAAAAAAAATGGAAAAGAGAAACAATTTGGGAATACATAGAAGAACACAGATTTTATCTTTGCTAGTCTAAGAGACCTTTGTAGCATGGGAGAAGTTTTGCTTTGCTGTTTTGCATGATGTTGTTATAAGAAAAGAAGGGAAACGCAGTCTTGATGAAAGTGCAGTAGTGTGAATCTCAGACTACTTTGTTATTACACTCAAGGTTTACTCACTAGTAATTCAGCATCAGAATCTGAGGTTCATTCAAAGAACTTCTAATAGGGTCTGTTGTGTCTGCTCAGTATTTATATTAATGAGCTGGATAATAGAACAGAAGATAAGCTTTTGTTACATTAGCAGATGATGTGAGACCAGGACAGCCTGCGTGGACAGAGGACAGCGTGAGCGTGACAAATTCCCAAGATAGTCAGAGAAACACTGAATAAAATTCAGTAGTGGCCAAGTGCAAGGACATACATGTATGCATTTGAGGATATTGTGTTACACACAATCTGGAGCAATTGGTTAAGGGGGGTGGGCTTGAAAAAGATGTCAGGATTACAGTAGTTTACAGGTTGAGCGTAAGATATTCATATTGTGAAGCAAAATCGCCTTACAATGATACAAAAACAGAAGTGTAGCCAACAATAAGATATATGAAATAATCTTTCTACTCATGTTGGCATTAGTGAGACTTCAGCTGGAACACTGTGTTCAGTTTCGGATATCTTACTTTAAAATGTATGACTAACTGGAGAGAATTCAGAGTACAGCAAAAAGACTGGAGGTCTAGCAACCACGTTACGGGGGAAAAGATTAAAAAAAGGGGCTTGAAAGAAGATACATATTTCTGCTTCAGAAAAGGAAACGAATAGCCCATTGCTCAGGTTCATGGAGAACTGAGCAATAAGTAAATAGCTTTAAATGGCAGGAAAAGAAAGGATGAAAAACTATTCTAATGGTAGCAATGATCAAGCACAGAAGTAGATTGCCTAAGGAGGTCGTAAAAGCTCTAACAGTGGAAGACTTACAAACAGGCTACGAACAGCTCTGAAATGGCATAGGTAAGGCTGGACATGTGTAAAGTCATGTGTGCAGAGAGTAGAGGCCCTCCTGAGACACCTTGCAGACATTTCTCTACAACTCTTGTGACACAGGAGGTGTGCAGCAGTGACAAAAAGCCAAGCGCTCTGGGATGGGCCTTTGTGTGAATTGCAGTTCTGCAGCACAGCTCAACCAGTAAGTGAAGAGAGGAAAAGGAGCCCTGAATCAGAAGGCTGGTGTGCTTGTTTCCCTTGTGTAAGAACAGTACTTCTGCTCTGTTAATTGGATAAGAATAGATGCATTTTAGTTATGCAACTAGGATTTCAGCATGGGCTTTCAGGTAGCGTACTTAAAAGGTAAGTGGGCTTTTTCTGTGGGTACGTGAATACAGTAAGCTTCAGCACGAGAACATCTATTTCCCATAGAGGAATCTTTTGGTAGCGATTCTGACAAATTCTGTTGGACGTTTTTCAAAGAGACACTGTGTACTTACTGATGAAATTTGACAGTGTGACCTTTTCATATAGGACAGAGGGAGCTCTTGCTGATGAGGCTTGACACTTTTTTCCAACAAAGATTGCAGACCCTTTAAAAGCATATTCTCATAGATGTGGATCAGCATATTGGTAGCTTTCTGTGCACTGGTGCGTCTCACCCTGTAAATGAGTGATGCCATCTTATGTATGTTCTCAGATTTATTTTCAAGCATATATATATATATATGTCTGTACATACAGCTGTTGAAACAGGAATGTTAATTTAATTCATTCATGTGTTAAAATTCCTTGAATGCTTTTCCATCACAAGTGGCTTATTGTGTTGTGTTCCATGCTTTTAAAAATAATTGTAGATCCATAGGTAGGAATCATAATAATCGACAGTTGTTTTCCTGTAGTTCTGATTTTTTTTCCAGAGTCTAAATGTAAAAAAGAGATACTCCTCAATATTATTTAGTAATATGTCAGTATAAATAGTTCTATTGAATTTGTGATGTTGTTTAAATGAGAAGTCATATCTTTTCATTGACTTGAATTCAGTTGTTATGAATTCTGAAGCCTTGTGATTTGTTGCTTGATATCATGGGGATAAGTGTTATGTGGCATGCTGAAGTATGGGGGAAGAATGATGTGTTATTTTGGATTCAAAGAAGCTGACAAAATTCTGATGTGCTCTCATTCTTCTAAAGAACAGCGCTTTATTCTCTTTATAGGTGGAAACTCCTCTTTGGGAAGCACGGGGGAAGGTGAAAATTGCATATAGCATTAAACAAGCATCTCCGCCTAATGCTTGGTTACAAAACTTTCTTCTAAAACCACTCTTGCTATGTTTTGAGTTACCCTATTGACAGTGTTGTGAGCTACTTCCTCTCAAGGATGCTTAACTTCAGGCGTTTAAAGAAGCCACTTGATCACATCATTGTGCGATCAGGGGCTCTGGTGTTGGTTTGTGGATGGATGTGTCAGTACGAGTTGCTAGGTAATTAGCTTTTGTACTCGGTGGATGACAGGTGTGTAATTCTTTACTCGTTGTGGCAAGGCACTGGAACAGGTTGTCCATAGTCTTGGGAGTGTTCGAGGCCAGGCTGGATGGGTCTTTGGGCAGCCTGCTTTAGTGGGACGTGTCCCTGCCCATGGCAGGGGGTTGGCACTCCATCATCTTTAAGGTCCCTTCCAACCCAAGCAATTCGATGTTTCTGTGAATTGCTGTGTTCACATTCTACCCTGGGCTTTAGAGATGGGATCTTTATTTGCATGAGACATTTTCTTTTATGGGAAAGGTTTTTGGAATTGTGCATCACGGGATGTTAAAAAGATGCTTCTCCAAGGGGCAGAGAAACATAAATCTGTTCCAGTATGATAGCAAGGTAAACAATGTTTCTGGAAAGTGAGGGTGGCCCGAGAGCATGAGAATGAATAACTGTAGACTGCAATGAATAATCAATCAGTCATTGGAGATTCACGTTCATATACTTTTCTTCTGGTTGTTGCAGTTTTTCATATTTAAATTTGGTGTGAGTGGATGCAGAGTTATTACTGGAATTCAAATCCCCATAATGCAACTTATTTGCCCTGACCAGTTTCATGAGAGAGACTGGCAATCTTCGGGCTAATAATCCCCACTGGCCCGTGTGAACAGTTGCAGCTGTTCTCTGCATTTCATACACAAGAATTGCAATTCACACTGTGAGATTACTCCCTCAGCCACATGCAAAATACAGCCTCAGACTTTGGCATGTGTCTGCTTAACAGTCCCACAGGTTGGTGGGTGGCTGTCTCCTTGAAAGGGTGCTAGCTCTCTCTGCAGTCAGGCATCTTCCAGGTGGGAAATCCACACAGTTCCCTTGTGGCATTAGTTGTGGTAGGTCAAACTGCCACCAACTCGTGCTAGTTTTATAAATATAGATAGCTTTTGTTCTGTAGACATTGGGGTTCCTGGCTGGTCCTGGAAATTTTGTTTATGCATAAAAGCATTGCTTTCAATAATCTCTGAAGTTATCTTGAACGTGTCAGAGTAGAAGCAAAGAAGAAGAGAAAAGAAGGCTACATGTCTTTCTTTTCCAGGTCTGTAGGTGGTTGTGAGCTGGATGGGGCTGTGCTGAGAGCTTTTTCACTACAGCTGTTGGAGCTAAAATATGTTACCTTTACAGTCTGATTTTTGAATACTCTTCAGTGACTGCTTCCATAGTGTTACTTTAGTGATAGATGCAGGACTTAAAAAAGCTTTTGGGAAGAACCTGAAAGTAAGTTTGGAAATATTTATAATGTGGTTGTTGTTGTAACTGTGTTTTAGCCATGGAAGTATCAGAAGTCTGACAGAAGGAGTAACCTAGTCTCCTGGAGCATATTGTGTAGACGAGGCATGTAGTGGTTTTCCCTGCCTGTGGAAATATTTGGGGTTTTTAAAAACCTCGAGTGGCCATTTCACTTTGGAACACAAGTAGGACCTTCAATTCCCACCACCATCCCCTCCAGGGAAAAAGTGGGTGAATGTGGGGGCAGGAGCAGGGACGAGAGGAAAGAGGAGACTGTGGTTCTGCAGTATGCAGAGAGTGGCTTCCAGAGCTGAATCAAAACCAGCATGGCCTGACCACGCTGCTTCTGAGCCAGTACATGCAGCCAGCTCAGATTTGTCTGGACACATTGCTGCACTAACGTTTTGTGCCGCTGGACGTCACTCCAGGTCGGGTGCTGTCCATTTGCCTCAGGAGGCTTTTGCTGGACCTCCTGCTGCTGTTCCACGCGCCCTTTCTTCAGGGCAGTCTCCTGGTCTGCTCCTTTATCCCTGTGGTCACCATCTGGTTGTCACTCGCCTGCCCTAAAGAGCCCTCCTCCACTTTCTCTTTAAACATTCAGGCCTTCCTTTCCCTATCTTTGCTTTCCTTTACGGGGATTTAGAGGCTTGTCCCTATGGTAAGGAAACTGCTTAGGAAAATGATTCAGTTCCCAGAATCTGGGCCTCCTGAGTTCCCTGCAGGTTTCCAGAGATGCATGGGGTTGAGGGAAGAAGAGAATTCTAGAAGGACTGGTTAGTACTAACTCTTTGACCCATAGCCTCTCACTATTTAAGGTATATTTCCAGGTGCGTCTTGCTAACATAACAGTCTAGTGTTGCAAGCATAGAGTCATTGAATCATTTAGGCTAAAAAGCCATGCAAGCTGTGCTGCCTCTTGGTCTTGCACCGCTGTGTGTGCAGTGGTTGCTTTTGTTCAGTTCAGGAGAGAGAATACAAGCTTCCATTTACCAGCTTAGAAAATGCTGAGAGTGCCTGAAACTGGTCAGCCCAGGACACAGGTGTGCGCCTCAGCTGAGCAAACGCCTTGAGTCCTGCAGGCAGGGAGCAGGCAAGTCGATTGATGAGTTGTCACAGGAACTGAAGTAAATACATACTTCAGCCCGCTGTGTGGGAGGCCGATGGCTGTATGATCCCGTGGAGCTAGAGAACAGGCAGTCCAAAGCAGCATGGCTTTGACTTGCATCAGCACGTGAGGTAGGTGGCGGGGATGTCTGTTCTGCTCCTCCTCCGCTCCCTCACTCTTCGTGCACACACGTGTGCAGATGATGCAACCACTGAAAGTCCCAACAAGCAACTACAAGAGGTTTCCATGAAGTAGTCCAGGTGCAGATTCCTTTGTGCCTCTCAGTTCTTGTGATGGAGGTGGGGCCTCTGGAAGATGCTGGCGGTAATGCAGATGCAGCTGGTGTCTTCAGGTGATGCAGGTCCGTGACTGCCAGTAGCTGTTCCTCCTTTCTCTTTCAGGCAGACGAGGTTCTGCAGTGGAATCATAGGCAAGAATTGAACCACATCCCAAGGCATTTTAGTCTTGACTTCACATAGCTAAATGCTCACCCAGCCCATAGCTATGGTGAATGATATGGCGGTTTCTGGAGATGGATGAGGCGTGTTTTCCCCCACCCTAGATTAAAAAAAGAAATGTAAAGGGAAAGTAAGTGAAGGAATTAGTGGTTAAGCAGACTGCAGCGCCATCATGCAGCAGCGGCAGCGCCAGTCTCGCTTGAGGACAAGAGGCGGTGCAAGCTGTCTTGTTTGCATCAGCTTGGTCAGGCTAGACAAGAGGAACACGTGGCTGTGTTGTAACTTGCCAAAATAGCTGGCATTGCTGCTGATACAATACGGCTGTTGGCTTAAGCAACTTCAGGCATGGCAGAATAAACTCACATCTGCCTCTGTGTGATGCTCTTGCATGCCAGCCAGTGTAAATGGGAAATCACAAGCAACGAGAATTGCCCCAGCCTCTAGTGGATGCATTTTCTGGAGATGTCTTGTGCCTGAGGAAACAAGTGGCTCTTGTTTCCCCAGCTCTGAGCTCGCTGTCAGTAATGTGGGGGATGTGTGTTCCCAGCTTCCAGAGGACTGGGGCAGCCTTTTCTTTGATATTCAGCCAGATTGTTTGAATGTCACCTTCCTCATCCTGAAGTTCTGCCTCCACTTGTCATCTTTCCACACTTGCAGCATGACACTTTGCTGTCAGTCTGTGATCAGTCCCAGGTGGTGCATGGCAAGAATGATGTGGTTAAAATCTTTCACCATTTTGTTTGTATACTTTCACTCTCTGCTTGCTTTTGTTGTTGCTTTTGTTATTTGTTGTTGCTTTTGTTATTTCCTACTATTTTAGTCATTGAAGGTGCTGCCCACTGTGGGCTTCCCCGCATAGCTTCCTGCCCTTGCTACCATGATGTTATTTCTAGCCACAGCTCTGTTACAGGCAGCCACCACCATTCTAGCCACACTGTTGCCCCACCTGCATCTGTTGGTCACCTCAGCCTTTTTTGTCAGAGGTAAAAGTCACATTTTAAACCCAATTGCATCTGTGTATTTTAACATGCGTAAGCAGTGTTTGAAGGGTGACAAAGCACCATGCTGCTGCTATTTTTCACATCCTCTGTACCAATACAGCCACTGTGCTTTATGCACAGGGCTGTGTGCTGAAAGCTGCAGGAGCTTAGAGCTGCTGTGCAATGCAAAAGCAGAGGAATCGGCTGCTTAGCTGCTTCCAGCAAAGCAGAGCTTTCTGCAGAGCCCTAGCAGGCGCCATGGAGGCGGTCGCCGCATCCCGACCTTGGGTATCGTTACCTTGCAGCTCTGGATCCAGGGAGTTTGATACCATCCTAGTTTTTGCCACTCAAACTTTGACTTGGAGTCAAATGCAACTTTACAGTTGTACTCTAGCATTAAAAAAAAAAAAAAAAAAAAGCTGAGTTAAGTATCATTGCTAACGCATTTAAAGCCTTGACCAGCAAAAGCCCTTACTCTGCAAACTTGCTCTGTGTAACATCAGGTAAAGTACAGTTCAAAATGTCCTTGGCTGCCAGTGTGATGTCAGTGCTGCCATTCATGGAACTGAAAAAGTGGAGGTGGCAACAAGAAGTCAGCAAAGAAAATAAGGAGTATGTCTGTTCAGCAAGGAATAACTTGAATTTCTGATGTATGCAAATGATCCAAAATGCCATCTTCCCACCCACTCCCTTTTCTGTCTGTCTTTCTTTTTCTTTATGGTATGTCCAAGCTTTCTAATTGTATACCATCTTCAGAAGCTGCAGTTATTGAAACTGTGTTTTACTGTCATTTAAACATTTTCCACATCACTTACTGAGATATACCGAAGGGTAGAATAATGAGTGCTTACTTTCTTGCGTGCTAACAGATGATTTTTCAAGGTAATTTAACTTTGCCTGAAGTATAATCTTTATAACGATGGACACCTGATCATCTATTCACTTCTCAGTACCCCTGGAGACAAATTTCATGCTGACCATTCAAATGAATATTATCATGCAAGTACTAACAAGACTGACTGGGAATAACTGAGTTATGTGTAGGCGTGAGAACCATAATGATTCTGATAAATTCCCACGTTACAAACCAACCTGTTGATTTGATTCAGTACTTTTTTTTACTGGGAGCAAGGTGATCTAAGAGGATTTTTTTCTTAATACAGTTTTGCCTCATGGAAGCTATATAAAAGCCATTTGTAGTAATGGCAATTTACTATTAGGTATTTAAATCTGGAGTTGTGGTAAGTGAGGGAAGCCAAGTCTAATAACCAGGAGCATTATTTTGCCTTCCTTTCATCGAGGGGGTTCTCAAAGCTCACGGGACTTTCCAGAGCTATGTGATATGTTTGCAGATTCCTGTGATAGACCGTTACTCTTGTCAGTTTCCTTATCTGTATAGAGTCGTACATACCTATGTGACAGACAGTTTACATGCAGAGAGGATTATAAAATATTTTCAATCTCATTTACCCCTAGTACCTTCAGGCCATGTATCTAGTTCCAATCTGGATACAGACAATTAAGTCCCCAGGCAAACCAAACTAGGATTATTTTATTTTAAAATTCACTTCAAAAACTCACAATTGTTCATATAGTGTCTTTTACGCTCCTTTGCTCCTGATTCTCTTTAATTTAGCTTCATGCTTGGTGGAACATTAAAACTGTAAAACAGAAAAAGGCTTTGGAAGCAATAGAATAACTTCTTTATAATCTGTGGTTCCCTAGAAATGGCATCAATAAAAATGTAATCTCCATATTTTGAAACTATTGTATGATTTCACTCTGATTTATGCTTTTTTTTTCTTTTTTGTTTTCATCTGTTTCAGGCCAAACAAACAAAATAGCCAAGGAGGCAGCCAACAGATGGACTGGTGTGTATGCATTTATCTTGCCTAGCACATCTTCATGCTAGAGCAATTTGAGTAAAAGACCTACTTGATAATAAGAATTTTAAATGTTATTAGGACTTGATGCAGGATAGCTCTCACTTTTAAAAAGCATACAGAAATATATCTTTTGAACCATGATTTATACACAAAAGAATAAATTTCCTCAGTTTAATTACTGGATGTACTTAATGTCACTTAATAGATCTGTTCTTCTGGTGCTGTCTTGCACACCATGTTAAAACCCACAGCTCATTTTTTTGGTTGAGTTAAAATCTCTTAAGATGAGGAAAACTTTAATAGAAAGAGACCAGAAATGGCAGTGTTTAGTTTGGCATTGTCATAATTCCAGGTATCCAAAAAGGTTAATTCTTCTTCTCTGAATTTTCATCTGTTTCTGAAAAGTAGAATGCTTTGTGGAACCTTATTGCTGCTACCATATGATGGATGCTAATATAAAGCAGGGATTTCTTAACCTAATTCATCAGCTTTGATGTGCAGGAGAAATGCTGCACAGTTTTATAGAAATTTACTGCGGTAACATTTGTATGGAAGTTTAACTCAATTTTCTGCTGTTGCTTAGCTTAGCTATGTTGCTTCATATTTCCATTTTGCAGAGCAAGCAATATGTACATCCGTACTTTTTTCGTTAATTATTTGGAATACAGTTTGTAATTTTTTGTTTAGAATTCATCTACTACTGCTTGACTGCTCGCTATTATCTGTTATGCCAAGTGCAGCAGTCTATAGTAGTCATAGTCTTTTGGCTATTATTACTTTCTATCTTCATTTTCACTGGGTTGTTTACTGCTTATGAAGAAACAAAGTTACGTATTTTGAAAATAACTTGGGGGGGTACAGTTGTCAGGGCTTTCTATTGTTGATGACAGGCTGTTGTTATCAAGATGTTTAGAGAAGTGAGGGAACTATGCCTCAGCCTGCAGAAGGTACTTTGCTGTTTAATTGCAGAATTAGGTTAGAGGTTGTAGTGTGTATATATATATATATAGCATATATATAGTTAAAAGACCATTTTTAAAACCAAATGTCTGATGCTTAAAAAAAAAGAACAAAGAACATTTCCATGTTGTGCAAACACAGAGAACACTTACTATCTTGAATGAATACTGCATTTTATGCTTGGTAGCAAATAGTGAGTTTCAAGCACATGCAGGACTAGGAAGGACCTTATGGTTAACTTGAATCAGATTTTTGCAGTTGTGGACAATCACACATCAGGTGATTAGTTGAAGAAGGACCTATAGAATACTTCTTACATTCACACTTTCCTCATCACTGTATGGCAAACTTACACTATAACTGTAGCTTTCAATCCTTTTATAGGAGAAGCACAAGAAAAGACCAAGGTAACCTCCAAAGGAGATGACATGTTTTACTTAATATTTAGTAAAAATGTCATTAACGAAAGGCTCCCGTTTTCAGTTCCAAATCTACTTAATAGTGATGTTCTCAACCATGTACCTTTTTCTTCTCTGTAGAGCTGGTGCAAATGGATTTGGTGTATGCAAGACCACAAGTCACGCTTTCTTAAACATTCAAAACTGTATGTTTTCCATCCTGTTTACAGATAACATCTTTGCAATAAAGTCCTGGGCCAAGCGTAAATTCGGATTTGAAGAGAGCAGAATTGATAAAAGTTTTGGAATTCCAGAAGATTTTGATTACATCGATTAGTTGTTCGGCAGTCGATGGCTGACACAATTGTACATAGTTTGTTAAATATTGCTCAGCTGATGTTTAAATGTGTGCTTGAATCCTCACCAAAATGACTGATTGCCCTTTAATTTGCAGTTTTTGTTAACGTTAATAAAATTCTAAAAATGTTTGTTGCATTTCATTTTTCTGCTCCTGTTCTCTGGACTTGGTTACTCGTGTGAAACAGACTAAGAACAGAGAGAGGTTATTGAGGATAATTATCACGAAGTCCTGAGACTATTTTTTTTTTTGCTTAACTGAGAGCTATAAGTACTAAAAGCTAGAAGATTGAGAGATTTATGTTTAAACAGGATGAAATGGAATGGAAAATACTGGGCAATGTGGAATAGAGTAAATTTTTCCCCATCTAGAAAATGAAATACAAGAGAGGCATAACCCATCAATGACAAGCACTGAGACAGTAGCAATGTGAATTGAAAGAATGAGGTTTGATTTCAAGTTGTTCTTTGTTGTGTTGCTAGAGCTGTTTGGGAGTTTAATGACAAGCTTTTGTTTGTTGTTGGAAAAGACTAGTTCATCAGAGTTAAGTCTTCTGTAAATGTACTGGAGTAGACAACAGTCATGCTGAGAAAGCTTCTCTGGTCAAGATCTTTACTGAGTAGAAGAGGAAGGTAAGAGAATCTGTGCATCCATTCGCACCACAGTGCAACAAGATTTTGGATGTTAAACTGGGATGTAAGAGACCAATTCAATTTGCTGTTCAAAACTGAGCACAGTAGGGCTATTTGTGTTTACAGGCTTTTTTCAATTTCAGTACTAAAAAAGCAGCCCACCAAAGTAATATCAAGTTTCAGTTTGTCTCGTTTTTGTTTGGTAAACTTTCACAAGTACTTCAGTTCATATTTGGTTCTGGTTTCTAGCTCTCATCAGTGCATGGCTACAAAAAGAAGGTTTGAGAGTACAGACTGGGCTTGTACCTCCTGAAGCTATGGATTGTGAGATCACATTTCTGCTGTGCAACTCCAGAGGATATAAGCTACACCTTTTTTCAGAAGGCAGGTATGCCTGCTGCAAGGTAGATCCATGTATCACTAGAAAGCGTCTGCCTTTTATGTAACCACTGATGAGAGTATTGCTGAAAAGGTGACATTTAGCAAGAGATATGCTCAGAAGCTTGTCTCCTGTGATTTTTCCAGTTAAAGAGCTTCCATTTCAGTGTATGTTTAAATCTAAGGATTTCAGGTGTGCCCCTGGCTACTGTCATCTCACTTCTATAAAGTTATTGGGAAGATACGGAGTGGAAAATTTTTCTCATAGATACCTTACCACGCTACCTCTATGTTGCCTAAGGAAAATGTGTGTGATGCCTGGCACGTAGTAAAATGTCACTGTTGCAATGGAGACATTTCCTTCTCTGCATTTGGAAGGATTTTATTACTAATATATCAGTGTGCACACCTGCCTTTGAGAGCATGGATCTGCCACACACAAGGTGGTGATGACCCAAAAAGCTTACTTGTGTTAAGGAATGCTGAGCACATGAACTCTTTGATGGTGCTTACCTTACAGAATCACTCCTACGTGGATGAGCTTCTGTTCACCAAGGAGTCTCAAGTAACTTTTGGTCTGGAGCTGCTGGTGCACAAAGACTTCCTATGGTACCTGGAACAGCTGGCTTACATTGCAGGAAAAAGGGTTTCTTAACGAGTTTTACTGTTTTGGCTGCTTTCCAAATTCAAGAAGGAAATGAAGATGACCAGCTATGTAAGTTTAGCTGCAATATTGTGGCTTCCTGTCTGTAGGGTGAAAGCGCTGTGGACTGCAATAAAGCTACTGAATATAATAACAAATATAATGGATAACAAATAAATATGATTGAGGTAGACTTGCTTAGAGATGCTGCAGACAGCCAGCATGAACAACACTTCTAAAACATCAAATGCAGCTCTTATGCTTTGGACACAAAACTTTAGTAGAAGCACAAGGAATTTTTAGAAATATATTTTTGTAGAGTTTTTGTTTTGTTTTGCAGGTACACAACAGAACACAGAAGTACGGTCATTCTCCTGTCTTCTACTTCTGATGCTGGTTAGTAAGCATGTAGGTAAGAATGTATCTCTTCCTGTAAGAATACCATTTTGGAACAACCAAGACAAACTTCTGGGCTAAAAAGAGGCAGTGAAAAGGAGTTACATTATCAGAAACTGATGCTTATTCCCCTAGTGTAAATGACTTACTTTATGTTACCTTTCTCATGATTCTACATTTTTCATGCAGGTGACTCTCAGTGGGAAAAGCAAATGGAGTTCCCTTCTGAGACAAATAGATAATTTTTATGACTTGAATATTCCAAGACACGTTGCCGCACCACTTTTAGAAGCTTTTCTTTGTAGAATGATATGCTACAGGCCTCTAAATCCCACAGTATGGAACCATGTGTGATTACATTATGTGGAGATATGTGTGTTCACTTGGATTTTTTAGAGAAACAGAGAATTGTTTTCTGATGAGTTAAAAGGTACCAACAGTTAAAATGATTATCCTTCTGAGATGCTTTTTGCTATTAGCCTATTATAAAAAATGTAAACAGTCAATCTAATCTTGTGCCCTGGTTTGTTTCTTCGGAGTTTTCATTGCATAGAATCTGGGATATTTCTAAAGAGTCTAAAATGAAAGTGGTGGTTTTAAAATGCTCAATTCTGCTGTCACTCTTGTGGTTATGTCACTGCTATATTATTTATGTCTTCCTCTTTTTTTTTTCCTGCCTTGTAGGTTTTCTGCCCATGTAAGGTAGATATTTTCAACTGTTACAGCTAAGTCAGAAGGTCAGGCCCTTACTAAAATTCAGGCTTATAACTGAAACAGCTACTAATGCGCAAAGTGTGCAAATCAAAGGCAGTTGTTTTTAGCAGTCCACAGCTCTTACAGGAGGACTATCAGGTTCAGCTTTTTCAAAGTATTATCATGATAAATTTATTGATACAGTAATAGGCTGAAGTGATGGGTAAACCTACTGTTTGGGACTGGTGCTGATTAGCCACAGTGAGGCAAACCTAGACCCAGGATAAAATACTTGTTTGCACCCACTCTACCTGCAAATCTCACCTGTTTAAAGAAAGCTTGCTGATTTATACCTGCCCTGAAAAAAAACTGTTCTTCAGCTGTCTTTTAACTAGCCATGTGCATGCTCTGTACACCACCACGCATGAACCCTAGAGCTCCTCTTGTGGAGCTTGCACAGCGTGAAAATGTCAGCAGTCAAAAGGGTCTGGGCTCTGACGTAATTCAGCTGCTAAATCTTTCATTAATGCGCCCTCTGAAATGTCATTACTTTCGCTTTCTTAAGCTTGGAGTGCAGTAACCTATGTGTTTTAGATGGGAAAATCCAGGCTGTGAGGCAAATGGCACGGTGATGCTGTGACTAAGCAGCAAAGCTGGAAGTGAAACTTTCCCAAAGAGCAATGGGAAAAGAAACACGACCTGTCATGGTGACGGAGGTGCTGGATGCAAGAGCTCCTTCAAGCAGAGCCCTCCTGTTACCCGAAATGTTCCCAGCAGCTGGATGATCTGGCTGGTACTTGTCTTTACCTTGTTTCTTGCAGAGGTGAGGTCTGTATGATTACATCTGCTGTCATTTCTCTTTCTTTTCCCTACAGTGTTCTTAAACTTTGCACTGGATTTCGGCCAAATGCAGTTGGAGGGGCTGCAGTGCGAGCTTGCAGTTGATCTGTTCTGCTTGGCTGGCCGCCTGATAAATAGAGGCTTTCCCTTTCCCACCCGCTAGTTCAGGGACTTGTGAAGGGACAGAGCATGCCAGAGGTGGAAGGAAGAAGGAGAAATGTCGGTGATAGCTGTAAAAGACCTAGAAGCTTTTCGTGCCTGGTGGTGACTGAGTTCATGGTGAGGGTCTGGCAGTGCTGCCAGGGATGAGGTTGGACATGGTATGTACATCATTTTGGGGGAAGGAACGGGGATCTAGGAAACCGGTCTCTTGGCAGCCAGACTTAATTACTTCTGCTGCTCATGGAGCTGTGGTTATTGGGCTGGGCTTCCGTGGCGCTGTAAGTTTGCAGGAGGTTTTACTGAGATAGCAATGGATGACTTGCCTGCTCTAGAAAATCGGTGTGCCCCAGAAGCGTGCATGTCTGGTGGCCTGAAGAGCCTGGTCCTAGGCTAGCGCTCAGTGTCATGCAGGTGGCTGGGTTCTTCAGTTTGCAGTTAGCTGCTAATGAGATACAACATTTGTGTAAGCATTCATCTGCTCCAGGGATTTACCTTTGCAGCAGCCTTATTCTTCAGCATCCTTTTTCCATGTTCCTTTTGCTTTTACTCTTCCATTCCTCCACTATCATTTCCCTTTCAAATGTGCTTACAGAAACGACGTAGGCTGGACGAGCAAGGCGCTGCAGTCTGTACAGATGGCTGTCGTACTCCTCTCGCTAACATGCACGTCAGCACACACACCTTCCCCTGCACAGCCACACAGGAAAGCAGGCAGGTGCAAGTTAGACTTGCCTCTGTAAGCAGTATTTGCAGAAGGCTGTGTCTCAAGAAGAGTGGAGGGCAGAAACATCTGTGAACACCACCACAAGTACTTCTGAACCTTTCAGGATCACTTCAGAAGCATTACAGTGCCTCACAAATACCAAAACAGTCTTCACCCTGTAGATAGTTCAGCTATCAGTCATTACTTCTTCGCCCAACCTAGTCAAAAACATTTTCCTTTTGGAAAAAAATCATTCCCGGTCAAATGTTTATAACCAACAGCTTTCAACCAAAACCTGCTGGGCAATTTCCTGTCTCCATTTTTTTTTGCTGAAAACCCAAGTCATTCTGAGAAAAGAAGAACCTTTCCACATGAGAGACTTCATTTAAAGAAAAATCTAGCCTTTAGTTTCTAAAAATCTTAGTGGTATATTAGCAACCAGCTCTAAAGCAAATCCTCCAGTCTGAGGGGCACCTTTGTCAGGTCAGGCGGCAAAACTGGACTGTGCTGGTGATGAGGTGCAAAAGGGATGCTGTTAAAAACAGTAGCCCCTAAAGAAAGCCAATAGAGGAAGGAGGTGTTTTAGAAGTGAAAATGGCCTGAGTTACCGCCTGCATGCTTTATCAGGATCCTGCAGGGATTCGCCTGCAACTGGGCTGCTTTGTCCCTCACAACTGCCTTTAGGCTGAATGTCTGCAGGGCTCTGAAGACAAAATTTTTATGCTGAGGTGCAGAAAGTGTTATTTCTTTTCTAGAGCCTACAGTGGGGAAAAATTATTTTTTTCTCCTTCTGTCCATTTAAGAAAAAAAAGGGGGGGGGGGGACAGGAAAGAAGGCAATTGCATCATGTTTTCTCAGATTACCATTACTAGCCATGCAAAATAATGCCTCTGGCTGATTCTAGCAATCTGGAGGATTTTTGAAGGAAGATAAAAGTCAGATTTCCATATCTTGTTTTCAATTTTACAGAAAATTTAGTTGGCTATTGAGTCAGATTTTTTTTTTTGCCTGCTGTACTTGATAAAACCATAATCCCAGTGGCAAAAATGCTTTTATTTTTTTTTGCATGGACATCAATTAATCATCATAATAAACTATATTCCTCTGTAGGCTTTTTTTCCTCCTAAAATATGTTCTAGGGAATATACATTTCAGTGTTCTTAAAAAGCCAGTCAATTCCTGAGATTAGTAAATAAAATAACAACAGTCAAGGATCTGTAGCAGACCTGTTTGTTATTCCGTGGTCATTAATATTGTATCTGTATGAGAAGGATATATAAGAAACCATACCGAAAAAAGTGATACCAGGAACTACAACTCAACAATTTAATCTGGTGAAAGGCAAGTCCCTTCAATTAAAGGTGTTATAGCAATACTGGTTTACTGTTCTGTCCTTAGGTTGGAAAAGGTAAAAATGAAAAGTGTTAAGCAATTCAAAATCAAAGTTTCAAATCAAAATGTTCTATTAAAATTGGGTTATTACAGCTTTGAGGCTGTCTATTTTTATTTATTTTTTAAGAGAAAGTGTAAGAGCCCTCTCCTTATCATTGAATGCCTAAATGATAAGAAGATTGTCTAAACTTAGGAAAAAACATGCATAGGCCATACGTCCTCATTCTTCTGAGAAAGCATGATATAAAACTGAATCTGAAATAAAGATTCACATACAGGTCTGAAATATGGGTTGTTCACATATCCAGCCGCTCATCCCACAGCCTTCAAAGCTCTAGGAGAAGCAATAAAAATAGAAAGCAAATACAAAACAGAGCTGAAGACTAAAATGAGGGGGTGAAAAAAGCTCTGCTGATTTCTACCCGAAGTCAGCATTTTAACGTTACGTGTAGGAGAGAGACCCTAGAAATGCCTTTTCTTATCTCTAACTGGTGCTCGAATCCCAGATCAGTGTAAAACAGACTTTTTACTCACAGAGGATATGAGTGTTATCACTCGCAGCCTCACATGGCTACTCCCAGGACAGGAAACCTGGGGACGATGTATATAAGTTGCTTTTATTTGCTCACATTTCCGTGTAACAGGAGTGAAAACTTTAGGTGCCAGTGGCTTCACGCTTGTGATGACCATCGCTATGGGCCTGCATGCAGCAGGCCTCATGGTCGTCCTTGGGGCAGCCAGTACCTCTCGGCCTCCCTCGTCCCTGTGGCAGAAAGAGGAAGTGAAACAGGAAAATGTGACTGTAAAAGTATATTGTTAGCTAGCTTCAGCCTGCCAAGCGTGCCTTTTTGTTCAGCCACAGTGAATTTTCAGTCATAGTAAAAGTGAATGAGAGAAAATGGCAGGCTAATTGAGCTGTGGCAGGGCGTTGCTCGGCTTGCTCACAGGCCTGGTGTGCAGCCAGGCTGCCCAGCAGCAGCTGTGGCCTGGGAGAAACGTCCTTTCGAGTTGTCCACCTGTAGTTTTGGAGGGTGTGCAGACACAGCAATAGGATACTGCTGCAGGTCCATTTGGCGTTGCTGCTCCATGCCACTTTGAAATGGATTATTGTAATTCTTCGGGCTGTCTGACCAAGTCATCAGTCTGGTTAGGGAATGAGATGCTACTGGTTTGCTCTTCTTTAAAATAAGGTTTCTGTGATATAGCCTTCTTGTTATTCTTAAAATCAGTTTCCATGGTAATGCTGTTACTGGAAAAATCTTTTTGTCAGTGAAAAGGATGAAAATAATTTCCTTTAGCAATCCTATGCTTAGCCAAGTAAAACTCCCTTTTCATTTGAAACTTACCTACTTCTGGGGGGACCAGGACTGTTTCCTCTACTCTCTTCCACCAGTTTTATCCTGGGGTTCACCACCCTTCCCGTGATGTCCCTCTTCCACCCCATCCTGCTCTCCAAATTGAAGTCAGTGCTTTTTGCTTCAGGGGTTAAAACCCACTCAGGTGCTGCGTGACTCCTTGACATGTCTCCGCTCTGCTCCATCTGACCTCTTAGGTAAAGCTGCTACACTTGCGTCTCATTTTGACCTGGAAAACACAACTTTGCAGAAGGTCTGGGATGTTCCACCGTGTTCCCTCCTGGCTCCTCGGAAGGCTGCTGGGTGTGCTCAGCATTCGCACTGGGATCCTGCTCGGGCTGTGCACCTTGCTGGTGGACATGCCTGTCTTCAGATCTGCTGAAATCTCTGGCAGCGTAGAAACCTTTCTGAATTAGTCTTAGGCCACTTCCCCAGAGTGCTGGATGAATTTAAATCAATAAGAGTGATTTTGTGAATTTTTTATTCACCTCAGCTCTGCGTTGTCAATGGCTGCAGGAGCCATTGAGCCCAGTTCTGGGTACAGGAGGAATACGCAGTCTAGAAGAAAGCCATTTTGCTTACTACTTGCTTGCAGAGCCCGAATACCTTTAATAGGATGAAGAATCTTAAGAAAGATGGGCAGGAAAGCAGATTTCTGAATAAGTATTCTTGGGATTGACAGAAATCTCATCCCTCTACAGTTTGAGAATCATCTTCAGCTTTCAGTGCTTTTGAAGCACAGATGTATTACCTTCAACTACTTAAAATAGATATTGAAACAAACCAAGTTTCAAGTTTAGTTCATTTTGCTTTGTTTGTTTGTTTTGGGATGGTAACATTTACCATTAGGTTTAGATGTTCTCCTTTTCCTTGAGCAAGTCACATCAAGCATTCTCTGTTTTCTTTGCATGTGTTGGTCATGCGAAATAAAGTCTCTTCTGATTTTTTTTTTCCAAAGAGCCCTGATGTGCTTATATCTGTATGAAGCAAGGATAGATAACCTAGCTCTTCTGCTGAGGATGCACAAGATGGCATAAAACCTAGATGTAACCTTGGATTAAATGTTACAGTATGTGTGTGCCAGCTTTCTACCTCTGGCTTCTAGGACTATGGATCGTGGAATACATGGTTCCCTTATTTTCACTGCTGGTTACTTTCACACACACATACAAAAAGACCTGTTAGAAATATCGTCTTCTCTCCTTGCTATTATACATCCTATTAGAATATAAATGTATAAATAATTTTAGAACATGTTCTCCTATGATTCTTTTGACTTTTCGGTGTCATGTATTTTGTGTTGGTGAGATCATTACTTAAAGGCATGTAATTGTTTGTGATCATGCACAATTATATGGCCATAGATAAATCCACATAGTGAGGTGCCGATTCACAATTGCACTGAGCAATGATCTACTTCTTTATATGCTCACTTAAGAGAAAATAAAATATTGTGCCATCAGACAATCTAATTCCTTTAAAGAGTGCTTCTAGCTTGAGTGCTAACGTGCTTTTACATCCATATGATTTACTGGCCTTTTCTGTCTAGTCCTCTAGTTCATGCTCTTCATGCACAGCAGTTACCAAGTCACAAATATATTTTCTGGCTGAGACTTTCATCATTTTCTCCTGGAAAAAGAGCAGTTACAACCCTCCTCTTTGTATTTCAGGGAATTACAATAGTGATAAATCGCTGCTCAAGTGTTCTATACTAGCAGTGTCTAGCACATCTCTAAGAGAATATTATTAGCATCAACTCCACTTAATGATTCAATGTATTTAACCTGATTGCAAACAAACAAAAAAGAAAAGATAAGGTCAGTAATATTTTTCTTTTTATTACACTGATGAGTGCACACTTGTACAGGACAGTAAGCCAAACAAAGCTGCCAACTTGTTCCTGGAGCTGGAGTGTTTGGAGACTGGGAACAGGACTATCAGTGGCTCCCGTGTGTGCACTCTTTCTCCTGGGCAGAATTTGTTCAAAATCAGCAGGCAGCTTCTGTGAGAGGAGCTTGCGGGTGCAGTTCAGATTGGGAAATCAAGGTGGGCATGAGGTGTGTTGGCCTGAGGGCAGGGGCTGGGGGAAACAGCCCTCTGCTCCATGGGGGCAGGAAGGGGAGGTGTGGGGAGATGCCAGCTATGCACTGTTTGGCCTTCTGCTCAGGTCAAATGAAGGGCCTTGAGGCATTCAAGGAGTAGCACAGGAGGATGCTTGAGGGGAGCCAAGCTTACCCCACTGGATGTCGTCCTGATTTTTATTTCTTCCAGGATTTAGATGAAACTGCTGAACTGAGCCATTGCAGTGGCAGCCAAGGAACAGGCAGATGGAAGCTCACCACGCTGCAGAACTCGGCACGCAGCTTTAAGCGCACCATATTTCTGGTGGGTTTTTCTTTTTCCCTCAAGCTTGCTGCTCGATTGTAACAACGCATCTCAGAGCTGGAACAAACCCAAGCGAGGGGGTCCCTGATGCCCCCCAGAGCTGGTCTTCGGCTGACCTCCTGCGAAACAAACTTGCTGAAAAAATGCTTTAGCCTTAGGGATATGCTGTAAATTTCCTTCATTAAAAATGAGCTGGCGCTTCGGTGACTTGCAGGGACTGTATCCCTAGCTGGGGTGAAACAGGGTTTGCGTTGTTGCCTGCGCTTTTATAGCTGGGAGTAAGCTCGTGGCTTGTAAACAGTACCTAGCAAGTGGGAGAAGAAAAGTGGCATTAAACCCAGCTCTGGTAAGGAGAAAATCGAATGGAAAAATATGCATTTTTAATGTGCCACTGGGTAAGTGTATAAGAGCAGAACAACATTCGTTGTAACCTGATATCCCTCAGGAATGAGGGAAAAGCTGACTGCTTGCTCCAGTGAGCCAAAAAATAAGAAAACATGTAAGTGCAAGTGTGCATAAGGAATAATGCTTCAGAAAGCCACATGCAAAGCTGCAATGTTAAAAAGCGAACAGTTTTGCACTGAAATTTGACCTATTATTATTTGTATGATGGGCTTCAGTATCCAAAAGAAAGCCCCAGTCCTTCTGCATTTGCACAACTGACAGATGGCCGTTTTGGCAGGTTCTAAAGGAAATTTTATACGTTAGAGACCTCCTAATTTCTTGTTGGAACCTAAACAGATTTTGGGTATAAACACGTAATATATTAGAGTAACCACCACGTATTTCCTAGGCTGGATGCAGTGTTTTCAGAGGTTTTCTTGTTTGGAAAAGCAGCCCCGCACGGCCATCGGGCATGCTGCAGAGCACATTTCCAGCATGGTGTGTGGAGAATGAGGCAGGAGGCCGCTGCAGCCGATAGGAGCTGGGCTGTGCGCTGGCCTGCAGCACCTCCTGCCCAGCTGCTGCCGCTGGACAATTCCTGTATGCAACTGCAAGTCCATGCAATTATTTGGAAGGATGCTGTGTAAGTGACAGTGGCATTTTCAGAAGAAAATGACAGCACTTAAGGCTGCAGGGAATTGCAGATGTTCTTTGAAAAACCACCGCCAAGTCTAAAATTGCTTTCTGGGAAGTAAGCTCTTCAAAGTGTCCAAATTGTCTGATTTTTCTAGAGCGCTTCTCTATGTAACATCTGAAAGGTGATTAATATGTCTTAATTACCTAGACTGCTGTAGGAATAAGAGAAAAAAGCTGCTCTTTTGGTGTTCCTTTGGGTGGCTTCGACCTCCCTGCAACCCCACCATGCTGCAAGAGTTCTGGTGAAGAATCCTGGAAAAAGAAAATGATATCAAACCAGCGGGGCTGGCTGCGGGGGTTCTGCCTGGTGTGTGCGAATAGAGCCTGTCTCAAGCCTGTGGCACGAAAAATCCCTGGTACTTCACAAACCTGGCTCCTTATGGTGTTTTTCAAAGATTCCTGAATTCCCCCCTCAGTTTCAAGTGGAAGTGAAACCCAGCCTGCTGCCTAAGCTGGGGGGTTGCAGCTTTGCACAGCGGCACCTTTTCATCGCAGCAGTTGCTCAGTCGCGTAACTGCAGCTTGCAGCTTTGCAGTTTCTCCTCTGTTACACCCTGAAGAAATGAACACGTTTGGCTCCTTAACAGGAGCACGTCTGGGACCCACGAACGTGGCATCCTGGCTTGCAGGGCCAGCTTGGGCAAATCCTTCTCACACTTACAAGGAAGCCTGGCGGTGCTGTTCTCCAGTGTCATGTCTGGGATAGCAGTACCTCAGGATTTCATACAAGAGCTTCAGAATAGTTTTTCTGTATCAAAGTAGTCTTTTTAACAGTAGTCTTTCCAATCTGAATGCATTTTGAAATTATTCTTGGTTTCATGCTGTGTATTTCCATGTGATCAGCGTATCTTCCTCCCTCAAATGCACCTACATGGCACTGCTGGCATCCTGGACAGCCAGACTTTTCCCCTATATCCTGCAGCATTAACTGCTTCCCGTTCCTTTATGCCTCTATCAGGGTTTAACACTTTGGACTAACGCTTCCCATGCCCCTTATTTTTGCCCAGCTGGTTTATTTTATTAATTTTTGGTCGCAGTGAAAAATAGTCCAGCTGGGCTGACATTAAGTAGAAATGCATTTCGCCCGTATTAAAACCATCTGAAGCTGAAAATTAAACCACATGGCAACTCTGCCGTGGTTCGCGCTGTCTCCTTTTCTGCTCCATCGAGCGTTTCGCCTGCAGCTGAGCCCTGAGGAAGAACGGTGATCCTGGGGAAGCGAAGGCAGCCTGCTGGCGGTGATGGTCCTCCTTGTGAGGGCACTCTGCTTTTACTGATAGGACTCGGCGTGCAGCGGGGAGGCACTTACTTATTTCCCAACCCATGTGCATGGACTTGGTGCCACCGCAGGCTGAGGACTGGCTACCGTTTGGTTTTGGAGGAATGTTTTCCTCTTGGCTCGAGCTATGGTCGGCACGGTTACACGGATGGCAAGCCCTCTTCGCAGGGGGGTGTGAATGGCACCCACACAAACCCAGCATCACAGGGCTGAGGAGGATTCAAAGCTGGACAAATCCTCGGGTTTCAGCAGCTCCCCTGGCACAGCTGCTGCACCGCGGGTAGTTTCTATCATGCACGCTCCGGGGGTTGTCGTCTGTTACCCTTTACAGCAAAGAAATGTACGTAGCAATGGCTTGGAAATCATTACAGACCCAGAGAATAAATATGTATGTGTGCTGGTCTCAAGAGCAGGAACAGTTCAGAATTAAGGACACTTTGCGCAGACCCGTAGCTGCATAAACTCAGCATGCAGTCCACATTTTCTGTTCACTGCTCTCTCCTGCCTCGGTACTGCAGGGCTCAGAGCCCGGCGTGCAATGCTTGCTACATGATGCCATCTCTTCAAAACGTGTCCTGAGCTCGTGGGCTTTGGCAGCCCAGCGTCATTGTCTCTGAAGCTTTCAAAGCTTCGCTTTAGTTTTAAATGCCTCTTTAAGCACAGACAATGCTCCGACAGGCTTTCTGAAACTAAATGAAGCTTATAAAGCTTTGAACGCTATTGTAACGCGGCGGGTCCCGCAGGAGACTGCAAATCCTGCTGTGTGCAAGGATCCACCACGCTTTCAAGTGGATGCACTGTATGTGCTAAAAAATGTAGGCAGAGCAGGGCAAGGAGAGGACAGAGCATGTCAGCATATTTTTTGAATTACCTAGCATGTGGTGGATACTACAACAGTAACACTACTTTTTAAAATAAATAAAAAGAAAGTTAGCTATCCTTGCTGCTTTTTTTTTTTTTTTGGATACTCAGGGAAGTTTGGGATTTGCTTATCTGAGATGTCGGAGGAAGAGCCTCTTTTTGAATAGTTTGCCTAGTCATAAAAAGTAAAGCTTTTTTTTTTTTTTTTTGGTCTCAATCATTGATGGGCTCTACTAATAACTCAGTGTTCTCCTGTATTGATTTGAGTCCTCTGTGTGATTGTACAGATGTGTTTCGCTGGGCAGCCTCCTATGAAAAATGTACAAGGGGGGGAAATTGCAAGACTAGGGCAGGTGAGTGTGCGGGTCCCCTGGCCGTATTTAATGAGGCTGGGGAGGCAGGGGGAGCCGGCAGCAACTCTGTTCAGAAA
This sequence comes from Cygnus atratus, assembly GCF_013377495.2. Lineage (NCBI taxonomy): Eukaryota > Metazoa > Chordata > Aves > Anseriformes > Anatidae > Cygnus > Cygnus atratus. The sequence goes on along the minus strand of NC_066365.1, from coordinate 32,250,522 downwards.
CAGGAGCGCGATTTTGGTCAATTGTGGCACCAAACGGGCTGCCACGAGCCGCAAGCTGACGACGGACGGGCTGCCAGCCCAGCCAGCGCCCAGGGGACGTGAGCAGTGCCTCACCAACAAGCCCCGGCAGTGGCTGCCGGTCGTTGACCGGGAGCCTGGGACAGAGGCTGCTGGTGCCCTTGGGGCCGGGATGGAGGCTGCCGGTGCCCCTGGCGCCGGGATGGAAGCTGCCGGTTCCCCCAAAACGCGGGGGTCCAAGATGGCGGCGTCGCCTCACGCCAGCCCGGCACACGGCCGGGGAAGGGGGCGCGGCCTCTGCGGCGATGGGCGAGCCCTGCCCGGCGCGGCGCCGCCCCCCGCCCCCGCCCAGCCGCAGCACGGCGCGGCGCGGCTCGGCATGGCGGGGCTGCGCTACCCGCAGCACGGCGGGCACTGCCGCGCGGCCGCGGCCATGAACCTCCTGCTGGGCGTCTTCCACGTCCTGCTGCCCTGCTTCCGACCCGGGGAGGCGCAGGGGCAAGGTGAGCGACGGGGACGGCCCGGGGGGGCGCCGCCGCTGTTGTTGCTGCTGCTGCTGCTGCTGCGGGGGGGGAGAGCGGGGCCGCCGCCCCCGTCCCCGGGGCGCTGCCGCGGTGGCAGCCCGGGGACACAAAGGCGGGCGGCCGCGGCTGGCCCCGCGCCCCCCCCCCGCTGCCCCCGTGCCCCCCGGCGGTGGGTACATGTGCGGTTTCTCTCTCTGCCCGCAGCCATCGAGCCCATCCCCGGCGTGGTGGAGCTGTGGCAGGCCGAGGAGGGCGAGCTCCTGCTGCCCGCGCAGGTGAGGGGGGCCGGGGGGCGCTTATTGGGGCGGGAGGGCGCTTATAGGGCCGGGGGAGGGCTTATGGGGTCAGGGTGTGGGGCCGGAGGTGGGGGGCCGGCCGGGGCCGTGCTGTCAGGCGGCGTCCATGTTCCCGGGGGTTGCTTCCCCTGCACGCCTTCTGCCCCTGCACCCGGGGCGGGGGGGGGGTGGTCAGCTTTATTAGCTTTATTTTCTCCGCTTTCCCTTTTTTTTATTTTTTTTATTTCTTTTCCCCTTTATTTTTTAAAGGCCGAGCGTGCCTGCCTGCCTGCCTGCGCCTTTGCGTGGCAAACGCCAAATGCGCATGCAGTAAATATGCATATATTTATATTTCGCAGCACCGCTCAGGTGAAGCCATTTTTGTTTTTTTTCCCCCCTCAAATGACACATCATTTATGATGTCACTCCCCCCGTCGTGGTGCATTTTGGTTTTGTTTAGCTCCTTTTGTCGAGCGGTGGCGAAAACTGCAGAAATCTGCATGGGGAGAGGAGCTGGAACGGTAAAAATACGCGGCGGAGCCTGTGCAGGAGGAGGAGTGCTGGCAGCGGTGGCCTGGAGTTTATGGCATTTGAGGCAGTCATTTAACTCGCAGTGACGGACTCTGCCATATGTCGAGCTGTGCCTTCCTAGACTTCAAGGCACCAGGCTTATAACTGGGGAGAATCAGTCCTTAGGGACGCCGTCTTGTGCGAGAGGGAAAGCAGAGCAATTCCTTTCTCCCGAGCCATTACGCCCTTCTGCCTTCAGTGCTCGACCACCGATATCCACTGACGTGGGGGAAAAACAGCACAAGTGTTATTTCTCACCGCAGCTAGTTGCCGGTTGACGCTGCTTCCTGGGGCCCAGCTTTCTCTGTTCTGGTATTATGGAAGCATTTTCTGTTGTACATTTCATATTCGCCCTCCCCTCCCCCCCCCCCCTTTTTTTTTTATCTGTTATGCTATTCTGAATTTGCCTGGTGCTATTCAGAAGTGTAGATACGGTAACAGCTGGGGGAAGGTGCAGAGTCTCTGTGGCCAGAGGTGCTCAGAGAAGTCTGCTTCTTCCTTGTTAGCCTTTACCTTGAAGACATTAAGATGCATTAGATGTAGGACCATGTAATGCAGTTGTTTATAGTTGCTTTTCATAGCAGAGAGGTGATTACGTAATGTTTACTTCCCGAGAAGATTAGGTCCTCTTGGAAAACACTTTGTTCTTGAGCATCCTCAAAAAACGAGCTCTGGTGTGGCTGCAGCAAAACCAGTCGTGAATGGCCCTGGAACTTGTTGTCCTTCAGTGCATGGTCCTGCTGAACCTGAACCCTTGCAGCAGCAGAAAGGATGAGCCTGTTCTTTCGTCTCTGTAGATGCAGCATTGGGTATGCAGGGAAGAAAACAGACCTAATTTCAGTTGCAACAGGGTGAGAAGAAATCACGATAGGCTCGCTGAAGTAAAACATTGACTTTAAGAGACAGATGAACCAGTGTCTGTGAGCACTGGTGGTGCAAAGACTGCTTTACATAGCTTTCTCTTTGGAGCTTGGAGATGCAAGCAGCATCTGTGTAGTAGGACACTGCTCAAGCAGAAACAGGAGGTTCTGCAGTCAGGTTTTAAAACCGAAGTGTGGTTCCAGGCCCAGCCCTGGTGCTCAAATTTCTATTCCCTTGTGGGCTTTGGCTTTACTTAGCTCTTTTCAGGCTTGTAGCTGGATAACCCATTTGAAGCTGCCTTTCCAGTTAGCAGGAAGAGGAAAGGCGACCTCTCTGTGTGCCTGTGGATATGTTGATGGGCCATCTCCTTAGTGATGGACTGACTCCTTCTCTAATGAGGAGCAATGCCACTGGACTGCTATTGCTATTTGTAGCTTTTCTCTGAGCTCCTGAGGGACCAAGCGTTGCCCTGTTTCGATCACCTTTGGTACGTACCTATTTTGCTATGTCTGAGCTAGTGAAAACAATTCAGCGTTGTCGCCCTGCTGCCTTATGGGTTGGTGAGGAGCTTGGCAGGGGTGTTAGCATTAGCTCTTGACATTCAGAAAACCTCTTCATCTGTTAACGTTTGACTTCCCTTCCTGTGTTGGAGGGATGGTTAAACTCACAAGAGATTTACTGCTTGTTGGTGGCCACACTCCACAAAAAGAAAAGGATCTGACTTGCTGCTGTAAGGAGGTTGTCCATATTCTCTTCCTTGCGAGAGCAGGCTTTCCCAGGTAGACACCCAGGCGGTTATTGCCAGTGTCGCTGGACCAGAACAGTGGTGATGTGGTGGTAAGGATCTAGTAGGATGAATAACTTCCTGCCTCTTGAGTGGGTAAGAAATGTTGTTTGATAGGGAATACTCATGAGTAGATTCATCCATGTGTTTAAAGATGGGTCCAAGGGAAGGCGTTGGGCATGGGAAGCATCCTGGTTTCTTGATCGGCTTCTTCCTCTTCTGTTGAGGAGAGAGGAAAGGAAGGACAGACAGACAGGAAGGAGTGCAGCACAACAGCAAGGACTTCCCATGCAGAAAGGAAGAATCCCAGGAAGGAGCCATGCGTGCCACTCTTCCAATGTACCTCTACCCTGCCCGCACGTTGCGAGCTCTGAACGGGGTAGAGATGAGCTTGTCCCGTCTGTCCAGTCCTTTTGCCTGGCTTTGGCAGGCTACCAGCACTGTCTGAATGATGCTTTTGCTTTTCTGTAGTGGCTTTGCACTATTATGTTATTTTCCATGCATCATCAACTGTCTGTGACATAGCAATTTTGAGCATTTCTTGCTGCATGCAGCATTTGAGAATGGGAATTAGATCGGCCAGTCGCCCAGTCAGCTGCCAAGTTGCCTATGCCTGCTTTTGTTTTCAAGATCACAAGCGGAATAAAGAAATCGTGTTACAAGGAAGGGGGAGGTGTTTTAATCTTTGTAGTCGTTCCACAGGCCTCTGGTAGCATCACTGTGTCTGCGTGCGCTCTGCGAATGCGCCCGCTGGAGCAGAGCCGCCGGCGGCCTACACGCCTCCACCCTCGTCACTCTACCTTCTGTTTCCTCTTGCTTCCCTCTCATTGTTTGCAGGCGCCCTCCCAACTTCCCTCCTGTGTGTAGCTTCACGCCTTTTTTTTCTTCCCCTCTCCTTGGGAGCGTTTCTCTTGCTTTTGGCTCCCTCTGAAAACGCCCTGACTGCAGGGTGTGGTGGCTCACCTGCGGCTGCTGGCCCATGGCCAGGCCTGAAGGGTGGCCGGGCGTCGCGGGCTGTGAGGGGGTGCGTGGGCCCCTGAACTCGGGGAGGATAGCGTCCTTCCATCCATCTTCGTCCAACGTTAGTATTTCTTCCTTTTTGCTTTGAAATGGGCTCAGTTTTCCAGCCCGAGGTGGTGTCAGTATTCCCTTAGGGCCGAGTTCCTCTTTCTTTGTAAAGGTAGTGTGGCCGCAGAGCTCCTGTGTTCTCCTCCTCTTCCTCCTTTTCCTCAACCTTCTTTTTATAGCATCATGACACGAAACATCTCCAGGGTGGCTGGATTTTTGTTTTGCTTCCTGGTACTTGTCACTGATGCTGAAGAATATGAAGTCTTGCCAGCCTTGACGGTTGGGAGATGAATGGAAAGCCAGTAAGATTTTGACGTGGAAGATACCAGTTGGGAGAGCCTTGATTAAAGCAGTTGTGTTTTTTATTCAAACTTTATTATTTTGTGGGTTTGGTTGTATGTAACCTGTTAATAGTTATCTAACTGAAATGCTCAGGAGAAGAGCTCTTTGGGTAGGACTTAACAGTCAAGCCCTTCACCATGAAAGGCTGAAAAAGCTCCAAATATAAACAGTCAAACTTAGTGCAAAACTTCAGCGTAGTTAGTTACGTGTGTCTTTTGTTGTTTTTTTTTCCTCTAAAGAGGAGAGAAAAGAACTCAAGGAGAAGCATGGTAAGGGGATCTGGCCTTCTGTATCCACAGCCACAAAAAAACGAAAGGAGAGACACAAATGCCATCTGCTATTTATGATGGACACCACTTAAAAGAGGTACTGGGGAACTGATGTAGTGTGATTATCTCCATCGGAGACTGCTGTGGTAATTACTCTGAGAATCTAAAGGCAGGGCCAAGCCAATTAGGTATATATGGAGGAGGACATTCAATGCTTTCCTTTTAGCCACTTCAATTTAATTTTAAAGTGAAATAATGAAGGCTAAATTTGAGGTCTTACAATTGAAAATGACAGCAAGGCATCAAAGGTAGTATGTACCAACCTTTTTTTTTCCTGGTGTCTGTTTGTGTCTATCTGATGTAATGGGTTTTCTTCTGTCTATGCATGTTGTGTGTAGGACATGAGCAAGATGTTTCATTAGAGGAACGCCTTGAGTACATTTGAATTTCTTTGCAGGCATGTAGGAAGTTACAGTGACTGCTTATTTCAGATTATTGTGATAATGTTTCAGGTATTGAATTTTGGAGAAAAAGGAAGATGCCACAATATTTGCTGTATTATAGTCAGTTACGGGCAAGGGGCAAATACAGAGCTGTGTGGGCTTTCACCATAAAGATTCTGCCTAGGTCTGAAAGATACGTATTTTTCTTTTCCTTTTGGCCCATGTAGTAGAGACTTGTCTTCAGTTCCTGTTCTTCAGTGCTGCTCAGGGGCTAATAAGGTTAATTAGTCTGCCAGTTGCGAAAGCTGATGAAGACCTTGATCTTGCATATGTATCAGAGATATGTGGCACTGCGGTATGTCATTAAGAGAGGCATATCCTATCAGCCATGCACAAATTGAATATACAGAGTCACCTACTTCAAAGCAGGGCTTGTCTGAAGGCACACAAATTGTGTGAAAGCCCGAGACAGACTTAGGGTGGGATTATGTTCCTCTTTGGGCTGTTAAAAGGCTCTTCCAGCCTCCCAGTTGAGCTTCTGGATGGTGCTGATATGACTTGAGACTGGCTGGCCATGCAGATTATGCAGAAACTGTCAGACCAGGCTCTCATGCCTTGTGTGACATGAGGGAGGCTCTTTCAGGGCACAAGATAAGTGCCTGCCTGTATTCAGGATGAGGTTTGGAGAAGGGGATCTTTTTTTTTTTTCTTTCCTGTCATGGATAGGCTGCTGTGGCCTGCATTTTGGCATCAGGAGCTGTTTCCTTCTAGCCCCTTGTAGTACTTGTATGGCAAAATTGTAGCTGGATAAAGCTTGCTGGCTTTGCCTTCTTTTTCTTTTTTAAATCCTCAGTCTGTGTGTAGCATGACGTATGCGTGACATATACAGAGGAGGGGAGAAGGTTGGAGAATGCTGGAAATGGAGCTCTGCATGCGTGCTCCCAAGTCAAGCATGGTATTTATATATATATTTCTTTTTCTTGCACAGTTGAATTTTCATGCTGTGGCTGCGCCGTAGATTGGGAACGTTTTTCTTCGTCATTGCTTAACAAAATGTGAAGAAGAGAAGTAGTCAATGCAAAGATAATGAGTGTTAAGAGTGAACACTGTGTGATGACAGTCCCAGGTTTCTAATGCCTGGCAGATGTTAAACCATTTAAAGGAAGAGTTAAGCCATTTAAAATGAGGATAGATTGCCAGTCTGTGTGGCAGAAAAGCTGTTCCTGGGAGAGGTGGATGAGGAGTCCTCTGATTTTGTGTGTTATGGTACCAAGGACCTGGAAATGTGGCACGAGCTTGGAGAAAATGGAAGACCGGTGGTGCTTTTGTGTTGTGCCTTTCAGGTAGGGTCTAGTAAACCTTTGCCTGCTTGGTCTTTGGAGGAGGTTGCCAGGCCTCCGTGAACGCTGGCCACAGGACCTCCAGGTGGGTCCATGCTGCAGAAAGACCTGGACAACGAAGTGATTTTTTTTTTCCTCCCCATTGTGTAGAGAAAACAAAAGTTGGTGAAAGCTAGTGTCTTGTGGCCTGTGAGTGATGCAGTTAAATGGAAAATGTGTGGGAGGAGTGGTGGAAGGTGCTCTCTCTTAATTTTAAAGTTGTTTTTTTATATTTTTCCTACCTTTTCATTGCTGCCATCTTTATCTGGTGTCTTGTGGAACCGTCACCTGCTTCTGCAGTGGCTGGGAAAGCTTACCAGCTGTGCTTGGCAGGAGAACCGTGACCTTGTCTCGAAAATGTTAATCTCCCCGAAGTTGTGCCTCATTGCATCAGAGCAGATTGGGCTGTTGTAACATGTTCCGCTTTGAATTACACCTACAGCTCTCCTGGAAATTTCAGCTGGTCCAGAACACAGCTACCTGCTTGTTTTAAATGGATTTCCTGCATGGAGCTCCTTGAACCAACGCTTGAGTTCATTTCTGTAGACACTTCAAAGTGTTTAGTGGTCAGCTGCAAGCTGCCATGGTTTGTTTCCTGCGCGTCTTGAAAATTACCTTTGTCCAATAATTGAGCTGAGCTGCTGTGCTGTAAGCTTAAGCTCTGCACGATTTTTGTACGTTTTGCTGATTGTTGGTAAGATCTGGGTTTGGGATCTTGCTGCCTTAGTTAGAACTTGCTGCCTTGCCTTTGCTTTTGGCGTTACCGTGTGACCTGAATTTCAAGGTTTTACACATCATGCTTGCTCAGATACTGGTGAATGACATTTACTTACACAGGGCACGTAATTTGAAGGTGGAAATAATCAGCCTTCCCGTAGCTTGAGGGCAATTGATGTTTTCAGATTGAAATTGTATGTATGAACAGAATCTTAGATGCATTTGTATAAATGGAAAATAAGTCTGTTAAATCAACATTTGAAAAAATAATGGAATAGCCATGATAAGACACCATTTATTTGGCAAAATGAGCTGTAACCACAAATGGGATGGCCAACATCCACCTTACTTGGACCACAAAGGAATCGCTGGAGGAATTTTAGATTTTTTATTTTTTTTCCAGACAAGTTAGAATAGAGTCGAACTTCAGAGGGGTTAGAAATGGTGCGTATGTCCAGTGCATGCTGTTGCAATTCTGAGATCCTTACGCAGTATTTTCTTTCTTTGTTAGGCTGATTCTGAGGAGGATGTGGAGGAACATCCACAAGAGCAGAGGTAAGCAAAACTTAAAATGAGTATTGAAGCTTTTTTTCTTTTTTTTTTTTTTTTTTACTTTAGGAAATACTGAAGTGTAGTTGGGCAGATTACTAAAAATGATGTTTTTCTGCTGCGTATTAAATACATTTTCAATACGTGTGACTTACTAGTTTCTCAACTGATGTTAATATTAATTTGTTAGCAGAGCCAAAAAACAGTGTACAGCATATGCAAGACCGAAATGCCCTCTTGCATCTGTTTCTCTTTATTCCATCTCTAAGCTGCGTTTACTTTTCATCGCTTTTACACAGAAAAAATACTGTGTTCATCAGTTCTGCTTTATATTTTGTAAGTTGTTTCTTTAAACAAGAGGACGATTTTCAGTTCCAAAACTTGCAAACGTAAGTAGTCTTGGAGTGTTAATGTGTACTGTGGGGATAAGGAAGATTTAAAGCCAAAGACTTATTAATGTGTTGCTGTGGAACAATAAATAGCCTGCTTTATTTTTTATTTTTTTTAAATCAGATAAGTAATAAAGCTGTTAAACGTAGCCTTCAACTCTGCTCTTTCCTTTAACGCTAGGCCTCCTCTGTTTTGGAGGGTTGGGTAAATAGCGCTGCAGATTTTATGTTTTGAACACACATTTTGTTTCCTCTAAGTGTCTAGATTAAAATGCTTGGACATCTCCCAGTGAAACACTTCCTTCCTTTGGTATGTGTTAATGTGGGTACAGCTTTCCATGCCATGCCAGTCACAAAGATCACAAGACTTAAAATAAACACGCGTAACACCACCATGTTCTGACGGCTGTAGTTCGCCTGAAATGCTTTTCTCATTTATCTCCTGTCTTTGCCCTTAGCGAGGGTTTGAGAGTGAGTAGATCTGTTTAAAAACGCAAGCATTGCTGGGAGTTGGCAGCAGGGGTAAGCATGGGAGTAGAAAGGGGATGGTTTTGATCTGCTGGTCCTGCGCTGCAGTACTTCTTCAGAGCTTTTTTTTCTCCCTTTCACTGCCCCATCAGGAACCCTCTCTTCTGGACCCAGCATCAGTTTAGGGCTCTTGCGCCTCATCTACATGGAAGTGACAAAGGTGGTGTAGAAACAGGATGGCAGTGTTATTGCTGCCTCTAACAGGTGTCACTGGCAGTTTGTGCTTACCTACGTCCTCTGATTCATATCTGCGCGGAGAACAAAAATCTTTTTTCTCTCCTCTTTGAGAAGAGGATTGCGAGGGGATAAACTGTTGAAAGCTGGCATTTTCTCTGCACAAATACAGAACCTTCTGTCTTCCAGCTGGGGATTACTATGGTTTTGGTGCAAAATTTTCACTGCGTGCCGAAGCATGTTCTCTTTCTTGAGACATAGTTAGAAGACAACAGTCTCAAATGCTGTGCTTAAGGTGGTTACTGAGGCTTTTGTTAGTAGCAAGAGAGGTGTTTTAGGGAAAATAACCCCTTCACCTGCCTCTCTCTCTCAGGAGGTAGATGGAGTGATTGGCTAATATGGCAATAATAAAAATACAGTTGAGAGATAAATAGTTCTTGATCCTCAGATAGGAAAAAGTGGTTTGGTTTTGTCCTTCAGGTGCTTAAAGATTTTCTAGTAATTACTCATTTTCATTAGTGAACTTGTTTTCTGAAAGTAAAGCTTCCAAGGCTCACTGTTACACGGATGGAAACATCCTTCTATTGTCATACACTCAGATGCTTCAGGAAGCTAACCTAAACACACGCTGATTTCTGTGCATCTTTTAAGCTGTTGTAGTTTGCTGTAGTAGGTAAACACTGATCTGTGTGTATCAAAGGAATGTTAGAGTGTAGGCTGTATGTAGCAAAGAGCTGTTAGAAGGGTAAGAGCTTCTTTCCAGATGAGCTTTCATTCCCTTGTTTTATGTTACTGTGTGCTGAAATGATGGGGATTTCCTTTTCCTATAGCAGCAGAACCTGAGAGGTTGCATTATCTCCATCTCGTCTGCCAGCATGCCCTAGGGAAATCAGCTGAAGATACTGAGGCTTGATGTGGAGCCCCTCGAGCACCAGAAGCAAAGCACCTTAGAGCAGTGGTGTGAACAAAAGTTAATGGAGACAGAGAAATCAAAAATTTCCCCAGAGCCAAAGAAAGCAGAGAGAGTTCAGCGTCTTGGGGCATAAAGGAGAAAGTCTCTTCCCAAAACATTGTTTTATTCAATTTTAATTCTAAGTTAATGGGCTCTCTTGGGAGCTTGTTAACCCACTTTAAAAAATACTAAAGCATTAACAGTCTGTTAACTGGCTTCCTGTGTATGGCATGTGCATCACAGGATCTTCCATGTGGGGTGGTGGTCTTTTGCTCTTGTTTTTGGCTGAGTGCTCTGGAGGGATGGATGTTGTCTCATCATTTCTGTCCTAGGGTGAACTTGATTAAATAGAGAAGTTTGCGTGAAAGTGACAAGGCATTGCCAAAATACCATTTTTTTTGTAAAGAGCTGGTTCAGAGGTGAATGGGAAGTGGTTGATATGGAGATCCATAGGTTTCCTGTTGCCTTGAGTGAAAAAAGGGTAATTTGCAACTCCTTAATTTCCAGTCTGCAATTCTTGCCTTTCTGATTGCTTGTCTGCTACCACAGGTTGCTTTCCTCTGCTTTCTGTCTCTCTGGATCAGCCTCTAAAATAAGAAATGATGGATCGTAGATACTTGCTGGATATACTGCTTCAGGCCACAGTCTTTAACATGTTTAGTCATGCTTATTTGGACTAGCCTGTTAAAAAAGCTTCACGTTTCCTTAAAAATTGTTTCTTGCATTTGCATGTGGTCAGTGAAAAGATGCTCTCCAGAAGAATAACTTGGTTCAGGGTGTTAGAAGAAAGTCAATGACAGGTGTTGACTGAAAATCTTTTTTTTTTTTTTTTTTTCCTTCATGCTGGTGAATATTCACTTGCCACAGCTGGAAGTTAAATTTTGAAGATTTAAGCTTATTACTTTACTGTGCTTTTGCTAAAGCAGCAGAATAAGTCAAAAGGCACAGTTAAAGGTACAGTACCGTTCAGTGATGTATACAATGTTTTTGAATTGTTTAGCTTTCTGCTTTAAAGAACTACATTGGACTATCAAAAGCAAAAAGGAGTTTAGGTACATATGACGTTGTTAATCTGTGGTTTTGAGGACTTCAAGGGGGGGGCTTTGAGAAACCAGATTCCAAGCTGATGTGTTAAATAACAGTTGTACCAGGTTGCACTCAGTAAAACACATTGAGCAAATACTGTTGTGTACTCTGAATGTGGCATGTATTAATAGTCTGTGAGAAAGGAGAGACAATAAGAGTATGCAGGATGTCCTCTCACTGATTATATACCAGCCTTTACCTGAAGCATGTTTTGCTTTCAGTAGATAGGTATCAACTAATAGGAGAATTACAAGTGTGATCCAGTGAGTTAAGTCGTGCATTGCTGCTTGACTTTGATCCCCAAGAATTTGACCAGTGGACTGCAGCTGCTCACTGATGGTACTGGTCTCAGGTGGGTTCCTGCTGCTGGGATGTTCCAGCCACTGGAGTCACAGCTGGTGCCTGGCTCTTTCACCTCTCTTGATTGCACAGTGGGATTGTTCCTCATCCCACATTTTTTGCTGTCTGTGGAACAGTGCCTCAGACATGGAGGAAAAATTGGAAGGTAAAGGTAGGACACGCTGCCTTTTCCTGGTGTTGATCAGCGAAATGTTTAACATCGCTGAGGAGGAATAAAGTTGGTGATCTGGAAAGGTTTGAACTAACATTTGGGAAGTGCAGGGTTTACTGTGAAACAGCAATGCAGACATGGTGCACAAACTGCAAAATTACTCAGGTGGTCGACACTCCTGCAGATACTTAAGAGATGTAGTGATAATTTTTTCTGCAGGAATTAGCCTAGCTTCACTCTACAAGTTTATATGTGGCAATTTCTCACTGGCCACAACTTCATCCCTTCTGCAGTCAAGAGGTACAGATGAGTCTGGCACTAAGGGCTGTCTGTTAAGTCACTTTGGAAAGCCAAAAACTTATGTGAGTGACTCATCCTTCAAAAAAGCCTGTGATCTTAGTGCCATAATATGACAGTCCAGTTCTTGGAAAGTAATGGCGTGGAGCTGGTATTAAGCTTGCGAGCCAGATAATTAGCTTTGGTGGTGGCTAACTCAGTAAAAGAAAGATTGAAAAATAGTTTAGGATCTTTAGGATCAACCTGTTTTCTTCTCTTCTACTTTTTCTTACTGAAAATGGGAAAAAAAAAAAGATTTGATTCAAATGTCCAAGTGTAAACAAAACATTGTTTTGTGTGGCATTTGCTTTTTAAACTTTTTTATTAAAATGAATATCCATTAAGAAATTGTTTCAAAAGGAAAAGCCGAAAAGTCATTTGGGAATGTCAATGTATGATGTGAAACCGTTCACAAGGAACCATCCTAAAGCAGTGTTTTCAACCTAAGCTTGTACTGAGTACCACTAATCATGTAATTGCCATTGAAATTACCCCTTCCCCCACCCAAAGTATTTGAAAAATTAGTTGAAGACTTTTCCGAGCATATATGCTTGATCCTAACTCGTAATACTGAGAATTGCTTTTATTAAGTTTTAAATTATTTTGAACTTTTTAGGAAGAATCAGGCATCTGTGCATGTGTATATACATATATATGTGTGTGTCTATTCATATACATGTCTGTATATATTTACATGTATAAAGCTACATTTCTTCTTGGGAAAAGACTTTTTAGTTGCTATGGCATAAAATAACACACTTGTACAATATGCAGTGTTCTCACTGAATTGCACCAAAAATACTTTGATATTGGCTAACTTGTATGTTTAATTGATCCATCATTGAGATTGTATCTTACAACTTCACCAAATCACCGAGGGACTGTCATTTTTTTAAGTTTTATTGGATGCATAAAGAAATGAGCATAGAAGTCAGGGAGTAGGAATGAGATGTATGTACCTACCTCTAATGTTTGGGTTCCCTGTAGGGACTGAAGAGGATCACTTGAAGCTAGAATAAGAAAGGCTTACTAGAGAAAATTGTTGGAAGGTTGACAAAGTTAAGGGATCTCTTGTAGACGAAGAAACAAATTGTTTTGGAAGGAGCTGTCAGCATTATTCCTACTCTGTTAGACTTCTGCCAGGCATGGCCAGGGTGGCATACTGAACTCTTGTTTCTTTAATCTTTTTATCTCTGATTTATGTGTTGTAATTCATTCACTGATGAACTTTGCCTTGATGAACTTTGCATTACGTGCTGTTAGGGACAGCTGTGCTCCTTATGTGCATTGCTTCTTCCAAAATACGGGTCCTTTTGCAATTGTGTTGCTTGTCTGCTGACACAGGGAGTAAAAGACCTGTTTTTTTTCCCACCACTTCATTGCATGCCAGTGCTGTGTGCTAGCAAATGAGTCAGCTACCCGTTTATTTATTTACTTCAGAGTCGCTTTCAACCATTTCTGAAATGAGAACAGCAGCCGGGCCAGCTGCACTGTTTCAGACCAGGCTGAGGAGCTGATGCTACGGCTGCTTCGGAGCTGGAGCTAGTGGCAGATGAGGCACTCCTGCTGCATCGTGCAAAGATCTGTCAAACTCCTGTCTGTGGCATGGGTCTTATTTGACCCTCACTGGAGTATTTTAAAGGTGATGCATCACCAGGTTCAATTTGTCTTTGATACACGGCCACAATACACTGCCATACATCTCAAGCATACACTGTCTGTTTGAATTTAAAACAAAAACAACTGGTGGGGTATGAATTTGAGCCCGCTGTTGTGAGTCCTCCTGGCCTGAAAGATGCCCATCATCAGGACAGAGACAGCTTGATCTATACATTAGGTTGTATGCTGACCTAGAGGGGACTTCCCCATCTACGGGTGGCAATTTGACTTTGAGAAATGAAGACAGTCTTGGTGTAGCAATTGAGGATTAACACTTGCGTAACACTTTATGGTTTGTGCTGCTTTGAAAAGCCATGCAGGCTGTCCCTACCCCCTTTTCTGCTCTGGCAGTGATAGTCTCCTCCCAGCTGGGGCTGTGAGGTTATTGTTTGCACAGAGATCAGTATTTCTGAAGAAGCTGTATTTGTGCTGCTGGAGGAAACTTTCTCGCCTGTAATGACCCATTTGAAACAGAAATGAACCGGGTTTCACATTGTGGTGACCCATCTCTTTCTTTCTTTCTCTTGTTCTCTTAATTTCTTCCTCATTTTCTCTTCCCACTTTCTGGCTTTCTGTCTCTTCCACAGATCTTTTGCATATCTTACTATGACAGCATTTTTTTCCTCTCTTAGTTCCTGTCCAGGCCATGCCTGAAATGGTTGTATTTTCAAGCCTGCACAGCAAGAGAAAGAGGCTGTCTTGCCCTCTCTGTTGTCCCTGTACTGTCCCCTACCTTGTGCAGCTCTACACGTCGGATCACAAGACGACGCTGGATTCAGAGCGCTTCTTTGTCTTAGTTTTTGCAAGGTTAACATCAGCCTGGGATCGTTCTCCGCTTTCCTTTGCAGCCATGGCAGAAGGGTGCGTATGGTGCGGGGGCTGCTGGGGGCTGTTCTTTCTGCAGTAGTGTCAGCTGCAAATGTGCACAACGCTCCTTCCTTGGGCTCTTCCTCTGGCTGTGCTGGACCTTTGAACCAGAGCTGCGTGTGGAGGCTGCGCTCCCCCGGGGGATAGCATCACCACCGCGCTCCTCCCAAGGAGAGCGGGTTTTTTGGCAAGCACGTTCCTCGTCCAGGCTCTGGACCTGACCTTGTGGCTTCCTTCTGCAGTCTCCTCTGTCCTGTCTTCCTCTTTCTTCCTGCTGCCTGGATGGGTGGTTTTAATCTTTTTAAGGCTTTTGCTAAACTACGCGTAGCCTGTGCACTGGGACAAGAGTGCGCCCCAAATGCACTGTCTTTACGAGCGCTCCGCAAGTCAGCCTGGTACCCAGACGTCCTTCTTGTCCAGCTTAACCTGCCTGCTTTTGGAGAAGGGGACGTAAGGGCACCGTGTGCTTAGAGAGAGGGAAAAAAATAGCGAAAGCAAACAGCTGCTGTGGCACGTTTGTCATTGTCTCAATCGTAATCTCGGTGTCACCTTCACCCGTGCATGCTACTTCTGTAATACACGTAGTTCAGAGTAGGAACTCTCTTCTTATCCTTCTGCTTTTGCATTTTAATACACTAATAATGAACTTCACATGAGTGTTAATCTCAAGATAATCCTTCTGATTTGTGGGCAGTGGGCCGCAAAAGATTTAGCTTTATATCTATAAATTTATTATTACTAAATAAGTTTTGCTTCCCTAAGAGCTGCTGTTTAGTTCTCCTTAAGAGGGCTTAATTCTCAGTAATTTTAATCTTACAATTATGCAGTTAAAAGATGGACATCTAGAATAATAGACCATTGTCAGCAATCTGAAAACTGACGCCCTATAAGCATTTGGAGTCTTAGTTTTCCTGCTGTTAGAGATTTGGCAAATCATTACAGAGTAGAAAAAATAAAGCAGCTTGTTGGCTTTTGGGAATTTACAAACAATCCACTCGTGAATCATCAGCGCCAGCACGTTGTCTTGATTTCAGTAAGTTGAATATGGGGTTACCTGAAATGTCTCTGAAGCAGTGCGGTAAAGTGTTAACGGGCATTGCTGTTATCTTCCTCCCATCTTCCTAGAGAATCAGAGGTTGATACAGCCCTGCTTGTAACATTGACGTATTTCAATTTGAATAGGAAATGTGCCCTGAGAAAGCAGAGTTCCCACCCTGGCTGTGGGTCCAGGTGGTGACTTGGAAGCAATCGGATGAAGGAGCCTTTTCGGTCATTTTGGTGTCTGCCACACTAATGTAGGTAAAAACATGGACAGGAAATGAAAACAGATACCTCATCACTACCGCTTTCAGTTCAGTCTTGGTTATAAATTCAGGCTGGAGTTCTGAACTGTTTCAGTTGCATTGCCTTAACATGAGTTTTGATCCACTTTCTTTGGCAGCTGCTTAGGGTAGAGACTTCTTTTGTTGTGGTGGTTGTTGAGGAACGGCCAGCTCCCCCCTTCCTGATGGGACAAAGCAGTACTGTCCGTGTCAGGGGCAGGACAAGTCTATCAGATATGGTATTTGCATGTGGTGGTGATACGTGTTGGTGCTTTTGCAGAACTCTGAGTACTCACTGCAAATACTTGCTTTACATATGTACAAGAGCGTGCTTTCATCAGGTAAGCCAAGGAGAAGCGTGTGGGGCAGCGTGATTAGTTTAGGTGCCTGTCTTGTCCTCTGAGGGGCTTGCTGTTTGGGTATGTCCAGCCTGCTGCCTGAGATACGGAAGCTGGAGAGCAAAACCAGGCTGTGTCAATGGTCACCTCTTCTCTCTCTCTCCTCCTGTCCCCAAAGCGATGCATAAATAACGCTGCATTTCTTTAGTCCTGGTAAGTTTAGGAAGGTGCAATGGAAATGCAATTAGACAAGGCCAAATCATTTTTTTTGTATACTCTACAGACCTTGTTTTCTGTAGAACAAATGGGCTTTGTATAAGCTTTAAACACAATAATTTCTCAGTCAGAACCTATCGCCTTGAAGTTTTGTACTGAGAATTCAAAATAGAGCAGTGCTCTCCAAGAGGGTGGTGAGACAGCCCTCTTCTTTTTTTTGTGAACCTCTTGGCTTCTGATAGCTCCCTGTCTAGTACAAGATATCTGCTGCAGTACCCAGTGAACCAGTAGTTAGCCGTTTCCTATCTAACCCACCCATATACCTGAAATCCACAGACATCAAAATTAAGAAATTAGAAGTGCAAAATAATGGGTTTTGTTACTGCCTGATAAAAGCTGACTGTTACTGTAAAACTTTTTGAAGACACATGAAGAAGCTGTAAGGGCTTGGACGTAGAAAAGAGAAAGTGAAAATAATGCAAAACATTCAGTGCCGTTGAAAGCTCAGGGTGTCTTTCCCCTGGTTCATGATTTTCTTGTGTTTTGGTTAGAGGTTGAACTTTGTGAGAAAGAAAAAGTTATGTTAAATACTTGTTCACAACAGCATTGCTGCTTCAGGAAACATGAGAAATGCAGAAAACAGCCCTACTTTGTAAGCCTAGCTTGTTTAGAAACTGTTCTTTCAGATGATGGGATGGTGGCAGATGATGACACTTCTAGTCATGTAGCTGAGCCTTCTTTATGCATGACCTCAGTTCATTTGCATTCCGAAAATTTGAAGCTGATCTGGACTTTGGACAGGCTTGTATGTCGATGGAATGATAACTTCACCAACTTCACTCTAACTTCGCTCTACTTGGGAAGACTTTCAGAAACCCGAATGGTATATGTAAAGAAGAAAAAGTGACCTTAAGTTAATATTGATCTGACATACATTCTTAGTATTTCTTCTGTATACGTAAAGCTTTATTTATTTATTTTATATATATATATATATAAATATATATATATATATATAGCTGTCCATTGTTTTAATATTTCTCTCTGGCATCTGTTTATTTTCTTTGAGAGACTGAAGGTTAATCCCTTTGTCACATATCTCATCAGTGATGAAAATAAGTTAATTTGAAGTCTTTGAATTAAAATGGATAGGCAGTCTCAGCTTTACGAAGTGGGTAAAACGAAGTAATAAGTGAGCAGTTCATATTCTGCTTATCTGAGTCTCTGCTACTATCTGCCTTGTTGGTAGCACATGTATATTTATCTTCTGAGTGGGACTTTCCCAGCTTTTTTTAAGTCATGCGTGAATGCTGATATGTAATCTAGTGGAAAGTTAAGTCTTATTTTACTGCTCTTTATTCCTCTCTATGTGCTCTGAATGCTGTCATGTTTTTACACTGCAGTTACCCCCCCGATTTACTGGGGGTCTTCTCCCCCTTGCAAGAGGGTTTGAAGTGGAGTTCTTTTTAATAAAGAGCCTTAGACTTGCAGTAGCTTTAGGGACCAGTTTTGAGCCACTTGGAACATCTGCTGTCAACTCTTGCAGGATTCTTTCAGAGCTGACAGTGTTTGGCAAGCAGCGGATCCAAATGTTAGTGCCTGATGTCTTTAAAGCTTGTTGGTGCGTTGAGGTCTCAACCTTCCTTGTGAAGCTGCTTCAATTGTTTCTGCAACTTCGGGTTCTCAAAATTAAGCCATAAATTTGCCGCCCGGCATATTCCTTCTGCTGGTTCCTCCTGCCCTGGTGAGCACTTCTGAAGAGTTCCTCCACAGGCAGTACAAGGGTTTGGTGGGATCGGGCAACTCCTTGCAGTCTTAGAGCTGTAGGTGTTTGCTTCGTACTAGTGAGAATGAAAACAGGTTTGGCAGTCACGTATCAAAGCAAAATTTAGGCTGTATGCATGCAAGTGTATGGGCTTGAATGCCGTCCCTAGGCATTTGGGACGTGGGTCCACGTTTGCCTGAGCAGCGTGTTGCTTTGCCGTCGGGAATACCCCTGGAATAAAGAGCAGCTGTGGAGACTTCCTTGACTCCGAGCCAGTGGTCTCAGTGCGATGTGTTTAGCACTGGAGAGAGAGAGAAAACAGATGTGCTCTTGGTTTTTGTATTATTTGTGAGGAGGATCCTCTGTGTGATGTCCAAGGTCTTGAGGTTCCTACGTATTACACTGTTTTAACTCCATAGCCGTGGTGCTCTTGGATAAAAGGTGCAGTTTCCCCAACCAGCTGACAGTGTGCTTGCGCACGCTTTTTAAGGCTCGGACCTTCTGTCTGTTCTGTGTCCAGCTCGCTATACTCAGAGCAACGAAGTGCACCACGTCCTCGATGACTTCCTTGCAGAAGCTGTTAATCCCTCATCTCTTTGAGATAGGGCGTCCTACAGACAGGTGGGGCCTACATGCACGTCTCGCTCGGTTTGGAAGCCATCCTCGCATACGCTGTGGTGTTATCAGCTGTTGTTGCACGGTGGGGCTGAAGCCTGAGAGAGCTGCAGGATAAAAGGCAAAACTGGTCGGGTTTTGTCAGGCAATTATTTGACTCGATACAACAGTTTTATTCAAGGATAAATTGCTGTAATTCATTAAAAAATGATTATGTTTGGTAGAAGATAAAAGCACTACTTCTAAAGTTTAAAGTAATTATACTTGCTTGAGTGTTGCTGCTGAGGCAGTGCTTAGACTGTGAAGATGTACTTTGGTGAAACTTTGGAGTTGCAGACGTTAGATGTTGTTCTGAAGGGCTGGCTTGTCTTTTCTGGGGCTAATGCAGAAATTGCCGTGTGAAGCCGTTTGCTCTCTACTTGAAAAGTAGAGCAGACCAACAAAGACTATGTATTACAAACGTCTGAAATGTAAAAAGTTTGTGTTTTTACCCAGTGTGAAATCAGGGCCCAGCTGAAGCTATGGGCCAGTGACTGCTGGCTGCCGTGGGAGCTGGGCTGGGACAGCGTTGGTGCAGCTGGGCATGGGCCCCAGCCCCTCGGCCTGGAGCAGGGCCTTAGCAGCTCGCCTCCTGCACTGCCACAGTGTTTTGGAGTAGCGGTGCTACCGGTGTTAGTAAGTACTGCTCAGCATCGTGAATGCCCCAGGAGGTGCAAACCCAGGGGTGCAGCAGCCCTGTCCCTCTCCAGGGTTTTGCTGGGAGGGGAGCTGGT
The DNA here is from genome assembly GCF_013377495.2 of Cygnus atratus. NCBI lineage: Eukaryota > Metazoa > Chordata > Aves > Anseriformes > Anatidae > Cygnus > Cygnus atratus. Next base: position 32,231,192 of record NC_066365.1, on the reverse strand, counting down.
GCCAGAGCCTGTGGGGCTGCAAGGAGGTGACAGCAAAGTAGTGGCTGATGGGGAAGTCTGCTGTGTACAGAGGCCCTAAGACACCATGGTATTGCTGCCACTGATTATAGTGTGGTGTCCCATACGCTTACAGCGCTGTTGTGGCGTTGCCCATCTGCTGTTTGAGAGCAGGTCAGCGTAGAGGGCATTACGGTGACCCGGTTGCACCAGTCAGGATAAAAAAAAAAAAAAAAAACATATACATTTCAAAACAATGCAAGAGCCAGGCAAGGTTCACCCCCGACATGACCTGGAGCTGACACCGAGGAAGAGGCAGGACCCGTCCGCACCACGGGTACGTGATCTCAGTGGTGGCGAAATGCCCGCCTTGGGCACCGACCGGGGTGACTGATGGAGAGTCATTTTGGGACAGAGCTTGAGGTGTTGGAAGGCTGGTCTCCTCTGGCTCCTTCTGTTGTGTGTGGGGGGGAAGGGTTTAATTCAGCTTCTTTGAGGTGCATGTGGAGTTGCCTGTTTATCCCATGCCTGCGGAGGGAGGTGGGAGGGACAGGTTTCCCAATTTCAGAGCCCGAGGTGAGGGAGCGTTCCCATCCTGGTGGAGCTTTCCTGCCTGCCGCTGTCCTGTGTGGTGGTTTCCCATTGCAGGACAAGACAAGAAGCCAGGTGAGGTTACAGCAATTTTTCCAAACCCTCAGCATTTCTGACTGGCCCAGCGAGCCTGTCCTGCCCACTTGGCTCCTTCTTTCTGCAGAAGCTCCTCGACCTGCATCCTCTAGCTGAGGCTCGGAGCAGCACGCTCGCTCAGGCAGAACCGTACGGAAACAGGAGGCTGCCGTCCACGCACGGCTGCACAGCCCAGGAAGGGCTGGGCCACGAGCAGATCGCACGTGGTGCTGGTGAGGTGTCCTGCTTAGTGCACCTCTGGAAGCTGCTCAGATGTGATGGTGAGCCTGCCTGGGCTGGAGTTCAGCAGCGGGGGAAGAATTTTGGGGTGTGATTGTCGGAAAGGCAGGAGTGAAGAGCATTGTGACAGAAGAAACGATGGTGAAGGTTGTGGAGGGGAAAAAGACCCTGCAAAAACAGAACAGAACAACAAAAATAAGAAAAACGCCAAGAAAAGAAAAAAAACTTATTGGAAAAATGTCTAGTGAATGAGAATACTGGTAGGAAGGGGAAAGATGAAAGTTAGCTTATCTAAAGTGATAGACAAAACTGATAAGGCACGACAACAGCAGATAGCAATCTTAACGATTAAAGGAAAGGTAGACAACAGCAAAGGGGAAGTGAAATGAAAAAAAAAAAAGAGGGAGTGACTGATTCATAACTGTTTGTATCTTGTGTAACCACCGCCGTTCACATACGATGACCGAGTCCATAAAAAACTGAATCGAGTCTCCCCTCTCTGGCAGTCAAAAGCGTGCAACTTCCCTGCTGTGTGCACCCTCCACGTAGGTTACTACACGAGGTACGAGGCAGTGGGCAAGTTGGACCTCACCAGAGACATCATAGGTCACCTCTTAGGTTGTGTCTACAGATGTATTTTATGTTGAATTGCATTGTCTTGCTGACTGAAGTTGTGGCGTGGCGTTTTACAATTAAGGTCTCTGCAATAAACATACCACCAAGGTAAAGACCTAAACACAGAGATAATGAATGTGTTAACCCTATAAGCATAAATACGTAATTCCTGTTTTTTTTTTTTTTTTTAATGGGATTGGAACATTGAAAAGCATTGCGCTGCCCTTAGGAAATGAGTAGTCATGTAATACTGTAGACCATGTTTTGCAGCTCCTTTTCATTTTGTGGCTTTAATGAGCCCTTTCTGGTTTTGTGTCTGCTTGCCTGCTAGTGCTGTGTGCCATGTGCATCGCTGTTTTGTGTCTAAATCTTGATTCCTGGCAACTGGAGGAGGGTGGGGAGCTGAAGGGCCTGTACTTGACCGACTCCTTGACCCGTGCTTTACGTGCTTTGTTGCTATTAACTGCCTTTCTTCAATAGCTATTGTCCCATTTCTGTCTTGGTGTGCTCTCTTTTATTCAAGTCCTTTGCTGCAAGCCTGCTGCCTGCAACCCATGAGGTGCCTGCTGCCTGCTTAGGTATTTCTTTGGCCTATTGGTGACCTACTTTCTGGAGCATTTAAACCCTTCTTTTGAAAAGGAGGCATTTCTGCCCTTTGTGAGTGGTCCCAGTGTTGCTGGGATAACGTGCCTGATACTGCAGATGCTTGTAGCCACTTTAAAACAAACACCACCACCCCCCACCACCATCCCCACGCTTTCAGTCTTGCACAGATTTTTTTTTTTCCTCCCCCTTTTTGTAAATCGTGAGTGCTTTCTGGTCATTGAGGTGGCGGGCTGCGTTTTGGTGGACGAGTTATGAACAAAACTGAACTTTTTTTAGCGTAAAGTGTCACTGCTGAGTGACAGGAAGAAGCCTGTTAAAGGTTGAATGCATTTGCTTTCGTTCTCTTCTCAATGTGGTCATAATATCGGGTCAAATGCTATGGGTTCCTTGGACTTCTCGGCCCGCTGCTGCTGTCCCCCCTGTCTGCATCGAGTCCTGCTGCCTGCAGTGGGCATTTGCTCAGGTGCGGGTTCCCAGCTGGGACTGGGCTGTTCACATCCCTGTTACCTTGCAGAGAAAGGAGCAGTGAGAAGAGCACAGCCAAGCATGTTAAATACATCTTCAGGCCGCGGGGAAATCCATGGTCTTGTCAGTAGCAGCTTTTCCTGATGTAGGAAGCTTGAGAAGCTCCATATTAAATAGATTAATTTGTGGAGCACGCAGCAGTGAAGCACATCCTTTCTTTCAGTTGAAGCAAATTTCTGTTTTTTGAGGATCGTTGAGACGCTAAGAATAGCTTTACTGATTCTTTGTCCTTAGAGACAAAAAAAAAAATAAAAATGCTTATGAGGCTTGCTCCTTTTCCCTTTCTTTTTGCTGACCATAAGGAGTTAAAAGCAATGGGTTGACATTTGAACTCGCTGAACTCTGATTAGCTTCTTGGCATTGAAATAAAGGAGGAAATACTAGAATCTGGGGAGTGAGGTCTTAATATAGTACTTGATTGCAATATATATTTTTTGAACTGATACAAAATACCAAAAGCTGACTTCCTGCTGTTTTTTTTTTTCCCAGCTCCTTTTTCTCCTCTTCCCTCCCCTACCAGCTATCGTACTGAAGGAAGCAAATGTTAGCTTAAAGGCTCAAGGTGACCATTGCTGGACATCAGAGCTCCAGAGGTTGATGTGCCAGCTGTAACATAGCTGAGATTTTTGGTGGTAGACGTTTCATTAATAAACCTGTGAAACAGGGTGTATTTCGTATAGTTCTGCTTTCCTTCTTAGTAGAGTGTTGCAGCATTTTATACATCAGAAGAAGCTGGCTCAGAGTACGTGCTGTGCATTGACTTCAATGCATCCCAGATGTTTTGTAAGGACCTGATAATTTCTGCAATAAGCATTGTAATTACTGATCCTAGTAATGACCTTTTTTGGGCTAATTTGGATTTTCTGTTGTATATATTTTCATATTGTGTGTTTTTAAGTTTTTTAACAACATAATGTAATAAAGTATAAATATTTATTAGTACTTAGGAGTAGCTCACAAATACACTGTTGAGAGTGCTTCCTTTTATTAATAGCACTAAATCACGCAACTGTCTTTCCATTTTATATGCCGTGACCGCGAGTGCTGAGTGACATAAGACAGACCAGCAAGCTGGGTATTTCAAAAGGTTGCATCTAGGGAAATTCTGCAGGCTGTCTGCATGGTGCCCTGCTGCTGCAGTGGTTTGTTTGCTTTAGGTCAAAATGTGGAAATGATCTGACGCTGCGGAGGATTCCCCCTTTTTCTGTCCGCAGAAGGGGGTGTATGCACTTGGAAGTGTAACCGGAGTCTTATATGGGGAGCTGGAAAGCAGAAGCTATTAATTTGATGGTAGGTATAGATGACTGGAGCGTTGAAGCATACGGATGAAGATGAAATTGCATAGTGCAGTCAGTTAATAAAATATGAATGAACATTAAAAGTAGTCTGCAATTTTTTTTTCACTATTGAAATTTTAAAAGGTACTTCATGAGAAGAAAATCAGTGTTGCTGGAGAAAATACATATCAAGCGTGATAAATAATGTCATGCAGTGCTTCAGTCAGATGGCGTAGAATCCAGTAGGTTGCTGCACCAGAACAAAAAGCTTTGTCAAGTGACATCAGAAGAAGGAGAGGGAAGCAAAGAGGATATAACGCATCCCAGCTGGGAGGAGTGAAGAAGAACAGAATGATTCTCTGGGAGATGGAGAGGTGGTGATTTTGGGATGAAACTACTTTTTCCATGTTGCGGTCTGGTTACTGGCTCATGCTTATCTTTTACTTTTCTCCCCAGTGAGGTTTTGTAGTGGCCCCTGGGGTGGGCGAGCGGCATTTTCAGCTGCTGCTGGAGCTGGCTGTGAGTGGAGGAGGATTGTGTAATCACAATTTCATTCTGCGGCACTGTGCTTAAAGTACCTTTAAGGATAGTGTAGCCTTGTTCTTTTAATTTCTTTCTCTTTTAAATTGTATTTCCACAGTCATATAATACAACTTGTGAAAATGCTATTCGGTGAAACAAAAAATTAGATGTTCCTAGAGAAGTAGTGTATGTTGTTTAAATTCTGGATAGCTTGCACATGCCTGAGGAAGTCTTGCATGAAGTTTCCTCTGTTGGAAGAAAAAATTAAGATTTTAATAAGCCAGGCAGTCAGTAGCAGCTCTAACTTTTCGCTTATGAAACTGAAATTAGCATAGTGCAGAGAGAGCTGGGCTTGGTGTGTTACTCTTGCAAAAGCTTGGTGAAAGGGTTTTGAAAGAGGTGCCTGTATTTGTGTTCTGCAAGGACTATCCAGTGTCCTAGGAGTTTGTAAACATTTGCTGCCTAATCCATCTAAATGGTGTAGTGTTTGTTTTTTCCACAGTAATAGCATTTGAAGCTATCTGGTAAAATTCTTTGTAGATACCTTGCACAGTTTTCCATACTGAGCCCATGATCATGCATCTTCATGTGCTGGTTTAAACAAGGAATAGCATTGGATATCAGAGGGAAGATACTATGCTTAAAGTTTATGCTTTTGTTTAAAGATTTGGGCTGTAATTCACAAACGATAGGAGACATGCAGTCCAGGCTGATGTTTTCCACTTCGGTGTCAAAGCTGAATTTTGCAGCTTTATATGGCATCTGAGCTTGCTGACTTTTCCATGGCTTCTTTTCAGGGGCAGGTGGTATCAGTTGCATTGTCCAGACCAAAGGCAATAAATCAAACCCAGATTTTTTAAAAATTATGTTTGTTTCTTAAATCTTAGGTCTGAGCATGCTTGTGTTTGCTTAGTTTCCCTTTTTAGCTAATGTTCTTTTTCTGCTTCATGGAGAGAAAAAAGGGGAGGGGATTTTTAGTGCTTACCAGATGCAGTGTAAAAATTTCTTATGGGCCTTAAGATCTACCGTGCAAATCTTAGCTGTCTTAAAGGCTTGTGCTCATTCATTATAAGAAGAAACTAAAAGCTCAAATTAATGAAGAAACAGCAAGAGACGGCTACTGTAGGAAGATTATCACTCTTAAATATTAAGCAGGTCAAGCTTATCAGATACCACAGAGCTCTTTCATGCATTTTGCTGAACTATTCTAACTTGAAATGGTTTCTGTCAAGATGGAAATTTTTGGCTGCAGCTGTAAATAGAAAAAGGAAATGGTTGAGTGCAATGATATTTAACAAGAATGTAACTTCCTATTACTCTGAGCTTTGCAGCCCCATTGTGTTTCCTGTCAATAACCTCCCCCATTCTCTCAAGACCAGAGAGAGATGTGCTGCTACATGAGATAAATACTGCAGCGACCTTACACATGAAAGTGAAACGCTTTAAGTGGTGTTGCTGCTGAATTGACAGAAATTGGCCCTTTGCTGTTGCACCTAGGGAGATTTTTGAGTGAGATTATGTGCTTGATAAAAAGAATTTTTATTTTATTCAGTAAAATTGGAATTGCAGTTGATGCATTCAAAGGCTGGACTGGGATCTCGTCCTTCTGTACTGTTCATGGTCCCTCCTTAATTTTCATTTTTGAATTTCAGCATCTTTTCTCCCCTCGTAGACACTCTCTGCAGGAAGAGAAAATGAGTCCATTGTTATTTTAAAGGGAATTAATTTAATTAAGGCAGGTGTGATAGAATCAGTATCTGCTTTCTCTTGATTCTCTGTCTTTGTTAGATTCCTAATTACATTCATACAGGATGATGCTTAGAAGCAGTACTTGCCACTGAACTCTGCCATGGTTTCAGTGTTGCAAGGGCAGAATTTGATATTTAGCCTACCTGGTGCGCAGAAGTGTGCGGGAAGAAATATGCTGCCCTTAGGTACAAGGTAAGTGAGTATGTGGTCGACCTTTTGCCTTTTTTGAGAATTTTTTGTTCTTCCTCCTTCACAGGGGTGTGCTGTAAAGTTTGTTTGCTTCCAGTGAAATGCTTTGAAAACTGGGTAGGGAGCAGCCATTTAAATTTCACGGTATTTCCAGTGCAAGACTTGCAGCTAGAGTGGCTCGGCTTTTAGCCTGAGAAGGTGCTGTGCTGGCATTGTACAAGCCTTCTCTTTTTGCTAGGTACTTCTGTGTACTTTTTCTCTCGAGTTGTGTTTTCAGATGTCTGAAAAAGACTGTGAGCAACACATCTCGGCTTTAAAATGTTTCTTTTTCAGTTTAGAGGCTCTAGGTAGGAGCTTGGATAATCCGTGATTTTTCAGAGGCACGGAGTCTTGTAGCTCCTGTTGAAACAGATTTGGGTTGCGAGTGGTCAGCGCTCTTCAAAAAGACATTTAGTTACACCTCTAAAGTGTAGACCAGGGCTTTCAGGTTTGTCTTCCTTAATGTTTCTTCATTAAGTCAGATGGACACAAGTTAGCATCTTAGAAATGATTTGTGATCTTAGTGTCAGGTTCTGAAGAACAAACCAGGGTTGTGCAGGCAGTTTTAAGTTTTTGGAGGATATGGCAACTGCAGGGTAAGCAAATTACTCGGGGGGAGAGGGAGAGTGAATTTGGATGAAAAGCTGAGTTTTTTTTTTTTTTTTAAAAAAAAGAACACATATGAACTGCTTTGTGCCTTTGGGAATTGTGTTTTTATTTCACATACTCATGGGCTAGGAGCATTCTTTAAACGGAACTGAAATATAGCATTTTCTCATAACCCCTGAATTCCAGGACCTGGTAATTCAGGATAAAACGTCAAGAATGCCCGGGCTTCTAAGGGAGCTTAAGTTTTTGTTTCATTAGGCAAGTGACTTTTTTTTTTCTGTTGTTTTGTTAAGAACTTAAGAAAATGTGGAAAAAAGGTAAATTAAAGGCTTTATTTCAGAGCAGTTACCATCCTCTCAGGTACTTAGAGATCGCTTTCTGAAGTATTGCAAAATGAACAAGCAATTATTTCACTGTAAGAAGAAAAAAGGAGCATGAAGGTAGGTCTTCTGCCTGCCGGGATACTCGGGCTTTGCTGGCGGTGATGGAGATGCTTCAGAGGAAAGTGTTTGATGTGTGTTTTGAACGAGTGGGCCCAGTCTGCTCATCCAAAGCAAATAACTTCAGATAGTTTTTGGCCTGGCTGAAACAAGACATCTTTTTTTTGTGTGTGTCCACAAGTAGTCTCAGGTTCAGTTTAGGCCCCACAGGTGCGTGAATACCTGGTTTTCATGCTTGATTTGCTGACTACATGCCAGAGTGACCCACGTTGTGCAGGAACCTATGTGGTGGTCTCAGTGAGCTGAGCTTGGGGCTTTTAGGATTTTGTGCCCTTTGTTTTTAAAAGCAACTGGGAAACCAGGCTTAATGAGGCAGCTCTAAAGTGTTGCTAATGCTCTCGGCAGCACCACTGTGCCTTTTCCAGAATCTCTGCTCTTATTTAGTTGTTGAAGCAACTGTCCAAGATGCCTAAAAGATACAAGCTCCCTCTGGACCATCTCTAGAGAGCTTTGGTTGTTGCTTGAAATCTGGGTGGCTGAAGGATTTTGAAAGAAGAGGTTTCAGAAAACAATTTCAAATGAACTGAAGTCATTGTAAACTCATTTCTTAATTTAGTACAGATTTCATTTATTTCTTAAGTTGAGGATTGATTTATGGGAGAGAATAATTCCATTCTGTTGTTAAACACGCTTTATTGTGCTGCTGCTGCTAAAATATAAACCGCACAGACATCTGGAGAAGAAAGCCGTTTCTTTTCACCAAGATATTCATTATAAGATTTCATGTCTAACTGCTCATCTTCTCTGTTAAAATTCTTCACGGGTCTTATTCTGATTTTTATCATGGTCTGCATTTAACTTTTTTGGACGTTTTTCAAGGAGTCTGTTTGGGTGTGAGGACAGGGAGAAAAAACAGATTTATCTGTGTCTTTATATTCTTATTCTGTTGAGAAATGAGACTTCGTAAGCGCTTTACCATCAAATCCTATGAACTTGATCTTTATGAATTTGATGCAGTTGTGGTTTTGTAATAAGTGAAAATAAAGCAGTGCTGGCTTAGCTAACTGTTCTGCTAAGAGCTTATATAAACATTATTGCAGAATTTCACAGGAAGGGGACACCGAGTGGCGAGGTGAGCGAAGGTTACCCAGAAGGACCACGAATGGTAGCGGGAACCGGAGGCTGGAGGAGAGGAGGCCGCACACAGGGGCCGCTTGGAAGTAGCAAGGAACAGCTGGTGTCTTACACGTTTCACTAGGCTTACCTACCTCTTTTACCTCAGTACCTTTTAAAATAAACCAGATTGCAACTTTTGGCTCTGTGCTGTTTTGCCAACTTTACAAAAAAACAAAAAAAAAAAAAGGTTGTTTGACCTGTCTGCCCCCTTAAGTCATGACTCGTGGCTGTAAATCACGGGATTTGTTTTTGGAGAGAAGTTGTCTTGTCCATCCCACTGATTTATTTTGGTTTAGCTCCCCTTTCCTATTTTTAGCCAAGATAGGCAAAATAGCAGGCCTGCACGCGGTGTTTTTTGATGGGTGATGCCATTTTGTCCCTTCCTGCCTTCCGCGCTCTGGGGGCCGGTTCCTGACGTATGTGGGGTAGCTCAGAGAACAAGACCACCACTCTTCTTCCAGAGACAGCACAGCGCTCTTGTAAAATATATATAAATGAATCCTGACGACAAATTGCCTGTCCCCAAGCATTCAGAAGCAGTGAGTCAGTCCTCCCCCTCTTCCCTAAACAATGCAGCACTAAGAATAGCGGAGGCTATTTCGCCTTCTAGGTTCTCAGTGCTTAAAACTCATGTTTGTTCTTTCACCTGCTAGGCATTTTTTTCTTAAAAAAACAAGGAAAAAAAAAAACAAAAAAAAACACCGTGATTTTCTGGGTGCTGAGAAGAGCACTGGAGGTCCCACATGGTGGTGAGGACGTGGGGAGCCAGGCAGGAGCAGTGCTGCTCCAGGTGCCGCAGCCTGCAGAGGACCTTGCCTGTGAGCCTGGTAGGGTTGTATCAGGGCAGATGGGTTTTCTGGTGGTTCTTTCTGCCATTAGGATAGATGTTAAGTTTGGTGGTTGCAAAAAAACAAAACAAAACAAAAAAAAAAACAAAACAAAAAAAAACACCCATAGTTAGAAATGTTCCAGTTGCTGGTGTTTTTTTTTTTTCAGAGTTGTCTTGATGGTTAATGTAAAAGAGAAAAGAGGGGCTAGGTGACCTGACAAACAAAAGCTTTGCATCCAGTCTGCAGAAGACTTTGGTTCAGCTGCTGCTGGGATCTGTTTCTGTATCTGTGTTAATTCTCCCTTAACAATTTTATTCATTTGTCAACACGATCTCTTTGCATCAGCTGTAGTCAGCACTATTGAAAGTGTTTGGGTTCGGTTGTTTCAGTATGTGTCAATCTCCTCTTAGTTTTTCTGTTTATCATGTGTAGTCTGGAGGAATGAATCTAAAATCAGTCAGTGAATGAGATTTTTGAATTTAATTTCTTTTTCAGTTTACATATAAAAATTGTGCCTTCCTATACAGTATGTATATGCTTTTGTATCTCAAAGCCTCATTCTGTGGGTTCATTAGTATTCATACATTGAACATACAAAGTGCCAAAATGCCAAACATAAAAAGTCGGATTTTATTTTTATCAATAAAAAAACAGCATAATTCTACCTAAGCAGAGTCACTTAAAAGGACCTCTTGCATGTTAAAAATCCAGTCATTTTTTGCCTGTTGCTCCCAAGAAAACCACAAAGGAAAAAAAAACAACAAAGTGCCTTCCCTCCTTTGTTTTTTCTCCATATGCTGTCAACAAAGGGCACAAAAGGGAAGGATGGGGAAAGTTCACCAAGTAATGGTTACGATTATTCCATCTACAGATGTTGCTATATGAATCACCAGATAATATGGATCCTAAGGTAATCTGAAGTAATCAAAGAAATAAGGGTACAAGGAAGGTTTGGAGGAGCTGATGGAAGAAAATGAGACATTGGGGTATAATTCTCTGAACTTCTGCTTAGCCGCTGTTTATTCTGCTGATTGCTGGGTTGTTATTTTCATATATATATATATATTTATATATATATTTATATTTATATATATATATATATAGTCGGAAGGATTGACTCCGTTTCTTAAGTTTTCTAAAAAGGAACAACTTGTTCAGAGTAGGTTTGGGCTTTTGTTTGCATTTTTAGGGGGTAAACGCTTTTCTTCTGTTTTTGGCCTGTGAAGTGTGAGTAATACTGCTATAAAGAAAGAGGTGCACCTCTCGGGCCCACCCTCTCCTTCCGCCGAGGAGAGTGCCTGCCTCTTTCCGTTTGCCTTGGGTGCTCTGGGTGACCGTGCTGGTCCCTTGCCCACCTCCCCATCCCTTCAGCTCTTCCTCTTCTTTCCTTTGGAAATCAATGCTTCAGCGTGTCGGCATTTTCAATATGTATGGTGAGGTTGGGCTAGCCAGAGAAGGAGGAAGGGTATTGAATTGTTAGTGGTGATGGAGGAAACTAAACTACTTTGATACAAAGATGAGTACAAACCTAGCTGAAACTGCTCAGGTGCCAAGGCAGTTGCCAGAAATTCCCTTCCTCTCCTTCATTTTCCTCCTGTTTCTCTCTAGTTCTGTTCACTTGTACTTAGAAACGTCCCTTGAAATCTTAGAATTGGCCCGTTCTGTCAAAATGTATCACCTGGAAGTTGGTGTTCAGGTGGTGAGCCTGAAAAAAACTGAGAGATGCCCCGAAGTGGAGCGTGGAGCTGAGCTTTGCTAGACAGACTGCTCAGTGTGATGCCGGCTGCTTGGTGATGGCAATGGAGGGGGTAGAAACCAGGCTTTCTCCTCTGCAGAGAGGACTCTTTCTCCACGTTTGTTGTTTCAAGACTTCCATTCTTAGGCTGATATTTGTGGGTCTTTCCCGGGGCTGTAACATTCTCGTGAAATGTCCCGTGTACTTTTTTGGGCATGTAGTCTGCAGCCAAAAGAGAGCTTTTTTGGCATAACTTGAGGTGAATCCATTTGTGAGATGAGGTTCTTTAAATGTTCTATTTTAAAAGTGACTTCAACTTCTAAGCATCTTAATAAATTGTCTTTGAAACTTAACTTCTGTGTGAGTTCCCCTGCAGAGGTCTGGATGCGCTGCATTGCGTTGGAAAGGCAGGGATGCAGAAGGGTGTTGTGCCAGCCTCCAGCTGGCTTTGAGAGACCACTAACACGTTGGAGAACCATATTTCTGATGTTGATCGAGCTGTCCCTTTCTCTTCACAGCGGTGGGCTTCAAAATGCATACTGGTGCCTTGGGTGTGGAGGGTAGAGTGGCCCCCTGCCCATTCCTCCTATTCCAGCTTGTTGTTTTCTCCCTTGGGGAGGAAAATTAAAAAAAAAAAAATCAGAACTGGAAAACGGTAGGTTTCTCTTTCTCTGAGTCCTGCCGTCGAATAAACTCGGCTCTCGAGTTACGTTTTGGGACTGCTCCCAGCTGCTGATAAGTGCTGCAGACGCCCTGGAGCTGGCCACTGGGCAGGGTTATGAGCACAGCGCCGCAGGAATGTGGCTGTTCTGCTTTTGGGGCCAGGCTGGGGCTTGGAGCACTTCAGCAGCTCTTATGGGGTGCAGAGCAGAAGCTGGGTGTCTTGCAGCCAGGGTCCCATCCCCGGAGCTGCTGGGGAGCAGTGTGTGGAGATGCTTGGTAGCTCCGTGTAGGGATAGCTCTCTTCTGCGAGAAGAGTGCTCGTCTGCTTGGAGCTGAGCTGTTCCCTGCAGGGCCACTGTGTGTTAGGAGTGAGGCTGGGTCCAGTACTGCTCCCAGCTTTTGTGAAAGAGATCACCTCCATGGTGATGTGCAGAAGCCAGTTCAGAGCCTGCAGAGTTTGTTAGCTGGACCTCCCAGGTCCAGGCTGCCTTCTCCAGAATGAATGGGGTGCCAGCGCTGGGATCCCTGCTGCTGCTCTCACGGGGCTTTTCCTGTTTTGTGGCTAGAGGGTTGGCTGTGGTTGTTGGCTGAACAGCAACCTAGTGCATTTTGAAGAACCACTGCTATGTCACGTCCTTGTTCTCCCTAACTCAGTGAAATGCAGTCTACTGCATCCCCAAAGCACTGGGTGCCTGTTGCAGAGTTGGGGTCAAGAGGAGAAAAGCTGTTGCTGCCTGAATTCCCCAGAAGACAGATTAGTAAGTCTTAGAGAGCTGCTGCTGATTACACAAATTGGCACAGGGGAGCACTCAGCTTTTTGTCCTTCTTAGCAGAGGTTTTTCAGGTGGGAAAAGATATTTCAGCAGTACCTGCAGGGTGCTAAAAACCTAAGAAAAGTGATGAGGGGGTTCAAGGTGATACTATATACATACGCTGTATGGCTTGACTTTTATTTTGATACATATATGCATATAAATATATATGTAAGTACCCTTAAGAAACGTGCCTTCCCTGAAATGTCTGGGGCTTTTATTTTAGTGGCAATTTTGATTTATTTATGTTTACGACAGTGCTCAGACTTTCCTTCTGGGTATGTCCCTGAGGATGACTTTTGGAGGCCTGGAAGGTGCTAGATGCTGTGGGAGCGGGACAGGAGCTGGCTGGGGGTGGTTGGAAGGAGACTCAGTCATTCACTTGGACTTCATAGTTCTGCATCATTTGCTCTTACATTATTTTCCAGCAACTCCCCAGAAGCACTACCTGGATGTATCACATTTCTCCTGCTACAACGGCAAGGGAGTTGACTCCCTCCTCTGAGAAATGTTTTCATAAAAGTTGTGGGTTTCATAGTAATAAACCTAACTTTCCCTGATTGGTAATAAATTATGATGGCTGTATTGGTTTGGGCTATAAAAACAGAATTATATAGGTGCTTTAATATATAATAGGTGTAATGTTACAGGACTGCATTTTTAAATTGGGAACCAATTAACTGCACTACCGCATGTTATGCAAAGCAGCTGGATAACAAATGAGACCACAATCCTTCCCTCCCGTCTCAGACTTGCCCTTGCTAGGATGCCTGTTAGCATCACCCAGCAGTGACGAGCCTGGTTCAGGCTATGGAACCTGCAGACTGCTTCTGGGGAGGTTTCTAACAGCATGGCGCACTGGGTATGTAGCTGTAACGATCAAGTGCTGGGCTTGTTTTTCACCACTACGGCTGTTTAGGCTTGTGGAGAACACGTTTTAATTGAGAAAGTGGTGAAGATGCCCTGGGATTTCTGTCTATGTTAAGGGCATCTCGGCTCATGTTGAAATAAGCTAAAAATGTGCTAGAACCGATGGGAACTTCATTGTAAATGTTCCTAGGGCAAAGGAAAGATGATGACGTGTATGTTTCCACGCTCTTTCGTATTCTCTTGTAAGGAATGAGTTGGCTTTTGTATTAAAGCCAGCTAGGCAAGCACTTCCTTTGATGTCAGTTTTTCACAAGCTGCTATTTGCTTTTCTACCTGTGCATCTCTCAGCTCTGCTAGTACAAGTGCTTGTCTGAATGCCAGGTAGATAGACTGGGGATCTGCTCTGTGCTGACATAATTTTCATTCCTCAGGACTCTCTTAAATGACTTCTCTATGGCTCCCTACACACCCTTGTAAACAGGTGTATCAGTATGACTGAGGGGATATGTTCAAGGAAGGGAGGTTGTTCAAGGCAGCATTGCATCTAGAGTGAAATGCTTATCAAGCTGTGCTTTTATTAGCATGAGCTTTCCAACGCGTGGTATTGTACAGAAACATTCTTAAAAGGTCATTCTCAAGGCAGGGAGAGGAATGTATGAAAAGGTTTGGAAATAGCATGTTTAGGAATACAAGGAACTACAGCCTGTAATGTCTTCCTTCCCTGCTATGTATAGTATCACATGCACTAAATATTAATTGTTGTCTTTTCTTTTTTCAGCTTCTCAGCAAAGATGCCTCCAAATGGGAAGGCCTTACATTTTCACCCTTCAGTCCTGCATTTTGGAATGCAGTAAGTGTCTTGCATTATTGTTACCTCGATTAATAATTAAGTGGGGAGGAACAGCTCTGCTGGGCTACGTTTGGGTGAAGATCATTAGCTGAGATCGTTCTATCCTTTGAAAAAAAGAGAAATAGTAAATAACTGCCACGGAGTTGGAATCGTTTTGTACCTTGAGGCACTTGGTAAATGAAAATCAATGTAGTTTTAGAAAGGAGGAAAAAGGAACAGGGAACTGTAATGCATTCTGGGTAGACACTGAACAGAAGGGCCTTCTCAGGTGATTCTGCATGTGTGTCAAATCAGTTCCTCATGCTGGTTGTTCATTTCTTGAAAAGTTGCCTTTCAAGAGGGGGAAGAGCTTGTTGCTTCCTTTAGCTTTCAAAAGTAAAATCCAGAAAACCCAAGGCAAAACATACTGGTAGATTACTTGAGATTTTTAGTTTTCTTCTAAGAAAAAAACAAAACAAAACAAAACAAAAAACCCAACATTTTAAAATCATGATCTGTCTTCCGTCAATAACCAGAACAGAAACACTGTACCCTTGTGAGTTAAAGGAATGTTTCAGAAGATGTATATGTAAGCTGCTGTTTTTAAGATGTATTAGCTAACTCAACTTAACTTAAGCCTTAAGAGATCATTGTTTTAGCTGACAAAACAAAACAAGACAAGACTTCGGTTATTTGAACTTTCTTATTGAAAGCTTTGTGCCTAGTAAGGGTTGCATTTAAAAAGAAAACAAACTACGAGTGACCCAAGTGAGCTTTGGCTAGGTGCACCTCTTGCATTGCAGTGTTATTTATTTATATGTTAAAGGGCAAAATTTGTTTGGTATGTTTCCAAAGAATAATCGTATCTGGGAAACTGTTTCATATTGACATGTTCTGGTGTGATTTGTTTGGATGCTTTTTGTACATTGCCTATTCTTATAAAGTGAATAATTTCTTTCTCTTTTTTTCCCCGCTTTAGATTACTGGGGTTACCCAGAGCTAAAATGCTGCATGCCTACAACCCTAGTAGAGATAGAGAAGTTGTGGTGAATTCAGTGTTTACAGCTACTAGACAGTTTCATGTGTCTCCTGTTCATAGCCGGGTGAGTGTTGATGTACTTTTGGAAACTATGTAATGGCCAAGTGCCAAGCCTTCATGCTTCCTTTGGCCTAAAGTTTTCATTCTGTGTTTTCTCTTCGTGCTTTTCCTTAGGACCTCCAACTTCTTTCTGTTTTTGCTAGCACTTTTTGCTCGTTTTTACTTAGATTGGTAATGGAGAAGACATCCAAAACCTGCAGTAGGAAATGTGTTTTACAGTAACTCAGAAAGAAAAGAATTTTTCAGTGTTAAATTGGCTGTTTAGATCTCATTCTGTTATATGCAGCTTTATGCAGTCATCCACAGGCGTGTGGGTGTTTACAGCCTTGAATTTTCAGTCTTTTCAATGGTCTTGCATATTCAACCCAAAAAAAAAATAGTGAAATGTTTTATGCATTTTTGTATTGCAATTTAGAGCATAATTGCCATAGGATCTAAGACCATTATTTTAACTCAGATTTTTTTTATGATGTATAACAATATAACACATGTTAAGAATGAGTCACTGGGATCTGAGTTTGATGAAGCCCAGATTTTACCCTCTGCTGATGTGCAAAGCATTTTATTATGCTTTTTTCTGCTGTTTTTTTTTTCTCCCCACCATGCCTGAATGGATATTACTGTGCAAACAAACTTTATTGCTCTCTTGGTTAGACAGGCCTATTTGGTTAGAATTGTTTTGCCCAGGTTTGGCTTTGACTCATTTAGCTATGTGTCACAGAGGTGATTGACTTGCTGTGTGGTATCTATGTGCGGGGAAGAGTTTTAAAGGATGCGGAGGCTGTTAGTGCTGCATGATGAACTTCTTGTGCAAAAAAGAACATTGAGGCCTGAGCTAGCTGAGAAATTCCAGCCATAATACAGCAAGTTGCTGAGTGCTCTCAGTTCTTCTGCATTGCAAGAGATGAGAGGGAGTTACGGACAGGTGAAATTTTGTAGGGCTGAGTTTCTGCTACTGGGATCTGTGGATACAGAAGTACACATGGAAATGTCTGTGGGTGAATGGTGGGTGTTGTGATTAACTGCACTGAGCAAGCAAGCTTCTTTGTGGTCTCTGTAGGTGATTCCAGCAATGGGAAAAATTTCATTCAGAGTGCTTTTTCTGCCAACAGAAGAAGGCAATATTGAAAGCTCGTTATTTATAAATACCTCATCTCATGGAGTACTTTCATATCAGGTAACTTTGCTTATTTTTGGTTTGAGTTTTGGATTTGTGTTTTTAAGAAGTGCTATTCATGTATTTCGAACTTAATGTTCGTTGAATTCCTGATAACAAGTCAAGTGGAGTAACATTTTACAGTTCATCCCTATTACCAGATGTTGTTGATCTCATGATCCCTCATACTCATATACTGTTAAAATAGCTACTGTTAGTGGGACTACTTGTGGTAGTTAAAAAAAAGTGTGTTTGTTTCTACATAGCAGATCATGGTCCTGTCAATACTGGTTGGCTCCATATAATATTATTGTCTAGAATGTGCTGTGCTGGAATTTGTTTGTTATGAAAAATATATGTAGGAAATATTTGGGGTGGTCATCAACTACACTGCAGCATTTTATTTAAATACATTGGGGATGTAGCACACGTGAGAGCTTTAGGTCCTTATAACATGAAAGTGGAAGTTACAGGCTTTGCGTTGAAGCCATCTGTTGTCTGATTATCTAGAGAATTCAAGCGAGTCTTAAGTTATTTGATTTTTATAAGGGATGTTACACGTTTCAAGTTCTTCACTTTTACTAAGTTGTAGAAGAAAAATCTAAACCTGAATTTAGTGACTTAAAAACAACGTCAGCTTTAATCAACCATCCAGCTCCTTTATTCTCATACTTTGATGCTGTGCTGGAAGACAGACCTCCTTGAAATGAAGCATAGATAACTTCATTGAAATACAGGTTTTGGAATACAAATATTGCCATTGTCTAGCACATACTAGGGGTAATGCCAAATTTTGTGGGAACTTTTCATCAAAGATAGGGGAACACGGCATTATAGAGTGTTTGACCTTTTCTTTTTTGCATCTATCCCCTCTTTGCATTCACTCCTGACCCCTTGTTTTTTGTTACCCAGTCAGCTCAACCAGGGCCTTTTGTGAACAAGTTGCAGGGAAGCAGTTGTCAGTGTCACCAGAAAATCGGTTTGTCTTCTGTTGGACTGCTCCTAAAATCGGTAGCATACTGTTATTTACTGATAGTTTCACCAGGCATCTGTAACAGAGGAAGTGACTGTCCATGATTTCAGCCTTCATTAGGTTTAAGAGCTTCAAAATTGGGCATAACTGTAGTGACTGATGCACAGCTACAGTGCTCTAGAGAGCTCAAAAGCCTTGAAATATGTTTGTTTCTAATGTGTTTATGCGAGAAGTACATATGGAAGATCCTCCCAAATGGAGGAGTACCACAGTTGCAGTAAAATGTACTTTGTAAATGTCTCCATTTAAAAAATAAATAAAAATTCCCCATATTCCCTTTGATTGGATATTTTCTATCCAATGCCTGAGGGTCTGCAGTGAACACTGTTATTCTATTAATTTTAAACATGTTTTTTGTTCTGTTTTAAAGATTTATTTTCATACAAGTAAGTGAAAAACCCCAGTGGGTTTTTCTTGAGAGGAAAGAATAAAATCATCAGAGGTTATCTTGCATCTCATTGTCTTTAAACTAATCTCGGTTGGCAGAGTGGAATATAAATGCGTTAAAAAATAAAAAAAAAAAACTTGCAAATCTTGAGTGCTCTGAAAATTGCAGGCTTTAAAAACCAAAACGATCAAAAAATATTTTACTTAATTTTGAAGTCAAAGCCATTGATTTCTGTATGCCTTCAGGCTAGAAACATAGTTTTCCAGAGATTACCGCACAGCCAAATGGTGACCGTAAAACTGTGTATGTGGTTATTAGCCTCCTGTTTTACTGAGTAGTCTGTTGACAACAAAGACTACATGGTATGTGTAAGTATTGCATGTAGTTTTTGAAAAACAGTTCTGCTTTATTCCATCATTTATGAAGACAATTTGAAAGATAATGCCTCCTGTTTACTTGCATCAAAAAAAAGTCTGATAACTAGCTTAGCTATCATGGTTAAAATACGGATTATTGCCAGTTTGCAAATATTTTGTATATCCAGATACTTGTATTGTAATTGCCTGAAGAACAGTAGGAGTTTAAATGCTTTTTTATGAGAGAACCTGATACTCTGCTGATAAGCATTTTTGTTTTGTAATAGTGAATGAGTGAAGATGCTAATGTGCCACTTGTGTGTATATTTACTTTGCTCAGTGGAAATTGTTTTAATATATATATTATCTTTAAAAGAATGTAATTTTAAAAACCAGTCTGTTCCTTGGGATTCTTATTAGTAAAATAATTTTCTGTATTACTCTGATAAGCGAAATACTGTATATTGATACAATGACTTTATTTTTTTAACAAAAGGTTTTTGGAGTGGGAACTCTGACGTCTACTCCAGAAGAACCTAGAATGCAGCTAGCAAATGCCTATTTACTGCTTCCACATATTCAAAACATCCAGGCATCGCAAACACTGGTACAGTATACATTTCAAACCGTAGTGAAACACTGATCTACTTAGACATAAAAGATTTTTGTCCTCAGGTTGTTGGGTACAAGTAATGTTAACAGAAAATCCAAGTACCAGTGAGTGTGGGAGAGGGGTTACAAGATACAAGGGTATTGTGATGAGCTGGTGTTCTGGCTCTATTCAGACAAAAGCCTTTGGCCGTAAAGCTACTTCCACTTGTTCTTGAGTGTTGCTTCTGTGCTGTCCTCTCAGTTGTGCCATCTGTGTGCCCTTGCTCTGAACCGGAGTGGAGAATTGATATGTCTTGAAAATAAATAAATCCACTTATAGGGTCAGAGGGGTAGTGGCTTTAGAGGGGCTGTGTGTTTTTTTGGTTTGTTTTTTCCCCCCATTTTATTTCAGACCTGTTCCCTATGCCAGTTCAGAGCTGTGATACATACTTGAGCTGTGTAGTACTGCTCAAGTGAATAACTGGAAAATTGATCTTTCGGATTTCCTTCATATTTTTAATGGATAAGAACTTTTGTATAATACATGTTTTTAGTTTTGTTAAACGTATTTTAGAATACTATAGCACATAACAGAATTTAATCTTGTATCTAAATATAACCTGCACTGATTGCCTTCACAATGCTGCCTTGTGATTGTTCTACCTGAGAGAAATTCTCACCTTAGATCTCATTTTTAAGTCTGCTCTCTGTATGTTAGATCAGTCTTACCTCTCCACGAAGATATCTCACAATTTCATTGTCTTTCCTTCTTTTCCCCAGTAACAGTCTTTCCTGTATACATACAAGTATGTACACTTGTGGGTGTGTGTAGGCCAACAATTGTGAAGGAACCAAAAATCTTTAGGTTTAGTAATTTGTGGTGGAGGGAGGGAAGATGCTATTCATGACATGTTGCTCTGCATCTTCTCAACTGGCTTGATGGATTGTCGTCAGGTACCACGTGAGGTTTGAAAGTAGACTCTGCTGTTCATTCAGTTCTATCTGAATGTCTGAGTTAGACAAGTTGTGGGGAGTGTTTGCTGTCTTCATTACTATATGGTGAGGAACATTTTCCTCTGCTTTATTTCTCTAGAGTACGAGCTTGAGGTGGTTTGGCAGTGGAGGATGGTACCACCTGGCACCCTTCTTGTCTCAGTACATGAGATGCAAGAGGGTGTTGACTCAGTTCTCCTAGCTCTGGGTGTAATTTTTCTATGCCTGGCTACAACTGGGGAATTATTCTTCAGTTCACTGTATGTTATCAATCTGGACACAAGCGCTGCAGCAATGGTACAGTCTCCTCAGCTGTTGAAGGCGGTAGGTGAGATCTAAGGACTGAAGTGGAGCTTGTGGTTCAAGTTTGGATCCCTTCTCACTGCTTTAAAGATAGCTGTCTGCTCCAGCAGTGTCTCTTTCAGTTTACCCCACTAATGGTCTGATCTGGTTCCCAAAAAAGTTGGTATGATTCCTTCTTCTCCAGTTTATATTATAGGCTTAGAAGCTATGTGAGGAAGAGGTCTATGACGTTTGAGTGACTACACACATGCAAACATAAGGACACATAAATACTAAACAATGGAGTTTTTTAGTGAAAAAAACATTCAAAACAAACCACCCATACCTACCTAATCACTCATTTACTTACTTCTGAAGTTTGTTTTTAACTGAAGTAAAATACTAGTGTAAGTTCAGGGTAGCATAAGCCTCACTTGGATATGCTAAAGATATCCTTGCCTCTAAAGTCTACTGATACTGCTTGGAAACCTGTGAGAAAGGTCAGTGAGGGCTCCACGGCTTGTCTTTTTCCCCCCATCTACTAGCTCTTCTTTTAAAGATGGTTGTGTTTAAGCTGCTTGCTAATACTGAAAGTGGCATCATCCATCATTGTCAAGGCTGGAAAGGTAACATCTTCATGTAATCCAGTGGTGATGAGTAAAAAGGCTTCCCACGACTGCTGGATGTATTGTCATCGTTACTCAAACACCTGTTCTTACTCCTCTGCAGTCAAAACCTACATCCGACTTCCAGTCTGAATATTTCTGTGTTGCCAGTTTCATTTGTTTGTTATGATGCACACTCAGTTTAGGAAACACCTCATGCTTCTGATGCTTAAGCCCAGAATGATTTGTAGGTGGCATCGCATCTTTCAGCTTTCTTTTTGCCAAGCTGAGCAATCCAAGCTCTTTAGTATCCTTACCTGTGATGGGTTGGCCATTTCTTAACCAAGCTGACAATGCCTTTCTGCAGCTTTTCCAGTTAGTAACAACTTCTTTTGAAGATGAATGGTCAGAATTGTGCATAGGGATATGGATTAAGTTTCCCCTCTTTTGGGGGAAAACAAGCTTCCATGCTGTGCCGAGTTTGTGGGTTTTAATTGTTCTTAAGTCAGTGAAGGTACCCAGGCTTTTTGGTCATTCCCCGGTATTTTTAACTAGAAGCTCTTGTGGTTAATGAGGATGAAAAAGAAAGACAAAGTTGCTGTTTCTGCTGTTGCATTTCACCTTCTTTCTGCTGCTTTTTTCAAAGTTTTGGCTTGTGGAGGGTTCATAATCAGCATGCTCTGGCTATGGTCCTGGGTCCTGGTATTTCTGGCTCAGGAGCTGGGAGGAAGGGAGCTGTATCCAACACTGAATTCATAATGTGTCCACATGGCCGTTCAGCAGCAACTAGTTACCACTAAGCCATGGCAGATGGCGGAGCACATGTAGGTCATCTTTGTTTATCCAGCTTCTGGATACAGCCTCTGCTCCAGTTGCCTGTTGTGGGGCATTGTTTAATATTTGCATGGCACTTAGCAGGCAGCTACATCAGTGCCTTGTGTTCAGAATGCTGTACAAACAGGTTGGAAATGTCAGTGGAGGAGGGAGCTGCAGGGAGGGATGTCTTATCACAGGAGACACAGGCATCGCTTTCCTGGCTTCCCAAGACTCCTTAAGTTATGTTTTGTGCAGGTGAACAGAAGATGACAGAAGCAAATTTATGCAGTGTGTTGTTAGGGTGTGGAGAGGGACTGTGGTAGGATAGTAGAGTTTTCTTGGTGTGCCATCCTGATAACTGCCTGCAGAAAACTGATGAAACTCTGCTGAATCATTGTTACAAGAACAGCTTATTAACAGTTCTTCACTTATAACAGAGGAATGGCTCTTCAGGACCTGGGACTGTCCTGGAAAGAAACTAATGTATCAATGTTCAGAAAGAAGGGGAAGCTTGTTCTGTGTTTGTTCATTTCAAATTATAATACGGTCAGACTCCAGGAAGAGGTTTGAACTCTACAAGTCCTGATATTAACGCAGGAATATCTCTGAAGATCTTGTGTAGAGCCGTGTCTGACTGACAGGGTATCTGGGGCAGAATGAGGAGGAATCCTTCCCCTAAAAGTGGCCTCAGTTCTGCAGTTGTGTGGTGGTTGTTGAGGTGGCCTGTGCCAGCAGGCCTGTCTCTTGTGATGGGTGAATTATTTCCTGAGTAATTGCCAACTGTTCTGTCCCCCAACAAGAATCCTAGACCTTCTCTAGCAGAATGGCACTCCTGGCACATCAGATGGTTGAATTTATTTAGTTTTCTAAAGAGGCATCTGTCCCTCTCTGGTTTTTAATTGAAAAACGTAACAAAATTGGCCAGAATTTCATCTGAGTGGCTTCCATCAGAGTTGTCGATACAGTTCCTGCAGGGTTTGTGGGTGCTGTGTGCATGTGCAAGTAGGTATGTATGCATATCTAATACAAAACAGAGCCACCATCTAACTTTCTGGTGACTGAAGGAGCGGCAGTGGTTGTGTTTGTTATGCAGTGCTTTTTCTAACTTTTCCCATTGTAATTTGCCTCTCCTTTTGAATTTGCCTCTGGTGTGAACGTGCACTGTAAAATTCATCACTCTGCTGATTCCTATGCAGTGTTGCTCGCAGTGTAAATGAAATGCTTCCACCCCTGGAAGAGCGAACATGGTCATGGGCTTGTTGTCTGGGAAACTCAGCTTGATATCTTCTTCCCAGATTCTTTATTTGTCTTTATGGTTAACGCAGTCGTGCTACCAGTGTTTTGAGACAGTAGGCACAATAGTTGTGCGTCTGTTGTCTGGCTTAGATAAATGAAAACCCTTTTCCTTTTCTGAAGATAACCTTTACAAAGAGAAATAAAGAATTGCAATAGAGAACAGGTCAACACTGAATACACCCCAATAATGTTTTTGCCACTGTGCATTATATTAGCAGCTTCAGTTTTTAACGTAATAGCAGATAGTTGTGTAGGCCTATTACAGGCCAAGAAGAGAAGTTCAAATAAAACTTTGGAAAAACATGATTTAACTGAATTTTTATGGGGGTAGGGGTCTGCCATGGCATTGAGTAAGTGTTAACACCTCATTGTTTATCGCCATGGAAATTACAGTGGTTTTTCTAAAGCCACTGAGAAGGGAATTTTAAGTAACGAGGTTTATTTGATCAAAAAAGCAATCCCAAAAGTTGCTGTTCATCCTTGATTGCCTTGTTAAAACTCTATTAGCAATTGTGGCTGTGAGACGTTGGTAAGTGGTGCATGTTTTGGAGCCAAATGGTTTTTACCGCTCTCAAAATTGATGAGGACAACAAAGTTTGCAGGAAGAAAAGAGCTGGTTGGGGTTTGTACACCTCCAGGGAGCTGTGCTGGAGGCATGTGCCTGTGTTTTGGTGCTGCTAATAACCTTTGCAGAGGTTGGATCGCCCCCTTGTGTGAAGCCTAAGTCATTTCGGTATGAAATCCACTTGAACTAAGACTGCAGATTTTGCAGTGACTTCCTTTGGGCTGTGCTTTTCTAAAACCATAACCCATCATATAAATGAAATATGATAAAACTCTCTGTTCAGATGCACCCTGCTCCCTTCTGTCTGTCCCATGGAGATATGAAGTAGGCTGTTGGATACTTTAAAACCTTTTATTCAGTTCTGCCTCTCAGCATCAAATTATTTACATTCTTTAAAAGAAGTTGCATTGACACCTTCAGGAACTTGAACCTGCAGACACCTCATTCAGATTTAGTTGGGTATCAAAAGACAAGCTGAGCGGGGTTCCACATCAGTCTCAAAGTCTTCAGGTAATTTTGCTGTAATTAAGTTACAAGTAGAGTGACAGAACTCTCATAATTATTATCTAGAATTAACATATACTGGTTAAGCAGTATGTGCAGTGAAGTTGGCAGTTCAGATTCCCAAATAGCTTTCATGAACTATGCTTGGCTTTGTTGGTGCTGTTGCCCCATTAGATTTATGAGTGCTTTACAAGCTGGCACAATCACCGCTTTTCCCTTTCCAATCAATAAAAAGGTGAAGCAAGCATTTTCTGTTTGGCCGTTTTGGCATGAAACCTACATATAGACCATATCCAAGAGGCATTACATTCTTGGCTTAGCAACTGTATTTCAGTATACAACCGACAGAGAAAATATACAGAAAATAAGAAAAGAAGCTTTTGTATTAAACAAAAAGGCTGTGTTTGGTACAGTTATTGTCTTATGAAAGTTTATAAGGATTTCTTGTGTTGCTGCTGTATAAATATTTAGGAATCGTGTATAATAATAGTTTGATAAGTAGGTAATAATGGAGTTCATTTCTTGAGAACTGGAGTTTGCTGACCTACTGTACAGAATACATACTATTTTTTTTACATTTTTCTTACATTGCTGTGTCATGCATGGGTGGAGACAGTCTTATTATCTTTATAAACTGTGGTGTGTGAATCAGATTTTTATGATAACATCTTTTGAAGCAATCTGCTTGACGTTTTCTTCACTTTTCTTTCTTACAGGCAGAAACTATGAATGCCAGTCTCTTACGTGTTCACCTTGAATGCAGTTTACCTAATGATGCATATCAGCAAATTAAGGTATGTTTTATTATCATGTGGTGCCTACTTAAGTTGTCTTACAGTTCATGTTTAGAGGGACACTTTCCAGAGTTTTACAGGCTTTAGCAACCATGCAGTTTCAGATGTCTCAGTTTAAAAAAGAGTTGTGATTTTTAACTATGATTCTATAAAACCGTACCTTATGGTATAAATGAAATGTTACACACACCACACCATTACCATTAGGAGAAGGTGAGACGGTAAAAGAAAACGCCCTTCCCTTCCTACAAAATTCCTAACCAGCTATACATTGTAATGCATGTTATATTATTTAAATAAAGTATTAGAACAATATATTAGTATTAGTTTAGATTCTTGGAATTTTCTTTCTCCAGAAACGTTTTCACAAATTTTTGGTTCATACTGGCAAAAGAACAATGAAATGAGAGTCTTAAGTCCGTACTGCCTGAGTTGTGTTTCCAAGAGGCTTTGATGTTCAGCAGAGCTGAGGAGGGGCGAATCCTTTTGCAGAAAAGCCCCCTCCAAAGTGCTGAGCAAGCACTTACGGCACTAGATTTCCTACTCCTGGGCAGTGCCAGCAGAATATCATCTTCCCCTTTGTCTTCAAAAGAGTTTACATAGTAAATAAGTAATGGTTCACAGTGATGCTGGCACTTGATCAGGTATTTTGTTGGATCAGATCTATAGGTTAGAGCTGTGGTCTGCAGCACCTTTCTTTCATCAAGTATGACTAGGTCAAAATTCCATAGCTATTTTTCTGTACATTCCAGATCATAGTGATCCTGTACTGTTTTATTTCCATGTTTGACTCTTGCATTGCATGGTAAACAAGGCTAGGCTTGAGATGCACCTGGAAGTTTAAGATCACATGTAGTATAGCTGCCCACTCTCCGATACAAGCTTCCCAAAGGCACATCACCCCTATGCTTGAGTCTCTACAGCAGCATCCTCTGTGCTTCTGGTGGCTATTGCAAGCACTGAGGGTTTCTTTGATGCGGTGGGAGGGAACCGACATCCACAAACACTTCCCTTCCCCTTACACCTCATTGTGGCACTTCAGGTTAACTGAAGGTGTTTGCTGCCCCTTCGCTAGAGCACTTCTTGTGTCAGGTGTGGAAGTCTTCTACCTCCAAAGTAGTCCTTGTGGTAAAGCAGCAAAGTCTGAGTTCAGTGACCTTCATCGTGTGATGCAGGTCAAATTTGTTACTCATTGTTGATTGTCTAGTTTTGTTTTGCTTGTTGCATTTAATTTTTTGCCAAATGGTGTCTGTGTCTTTGTAGTTGCTAAGACTCAGCTGTCTTAACAGCAGCCACTACTTAGAGAGGAAATAAGATCCTATTTGTATTTATCTGAAGTATTCTAGCCAGACGACAGTGTTTTCTATTAAGAATTGTACATGTATGTTTGTTTTTTTAAAATTACTTCAGTGAGAAATGGAGACAAAAAACACAGGATTTGGAAAAATTAACTATAAACAGACCAGTGAACATGAACTGTCTTCCTACCATTAAGACACATGCATCAGTCTGTTTATGGCACATTTTATTGAAGGCAGAGGATTTAACAAAGGAAACTGTTTTGCAGTCCCTGAGGTGAGACTGACTAAGACAGTTTATAAATTTGCATTCTTTCAAGGTTCAGTGTCCTTTTTAGTTGTTTTTCGTCTTTGTTTTTGCTGTGCTGTTTGTATCTGCACTGTCTTTGGTTTCTGCTGAGAATTTTAGCAGAGGTCCTAATTACTCCTGTTTATCAGCACTTGCGTGCTGAAGACCTTGTCTGTTAGATAATGCCTTTGATTAACTTCTCAAGATACCTTACTGTAATTATTTTTTCCATTTCCTCCCCCCCCACACACACACTGTGTCCCCTTGTCTCGCTCCAGAGTTGCTGTTTTATGTCCGATGACCCAATGCTGCTAGAAATGAGCTTAACGGTAAGAATGGAAAATGCCCAACAAGATTTTGTGGAGCACAGACAATACTTACTGGAGAATCTTTTTGTAGTGTATGTAGCAATGGAAAAAACGAAGACCTCAGGTAAGTCCTAAATATCATTGTTAATTGTAATAGAAGTTGGTATTATACATACATTATAATTTGATGTGCTAAATTGAATCAATTTCAGCGACACTCTAAAGTTTCTGCAAATAAGGAAAAACAGTTAAATACAGCTTGTCAGCCAATTGCTTAGGGCAGAGCTGTTCTAAGTGCAGTCCTCTTTATAAAGGTAACAATTGCTAAGTCTGCTTCATTGCTATTTTCCCTGTGCAAACATATCTGCTTAAATGGTATGAAAAGATATCGTAGTCCTTTGATTTCTACAACTCTGTGCCTAGTTTCCCAGCCATTAAATTAGTCATAATAAGACTGTGAAGGCAGAATGGTTTGTACAGTACTTGGAATAGTGGATATTGTGGAAAGTGGGGTAATGAGGTAATACAGATGTGTGCATCATTTGGTCTTCTAAGCTAAAATGCCACAGGCAAAACAATCAACTCCTTACAGTTTCTTTATGCTACGTTTATTGGGTGAACAAATCTTAAAAATCCAAGGGGTTTTAAATTATTTATAGAGCTTTGTGGTCTGTTTGGTTAGGTTTTTTAGGCATTTCTGCCAGTTCTACTTTTCGAAGAAGGAAGGACTTCCTAAGAGTCTGGATTAAAATAGTAATTTTTAATGCTAATCAAAAGTGCGTGATCGTCTTATCTTCTGAGAAGTTCAGGTAGAGGTCTGGTCACAAAACACTATGTGCTGTTCCCCCGTGCCTGTCCTGTGATGTGATATTTACACAACTGAAACTGAAATACCCCCTGTAAACCTACTTTCCCTGCCCATGGGATGATGTTGAATTGTGGATGTACATTTATTCTGGTGCTGGCAGAGAGTTGTTCACATCTGTCATTTCAAGGGTGTTTGCTGTTGACACTTTTGATGGGTAAAGTGCTGGAGGTATGTTTTTAAGGCTGTTCTCTACTAAATGTAATGCGGTTATGAATGCTCATTGGATTAGAGGTTTATCTTATTATCCCTTTGGACTTGTCAGTGGGAAGTTCCACGTCTTGCTCCATCAGTACCAGTTCTGTACCATATCAAAACAGCAGTGTTTGCTTGCTTGCCTTCCATTTGTGTAATTAAACGAGAGACACAGTCTTGAGGGGAAGGTGTAACAAAATGGAATGCGATGCTGTTTTAGTCTCTTTGCTCAACACGCGTTAGAGTGGGACAAGCAAGTAGGCAGGGTCTGCACAGGGGAACTTGCCAGCTGGAAAGGTAGTAGATGAGTGTGCGCTTTAAATCTCACAGCTGTGGGAATATGGAGCATCTCCATCAACATCTTGAACCCTCTTTGGGAAGGTGGCATCTGTAGGCTTGCTCTCAGGCAGCTGAGCGAAGCACACTCATTCACAGAAATTCTACCTGGTAAACTGGGAGAATGATGCACTGTTAGCCTCTACTTACTTCAGGTACAAGCAAGGGCAAGAACTCAGGTCTCCTTCCTTCACTGAAGTGTTACGACCACCCTGGTGTAATAGCCGTGTCTGGTCTGTCCTGTGGCTCTTCTTTTGGTCCTCCAGATCTTTGTAGCGTCCAGTGACTAGGAGTGTAGCTTCAACAGGGACAAAGGGTGGTAATCAAAAACACCTTACCTACAGGTGAAAGCTGGCTTATATCCATTTCTTGTTGCTAAGCTTAGAAAATTACTACAATACCTGGTGATTAAGCCCCAAAGGTGTGAGGCACCAAATCTAGCTTTGCGCTGTCTCCTGAGAATGCCTGTGGTTCAGAGCAGGTGACCCAGGCTCTTCTATAGCTGTGTGCTTAGACAGGCTGTGTTTTTTTGTTAGTGTTTTTTTGTGTTTAACTGGACTATCGCGTGCTATTGATGCTTTGGCCCCTTAAAAATTCATAGCAACATCAGCCACCTGTCTTTCCTTCAGCTGAGCCTCTTGTCTCCCTGCCTGTAGGAAAGAGGAGTTGTTCCATCCTGGATTTAGGAGATAATGAAGGAAGGTACCTTGTTGATGCTTGTCTTCGTACTTAAGGCCAAAAAGCTTAAGTGCATTTCTGCTCCTTTATAAAGTGGTCTCAGAGGTTTTCCGGCCTCAGATGTGCATATCTCCTCATTTTTACGAGGGCAGCTGTTGCGCAGAAAGCTATTTAAATTATGATTGCTTCTAATATGAGTGTCTGGCTCAGCAAGGGTGCTTCAGTCCTTGGTGAGCTTACCTTGATGTTCATTCTTTTGAACAGGTGATTCCACGGTAGATATGTACATCTTGCATTCTGGGAACAGCCATGTGCATATACAGGTAAGTATAGGCTTACAGGAAGCCGTATTTTAGGCTGTTGAATTTGATTAGGGAATTAATTAACCCACTGGCTTACTCTGTAATTGCAGATGGGATTTTGCTGGTGGCAAATGTTACACGTCTGTATTTCTACATTGTACCCAGACATCTTAATATATCTTTTAGAGTTGTACTTCCAGCAATGGATTTTTTTTTAAGACGTAGAAGCTGCTATCTTTGAATAAAAATCCATGGGCTTATTTAGAAGTTGTGAGAAAATTGCAGATATTGGCTTGCAAATTTGACAAGAAGATACGCTAATATGAGAGCTACAATAATAATGATGGTAGTGCTACACGGATCATCTTATCTTGTCTTCATGCAGGAAATACGACAGTTGTCTCAAAATGGCAGATCACCTGTGGAATTTGAGCCAGTACTGCTATCTTCTTCATCTACTAACTTTACAAAAGTTGCTTCTATTTCTTGTAAAGGTACAGCATGCATATACTTAATATAATCAAACCCTGTCTAATCATCTATACAATGGTAGCTTTTTTCAGCAGGCAGGTCTTGAAAAATCTCAGAAAAAAAAACTTAGGAATTTTCTGAAGAGGAGGATGAATTCTTTCTGTTAATTACTTCCATCATTTTTGTGTATATATGCTTCTTTTTACGCTGATCTAAGGCTTTAAGCTATATATTTTACAAAAAGAAGAAAACATATACTGAAATTGTTAGCTGATTTTAAAATAAGCATAATTATTGAATATGCTTTTTCAACATCCTTTTATAATTTGTGGTTATTTTTCTGTTTCCAATATATTTTCTAAAAGGCTATTGTGCTTGGGTGGTCATTTTCTATGACATTTCTTGGCAAGATCATTGAAGAGGCTTGCCCAAGACCAGGCATGTTTGTGGAAGAGCAAAGATTGAAGTTTAGGCATTGCTGACTCCAGTTTGTTTCCTGTTCTGTCCACTAGACTGCAGTGCATAGACTTAAATGTTTCTGAAACAGGCTGCTTTCATAATGACATGGGCACTTGTTTTTCCTCAAAAAGGCAAGTAAGGAGAAAGAAAGGAACTATGTTAAGTGGTGTTTTTTTTCTTTTCAGAATGCTTCCTTTTATTGAAAGGAGGCAGCATGTTCTGTTAAATAAGAATGCCATGTTGATGACGTGGTTAAAATTGGTCAGGTTGCTCTCAGCAGCCTTGTTGTGTGTGGTGTGTATTATTAAAATGTTTAGCATTCATAAATTCTCCTTAAATCAAGGTTTCAAACCTCTGAAAATTAAGACACTAGCAATAGATGCTTTCTTCGTTCACCTGTGTGAGAAGTGGAACAGCGAATGTTCCCCTTGGTAACGTTCTTTGGAATCCTCACATGGAAATCATTGCTTTTGTTCTTCCAGCTGATGATGTATTCTTCTGTATGTCTGTTCTTATCCAGCTGCATCCTGTGACAGTGAAAGTCCTTACTCTGATGACAAGAAGAATAACCTATTGGAAGGCACTACAACACTAAAAGCCTGTCTTTCTTGTCCTGTGATGGAAGGGTATGTTAATGGTGGATTTTTGTTAATTAACATTCAATGATACTGTAAGAATATTGCAACCTACTCAAAGAAACAAAGTTAGCTTGCTTTGTCATGGAGCAATTCTAAGGACAGTGAAGAGGCTTCTTCCTGTTCTTGTGTCATTTGCCAAAACAGACCCTTGACATTTCAAGTAATAATACTGTATTTTATACAGTAAGACTTTCAGGAGTCAGTAAAAAACATACACAGTTTACATCATATAAGCGTTGCTTGGAGGATGTGATAAAATTTCCACCATCCTTGCTCCTCCAATTCAGGAGCAGGGTAGTGGTAGAAAAATCACAAACATTTCTTCAGTTTTCTTCTGCCAGTTTCATCCAACCTACCTTATCACAAAGCAATAAGCAGTGTACTGTGACATAGCAGGAGGTTGGAATGATTACCTGCCTACCTCTTCTACATTGTTCTTGTCAAGTTTTACTCTGGTATTATATGTAAGTATTTTAAAGGAAATTAATTTACTTTCTCCTTAAAACCTTAGGAGACTCATTGTACTAGAACACTACAGTTATCTGTGGACTGCTCGTGCATGCTCAAAGGCAATTACAGTTGTATTTATTTTTATTCTGTTTTTACTTACAGGTATTTTGATGTCAATCCTTCTGCAGCAATGTTTCATATAGAACCACACCATAATACTTCAGGATTTTGGTCCATATGGTTTACAAACAACTTTGACTTCAGCATTGAACTGAACGAAGTCTACATAGCTAGAGAAACAAATAACATTTTAAAAGTAAGTTTTATTTCAGCTTCATACAGTGTCTTGTCCTTGATTTAGGGATTTGCTCTGCTGACATAAAAATAGATTATTTCATGGACTTTGTTCTCAGTGCTGATTGAAATCAGTTAAAAATAAAGGTAGCTGTGCACCTGTAACTTAGGCACTGAAAAGCTTGGGCTCTCTGTAGGCTTTATTTACAGTCTGGCTTGTTTTTATATTATTTCATTAGCAACTGTTTCTCATTTCAGTTGCAGCTACAGATGCATCAAATTATAGACCATTGCTCAGTTCTCAGGATTGTTGTGTGTGTTGTTTGTGCTCTATAGGATTGAGTGTTTCTTCATAGGCTATAATGGAAGTCTTCAGTACATAGATGAGTTTTGAAGTTTGGAATACGAAGCCAATAATTTACTTGTACACTGGCTTGATTCAAACCAGGCAATTCAGTTTTATGAATAAGCACATGATGTAAGCATCTAGTTGGCCATTCATATATTTAGATAGGAGATTTATATGTGCGTACTATGGATCAGTTACGGGCACATACATGTGTGTATTAACAGCAAAACCACAAAGAAACAGAAAGTTTATACTCTTCAAGGTACAGCTTGCACTAAAAATGCCGTTCCAGATTTAATTCAGGTGTCATTTGATTCTTTCTAGATTCTGAACTTTGCTGAACCTTTGACTCTACCTCCAGGCTGCTGGAATGTATTTTCTTTGAAACTCAGTATGAAAGACACTGTAACAAATGTACTTTCTAGTATTTGTTTGGCCACCAATGTGGGAGTGATGTTTGAAATACCTCTGCAGATATATTCAACTGTGTCCAAGGTATTGTATTAAGTTGCACTGAATGATTATTATGCACTGCGGACCAAACTGCAGCAGCTTCCTTTTTTGGTCAGAAATTTGTCCCTTAGTCCTGAAAAATGCTCAATACCAGACCATTCTTTAACTTGAAAAGTTAAGCACTCAGAGTTAAACAGTGATGGAATTATGGATCTCTAGGCAACCGTAGTTCTTGTCCTTGACTTGTCCAAATTATGCACTGAAAAACTGGAATTTTTCCTATTGTTTTGTCACATGGAAAATGGTTGGGTTTTTTGTTTTTCCAGCAAGGAGATCTTCATTTTGAAGCTATTGCCCATTGTGATATTCAGTGCTACTTGGGAAAATCTGATTCAGGTAGGCTTGTCTTGGCTTTTTTAGGCATCTAATGACAGTATTATAGAAAAATCTATGTAACGGGACTTGTAATGAGAATATTGAGATTGTTAATACAATTATTTAATTTTGTCTTTTAAAAACACGTGCTTTTCTCAGACCATTACTGATATAAATGGCTTCGTACTGAGTATAATGTGCAGTATTTCAAACCTCTAATTCAGTATCACTTGCTAAACTGTTGTTCTGTCTTGTAACATAGTTTTGGACAAAAACATGTTGACTGATGTCAGACCTTTAGCCAGAGTTTATTTGAACTTGTTCTCTCTATCTGTTTCTCACAGCAATAATGTCATAGATTTCTGCAAAAGACAATTTATCAGGCTTATAAAACAGCAATGAAAGCTGTGCCATGTAAAACAAAGTGGTGTCATTCTTCCTGGAACTGAGGGATTTGTCTAGATTCTATAATGCTAGGAGCTGTTTTAAGTACCTAGCTAGCATTTACAGAAACACAATGTTAGATACTATATGTACGCAATACTGCCTGAAGAATGTATAATTTGATGAAGGCTTATTCAGAATAGTGTTTTTTAAATAATAACAAAAATAAAAAATCTCTGCTGAAGAGTGAATTTCATTAGACAGCTGGGTACCATAGGCTTTAAATATTTGTGTTCTCCTGAATGCATTTTCAAGATGATGCTTTCTTAAAGTATGTTTCTGTATGAAGATACGAAGAAGGCAATAGTAGTCAGTCAAAGATAAAAAGGAGATTTGAGGTGACACGGAAACACAGGGCTTGAAGCATTATTAATACATAGGCACATTTAGGTAAATATCTTAAAAGCAAGAGATATTTTAAAACCTTATAAAAGAGTATTGCTGATATAAGTAAATGCTTACTGCTTGCTTACTTTCCATTCTAATAATATACATAATAATATAATAACATAATCAGATCTTTATATGTAGATATTCTACTTCATAATTTAGGATACTAGTCCTTAAATAGAAAAGTCTGAAAATACTGGCCTGAACAACCTGTAGCTGGATTGTTCAAGTCGTCATTGGTCTCAATTGATTACTTTAAACTCTTAAGGATAACACAGTAAATTGCATTTTGTATTTTCAAAATAAGCTGGCTTTGTTTTCTTTAAAAAGAAATTTGCTTATTTAACTTCATTCTGCTGTGTGAAACTGTTTGAAGCAGCATGAGTCTAACTTTCTAAAAAAGATTTTAATCTTTGGACTGATGTAAAGCCTGGAAATTTAGCTTATGTAGAATTTGAGAAAATAGTCAGGACCTGGAAAAGAGAAGGTGAAATGGAAACACCGTTTCTGCAAAATGGAGATTTGTTTTGCTGCCTGCTGTGCTATAATATTACAATTTTGTACTGCTGTACAGAGAAGAGATCTTGATACTTTATTGATACCAGTGGAAAGTTCTGTGTAAAGACTATTGATAATTTAATGATTTCTCAATAGCATCCTTGAGAAACAGCAACAGTAAAAAGGGCTTACCAGAGCATAGGAAATCTATGCAATTCCCATATTGCTGTTTGCATGTAGAATTACTGCAGTTTTGAGGATGTCTTATTGCTCCGATCTGATTTGCTTAGTATGTGTACCTTCACACATGCTTGCTTAGAAGGAAAAAATTAGTTTGCCTTACTTCTTTTTGTGTTGAGACCCTTTGCAGATACTGATCGCTCACATTAAGAAGTACATTGATGGAAGGAGCAAATGTTGCCTCTTTAAAATATGAAAAATCTGTTATCGTTTTAGTAAATCTGCTTTGGCAGAAGAGTCTCTCTCTGGACCGTTCTGCCTGGGATGTGGATTCTGAGCTTGCAAGTGAACTTTATGAAAGATGGCAAAAAATAAGACGTGGGGAAGCCTGCAGGTCTGTACAGAATCTGTTGAGGTTCTTAATTCAAGCCAGTACAATGTTGTAAGGGGGAATATTTTTATTCTGAAATATTCTTAATTAGAACAAACATTTTTGACCTTGCTGCATGTAAGTTAGTTATCTTGAAGCATCTGGAATTTCAGAGCATCCCAAACACTTCTAACTTCAATTTCAAGGCACTGCCAGCGATAAGTAAACATTTCAGATGCCTGAATTTTAGAATGTAAATAATGTTTTGACTGAGTCCCCACCACAGCTACCCAGTTTGAAAGCAGTCAAAGCATATTTTAACAGATCAGTTATGGAGCTGCACAAATCCTTTGTCAACAGGTCCCATAGCAGTCTTTTTAGGATCAGAAGCTCTAAATAGCTTTCAACGTTTTTAGTCCCTGACCTAATGGATGCTATGTACTGGGGAAGCGGGGAGGGAAGCAGTCACTGTGCCTGAGCAATTGTAAAGACAGTGCATCAGTGATATCACCCAGTTTCCAGAGTAGAGAAGTACGGCTGCAAAAACTAGTCACTGTGGTGCAGGTGGAAAAGTGGGAGATTGAATTACTCTCTATGACTAGATTACATGTTTGTGGGTTTTGTGTTGTGAAGAACGTTTTCAAGGAAGGATTAGTTGCTGTAATTAATAGGTCCTGGCAAATCATCATCTTTTGTTCTTTGATTTAAAAAAAAAAAAAAAGAAAAAAGAAAAAAGAAAAAGAGAAAAATCTTTGTGTTTTTTGCCAATAAAGCAGGAGAAGTATTTTAGGATCAGCTCGCTTTATTCACCAGAAGAAGCCTGAAGAGGAGTCCCTCGCCTTTTTCTTGCCACGGTTAACTGCGGAGCCTGGCCTTACACTCAACTTCAGTGCCACAGCAGTTAAAAGTAGTATGGTAAAGATGGTTTTCTTACACTTCTTCTGAGTTGATAAAATGTTTAGCTTCTTTAAAGAACAGAGTCTGCAGTTAATATTTGGTGATGTTTTCATACTGCTTCTAGATTGGTATTTTGAAACCTTCATACAAGTCTAATACAAGACACCAAATTTGTTTTATCCCTTTGGCTCTTTGATAAATTCTCTAGCTATCAAATTGTAGTATTTTTAGTACAAGGAGAGGAGTAAAGCAGTGTAGGTATTAACTAACAACTATTCATGGTTATTAAAACTTTCCTCACATTGTGGTCTAAGTTACATGCTTGTGGTAAAATAATTGAACAAGGGACTTGGGATAGAATGTGCTGTCATTAATGATGAATTCTGCATACAGGATAGCCTTCCTTCTGCCACGGCCTTACATAACAGAAGCATATAAAATGTTGAAGATGGAAAACTGAGGGATCAGCGGTGCAATGTGTCTTGCAACCATGCTGACAGTTACTTCTTCATTTGTCAGATTTTGGTTGGTACTAACCTAGTCTGTGCCAGACCAGTCATACAGAGATGCTTCTCATATGCGCACGTTGTGAATTACCTTGATATTCCATTTATGCCATTTGATTGTCATTATAGTAATGTATGTAACCTACTTGGACTCAAACTTCCGTATGAAAGGGTGACGCCTTACTACTAACTGACCTTCTTTTGAGGAAGAGCTTCGTTTGTCTGTGCAAATCAAAATACAAATGAAAGGGTTGTTTTGAGGGAGGAGAGGTCTATACTTTTGCACATGCAAAATCACTCTTCGTACACTCTTAGCTGTTTTTGCAAATGATGGCATTGTGATGACGTCCTGCTGTTCCATGCAGTTTTGTATGCACGTGATTATATTGAATTAAGACTGATGAAGCCGGGCTGAATTTCCTTGAAAATGCAGCTCACATTACCAATGCTGACTTATTATCAAGTATGTAGTTTAACTTTTCTTTTCCCCTCCAAACTATTTAGGTGAAGTATTTTGTACTAAGAAACCCGTCATCCTTTCCAGTTGCATTGCAGCTTGTGCCACTCTCTTACTACCCTGATCCCCAAGCTTCAGTGAGTCTGCTCAGCAAATGGTAATTAGTATAACTGTCTCAGAATATTGTTTTCCCTTTAAAAAGTTGTGTTTGCTATGCCTTTTGATTGCTGCTTATTGTTTGTTTTAATTTCTCAAAGCGTAACTTAAGTGGGGGCAACGTTCTGCTCTGTTTTGGAAGATCGTCATGTTCAGAGCAGCTCTCTGTGTGGCACCTGACTGTGTAATGCAACTGATCTATGATAAAAAAACAATCTGAACATATTTTCAGCAAGTTTGTGTATGCCAGCCACAAACTGTCATCTTTTAAGATCTGAGGCGTAGTGCAATCTTGTGCAGGCTATGCAGTTGTGGGGAGCAACTCTCACAAGTGGGGATGTGCTGCTCCCAGCAAAGCAGGTTGGGAAATACCCAGTCTGTAGGTTGCGGTCTGTGAGGAGGAAGGTAACTGAACCTAATTTAAGAACAAGTTTGTTTTTTTTTTTCTTAGCTTTTTCTTAGGTAAAAACCCTGTCTCTAAGAAGAGGAAATAGGAGCTGGGAAGAAAAATTCAGCAGGTCTAGAGCCAGGAACCCCACCATAAACATTTAGGGGCAGCTAAACAAATATTTAAATGTCGTTTTGAACTTTCTGTGTTACAAATGAGAAGATCTAATGAGAAATCTAGATAGAGTTAGATGGAGATTATAAAGGGACATGGAGTTCACCAAAATAAGCCCTGTCTGTCATGCTTAACTTTGAAAAACTGCAATACATGTGCAGTTGGTAGTAATTATTGGCTTGCTTGGAGTCTGTGGGACTGCTCACGTGCTTAAGTGTACCTTGTTTATTTGG
Source organism: Cygnus atratus (assembly GCF_013377495.2). NCBI lineage: Eukaryota > Metazoa > Chordata > Aves > Anseriformes > Anatidae > Cygnus > Cygnus atratus. The sequence goes on along the minus strand of NC_066365.1, from coordinate 32,193,872 downwards.
GGTACCAGTCCCTGTATAGCTGCTTCCTTAACATTATTTCTTGACGCATGTGTATATATGTGTATATATAGAGACAGGCACATTAGTAACTACATGTGTTTGCATGCAAAATATCATTTCCATGTAGACTCTTTCTAGTGGTTTGAAATTACATTTTCTCCTAATTTTCACACTTCTGTTTCTGCAGATCATCTAGGTTTACCAGCAGTCATGTTCACTAACTGTTTTTTTTTTTCAAGATAATGTTGTAAAAAATTGTGACAAGTGAATTTCTAATTCAGTGGGTGGAGGTCCACTAATCCTCTATGACCTAAATTTTACATATTGGTTTTCTTCTGTCCATTCTTAATGCCTTAAGTATCATAGGTTTAAAATTTGCTTTCAGATAGATAATCAGTTTCTCTAAGGGATTTTGATTCGCAAAGTATGTGGAGGAAAATGTGAATTTGTCCCAAACAAATTGTGAGCAGAAAGAGGGACATGTGAGTAAATTATTGAGACTTGATAATGATTGTTTCTCAACAGCTATGTTTCAGAAGAAGCTGTGGGACATCTCTCTTTATATACAACTTAGAAATATTTCTTGATTGTTATCTTTTGCAATACTGTATACTGAGAGATCTGAAATGCCTAGGCATTTTTCTGTTTTCCAAACGCATGGAATCCACATAAAACTGATTTGTAGTGTGTTTTGTTAAAATGCAGATATGCATTTCCCCAGTATTTCACATCTGCCAAAGTGCAATTGTGAAAATATTCTTAGTCGCATGGTCTGAATTTTTGGGTTGACCTGTGTGGTGCCGGGAGTTGGACTCGATGATCCTTGTGGGTCCCTTCCAACCCGGGATATTCTATGATTCTATGATAATAAATGCCACTATGTAAAAATAAGTCAGTATAGTTCTGACAGACTAGGTTTGCAATGCTTATTTTTTTTTGTTTTGGTTTATTTAGGTTTGGCGTAAATGTCCAAGCTATTAACTTCACCACCACTGAGTTCAGGCTCATGGATGAATGTTCTCACAGGGTAAGATGTTTAACTTTGATAGAGGAAGCAATCTGACACACTAGAAAAATTCTTCTTTAGCTACATTACATCTGAGTTTTTACTAAGTACTATTGAAAACAGTGTAACTGTGTTTTCTTGATTTTCTGTCAAGCTTGTATTTTTGCAGTTAATTTCTTTCCAGAGTTTGTTGTTTTCTAAATTGAAAACAACTGTAGAGTGTGTGTACATGCCTGTGTGCGTGTCGAGAAGGCTACAGTTTTTCTATTTTGGGACTTCGGTTTAGCCCTATGTTGACCACGAGGTGTAAGGCTTTTGTTGGTGACCTCAGAAGCTAACAGATAATATTTTCAGTAGAAGGAAATGTTGGCCAATAGTTCAAAGAAGGAGAAAGATGGATTTCTGCACTTCACCTCAGTTTCACTGCAACTCCCAGATTCAGGTTGGAATGTCACAGCTGTCTGTGGTTTCCATTACCTCATTTTTAATATGAGTGTGATGACACTTAATTGTGCCATATGCCAGCGCTGAGCTGTGATTATACCCTCAGGTGTTCTGTTGTGGATAATAGAGAGAAGATGTGCTACCAGGGATGTTGGCACAGTCTGACAATCAGAGTACTGTCCAGGGTACCAGCAGAGTTCATTCTTACATTTCTAGTTTGCATGAAAGCCTGGAATTGACATTTTCTTTGCTATTTGTACATGCTGCAGCTTCATCCTTAATGCTATGTACATGTTTCTACAAACACTTTTTAAGATCCTATTGAAAGATTGGTACTTTATAAAAACAAAAGAGTATATTTGCTAAACTTACCAAAGCTGGCCTTTGTTTTTTGTCAACAGTGAAGAGTTGTTGTAAAATAGTGGTGGGTCTTTACACCGGTGTGTGTATTGCCTGTATTTCATGTGGAGACTTGAAGAGCTATGGGAGCATCTATGGTTACGTAGGCATTCAGTATATCTGTATATGAGACTGACCTTGGCTTGTTGTTGGCCAAATTGCTAGTTGTTAATATTTACATTTTTGAATGTCATTTTTCTAGTCACTTTATATACATGTGTAGTGAGTAGTCAGTCTCACATTTGTGCATGTGCATCTTTGTAGAGAGTGACCCAGTGAAGTTTGCAAATCCATACGTGTTTTGCTTTTAATGAATGTTAACTGTTGAGGGAAGGTTCTGAAACTTTTTTGTATGTTCTTTTTTTCATAAAATAGACTAAGAATAAAAACATTTTGGACTAGAAAAGATCAGAAAAAACACTAGGACAACAGCTGTGAACTTAAAAACAACCAAGAAAGAGCCCACTTTGTGATGTTTCTGGTTGTTTTGACTGCTATGGGTGTCCAATCATGATTTTCTAAGAGGAGACCCCCCCAGTTCTGCTAGAGAAACTTTTAGGATTGTTTTCTTTCTCTTTCTTTTTTTTTTTATGTTAATGGGGGGAAAATATAAACAGCAGTATTGAAATTTTTAAGAAGTATATATATTTTACATAATTTCCAGACTCTCACAGCTTCTGGTAGTGGTGGTCTTCAGTTAATATGGTAGGGAGTTCAATTTGGCTTGTTTCCAGTGACTTAAAATGATCAACATATTTGCCAACAGTCCCTTTCTCACTTAAATCAAGTTGCAAGTCTTACGCTGATGGTATAATGGTTGCCACATTTCCCCGTGCAATCAGTGTACTGTCAGTTCTAGTTGTGTTGTGAAGTGTTTCAGCATTTCTTGAATATGAAGGACACAGTGTAATTTCTTTTCCATCTGAACAAATAAAATCTGTTTTAAAAAATGAAGTAATACATTCCTTATAATAATACGTGCAGTAATATGAACACTTGCTCAAATAAACAACCTTATCTGATGTTTTATGTTGTCAGATTGAAAGACTTTAGTGTAACAAGTTAGTTAGGAGTTATTGCACCTTGCCAAAAATATCTTATATGGTGCTAAGAAAAGATGCAGTGCTTTCTTTTATTAAGATCTTTAAACACATTTTCTGTGAGTAAATAAGTGCGTTTTTGTTTAACAGAATGCACGTCAAGAGGATCTTATCAACAAGAAATGCAGTTCTGAGCTGCTTCGGTTAAATTTACAACCACTGGAAACCAGAAAAGTTGCTGTAATTTTTACACCAGTTGACTACAAAAGAGTAGCTTCACTTATTTTAATCAGGTAAGCCAGGTTTCAGTTGTGAGAAGCAACCAACAAAATGTGAAAATGAATTTGCCAAATCTTGGAGCAAAGTCAAATAGTCAAAATTTGCAAGTCAGAACACCTCCGGTTTAATAAAAGTTGCTTGAAGGTTATTTGTACTTTATGCCTACCTAGGTCATTAAATCTGGAACTTCAGATTTTTTTTTTTTTCCTTGTGGCATGGATCAGTGGGTTAGAAAATGCATATGAATATATACTGTATGTATGACCGAGGCACTTCTTCAGTCAGCAGATCAACAGCCTTTTCCTGCTGGGTGGCTTTGCTATTTTAAACTTAACTTCATAGTGATAGGATTTAAGAATCCAGTGAGTCAAATTCATAACTGATTATCTCTGGAGAAGAGAGTTTATGGAAGGAACAACTACTTTTACCAGGTAGCGCTATTATCCAGTGGCAATGGTAACAAAACTAGCTCTTTCACTGTGTGAAATGCAGTGGTGAATGGTTCTTGGGTGATCCTGCCTGTATTTAGGGGAAGCCTTTCCAGATGTGGCCAGTGATTCTGTTACTGACACGCTGTTGTGTTGGTTTGGCACCTAGATAGTAAAGCCATGATGTTGCAAACTTCATTTGTGTTTTAATGGCTGATGGTTTGATTTTTATTTTGTGGCAGAAACAACTTGACTGTTCTGGATGTGGTCAACGTAGAAGGCTATGGAGCCAGAGAATTACTTAAAGTAGGGGGAAGACTGCCAGGTACAGGAGGATCTCTTAGATTTAAGGTGCCAGAAGCTACACTAATGGACTGCAGACGACGTGAGTAAGAAGAAACAGGTCTCTGATTTTGTAGCTGGCTGCATTACTCCGTAGTGGTAATGATATCGTGCAATAACGTTAAGTAAACAGGATATTGAAGTAAAGAAACTAAAGAACTTGGTAGTAAGAGGTGTAGGTTCTGATGTCTCAAAATGCTGGCTGATAATAGTTACAAATTCTAGAAATACACTGCTGCAAAATAGTCTGTATTAAATTTTTGGTCTCTTCTGAATATTTAATTGATTTGAAATTAAAAGCAGCTATTTCTTTCTAAACACGAGAGTCTTTTTAAGCACTAAAATAATTGTTCTTTTTTTTTCCTTTTAAGAACTGAAAGACAGCAAGCAAATTTTGTCCATCACAAAGAACTTCAAAGTAGAGAATATTGGGCCTCTCCCTATAACAATTTCATCAATGAAAATCAATGGTTACAGTTGCCAAGGATATGGATTTGAAGTGTTAGACTGTCAGGAATTCTTCCTGGCTCAGAACTCATCACGGGAGATCAGCATTGTGTAAGCATTGACAAATTTGATGACAAGTTAACTTAAGTGGAAATTTGAAATAATTAGTTGCAGTAACAGACACTCCAGTAACACACACGCACACAAAATTTAGTGAGCTTTGAAAATAAGCTTCAATATGCTTTTCAGTAAGGGTAATACTAATAAATCGATTGTATAATAACGTTTCTTTATAATAGCCCATTATTTTTAAAAAGCAATATGCATGCTTTTATCTGTGCCTTATGAAAGAATAAATGAAACCAAAAGACTAGTCACAATAAATAAGGAGTGTTCTGCCACCGGCTTTTCTCATTCTTTGTTTTGCTTTCCTTTGTTCCAAGTAGCCTGATTGCCATCTAGTCATGTTTACCTAACGTTACACATGTCTAAAACAGATTTTTTTAAAAAAAATCCTGTTGAGTTAGCCATGATTTGGACATAAGGAGAGTTAACATTACTGTATTACAGTAACTGTGATTATGAACACAATGAGTATCACCTCTCCTGATTGGAAAGGCAAGTCACACCTTCTAGCAGCACACGTGGCAGTCAAACAGAAAAATGGAATGGGCAAGGGAAATGAATGGAAGAGCCAAATCTGATGTTTTCTTCTGCTTTCCCTGTCTTTTTAGCCTCGTTCTAGACTTATCTTAGAATCTGACCCTTTCCAAAGTAATATTGGCTTTATACTTGAAAACTATGCTTTTTATAAGCATCTTTCAGTTAACACAAGTTGATCTTGTTGCACCTCTTTGAAATAAGGAAAATGAGTTACAATAATGTGTTGTGTATGTGTACACACATCTTACTGCTTGAGGATGACCTCAAAGTCTTAACCCCTTAAACAGGTGCTAATGCACCTGCGTAGTCTTAAGCAGACAGTGATCACTTAATTTCATTGTCTTTTTCCATACTATTAAATCAAAAGTCATGTATGCTTTTTTTTGTATTAATATGAGTTCAGAAAATGAAATTCAGCCTAGCGAATGGGAAAAATAACACCAGCTCTGTCTACTTTCCTGACAGATTCACTCCTGATTTTACATCTTCGTGGGTAATCCGGGAGCTAACCCTGGTGACTGCTGCGGATCTGGAGTTCCACTTCACCCTCAATGTGACTCTTCCTCACCATTTGTTACCGCTGTGTGCAGATGTGGTGCCAGGACCCAGCTGGGAGGAGTCTTTCTGGCGGCTCACTGTCCTCTTTGTAAGGTAATGTGCTCAGAGCTTCTGGGCTAGGTTGAAAGAAACCCGCCGGTGAGAGAGCAGCATGCACTTCTGGCTTGTGGTAGATGTGATGATAGGGCCTAAATCTCTACTGCATCTAAGTCTTTTGGGAGTACTGCCAGCTGTCTGCAGGAGCTTGTGTGATCCAGTAGCCTGTGGTAGAATTGACAAGCATTTCATGCTCCTCCTGCTGATAAACTCCCATTTTAGGCTTGGAAAGAAGACAGGTTAGGTATTCCCACAGGAAGAGCCAGTGGCTACCCCTCTTGCTAGAAGATTTACTTCCCCACCCATAGAGATGCACGTGGATCCTGTTAGTCCCTGAATGTCATCGGTAGAATGGAGTGGACTGATGTCTTATCTTAAAGTATTTCTGGAAAATTAACATTTATGAGATTTCAGACACCTGAGTAAGGACCTGCTTTTCCTTTTGCTTCCTTCTTTAACGTATTAAAAAAAAAAATCAGAACTAGCAAGGAGTGAACACAAATGTCATGGTGATCCATATACATGCCAGTGCATGCATAATTGAGATCATGATGCACACTTGTTCTGCTTGCATTGTTGTTTTGACGCTGAAAACAGAGCACAATTGAACAGTAAGAGTAACCATGTAACATGGCTCTAGATGCAACAGAAGGATACTACAGGGATTTGAAAAATCAGGAGTTTTTCATTTTGTTTTCCAGCTGACAAAATATATCCTATATGAGAAGGTGACTTGATGAATTACAGAGCTTTTCGTTCTGATTGATTTATGTTTGGCGCAATTAATGTGCTAGAGAGAAAGAGAAGGCGTTTTGCAGCTTCAGTTTTACCTCAGAAGAATGATGGCATTTTATGTCAGCATTTTCTCTGAGTAGTAGAAGAGGCAATTGTAAATAAATAACAAAATAGTGATATAACTATCATGTACTCAGTAGATGTGTCATCCTATGATATGTTGTCATTGTGTTGAGTGAGATTTCTTTCTGAGTTTTAAACCAAGTGTTAGTTTTCTTTTCTAGGATTTTTTTTTTCTTTTAGATTTTTCTTTAAGAAGCTCAAGGCTGAGATACTTTTTGCCAGACTACAACTAGCAGGGGCTATGATGTTTAATAAAAAGGGGGAGGGGGACCATTAGAACTGTTACTTACTTTGTGTTTTCCTATCTGCTGTTTTCCTTAAAATTACTAACAAAATATTTGAAAAATGCATCTTGTTACAAGCTTTGTAACTTCCATTGAACGCTCCTGAAAATTGTAGACACCAATGTTGTTTTTCTTTGACAGTTTGTCCCTGCTCGGTGTGATTCTGATAGCCTTCCAGCAAGCCCAATATATTCTAGCCGAGTTCATGAAATCAAGACAGAGGCCAAATCCTAGTTCTTCATCACAGCAGAACAGCAACTCTGTTGACGTAATCAGCTCTGATTCCTACAAGTAAAAACACTTTCCTCTTCTTTTGATTTGCATTTTTTCACCTGTTTAATATGGAGCAGTGCTCTCTGTCTGTTGGTACTTTGACATTGCTGTGGACTTGTTTAGAAGAGGTCTTGTTCAAAGCAACCTCCTTCAGAGAGCTTCAGTGTTGCAGCATGTATTTATCTCTTCAGAAGAGAAATGGAAGAACTCAAGGGTTTATTCATTTTGTATATTGTCAGTAGTACACAGGATAGAAGTTGTGTGATAAAATTAATGGATACACCATACGCAGCAGCCTTAGAAAGCTAAGAATAGCAAATGATGTTAATGGCCCTCAAACCTGACCTCTTGGTTGGTCAGTTAGGCATTTGTTCAAGCAAGTAAGCGTATTTGAAGTCTAAGCATCTACTTAATCTTTCTCAACTCCCACTGAAATCAGAATGTGCTTAGCTGGTATGATACATTGAAGGCCTAACAAAATCTCAGCTTGTGAATATGCCCCCCTTCATTTCACTACAAAAATATCCCATAAAACAACTTATGACAGCCTCATAGATGTTTAAAAAACAAAAAGGCAACTCAGTTTGTCTTTTTTTTTTTCCAGGGGAAGCTGTAAGACATTTATGGATTCCTATAGTTCATCAGATAAAGGCAAAGGGAAGGGCTTCCTGTCTGTAGGCACTTCGTCCAGCCGAAGTCAAAATGCAGCCAAGAGAAGTCCTGCGACCTACAGCCACTCTCAGAAGAAACACAAATGTTCAGTTTACTACAGTAAGCAAAAGCCAAACACAGCAGCTGTCAATGCCATTACAGCTACTGATGAGAAGCAAAATCAGATTGCAGAGAACCAAATCTCAGCACCAAAAGAGGACATTTGCACTGATGTTGTCAGTGAGAACTGGGTAACTCTAAAATATGCAAATGGCATAAATGTTAACAAGAATTTAACTCTTCCAGAAAACTTTCTGGGTAAAGAAGAAACTGCACTGAAAAATACAGTTCTCATTAAAAATACTTCTTCAGAGTGTGATCTGAAGGAAGATCTTCAAACATGTATGTTTCCTAAGGAAACTAACCTTAAAGCTTCAGAAAATCTAGTTGAGCTCAAAGAACAGGAGTTCTGTCCTGTGAAGATGTCTAAGAAGCTACCTGAAAGTCACTTGTCAAGACGTTCACCTCTGCAACAGCCAGAACTGCAAGAAATTTCTAGGAAAAATAATGGTATCTTTTTTATTTTTAATTTCTATCAGGTGAAATTGAGTGAAGTCGTCTTGACTTCGTTGTGGTCAGGAATTTCTTTTGTGTGAGACAAGGTGTGATATTACTTCTGTATCACTGTGATATATCTCTTCTAAGCAAATGGCTTGCAGTAGAAGTTGTTTCATAAATCGTAAGTTGGCCTTGGTTTACAGATTTCAAGACTGTACAGTGGTATTTTAATGGTTAAAATCATTGTCATAGATCTGCTTAAAAGATGCAAATTTCCCCTCTCAAGTATACAGAAGCATCCTAGTTTGTTAATATTCAGGTCCACTGACAATCTGACACCTTATTTTTAGAATCACCAGGCACCACTGATACCAAGTATTCAGAATTCCTATGATAACAACACCTAAAAGAGCAAATGTGTTCTGATATTTTTGTATTTTGCAGAAATCTGCCAATTATCATGCTGTCATTAATTGGAGAACTGTTTTTGTTTTTTTTTATAATAGTGGAACTAACCTGCCTGGGAAATCTTACCTCTTAGCTTCACAGCTAAAAATTTTAAGAAAATCTCAAGAGTGCTTTGGAGGGAAAGTAGGTTAGGAAGATGTTTCTTCTGCAATTTTGGTTTTACTTAAGAGCTCAGCAAAGTAGTTATATGCTGAAGACTGGCATTTGCTGAAGCTATGGTGTCTCTGGTCTATGGCCGTTTATTTAGTGAATGAACTGTATGTAACACAGGGATTTGGGGCCCTGCTGTAGTGTGTCTCTGTTGGCCTGCACTGGTTGCTTACCCTTTGTGTCCTTGCCTGTTAGATATGGCAGGTACCAGTGTGCTGTCTCAGGAGTGGAGACAGGGTAATTTTATTCTTTCTTAGAGTTTTTTGAGATGCTTCATACATTCCTAAACTGCAAAAAATTATTCCTTCTTTGCTTTAAATTAAAAAATCAGATGGAAAAAAAATCAATAATTACATCTTACCTGTATTTATGTACATAGCAAGGTAACTTTGAGTACAGACTGCAGATACCATGTTCATACATAAACCAGTTAGGAGATACTAGAATTGTTTTCATTAGCACAAATTCCACCTTGAGAGATCATTTAAAGAGTACTGACAGATACTTTGTATTCAGTGGTAAAGCACTAAAGGTAATCTGCTGAAGGATCTGTTGGCAGTTGTATTTATATTTTTGCACTGTCGGGGTTTTGATTATTTCCTTTGGTAGGATAAATGAAGCCTAAAAAGGATCCCAGCAGAGGATTGTGGCTCAGCTGGGCAGCTCAGCCAGCTGTTGAGAATGGCCTCCTCATTTTTTCTTCATCTCTTTGCTTTCGTTACGCAAGAATACTTCCTCATAAGCCCCTCAAGAAAAGAAACTTCTAGTGCTGCACCCATCCTAAAGAAAGGATGACTTTTTACCCTTTTTTCAGAAGTTTTCTCCACAAGCTTGCAGGGTTTTTCTGTTTGTTTTTAAGCCCAAAGTTCTCTGGCTTCCAGTTCTACCCTCCAAAGCCTGTGGCTGGGACCGGAGCAGCTCAAATTCGGATGAGATGAGTAGGGATGGGGTAATTTATGTGTGTAAGAGTAGTGTGCCCATGAGCATGAATTGATACAGAGGTACTTTTTGCAGCTGCAGTCAGAATGCTTACACAGCGTTAGCTATTGATTTTGAAATTTTCAGCATCATCAGCCTAGATGTTAGTCCCCTAGTGTTTTGGAAAACAACGCAAGTCATGTGTTTTAGTTTGCTGCTTTTGTTTGTATGTTTGTTTTTTTTTTTAAAGAGGTAGGCCAAAGTGAAGGTTGAAAGTAATGTGGTTATGACTGGGAGCCCATTCACTTCCCAAGCAAACTTGTGTTACTTTTTAATTGTAGGGAATAACCAGCAAGTGCCTCTCAGGAATGAAACAGAAAACTGTGAGACCTTAAAAAAGCAGATCAACCTAAAGCCTTCCACCGAGAAAAAGATTAATAAGGGACCTAAGGAAGAGACTCTGTGCTGTGCAAAAGAGGAGATTACGTCTTCTGAGGTTTGTATTGCAATCTTTGTTTTTTAAATTTAAAATAATCTCCTTGTTACTTATTCTCATGTATATGTGGGGACTGTTACATACAGTCACAGAGACACGCGTCTAAAACCCTGTAAATCAGATGAATGAGGAAGTACGCAGTTGTGCTGTCCCACATCCCATGCATCCTAATGATGTATAGAATGATGAGCTGGGGTAAAAATTAAAATAGCCCTTATATTGTGATACTGGCTGGGTCACAGCCATTTTCTTCCTTACCAGAGTAGACACAGAAGAGCTGGAATCTAATGCCAGTTGTTAGCCATGGTAATGATGTGGGAGCAAATCCTAGAGAGGAAGTGGTCTAGATGGGTGTATTTCCCTTCGTTCACAGACCTGATCTCCAAATACAGGAGGTTGTGTAAGAAATTTGCATTTAAGAACAGAGCAGGCAGAAGTCCCGTAACAGATTGTGAAGCTGCTGAGAAGGATCATTCTGTATCCTTGATTTTGGAGCACATGATAAACACAATGCATTGCATGTGTTATGGGCAGTGTAAAACACTTAAAGAATTTCATCTGGTAATTAAGAATTAATAAGAAGAATCCAAGAATTTGGTTTGTGTGTGTTCTGTCTACTGGAAAGGAGTTGCATGACAATAAAGTGTAATGATGATGTCCATACAGTGCTCGAGGAATATGTATGAGAAAAGATGGGGTACAGTCTTGTTTTAGGAATTGTTACAGACTCCTTTTTGTGTGTGGCTGATGGTGCTCAGTTTTTGTTTCCTGAATTTCTTAGTCACTGTTCTTTGTTGGTTAAGTTACCCCATAATTTCCTCAGTTGTAATTCAAATGAATGCCCCCCCCCAGCTGCTGAGGAAAGGGAGGATTTATTGCTGCTGAACTTGCACACAAACTGATCATAAATTTGGCAGATGTTTTTTGTTTTTAGCACATTGGGGATTTTATTGACTGCCTTCCTTTTTCTCCCTGTATTTTTTTTTCCCTGGAAGTCAGGGCTAGATGGTGTGAGGGGTGAAATGCTAACACTGGGAATTCAAAAATTTCTCTCTCATCATCTGTTGGTGTCTTGAAGGACAGAGTCTTGGAAAGACTGATCAAGTGGATGGTGTTGGAAAGAGGAAGTGCTGTGGAGAGACAGTAAATCATATAGTAACTATACAATTGGGGTTGAGTTGTTTTGTCCAGTGAAATTTAGCAAGAAAATCTGATAGAGTTCATTTTACTGTATAAAATGAAGTTACCTCAGCATGTATTCTCAGCTTTTTTTTCTTTTTTAAACCTTCAGCAAGAAGATGCATTTAGGAAGAAGAAACCTCAGGAGAAGAAGGAAGGAAATGTATCAAACATAAATTGGAATAGAAATAGAACATCTAGAAAGAATAAGAAAAAGAATGTTAATATATCTACAAGGTACGTATTGCCTCACCAAGTCATGAAGAAATCCAGAGCTGCTGTAATGTTTCCGCAGGCTTTTGCTGAGTTTTGCATAGTACATTAGGCAGATTGTTTTATCTTGTTAAATAAACACTCTCTAGTCCTGGCTTGAGGCTTTATTGTTAAGAATGTGCACTACTAAATATCGCCAGCAAAAGAAATATTTATCCATTTGTAAATCTGTATGTATATAGACGCACCCCATTCTGCGTAGCAGTGGTTGCTCTCTGCTATGGTCTGGAATTTGCTGTCTCTGAGGTTTGGACGGTTAACTTCCTTTCCGTTATTGTGTTGTGTGGGTAAGATCCAGTCGTGTTTCTTTTCAGTGAAAAGAGGAAGACAAAATTGTTAAAACTATTCCACTGTTAGGAGAATCATTTGCTGTGTTGACTAACTTAGGGAATATTGTCTTCTGGTAGTTTTGAAAGAGGAAGACGAGATAAAGTTACTTTCATTTTTGCCATAATGATTAAAATTTATCTACCTCAGGGAAGCAGATGTGTAATATCACTGGGGCTTCATAGATAAGCATTAACAAGTTAGAACAGCACTAAGTTCAAAAGTATTTCGAGATCGCCTTGGGAAGTTGCTTTTTTTTTTTCCCTGAGGTTCATTTAAATGCATTTCTGAAGTCAACTGTAAACTACTATATTAAATGTTTTTTCATATTTTTATAATTTTAAGCTATTTTGAGTGTTGTTAAAAATACAAATAGTAAATTAGTGCTAGAACAGAAAAGCTTATTAGGAGAAAATCCCTCTCTTCCTCCCACAGTCCTTTGAATTAAGGTCACAGTCCTACAAAGCCTTCACTGACTTCATTTTTATTGTGCGTGGTCCTGTTGAGGTCAGTGGGCTTAACAAGGAGATTGCAAAATCTGAAGAGGTTGTTATAACCCATTATAACCCAATTAATATTCATTGCGGGAAGTCTGCTTATGTGTAATTCTTTGCAGCATGCAGACATTTGCAGGTAGGAAGGATAAAACATGGAATTACTGAAATTTTGTCTGTTCCTTCAACTGATTCAGTAGTTGCTCCTTTCTGAGTTAAGATGTAGCCATATCCTTCCTGTAGAAACTTGACAGCTGGATTTTATTCCTTCTCCCTTAATACTCTGATTGGATCCAGATATTTCAATTTTACTAGCAAAACCTTGAGATTACTTCAGATCTTACAACCAGATTATTCTGGTTATAATTATGCCAATGAAATAGATGTAGGGCACATTTTTCCTGTGAACCTAGATCTCCGTACGGTGCTAGACTGTGTTTATTACTGTAACGTATGAATGCCTTCTGCAAGTGCATTAGAGAACGGAGTTAAACATACACACACAGTCTTGCTCCTCCTGCTGAGAAGTAGCAGTCTGTATGATGGGATATAGCATTTTGGGAAACCCTTAACAGATGTTTTTTTAAGTTTCTATAAAGGTGGGGAATAAAACTCCTCGGCCTTTTCCTTGCCCTGCATTCTGACTTGGTAGCGTTTTGAGTTAGTTTAATACCTGAAAAAGTGCGATTGAAATGTGATGTGCAAATGCGTTTCTTTGGGTGTGGTTGTATTAGGGTCCCTGAGCAGAGTGAGTTGAAGCATATGTGCAGCGAATATGAAAGACCGGATCTGAGAGCAAATATTGGAATAAGAGCCTGGTGTCCTCAGGGTGATGGGGAAAATTGCAAAGCAGACCAGAAATCTGGGAGCTTGTCTATACAGGGAGAAACAGGTATGCAATCTTAATTGTCAAACTGAAGAAATATAAGATGATTTTTGTGGCAATAGGATTGTTTTCCTTTCCTAAGACCTTTTTGCCCCTCTTGGCTTCAAACCCTGACTCCGAGATGGCAAGGCTGGCAGGCGGACCAGTGTCGGCAATGATAATACCTGCTCGTTTCTCCGTGTGCTTCCTTCACGGGGTGGTTCTCGGCACAAATCAGCAGATGTCAGTCTGAAGGCGTAACAGATCGTTCCTGGGTGAAGGACTGACAGTTGGCTTGCGTGTCCAGGTTCTGCTGGTACTAACTGAAGCAGCTTTAATGCTGAGGCCACCTCTAGAGTAAGCAGGCTGAAGGAGGTGTAAGATTGTAAGGCCTGTAAGATTGTCTCCCTGATGAGATGCTAAGGAAGGAGAATCTATCACTTACAGATTCATTGCTTATAACTTTTGTCATTGCTTTTAGTGTGCATGTTCTCAGAGTCAGAATGTTTCCTGTTGAAAATAATAACCTTGTATTTCAATGAGCAGTATTGCTTCCTGTTTCATAACTATTGCCTGTAACTGCGCTGTGCCCTGACTTGTGTTCGTTGTACTGGGGACGTCATTCAGGTCATAAGCCCCTTGTGTTGTAGGGCCTGGCGTGTTTATCTTGGTGAGGCTGTCAGTAGATACTGTTTTCTGTCCTGCTATCAGGAAATTTAGAAAAATAATGTAAATTCACTTCTAAGTAACTTTTCACTTTAACTGAAAGACTTTTTTTTCCAAAACTTCTTTAGAAAGCTTTTATCAACGGTCTAAAAAGAAGTGTTTGGAGAAGTTCTGTTCTGATTCAAGCTCAGATTGTGGAAGTTCATCAGGAAGTGTTCGTGCCAGTCGTGGGAGTTGGGGTAGCTGGAGCAGTACCAGCAGTTCTGACGGAGATAAAAAGCCCATGATTACTGCCAGGCATTTTCTTCCATCCAGTAAGTTCTGCAAATATCACCTCTGCACAATAGTGGGGAGAGTTTGTCTTCCTTCTGAATGGAAAGGGCTGCCACGGTATGGAGTATGTAACTTGCCTTTTATAGGGGAAAGTACCTCTCAGAAACAGTAGGACAGATACTTGTTACTGGGGGAGGGAAGTACCACAAGTTCTGTGGAGATGAGGACGAGCTGTCCAGGCTACAGAGAGTGTTAGAACGATACAGAGGAGGTGTCCTCTGTGCTGAGGAGCTGCCCAATTAGTTTCCATGGAACTGAGAGTCACTAGTCAAAGCAATTTAAGTCTTTGACTTTGTTACATCACATTAATCTCATAAAAATACAATCTTCTTGTCGGAGCTATTTAAGAAAGTTCACAAATGAGAAATGTGTGAAAGCAGTTAAGAACGGATCTCAGGGTGCTGGAATTGGATAGGCGTATTTGAAGTAGAAGTAGCCAGGAGGCCTGAGCTACGTCAGGGTAGAAGTGAAGGCACTTCAGGGGCGTGAGAAGTGGCAACTGTGGTTCATCACTGCATCTTTTTGAATGCCTGAATACCATTTACGTAGTTGAACGCCCAAGATTCTGTCACTGCCATTACTAGCCAGATTGCTGTAGTGATAGTAGTAAATTTAAAGTGCTGAAGTGGCACAAGTAAAAATCGCTTTGAGTACCTGAAAGAAGTTATTTTCAATAATCTTAAAAATGAGCATACATTTATATGTATATTTGTATGTGTATAAAATTTCAAAACTTGACATTATGAAGTTTCTATTTGATGGGTCTGAACCTGCGATGTAATGGATAATGATTTGTGGGCACATGACTTTACTTTCAAATTGTATTGCCTCTTAAAAGTCATTTCAGATACAAAATGAATTTGATAGTAACAAGGAATCTCTCCATTAAAATAAAGTTTGGTAATCACTTATAAGTCACAAAATACATTTAAGACCATGGGGAAATAGCACACTTTGCAGCTAGTGATACTGCAGTCTGAAAGAAAAATTGGTTAAAACCATTGAGTCCATCTGCGCGAATGAATATTCTGTGCATACTTCTTTTTTTAGGATCTTTGATTTTTCACAGTCATTCTTTTCTTTAGGAGAGAATATTTCACAAAATGATTTTCCATCTGAAACTCCTATCACTTTAAATCTGTCTCATAACATCTGCAATACCAGGTAAAAAAAAAAATAAATAAATTTGAATCTACACCTGTAAGACATTAAAGAAACTCCACCAACTTGAAAACTTGTCTCATATTGATAAATCATACCTATCTGTTGTCTTACGATATTTTGTGGTCCTCTAATTGGACTTTCTAGTTGAAAAAGAAGAATCATGTTCAGTATGTGAGAAGATCTGTACAATTGTGACAGAAAATGGATTGTGCTGGGGTAATACGATAAATACTTCCAAATGTAAAATGAAATTGGGGAAAAAAGGAAGTGATTTTTCCCCTCTAATTTATTCCAGATCTTAGCAACTTACTGCATTTCCTTTGGCACTTAGTTTTATTAAAGTAATAATTGTTTTTAAAAAAAGTGGAAGTGAGACTTTCAAGTTGATGTTATTCTTTTAATGAAATTAATGTTCTAGGATATACAGCATGAAAATTGATTTCCCCCTACCCCGCATTCCTTTCTTCTACTTTGCTGTTGTAGAGATAGCATCTACAGTTTTTATTACTATGAATCCTCACTTCACTTCTCATTCATGATTGTCTGTTTTCACTAGCAGAAATAATTTAATCCTTTTCCTCTGGGGTTCTGGTTCTTAAAAATGCTCTTTCCACTCATATTAACCAGTTTCTTTGGCATTCAATGAATACGAAATTAGTCTTCATATATGTCTGTGTCTTCATGCACATAAAAGTATACTTGTCTGAAAGTTGTTGGGAGCATTGAAACATCATGTGAGATCGTACTCATCTTAATGGAATATAGCTTTGTTTCCAGTTTCAAGAGGAGAGGTGTTGAATTAATTTGCAATAGGTTGATACTTGAATAATAAAAGTGGGATAATTAAGATGTATTTGTTTTGCATTTGTAATTAGTAGTTGGCTTTTAATTTTGAAAAATTGCTCAGTGGTAATTTAAGGAAAATCAGGAAAGAAACTGGGAAAGCAATAGCAACCGTGATATTCACTAGAATATTTTTTACATCTTTGTATCTTTCCTGTGAAATACTTTGAATTATGAAACATGAGTGCCTTGATTTAAGAAATGAAATTTTCTTTTCATTTAGCAGGGACATGAACAGCATTCCCCAGTATCCTGAAACCTTATGTGCCAATTTCACTGACATAGCTGCAGATCCTGACAAGAATAAAGGTCGGTTACTTAATTAACAACTTAAGCTGGCTTTGCACACTATTTGTCAAGCAGTTTCAATAATGTTGCTAATAACCCATGTAAACACAAAATTCACAGAGATGTTGTTAGAATTTGAATGACTTCTAAGCAAGTTAAGATCAAAGTTAGCAAACAGTCTTACAGCTTTGATGTTGTTTTGAATCTTCTCTGTGTTAAGACAGCATTTAGCTTTCAGCTTATGTTTTAGGTATTTGTTTTTTCTTCTCTTGCTTTGCATAGATTTATGTCTAAAAGTAACATGGTTGGGAGATAACACTGATCCTTATATTAAAATGAAGTTCAGCATCAAAGCAAATTTGACCATTTTTCTCTCCAAATGTCCACAGTAAGGACTTGCCCTTTTTGAAAGGAATAATGAAGAAGACTAGATCAGGCTTTTAAAACTCTTTGAGTTTTTATTGTTTCTGTTTTATTTTTATTCAGTACTGACTTGTTCACTGGAGTTCGTAACAGCAAAAGGCTTTATATGGTGAGATGGAGTTTGAAAACTGTTTAAAACTCACAGCTCTTTAAGCAGCAGAGCTGCCTGCCTGCAGCTGTGCCTTTTGCTGTAGGATTAACGTGTCTGGCAAGGTACAAAGGCTGTTTAAGCTTCTGTGGTAGATATTACGAATTGCTATCATGTGAAATAATGAAATTGAGTTAACTTTGCAGCCATTGTCTCATAAAGACTGCTAATTTGGAACTTTTTCCTTTATCCAGCTATGTTTTCATAGTTGATAGGAACAACGTGTCTTTGGGCAGTTAGGTGTTCAGACTGTAGACAGTACCATGGTGAATATCTGCTCTACAGGCTAAGTGCAGCCATAGCAAGTTCACCTAGTATTCGCTCATGGATAGCTCTGGCAGCACTGCCCATGCATTAAAAACGTGACTGTTCCTGCTGCATTTCTGTGGCTGGACTTCAGACCTGATTATCGAATGAAGGGTGGGGGCGAAGGAGAGGCTGGTGGGGATCATGTCCACCAGCCTGTCCTGCCATGAGGAAGGGCGCTGTGTTGCCACCAGTGATCAGTGGCTTGAGAATTCTCCATAGGAGTTTCTTGCCCTGTTTTGTGGAATTTCAAATTCTTGATTCAGGTCCTTTCTTCTATTTTTTTTTTTTTTTTTAACAAATAGAAATTTTGAGATTTGTTTAAAGATTGGCCTTTTTCACATAAATAGGTTCATTGGCATCTCTGGATTCTCTTTTGCCTGGACCTGAATATCACAAATGACATTTGATTCTCAGAGCTTGTGCAAGGTTCCTTCCTGTTTTCCATTTCATTCTCGTTCCCCTGTTTAGGTCTTTACCCAGCAGGAGACTTGTGGCCTGCCCAGCCAGTCTGCCTGACAAACAGCCTAAACTACAACCTTGAGAATAATATACCATGCATGATCCAAGAAACGCCCTCGGTCCACAACAGGCAAGTTATGTCTCATGTCAACAGTATGGCTAACATTTTGTTCAGGTTTCTGTGATACAGAGCACTGCACTTAAGCCTACTTTATAATATTTGTAAGGCAGATGATAGAAGCAACAGCACAAATCTGATTTTAACTATCTCCTGGTTTTTTATACTTTTCCATTAGTACATCATGATTAATTTTGCTCAGACAAATTCACTGGTGTTCCTATTCGTGTGTAGATATTCCAGAACTTCTTTTCAAATTTAATTAAATACTTGCTGGAAAATTTTTAATTTCTTCCAGTTCTTTTGCATGACCAGGCAGAGGGCCTGCCTTTTAGGTTTGCTTTCCTCTTGCTAAACATATGGTTTCTGTATATCAGAGGGAGTGTTATGAAGTATGTACTCATGTTATATGGCATAAACAGACATTGTTAAAAAAAAATAAAATAGCCCAGTGTGAAGATGGTATATGAAAAAAAAAAGTTGGTTGGGCTATTTGGTCAGGCTCTGTATAGATTTGAGTTGATCTTCCAACAGCAGTGAACTCGAGTCCTTCTTGTACTTGAGACTTACTGCGCTGTAAATTTTACTAATGCAAAATTCACGACAAACTAGGGAGAAGAAATACCCTGGCAGTGCAGTGCAGTCAGTTCTTCAGGTCGTCCTGTCATCCGAAATGACAGAGTGGTAACGCAGAAATCCCCAAGTGACGATCTTGTGTTTCTAACCAGGCTGCTAACCTCAACTGTAAACTGGTGTGTCAACAAACTGCAGTCCTGATGATTTGGAATAATGGCCAGCAGTCTGTCTGGCTCTCTAAGTCAGATCTTTAAGAATTGCTCTTGAAAGTCTTCTTGAAATACTTGAATTATTTTAATGAAAATATGTATAATCCCTTCACTAAGTATGTGTAGTTTAGGAAACATTGCCGAACAGGGCTCTCATGCTTGTGGTGGGGACAGGAGAAATGCCCATATTGAGTGCTATTCATAGAAATGCTAGAGAATGCATTACATTTTCTCTTATTTCAAATCATTTCACTTTCTATCTACTACTGATGTGGCTGTCGAAAAGAAATAGAATTACTTTCTTTTTATGGAGGAAGAAGTTGAGCCCCACTAGGTGTTGCAGAACTCTGGTAGCTGTCATTACAAATTGTTCATCCTCCCGCGGGGGAAAAAGAGATCAGCAAGATAATCGCTCTGATTAGGTACTGGCAGAGAGTGGTTACTGGCAGGATTTGTATGGCAAGTGGAATGTGAAAAGCCTAATCATGAGTTACAGGCATTTTACACCCAATAGCTTTACAGTAAATTAAGTATGTCTAAATAATTTTCAGAAGTTCTGCAAACTGCTTCTAACAGCAAATTTTTCCTTTTTCTTGGGACAGCTTCATTGACTGGAACGCAACTTGTGACAGCCAATTTTCCAACATGTATTGTCCATTAGAGATGAACGAATACGGTGCTTTCCCAGAAGGTGAGATGATATAAAACTCAAGTTATCACTGAGCATATTTTTCTCTCTCACTTTCTTCTTTAAAACAAAAAAGCGGAGTTTGTCTATAAGCATCTGGACATTCATTGCTTGACCAAACTTTGCACTTTCCAGCTGACCGGGTGTTCTATAGAAAAATCACAATCTGCGTGTGGTAGATGAGAACACTGATCTTTGTTTAGACTTAAGCCTGAAAATCCAGCATGCAGTACTTACTCTGAGACAGAATAGAGAGAAATGCTTGTGACCGCAATATTACACAATTCTTTTTTGCACAATTTTCTTTGTTTCTCTTCTGGCAGGCTTCTGCCTTCCAGTGTGTGAAACAGAAGGCCTCTTGTGACCAATTACCTTTCCAGGCTAGAGTTTCTTGGCTTGGGATGCACACTGGCAAGAACCTAAAATTCTTTAGCATTACCTAAGCAATAATTAAAAGTCAAGCTACAGTATCACAGGCAGCACGGTGTTCCCTCGGGTGCTTAGAGCTGAGGCATGTTGGCAGTGAAGCCAGGGTAGTGCTCTGCCATGCACGTTCTGCAGCTAATAAAGACTCCTTTCTCCGTTAAAGAGATTGCCTACTCTTTACCCCATCCTCCTGATAGCAATTTGTTAGTGGGTGCCTGGTACAAAATGGTAGCCTTGTTAACAGAAGTCGTTACGCTTCGCTGCTGCATTGCCTGGAAGCTGCCTTAAGTCACCAAAAGCTTAGGTTGGTTCCAGCATGTCTTGCTCCAAGAAGATTCAACATTCCTCCACAGAAATGTTAGCGGTGTTTACATTGCAAAAGCCTTATTTTGTCTTCCTCGTTTTATAAACTGTAGAAAATATGAACTACCCCAGTGGCTTCCCGGGTACGGCCGCAGTGCAGAACACAGCCTTCATTGACCAGAGCTGCCCCTCCACCTGGAATGCGCCTCCCAACATGCCGCCTGCCTGGGAGCCCGCCAGTTATGTCAACTCCACAGTGAGTGTTGTCACTGCCAGGCTGCCTTTGCGTGCACCTCTTCAAAAACCTTTCCAGTCCATGCCCGTCTTTCCCTTTCCTATCGCTTGCATGTTCCTCGTGATTCCTTTAAGTAGCCTGACGTATGCGTTTGGTGCTGGTGTTGGTAGCATGGCTTTTTCCCAGTTGTTGGTCAGGGTTGTTGCTCGGCTTTGTCTATTAAATGGCAAGATAGATATTTTTTTTGCCTGAAAATTGATGCAAATCATCTTACATATGGAAAAACATTTTGGACTTATGTAGTCTACTGAGACTTTTCCCTATCAAAATCAACCTTTCCAGATGAGGATAAAATACAAAAAGTGCTGACAGCAAAACCCAGAGAGATTTGAAAATGGTGGGGCTGAATGGACAGCTGCTCTCAGTGACTTTGACAGTCTTTTTTTTGCTAGGAAATCCAAGTGATTTAAGCTGGATTTGTGCAGATTTCTGAATGCTGACTTTGACCTGTTATGCTCTGGACTAGCCATGCTTATGTCATCCCATAGTGCAATGTATGGCTGACTTCAGTTCAAGGTGGTCTTTAATTGCAACCACCTTCTCTTCTGTTCATATTTCAAAAATCTTACATATTAGAACAAAAAATTGTACTTACAGTATGTTTGTTTTGAAGAAAACTAACCAAATAAAGCAAGAAATATTTCTAACTGCAAAAACAAAAATTCAACTGTATTTAAAAAGTGGCAAAACTGGTAGAATTCTGTTTCCTGAGATAAATGTAGCTTTATGCCATATTTTTATTCAAGAATGCCAGGAAATACAGAAGGTAGAGATTGGAAAATACATTAGACAATTCAGTTCATTTCCCTGTTGAGCTTTTCCCCACAATACTTTTCAGTGTTTCATTCAGTTTTAAAAGTCCCAAGACTTCCATGACCTTCTCCAAGAGACTTCCTCACAGGCTAACACGTCTTGCTCTCCAGGAGGTTCTTTATAAGCTTTCGAAATTTTTCTAACTGAATTCCCCAGCTCCCAGTTATATTCTCTTTTCCATGCTGAATATCCCTCTTTGCTTCTGGTGTGCGTAATCTTTCAGTACTGACACATACTTCAACCGTTTAATTTTCTTTCCTTAGTTGTCCTTCTCTTTTAATTTTAACTCCCGAAACCATGCATGGTGCTCTTCATGTGTCATCCATTTATTCCTTAAATTTCTTAACAACCCAGCCAGAGCTGAGTATTGTATTCCTGTTACAGTGATATTGGTGCCATGTAGAGAGGAGCTCATGCGGATTCATTTCATGAATATGCACACTAATGCTGCTGTAATCTTTTGGGCAACCATATTGCTTTGCAAACTTGCGTAATTTTCTACTTGTGTGTTTCCCAAGTTCTCTGCCTAAGTGCTGATTCCTCCCATTTAGTACATTTCCATGCATTCTTTGGCAAACAGACCATTTTGCAGTTTCCCATGATGATTTTATCTTGCTCTACAGCCCTACCTCTCGAGCACCCGAAGCTTGTCTCCAATGTCTGGACTTTTTGGTTCCATCTGGGCACCTCAGAGCGATGTTTATGAAAGCTGCTGTCCTGTCAGTGCCACAACCCAGCACTCAACCCATGTTGAGAACCAGGCAGTTATGTGTAAGCAGGAATACTATCCGAGGTTTAACCCGTTCCGTGCCTACATGAACTTGGACATATGGACTACAGCAGCCAACCGAAATGCAAATTTCCCACTTTCAAGGGACTCGGGTTACTGTGGAAATGTGTGAAAGGAATTTGATTTGAAAATGTGAATAAAGATGCTTGCAATTTTGATTACTAGAGTAAGTTGGTTGTTGAATAGATTACAATGTTGGTGGATATTTTGGCACTTTTATATTGAAAATAAATTTTTTTTATTGAAGTCTGAGCATTCAGTGCATTTTGAGAAGCAAAACATTCAGGACACTGTTATTGTCAGGTGAAGGCTATAAATTTAAAACCCAAATTTTTTAAAGAAAAAAGTGTTAGGTTCTTAGAAGTATCCATGACCACGTACTGCGCATGTTTCTTCTGGAGTTTGCATTTTGTGGTATAAACTAGGTGTGTTTTAGCATTTGTAGGTGCATAATTATCCCTGTAAATAATTGCATCTGTGCCAAACTAACGCTAGGAACCTACTTATTGATGCAGATCAGGTATTTTCCACGTGGTTCCACTCTTACTGCTGACATAGTTCTTTGTGGGTGTAAATTTCTGGCGCTAAAAAAAAAGGCTGAACTGTGGCTTGCTTATCTGGCTTCAAAATGCAAACTATCAGTCGGATGATATTACACTTGTGCAGTGTGGGTGAGTGGGCACTTCTTCCAGGAGCTTTTCTTGCCAGTGACTCCCGATATCTTGTGTTTGGATTTCTAGCCTTCACGTTGCAATAGCATTTTCGGTGCAATTAATTGCCCTTGTTTAAAATGCTGGTTCTTGAATTGGAACAAATGTTGCTTTGAGAGCGAGTTCACACCACTCTCCAAAACAGAACAGCATTGTGTTAATTAATATTGTGGGACCAAATCTTTGGAGTGGGAAAGGCAACCAAGGAAGGGCTGCGACCCTGTTCAGGGCTGAATCTTTCCATCGTGCTAGCTGTCTCTGCTGCCCATCCCCATAGAGCTTTTTGTTCTGGTATTGCAGACCATGTCTGGGTGTCTTCACTCTTCAGGTGTCAAAGAAAGGGGACAGCAAGGGAATTGTGGCATGTCTTCTGCAAGAGGGCTTGTTAAGTGGAGAAAGAGAACAAAGGGGCATCCAGCAGCAGCCTCTCCCTGCTGCTTGAAGGAGAGTTACGAAGAGGACAGAAGCAGAACCTCTGCGGTGGCTGCAGGCTTGGCAGCAAGCAGCAGCAGTCACAGATTGATTGCAGCTTGGGAGGCTCAGGTGGAGCAGGAGGAGGAGCAGCTTCCCTGGAAAGGGTGCTGCATGAGGATGGGTTGTCCTAAGGGGTGGGTGCATCTCCGTGCTTGGGGCTGTTTGTAGTGCTGCCTGCTCTAGTGGCAGTGACAGTCCTGCTCTGTGTGGGAGGTGAGACCACCAAGGTCCAGTCACTGTTCTGAGGAGTTTGCAAACTTCAGCAAATTCCTTACTCTTTGCTGTTTCACCTGTTTTCCTCTCGCCCTTTGAACTCAGCCTGACAGGAAGACGAGAACTGTTAGACGACAAAATGCTGAAGCGCTCAGCTTTGTTTTTATTTGAAG
Source organism: Cygnus atratus (assembly GCF_013377495.2). Taxonomy (NCBI): domain Eukaryota; kingdom Metazoa; phylum Chordata; class Aves; order Anseriformes; family Anatidae; genus Cygnus; species Cygnus atratus. The sequence continues at coordinate 32,169,955 of NC_066365.1, read as the reverse complement.
GCAGAGCAGCAAAGGCACTGTGCAATAGCTGATAAACCTGCATGCAAGGCTACTCAGCAACCTGAGAGCCCGCACAATTCTGGCTCTGCCAGTTGCATCGTGTTGCTGAGCTATCGGACCAGCTCCTCTGACATGCTGATTTTGGTCAGAAATGCCATCCTAGGTCTTGAAGTACCTCCTCAGAAACATCCTCTTTCCATAAAAAGTTCATTTCAATAAATCAACAGTTCCTGCAGAACTTTTGTTGAAAGATACATTAAAACACAGCAAATAGAGTGTATTAGAATTAATTCAGAGAGGGTGATTGGGTGGGTTATTTGGAAGCTACTGCTTTAGCTGCTCAGGTGGAGGGTGCTTCTAAGCCTTTCCTTGGTTTCAGTGTCAGAAAAATGAGATCGTCGCTGAATGCTTTCAAAACCATGGTGTTTTAATGGCTTTATCAGGAAATAGCGCCGAGAGTCTTTGGCCGCTTTCCATGATGTGTCTTGCAGGATGGGACTCTGACTGTGGAATTTAATAGTAATTGCTTGTGATTCTGAAGGAAAGTTCACATGTTCGTATCATCCTGAAACCAGTGCAAAGCCATGAGAAGTAGGCATAACCACTGACATGCTTTCTGTGCACCTATTGTCCATGGCAGGAGACTTCAGGAGGAATAGACTGGGAGTGCGTACACAATAAACATGGGGGAAAAAAAAACAATTGATCATTTGGTTTGAAATGCAATGAAGTTCTTTATTCCCTGGTTAATATTGTTCGTTTTATTGTGTCCATTGAATTTTGGAGGTGCAAAGGCACTGGAAAGAACAGAGGATGCTCAAAGCTGCCCTTGGTTAGCATACCCAATTTGTTCTGTTAACTCCATCGCTGTAATGGTATCTGTATGTCCCTGCACTGAAGTGAAGCTTTTTCCCTCAAGCACCAGTACAAGGAGATGCTTTTCTTAGATTTGCAACAAACTGTAACACCAACAAAAAAAAACCCACAGAGTTCTGATCAGCACTGAGTTCTTGTTCTAAGCAATGTGTTGTGTTCCAGGCTGAATAAATTGCTGAGAGAGAACAAACAAAATAATCCCAGCAAAGACACTGGAGAGTTCAGGGAGAACAACAAAAATTAGAAATGCTTGGAAAAGAGCTCTGTGAAAAACTCTGTTAGAGTGGTTAAAGTGCCAGCAACAGACAAGGGCAATGAGCCACAAACAACTTGAGAAATACTGCTGAGAAAGAAAACAATCATTCTCTTTAATCAAACCAGAACAGATCAAGAAGTAATTCCCCCAGGAGCTGGGTAGTATTAGGCAAAGTATCTCATATAACTTTTCATAACAATAACAAAGGAATGTAACAAGCTCATTAAGGTTACCAGGAATAATTGCTGCCATCAGGAGACATCTATAGCTTAATGAGCAATCCACGGCATACAAGTGGATTTGGGCTCCATTAAAAATCATCTTCCCCCTACAGTAAAGGAGAAGATGAAATAATTAATTCCACTACAAATTTCTTTGTACCAAAATTACTGTAATTCTACTAGAGTAAAACTGGAAAGGCTGCTTGAATGGATAGCTATAAAGACATCTAATTGTCTTGAGCAAAATAATTTCTAGTTTATTGCCTTGTGCCAGGAATTCTTTTTAAGCAGGGTCTTGAGTGTTGCCGATCTCTGTGAAACTGTTACCATTTTTCTGAGACTCTTCTGTGAAAGTTCTCAGTAAATCGAAGAAATGCTTCAGTTTGCAAAGGGAAAAACAAGAATCGTGGTATAAAATAGTATCTTGCACAGTTCACTAGTGTGCTTGGTTATGGAGGGAGGGGGGAAATCATGGGCAGTTACAAGCTTTCAGTGTGGATTTCTGTCCTGGTGTGAACGCTACATAAGCTTGGGATGTTCAGCATTTTCCCAAGAAGAGACTTGGAGAAGCCCCAGCCACACCTGCTCCCTCTCCAGGCAGCCATGTGGCTTCATGGACATGCACTGGGAATTGGAGGTACGGAGGTTGAAGTTATTGCTGTACTTGATTTGTGCCGGGCGTCTTAGCCAAGTCTGCCTGGTGTGTCCCCAGTTTCCATCCTGGATCCAGGGAATATTCTCGGCACATTTTGTGAGGGTTTATAGGGACTCTGAGAACAGTGAGTGTCTGTTCAGCTGTCCTAGCTTCTCCTGCAGGATTAGTGAGACCTGCACAGCGTTGTGTTGGAGCTGAGGGAAGAGGAGCGGGCAGTGCTCCCTAGGACCCTGCCGGTAAGTGGGGCTGGTCCCACTGGGCTTACCTCCTGCAGGGAGGGACCCGGAGTGGCCAGACTGGTCTTTGCGGTGGCGGATGGGGCGTTGCTTTCCAGCATTTGCTCTTTTCCCTTCCAGTCTCAGGCAACGCCCGTTGCTTGTGCTAGGCCCTGAGTCACCCTGTTTGCCCTTTCCACATATTTTCCTTGCTGTAAGCTATTTGTGGGACAGGTGCAGGGTGGCACGTCCTCGTCACCATGGTCACGTTCTGGTTGCACCTTTGCTTCCTCTGCCCCATCCCATTGTTGGGTCGGCCTTGCTGTGTTTGTCAGGGCTCGGGGCAGGGCTTACTGTGTGCTCTTCACAGCACCTTTGGTGGGCTGAGCGTCCCCAGCAGTTATGCCCACTCGGCGTGGCTGCAGGGGGACAGGCTCGCTCGCCTGGCCTGGCGGAGGTGGGTGTCCCAGCAAGCCCAAGCATTTCTGGCAGCAGTTGCCCATTTCTGCTCTGGTGGGCGAGAGGCCTGGCACTGTTCCCCATCTCCTTGAGCTGGGGGATGTGGAGTAGCACGGGGGAGGATTTATTGTCCCAGCCCTACAAAGAGGTGTTGCAACTGAGGTCCTGGGAGCTTGCACCCACTGCTGTGGTCATCACTAGAGGCACAGACCCAGGTGCTCCCCTGCTGATGCTTGTCCCTTCATCCCTGGGGTGGCTTTCCCTGCAGAAGTCTCTCTCCATGCCTCCCCAACAAAAAAGCCACCCTTGTCACTGTGCCTTGTACACCATGTGGCTCGCTTTTTCCCCGGCCTTTGCTTTGCTTCATTTCTTTCCGGTCACTTAAACCGCAGCGGCCCAACCCCTCAAACGCTTTTGAATTTTGGGGTGGCTGTGGAGGGCGGCAGCGCCCCGGGCTGCCGGCAGCCTTGCTGGTGCTGCTGGGCCACGTGCCTCTGGAGCTTTTGTTTGGGACCACTCAAACACTGCTTGCAGGCTGGTGCTGGCCTGGGCGAGCAGGGACTGAGCCGACCCCAGCCATGGGGCTCCCCGGCCCGCAAACTGGTGCTGGATGAGCCAGTGGTTGAGCTGCTTGTCCAGCGTGAGCTGGTTGTTTAATTGTCTTCAGCCACTCTACCAGGAGGCAGGCCTGGCTCATAGCTGAGCATGGTACATGTGTGTGTGCACCTCCTGAGGTGTGCCTTGCCTTGGGGAGCGACCACAGAGCTGCTCCTCAGCAAACCCAGTGCCCATGCGGTGGTTTCGGGACAGTGCTGCTCCGTCCACCGGACCCAGCCTGTGGTGTGACGGGCTTGGCCAGACCTCGCTTCTCAAACTGCGCTGGCGAAACACTTGGTTTGTTGGGAGCTGGTTGTTTGTTTTTAATTTTGACTGAATGTACAGTTTGTGGAGGGAAGTCAGCGCTTTCACACGTCCTCCGTAGCGCAGATGTGTGGGAAGCCTGTGCACTGGACTCGCCACGGCTTCCAGAAGCAGCTACGTGGAAGGGAGGCGGTTGCCTCCGCGGCATCCGGGGGAAGCAGGATGTGCTGGGTCGGGGCTGTCTCGAAACTAGAAACATAACTTTCTTCTCGCGCAGGACAGCGGGTTAGGTGTTGTAGTGAGGCCATCGACACCCCATGAGGCCTGCTGGGGTTTCTGGTTCTGATTTAGTGAGAGGCGGGTTTCGCTTCATTCATTCGGCACAGCCTTGTTAAAGTCAAGGTGTTTTGCAGTGCCATGCGTGAAACACCAGAGCATGCAAGCCAGATGTCAAAACTGATAAGGGAACCCCGCAGAAACAACAAAAAACACGGTAACCTTTCCATCACACTCCTCAGATGACAATGTGGCCGTGGGAGCATATTGCTCACTTCTTGGCCGTGCTTGCAGGGGCGAAGCAGGGTGATGGCAGCGCTTGCGAGCCAATGGAAAATGATCTCATTGCTGCCCTGTGTATCCTGCAGCGTGGAAGCCCTTGTCTCCTCTCTGCTCTCCTCAGGGCTGTGACCCATGGTGTGCTGTACCTGTCACCCCTTCTCGTCAGCTAAGGACATCACGCCTACACCTGCCTTTGGGCTCCCACTGCTAGTACTGTGTTGAGGTCATGCACTCTCCAAATGACTCTGAATGCCGAGTTTCAGTGTTTTCTGGTCTGTACATCCTCATCACGCAATGAATGCTCTTTCCAGGGCTGAAAGAAACCAGACTGTAGGCATCTTCTGTTTAACCAAGGCCCAGTTGCCCAGCTCGGGCACTTCCCCAGCACCCTGCCACACCATCGCTCTGGTGAGCACAAATATTGTTCAGTCACCTTCTCCCAGTATGTTGCTATTGCTTCCACCACCACTACCTCGTAGTTGTCTTCCTCTTTGTAAGCTTGCAGAGCTTGCTTGCAGCTGCAGCCCTGAACATCGTGTGTCTGCGTGGCCTGAAATGCCCACAACTTTTGGGCTGGGGCTTCTGGGCTCCTGATGGCAACAGCAAGCTGGGACATAAATGAAGGACATGGTGGTGGGCAGCCTGAGCTAGTGGGGGCACGAGCCTTTCCTGTCTGCCCCAGCCTGAGGGATTTCTGCCTTCTGAGAGGTATTCGTGGGTGAGGTCCTGGGTTTCCTTTGTAATAGCTGAACTTTCGTGATGTAGGTTGATACCCTACAGCAACATGCGACTTGCAGCAGTTGCTGTGCTGTTGCAATTAGTAGGGGTGTGCCAAGCCCTCAGCTCACAATGCCACTAAGGAAAGGTGTCTGCATGCCCTTGAGAGATGCCCTGAACGTTCATTGGTTGGTAGGTTGTTGGTTTAAGGGTATTATTTTTTTTTATCCCTGAGAAATGAAGCTTTATTTCCACTTGAAACCTTTTTGATAATTTGTCGGTTTAATGACTAAAACTTGTTGCAAATAATTGTTTATAAAAACATTTCCAAATCCTTAAGGGAGAGGTGCCAATATAACAAATCTTTTAATTCCTACTTACTGGTTTTCTCAGTGGAATATAAACCTGTGTGCATCCCCGAGAGGGACTTGCATGAAGCTCAGTAAGGTGCAGGTTTGGGTTGGGTTGCAAGAATCTCATACGCCGTTTGCTATAATAGAGAAGCCTGAAGCCTAACCAAGGTAGTGTTCTTACTGAAGAGCTGACTTGAGGGATGAGTGAAAGGCTCTTAGGTGGCTTGCTGTCTGACTTTCTCCTTGTTTGCTCATTTTCGCAGTCCTTTGTTTGGATGGCCAGCCCCATCCACAAACCCGTCGAGCAGGAGCTCAGCTGTCTTGGCCAAAACATCACTGATATTTTGTAAGAGAGGGCTTGTTAGAGAAGTCTTCAGAGGCTGAGTATTTTGTTCTATAAATAAAAATAGGAAACAGATGGCACCAGTTTCAAAAGTTAAGTGGTTTTTAACTAGTCCAGTAACTAATGTTCTTATATACCTACAAAAATATTACAGTTTTATCTTTGTAAAGATCAAAAGAACAACTTTGAAGCACTTGCCAGGCACATACAGTCATGCATTTTAATAGATGACAGACCAAATGTATCCGTACAGTAATGGGACTGACTTGGTGATTTCAAATTCCCCCATCTATTCCTGCAGTGAATAAAGCCTAATGACTGCTCTGTTTTTTGTTTGTTTTCTTGTTGTTTGTTTGTTTTTTGTTTAATTACTACTACTGTGGACTCAGTGTTGCCTCAAAACATACTGAAGATATGAGGAGAAGAGAGGAAAAATCTGAAAGTTGGAGGTCTGAGAGAGCCTAATAAGGATGTATTTCATGGTAGGAAGAGAGAGAGCCTGTAGATCTGTATATAGATCTACAGATATCTGTCTGTAGATATCCTAGATATCTTAATTATATCACCATCCCTGTCTGTTTAGGGCAACCCACTTAATCACAGATATCAGTTTTAACTTCCAGAAGGTGATGGGGAGAAGTAAGACCGCAGGACGCCTGGCTTAGTTTGGTACAAGTTGGCTCAGAGCTCAGTGTGGTCTCTTGGACAGGTTGTATTTATCATGTCTAAAGCAATCAAACCCCCAGCTGCCCAGCAGCAGGTAGAAATGCTGTGTACCAGCTTCAGTAAACTCAGAAAGCGGCTTTCCAGTTGCACAACTTATTTTGAAAACTCTTTTTTTTGATTGTTCAACTTATTCTGTGAAGGCAGAAGAGTCTGTTTTTTCCAAAGCATTTTGGAATGCAGATACTTTAGAGTTATAGTTGAGCTAAATCTTGTTCTTACGAGAGATGCCGACTTTTATTAGTTTGTCTGCAAAACAGCTGCTTCTGTTTTCCACAAACATGTAACATTAGTTTCAAGTCTGTCTCTTTCTGCAGACGGAGCCTCGTTGCTCTGCTCTCGAGGCCAAAGCCCACAATATCACAGGGGAATGCCGCTACGTGCGCGATGACTCTTAACTCCATCCATCTCACTGAAATACGGCCTTTCAGGACATGGCTTCTGTTTGCCTGGTTTGTACATTGTGTGCGTGTTTGTTTGTTTGCAAGGAGTCTAACCTTGTAGTTGGCTTGACTGAAACACACACCTTTGGCAGTAGTTACATATCCAGAGCATGCTTATGAACCCCCTGGACCTGGTGCTGGTGGTACCCTTCCTCTGCATTCCCCACTCTGAGGATGCTCAGGATGCCTCAGTGCTGCTGGTGCCAGCCACCCCTGCCTGTGTTCTGTGGTTAAGCTCTCCCTTGTATCCATCTCCGCTACCCGTCTTTTCTGCAAGGCTTAACTCCAGTTCCCAGATCATGCTTTTTTGCCCGTCAGAAAACAGTCACAAGAGGAGAAAGCAGCACCTTTTCTTCAGTATCTCAGCTGCAGCACTTAGAGAGGTGTGGGGAACCTTCCGGCTCCAAAAATTTCCCTCTTCCACAGGAGGGGAGCAGGCAGTAGCAGGCATTGGTGATCTGCCCCACATTTCTTTTTTCCGCTCATTGTAGGAAAAGGAGCATTTGTGCTGGCTTTTCTCTCCCGCAGATCTGTGACTTCCCCTCAAACAGAAGACTGTGGCTTTCCAGAGCCAGCCCCTCTGCGTGATGGAGCAGCCTTGTCCCACTGCCTGACAAGCTCAGGCCAGACTAAGTGCGCGTGTCGGTGGGGACCCAGCTCTGCACCAGGTCTCCACCAGCAGGGACAGAGAGCTGGGGGACCTCCTTGTCTCCAGTTCATCCCTTCTTCTTGCTTCATGCCCCAAAAGGAGGGAGAAAGAAGCAGCTTGACTACCTGCCTTCCCCTTCAAAATGCACGAGGGGACCATCTAATCAGAGAGCAAAGGCACTGTCAGAGGGTGATAGGCACAGCTTTGGTGCTCTGAAGTTGCTCTCTTTCATGCCAAGAGTTGCAGGGAAAAGCAAGGATTGGAGGAGCAGGAAATCCCCAGGCGTGGGGTGTCTGGGTACCCCAGCAATGCTGCAGGTCTCCGAGGAGGCCCTGCTCCACTCCAGATGGTGTGTGTTGGCCTGGGTAAGGCTGGTTCCTGGAAGGACAAAGAAAGATCTATTAGTAATTTTGATTCCTTTTTTTTTTTTCCTTTAAAAAAAGAATTATTATTTCCTGGTTTCGGTGTTTCGCGACGTTTACCGAAGATGCTTAGCCAAAGCAAACCACCCGAATGAAAAATTGTGAGCAAAGAGGTCAGCCGCCCAGCAAAGCTGGCACCTTGCCCTCGGGCGCTTTAGTCACGTCAGATTAGGTGCTCGCTTGCCTCTTTCCTGCAGATAGGCTCTGACTCAAGCCTGCCTCTGTGTGCAGCCACCAGAAGAAAGCTCAGGCAGGTCTGGAAAGGCTCTCTAGCAAGAGGAGGGATTGCCATGCCTGCTTGTTAATTTTGGCAGCGCTCGTATTCATTCTTGTGCCAGCAGCGTCACGGAAAGCAAACAGAGAGGGATTATTTTATGATCAGTTGCCTTTCTGGGGGATGGGGGGGTTTTTCTGGGGACTTCCTATGGGGAAGAGAAGGCAGAGCAGGGCGCAAAGCGTTTTCTTCGCCACCGGGAGGCTTTTTCTGCAGGAGGAGCTGCACAGAGCCAGGACGGGTGAAAGCGCTCCCTCCTCCCTTAATCCTTGCAGCAGTTGCAGACCTGACCTACCCACAGTGAGTCAGTGGTATCAAAGTTGTCCTGTTACTTGTTGAGACATTACGAGCTCACAGCTTTTTGCCTAGCCAGCCAGCTCTCCAGCTCCTTGCAGTGTTCCCCATGAACGAGAAGGGGCCGCCTGGCCCGGGGACAGGATTTCCAAAGCCTCAGCCTGCAGAAAGTGAGCAAAAGTCATTCAAAGGCTGTGCTTTGTGCTGGTAAGTGTAAGGAAAACTGATTTTACAGCAAAGTTTGGAACTATGAACAGTATGGGAGAAGACGCCAGCCAGCCTTTGCCCTATCCATCCCATCTTCCACTTAGTTGTTTTTTGTTTTTTTTTTGTTAGTGACTGTTAGAAGATAGCATTCAGCTGGAGGGCAGTGCAAACAGCAAAGGCACTATCACAGATGGAGATGTGGAGACACGAGAGAGAGGGCCGAGAGGGAATCCTCTCAGCAGAGGATCCTGCACCTCAATACACTTTGCTTGGCCTTTTGATCCTAGAAGTGAGGTGGGAACAAAGAATTCAAGGAACCAACCCCAGAGAAATAAGGTGCTCTGAAGGACTGATTCCAGAGGAAATTTGCTGAGACTATTAATCATGGAACAGACAGGAAATTAATTTAAAATGATGTCATAATAATAGCACATGAAAGAAACACAAACGTAGCATAACCTCTATAAATAGAAAAAGAATCTGTATGCTGACACTTGGGTAAGTGCTAAGCTGAAAGCCAACCAGGTGGCCAGCCTGCTGGGTGAGAGTTGTTAAGTGCTGGAGGTTGGGACCCAAAGAAACAAAGCTCTTCTTGTGCCTGCAGGTGCAAACCTCATCACGGGTTCAGGGTTGGAGGAATATCCCCTGCATTGAGACAAGGTGAGAGAGATGCTCTTTCCCACAGTAGAGAGGATTTAAGATTTTGTTATCCTATGGTTACCGCTGAACAAATTTAGCCTTGCTTTATAATTCTAGCTGTTATCATGAAAGTTGATTGTTTTAACCATGTTTTTGCCTATAGTTCCTGTGATTCCTCTTCCTTTGATATCTCTTCCACCCAAAAGATGCAAATTAGGGATCAGATTGCCCAAAAGAATGCGTTACCATGTGTCCTACGCTTCTTAAAGACCTGCAAAAATCTTCAGCATCACTATGGCCCCTGTTGCAACCTGTACAGGCTGCCTACTTGATTTCAGGTTAAGAGCAGGGGGGGTTGTTTTGTTTTCTTCTACTCTGTGCTTGTAATCACCTGTCGCACCAGGGCTTTAGTCTCTGCCAGAGGTCTGATGTCCTGCTAAAAGGCCTGAAGGGTCAGCAGTGCTTCTGGACCATCGCTCCTGGGGTAATGGGACATCGCTGAGATAGGACCAATCCTTCACAAGCCCATGCCACCGCTGCCCAGCCTGTGGAAGTAGTCCAGGTAACTGGCTATTTGAGCTGAATTCGACAAAGTTTTACAGGTGGGTACTTCACAGTATTAGACAGCACTTTGTTTTGGGGGTTGATCTCCTAGCACAGGTTATTTTTTGCTTTGTGAAAACTGTGAGAAAGGCAAAAAGGCGCAATGCAGAAGAGGAACCGCAGCTACAGGGCGAGTTCTGACTGCAGTATTACTAGGCTGGTAGTGCTACGCTCACACTTAGGGAAGAGCAAGAAATGCAATCTGAGGATAATTTAGGAGGAATGATTAAAATAGCTGAGTGCGTACTTGAAAATCAGCTCAGGATGTCTGTTTTCAATCATATTCAAGTCTGGAAAGTCAGGGAATGGTCAGATAGTGGAAATATCTAATTATTTGAAGGTGTTTTGGTGGCTCTATCAGATTCGGCACACACTTTTCAAGTAATTATTAACACCATCTTACGATCAAGCTTTTCATTTTAAGTAACGTTATTTTTCATGGCTGATTAAAACTTTGCTCTATTCAAGCTCCTAAAAAAGTTGGTTAAAAAAAAATAGAAATTCAAAAGAACACAATAGAATTAATCCTTGCAAGAAACTCGTGAAAGATATCATTTTTTCTGGTACACACGAACTTGGGAAGAGCTGCTTAGATTTTGCCTAATTTTTTAAAAATATCGTGCTTTGACAGCAGATAAAGCAAGAAAAGTGTCTGCACCAAAGAAAGAGCTTCTGAGGTTTTAAAAGCTGAAAACAAGGATTTGGGATGGTCTGGTTTTCTCTTCCTGAGATGCACTGTCACATCTGAAATACTTCATAGCATCGGAGACAGAGGGAGGCAGTAATTGGACGCAAAGCCTGAGCTACCTGTGCAAAATATATCCTGGCATTGTCTCTTTTGGAAAAAATACAAACATCTCGATATTTTTATAGTATATGATAATGACCTGATTCATTTCCTGCTCAGGTTGTTGCCCGACTGTTAAATAGAATTTTATTTTATTTTATTTTTGTGTAACAAGCAGTTAAAAATGTATCTCTGCATCCCAGCACAGCGTTTTCCATCTCCATGCAAGAAACAAACTCTGGCTGTTTCTGCGGCGACTTGGTCCTATTCCCACGTATGTTTCTCTTCCACGTAAAAAAAAAAGGGTGGGGGGGGAGAAAGGGCACTTTTTTTGGTGTATCAAGGCAGAGCCAGGCACAAAACACGTGTCCACACACCCATCTCCACTAGGCAAGGTCACAGTTTGTTGGACATTTCCCAAAGTGACATTTCCCGGCATGCGTGTCCCTTTGCCCAGCATGTTTGAAAAAGCTTTTCCTCGGAGTGGAGGGAAGCCTTTTTTCCCCTTCACGGGAAATTCCAACGCTGGGATGTTAAACCCTCGCTTCCTAACGACAGCCTGCTGGTGATGGCTCGCACCCGGCAGACTGTGACAGCGTATTTCCCTCCTGGTGAGCTGAAATGAAGCAGAATCTGTCCAACAGTAAGCTTAAGAGATGTGATTCCTCTCTCCTTCCTGCCCCCCATGTTGCAGCTTGTTGCTTGCAGGGTACCTAAGGGGGAGCCCAGCCCTCAGGCTGTGTTTTGGGCTCCTACATTTCACAGGCTGTTTAGGCTCCCTGTGGAGCATGTGTGGGGATCTTGGGTTATGGGTATGGGAAATACAAGTAAGGGTCGATGCAGCCAAGCTAGCCTGTAGGAAAAGCTGATGTCTTGGCTCTTGGACGCTTACCTGCAAGCGCGGTCCCCATCCCTGCATCTTCCCTGCGCACCAGGCCCCTTTCTGAGGGGTGCAGGATGTCCCAGGCAGTGCTCAGAGGCAGTCGTACGTAACCTGATGAACTTGCACGCACACCGAGGGAGTCTCCTGGCTGGTGGCATCTGCTTTATACCTTGCCTTGCTCCCTGCAGCATGCCAGGTGAGCTGTCTCATTTTGGAGTAACAAATTTGTGTGACACGGATAACAGGGTTTGTTATGCATTTGTCATGATGTTCTGCAAGGGAAGGGTGTCAAAACTTGCTGTAGTATTTGCTGCTTTACAGCTGTGTATCAACTGCAAATCCTAACATTCCTGTCAGAAAAAAAAAAATTGTTTTCATCTCACTTATTAAAATGCAGAGTAAGAAAGGTGCTGAGTTGTTTAGTTGGTTTCTTTGTGTTGATGCAGTTCCTTGGGAGTCAAAAAATCAACAGGACTATTTTGGGAGAAATTCAGATGTTTCTGCTGTTGAGTCACGCTGTTGCAGCTATTCCATAAAGACAGAACTTTCTGTGTTGTGAGTGTCACAGCCTGCAACCCTCCCTGGTAGCTGCTCCTCTGCTAAGGCAGCAAATCAGCTTCATTTCTGACTGAGAGCTTTCAGAAAGGATATGAGCAAGAGGAGGAGAAAAAACAAAACAGAACAATATCACAAACCTGCTTCCTTGGCAAAGACAGTCCAAAAGGCTGGCTGTTGAATGTGCAGTCAGGTACACAACACTGTCTCACACTCTGCCCAACGAAAAGATGAACGAGGATGTTGCAGAAGAAAAGTAAGGGGAATCTGTTCTTCTACATTTAAGCTGCATCTGCAGGTCTAACCAGGGGATTCGGCTGCTGTCAATGTAAGCCTGATAGGGAACATTATGAAAAAGCAATTTTAACTCCATCATTTTTCATTATAATACTCTTTTTTTTCTTTTCTTTTAGTTTGAAGATGAATACCTGAAGTGCTGCAAGTCAGATTAAAGCATAGGCACCAGCAGTGCATGCCAAGGCTCTGCTTGCAGAACCGTGAAGCAATGCCAAGCCTTCTGCTTCCGATTACACAAGCCTCATACCTCCTGCTCCAGAGACTGCAAGCACAGATTTGACCACCTTTCCTCACCAGCCATTTCCGAGGCGGGGTCAGGAGAAGATCCCTGCGGGTTCAGCCCAGCTTGCGCTGCTGCAGACAAGCTGGCGCGTCCTAGTCACCGGGGTGAGTATCAGGAAGGAGCTCTGCACCGCTTGTAAAAATTCGCAAGGCATTTCTGCTAAAATTGCTGCTGGCCAGTGGATTCATGAACTCCCTCCCTGCCCTGCTTTTTCTGCATTTTCTTCGAGGCAGGGGCAGAAGGAGGGAGTCGCCTGCCCTTGGTGAGCCCCGCCCCGTGCTGCTTGCTCATCATTTCTCAATCTCCCAAGCGGAAGAGCAAAATGAGAGCAGTTTGGAGCGTGGATGCTGCCATGCAGGAGGAAGGAGAGGAAGGGAGGGGACCAGCTGCAGGATTCTCTCCAGTGGGACTGTGAAGAGGAAATGACTTAAAGAGAGAGACGTGCCCATGGGGGGTGGCACCAGGGCTGGCAGGAGGAGAGGGCTGCAGGGCTCTGGCAGCTGGAGCCTGGTCCCGAGGCCAAGCTCCCCCACAGACTAGCGTTGCTTGGTTCATGGTGTTTGACCAGCACACCTATTTCCGTAGGGTTCTGTCCCACACAAAAGCATAAACATTTTTTTATGTCTGTTTAGGTCCACACCCATCTAATACATCCTTCCCTCCATTTGTGGCTGCCCTGCCCGGCAGCAGCGATTTAATACTGGAGGTGGGACAAGGTAGGAGCCTGTCCCTCCGGCAGGAGCAGTGATGCAGAGCCCAGGGCTGGAGCTGGGTGTCAGGGCATAGCCATCTGAGGGAAATGGGTGCTGCATCTGCTGCCGTCAGATACACAGTGACATTTAAAGCTTCAAAAATGGCCTGCACAGCTCTCCCTCACCCCTACATATCTTCTGACAAGGGCCAGTGTGGGGTCTCTGCTTGGAACAGCTGCAGTTACAAGAGTACAGGCTTGTTGCAGCTCTGTGCCATTCTGCTGGGAAAACGTAGTATGCTGGTCGGTGGAGGCATGCACCCTTGTGAAGCACTGCAAAAGAGGAAGGATAATCACAGCTTCAAGTCAGACGTGGAGGAGGAGAGAAAGCACTCACCAGATGCAACTTTGTTCAATGCAGAACATGTGATTGCTCTGGAGAAAAAGCAGATGAGATGAATTTTATTCTTGCCTTAAAAAGTGGGATTTTTTTTCCTACTTTGACTTTGAAAGAAGTTATTCTGAGCCCAGTCTCCAGTGTTTCTGGCCACACTGTGAATTGTCAGACCTTCCTGACTCCAGGTAACCTGAGAAATCCCCACAAATTGACCTGGAATGAGAGAGAGAGGGGGAAGTTGTGTAGATTATTTTTTTTCCCCTACAGATGGAAACAAGCAGAACACCCATCCTGACTTCTCAGCTTTTTAAGCAGCTTGCTGAACCAAGCTGTTTTGGGAAAGGTCCCCAGGGGAAGAGGGGCAGAGTCTCTCCAGTCTCTCTTTCTGGAAGAAACCAGAAACCACATCCCTATGCCTCATTTTATACTCTTGCATGCAACCTCTGGGTCTGTATTATCATCCTATGCTTTCTGAACAAGCGAATCACTCCCCAAGTTCCAGTTTAGAAGCGTGATGAGAGTAGGCTGAGCCTGAATGTTGGGAGGCAGTTGGTGTTTCTGAAAAAAAAGCTGACACCTACCTAAAGTCTCCATGAATGCATGATAGTGACTCCGTAAGACACAAGAAAGCGTGCTTGTTATGCACTAAATGAAGTACGTAGCCTCACATGTATCTTGAAAGCTCTTCACAAATGTAACTTCTTTAACTTTCTTGAGGAGTTGCAATTTTGATGACAAAAACCCAGGAATGAGTTGTGCCAAACTCAGAATTAACATTTTGAAAAGTTTTGAAAACCAAAAGTTTCCCCTGTTTAAAAACAAGAGCTATTCCAGCTGAGAGGTGCAAGAGGGAACAGATAGCTTTAGGGAACTTTTGGCAACTTTTTAACCTTATGTGCAATGCTAATTTTAAGGTAGTGGGACTGAAGCATGCTCTCAGATGCACTTGAGCTTCTGCCTGGGCTTTGTCAACCTTGAGCCGTCAGATGCTGCTGGGCCCCTGACGTGTGGCTGTGCAGGTGGCCGCAGTCAGTGTGTCTGTCTGCTTTCAGGCAGGTACCTCTCGGAGCAAGTGCGCAGCAGACTGTGACAATTTCTGTGCTCAGAAAAAAAAATATAAAAAGATAGAAACTGCTGTCAGAAGGTTTGGAGCTTGAATTTAATGGATCTCCCTCTCAGTGCTGGTAAGAAGTCTTCCTACCCCTTCATACTTGCAGCCTGCTTGGTCATTTGACCAGATGTGCGTTTCCATTCAGTCAGGCGAAAATAAATATCATCAAGCCTTCCCTTTCAAAATTGTCTTGGATGTTTACAGTGGGATACTTTCTTTCAAGCTGTCTTCTTTCTGAGACCAAGTATTGTTCCAATGTTATGCGTTTTGTAGTTGTTGATAACTTATGACCACAGCATCCTAGGAAAGGAGGTGATGCTGTGTGTTTCTCCATTATTCTTTTTGACTAAACAGCTTGACTCCAAATTATTTATAATTAAATATATATATATTTAAACAATTTTTAGAACCCACACAACAAAACATCTTGGCTGTGCTGATATCTTCCATTGTTCAGTCCAGTTAACAGCCCCCAACACATACCAAGCAATAAATACCAAAAGTAGAGAGGTAGGGAGCAGAATGTCGTTCTGCCTTGAAACTATTTCTGCCCTTAATGCCTCAGGAAGCAATTGGGAAAGAATGACTTGCGCTAAATGGTTGCATCACCTTCTGAGCAATGGGAGCTGACTGTCGGAAGGAGAGAGATCTGCTGCTGAATTTCAGCTTGCAGAGCAGAGGGTACAAAAATGTACAACACTGCAAGACTGTGAGCCGGAAGGTCAGTGTCACGCATGGTGGACAATCTTGACTCTTCAGAAGCCGTGATTTCCTTAGGAGAGCAGCCACTAAAGAATAGCCATGCACAGCAATATGCTTCATTGCCTGAGTAGTTAGTGGAGATTGGGAAGCTGTCAATAAGGTTTTGTTTGAGGAGCACAGGCTGAAATATTTTCTAGCTCCAGACCTGCCGAAGGGTTTCCAGCTCTTTCTGCAATTACAGGTATGAGGTGACTACTTGGTCTGTACAAGATCGGTACACGAAGAGAGAAATGCAATGTGCAGTACACAAGGTAAGTATTTACTCTTTGTGTATTCAGCATTGGGTGATGCTGTTTGTCAGTACTGAAACCATTTAGAGCAGCTTGTGAGCTTTAATAAGTGACTTATTTGCTGGTGTAGCCAACGGTGAAATGTTCTTTGGCACTGATGGCAGGAAACACAGCCCTTCTGTAAATTAAAATCAGTATTGTTCTAATTACGTTCAGTTTATAGGGTGACGGTAATGTCTAATTCTCGTCTACTCCCAGCACTGATTTACAGAAAAGGGTGATAGTTTTGTTGGGTTGGATATCAGCTTGTTCAGCCTTTCTGATAAAGAATGTAAATTGCTTGCAGAGTGTTTAAAAGGGCGTGCCAGAAGTGTACTCGGCTTTGCTTTTTAGAAGCCCTGAGGCTCTGCTGTGGGAGACCCCAGGGTCTCTTCCGCAGAGGTTTGCAGCGTAGGAAGCCGCAGCCTGTTCTTAGGGCCGAAAGGGCCAGTGTGTACCACTTAGGTGGTCATAAGCCTGTTCTAATTTTTGGTTTCTGACTTCCTGGTAGCTGTACTCGACGGACCGTTTAATGCTGCGAAGGGTGTGAGTGTATCTAACAGTCTTCCCCTTCTTAGGTTGAAACATCCAGTCGTAACTTCATTCCAAAGAGGAGGCATAATGCTGAAGGCTTAGGAGACAGGAGCTGTAGCAGATGGGTGTATGAGAAGGCAGGACTTTAAGAGTCATCCTTTATGGCTGTTGGGACACTATATGGCTGTACCTCAGAGATAAGTATGCTGTGTTTCCAGGCTTCAGCAGCTCAAATAGGACAGATGTTGCATGATATCTCATACAAGATAAAATTTGAATATGGATTTGCTAATAAAACTGCACAGGATTCTAATTGTTGCCAGTTGCTGTCCAAACCCAAAATTGATACTGTCTTCTCTCCTTTCTGTTTCCTACAGCAAAATGTTCAACCAACCAAAACAAAAAACAACAGCTACACATACCTGGCAAGTGTGGGCCATGTACATGGTCTTGGCTGTCAGTCTCTCTGAGGAACAAGCCCTGAAGCAGGCCTGTCCTTCATGCGATGCCACACAGTTTTGCAACTGCTCTTCCATGGGCTTGGACTTCATTCCCTCGGGGCTCACGGACAAAATCACAGTGTTAGACTTGGCCCGCAACAGGATAAAGTACATCCGAGCACACGATCTGCAGCAGGCTGTGAACCTGAGAACCCTGCTGCTGCAGTCCAACAAAATCAGCTCCATAGACGAGGACTCGTTTGTCTCCCTGGGGAAACTGGAGCTCTTGGACTTGTCAAATAACAGCCTGGCTCACTTGTCCCCAGGGTGGTTTGAGCCCCTGTTTTCACTCCAGCACCTCCACATTCATGGCAATTGCTATAGCGACCTGGGGGAAAGTTCTCCCTTTTCTAGCCTGAGAAACTTGAGCTCTCTCCACCTGGGCAACCCACGGTTCTCCACAATAAGGCAAGGAAACTTTGAGGGCATTACGCTTCTCAACCAGCTGTGGATCGAGGGCAGCAATCTCAGTCTGTATGAGCCTGGAAGTCTGAAATCAATTAAGAAGATAAGTCACATGATCATAAGCATAAGAAGGGTAGATCTGTTCTCAGCAATTGTTCGGGACCTTCTGCACTCTGCCATTTGGTTAGAAATTAGAGAAATTACATTGGACATAGAAAATGAAAAACTGGTGCAGAATTCTACACTTCCTTTAATGATACAAAAAATGACTTTTAGCAGAGCTTCATTCTCAGATAAATATGCCAGCCAAATAATGGTGTTATTGAAAGAAATCACATCTTTGCGAGAGGTAGAGGCAATAGATTGTGTGCTTGAGGGGAAAGGAAAATGGAATACTACAGAAATTGAAAGAAGTGGACCAGGTTCTGTTGAAACAGTATCAGTAACAAATATGACTATTCTGCATTTTTATCTGTTTTTTGACCTCGAAGGTTTGGAGTCACAAATAAGTAAACTGAAAAGACTCAGCATTGCAAGCTCTAAAGTTTTCATGGTACCATGCAGACTTGCAAGAAATTTTTTATCACTTTTGTATCTTGACTTTCATGATAATTTGCTTGTAAATAATCGCTTAAGTGAGACAATCTGTAAAGGTGCTTGGCCTTCATTGCAAACTTTAAATCTAAGTAAAAATTCTTTAAAATCCCTAAACCAGACTGCAAAATATGTAACTAATCTACCCAAACTGAATAATCTTGACATTAGCCAAAACAATTTTGGTGAGATTCCAGATGTGTGTGAGTGGCCAGCAAATTTGAAATATTTGAATCTCTCCAGTACTCAAATTCCCAAATTAACGGCTTGCATTCCCTCAACTCTCGAAGTGTTGGACATCAGTGCAAATAACCTGAAGGAGTTTAGTCTGCATCTGCCGTTTCTCAAAGAGCTGTACCTTGCAAAAAACCAGCTGAAGGCCTTGCCTGATGCGGCAAGCATTCCTAACTTGGTGGCCATGTCAATCAGAAGAAACAAGCTCAACAGCTTCTCCAAGGAAGAGTTGGAGTCCTTCAGGAAAATGGAGCTGCTGGATGCCAGCGCCAATAACTTTATCTGCTCCTGTGAATTCCTCTCCTTCATTCAGCACCAGGCAGGGATAGGCCAGGTGCTCGTGGGGTGGCCAGAAAGCTACATCTGCGACTCTCCCCTGGCGGTGAGGGGGGTGCAGGTTGGAGCCGTGCAGCTCTCACTGATGGAGTGTCACCGGTCCCTGGTGGTGTCCTTGATCTGCGCTGTGGTTTTCCTGGTCATCCTCATCCTGGTGGCCATTGGGTACAAGTACCATGCAGTCTGGTACATGAGAATGACGTGGGCGTGGCTCCAAGCTAAGCGGAAGCCCAAGCGAGCCCCCCCAAAGGACATCTGCTACGATGCTTTTGTCTCCTACAGCGAGAACGACTCCAACTGGGTGGAAAACGTCATGGTGCAGGAGCTGGAGCAGGCGTGTCCCCCCTTTAGGCTGTGCCTCCATAAGCGGGACTTTGTGCCCGGGAAGTGGATTGTGGATAACATCATCGACTCCATCGAGAAGAGCCACAAAACGCTCTTTGTGCTGTCGGAGCACTTTGTGCAGAGCGAGTGGTGCAAGTACGAGCTGGACTTCTCGCACTTCCGCCTCTTTGATGAGAACAACGATGCGGCGATTCTCATCCTCCTGGAGCCCATCCAGAGCCAAGCTATTCCCAAGAGGTTCTGCAAACTGCGGAAGATAATGAACACAAAGACCTACCTGGAGTGGCCTCATGAAGAAGAGCAGCAGGAGATGTTTTGGGAAAACTTGAAAGCAGCTTTGAAATCATAGGACAATTTAGTAGTTCTTGTTTCAGTGTATTTACACAAAGGATATAGGTCAGTGTTTCTTCCTGCTAAGAAATTTATCTTTCTTATTTTTCTGCCTAACAAAAACTAGCTTTCCTGTGGATAGTCATGTTAATAAATGAAAAAGAGCCACTTAAGGCTTTCCAGTGATTTGATATTGTGATCTTCCCTGCTAGTAACGGTGATATTTGGAAGCCATGTGTGATTTTCGATACTTTTCTAAATACATTTAGCTGAATTTAGTGTTTTTCTGTACTCTTTCCTCCTGTCATCATATCACTGATTAGCTCTTGACAATCCCTTTGTAGTTTACAATTGAAAATAAATCCAAGTGGTTCAATACTCCCGTGTCAGTTGTTCTTTCATTTTTTTTTCAGCACCATCATGCACAGAATGCTAATAAAATTACATTCTGAGAAAAAAACGGAGAATTTACATCAAAATATGCTTTCTGAAGCCCTACCATTGCCATGGAACATGAAACAAACAGTACTGAATATGTACATCTCTGTTCATAACACTGTTTTTCTGGCTACTCATGCTGGAGTCCATACCACCATGCACAGGTTGGGTTTTGCTCAATAATGGTCAAGGACGTATTGTGGCACCTTGTACAATAACTTGAAATTCGGAGGCATTAAATCAATTGTTTTTTAATTTTCTTAGTCTTCTTTCTCCCTGGGGATTCTTGTTTCCCCCTTTGTGGTTACCACGTGTCCTTACCTACAAATAGAAATAGTTGCTTCCTTTTTGTGGTGTGCAAGCATGTGCTTCTAATGAGTGGGGTAGATGGTACTGTAGACTGGTTTCTGCTCTTCTATTTTGCACAGCACATTTAATTAATCATTGGGCCATGCACCCCTACGCACTTGCCTCTGTAACCAGTGCAGAAAGTCTACACTGGTAAGAGGGAATTCATCTTTTCTACTTCAGTGTGAGATACGTCCTGGATATACTGCATTGCTCTTCACCAGTTGGAAAGGGAATTGTGACAAGCAGGTAGATATAGATGTTTATGTTATGATAGCTGGTCTCACCCTGAGTACCTGCAGTTGGATTTATTGTGGGTTTCTTGTGTTTAGAGCTGCTTGTGGAAAGCTGAATTGTCTCTGGAGGGATAAATTTATATGTGAGTTTGTATAACTCGCCACTTCCATGCTCCACTTTTCTTGTGTTGCTGGAGTGTAAGCACAGAAGAGTATAGATGAATCTTGATTAAACTTTATACATGCAATTATTTTATGGTGAAATGCAAGTCTTGATGTATGGACTGAGAGTCCAAGTAAGTGGTTGAAAAATGAGGAAATTTGCTTATACATGTGTGTCTCTTCAGGCATATGTGTACATATATGTATCTGTGTATGTGCCTATGTATATGTACATATTAACACTTCTGTGTGCATGTGTCTGCATAGATACACAAGATTGCAGCTTCTGGGGGTTAGCATGCAAACTCCACTTTCGGTTCTACTTTCCTGTTACAATGACATCTCTATGGTTAGTCCAAAGTCTACAACGGAACTTCTCTGTTCACCCTCTTGGATCAGAATAGCTCAAGGGCTAATCAAATCTGAGTTCCAGGCAAGTGATGAGTGAATCATCTGATAGCAAACACTGAGCACAGATAAGATTGATTAGGAGGCTGCATGCCTAGAGGTAAGGAGGGAAACGTTTCAGAGAAGGTCAGGCAGAGGTAAGAAAAACCTTGACTTTTATGTGGTATGTTCTCACCATAGACACAGAATTTTATGGGCTCACGCATTTAAAGAAGACCAACAGCGTTACTGATCTTATGCCAATCAGATCCTCTAGGTGGGAATTCCCCTGCTTGCATAGCCCAAGTTGAGAAGTGAAGTGGGAAGGCGACAGCGGCACGAGAGCTAGCTGAGTGAAGAGTGATCACCGAGAGAGATGAAACATGAAATAAGTTAACTGGCACACAGGCACCAGAGCTGGAGCACCAGGGAATGTCTTCTACATGGAGGTAAGTCTGCAGGCGGGTGGAGGCTGGAGACGCAGGGAGAGAGTGAGGCTGCAATGCTGTAGTGAGAAGTGGGGATGGAGCACTTGGGCTATCTAATCTCCGCCACCATGTTGTCCTCCTCTGCATGGGAGATTTGGGATGCTTGGGGCTGCTGGGCATGGTCTGGCTCCTGTGGGAGAGCAGGACAGTGGGGAGGATTTCTGACTCCTGGCAGGAGCAATCACAGGCAGCTGGTGGGACTGCATGGCAGGCAGGCAGCGAGAGGGAAGGCTCCCTGGGAGAGCCGGGACATGCTGATGGGAGCAACGTCCTTCAGGAAAGGGCGACAGAGGAAAGCAGCACATGAAAAAAAGACAAGCTGGGTCAGGCTGTGTCATTTCATCTCAGTTTCCTCTTGAGAGGGTGCCCTGTGTGTGTTTTGTCCCATTCATTGTTTTGTGCCATTTGTACATCACTACCACCTGCCCAGGGAAAGCTAGGTGTGAATATGGGCTGCTTTTGTTTTAGGAATACAACCAGGAAAGAGCTAAGTAAGCAAAGGTCTTGGGGCTGTGTGATCAGCTAGCTACTTATGTCATGCCACCCCGTTGCACAGCCATGTGTGAGTATGTATGTATATACGCATATATACTTTTAAGGAAATGCTGGTGAGCAATACCCAGGATGTATGTAATCCACACACAACCAAGTGGGAAGTAACGACTTTCCCAATCTACTTGTGGCTTGATCCTTTCACCAACCAGTGACCCCTCAGACTGCAGCTCTGCTAGAAGTTAGTAGCTCTCTTTTAGCTTGGTACTCTTTCCCAAACCGGAAACAATTTGCATGCTATTGGCACGCAGTTAAATTCACCTTTATCAGCGTTTATAGAACCTTGGTCTGTTGACACTTGTTTTCTTTAAGAATATGTGCATATACTTCTACTGGTCTGGACCAGGAAAGATAACCCTGAGCATGTCTGATGGCTTGGATCCTTTGTCCATAAACTAGAAACACTTTGAAAATTTAGTTCATCACTGTGTCTTACAGTACAACCAGATCTGTGCAAGTTTCCGCATATTAGCTGTGTTTCAGTTTCTATGTGGCAATTTTTTCTGTCCAGTGCAATGGGGAACAAGTGATTCTTTGATAGATTGATGATAGGGAGTGGGGCTGTATTTCTGAGCAGATGTGGAGAGGCCTGAAAGGACCCTGGAAGTCAGGAAACTGCATTATTAGACAGGAATGGGAAGGGGAAAAGAATGTCTGAAAATGAATGAGAGTAGGAATGGAATTTCCCCAGGTATCTGCCCCATGTGACAGACAAGCAAAACAACCTTAAACAGGTGCTCAGGGAAGTGACAATAAGAAGTGACAATAAAGAAAAAATCTCTTCCTGTACCACCAAACTGGGTTCATTCCTTCAGTTCCTGCTGGTAAGGAGGAGAGTTGTTGGGCTCAGCTGGTGTTTCCAATGTAGTTAGTACCTGCCCAGTTACCTTCTGTTCTGCCAATTTTCCATCTGTAAATAACTTACCTATAGATAGATTTCGATGGACTGTGTTGCCTGGTTGTTTCTGTTTGTTTGCTTGTTTTTCTAACAGTGGGCGGTTTGACAGCAACTTGGGCTTGCTATTCATTTTAGAAATCCCACTTCAGTGTGTTGCTTGTGAAACCAATCTTAACCACAGCTTTTCTCCTATGGCTTACAGTACTGTGTTATCCAGGCAGCCTCATGTGACCAAAGAAGCCCTGTAAAAGAGCCTCAGCTGGATAGCAGGTGATTGTGACTACATATTGTAGCTCTTTGGGTGGGATTCACCTGCTTAAATATCTAGATACCTAAACCATTTTAAGCTGGTGGTGTAATTTCTCTTGGAGGCATCCCATCTTAATGTAGGCGTCTAAGAGACATGAAGTGAATTGCCCCTGAAAGTTGTTATTTATTTTGATTGACTTTGGAGGACAGAGTGAGTGACCACCTCAGCTGTGGGCATCTGAAGTCTGGGGAGATGAATGTGTCCTTCAGGATGCAAAACTCCATATCAGAGAAAAAGAGAGATTAAAGGAAAATAGCAGAAGAGGTCAAAATGCTTGTAGTCTTTTAGGTGGGAAAAGATGGAAGGACTGAAAAAATTATCCAGATCCTTTCCTCCTCTCCCCATATGCTCAAATTCTGCCCCTTTTGAAAGATTTTAAGCAACTCTGGCTAAAAATAACGCAACTAGAAATGGTAGGACTTGTCTGCCTAAATTTTCCTGTTGTAGGTCAGCTACTGTAAAACAAACTGGGGTATGAATTCAAACCACAGTAGATCTTCTGCACAGAGTCTCAGTGGGATGACCGAAGGAGAAAATTCTCCTCAGTGAGTACATCTAACCCAGTTAACCTAATGTAGATCCCATGATGACCTTTGGGAACCTGTTCTCTGGTCTTTTTTGGAATTGGTTCATTCTTTTCACCCTTGGTA
This sequence comes from Cygnus atratus, assembly GCF_013377495.2. Classification (NCBI taxonomy): domain Eukaryota; kingdom Metazoa; phylum Chordata; class Aves; order Anseriformes; family Anatidae; genus Cygnus; species Cygnus atratus. The sequence continues at coordinate 32,146,405 of NC_066365.1, read as the reverse complement.
AAATACCTACATCCCAGGGGTTTTGTGACACACTGAGGAATGTTGTCTCATGCTTTAAAAGTGCTCTTTGATCCTTGCCAAGAAAGCATAAACAAAAAAGATTTATAACTCAATATGTAATAAGTGTTTTGAAAGGAAAACAGCCCTCCCAGGCTTTAAGAATCGTTTTTCCAACTCCTCAAAGGGAGAGAAGATCTAATGTCTCTGTTGGAAGGGGGGCCAGGCTGGATTTTATGGCAAGCTCTGTAACACAATAAGCCATTTCAAATCAGTATTATAAAAGGCATGAATGTGAGGAGAAAGAGAAGTGAGACAGAATTTACAACTGTGTGGATGTTCTTGAATCATTTTGGTCTAGAAGATGAGGAACAAGCTATGAGGATGGAGAAAAAGTTGATCTAGTCCAGCCAAGTGGTCTGGCTGCAGGAAGCTCCAAGAGCCCCTGGATCTTCCTTACATCTAGGCCTGACCAGCCAGATCTGCCACACAGACCTAAAGCAGAAAAAGCCCCTAGCAGAGGAGGAAGATGTAGCGGTAAAAAGGCAGAGCTAAGAGTCAGCTGCTTACAGTGGTCAGTTTTCCCAGCTTAAGTTTCAGTATCAAGTGTCAGACTGATCATAGCATGGTAATGATGGCCTACAAAGACATCAAGACAAATACGTAGCTCCCAGCTCCTAGCACACGCATACCCAGAATAGCCTAAGGCAGAAGAAAGGGACAGAAACATATTCAACCAGCTTCTCCTTATTGCCAGAAGTGAGATTAGACATATGCTGGTATGAATATTAAATGTGAAAGTTACTATTTTCGACAAGATGCTGACTCTTATTGATGTGACCAGGATTTGAATCCACATACTGGAAGCAGGACTTGAATGAACACCAAAGTTTGCAGATGATAGTAAATTCATAGGAGCCATTGACTCCCTCAAGGGTAGAGAGGCCTTGCAGAGAGATCTTGACATACTAGAGGGCTGGGCAATCACAAACCACATGAAGTGTAACAAGAGCAAGTGCTGGATTCTGCACTTGGGACAGGGCAACCCTGGCTATATGTACAGACTGAGGGATGAGAGGCTGGAGAGCAGCCCTGTGGAAAGGGATCTGGGAGTTCTGGTTGATGTCAAGTTGAATATGAGTCAACAGTGTGCCCTGGCAGCCAAAAAGGCCGACCACCATACCCTGGGGTGCATCAGGCACCATATGGCTAGCTGGTCAAGGGAAGTGATTGTCTCGCTCTGCTCTGCACTGGTGTGGCCTTACCTTGAGCACTGTGTGCAGTTTTGGGTGCCACAATATAAGAAGGACATAAAACTATCAAAGAGCGTCCAAAGGAGGGCTACAAAGATGGCAAAGGAACTAGAGGGGAAGATGTATGAGGAGTGGCTGAGGTCCCTTGGTTTGTTCAGCCCAGAGCAGAGCAGGCTGAGGGGAGGCCTCATGGTGGCCTGCAGCTCCCTCACAAGGGGAGCGGAGGGGCAGGCGCTGAGCTCTGCTCTCTGGGGACAGTGACAGGACCCGAGGGAAGGCATGGAGCTGGGACAGGGGAGGGTCAGGCTGGGTGCTAGGGAAAGGTTCTGCACCCAGAGGGTGGTCGGGCACTGGGACAGGCTCCCCAGGGCAGTGGTCACAGCACCGAGCCTGCCGGAGTTCAAAGAAACATTTGGACAATGCTCTCAGACACAGGGTCTGATTTTTGGTCCTGTGTAGAGCCAGGAGCTGGACTTGGTGATCCTTGTGGGTCCCTTCCAACTCAGGATACTCTGTAATTCTATTTCCCACAAGACACAGGCTCTTCTTAATGTGACCAGGATTTGAATCACATATGCAAGACTCTTCATAGTAAAAAAATGAATATACAAAGTAATATTCACAGATCCAGAGGAAAACTACTTAAGACAGGATTGGGGGTGGGATGGGATATATGGGGACTATTTTCTAAACAGGCAAAGGATCATATTAGCAAGAATGTTGTAATTATTCAGATGTTTAGCTAAATCTGTCAAAAATGTGTACAACTAATAATTAATTTGATAGTCCTAATTCCAAAACTGGAACCCTTAGGAGAAAAGAAAAAAATTAATGCAATATACTTAGCATTTATCAAGTGATTGTGGAATATGTATGTAGAGTGTCCCTTATTTGACTAATCTATGTAATCTCTGAAATGCATTAAAAACTGATATAGTCACAGTGTCTTTAAAGGGAACAGTAAGGGTTATGTTATAGCTATTATCCAAAATGTAGCTACTTCAGAACTAAGTAATCATCTTGTATTTTCTCTATTTCATATTTTAGGCAAAAAAAATGTCTACACATACCTGGCAAGTGTGGGCCATGTACATGGTCTTGGCTGTCAGTCTCTCTGAGGAACAAGCCCTGAAGCAGGCCTGTCCTTCATGCGATGCCACACAGTTTTGCAACTGCTCTTCCATGGGCTTGGACTTCATTCCCTCGGGGCTCACGGACAAAATCACAGTGTTAGACTTGGCCCGCAACAGGATAAAGTACATCCGAGCACACGATCTGCAGCAGGCTGTGAACCTGAGAACCCTGCTGCTGCAGTCCAACAAAATCAGCTCCATAGACGAGGACTCGTTTGTCTCCCTGGGGAAACTGGAGCTCTTGGACTTGTCAAATAACAGCCTGGCTCACTTGTCCCCAGGGTGGTTTGAGCCCCTGTTTTCACTCCAGCACCTCCACATTCATGGCAATTGCTATAGCGACCTGGGGGAAAGTTCTCCCTTTTCTAGCCTGAGAAACTTGAGCTCTCTCCACCTGGGCAACCCGCGGTTCTCCACAATAAGGCAAGGAAACTTTGAGGGCATTACGCTTCTCAACCAGCTGTGGATCGAGGGCAGCAATCTCAGTCTGTATGAGCCTGGAAGTCTGAAATCAATTAAGAAGATAAGTCACATGATCATAAGCATAAGAAGGGTAGATCTGTTCTCAGCAATTGTTCGGGACCTTCTGCACTCTGCCATTTGGTTAGAAATTAGAGAAATAGCATTCAATATACCTGAAGAAATACAACTTTTGAGAGTTATATCTTTGTCTTTTGCAAAGAAAATTTCTTTTAAACAGGTCTTACTCACAGATGCTACTGTGCCTGGGATTGTCAGTATTTTAGAAAATGTGCCAAAATTAGTTGAGGTGGAGATGAAAGACTGTAGACTCTTGGGCACTGGAAAATGGGATTTAAAAGTTCAAGCAAACCAATCACAGTCTCTGACAGTTCTGACAATAGAGAAATTATCTATAGAGGAATTTTATTTGTTTACAGATCTTCAGGCTGTACTAGATCTACTATCTCTCTTTACCAAAATCACAGTTGAAAATACCAAGGTCTTTTTGGTACCATGCAGGCTTTCAAAACAACTTCTGTCATTAGAGTATCTTGACCTTAGTGCAAATTTGCTTGGAGATCAGAGTTTGGAGCACTCAGCCTGTCCAGGTGGTTGGCCTTTACTACGAACTTTAAATTTAAGTCAGAATTCACTGAGTGACTTAAAAATGACAGCTAAAAGCTTGTCTCATCTAAGAAACTTAATTCTTTTAGACATTAGCCAAAACAATTTTGGTGAGATTCCAGATGTGTGTGAGTGGCCAGCAAATTTGAAATATTTGAATCTCTCCAGTACTCAAATTCCCAAATTAACGGCTTGCATTCCCTCAACTCTCGAAGTGTTGGACATCAGTGCAAATAACCTGAAGGAGTTTAGTCTGCATCTGCCATTTCTCAAAGAGCTGTACCTTGCAAAAAACCAGCTGAAGGCCTTGCCTGATGCGGCAAGCATTCCTAACTTGGTGGCCATGTCAATCAGAAGAAACAAGCTCAACAGCTTCTCCAAGGAAGAGTTGGAGTCCTTCAGGAAAATGGAGCTGCTGGATGCCAGCGCCAATAACTTTATCTGCTCCTGTGAATTCCTCTCCTTCATTCAGCACCAGGCAGGGATAGGCCAGGTGCTCGTGGGGTGGCCAGAAAGCTACATCTGCGACTCTCCCCTGGCGGTGAGGGGGGTGCAGGTTGGAGCCGTGCAGCTCTCACTGATGGAGTGTCACCGGTCCCTGGTGGTGTCCTTGATCTGCGCTGTGGTTTTCCTGGTCATCCTCATCCTGGTGGCCATTGGGTACAAGTACCATGCAGTCTGGTACATGAGAATGACGTGGGCGTGGCTCCAAGCTAAGCGGAAGCCCAAGCGAGCCCCCCCAAAGGACATCTGCTACGATGCTTTTGTCTCCTACAGCGAGAACGACTCCAACTGGGTGGAAAACGTCATGGTGCAGGAGCTGGAGCAGGCGTGTCCCCCCTTTAGGCTGTGCCTCCATAAGCGGGACTTTGTGCCCGGGAAGTGGATTGTGGATAACATCATCGACTCCATCGAGAAGAGCCACAAAACGCTCTTTGTGCTGTCGGAGCACTTTGTGCAGAGCGAGTGGTGCAAGTACGAGCTGGACTTCTCGCACTTCCGCCTCTTTGATGAGAACAATGATGCGGCGATTCTCATCCTCCTGGAGCCCATCCAGAGCCAAGCTATTCCCAAGAGGTTCTGCAAACTGCGGAAGATAATGAACACAAAGACCTACCTGGAGTGGCCTCATGAAGAAGAGCAGCAGGAGATGTTTTGGTTTAATTTGAAAGTAGCTCTAAAATCCTAGACAGAGACATTTAAGACTGAGTATGTAGAAAATATTTGCTGGATTCATTTCCCTTGCCTCTTTGTCCATCATTTACCCATATCTTTATAACAAACGTTTGAGCTACTGAGATTTCTGTTACTTGCTGTGAAATTATTTTATTTTTGTTACTGTAGTCATGAATTTTCTACGCGTTTTAACCAGCGTTATTAACAAAAGCAGTTTCATTTAAATATTTAATGATGAAAAGTTATTTGGATACATGGCTATGTAGTTTATATACTTTAATCTTTGCAATAGCTGTATGAAAGAGCCTGCTTAGCCAAGGGTGTTTCTGTATTTTTTGTATAAACTGCTTCTAATCAAGTGCAGTAAAGGTTAGTTTATGCAGCAGTTTATTACTGCATTTATCACATGCAGTTTTCATCCTAGTTAAGAGGACATATTCTCAACAGTATTTCACAATCACTGTAAGTTAAATGTCCAAATCTTCTGAGAATCATGGCTGTAAACTTTAATCTAAAAATGCACCTTCACACTGCAGTGCTGGCTGCTGTAATGTACATGTTCTATGGCAGACAATTTTCTTGGTGAAAGGCACTTGTGGATGTTTTCAGTATAGTTTCTTTGTACCATGCATGGGAACAGGTGCATTAGAGTAGGGTCCAAACACCCTTCTGACTTGCTTATATGTAGCTCTGTGAGTGCTCACTTAGAGTGTGGGCTACTAATATATATGTAGTCTTTGAATTCAAGACCATACTCTTCTCTCTAATCAACAGCCTTGGCATCAGCATGAAGAGGGCATTTCCCACATTTCTGTTCTCTCTGTAAATGTAGTCCACAAAACCAGAATGGCTGGGTAGTGTCCTACCTCAAACGTTTTGTTTGCTGCCAGTAGGGCCCATGTTCTTTCAAGAAGATGACTGGACAAGGACTCTAACTGCTGAAGAAGTGGAATAAATGGAGACACAGGCACCAGCCTCTTCCTTCAGTTGTGACTGAAGAAGAAAGGGGTATCTCAGGAGACACCTGTCCTGCAGACACAGGAAGTTTCAGATGAACCCTAACAGCTTGTCTGACAGATGAGAGGGAGAACTGTCTACTTGATCAGGTCAGGGTTTAGGTACAGTGCACTTGCAACAGACGTTTCCAGGTATGTACAGAAGCAGACCTTAAAAGCCTTCCCATGTAAATGTATACAGAGCTTTTTGCTGTATCTGGGATTAGATCATAAAATCGTTTGGGTTGGATGGAACCTTAAAGACCATCTAATTCCAACCCCCCTGCCATGGGCAGGGACACCTCCCACCAGACCAGGCTGCCCAAAGCCCCATCCAGCCTGGCCTTGAACACTTCCAGGGATGGGGCATCCATAGCTTCTCTGAGCAGCCTGTGCCAGTGCCTCACTAGCCTCATAGTAAAGAATTTATTCCTAACGTCTAATCTAAATCTACCCTTTTTAAGTTTAAAGCCATTACCCCTTGTCCCATCACTATAAACCCTGGTAAAGAGTCTCTTCCATCTTTCTTTTAGGCCCCCTTTAAGCATCGGAGGACCTTATAGATCATGTCCATGTTATGTTTTTATTGTTGTGTTTTAGTCTCTGGCATCCTAAGTGTACAAAATCTCTGTTCAGCCACCTGAGTATTTGCATCTGACTTTAAACCCCAAAACTCTCATCTCATAGCTAGTTACCTTTTGTGTTACTTATAGGAGGTTCTCTGTGCAGACAGTATTTCAGTGAGAGCAGAAGTCCTCTTGTCCTTATCTAGCCAGATAGAAGACTGAGGACAAACATTCGTCCCTATCACCCACAATTAAGCAACTCTATCAGTGTAACACAAAAAGAAAAATTTATTTACATCCATTTTTGCATACGTGAACACAGGCTTAAAGCATTACAAAAATTACTAACCTTGCTAGTTCATCTAAGCAAAAAGCCACCTGCCTTCTATATACTTAATATTTGCTCTCACTTTCATTTACCTAAGGTGTTTGTGTTTTTTTTTCAGTTGTATCATTTCCTATTTTTAGTATCTAAACCTTACCTTCACTTAGATGGCTTCATACAATCTCTGCTTTATTCTCATATATATCAAGATGTAAGTAAAGCTAACCTGTATTTGTCACTTCTAATGACACTGTGAAGATTCTTAAAATACTGACTATATTTAATCTGAGTTCAAAAGCTACTTTAGCAAGGCTGGGGAAATTAGCTTCTAAGACTACCTTCTCGGACTCCTAAGCAGAGCTGGCTATTGTTGCATAAACAAACTGTGTTTCAATTCCTTATGGTGTGGCCAGGGTATTTTAGAAGCCAAACATTCAGCTGCTAAGCAGGAAGAGTTATGCATCCACTTTGATCTGTTTATTTAAAAAAAAAAAAAAAAAAAAAAAGCAATAGCAACATAAGTAATTGGTGATTAGAGATCCTAACTCCCTCCTCCTGTGTTTGAGAAGCTGGTTATTGGAAGTTGGGCCTTTTGAGCATCATGACAGTAAGTCAAACAGGACTTAATCCCCTCCAAATAAAACAGCTCCTCTCTGTTGGATAGTAAGTAGGAGGAAGTTACTTGTGATGTATTTTCTGCAGCAGTTCAGAAATCAAGCAGGGAAAACACTTTGTCAGTAAGGTCACTAAATGGCACCTGTTCTATTTCTGAACACACATTAATTTAAAAAGGTATGTGTGGGGTGGCTCAATTTTTAGAAGTTAAGCCAGTTTGTAACTGACAACTTGAACAATTGTGGGCATAAAAAAGCAAAAGAGAAAAATCATCTGCATCCTCTGTTGCCTTCACAGCACGAGCAATTGGAGCATCTCCTCTGCCACCAGATATGTATCCCCAGCTAACTCTGCAGCACAAAATATTTGCCAAAATCTCAGATGCCAGGGAGGTCTATCTGGCCACCGTGTGCTCCATAAACATTGCTGCTATTAGAGCTTTCTATAAATGGCCACTGGAAGACATAGGAGTTACTATACAGCAGTTCTTGAAAGAGGTGGGGGAAAAAATATGAAAAAAGCTAATGGTAATCTCATATTACCTTACATTAACTGAATGATGAAACTGTTTGGGTGCCATGTTTCAGAATCTGCTGTATACAAAACCATTATCAGACCTAAAATTCTCCTTGTCTGCTACACTACTTTCTGTAGTCAGAATTTCAACTAGAAGCCACTACCAATATATTTGATAATGAAACAAACTTTAAATATTGGCACTGTTTCCTTTTTTTTTTTTTTAAGGGATATACATGGTAAGAAAATGAGTTGTTTGTTTGTTTGTTTGTTTTTTCCCTAGCATAATCTTCTCACTTTTAATTCTATGAGGAAATAAAAAAAATGCTATACCGTCTTGCTGCAGTGTAAAAAGATGCACTATCTTCTAAAAGTGTGCATAGCACATCAGAGTTCAACCAACTACTTTCTCTAGTCTTTTAAAACTAAGAACATACTATGCATATTACTGTACACAGGTAAATATTCAATTCTGTGCATTCTCACTAATAATCTTAGTCCTGTTATAGACCCAGGGAGTAATTAATGTCTTGATTTTACCTACAACTACTGGTTACCAAGCCATCAGGTAGCAGAGCCAGTCCAAAAGTTGCCCATGCAATACAGGTGTGCATTCCCACCTAACTTGTTTTTAAGAAAACTGGAGATTAAATTTATCAATAGATAAATCTTGGTGCTTTTCTAGGCCAGAATTAAAGCAAAAGTATTATCTGTTCGAGTTTACATTAACTCTTCTAGTTTACTTCTTTTTTATTTTTTATTTTTATTTTATTTTATTTATATATATATATATTTTAGGGGTAAGGCTAAATTTGAATTTCCTCCTCACACGTATTTAAAATAGGCTTCAAAGAAGTAAGTCAAACTTTGCTTCAACTCAAGCAGGTTTCTACTGATGCAACAGCAGATCTCCAACTGTTATTTCATTTGCTAGAGAAAAAAGGAAGTTTACTAACTACTAAGAGGAGGCAAAATAAAAAGATCACTTGTTCTGAAAGTGGATTATATCAATCTTGTTACTACTTTAAAGAGCAAATACCACTGCATGGTCTTTCTAAAACTATGATTTACATTCTTTAAAATGTTCCTCTCATTATATAAATGATTTCCGAATGTCTTAAAACCAAGGAGGAAAATATATATGCATTTTTTCTTTTTTTAACTTGCTTGGAGTCTTAGATAAGATAAAGCCAAACAGAACTATCATCTTCCCTAAATATAATTGCTCCTTAATAATAATTGTTTTTCCATTTATTTAATGTGGGCATCTCATCCCTCTACTGCAGATCAAAACAAGAATTAGCAAGTAATCAGGGTACAGTTTAGAAAATCCAAATCAAAAGCACACTTGTGAGGGAAAGGATATGGGTTACTTAACATCCTCTTCAAATCAACTTTCTCACTGCGGTATGGGGAAGTCTCTGTCTTGCCAGCAGCACACCAACCACGGATGCAGGATTCATGAAACCTGGTATCAGGTGTATTGTTAACAAATCTTTCAGATGTAAACAAGACTCAGTATATTCATCTGCAAACCTAGTCAAACCATCCACAGATAATTTTAATGACTGATTATGGATACTGCCTGGTTTTATAACCCAGCAGTTTCAAATAACTTAAAATATTTAGAATACTTAGAAATATTTTAAAGTTGAAGCCAATGGCCTGAACATCCAGACCAGTATTCATATTTTCCAGCACAGAAGAAGCCAAGATGCTTATGAACTGCAGAAGGGGGTGATTAGTAACAGTGTTCCAGCACGTATGCGGTACCTTCCTTTTAGTTTCTGGAATACAAATTGCTGAGCTGTTTAGTACCCCTGAGTATCAGACACGGGCTCTTCAGCCAGGCTGCAGCCTATGGATGTGCCATCTTTTGAGAAGGGCTCCACAGCTGCTTTATAGGAACTCTTCAGACAGCCCAGGCACAGCCAGAGGAAATCGGCTGCAGTATACAGGATCCTGAGTTAGCAGACCTGGCCGATGGGCCAGCACGTCTGGGGTGGTCAAATGTACTGCCAGGTACAACCAAATAGGCTGTGCGCAAAGTACCTGGAAGGCAGATTTTGGCATAAAACTGTAGGGTTATGGCAATTCTTGCATGGGTTTGTCTATCAAAAAGCTGCATGGACTCAATTTGTGTCACAGAACCAAAATATATTTCATAGACCTATTTTTACTTCTGTGCTGTGCTGTTTCTGTATGTGCTTTTTCCTTTTTATTTTTCTTTCCCTTGTTTTTTATTGCTGTTATTGTTAATTTTAATGTAGCACAAAAGAGGAGAAAACAAGAGTTCCATAATTACACGGAAAGGATATAGTAGGTATTTTCAATGATTCTTTCTTCATTTATAACCACAAATATTTTCTGCCTGCAGACCACACAGATGTTGTTGGACACATTTCTGGTTGGTATGCCACCGATGTTGGAAAAATGCCACGATCAGGTTTACAGAGAAAAAAAAAAGCTAAACAACAACAAAATCTGCTTGATTTCAAGAAATTGAGACATAACAGCATAAGAGAACTGTGTTAACATAGTCACCTTATTTAGAAAGGGAAAATAGACTATAAGAACTATATGAGAAAAACTATACAAGAAGAAACTATAAAAAGGAAAGAACGTGTTTTTCACAGACTTTGGGGAAGAAGCTTGTCTTCCCATGGCAGTTAAGGAAATTTTGTAGTCTCTTGTACATAGGGACCGGCCTGTTTGAAATCCCAGATCAGATACTGGCATATTTCACTGGCTACTACTTCATGAAGTCTAATCTTCTAATGATGAGATCAACAAGGGAGTTCAGCGGTTTGTCTGTGGCAGAAAAACTGCTCCCCTTAAGGGAAAGTGAGGTTAGTTTACTGCAAGAGCATTTGGTAGACCTTTTTCTCATGAGCCCAAGGGCACAAGAGATTCCTCCTGCTTTCCTCAAACTGCAGGTTTACTTTATTTATTTATTTATTTATTTTTCAGCAACAAACACCCTCATACTTGAAGCATCAGTATGCTTGAATGCTTGATAGCAAACAATGCTGAAAGTAGGTGAAGAACTGCTTTTGAAGCCACAAATATGAGATGTTGCTACAAGAAGGTCAAGCCAAAAAATTTTCTTAGAAAGCAAGTTTGCTGAGAGTCTTATCATACACAACAATTAAGTATATTTCATTGTTTTGCAGAAGCAACAAGACCAGCCAAATCTCAATATAGTGTAGGATGCCATTAAAACATATGTTAAGTTTCTTCAGCTGAAAACAACAATGACCTCCTGAATAAAATCTTTGCTAAATTGCAGCAAGATGTATTTAACAACCATCCTCCCCACCCACCCCACTCCCCTCAAATAATAGTCACAGTTGGCAAAAATGCTGACATTAGTCTCGTTTATCTGAGATTTTGTGTGTCCTGGGAGTCTGAAACAGGGCTACTCATAAAAACGGACCTTATCAATGAACGTTTAAAAAGGCTTGTCATTTCTGCTGCATCAGGGCACAAGGTAAGAACCTTTAAAACAGACCTGGCAAATGTTGCGGTTGCATTTTTAAAATGTACTGGTGGGGGAAGCTAGGTGGTTAAACAAATTACCTCAGTGGAATAAAGCTTGCAGTATTGGTAACACAAGGCTGTTACATCTCTGCCGGGAAAATGTTCCAACAGAGCTATGTGCTTTTGGGTGAATCAACTGTACAATGTATGGGCAATAAATCTGACACTTAAAAGAACAGCTGATTTATGTATGTGCAGAAAGTATCTCCAATACTTCCAAGCAGTGTGGGACTTCGAGCAGATGCATTATGTAGTCCCTCTACATGCTCTTGAGGAATGCCTGGAATTTCTGGTCAGGCGGCACCTCAAACAGAGCCCCGCACAGTAGCTCTGACTGGGCTGCTGCAAGGCAGGCAGAAAGCCTTGACAAACACACGCACAAAATAAAATCACATTCTACCCAGACAAAAATTTTTGCTGGATCAAGAGGTTGGGTCTAGAACCATCTGCACATATAGTCTTGTCTTGGGAAATAGTCAAAATAAAAAGAGGAGACCCCCCTAGCAACATTATTGCCTGGTAGAATGGGAAAGCACAATTATCAGAAAGAACTATAATGTGTTTTTGGTATGAGTGTGCTGAGCTATTTTTATCCTGTATATTTTCTTTTTATGTCTCATCTTTTTTCAGGTACGTAAATGAAGGACTGAGGATTTACTCAGCAGTTAAATTAAGGTATTCAGTCAGTGAACACAGTGGCTCTATGAAGTTTCAGGTTTTTCCCCCCTTCTCTTCACATCACAGACACAAATTGTAAACTGACCAAATACCAAATCTCAGACCAATTAAGTGGCAATAAAAATTAAGGAGTAAGAGAACCTGCTGCCGTACAACATAAAAAAGGATTTCATATATTGAGGTAGGTGGTGAGAAGACCAGCCTGGAGCCATTTCACTCAATAATAATAATAATAATAAAAATATATATATATATCCAAGAGGAATTCAGAACAGATGCCAATCCCAATTTTACCTGAAGATGCTTACCCAGAAAATAAATTAAATCCAAACATGGTAAACATTATGGCTAAATAACCCACAATTCCAATTGCATAACTCAGTTTATAAATCAGGATGAACCATGTGTAGACCAACCTATGGATAAGAGAAAGGAAAGACACTATAAGACCTTGTGTGTTTAGCAGAGTGGCACAAAATGCCAAGTGTTGTATTGAATATGTGACTCGTACTGAAGTGTTTGTGTAAATCCACTGAAGTTTTAAACTTCTATATTTCTCCCTTAATGAAATCTGAATAAAAATGTGTAATACAGGGAAAAGTCCGGGGAAAAAACAAACAAGCAAACAAACATAAAAACAGGAACTATTTGTTTTGCTTCTGTTGTCACAAGAAATGGTAACGGTCAACAGATTGCTAACATAATGTGAAGGAGGGAGACATAATCCAGAACAGGTGAAAAATAGTGGAGTTAAGTTAGAGATAACTCCAGAAGACTGGAGAAGGAAGAATACAGACCTCTGTTTAGAGAGTCAGATGAGACTTTAAGAAATAAATTCAGATTATTTGATATGCATTCCTCTCCAGGCTCCATAAGACCCGAGATGACTGCTGTTGGTAAAAGATTGCAGAAGGAAAAAAAATATGATGGGATGGATTTAATTTGAACTCTTGATTAATATATATATTTTTTTTCATTTGCATGGCCTGTTTGATAAACACTGAGTTAGGAGAATTTATTCATACTCCAGTTGTAAGAAGCATTCAAATTCAACTGCTAATGGCCCTATTTGTAATCTGTGAAGGCTTGGTGCAGGGGAATTCTAATCTGATCTTCTCCGTCTACAGGTTTTCTTCAACTAACAAAACTGAGAGAAAATTATATAAATAAATAAATACAAATACCCCCCCCAAAAAAACAAACAAACAAACAAAAAAAAAACCATAACACAAAAACCTACACAAAGACAAACCACCAAAAAAGAACAGGCTGTGGAGTTTTTCCTGACAGAGGCCTGTGGGTTGCTCTGAAAATGATGTAACTGGTAAGAAGTGAGAACTCCCCACGTGGGCAGAAATCTCCACCAGCAAAGCCTGATGGTGAAATGCAGAGGAACAACCCACATCTGCAGCGGTGTGACTAGCTGCGGGCAAAACTGAGACAGTCATTTCAAAGTAATGACATCCTACAGCTCCGTTTTGCATGATTAGGTTTGACTAAAAGATTGCCAAATGGCAAAATTTACACAAAAATGTGATTTGTACAGCATCTGACACAATAGGGCCTTTGGCCCTAGAATAACAACGTTAGTCTGTCTTGCACCCCATAAATAATTAGTAATCCCAGTCTAGCAAACGATTATAACACTGAGATACAACTTGCCAGACCCACACATTCTATCCGCAAAAGCTAAAGTGTCTTTTGGACACAACCAGTGCTACTGAAACAACCATTAAAGTTTATTTTCTAACTCAAGTTACATATGGTGGTGACTGCAGGGCTAAAGCTTCGGGAGCAACTTCTAAAATCAGTGCAGACAGTTTGGCCTCTGAGCCTGGGAGATGTTCTTATGCACTGTCAGAGAGGCACACTCAGCTGCATTAATTTGGGATGCAGCTCAGCTACATGACCACACTACTGATTTTTTTTTTTTTAACTAGGTGATATCAAACTTAATGAATTACATTTGCTCAAATTGCCTGCCATGAGGAAATATTTAGTTATTTTCCAATACACAGGCATTTGAAACCCACTAAATAGTTAAAAGCCCTGTTATGTCAGTTTTCCCCATGACTTTTCCCCAAGCCTGATGATGCCAAAGATAAAACAAGAATGTGTTTGTAGCATTAGCTCCTGCATTTTAAATAAAAATAAAATATCTGAGGGGTTATAGTTTTAAATGTCATTTGGTGTGGGGCAGTGGGATTTTTTTTGCAAACAAAAATGTTACTTCTATGGAAGACAAATCTCATTTCTTAACCCAAAAAATAGCATGCTAAGGAACGTGTGTTTCATCTTGTGAAACCAAAGAGAATTTTGTTAGATTTCAGTTGAAAGTTGAAGCAGGGCTGGATTCTTTTTTTTTTTTTTTTTTTTCCTTCTTCTATGAAAAATGAGTAACCCCCCCCCCCCCAAAATCCTCCCCCAACCCATAAAACATGCAACTATTGAGCAGACTGGTATTTCACACTGTGAATTTAAATAAATTAACAGAAACACCCGCAGAAGATGACTGCATAGCATCACTGGCCCCCATCACAGGCACACAGTTCTTGACCCTGCAGCACTGGCGGTACAGGACCATATTCTGCTGCTTGTGTCCAGAAAAATGTCAGAGCTCCTTCTGTGTCACACAACCCTCCTGGCATGCCACAGGCCAGCAGTCCCTACTGCTGAGCTGAGCTCTCCTGGCCTTCACCAAAGGCTCCCTGTTGCCCACCTGCCTTGCCACTGTCCAGCACAATCCCTCTCCAGGGGGCTTTCATACTGTGGTGTGGGTTATTTTCCCTGCAGGCTGGCAGTGGACTCAGAATTTCAGTGGCAGACCCAAAACAGTATGGACATATATCTTCTGTAAATTAGCTACTTTCTAATATAAATCTATAACAGATCCTTGTTGCAGTGTTAGCTCCAAAATGGAGCCCTCGTTAATGTAAAGGTGGTGTCACAACCTCAGGTGATGCTAAAAGCAGATCAATTGGTACATATTATTTGCAATTCATAATTGTTTCAAAAATTCGTATTGAATTTTATCTTTGTCATGTTGTTATTTTTAATACAACAATCCTTTACTTGAAATGCAGGAATATTTTGTCATGTAGATATGGACAAAGATGTGGATCTAGTCCTACAGATGAAAACCCCAGTATTGATTTATTGTTAATACTTGAAGGTCACCATCTGGACAATTCCATAAAATAATACATATGCATTGCTGCTAAATGGAAGCTTTAACATCTGGATCATATTATTCCAAATTTTCCTCATCCACCCATCATAGCAAGAGGAATTTCCTGACAAATCAGATCGCTGCCCAAAGGTAAAATGTTTTTCTCATTACCGTACTTTAAATGAGCTCAAAAAGACCTAGAAGTGAAGTCAGCATCAGCGTCATAGACAACTTTCCCATTTTCTAATTATGCAGATTAAACAGGTCACACAAGCACCAACTGCAAAATGTCCATCTGTACTCTGCCTCCCTCGCAACATACCCCCACTCTGAGCAAGGAAGAATGTGTATCACAAGCAAACTCAGCAGAAGAGCACTATCCCACTGTCCTTCCCATCTTATAGCATATGGGGAAAACTGCATGCATAAAGAAAATAACTGTGTAATAATTAGATTTATTGTGACAGACTGACCTCACCAGAACTCGTTAACTTGGCAACACAAGCTAACTGGCTTTCTAAAAATCTAGTTTCTTTTGATGTAGACATATTCAAATACTCAAAAACATATGCATGAGAGCAGTAATAAATCAGATGCTTGGGTTTTCCTTAGGTTTAAATTAATATGCTTATACTTGATAGCACACTCGAAATTGGCAGAGACTTCCATATCAAGCAAATTGCACAACCTTATTTCAAGTTTAGCCTCATTGTTGGGACATAGAAATCAATGCTGTCAGAAGTATGCTGCTTCTTTTTGGAACTGTGTTCCAAGTAAGTTCTCACGACATGATCGCCACACGATAGAAGATATATAATCAGTAAAATGGGCAATCACCTACAGGACCAGAAGTATGTCTTTTTTCATTGTTGTTTGAAACCGTTCTGAGACCATGACAAATCTGCCTTTCTACCTCAGATATTTTAAGATTTCTGTTATGCCAGGGGAGAACAATTTTGTTCGCATATATCACATTTATTTAATTTTAATCAATGGACAGCTTCCAACAGCATGCAAATTGCATTATAAGAATCAGCTGAGTACCTGATAGTCAGAATTTTCCTTTGGGAAAAGACGAAGTCAGAACACTAATAAGCCTTTTCCTTCCTTACCCATTTGATATGTTAGACTCCTGCCCTTATGCTGAGCAAAATGGA
Source organism: Cygnus atratus (assembly GCF_013377495.2). Lineage (NCBI taxonomy): Eukaryota > Metazoa > Chordata > Aves > Anseriformes > Anatidae > Cygnus > Cygnus atratus. The sequence goes on along the minus strand of NC_066365.1, from coordinate 32,130,199 downwards.
TAGGAGAGGCTAGGATAGGGTAGGAATGGTTTTCCAAGGATCATAATTCTCTGAGTAGCATTTGTGGTTGCCACCCCATGTCCCAGAGCACATAATACAGCTGCAAGCACATAATTGCCTCCACCTCAGTGTATTATAGGAACGCAAAATTTGTGAGTGAAATAGGGAAATGGGAGCGTTATCTGAGCACAGATGCAAATTATTGAAAATCGTGTTTTTACAATGTGAATTAGTAGACCACAGGCTCCATAGTTATTTTCAACAATCTCAAACAACGATGATGGAATTCTGAAAAATAATGGAGAAATGATGATTTTTCTCTAACTTGCTTCCCCATCTTATGGAAGTTAACCCCAAAATGTCAGCTATCCTTTAGAAGAAAAAAAAAAGGCACAGTTGTCAGACTGGTCCACAAACATTTTAGTCCAGGCCAAGTCTTACTAGCAAAACCTCTTGCTTACTTCCCTCCCCCTACTTTCTGCTAGGATTACACCCATGTTACTTTATACCTAGCCATCTGGTGAGGGGCAATCTCTTCCCTCTTGCCAAAATTATCCACAGCTGAGCCTTGGTTGCTTTGCTGCAACTTTTTGCTTTTGCCTCTTTGAAATAGGAGCCTTCCCCAGCATGCCTTTTTTCATCAGGAGACATTTTACATTCTCGATAAGCCTGGATAAGGCTCTTTTGGAAGCTACAGGCTGTTGCTGTTTCTCTTGCATCTAGTAAGTAGTTGCTGCTTTTTATTTTTTTTGTTCTTTTTGAGCAAGCTAATGAATGCCCTCTCCTTTTAGGGCTGTTTTTATGCTCCCCTTGGCCTTCATTTCCTTTTTCCTTTAAAAAGAAACCAAACTTTTCTTTTTTTTCATGTTTTCAAAGCACTTTGAAGGGGAGGGAGGGAGGCAATCACTGCAATCCTTTGCTTTATTTCTACTACCAAAACTGTGCAATTCTCTCCGAGCTCTATGTCTGTGAACAGCATGGGTATCTGGAGCAGGGACCAAGCACCCATCCTTAACTCAAAGAATTTGTCAGAAAGGTTTGCTAGCTGTTGTTGCCTTTCAAGCCTTGATGTGGAATGGAAGGCTGGCTACTCATTTTGTTGATGTCCTTGGACAGCAAATCAAAATGAAAGCACTTTTTTGCTCAGAGAAAAGGAGTCTTATTTTACCACCAATAACACCCCCAATCAAAAATAACATGTTCTATGTCTTTGTCTGATTTCCCTTCTTTTTTGCTCTTAAAGATGCAAGCATGTTGTTACAAACACAGGAAAATGTTTGGTTATGCTGTGCGTAACCTGTGTGTGAACTACACAAGCATAAACTGAGTGGCCAAAAGCTGGATGGCAAGTAAGAGAAGCGCATAAGCAAGCAAAAGTTGAGGGCTGTTTTCTCTTTAGCAAGCATGTGGTTGTTTTTCAAATTTGACTTATTTAAATGTTTCCCACCAAATCAAACAAAAATGATATGCACATGAACGTAAGCATAACAACTGCCACCTGGAAGAGCTGTGCTGCAGAAATCTAGACTTGCCTGTACTTAGTGAGGCAGTAGATTTTTGTTATTGTTGTTTATTTTAATGTCAAATGGACAATTTCCTGTCTGCATTAACCAAGCTGTTTAAATACTAAATGTGACCACCTTTACAGCTTCCCCTCCTAAGTCAAAAGGCTTCATTATCAGTAATTATATTTTCATGTAGCAGTGTATACTATTTATTTTCGCACCTACCTTGTGCAAGAATCTCGCTAACCATTCAGCTTTGTATCTTAATGTTTGTTCTATTTGGTTACTCTTCAAAATACAGTAGATCAGATTTTAGGCAGTTATGGCACTGGTAAAAATCCATAATTTTAACACTGCTGACTGACATGCTTTTAGAGAAAGCAAACTAATGCAATGAGATCGATGGTGTGTTCAAAAATGACAAAGAGTATCCAGATATGAAACATGAGGGCAGCTATAACTGAATACAGAAGCCTGCAGGTTGCTTGAGTGAAAAACACCCTTTGGGTAACTTAAGTTGTGTAAATTCAATGAACTGTCTACTGGCAGAGACGCACTATCAGTAGCATTCTCTTACAAAATAAATTCATAGATAGATGTGTAAGGTAGTAGACGTGAGAATATATTAGTCTCACAACAGAGCATGAAGCAGAACTGCCAAAATTCAGTCCAAAATTAACTTCAACTTCTGATGCCACTATTTTTTACTGTAAGAGGCTCTGCTTCACTTCCTCTTTTACTGAAGGAGGCCTCACTGCTGTCACACAGCTCTACACTTAAAGCTCAAGTCCCAATGTGTTTCTGTTGCAGATGTTCAGCTTTGTTTATTCTAAAACGCACTGCAAAAACACAAAAACCATCACTAGTCTTACTGAAGCGTTGCAACACTTGTGGTTGTACTGGAGCATTCCTAAATTAGACAAACTGCACTTAAAAGTTTATTTATTTATTTTCCCCTGTGTTATGTCACTTTTTAGTTCTGACTGCTCCCGTGAGCTAGTGGTTGGGAATGAAGCTTCAGTTGCTGAAGAGTAAGTTAGACAAGTAATAGGACAGGCAAGCACTGGCTACTGGTGTTTTGTCACAGCTAAGTGGATACAGTGCATATTAACTAACTTGAAAGTACTGCTGTGGAAGGTAATGGAAAAGTAACGCAGAGTGCATCCTGCTTAGACTCCCACGGGCAGACGGGGACCTTCCTGGCTGCTCATCGTTGCATGCACATTTAGACTGCAGGCGTGTTGTGGCACTGACGTGGTGCCAGTCTCACGGAAGACCATGACACGGACTGTCTGCGTGACTGCAGTCACTTCAGTATTCTGCTCCTTATTCTAAATGCCTGCTAAAATCAATAAGGCAAAACTGTAAGGAAAGAAACACATGAGAAGCTCTAAGCTCATTTGTCTGAGATGATAACATGAACATAAAATGGTTGAATGATACAGCAAAGCTGGTCTAGAAGAGAAATTAAAGAGAACATCAAGTGAAGTCATATTGCACATGCTTGTACTGTATGTGCTCAGAGTTAGGAGTGGGTGTGCCCCTGTAAAGGCAGAGTTAGTGATATGAACCTAAAATGATTAACATTTCACCCCTGTACATAACTTTGTAAAGTGCAGCTGAAGAATCTGTTTCACAACCTCTCTGCTAGAGTTTTATGCCACTGTGAAACTCCACTAACAGTAAAACTGTCATATACTAGGCTGTTTTTATATCCCTTCCTAAAGCTGTTTCTGTAAATTGTACCAAGGCTTCATTCTTCTGTGTTTAACAAACCTGTCAGAAGTATGTGGGTTTGAACCTACTAATCTTAAAAATCCTGCAGCGTCTGAGGAGCAATTGCCAGGGGATCAAGAACTGATCAAGACAGTTATCGATGTCACTGCAACTGAAGTTCTTAACAGGAAAAAAGAAGTATCAACCTACAGATGGCTTAGGGTGCTCATCAGTTTATGAAGGGGGAAATGCTGAGAAACTGCTTGCGTGCTTAAAATTCTGCCTGTCTCAAATATCTGTGCACTCCCCATTTATGCAGTTGTTTTATTCTTTTAATGCTTGCTTAAAACCCACATTGCTTTCCAAGGACTGGCCCTTTCTGAGGTGCCTAACTTGTTTCAGCTATTGAGTAGGGAGGTCAGGGGTGGAAATCATGTCACGCTAGCTTTCTCAGGTTTGCAGAGAAATTGTGGCAGGGAAAGGAAGTGAGCTGAAGCACCATAAGCCCCAGTTTTAGCACCTCAGCCACAAGACTAACTTTCTAATTTATGTTATGTGTATGAATAACTTGGTGAATAGGGGCCTCAGATTCTCACGGTAAAACTTATGTGGCATTACTATCAGCTAGATAAGGGTAGTGACTTTGTTTTTCTACCTGGTCCATTATTAGACTGCTGTTTGAAAATTGAAAGTTTTTTCTTTAAAAGCTTTAACCTCCTAAAGACTGACCATAGCATCAGTATGCACATACAGACAGTAAAATACAAGTTGTTTTGTACAACTGTATAGAAGCTATTCTCCACCTGAGCGGGAATCATGGCTTACTGCTTCCCATAGAGGCTCAGTTGTTTTGCTAGATGCAGACCCTTAAGAGTAAGTCATGCCTCCAAACTGAGAAAAAATTGATGCCATAAAGCAATGCAGCTGCAAAACAGCTGTCTTTCTGACAAGCTAATTGCATTGTATGATTGACAGTGTCTTTGCTTCCACGGAACAAGTAAAATCTGGGCCACAACCAAGGTTGCAACGAGAACAAGAACTATCTCCCTGTGCACTGATTTGTGGCCATGGTATTTTGCATGCATCTTCTGATGTTGCAAACGGAAAAGAAAATATGCATGCTATTATTTAAAAAATAGTCATAATTTTAAAAAGTTTAAATTGTTTTGTAAGGCTTTGTATGAGAGATACTTAGTGAGGGAAATGCTAGTGTTCTTATGCATGAAGAGGTAAGGTAACAAACTAGATGAGAACAGTTGGTCTCTATAACTGGAGTTGTTATCCTGAAAAGGAAATGTAGATTAAATTAATGGGCAGACATAAAATCAATGGGCAAGAGCTGTCTCTTGTCTTTATTTTTTTCTGTTAACTCAGAATATGAATATAGCCAGAAAAAAAAAAAATCATAGTTCCTATGAATTTTAAGCTGACATTTTATAATCTCAGATTTGAAATCTTCCAGCCCAAGCTAAATGCAAACTCAGAAGAGGGCTTAAACCCCCGTTTCAACTTTCTTCCCCATAAAGTGAGAATCGTAACTGGTATTTATCTTCCTTCTAGGGTTAATGAGAGTTTCCCTGAAGCCATAAAGAAGGAGGGGATTGCCTTAGAGCTACAAATCAACATCTGACATAACTAAAGCTGAGTGAGGCTGCATCCCTGAGCCTTGCGTCCCTGTAGTGAGGATATTGATCTTCATCTGGGTTTGACTCAAATTCACCTGGATGTTAGTTTTCCTCTGACCTGGGGCTTTCTAGGCCTACTTTCCAGGACTCAACAGCACCTCCTGGCTACTAGATCTATGCGTACACAGTGCTTGCGTGTAGTGGCTTTCATTTATGTATTTATTTTTTTTTAGCCATACGCGCACAGCACGTCTCTGTAACTCACAAAACAGAAGCACCACATCTTTGCCGACGGGCTGCTCACGTTAAGCATCCCCAAGCAGCTCGTCCGTGCCCTGCACCCGGTCCTCCCTTTCTTCTTCCCTCCTTCCCTGCCTCCCTCCCTCGGCCGCTCTTGGGGTGCCCCCTGACGGGCACGGCGCCGGGCACAGCCCTGCGAGCTCAGCACCGCTCCCGAGCCGGAGGGACGTGTGTCCCAAGGGGAGGGAATCGGGGGACGGGGATATAATGTGCTCCCCCTGCTCTTTCACCCCCCTGAGCAGGCATTAAGACGGTGGTTAAGGGAGCGTTTCTTGATACGGGACCTGCAAAGAGATGAAGCAGTATGTTTATTGTACCTAAAGGGAAACGTTGTGCTGCGACAGCTATAAAGCTGTTCTGTATTATTTTGTTGAGGAACTGATTAAACTGACAGAATGAATAGTTCCCGTAAATTCTTTTCCAAAAGAAAATTCTTTATTAACTATAATTCTGTGAACGCGAAGGCTTCTGGTGTTGCTATAAATGTGCAATTCATCTAATAGAGCGTTTGCAAGTGGTAAGTAAATCAACTTATTTCCATTGTTCTTCCGTTGATAATAAATCATTTTCCTGAAAGACATTCAAAACAAATATTATAACTTCATGGTGAACAACACCCAGATGGGTTTCTTCATTTTAACCCTCACCACCCCTTCCATCCTGGCAGCTGCTGCACTTGGATGCACAGGCCAGGGGTCTTCAAGTTCCCCCATCCCTCTCCCTGAAGCTGCTCTGAAACCTGCTGCTGTGCTGAGGATGATGGTTACGCCATTTCAGTTGCTGCAATGTAAAATGGGTGCTGCTACTTAATCTCTTCAGGGTGACAGACCAACGGGGATGAGGACATGCTATGTGGACCTACATTTATTCCATAACTTCAGTCAAAAGGGACCTGGACAGTTACCTGGTCTGACCTCCAGTGCCAAATGGAGTGAGTGACACCAGGTTGCTCAGGGCCAAATATGGTTCAGTTAGGAGTATCTCCATGGATGGAGACTTCACCGCCCCCTCCAGGCCTACTGTGGCTGTGAATTCTCATTCTTAACCAATACACATGGACAAAATCACTGCAACAGAATTAGCAAGGGATATATATTTTTTCCATTTACAAAAATGTTTGCTTTTTTTTTTTTTATGGCTGAAATGTCTGTTGTTAATATAACTTGAAGTATCGAGATGCCACTCTATGCTTTTTTTTTTTTTGCCATATACATCTTAGCACTATAGGGAATGTGTATTTGCATGGTGCTCTGAGTACTGTGGGATATGTTACATTTTTGCAATCTGCCTTATGTAAGTGTGTGGCACTTTCTACTAGTCAGAAGGAGAAACTGGGAATCCAACTCACCATTCACATGGAGAAGAGAAATGTAAATTTTTAGAACTACTTAAGCACCAAAGGATGTAGCTGAACCTAGTAGAAACTTCAAGCATATCTAGTTGCCTAGCTACGACTCTGCTTCCTCAGCTCCTTCTGCTCTATCTGTAAGAGAACCTATGAGGTGAATGACTCCTGATCTCTTATCTTTGAAGGGCATGAGGATCAAATTGAGGGAATAAAGCAAACGGGGGGGGGGGGGGGGGGGGGGGGGGCAAAAGAAGTCTTCATTATACTTTTGTAGAGTCAAGTAAAGGCTCTGACATTCTTGTCTTAGTCAGCAGTTACTGTGAAACTGAGACTTGTTGTTGGAGTTCATATGTATGCTAATGCACCTTTATAAGCGTACTGGACCATGTATCTGCAACCTCTAATCTCATTATAGGTGAATTAAACTGCAACGATTACATTACATAGCTCAGACTAGAAATGAATTGCAATTTACACTGCATTATTTATTTGTTTACCAGTTAACAAGTAGCTGAGACCCTGAAAAAGTATTCATATCTTGCTAATCAAATCTGATTTCTGCTGTCACTCTGTAATAAAACTGGAGATAAACTTAGGATGTTTCATATCTCACTTTTCCCAACATTGCTCACAGTAACACTTAACTTGGTAGTGAGCTGTGGTGCACTTAAGAGGAAGGATACTGGGACTTAAAATTAGTTTTATTTATTTATTTCAAAGATAGCAGACCATTTGTCAGTATTTCATCATACTGTATTAGCACACTTCTTTCCAACTTCTTAAAGTGGAAGAACATCCACAAAATACTGGTATATTTTTCCAAAACACGCTGATAATGGCACTTCAAGTATCAGCTTATCTGTGTTAGAATCTGTATATGGTAGCAGCTAAAACGTGGAAAACAAAATTACAGAGTACAAAAAGTTTTTAATTTCATTTTGGATAATGCACTGCCAAACAAATACTTGCATTCCAGACTTCCCTTTTTAACCTCTGATCACTCTCATCCTACCTTATGCAGGTGTTAATGGCTTGGTGTTGAGGGCTGTCTGTATTATGAGTGAGGATGTGCAGTGAGGGAAACACCAGAGCAACACGTGAAGACTTGTCACAGCAGAGTGGCTAGAAAGGTCCATAGGGTGAAGGACTGGACAGGAGGGAGTAAGGAAAGTGCCATGAGATGCTGGGTTCTGTGGTTTGTGGCACAGGTGTTGGGAGAACAAAGAACAAAACAATGTATGTGAGGAAGCACAGTGTAATATTTTGATGGTGGCCATGGAGAAATATGGGTACGGGCAAATGCTGCACAGCATCATGGAGCACTGAACACAGAACAATGCTGAGTGTGCAGTTATCCTGTCTGTGAAAGCTGGGCATGTGCCATGGGGGTGGCTGCATGGCAAGGGAGCTTATGGTGGGTGATGGCAGCTGAGAAAGGTCAATGAAGCCCTGTTTTGGTGTGCAGACAGCTGAAAGTTTTATTTGGCCCCCAGGAAACGGACAACTAAAAGTTTGTGGCCCAGATAGCAACTAAAAGGACAGGGAGGACAGAGAATCCAGTTCCTTATTATAGAGGAAATTATTACAACATTTTTAATTCCTCACATCTGGCTCTATGATGTTTGTTGTAATGTTTTCTGAACTTAGCGCTTGCAAACAGCTTCAAGGTCTTGGGACATGCTGTGATAACACAAACACACAAAACATATAAAGAATAGACAGATGGACTTTTAAATTTTTTTTTTCCTCCCCCTCTTTTTTTCCAAGTTACTGGAAGTGCAGAGGATCATGCCTTTATATGTTGCTTTTCCCAACCTCCTCCATTACAAGATCTGTGCCTTCGGAGCAGTCCCCCTTGCTTGGCTCAGCACCGCATAGGTCCCCTCTGATGGCCACCTCCTTTTCAGTTTGGTGGTGTGAGGTGCCTTGGGCCAGGAGGCAAGCAGCAGCAGTGTGTGGAGACTTGGGTTTGTCCTTCTCCCTTCCTGTGGAGATGCAGTGAGTGCCTGGGTGTCCCCCAACGCCTGCGTGCCCTCACAGCCAGCAAGGTGACAGGGCTGAAGACGCAGCTACTTGTCACACAGCCCACACCAACAGCACCTCTTACACACCTGTATCTATATAGTCTGTGTATGTACACACATGGCTGCAGTCAGCCACTCCTCACCACAGCCCCTCACACACCCTCACACCAGCACTAGCCCCTCTCCAGCCACCTCTTCCCTCCTCCTCTTCCTCCTTCCCCTGGCCCTGCTGCTGCTGAGCCCCCAGCACTCATGCCACAGCCATGGCAGCGGCCATGCCCTCAGCCATGGCTTGGAGGGTTGCTGTGGCCCCTCAGCAGCCATGCTGGTGAGCAGCCATTTTGTGGTGGCACAGCAAGGTTGTGCAGAGCCCCAAGATGGAGGCGCTGGGGGGTGGTCTTAGATGGCTGGGCAAAGCTGCTGGTCAGAAGAGGCTGCTTCCCTGGCCAAGGTCTGGAAAGGACAAGGATTTGCCTCCTTCCTGCCCTCTCACCCAGGGAGTTGATGGCCCTGGAGACAAGGGGGCACCCTGCTCCATCCACGCTCACCCTCAGCTGTGTTTGTGCAGTCTAGACCACTGCTGTGGGTCATCTCCAATGAGATGACCTTTAAATAGGAGAACGTGTCTTTTATTGTCCTTCCTATCAGACCTCCCCAAGTGGCTGGCTGCATGAAGCCTTCCAAAGCTGTGGTGGCAGACTGAGCAGGGAATGGGAGGAAAAATGCAGTGGGAGAGGCATAGATGCAACAAAATATGTGTAGGCATATTTTTCTCCCCTACGCTTGCCCCATCAAAAGTCCAAGCACCAGGGTTTTGACAAGGTTTTTTAATAGTACCTAGGTTGGTACCTCCTCAGTGGCAGCTACCAGTCCTTGGTTGTGGTCACAGCCATGGCTGGTGTGTGTTTGGCAGTGAGGACTGAAAAAGACCTCTCTCTCATCCAAACCTTGTTGTGCCAGGTGTATTTTTAAAATACAGTTTTTTAAAGTTTATAATAAAATCTTTGAGCTGTTGATGTGAGTAACTGTATAGCTGTTTGGTGGTACTAGATTATTTTCTGAGACAAGAGACTCCAAAATGGAGGTCTTCTGTGGTCTCCTGGCCCTTCCTGAGTCTGGTATCAAGGATCCTACAGAGATGGATCCGCGCAAGTCCCAAAATGGCTGTGAAGTGTTGTTTCTCTTCTAAGATGCAAAGTTTCAGGGGGCTTGCACATGGTTCTTCACTTTTTGTGTGATGTGGCAGGAAGTTTTTTAGGATGGCTATGTTGTATGGGGAGAGAAATATGAGTAGCTAGTCTATACGTGGTACATGCAGCTGACATCAGCCCTGATGTGAAGGGAAGCAGCAGGCTGAGTCTGGTCGTGGGACATCCCCTGAAGACACCCAACAATGGCCCAGCTCTATACCTGTACAAAGCAGATTGGGTTTGAGCTTGCAGGTATGGCAGCTTAACATATTGGCCCCTGACAGCTGGCTGCCACCCCTGCTGGAGGATAAAGTATAACCAAAAAATTGTGCGTTTGTCTCCTTGTGTTGCCATATTGGACGGGATAAGTGTCAATATACTGGTGACTCTGACCTTGTGTCGTCACTTTACTCTGTTTAAAACTCATGTCTCTAAGTCTGCCCTCATTGTTTTCCCTTCATTCCTTCTTTAGGATTTTGACCCCAGGGGCAAGTGCTGATTGATACCCAAACTGAATCCTGCCAGTGAGACCTGTGCAATATTTGCCACAAACTTCTCAGTACGTTGCAGAGCTGTGCACCCCTTAGTAAGTGACTAAGTGCTACAATAATAAAAGTAGTACCAGCCACTGGTGAGAGGGAAAATCCTTATCTGGAAAAGGTGGTGGTATCTGATTTCCCTATAAGGACATACATACATACATGTATACATGCATATATATATATATATATAAACTTTATATATGTAAATACAGTGAGTTACATATCATAATAGTATGTAATTTCCTTGTATAGTTTCCATACTGGCCATTTAACCCAGAATATGCATTGAAACCTTCACAGTCAACCTAAGTCACTAAAATTGTTCCATTATAAAGGTAGTAGCTTTGCTTTTCTAAGTGCTCTTTAAAATGCAACAGCGGCATCTCTTTTTGCAAAAGTTGGAAGTCTAAAAAGCATTTATCTCTGACAACGCAGAAATATTCAAAGGAAAATGTGTATATATTTTCATCCTACTTTTCCCCTTTTTTCTTCTTTGTTTTAACAAGTGGGGCTAAGCAGCCAGAAATAAGAGTAGGTAATAGAAGAATGTTTCTGCAGGAACTAATAGTGCCCATGTTCAATATTCACATACTATTCCTTTATAGCATTTATCAGCAAAGAGGCTCAGAGTGCTTGACAGAAATCTAATCAAAGCCAAGCAGCTGTGTAAGATAACGTAAACTGAATCATAGCAATTTACGTGACATGACCAATTAACATTTGGGGCCCTGCCTTTCAATCTCAGTCTCCTGATGACCGGACAGCACTGTTGGTTGTTAGCTTTATCATACCATTCAACAGAACACAACGAACTCTTTAAATTTTATTCTTTGAGTTCCCCCCTAAAGACTGCTTTACTGGATTCGGCTGTGTTTTCATAAACTTGATATGCTTAAAAGACTTGCTTTGGCCTTAGAAGGAAACAACTCTTTCTGGCTGACTAGGCTGGATTCTGGGACTCCTGGGAACCAAAAAATAATGGATTTTTTTTTTCTTCTTTTAACTTTTGTGGGAATGTCAGAACTGCTGAAGCTCCAGAGCAGGTCTGTCAGATAACTTTGGCAAATTCTCAATGTGATAACTACAATACAATGCTGTACTGGAAAGGAAAACCCATTAGGAAAATAATAGTAACTAGCATACTTTTTTATATCTGATGATGCACGCAATTTACCAAGAAAGTAAAATAACATAAAAATATTGGAAACATTTATGATCAAAGAATAAAGCAAGATGGACATCAGCTGGTTTCACTAGAAGCTTGAATCACTGAAAATTGTTCCCCTATACAGGCAGTAAAATTTTGTATTTCTAAATACCCTGTAAAATGCCACAAAGTGATCTTGCAGAAGTTGAAAGGCTATTGCTTTTAATTGTCATTTGCACTGATTAAAATTAAAAGTGCAAATTTCTATGCACTGAAATATGCATGCACATGCTGTGCTCTGTTGATTGTCTATTTTATGTCCAGCCTCTGGATACCGTCATATAAAAGAGGAAAATTTTTATTTTGTGAAGGAGTTGCTCTTAAAAATCAGCAAAGCACAGCAGACGGGAGAAATAGTAAGTTAATCTGCTGTAAAGCAAGACATGAAAATGTGTTTCTCCTCATATCTGCAAAAGTTAGTGCAGTAAACATCTTTACTTCAAATAATGAAAATTCAAGAGCTGATCCCCTACTTCTCTCAAATGACGTGACTCATTTATGAAAAGGAAATTTCAACAATAACATTAAAATTTTTCTTAGTTTCTTTTAATTTTTTAGCAATTAGGTTTCTCTTTCATTTTTTTTCTCTAAAAAAAAATAAGTCTAAAAATGTGCATTTCACAAAATGAAAGCAGTGAGACCTTTGTAATCCCAGGACTCCAGAATTTGGGGACCAATAAAAAGTTTTGAAAGACTTGCAGTGCAATTGTGGCAAAGGCAACATGTGGAACTGTCACAGCAGTGATACACGGCAGTGGTATCTAGCATTGGTCCTACTGTAGAAGTGGGAAATAATTATTACAGAGAAAACAGCATTACTTTTTCCTCTGGTGGTGTTTATCTTGTCTACGGCATCGCTGCTTCAGAGGCTAGAATAGAGTGGGAAGGCTCTAGGAAGGCTGATGGGCACCATGGCCAGTGGGAGCAGAGTGCCATATACTTGCAAACTTAAAATCTGGCAACCTAAGTAGCTTGGAGCTGCCTTTCAGGGAAGCTCAGAAAGAGGTAGAGTAGCTGAGGGCTGGAGATGAATCTGAAACTGGAAGACAGGGTGAAAAGATGATAATATGGCAGGGGGATAACTGCTGTATTCCAGTAAGAGTGCAGCAAGAAATGAGTGATGTTCATATATCCTTAGTGGAGTTCCTGTAGGAGTAGGAAGTCTGTCTGTGAATGGAGCAGAGTTCACTGAAGCCAAGCCCTTTATGCCTGCTCAGCTTGCAGTTCTACGTATTGTGCCTTTCACTTTGGCATCTAAAGCCTTGGTCTTGCTGAAGCTCTCTGAAATGCAGAGTGCTGCTTCCACTGAAGTCAGTGGGATGGACCAGAGCAAAGTGGTGAGACTGCAAAAGCCCTTGCCGCACCGGCAGGGAACAGGCGGGCCCATGGTGTATGGAGAGGCAGCTGCTGAGCAGCATGGTGTGTATGCAAAGCAGCTTCTGGAGCTAAAACCTGACAACTGAATTCACTGCAGGGCTACAGACTGCTGCCATACATTTTACGTCCTGGATCACACGCTGACATCCGTACCCCAGAGCAGTTGCGCGTGTGCTTGAGCCTTGCTAGTCAAAAGGAATTAAACGAGTCTTCAAAGTTCTTCTTGTGCTCCGGTGTTTTACTGGGCACGATTGAGCCACTGGGCTGGTGCCTGTGTCTGGGAGGCACATGGTCTTTGTGCTGTCCAGCTGCAGGGAGGTGAATTTCTGCCCCAAACAACATCTTTGAGACAGCAGCAATTGAGTCAAATGCTCACAACACTCGCTGTTGCATTTTAGCTATATTCAAAAGAGAGCACGTTCCAACTTAGTGCTTGCTTGGTTCTGCACCTCTGAGCAGACTGCCCCAAAGCTCCCAAATTTTCAAAGAGTTACATGGGGATTTATCCAGCCAAATCCCATTATAATCAATGGGAGCCGGCTGAATAATTACACTGCGGTTCTTTGTAAGTAACAGGGAACGTTGCCGGTTATTGCTGATTATGGTGCTGGCTTTTTGTGGATATAGATACACGTGTCTCTTGGGAACCGAACTTAGACCACCAGGTTATTTCACGTATCGGTGTAGTTTCCATGTTTACTGTGCGTATCACTTCAAAGAACTGAGGGCGATGACTTCTGGTCTACTGTGTTAGCGGTCCGTCTCCTCTCCATCTCCTGTTGTTTCCTTTCACAATCCGAGTAACAAAAAATGGTGGTGTAAATAGAACTCCAACAAAGAGGTCTGTTGAGCCTGTAATGCTCCCCTGAAAGGAGGCTGTCTAGGGGATGAATGGGGCAGCCTCAGCCAAGCAGTAGCGGGGAAATAGATGACTTGGCATTGGACAGTAGCAGCCAGCAGGGTGCATATGCCTAGTGTAGTGACAAATAATGGTTAAGCTAGTCAGTTGAAGGACTAAATGAGAGTACATTGTCTAACCCTGTAACCGTAACTAAATTGTAACCTGAAAAGAGTTTATAAACATCTGGCTGCTGGCCCATCTCTAAAGCTTAATAGCTAAATCTGAGGTGCAGATTTTTTTTTTTTTTAAGGCTGCTATTTAAATTATAACTTGGAAGTATTACAGTCTTAAGCAGATTAATTGCATTTCAGAGTTATAGAGTATATTAAATTGTGGTTTGAGCACCTCTGCTGACTTTTCCTGTTAAATTAGTTTTCCTAAGATCAACATTTATGACTGACATTTGGAAACAGACACTCATTTGGAAACTCATTTTGGTTTCACAACATCTTGCGGCTGATCTGATAGATCTGTTCAGTATTTCATAGAGAATTCTAGTTCAGTGATTCCTTAACTTCACTAATTATTATATTCATGTCTTTATTCAGATGCTCACCTGTTTAAGCTCAAATGGAGTGACACATCTGTACATTTTGATTTCTCACAAATTTAGCAGTGGAAGCACACGTTTTCCTGTTCACTCGTATTTTATTTTCATCTTGTTGTTCAGTGACAATGAAAAGGATATATCAGCTAGATTAATAAGCATGTGACCTCCTCTGCAGACTAGCTTTTCAATCTTTTTATAGCTCCCAGTATTAATAGGACAGCATCTATGTGCTCTGCATTTGTTTTGCAAAACACTTACAATAGTTGGAATCATTTTCTAATTACTTAAACAATGCACTGTAGCAGCACCAACTGAAATTCCTGTAGGCTACGGGCTTGCTAATTGTTTCCTTTAGTAAAGCTAATTTATAGGGCTGTGCAAATAGTTGCGGGGTTTATAGTATTTTGGCAGCTGAACTGAAAAAAAATTGTTATGGACTGAGTGGAAACTTCATTTCTTTAGAATTGTCAGCACATCACCACGGATTGGTTTGGGGTTATAGAAACATTTTTTAACACCTGGCAAACTGTTTCATTTGGTTTTCAGGTACGTTTAATAAAAGCAAAGGATTAGATCATAAACATGAGAGGGAAGTAGTCCCAGCTCTCCTGTTTTATCCACTAGTTGAGTGACTAAGGCAATTTACCTGGGATGTTAATAACTTAAATTTAAGACTCTGAAGCACTTCAAGATTTTAGTTAATTTCACGTAACACTCAAATGAAAGTCTTACCACTGGAAAGGAAGTATGCTGGAACGGAGCTCTGTTTCTTTCCTAGGATGCCTAGGTTAAAAAATATCCCCAACAGATCAACCAAGCAAAATCAGAACACATGGATCAAGTTTCTTATGCTGAATTTCCTCTGATTATGAGTCTGACATGGGGCCGTGGCACACGTCTACAGGGTCAAGAGAGAGGCTGAGGATCAGAGGTGGTCTCTAACCCCCCTACTTCACGCTCTCTCACTGCTGTGCGAGTTGAGTAACCTAGTCATTAGGCCATAGGCTTATTCTTTCTCTATCTGATTTCTTCTATAATTTCATACAATTTGGAAAAGCTTCAGTAGCAAAGGTCAAGAATGAAACACCCAGCATACTCTCCATTAAAGTGTGTAGCTGGCAATTCCTCTGGTTATTGGTTGAGCTCTTGATTTAAACTAGGACGCAGAGCACAAAAGGGAGGAGAGGACAGGTCTAAACCCAGTCCTCCCAAAGCCTGGACAACTGTCTGCCATCTTGTCCCACATATCTATTTGAGCATGCATGAGTATAGATAATGCCAATGATTATTGTGCAAATCTGCTACCAAACCCGGAATTTTTCATTTCAGAAATGTCAACCCACAGCCTTGGAAGTGGAAAAGAAGTTCATGACATGAATTTCTCGAATTTATTTGTGTCATCCAAACCAATAAATGATCTAATGAAAAGAAGTTCAGCAAGCTGTGCTTGGTTAAAGGAACTTTTCATAGTGCAAAGATTGACAAAGACAGACCTTGGGTTTTCAATTTACCTGAAACCCCGATCAATGCTATAACTTCTATAACATTTTTTCAAGAGACTTTTGCTCTGGAAAATCTCTGAGCAATATTGTACATTTGGGGAAACTTGTTCAGAAATAGAAAGTAGTCTTTTACAAGTTATTTTTTGTTTTCTAGAATTTTTACTGGCTCTGGAGTAAAAGCAGCTGCCAACAAGGTCTCATTTTTAACTTTTTTTCTGAAGACTATGCATTTTTATAGCCCTCAGGTTTCCCTCCTGCATTTTAGAAATCTCAGTTAATAACTTCTATTTTTTCCCCCTCTATTTTTTCAGGACCAGATAGGATTGATGTAAAGACATATCTGCTGTCTTTGTTGTTGGAATGCTTTGAGAGGCAAGTAGAATACAACAAGAGGACACTTTGTCAGGTGCAGTCCTAAGCGTATGCAAACTTTTTGGTCAAACAGGTTCTCAAGGTCAAGTCCAGTAAATCTGACTCTTCCCAAAGGTATTTTCTTCTCCCCCATCTGCAACCTCCCTGTTAGCTGTAGTATTTATACCATAACACAGAGAATGAACACGAAACATCAAACTAACAATTCCATTCTGGGGTTAAGGTGGCAGTGGATGACTTAAGGACTGTGCAAGCCCCTATCCCAAACTGGGGGTTCAGCGTGACCTGTTGTATCCCTATCTCTAAAGATAAACTTGAAGAACCAGCCCTCCTCTGCCTTCCCAGAGATCTGCACTCTTATCTCTAGTCGTTGCTCACCAACACTTTTATCTGTCAAAACCCTCTCCGCTGCCCTAGCAACAAGCATCCAGGCTCTTTTCCAGCTGACATAAGCTTCCTGCCACCTCCTGATGACAAGCGCTTCGAACATTTCCAGCTGTCAGACTTTCAGCATCTGCTCCACATGTCACCAGGCTGACTTTGCTGAACCTCAGGCAGCGCTGCTCTCAGGCACTTGCCTGATGCTATATGGTGACAGTGACTGCATTCTGACCACAGTCTGTTGTCCACCTCTGTGTGCTGAGGCAGTGACAGTCAGGATGGCTCTTTTTTCTTCCTCATAGCTTCTGTTGTTTTATTTATGTGCAGGTACTTGTTTTATTCAGACTTAGTCAGCTATGGCATTAACACTATTTTAGAACAGTGGCTTCAGTAGAGATCTATTCAAAATGTTTCTCTTCTCATTGGATTTTGAGCAGGAGTGCCTGTTCTAATTTGTTAATGTTCTAAATTTGTATATAACATGACGTTTGGAAATTAAACTCTGTTACTGTTGAAGAGTCAAACTCTTCAATAGTCAATACTGGACTTACTCTACTTCTGTTAACGTATGTAGGATTTTACCGCTGATTTCCAGCTCTAGGCCATCATTTCACACTTCATAAAGTCTACCTAGAAAGTGTGTTGGTACCAAATTCCTTGGCAAATCTTGTCCTCTTTTTTATATATTTTATTTATTTATTTATTTTTAAAACTTTGTTTCTGCACTCTCCGTTCAGTAGTGTGTCAGAAATGGAATACATCAGCCAGCTGAGAATCTCCCATTGAAGTAGATTATGCCATTATGGTATTCACCAACACCTTCTTCTTATCACTTTTTCGAGTGCTGCTGTATGTAAAGTTTTCCACAAGCTCTCCTAGATCCTTTTTCTCCTAGAGAGGATCAAAGATAGAATGAGTGTGGGAGACAGGCAAGCAGGAGGAGCCCAGTTTGCAAATGCAGCAGGCCTGGGCCTCAGCGCTCAGCCTTATCAAGATTACCATAAAGCCAAAAAGGTGTATTCTTCATGTCCAAGATACAAGCATGCTGAGCCCTGCCCACAGATAATCAGTAGACTGGCATCTGAAGGGGTCCAAGCTGCTGCTCTCCTGCCCTTTGGGAGCTCACAGAGATGGAGCAGCACCCCAGCCCTTGCTCCATGCCCCCTTTGCGGGACAGATCCCTGGGGGAAGGTCCCCTTCCTGTGCTGCAGGGACAGGCTATGGAAACTTGATACTGCAAGCTCTTCAACAGCCTTCACCAGCCTACTGACATCTTTTGGTGCTAGGCAAGTCATAGCAACAAATTGAGTCTGAGCCTCCTGTTGAGTTCAACTGTTAGGATACTCTTTGTGTGACCTACCTGCATCTGATGGTGCAACCATGGGACTGCGTGGTTTCAGCTGCTGAACTGGCCATGAACCGTATTTAGTTGCATGTATTCAGGGCTGACTTGGGGTTGGATAAAAGAGCTGAGCTGACACACAATCTGCATTGTGTGATTGCTGCATCTGCCCTGAGGAAGGTAGTTGGAGCACACAGCTGGAGAGAAGGGCAGCAAAATGGAGCCTGTATGGAGCAGCTCACAACTAGGTACAATATGTGCACATTAAGTGTAGTTATTGTTAGGTGAACTTCACCCTAAGCTAGGTTGTACCAGCATAGGAGATGTGCTGCATTACAATCCATATTCTTGATGTCTCCCCCGATCCTTTGGAGTTTCATATGAGAGAAAATGCAGTGTCTGTTCCATCTTCCATTTTGAGAAATCTCACTAAATAACAGACCTTTTATTAAATATAGTAGCATTTCTGACTTTTATATTCCTTCTTCTTGCTGTATGCTAGTTAATTGCAGCTGTTACCAAACAAATCCTATCAATGAATGTAATTTCCTGCTGTGTGGTGCTGTAGGAAGCAGCTTTTCAAACAAATCTTTTCTTGCTCCTCTCCTTGATGATGAGGGCACAGTACACAGTTGAGAAGGGTATTAACCTTCCAGAAAGACTTCTAAAGCTCAGTTCTGGATCAAGGGAATGACTTCAGTGCAGCATTTTCTCATGGGCTAGTTTTGGAATTCTGATCTTATGAACATCTGAAGCCTGCTTCTGTGGAGGAGCCAGGACATCCTATTTCATCTCTCCCAGTATGTCATATATTCTAGTGAAATGATGGAACAAAAGGATTAAGATAATTTTAACTTTTCGCACTTGTGGATCAGATTATGATACTTCTATTTGCTCACATCCTCAACAGTCCACATCCTGTTTCCAAAATCACTGGGTGCCAACTACACTAAACTCTTTGAGGACATATGTGATGCAGCCAAGTTTTTAAATATATGTGGATATGTCAAGCAATGGATAAACATCTGTAAGCATCTAATAGCATTTCACGTAACTCTTCTTATACTGCTTCCAACAAAATTGATTTTTGGTCCTTTCATTGTCTAACTTAATTTAAAATCAAAATCTAAGAATACTTTGGAAATGGAGCTTATGCTTCAGTTATGTAGACTCTTTTCAAAACCCACGCTCTATTTCAAAAATCCCCATTGTGCAAAAAAGCACCTTGAATATCACTGTGATAATTGCAGTGTTACAGATCACAGAATGTATTGAAAATCTTTCTATATTGAAGAGTCCAGCACCTGAAGGAAACAAAGAGGCTGTGTGAGGCTATAAGATTCTCTTCAAAATCATTTGCTTCTCTTGTTCAAAGCAAATTAATACCACCACCACCCCCTTCTTAAATTACAGTATGTTTTCTTCTCTTGCAGATTTTTTTTTGGTTGCTCTAGTTCCTGAAACTCTGCCTCTCAAAACTCTTTTGCTTTACCTATTACAATTAAGCTATTGTTTTGCTTAGTAAAGTGACCTAACTTAATTCAGGTTTATGCCTCAGAGTAAACTGAAATGATTAATAGCTCAGTGTGTGCCTAATGATGTGAGCTCTACAGCCACTAAAGCACCTGTCTCAGTGTGTAACCAGCCAGGGTTCACTATTGTGCATGGCTGGAGATTCACATAACAAAAAAAGGCAATTAGACAGTGCTAGGGATTTGAAGCAAGCTAACAATGCAGGGAAACTGTCAGGGATGGATTAGTTATCTCTTGACTGATAAAAGCAGGTATCAATGGAAAACTCTAAATTGTCCTTCCATAGTGGCTCCATATGGAAAGTTTAATGTCTAATGAAGACTGCCAGGGGTTAACCTCTGGAAACAAAGACCTGGAAAGTTGAAAGCGTTTGTGCTTAAATGAGCATTTCTGCTACCTTTTCAGATCTTTCTCAAGAGTTGTTGCAAGTTTTGGTTGTGACTCTAATGGAACCCTAAAAAATGTGTCCGAACAGAAAATACTCCATGATTTTAGCATCACATTTGTGGATTGAAAATTATTCCAAAATGATGATCTGAATCATTTAGGTTTTGAAAGAGCTGCATTAATATCATTGTCCTATCATGGTTTTTAATAAGCATATGCGCTCTTCCTTGAGTCTGGTCTGTAAGACACGGAGCATGCCTCCTAACCTGTGCTGGTCTTTCTTACAGGACAGCTTTTCTGTGCGCACGGTAATTGAAGTTTGCTCTATCAGCTGCGTTGCTGTGCAGCTTTCTGTGTAGGTTGGTTATTTTGATCGACCGTGAGAACGATGGGCTGGCTGGCTGATTGCTGAGGTGTTCCTCCTGGCTGGGTGACAGCCTTGCTGGCTGACCTCCACCAACCACCTCTAACTCGGGGGGGGGGGGGGAGAAACGCTAATATTTTCCGAGGCATCTAGGTGATTTAGGAGCCCACAGCTCACCCTGAAGGGGGTTGATGCATTTGGAAAATGTTACCCTATTAAACTTACCCCGAAGGGATATAGCGTGGTCTAATTTATGTTTGTGAGGCAGCTTGAGGTCTTGGATTCCTGTGATGTGAATGTCTTGCACTCTTCTCTTCATCCGGAGGCAAACAAGATCCATTCCTGTGGTTGTTTCATCAGACAGTCAGGCAGTACTGAATCTACATTTGCTGATAAGAAGGCAACTCGTAGATAAATCATAGAGGCATATCTCTGAAGCCTAGAAATGAGAGCTTCTGGCTCCAAAACCAAAAGCTTGGGCTGGCCATCCTGAAGGAGGCCGCCTACTGCTCTGGTAGCAATCAATCCATCACTCTTCCTCTGGTGTTGCCAACAGCAGAGGTGTCACAGGGGTTCACAGGGCTGGTAGGGTGGGGAGGGTGGCAGCAGAAGGGGCAACCAAGCAGCTGTCCTGCCACCTTCAAGGGGGTGGTTCGTGCTCCAGCAGGCACTGGGGGACGATGAGGTGGGGTCATGGTGGCTCTGCTCTTGGCTGGTGCCTTGTATGACTGCAGAGAGGTAGTGAGACATCAGGAAGAGGGTTGAGATAGGTGTACCATGGTCCCAGTGGGGCAACAAGTGTTATAACAGCAGGGCTGAGGTGTGGGAGACCTGGCTGTGCAAGGGAAGGTGTACTTTTATCTCTATGTCCTTTATGCAGTCTATACTCTTTAAAAGCCTGTTGCAGAATAAGGCTAGTGGCTGTGCCTGCGGTGACTGGTATGTGTCTGTGGCGGTCCTTGTGGCATCTAACCGCCCTCCTGTCCTCACAGGGAATCATTAATTAAATTTAAATGTCTCTTGCTGGATTTCCCACGTGGGTCTTCTCATGTCTTAAGCTGGTCATTAGGATTTTTGTGGCTTGTGCGTACTTATGCCGCATGAGTCCTTTAATAAAACATACTGAGGGAGAAAGTGTCTGCATGAGAGGGGGTGAGAGAGAGGCTGAGTGGCTTCTCTGTGGGTATCTGAAGTGAACAAGAAGTGGGGGAGAAAGGAAAGGATTAAGAAGTAATTAAAGGATAGAGAGGATGATAAATAAGGAAGAAAGGGAAAGACTGCAAGCAACATTGCTCATGGGTTTTAAATTCGGATTTAGCAGTCATTTTTTATACACTTGGGGGGAAAGAAGAAGTTGGAGGGAGCCTTGAATACTATTATGACTTCAAATTATGATCTTAGTGCAGCCTTGATTATATACCATTCTGATTGCTGTGGTCTAGTGATTAGAGCATAAAACTTGGACTCAAAAAATACACTTCTTTTCATGACTGCAAAGGACTTGCTGGGTGGTTTTGAGTGAGTTACTTCACCTCAGTGTGCCTCATTTTCCTGATCTGCAAAATTGGGATATTAATGCCTATTTTTGTGAAGGCAGTCTGAGAAAATTAAATGGAAACTTCTGTATAAATGTCAAGTATCATTATTGTTGTTCTTAAACTAATTCATTGTAGTCAACTGCTTTTATAGTTTTTATGAAAGCAAATACAATGGCGCTACATAATTGGCTGCCTAACAATGTTTTTTTAATTAGAGGAAGACAAAAAGTGTCTGAAAAATGCAACAGTGTGTTGCCTGTTTTCATCAATTGCAAACAAATTTCTGCTAGAACTGAACCATACCATACCAGGTAATGAAGCAACTCCAAAATAAGTGCCAAACACTGATCAGAAGTAACAGGTCCAGATAATTTTTGTTTTGTGTTTTGTTCACTCTTTGCCTGACACAAAGATTTTCAGTTATTGTTGTGTGCATACGAGTAAGGGTAAAAATATGAAAAATGTCTGTGTTTGTTTCTTTACCAGTATATGTGAGATGAAGCTTCCTCAGGCTGTGACTTTGAAATTCTGATTTTCGGTTGAATAGTTTGCAGTGTCTGGTTTATACAACTTTGGAAATGGATTGTATAACACCACCCCTGATACTCCCTCTCCTTGGCAGGGGGAGTGTTACCCGTCTTTTACCACGATGCTGTTAGAACAACGTGATGCAACTTAACTGGGAAAACGCTACTCCATTACTCCTGACATTTGCCTAAATCCTGCTTATCTGAAAGGTAATCCCACCACTGCCAGTTCACCCTGGGGGTGGATAGTCCCAGTGAGTCAGTCCAGGGCTTCCCGTGGAAGGCTTTATCAGTTGGGGTATGCTGCATGGCAGAATGCTCCTAATCCTGGACACTGATTATACTCGTGAAATTGAACGTTTGCTGGTCTAGTGTATTCTTGTTCTCCTGAATTTGTCCTGACAGGAACAGGATTTTGCTGGTGTAGCGGTGTTTATTTTGTGGTGTGGGAAAGGGAATGTTTTTCTAAGATGGAGCGATGTCGGTCATAGATAATGTCTTTTCATACATCCAAGCTATTTGGCAAAATTCTGTTATGTAGTCTTGGCCTCAGTATGACCCCAGAGTGAGTAACTTGTGACCTGTCTGTCCTCATCAGCATCAGTACTGCTGCCTTCTAGGACAGCCCAATTAAGATAATTTTATGGTTGCTGTAGGAGGACTTAGTGTAAGGCAGTAAGGCAGGCTGAGTGGAGCAGTCCTGGTTGTTCATTTTCGGTCCGCAAAGTGTGCATTGCAACTGCTGCCTCTTCAAAGTGCTTTCCTCTACCAGGCAGCACAATCTTATTTTCTGCAGGCTCATATTCAGACAGCTCCTCTTTCTCTGTGAGCTTGTTCCCTCTAAAATACACAAGACCCCTTCAGTGACAGATGTTATGTGCTGAGTGTGATACGTAGAGCTATGTGACATCTGGATGACGATGAACACAGCACAGATATTAAAATTGTTACTCCCTAATGTGACAAGATTCAAATATGTTTCCCAAGAAGCCAGGTCCATTCAGAAGAAAAGTTGTAAAGACGTTGCAGCAATGCACTGGCCTTTAAATAGAGATAGTGTTTCATAAAAGAATGAAGAACCACTTTGGAATGGGGCTTTTTATTATTGTTGTTGTTACTTTATTTCTGAGGACATTTGTGAGGGCTGATCTTGTCTTGCTTGTTCAGAGTCCTACCATTGTTTGTGTTGGGTGTAGTGACTGTATGAAGACATTGTAAGAGGGCAAATGAGACTTTTTTTCTAAAACAAATTTAACATGGTATAACTTTAGATTTTATCTTCTTATTCTAATGGTGAAAAAAAATCACACCAAATATATGAAATTAGTATGACATTTTACTTTTAAAAAATCTAGGGTTGGATTTGCATTCAGTCTTTAGTTAGCATAAAACATTGTTCTTGGAAATACCGAGCTTCTCATTCTCTCAGTGAGGGTAAAAGGAATTTTACATGTGTGACAGCACTGGGAAGCAAGACTTTTTCAGGGTAAATAAAATAAAGTTCTAGCAGGTAATGCTCTTCCATGGACAACATGCTGAAAGACATTGCTCTGGTTACACTATTAGGTAGTGCAAATGATGTTTTATTTTCTAAGAATAGTGAGTGTACTTACATACAAAACATGCCTTGTTCCTACCATTTAAATTATTGTGAATTGTTAGTAGCAAATGAGATTTTTCAGTCTACTCTTGAGCTCCTCGATATGACTATTTCAAGTGTAAGGAACAGATAAATGGATTTGATTTGTAAGCAAATGGTCTCATTGTCATTCCTCTTCAGCAAAGATCAGGGTCTTCTGAGAAGATGGGATGAAATTGCAGGCAGTCAAACAAAGGAACCACAGAAAACTCCTCGTGTTGAAGAGCTCAACGGAAATATATTAAGATGAGGTAACTGAACCTCAAGTCCCATGTCTCATGGGTTGGTCTTCAGGGAAATGAGGTCCAATATGTTTTTGTTTTTTTTTTTTTGATTGCAGCACTAGATGTTTCACTGTGCTTCTCTGTTGGCGATTTGGGGTGGAAGGGCAAATTGTGCTTTGCCATGACAAAGCCCAGTTGGTCAGCTTTCTCCCAAAACATATTAAAGTGAACTCATTCCAAAACAGACCAAGACAAGGGGTAAACTATGATGTAAAGTTTATATACAAGAATATAACATTTATCTGGAATATTTACAAGGTTAATTAAAGCAATATTTTACAACTCTTTCAGGTTAACCACTAGGTATATTACAGTTAAGCTACAGACGGTTTAATTTGCAAAATAATAAGAAAAAAAGTTGCATTCAGATGAACCAGCTCCAGAACCTGTTCATTTTTTTTTTCTCTGAGAGAAGGGCTCAGACTTGTGGAAAATAAAACATGAGAATGGTTAATATACTCTTATTGATGCCTATGTATCACATGCAAGAGTCGTAACATGACCTTTATAGTGTTAATATAGATGGCAAGCCATTTCACCTCAGTGAAAGAGTCGTACCCCCTGTGACAGGCCAGTTGCACACATGGCTGTCTTCTCTGCGTCTCCTACTTCTGCACAACAGACATGCATGTATACAGAGAAGCAGCAATATAAATGAACCAGCATTACCAAAATGAAGAGGGAAAACCTCAGACCAAAGTCACATTTGCAACCATAAAAAAAAAAAAGCTTTAAGTGAGATACTTTAATACTTCCCAAAAATAGTCATGATATTTTTTTTTTTTTATTACATTTTAACCTATGTACAGAAACAGAGGGCTCCCTCCCCTCTCGGAGAACGGTCGCTGCATCTCCTGCCCAGGGCATCTCGAGGCTCAGAGGAGCCGAAGCAAGAAGGTGCGGGAGGCCCAGAGAGCTCGGGACAGAGGAGGCTGCTGGAGGCGGCCAGAGCCGAAGCCACTAACACTGCAGTTTGCGGATGCTGCGGGAGAACCGCTTAAAAGCCCGCTGCCCTTTCTGCCACCGCTTCAGCGAGGTGATCACCAGTTCCCCAGCTTGCTTTTGCCCCATCACCAAGTAGGGGACGTTGATGTCGTTCATCTCGTCGCAGGTACACTGGAGGCCACCTTTGAGCCAGAGCACGATCTTCCTCAGATCCCTTTCCGTCAGCCCATTCAGCTTGTAGATGGTCTTGCTCTTTGTTTCGGGGGTGATCTTGGTATCCCCATTGATGTAGGCAATCTCCTTCACTTTTATCTTCAAGGCTAATGGAGTGAGGGGAGGGGGGAGTGGGATGAGGGAGAGAGGGAGAGAGATTGAGAGTTTTTTTCCCATTAGTGCACATAAAGAGGACCTGGGGAGGGAGGTGCTCTATTGCTAATTAAACTGTCAGGGCTGACAGAAGAGGCAGCAGGTGGCTCCATTTCTAAAGCCACAAAGGGCATGCAAGTCATTTCAGTTTGAATCAACCTTAGGACTGAGGGTTTTTGGGTTTCTTTTCTCCTCTTCCCCCTCCCCCCTCTTTTTCCTTCCTTTCTAAATTAATATTTTCTCCAGCTTTTCTCGTGTTTGCAAACAGAGAGAGGGCAGCTTTGTTACGTTAAGCAGCTCTCTTTTTTTTTTTTTCTGGGACAGGACCGTCTTCCTGAAACCCTAGAATATGAAGGGGAGGTGGGGAGGCGAGTACCTAAACCTAATCTGAAACCTGATCTCTGCTGTGGCTGAAAACTTCTAAACTTAATTTATTAGGTTGGAGAGGATTTTAGGCAAACCTGCAAGGAAATGATATTTCACATGCATTGTTTTTTTGAAAGAATAGATCCAGCGGAGGGCAAATTGGTCCAACAGCTGCATTCGATTTGGTGAAATAACTAAGAGGGGGATACAAGGTTCTTTAAGAATCTGTGGGGCATGTTTAGCTTTAGGAGGATTTATCTGAGTGCAATTTGCCAGGTCAAAGCTGTTGGTTGTTTTAGCAATTATGTCCCACAAGCAGGGTTCCAGTTTTGTTTTTTTTTTTTTTTTTTTTTTTTGGTTTGGTATTTAAGAAAAGCTTTTGAGTTATTACAGATATTTATAGTACAAATCTGTCTCCAGGTATAAACACTGACCTCTTATAAAAGGATTCCCCTCCCTATTCCCCTTTTCTCTTGAAATGCTAATGTGTGGATAATGTGCTGTTCAGTTGTCTGCGTTGAAGGGGCTTTCTTGTCCTCTTCTAACCCCAGATCTTCACATTAAGTTTATATCCCCAATTGTCTGTGCGTTACCTTCTCTGTCAAATGATATATAGAGCTTCATTCTTAATCTGTGGAGAAACTTTCTTTCTTGCTACACGGTGAGATTGGTCATGCGGCTCTTTCTCATGTGTCTAAGGGAAGCTTTGCTGTACCTCTCCCCAGGCAATGGTCTAGATGAAGGATTTCTTTTTTTCCATTTCACTTTCTATTCGGCTTGCCTGCAACATCCACATAAAAGAGCACTACTTCGAAACAGCGCACAGAAAAGGACTCTAACGGGGCCACTTTCTATTCGGAGATGCAATTTTGCGTTTCCTGACCGGAACGGTCGGACGCAACGGGACGGACGGGTCCATCTGCAGACGAGACAAAGCCCTGCCTTTATTCAGGCACTTCTCTCTGACTCCGCTGGGAGTTCTACCTGCTGCTAATCCCTCAACTTTTAACCAAGGGGCTCTGCTTCCACTTACCAAAGTCATTTTTGCAGAGGTTTTCCACGATGTCGTTATCGTCCTCGTTTTTGTTCTTGCAGGCATCGCAGACCTTGGGTGCTGGAAATGCAAGGGACAGTGCTCGTCAGGCTCGGGGAGAAAGGAACAGCAGGTGGCGTTGGGAACCCTTGGGGGAAAGCTTGGCGGCTTTTCCATCCCTCGATGGACGGACAGACGGACAGACTGCGCGCCTTCTCCCACCCTGCGCTGCCTTTCCACTTGGCCGCCCCTCACGTCGGCGGCAAGCCGCTGGAGGGGGACGCACGGGCTGCTTTTAGGGTCACACCTAAACCCAAACTTTTGTTTAAACGTGGAAAAACCAAAAGGGGGTGTGTGGTGGGGGGGAAACACCCCAGCCGGGCGCTTGAGCGCCGATCTTTGCGGGTAGAGGGCTCCCCCCCCCGCCGTTACCGGCTTGGGGAGCTGGAGTGCGGGGCGGCAGAGCTGCTCCCTGATTTGGGGACTGGCTGGGGACTGCGGAGCGGTGCCAGCCTCAGCCCCACACCCCCAGCTCGGGGGCTGGGGGCTCGGGCACCGCCGCGGAGCCGAGCGCGTTGATTGCGGGGCATTTGGGGGGCTCCCCCGGGCCCCCGAGCGTGATTCCGGGCTGTGAGGGCAGGGGGCCGCCCCTGCAGGGGGCTCTTACCTTCCCTGGTGACCGGCAGGATGTGGTCGCTGCTGGCCAGCGGGATGCAGAGGTCGTTGTCCTTGGGGAAGCGGCTGCAGTCCAGCATGTCGGGCCAGGGGAAGCCGAAGGCGGACATCACCGGGGCGCAGCTCTCCTTCACCTCCTCGCAGAGCGAGTGGCACGGCTGGATGATCTCGTCCAGGTCGTCGATGCAGACGGGGGCGAAGAGGGAGCAGAGGAACTTCCTGGTGTCGGGGTGGCACTGCTTCTGCACCAGCGGGATCCAGGTGGAGGCCTGCTCCAGCACCTCCTGCACCGTCTCGTGCCCCAGCAGGTTGGGCAGCCGCATGCTCTGGTACTCGATGCCCCGGCACAGCAGCATCGGGGCGGGGATGGGCTTGCAGTTGGAGCGCTTGTAGGAAAAGTCGGGCTCCCCGAAGGGGAAGAGCCCGGCGGCCGAGCCCAGGCAGTGGGAGGCCAGCAGGAGCAGGGCGCAGAGGCGGCGCTGCATCGCGGGGCGCTGCCGGGGCTGCTCGGGGTGCTGGGTACCGGGGTGCTGGGGTGTCGGGGTGCCCGGGTGTCGGGGTGCCGAGCGGGCCCCAGCCGGGGCTGCTGCCTGGCAGACGGGGACGGAGGCTCTGAGCGAGATGCGGGGGCAAACGGGAGTTTGCTGGATTTTTTGTATGCAAATGGCAGGGGGAGCGGGGGCTGGGAGGAGCCTGGTGACAGCCATCCAGAAAGGATTGGTCACTACTTTCTTGCTCTGCTTTTGCTCAGGGGGATTGTCTTTTGGCAGGAAATCCTTGCGAGAAACGGTGCCGGGCGCGCACGGGGAAAGGGGGGAGAGATCCCCGCGAACAAAGAGCCACCAAAGCCCTCGGAGCCCCTCGGCCGGGCAGGGGGGCTGCTTTCGGGTGCCGGGTGCTTCGAGGTGAGCTTTGCAGTTAACCAGCCTGCCCTGCAGCCGCCGGACCCTCCTCTGCCCCCCGGCCCGCCGTGCCCACGCTTGGTCCCTTCTCCTCCGGCGGAGCCGTGGTGATACCGCCGGCGCCGCTTCCCCATACCAGGGGCCGCTTCCCCAAACCTGGGGCCTCGCCAGCAGCTCCCCGGGCCCCCCGGGGGTGTTCGCAGGGCAGGCAGCGGCTGCGGGATGCCGGCTCCCTCGGCAACCCCCCGCCGCCGCAGCGCCCCTCTCCCAAAGCTGCACCGATCCCCGGCTCCCCGCTGCGAGGAGCAGAGGGCTGCTGCTGGCAGAGCCGGGCGATCCCTGGAGCTACAGCCCCTGGGTGGCCTCCACCACAAAAGGAGGTTTCCCCTGGGTGTGAGTGTCCAAGGGTTTTTGACATCCCACCACCTGGCACGTTCTTCTGGGGCCAAGCGTGGCCCAGCGTGGGACTGGCCCCGCGCCCGCAGGCATGTCCCTGCCCCTTCACTCCTGTCTTCACCTAGAAACTCCCTCCAAGAGTTATGTTGGTGTTGATTTGCCTAAAAGGGAGAAACAACAGACTAGGAGCTGGGATCACAACACAGCTCCAGCGCAGTTTGGGTATTTCTGGGATTTTTAGTAAAATTATTTATGGGATTATTATTGAAGAGAGTAGGCCTGTGTAGTATCATTTTGTGGTAAGCCACATTCATTAATCAGCTACTGAATAGATCTTCTTATAGAGATGTTTTATGGGAAGCCAGCCTTCCTGCTGTGACTTCTGTAAATTGCACAATCCCTGTACATCCAGTGTCCGGCCTCCTTTGTCACTGCTTGCAGCACAGGAAAGGGATGGGACCCGTGGTGTCCCCAGGGAAGGCAAGGGGCAGCTGTGCTGAGTGGCCACAGCGTTGCCCCAGGCTGGCTGTTGGCACACACCAAAGCCAGTGCACACTGTTTCGGGGAGGACTTCAGCATGTTTTCCTGCAGGGTGTGCTTACGGGTGTGATCTCCCTGCAGGCCAGCCTCTCTGTTACTTGAAGTTGTTCCAAACGTGGAAAATAAATACCCTGAATATCTAACATCCCTTGTGGAAGTGCTTAAAAGTAGTCCGTTTCCTACAGCTCCACATACTTTTGCCATTTATCGTCTGCATTCAGTTCGTTCCATTAAACAGCATACCTGTAGCTCTCGGCCTCAGTTGGCTTCCATGGCACTGAGCCCTACAGATGACTTACGGTGCCCAATTTAAGCCCATTTTGCCAAGTCCTGAGTGCTGCCAGAGCTTGTATCTGTTGCCATTTGCAGGAGATGTCACCTCCAGCTCCTAGCCTTGGTCCCCAAACTCTTCTTCAGTGAAAGGAGACCTACCAGTACATTTGCTTTTACCCTGAGTCGGGTCTCTGTAAATGGGCTTTTTTTTTTTTCCCCTCTCTCTCTCACCCTCTCACCTTTTTTCACTGCTTCTGTCATTTTCTGGCATCATTGACAGCTCATCAACTGGAGCTCAGCATGATCAGAAGACGGTTTCAGCTCTGCACACTGCTTTGCACAGACCCAGCTGGCTGTGCAGTGTGCAAGCGAGGACCCAAGATCTGAAGAGACTGTTTAGACTACAATAATACTATCTGTTTTCTATGGTGGAGGATGAGACATTTCTCACAGAAATCCACTCATTTTATTTTCACCAGAAATGTTTGCTTGCTTGTTTGTTTCCCATCCACAGGAAATAAAAAGAAAAAAACACGTTGCTTTTCCTGGATTAAGCTTTGATTTGAGATAAGGCTTTACGAGGTCTTGCTATTTCCATTTTTAATCACCCTTGGTGAACTCATTGGCTGTAAATCTGAAACGACCTGAGATCGCGTAAACACCACCAGCCCAAGCCTGCAGACCCAAGCCATCATTATTGCCCTCGCTCTGCTCCCTTGCAGGGGAAAGCACGGGAGCAGGAGGCTGGGCTCTCCCTGCCTGAGAAACAACCGCAGCTTGATGCTTAATTGGGAAGGAACCCAAGCAGCTGCTCCACCCCAGGTGCCGCACCCCAGGGTGGGACGAGGTTCCCCTGGGACCCCCGCCCGGTGCCTGCCGAGCTCAGTTCTGCCCTGGTCCTGCTGGCAGCAGCAGGTAAGGGCAGGGTGCAGCCCCAGCATCCTCCTGGGTGAAGCCCTGCAGCCCCCTGGCCTGAACTGGGAGGGAGGAGGGAACAGGGGCCAGCAAAAGAGGCATCGCTCCTGAAGCACAGCGGTATGGTAAAGCTGCATTTTTATTGTTTTAAGTGTAAGCTTTTAAGCTCCTGCAAGTTCATCAGGTGGCATAGGTGGTTAAGCTGTGTTAAACCCTGAAAGTGGTGTAAGTGTTTAAGCCACCTTAGCTGCTTAAAGGAATGTAAGCCTTTAATCCTGAAGTGTTTAAATCATCTTAAATCTTGGGAGTGAGCTGAGAGAACAAGCTGCCCAGAAAAAGGAGACCATGATCAGGGGCCCCTGAAACTAGGTAGGGATGCTGAAGTGAGACCCAGTGAGCTGGCTGCTGTCTCCTGAGATCCCACAGGGCAGGACGGGACCCCAGCTGTTTTCCTGCTTTCCTGGTCCCTGTGGAAGGAGGATGGGACTGGTGGAGGCTTCGTGTAATGACTGGATAACCTGGGGCCAGCACAAGGCTTCCCCCAGCCCCCCAAAAAAAATCAGTAAAAATTTTCTGGTGGGTGATGGCAAAAATGAATTGGGTCTTTGGTGCTCGTGCGGTGTATCTGCTGTCTAAGGAGCGTGCATGGTCTGTGCTATCTACACTGAAGCCATGGTGCTACTTTTTTTCTGTCTGAAGCCTTGGTGTGAGCTCAGATCTGCTACACCTCTTCTGGCCTGTCCTGGAAGCTGAGCAGTGGGCAGGGGGAGATGCATTGGTGCTTGCCTGTGTGGCAAGGAATGGTCAAGAAGGACTTGATTCAACACAGGCAGCAGTAAATGCTATCATTTTGTTAGTCTGTCCTTTGCATGTTTTTCCGAATCTGTTGCCTTACCTGGCTGCATACGGTATGTGTGGTCCTTTGTGTCTCTGGGCTCCCTATAGTTTGGCTTCCCACCAAGATGGGTGAGCAGGGTGGATGTGCACCCACGGAGGGCAGCCAAGCCCTAGCTAGCAAGAAGCACCCATGTTTGCCAAGCACCTGGGTGATGCTTTCCCCTCCAAGGGGTGTCCAGAGCCACCACGAGCCACTGCAGCTTGCTGCTGGGGTAGTCCAGCCAAGCAGCTTGGTGAGACCCTGACCTCAGTGGCTCTGTAAGCACAAACTTGGGGCTTGAGCAATTACCCTTTGGTTAGTAGTGTTGTAGAGGAGTGGAAAAACTGTGGCTTTTTAGCTCGTTCTCATCAACCCATGAAAGGGCAGTGGTGAGGACAAAACTGGCTTTCTCCCCATGATGAGAAAAAATCTGATGAAAATGTCTGCTTACCTTTAAAAGTGGTCTCTAGCGTCCCACTATCAGATTATTATTATTACTTGAATCTCACAATTGTTTTGGGGGGGCAGGGAAATAGGGTTGCACAGGTTCTGATGGGAGGCAGGTCGGCAGCAGATCCCTGCTGCCTGTTTAGGTGGCTGATAAGGTGGAATTTAACATTTTCCAGACCCGGGACTGGGCAGTAGCCTTGTTTTCTGTTACCGCAGCATTTCAAAGCTCCATTGTCAAGACCTGCTTGTGCCGTAGATACATCTTCCCCCCTCACACCCTCTTCTGAGAGGAACCCTAAACAAAAAAAAAATAATAATCTAGCCTGTTTTGCTTCCCATGTGCAATGCTCCCTGAAGGGGCAGCAGGCAATGCTTGGTGTAAGTGAGTAGCTCGCCCGCAGGGTGCTGGGTGTGTGCCCGAGGGGCACAGGTTGCTGTGCAGGGGGTTGTAGGGGGAAATAATATTTTAGAATATGAAAGAAGAACCTCGTGGTGGCGCTTGTGCACACCACGTAGTTTTTTCTTTGCCCGGTGACACCAGGCATCGATCTTCAGCACGCCGTGTTTCTGCCCGCCACTCCTCTCCAGCACCGCCACGCTCGGGGACTGAAACTCTAGACCGCGTTTAATCAGGGTTTGATGTCACGAAGGGTAAGGATCAGGCTGAGGCTGATTGCTTTCAAATGGAAACAAAACCAAGTCACGGCAAGTTTCCTAGCGTTTCTATCTTTATTTTAGTGGTCATTCCCTCAATAGTTTCCTCACGTTTATCTTAAAATCTTCGGGCAAGTTTTTCCAATTTGGAATGTTTTCTACAGGAACATTAAAAAAACAGAGGATTGGAATAATATTTGATAATGTTGCATGCTACTTTCCTCATCTTAAATTAAATGGTAAATAAAGGTACTTGGATGCTGTACTACACACACACACGTATATAAATCTGGGTTTATTTGTATGCTAGTGCTTTAGCAAGTTATGATCGTTCAGATTTATCTGACGTACATCTATATCTGGCTACAGTTTTTGTCATGGTGAGCATTTTTACTCATGCAGAAGGTCTGTTTGTGGTTACCGTTCCCTTTATTATCTATATAATCTAAGTGCTGGATGACAATTAAAGATAGCAGAGACCATACCCTAGAGGACAACAACTGCGTGGTACCTGGTGTTCCTAGTGTATTATATTTAGAAAGCTATAATGTAATATACCTTTCCTTTCATCCTCCCGTTGTTTTTCCGCCCCCGTCCTCCTGCAGCCTGGCAGTAGCTAGCACCTTTGGCAGAGAGCGGGGCCCCACTGCGTGAGCCGTACAGAGAGAGAGAGAGAGAGAGTGTGTGTGCCAAAGGGCTTGGGTTCCAGGTAGGGGATGGGTGCTGCAGGAGGGAAGAAGGGAAAATCATCAATTCCCCATGGGAAGGGTGGCACGGGGCAGGAATACTGCCCTTATTGTCCCCAGCAGAGTTTTGCTGCTGTTGCCAGTCACGAGGGGTCTAGCTTCAAACTGCACTTCCCAAATCAGGACTTAGGCAGCCTTCAGTCATCTGCATCCTAGGTTGAGCAGCTCCACGCTAGGCAGGTGCTTGTCTCCATCCCCTGCTCGGAGAGCACCCGTGGGTGCTGGTGTGTGAGCATTTTAGCACCAGACCAATCTTCAAACTCAGTGGTGTGTGCCAGGTGCAGGCTGAATTTTGCTGATCTCTGCCCGCCCCATGGACACATATTGAGCTCTGGCGTTGGTCCGTGTGCTGGGGGCTCTCGTAGTGCTGCAGGTGCATGGAGGAGAAAGACATCTCTCTGCCAGAGAAAGCAACTACAAATCAGTGTGGGAGTGAGGCAGGCATAGAAACTCATTTTCAGAACCAGTTCCATTTAGGGAAACGGTCAGGTTTGCAGTTAGTTTAATGGCCTCAAGGTTTGGGCACGTATTAGTTGTCCAGAGAAATAATTTTTAAATAATAACTTGTAATAAAACATTCTTAAATGAGTAAAATCAAGAAGGACTGTTGCCCAAAGCTATGCTAATTAAAAATATTATTAAACCCAATTTAAAATAAAGCAATGAAGCAATTAGATCAGTTGGACACCATGATGAAAATAACAAATTAGTCTGTGTTGAATTGTAGTTAAATTACAAAGTGATTTAAATCATCAGTCCAGTAGGCACATACATGGGTAATTAAAGTATATTTGCAGACTATAAAGTTGGTGTTTCCATATATTTAAAAAAAAATAAATCCAAGTGTTCAAGGCCAGTTCTGAAGAAGCTGACACAGGACCTGTTTGGGTGAAATGGCTTAAGATATCAGTAGTTTTCAGAAAGTTCAGAAGTTGTTGAAAAATCAACAACAGTCACTTAGCAGGTAGTCACCAGCAATTCAGACTTCTGGTCATCATCTCCTATTTCTTCTTTCCTCTACTCTTCTCCTTGCAGAGGACAAATCTTTCTGAATTTAATAAAGAAACGTAAACTTGAAGAAGCTTGTAGAAAAAGCCATCTGAAATGCATTTTAAACACACTCTTCTTCCCCACATGTATCGTTTCTTTCTCAGTACATGCAGAGGCATACAGGTAACTTAGGTAGAAGTAAGTTTTAGAACCACCTGGTACGTTCATTTATTATTATTATTTTTAATGTATTTTACCTATTATTTTGTTTCTGTTGGGTTTATTTTCAATATTCTTAGCTCTAAGTTGTCCATGTGACTAATCTATATCTCATCTTTCCTCTGCCCAAATGCAGCCAGTAGAGTGCTGAGCCCTGATGACTGCCCAAATAGTTCATAAGCTAAAACACAAACCACAGTACCTGGGACCATGGCTCGGCTTTTCTGCCTGCAGAAGGGACCGCTGTCCCACCCCAAAGCTTTTCCTGGTCTTGCAGAGGTAGAAATCCTGCTCCTGGCCAAAGGGGCACATCTGCATGAGTGAGCGGGGCTGTTCATGTGCAGCAAATGTGCAGCAAGGGAGGCATGAAGTAGATATTGGGGAAAAAGGAAAACCTTCCAAGCACTGTGCTTCCTATCACTAAAACTAATGAGAGGATGCCCCAGGAGAGTGTTGTGCCTCCATCAGGGAGATATGGGGGAGGCTGTGTGCCCACCCTTTGCTATTCTGCAAACTGTTCCCAAATGCTTATGCTGCCTGGGATCAGCTTTTACAGGTGGGACAAGAATGGCTGGAGCTGGATTCCTCACAATTAATTTTTTTTTTTTTCATGAGCTGAGGCAGACAAAGCTCTGGACTTGACTGGCATGGCATGACTACACTTTTCTTGCTGTGCTTTACCCATGTGCCTTCTGATGTGGCCAGCCAGCTGAGCTTGCTTCATCTCCTCTTTCTGGGGATGAGGGTTGCTTACTCATTTGGAAGTGCTGGGCTGCTCAGTATAAGCTTCCTTTGATGACCTGTGTGTTTCCCAAGTGCTTCTCGTAAACAAACATGATACAAGTGTTGTGCTTTTCTCCTACCTCATTATCTTAATTTCCTTCTTGAGGAATTGCAATATGCTAGAGCAGCAGCTTTACTAGACAGAAATCTTATTTGCCAGTTTTTTGTTTTTTTTTCTTCTAAACCTTTATTCAGAAATTCATGTTTTTATGTGATACAAAAGTGCTGCAGGCTGAAATTTGACAGTGAATTAAAGCTAGCCAGAGGATCTGACCTTGGGATCCAAGTCGATGCTTGGTTTTCCGGTCTGGTTGAAACCGTGCTAGTTTTGAGGGAAGCTGTAACTTGCAGCCCATGTTCCCAAACAGTGTGTAGCTGGTTTGATTGAATGCCCCTAGGGAGAGTTAAGATTCATGTCTGGGGAAAAAAGTGAGAATGTAATTCTCTGGTTTACTTGTTTAATATTTTTTTTGCCCGTAAGGTTTCAGGGCAAACGCGGTTTGTATATTCCCTGTAAGTGGAG
This sequence comes from Cygnus atratus, assembly GCF_013377495.2. NCBI lineage: Eukaryota > Metazoa > Chordata > Aves > Anseriformes > Anatidae > Cygnus > Cygnus atratus. Next base: position 32,094,392 of record NC_066365.1, on the reverse strand, counting down.
TTGCAGCAGAGAGTATATTAGGGGCAGGTTAGAATTAATGTTTACATCTGTGAGCAAATGCTGAAATTACCTTGTTTAGAGCAATGCTATAAACACTGAAAATACAGGTACCTTGGTTTACACACACGTATTCTTAGCTACTTTATAGTTACACTTTCGAGCTTGAAAATGTCTACGCTGGAAAAAGGTGAACAAAGCTGAAACAAATCTGTATTAATTTGGTTTGGCACAAGTTGTATTTAAAACGATGCTTCAAATATCGGAATAAAACCATAAGAATGGTAATACTAGGTCAGGTCGGAGTTCCTCTTTAAATTGGATTTCTGCCATCTGTGCTTTGTTCTTTTTTTCCTTTCTTTCTCTAAGGGCAATATGCCTCTATGGTCATGTTTCAGCTGGCACTGTACTGCGTGGCTATTCAGGGTGTCTGGTTAATAAAAGCAGCTGATTCTGGGGTTGGGTCACCAGCCAGTCTGAGTTAGGGCATCCTCTGTGGTGCAGACAGCTGCTGATCCTTCCTCCTAGCCCAGAGCACCAGTGCACACCGAGACCCTCCCTGCCCAGCACCCCCAGAGCGTTTTCTGACAGAAGTCCCTTTGCTGGTGGGGAGCAAATGCCCCCAGGTCTGGGATGCCCCCAGACCCGAGGAGAGCTGTCCTTGGGGCATCAGCCTTCCCCACTGCAGGGAAGGGTCAGCAATGCCCCCCGAGCCTCCCCCCGGGTGGTGGAGATGTCACACACAGGGGATGCAGGCCCTGTTAGCCACGCTCCAGGCCCACATCCTGTCCTAATCATTCCCGGCGGCAGGGTCAGCCGCCTTGCCCTGCTGTTACATCATCCCACCGCCCGGCTTAATAGGGACGTTTCTCTTCTGCCTCCGTCAGAAAGGACCCACTGACAGTTCCCAGGAAACCTTTGTCCCCTCCTCGGCAGCTCTTGCCCGCCGGGGGCCTCAGCTCAGCGATTCCTCCCTCTGCTTTGTGTCACCGGCCAGGCCACGGGTGCTTTACAGCGCCATTAACCTCCCCCGGCCCCCGAGCACAGGCAGGAAGGTTCAAGGCAGTTTGCTTTGCTTTTTGCATTATTTTTTTTTTCTCTCCCCCCTTCCTCCTCCTTTTACTATAGAAATATTGCTTTCCAGCCTTGGCTACTAAAAACTGGCGTGCTCCGACCCACATGGAAAAAGTGAGGAAGGGAATCTTAGGATGAGGCGTGGTATCGGGTAATGTTAGCCTTGGCTCGGCCGCTGCGCAGCGTGTGCTTCGGCCCCAAAGATTATCTCGTTGCGGTTCGCCTGAGGTGTAATTAGCCCACTAAGTGATCTGGGAGACTCCAGGAATGTGTGAGATGTGCGTATCTGCATCTGGAGCTGCAGTTCCCATGTCTGGGCTGCCCAGGTTTGGGGATTGAAACGCACTTCTATGTGGAGAGTGGGGAAGAGCCTAATTCAATCAGAAAATTGCTTTTGTTCTTTGGCCACATGCTATGTACGGAGAACATTTGACTGGTATTTGGTTGTGTGTTCCCCAGAACGGCTTTTGCACTGGAGCCGTGACACCCAGTGCACTTGTGCTGGTTATTTTAATATCCTTACTCATGCTCTGGGTGGGACGGGCAAGACTGAAAGGAATCCATTTAGCTCTTCAGGCTGCGAAGCCAAAATAATTGGGCTTTAAAAAGTAATCTCATCGGACGTACTCATCTGTGCTCTTGAACTGTTCTGACAACAGATTTCCACCCTTTGCTATCTCCCAGGGTTCCAGCCACAACTGAACTCACTTCGGCTCGCCTGAAACCAGAGCGGGGCTGCACTACGTATTTCATTAGGGGGAAGGCAGGGACTAGGTAAAAAAAAACAACTAGGAGAAATAAATATGCATTTTGGTGTTCAAAGCATTCTTTTTTTCCCTTGAAGTATTCCTTAGACCAATTATGTGAGAAATTCATTATATGTGAGGATTTTGTAATAGCAAAGTGAATTAGCTGTTTGCAGACCTGCTCCCCTCTGTAAATGGGAACATGCCATATGACAGTGGGCCAGATTTTACTGTTCTAGGCATCACTGATATAGCTGTTTATTCTCTGGGCCTGGAAGAGATCCAGCAGGATTTAGTTTTATGAGGTTTAATGTAAAGGTGTTGTATTTCATGAGATGAAATCATAACACAGTGGGTTTGCAAGAATTCTGAAAGATTATTTTTTCAGAGTGTTGGCAAGCACGATTCTCCTGTGAATTACGTGTCTAAAAGAGAAATATAGATCTTCTTTCATTGGGTTGAAATGATAACTAATCCTTAATCCTTCCTAGATGGCCTGTGTCATTAATGGCCATGCACTTAAATGTGTGCAGGTAACAGCTTTAATTCTGTAATGCTGTGCAACACGCAGCTGTGCCTATAGCCATAGGAGTTATCCACATATTTGAAACGCCTGCTGTTATTTTTGGGATGTGTCTCTGAATTCAGATTTTTGCTAGACCTTTCGAGTTTGTGAAGAAGGGAGAAAAGCATCTGGCATCTCTGACCTATTTATAGTTATAGAAGACTTATTAATATTATTAACTGTATCAGCAGTATGCCCATGAATACTTATATTGTGATCAATCAAAAGATTTTCCTTTGACAATGTGATTGTGAAGAATGACTATTGAACAGTTAATTGAGGTTTCTCTTCTTATGTTGCCTCATATATTAAGCAGATGAGATCTCACTGATTTAATGGTGGCAAATCCCAGTTACTTTTCTCTGCTTTATAGCAGGGTATGCGTATGCTCCCTCTTTAACTTGCTTTGTTCTGGGAAAGTTGAAGGGTGGCTCTGTGGGAGACACATGGCTGGAAAAAATCTGGATTCTGTCTTCAACTTTGTTTAATTCAGTGTGATTTTGAAGAAATCATTGCATCTCTCTGTTTTGTTTTCTATTAAAGGGGCTTATGAAAATCTGCTTGCCCCAGAGGGGCATTGTTAGAGTCAATTCACTAATACCCATCCTCAAGGCCCTTTGAGTCTCCTGCAGTACTGAGCTCTGGAACTTACCTTATTATTTAGCCCAGCATGGGGGCACATTCAGCACTGTTATCAGTCTAGGCAAAGCTCTGTTTTGGCTGGACAAATGTTCACAGGTAAAACAAAAACCCTTAGCTGTGCTATTTTAGTACACTGTATATTCTGCCTATGAGGGAAGTTATCACCCTGCTGCTTACAAATCACAATTTTTAATCATACTTTAGCTTTTGTGTATGGAGTACATATTTCATAAGGAAGGAGTGGATGCATCTTTCTACACAGGTCTGTTTTTAGGAACTACTTTAGGAGCATTAACACCATAACATATGTTCGATTCTGGGTCACTTGCTGCAATATCATGCTGTTGGTATCGCAGATGGTGAGAAGAGGCAGCGCATCAGTTATTTCCTTGATATTCATCAGTTTCATTACCCTTTTGTTCAGACTTGACTTGGAGGTGATATAAACATGTAGCTGTATGTTACTTTTTGGTTTAGATTTACATAAATCAAAAAAGAGACCGACTTCTTGTGATAGAATGGCTGGGGCATTAACAAGAAACAGCTTTTTCCCATCCATGGGCACCAGATCAGGACTGACTTTTCAAAACTTATTCTCTTCCATAGGTTGGCAGTTCATTGTGGGTGATGCCATTTTGTACTTACAAATGAATTCCTTTTACGGAGGGGACTTTACACACTGTGGTCCTCATGTGGTGGCTGGAAGCTTAAGCTCAAAATACCTTCAAACCAGGCATCCATAAATCAAGCACTGCTTTTGAAGGTATAAGTCAATACTCTTATACTGATTTCAGTACAGTATATTCTTAATTGTTGGGTGTCCTTTACAAGTTGCTAGTCCCACAGATGGAGTGACCTGAAAGAAAGAAAATGGGCTTGACTATGCATGGATAAAGTATTCTCCATTATGTTCTATTTCTCTTGTATTGTGGTAAAAAAAAATCACATAAAAACACTTATGGAAATGTTACAGGCTATAAGCTAGTGTGAAGTAAATAATATTTTTAACTGTGACCCTCTGATCAACAAGAAGTAGCTGAGGCTCTCAGATGGCTGGAAGGAGCTTCACATGCACAAGCCCTGGTCCCTGTGGGAGACTTCAGCCACCCTGATGTCTGCTGGATGGTTGACAAGGCCTCCTGCATTGTTTGTGCCCTGCTTCTAGTTTTGTTTTTGTTTTTGATGATAATATAAAACCTGATGAAGGAGTTAGTGAGAGGAGATGCTCTGCTGGGCCTCATGTTTACAAACAAGAAGAGCTGTTTAGGGATGTGAAGGTCAGGGGCAGCTTTGGCTGTGGTGACCCAGAGGTAGAGGAGTTCAGAATCCTGAGGAGGTAACAAAGCAAATAGCAAGAACACAATCCTGGGCTTCAGGAAAGAAGACTTTGGCCTGTTCAGGGCCTTACTTGGAAGAACCCCGTGGGAGACAGTCCTAGAGAGAAGAGGGGTCCAGGAGAGCTGGTAATTTTTCCAAGGGTTGCCTTCTCTAAGCTCAAGAATGGTTCATCCTGTTGAGCGGGATATCAAGCAAATGCTCAGTTCAGAAGCTGTCTGGACGTGGCCCTGGGCAACTGGCTCTAGGTGGTCCCACTTGGTCGGGGGGTTGGACCAGGGGTCCCTCCCTCCCCACCTGTTTTGTGATTCTGTGCGTTTTTAAGGCCACAGGGAGGATGGCTGCACGGGGCAGTTCCAGCCAGCAGTACCTTAGGAGAAACTGGTTCTCAGAAATCTAGAGTCACCATTCTTGAGCATTATAATTGACTGTGGTTTTTGAGGTTTTGGAGCACCGTGAGTACACAGACTTGTATTCTGAGAGCACATAAAGCATAGCACTGAGCATCCCCTGGTAAAAATAAAACAATCAAACACAAAAAAGCCTGCCTGTCTCATAACAACAACATGACGAAACATGAAATGTTCTTTTTCCTTGAAATTCCAATTTTCTATGATTTATTTTGCCAGTCTGTAATCAGAAATAGCTGCTCCATCAGAGTAGGGAATGCAAATAGAGATGAGGTCAGAGTTCGACACAGAAGTGATGTATGAGCTGGAGTCAAGGAGGAATTCTGAGCTCCCAGAATAGAAAACATGCTGTAAATATTATATTTGCTTCAAGACAAGAGGAGTTGCAAATACTTCAAATTATGGGTTCTAGGGGAAAGTGAAAAGATGATTTCCAGAAGGTAGCCAATGTCAGAGCCATCATTTATCCCTAGTGGGCATCTAGAATAGCACGTTGAAGTGGTGTCTGATTAGGTTTTTCAATTTTCCATTGCCAGTACAAGAACAGAATTAGTAATGAAAATAAATTCAAATGAAACGTGTTAGGTATTTTTTCTTTTTTCTTTTTTTTTTTTTTTCCCTTCTTCTTCTCCAGTGGGCCTAAGAGGAGAATTTGACTCTCAAAATACTGGGAGGACACAAATGTTTTCAGAAATTGGATTCCTCTCAAAAAATAATAAAAAAAAATATAAAAAAATAACTTTTAAAGTATGGAAAAACACTGCAGTTTCGTCTACTCTGGGGATGAAATATATAGGGTTTCAGAGGAGATGAAGCCCCCTGACTGTGCTGAATCCAGTCCTTTCCCTAACAAATCTTCAGGCCATTTGTTCATACTGCATGCTCCAGCCAAATCCCCCGGCTCCCTGGGGTAATGGCACCCTTTGGACACAGTCTGCCATTGGTTAAGCGCTTTGCTGCGAGGAGCCCTTTTTTATTACACTGAATTGCTCAAGCTTTACTGGAAAGCCAAGCTTTTGTCTGTGTGCATGTGCATGGATATACTTGCAATAATTCCTATGTTTAACTGTTCCCCTGTGTGAACGTATCGGTGTATGCGTGTGCTCTGTGTGTGCATATACATGTTCTGATCGTGTGCATGCACACACACAGGACAGGTTGAATGCAGAAGTTGTTTTCTTCCCATTTTACTCAGCCAGAGAAGAAGAACGCTTATCTTTATCACGGTGCATCTCTGCAATAGTTTCTCTTTTATTTAGGGGGGAAAAATATGTATTTGTGCAAAAGTGCAGAGACATCTGCCTGTAAGCGGTGTAACCAACTTTCCTACCAAGCACCCTCTGTCTCCTGCAGCAATCCTGGGCCCTGGAATTGCATGGTGAGGCAGGAAGGTGTGCTGGTATAGAAGGAAGCTCTACAGCTTGCGTGAAATATAGAGAACAGAGCTGTGTTACTGTTTACATTTTTTCCCTTTTTTCCTTTTTTAATTTTTATTTTAAGACCTGTGTGTTTGTCCTTGCAATGATTCAAAGAAAATCAGGAGGTTAATTAAGTGGCATGTGTTCTTCTCCTGTAATTCATTAGTGTTTCCATTGCAAGAACATCCCATATTTTTGGAATCTATCTGTTCAGTTACTGTAAGCCTGGGTTTCTCCATAATAATTCTCCCTGCATGAGCAATACGAGTTGGAGTGATTGATGAGATCTCATCTTAACCATTCTCATTCAGCCCAGGAAGAGCACAGTGCTGTGATAACTGGCCCATCATTTCAGAGCAGCCTGTAGGATGTCCAGCAGATAAAAGATATTTGCATCTGATTATAATATCTTACAGCAAGTCTTCTGCACTGACTGGAAGCTAGGTTTATATGGGAATGTCTGTGAATTCAAAATCAGGCTCCTTTATTTTAGCTGACACAGAAGGAAGGGGGAAGTTGCTATAGACAGTCAACTTGGCAATGTTATCTTGGATAGTTGCTGTGGAATAAAGGAGGAGCCATAGATACTTAATACTGAGCAGGAACCTTTATGCCCAAGGTTTAATACAGAAATCTTGTTGGCTGTAGTTGTGTGAGGCAAATTGGAGCAGGTGCACTCAAGAAAATACTTAATTCCTAGTGTAATAGCCACATCACGGAGATAGTGGCCAAAATGTGGTGTTTTGGTTATACTCTGTGTAAAAGGAGATGATGAAGAGCCAGTCCTTTGTCATCACCTACACCTTCCTGACTGTATTATGCAAAATGTATTAACTACAGTGTTACATAGAGAAGAGCTGCCAGTCTGCTGTGATCTCAGGCCTTCATTAAGACTATCAGCTAGTCTGTTCCTGGTCATTCCTCTGCAAACACCAGCTAATAAAGCCCCATCACTGAAAAAAGGTGTTAACACTATGTGTAGAAGTTTATGGGAGGTCTGCTTGTCTACTGTCCCAAAATTTGCATGGTGACAGAGAGGCTGCAGGTCCTCTATGTAGTCAAGGCAGTATCTGTCATGGTAGATTGTTGGGTCCAGAATTCCAATATGTGGTTTGAAGTGAGTGTTACACAAATAATCAGCTGATAGGTAAGTTGATGTGTGAAAATGCAATGGGAAGTAAAGCACCTACTGCACCTTAGCTAGTTCTGGCATACCCTAGATGACGACTCATTCCTAAGGATTTCAGGACAGGGCTGTCCGTCATCTCCATCGGTTCTGTCTTCTGCTTCCCAGGAGAAGTAGCCCTTCTGCTTGTCCAGCCATACTGGCCATCCAAACCCATTCTAGAGCCTCTGAAGCTGCATATTATGGCTTTCCAAACCTGCTTGGTGAGGATCACGTACCTCTGAAGACCTGCAGTAGCAGTCGAAGGGGCTGCCTGTATTGATTTACTCGCAGGGCTGGGAGAGGGCTGTGGGAGCCAGTGAGAACCTCCCCGCAGTAATTTCTTGGACTCTGCAGGGGAATGTGAGCAAGTATCTGCCCGGAGGGAGAGGGAAAAACAGGGTTTTAAAGAAGATCACAATCTGACTTCTCTTCGATCTGTGAAACTAATACACTTCTTATGCAGAGCACCTCTAGCTGCGGGGTTTTTGCTTTCCGATTGCTTCCAGTGAAGAGATGTCTGGAGTGTTTTCTTTATGGTACAGTCTGTACAAGGTTCTGCTGATGGATTAGGTAATGTTCGAATTTTATATGAAAATTTGTGCAATTATCTCTAGGAGCTAAGGGGAAGGCCAACACGTCCATCTTTGATCAAATGCACATGGTTTCATTTTCCACTCCTCTGTACACGCAAGCTTTAGTACTTTTTAAGTTGTGCTCATGTAGAGGCTGCTGTATGTGCCATGTGAGCTTTTCAGTAAATGAAACTACGTGATCCGGTGTTAATGAGCCACTGAAAACTTCTGCAGTTTCTGATATGGAGTCCAAGTGCAGTGCCTTTGAAAGCCTGGTACAGCTGCGTGATTTTAGATTATAATTTCCAGAATGTGCTAATGGAGGAAACTGGTTCTAAATATCGGAGAAAACATATTCAGCTAGCAGAAATTGTTGAAACTGATTTCCCTTTGCAAACCACACACTAGTAATTCAGACTGAAGAATGCTTTAAGCCTTTTGTCTGTAAGGTACACGTCTTATGTAGGCTTCTGTTTTAATTTACTGCACTTGTATGCAGGTTTTTCAAACTAGTCACAGTGGTCTCTTATAAATCACAAGAAATAGTCCACCCTCAATACCCTTTCCAGCCCTACACAATGAGTCAAGGCTTGTCAAAGACCATTTTAGAAATCTTGAATAAATCTGACATTATGTTGAGACAGCTGTTAAATATATTTCTTTTTTCCCCCCAGGTTTCCTTTCCCTCACTATGAACAACGCAATTGGTTTAGTGCTATTTTTAGCCTGACTTTTCATTTCAGTCATATGTATTCCTACCTTCCATGCACACTTAAGTTAATTTATTCTAACATGAAAAATACTGGGAAAATCTCTACCCCCCACAAAAAGATTTTACAAGCTGAACTGAAGGCTGGCTGTTGCGCATACACACTCCAGATGCCCAAGCCCACCATTAAAGGAGTAAAATCGGATTTCAGGGTGCAGTCTGACTTTTACTCACCTCTCCCCTCAAAACAAATGTCTCTTCTAAACAAAAATGTCAGCAGATGTGGGTAAACTAGCCCGTGTGTCTGACAGTTTGCTCCAGTGTGCGGAAGGGACAGTGAAAGTCTGCTGATTTTCCTGCTTGTTTAATAGGCTTTCATCTAGCATGAGAGAGTAGTGGCATTTGTTGTTGTTGTTGTTTCATTTTGATCTTGCTTTTTAAGGTATGATAGTGAAAATCGGAGGTGTCCTCCTGTCTGTCATTGGTAAACCAGGCATATCTCTGACATCAGTGGTAGTTTTGGTGCTTCTCAGTGAGAGCATGACTGGACCATGCTTAGGTTGGCAATGAGTTTTAGCTTTCCTTTGAGAAGTGCTCCTTTCTTCTCCTGGTTTTCACCCATAGGCTGGCCATGAGGTGAGAATATCAAGTTGGCTTGGCTCAGGCTCTTCGTGGGAGATCATATCACTTCTGCTTGAGGGCAAGGATCCAGGTATTGAGCCCAGATATTTGGGCAAAGCACTCAGTTCTCAAGTGATGCTCTGGTTAATGGTGACCACTTGTGAGTCAGGAAAGGTACAGATGCGGTGGGTCAGCGTAACCCGCCTGTGGTAGTAGCTAAATGTACGGTACACTCTGCTTTGTGTTTCTGAGTGAAGGAATAACATCACTAGCTTGGAAAAAAAAAAAAAGAAAAAAAAAAAGAGAGAACTATAACTAAAACCTCTATTGTTGCCTTTCCAAAGGGGATTAAATGAGACAATAACTAATAAATAATATACAGAGCTTATGGGTCTGTCTTCAATTGGAGTTTAAACAAAGAGGTCTGGGCTTTTTAAGTGCCTCCTCAAATGCGCAGCTCTCTGGAAATGTTCTTTGCCAGAACTTCCCTGGCATCGCAACAGAGGGTGCTTCCTCCTGGGGCAGCGGCAGCCAGGGCGAGCGAGGCACCCTGCGGGGTGGCGGTGACCAACTGCACCGTCCCCGTCGCGGCTCTGCGTGTGGCCAGCCCTGCCCGTGGGCTGCAAGTCCACGTGCCAAATCGCTGGGGCACCTGCATGCCCTCCTGTCCTGCTGTGCCTGGACGTGATGGGACGGGGGCTCCGTCTTCGTTTTTGGACGCCTGCTCTATGCACCGCGGTGCGTGCCTTCTGCAAGGCAGAAGCGAGCGTGGGAGATGCAGACATCGGTCGTGTTGTGTCTGTGGCCCTCCCGATTATAAACGTCATGAGATCAGAGGGAATGAACCCTTGCCAATTATGAGACCTTTTAATGTCAAGTGGTGACTAATAAACATATGAAGTGCAGATGTGGTGGTGGTGGTGTAGTTGTACCTGTTGCCTTAAACCTTTCCTAGTATTAATTACTCTGAGAATTGCTGGTTGTGGTTGTGTGCCTTAGCTATTTCTGATGATAAAATAATGCATCTTCTCTTTGTTCCTTATCCATTAACGGAGTGCAGAGATGTCAGCCCAGTTAAAAAAAAAAAAAAAAAAGGGGGGGGGGGGGGGGGGCAAATTTTTGCCCCATTTTAAGCTGTATGTTTACAATAGCAGACCAATGCCATTTGCCTACTGTATGCTTTTAGAGGTGTGTTTCTGCAGCCATGAATACCAGAACCTAACATCCTGACCAAGGAAAAACCTTAATGTCTGGGGAAAACGAAAAATAGAGCCCTAACAATGCACAAAACATACTTATACAGAACTCAGATGTTTTTGGATGCCAGTAGGTATCAAGATCAAGCATCGGCGCTCCTATAATAAAGTTCAAATTCATTATTTCTACTTCTAGAAACAGCTTTGGACACAAATAGAAACTCTGCAATCTGAGACTATCTGGCATCAGCTCAAAGTTTAATGACTTGACATGTCTTTGTTCACACCAATGTCCCAGGGCAAAGCAGCCCCATATGAAGCACTTTTCACTCCAAATTCATATCTTAGTTTCATGTCTATGGTAATGACTGAAGTAGCTGATTAGTAATGGCCATCCCCTTTCTGTTTCCCCTGACCTTCATTCTCTCTTGACTATAGTTCATACATTTTTCCCCCCTATCTCTCCTCTGTTTGGCTTTAGAGTAGTACTGCATCAAATGTAACTCATAATCTTTTGTCCTAAGCATTTCAAATGCCTTTCACAGAGCCAGGACCTCCATGCTGTGAAACTCTGACCCCGCTATGGTCTCATCTGCTATGTGGTTTGAGCTCCAGCAGTCTCTTGCTCACATTTCCCCACTGCCCAGGTTTCTGGGGAGAGGTAGGGTGGGAGGGATGGATAGGGATAAGAAGAATTGCTTGAAACCTGGCCTTTTCTCACTCTCTCTTTTCTCCTCATCACCCCCAAGCGCCGTTCATGCTGACTCCTTATCTGCAAAATTACCCAAAGGAATCCAGCACAGTATAACACCGCTTGTGAATTAAAAACCTCTTTATTAACATTAAGTCTTTCTCTTACTATGCTAATATCTGGAAAGTATTCTGTAGATAGGCCACAAATTGCTTTAGAATATTTTTCTTTGTTTTATTTTGCTCCCTTCCCCTGGATCAGCAAGAATATGGTTCAAATATTAATTTTATGTTGTGTCTCTCAAGAGTGGAATATAATGTTCAATTATGCATTCCATCTGCAAGGCTCTGGATGCACAATCCTGCATTAAATAAAGAAAACAATGTGTTTTAAAGAAGAAACAGAAAGAAAGGATATGGCACATAAAAGCGATGGAAGAAGAGCCTTCCATTATGCTTTGTGTAAAATCAGAGGGCGTTGTGTAAACCAGACAGAAGTCAACTGTCTTAAAAATGGAGTCAATACATGTCTTAGATTATGTCATGCTATTAAAACCTTCCCACAAGATACAAGTTAAGAAGTAGAGCGATGCCTCAGATAGCTATAGCGGAGACCTTACTAAGCACACTTTTCACACACTCATTCCACACACCCGCACGTATATGTATGGCTGTTTGTCCTGCTTTGCTCCATAACTCCCCTAAAATCCTGCCTCTGAAGGGCATCCTTCATTACAGGCCATGAGAAGTGCTCCAGTGGCTGTAAGCTGTAAAGCTCCAGCTTTCTCATGGTGCTTTTCCTCGTGGGCTGCAAGAGCCTGGTGGCTGTGGCTCTCCTCGCTGTGGGAGCACCTGGGGCCAGGACTGGGGCTTTACCTTGGGTAATGAGGAGACCTGGTGAAAGCCCTGTGCTGAGCAATGGGGCTCTGAAGTGCTGCTAATTGAGGCAAGGCAAACACAGGGCATTAATTAGCTTTAAATTCAGAGTGCGAAAACGTCTTCAAAGTGGGCCGGAGCACAAAGAGAGATGGCTGTTCTTCAAGGCAGATGCCTTGAACATTACTGAGAATGGGTGGGCAAGCTCTGGAGTGGGAGAAGCCAGGAAGAGCCAGTTCCCTGTTCTCCCTTGGGAGACACCCTAGGTATTTTCCTGTAGGGGTGCTTTTCCATCCAGGTTTACTAGAAGGAGCATTTCGAGTATTCCTCCCCGGCGTGTTTGCTGCTTTCAGGAAAGTGCAGTGATTCTTTCTTTGGCACCTCACCAAGTGCTCTTGGCAAAGCTGTCAAATGTGTCATTGCAATGGGAGGCCTCCTTGCCGCAGCTTCGGCAGTGGGAACTGGCTGGGAAGCACGGGGCCAGGCCTCGGAGGACCAGTTGCAGAGTGCTCTCAGCGGAAATCCTTTGACTCTGGAGCTTGTTTGCTCTGGCAAACTCCCTGTGCCTGTCTGGACACAATGAGGGTTCAAGACACACGGCTTTTGTTTGGTTTTCCTGGAGGGAAGGCTTTGCTTTTCATTTGGCTGAATTTCTGGGTGGTAGAGAGAGCGAGAGAGCACTTCAGGCTGTGTCGGTCTTTGCCTCGTGTGAGGGTGCTTTTTGGTGACCTTTTGCTTTCTGAGTTGGGTGTTGGTACCACAGAGACAGGCTCTTCATCCTCCTTTGTAATAGACAAATAGGGGCTTAGGTACTTAAGGAAAATGCAGATTTTCCCCTCTCTGTGGTTGCAGATGGGGATCAGATGTTCTCACTCCTTATGTCCTGGTAGCCTCTAGTGTTTTTTCCACTGCTACTAAATATTCCTCCATTTTGTGGAGGGTGGCTTTGACCTCCTTCTAGAAAGCTTGATTATTTATTGGTGAAACATTCCCACATGAGATGGTGCTTGTAGTTGTAGAATAGTCCTGAGAAGACAAGACAACACTTCTTTATCCATGGATCTACGAGAGACCCTATTTTTTTTTTAAAAGCCTTGAAACAATATCATGTGAAGAATGAGAAGGTGAACAAACCAGAATGCAGTTTAGCATCAGGTCTGATCATTTTGTCCCCTCAAATCAGGTCTGCCAGATCCCAGATCATTTCAGTATGCCTTAAAGAACGCGATGCGAGGAAAATATTTAGTCGTTGTAGCGGGCAAAATAAAGTGATCTAGCAAGTCATCACAACCTCTACCAGCCTGGGATGTTGCAGAACATATATCACAAAGTGTGATTTCAGGAGCACCACATGAAAATTGGCTGAAGCTTTGCTATTCCAAGAAGGCTGCAAATGCACAGCACTTCAACACTGAGGAGAAGCAGGAGGAGTCCTAGAATTTGAGATTTATTTTCCCCCCAAACCACTTTTACTCTCTGGAAAATAATTTAAAGGGAACATCAACCCCAAACACTGGTGACTCTCTGAAATTGGCAGGGGATCTTTCACTGATTTTGTTCCACTTCTAGCAGCGCTCCTCCAAATTCTCAAAAGTCAGATAACAGCGTGCAATAATTATAACTTCCTCTGTGTGATAGCTGGGGTGATTTCTAGCAAATTGCACGAGCTGCTTTTAGCACACTTCTGTTTCTCTGAGCTATGCTATGGTTTTATTGGAAATTTGGATGTGATATTACAGTCCTATCTGAACCAAGTGGGTGCTACCAGTATGTTAGCTCTTCATCAGAAAATACAGAAATAACAGGAAAGGAAGAAGAGATTAAATGACACCAGAGAAAGATGCAAAGGTGCACCAAGCACCCTGTAAAACCTACCCAGGGAAAAGATAACAGCCACAATAGTGTTAATGGAAGTCAAGTCATTAAAAGGGATTGCAAGTTGGGTGGTATAATGCCTGTAATCAGGCTTTGAAAGTGTGCTGAACACAACCCTCTTGACAGAAAGGAAACTATGGGAACTATGGGCATGTTTTCAAATAGGCTGTGGTTTGCTTAACTGTCTTCCCACGAATATGTGTCTGGGAAGTGCATTAGGTGTCTCCCTGCTGCTGTAATTAACTCTTTTCTCCTCTCGCTGTGCTACTTCGCTCAGGTCTTCTTGGGCCAATGTCTCTTGGAGGGGCTGGGATTCCCAGTTTGGGCACACTCAGGTACTGGGTGAGCTGTAGGTGCTGCAGACCAGCTTGCCCCTGATGAGCAGTGGGAGGTGGTCTTGACTGCTTGAAGCTTATCTCCCAGAGGCATTTCTAATTGCTACAATTAATTGTGATTTTCCCTGGGTGACGGTGATAACCTATGACATACTCCAGTATCCTGGCTCATTTCAAATTCAGGTAATTGCACTCACTTTTTTGCAAGTTCATCCTGCAGAAGCATATTCTTCTTTGGGAGCATATTATTTATTTCAAACCTTAAATTTGTGTCTCATGTATTAGAGCAGCTGTAGCATTTCAGATCATTGGAAGGAGAATGATTTCTGTGCATAAAACCCACCACAACGATCCAAATTTGCAGGGCAAATGAGTGTTACTCATTCCAACAGCAGCATCTTTGTGCAGCAAGCGTCTTTTATCCAGGAACCTCATGAAGTTCAGCAAGAAGTGCAAAGTGCTGCACTTGGGGAGGTACAACCCCATGCAATAGTACAGGCTGGGGGCCAACCAGCTGGAAAGCAGCTTGCCGGAAAAGGACCTGGGGTCCTGGTGGACACCACGTTGAACAAATGCCGTGAGTGTGCCCTTGCAGGAAAGAAGGCCAAGAGTGTTCTGGGCTGCATCAGGAGGAGTGCTGCCAGCAGGTCGAGGGAGGTGATCCTTCCCTTCTACTCAGCACTGGTGAGGTCACAGCTGGAGTGCTGGGTCCAGTTCTGGGATTCCCAGCACAAGAGAGGCATGGAGCTACTGGAAGGAGTCCAGCGAAGGTGGAAACAAAGATGAGGGAGGGACTGGAGCATTTCTTCTGTAAGGAGAGGCTGAGAGAGCTGGGAGAAGAGAAGGCTCAGGGGAGAATCTCATCAATGCATACAAATACCTGAAGGGAAGGTGCAAAGAAGTTGGAGCCAGGCTGTTTTCATCGGTTCATTTTTACTCTGAGCATGACGGAGCACTGGCACAGACTGCCCAGAGAGGCTGTGGGGTCTCCTCCTTGGAGATCTCCAAAAGCCGCCTGGACATGGTCCTGGGCACCCTGCTCTGGGTGGTCCAGTAGGGGGTTGGACCAGATGGCCTCCAGAGGTCCCTTCCCACCTCAGCCATTCAGTGATTTAGGATAAATCCTGGTTTTTAATATTTTCCTGATGTGCTTTGAAACAAAGCCATGTGAAGAATGTATGTGAACCCAATGAGGAGAGTGGTTTGGCATCAGATCTTTTTGTCTTCCATGTTTTGCCTCCCCAGGTGAGATTTGCCAAATACACTGTTCAGTCTTGGCTTTAAGATCTTCCATAGCATCAGAGCACCAAGAAAATGGGTGCCAAATAACTAAGTGTGTGAATTTGGCTGGCCTCTCCCTGGCATACTGCATAGCGGAGGCTGCAATGGTCTGTTCAGCCTTTGATAGAAAACTGTGAGCCCTGCAGTCTGCCTGCTCTCTTCACATTCATCTCCTCTGCCTGAGGCTGCCTGAGTGTGCTCGATGGCATGTTCAGTCACCTGAGTGTTTATTAGTACTATATAATGCTGTTGGGTGTGCTGGATGTGTGGTGGCCTTTTTACTACTGACAGTCCCTGTTGGCTGTGCATGGGTCCTCGTTGTTGTCTATATGGACACCAGATCTGATCCTGACTGCACCCTCAGAGGTTCTGTGAGGACATTAAGGATAGAGCCAATGCATTTTGCAGTCTGTCATTTGCAGGGTGTAAATAAGGAGGCAGCCGAACAACAGACCCTGCTTCAGGGACCACCAGGGCTGTTCCAGCCTTCTTTTGGTGTAGGGGTTGAAAGGAGTCTGAGACTCCACAACCTGTGTACCATCTAAGCAAGGAAAATAACTTCCTTCCTAACTTGGAAGCAGTGAGGGCAAATGCTTTCTGGTGACATGATTCTTTCCTGAAGCAAAGCGCTTTCAGATCTGCACTGGGCATATGGAGCTCTGCACACGCAGCTTTCCATGAATATTGCATTAATCCATATTCCAAGTTATGAATTGCAATCAATCCATTCTTGTGCT
This sequence comes from Cygnus atratus, assembly GCF_013377495.2. NCBI lineage: Eukaryota > Metazoa > Chordata > Aves > Anseriformes > Anatidae > Cygnus > Cygnus atratus. Next base: position 32,078,145 of record NC_066365.1, on the reverse strand, counting down.
AACCGAGCTGCAGCTGCTCCCAGCTGAAAAGTCTTTTGAACTCTGCCAGACGAAATATTCCAAGCCTCGTTCCAAGGTGCAGTAATTGTCATTGTGGTTCTCAGGCTCTCATACATATTTAATTTAGGATACATATCGAAATGTGCATTCTGCTGATGCTGAGGCTGGTGCCAATGCTTGCAGTGATGTTGTCTGAAGACTAGGGAAAAGCCAAAATTGTTTCAATACATGGTAATACGTTGATTTCAGCTTCAGTACAGTTAATCTGTATTTGTAGTAAATCATTCAAAACCCAAAGAGAATTCACTGCATGATAAATTAAAGGAAAAGCATCAGCTGCAGAGTTTCAGGGTGAATCTGGGCTTCCTCTGGCTTTGTGGTCTCCAGAGCTAGGAGACAGCTTTCCACTATTGTAAGGAGAGGAATCGTTTGGAAGTGTGGGCACAAGAACTGGGATCCAAGTTTTTTTCTGATTCCAGTGTAGTCCAGTGGTGTCTTGGCTTGTTATAAGGAGAGAACATCCTTGCACTGTAGGAGTAGGCTCCAGTGATCTCACAGACTAGAGGGAGCTTAAAACACTTATTTTAGTTCGAGGTCTGGCTTTTTTTTTTCTTTTTTCCCTATCTTTACTATTAGTAGATTATATTCCGACTCTTTAAATTAATAATAAAAAAATAAGCCTATTGATGACATAATGTGGGAATTCATTTCAATGCATGCGCACAGTGTTATGTTATTCATATTGAATCCTCTTTCTTGTTGTCTGGGACAGAAGGACATGATTTGTTCACTTTATGAGCTAAGGACCATCATGTTTAGTGCTAAAGGCTGAGTACCCAACCTTTCCATTTTTAGGTCACTTCCTGGCATTGTCTGAGTGCTAGTTTTTTAAAATTATTTTGAAAAGAAATTATTAATGCCTTATGGTTGGTTACTAGTGAAGTTGTTCGGATTGTATCAAGTTTGAATGTTATTAAGCCTCAGTCATGTTTTGCCAGTAGCTCTTATTTCTCAGAAAATGGGACTGCAAAACAGTTTTCTTCTTTTTAACAAAATACAATTATTTAAAAAGGAGAAAATGGGGATTTTATAGGGATTCAAAAGCAAATATTTTCTCTCTGATTCCTTCTTGTCTTTACATCCCTATGTAGGTAGAATTTGGAGGATGTATACATGAAAACATAAAATCAAACTGATTTCATCCCCAAATTTACAAACTGAAAATGGCCTGACCAAGAATTTACATGGTGTTTTTTCTGTGAGGTGTTGTTGTCCATCACTGGGGGACAGATGCTGAGCAGCTCCTGTGGCCATGCTGTGGCCCTCCTCCTCGTTGTGTGGAGGGGAGATGAAAGATGGTCACTGAGGCAGGGCAGAGGTGTGGTCGGACCCCTCTCCTCTGTGCTGGTGCCGTGCTTATGTTGCCAGTGGATTAAAGATGCCTTGAGGTCTGGATGCCCAGAAGGAGCTGATGGAGAGGGCTGCAAAGGGGGTGCAACCAGCCAAGGGACAGGCGATGGAGGAGGCTTACTGTTTATCAAAAAAAATAAGAGACAGGGTCATTGCTGCCATGTTTTTGTGCCTTGAATTCCTGTGGCTGCTCACAGGAAGGACAGTCCATTTGATCTGAAAGGCTGAGAAAACAAGTATTTTATATTTACACATAAAATGACATTTCTAACCATATATTTGCAATTAAGCCATTGTTTTTATTAGTCACAAGGGATAATTGCATCCAGAAATTCCCGAAGAAAATGTTATATTGAGCAAACAACATTACACTGGCGTTTCAATTATATGAGTAATTTTCTAGCATAGATCAGCAATAAACTTCCCTGAAGGACCTATTAAACAGGAAGCAAGAAAACAGAGATGGGGCAGTTGCCAAGTGTCTAGCACTTGTGTGTCTGGTCGTGCCCTCACTCCTTTTGTCTTTATGCATGTCGAGCAGTTGGTGAAATCCAGCAATGCCTGCAGACAGCAGGCACGCACAGGAGGGCTTTCGTTTGGAGATGTGGGCTTCCTGGGGCTGGAAGGGAAGGGTCTCTGGTTTCTGCCTTGTGGAAGTGCACCAGGCAAAACTGCTGAGGTCTCCTTGGCGTGGAAGCAAAGACATCCTGTCTTTCAAAGGGTTTTGGTCAGTGTTTGGGGGAAGACCCAAGATGTCTGATTAAAATGCTACGCTGGTGGCAGACTCTGGGAGATGACAGGCAAAAAGGAAGGGATCAGATCAGCCACACTGAACAGGGCACCCGTGCTCCTACAGACCCAAACCCTCTGACATGCTATCAGAGGAAGCGGACAGGAGCCAAGAGCTGCCTCACATACTTGTCAGGTGTAGCAAATGTGTTTTTTCCATTGTAGTTCTTCTCTCAGCCACATTGCCAAACAAGCAAAAGCCCTAGCATAAATTTCCCTTATCCTGCCATAAAAATGCTTTTATTGGTAATAGCTTATTTCACACGCTGAGCTGTTATATGGTATTCTGGAAAAAAAGAAACAAAAAAACCCACCACCAACCCACAAGGAGGATTTTCTGAGAAGGTCATGCTGGAAAAAATGTCTCCAAACAGTCCTTAATGCAAAATCGGGCTGAAAAAAGGTCCCCCATTGCCCATTCCCCATGAGGTTCTTGCTGGTGGTTTCATGTCTAAGCGTGCAGTGTCCCATTTTTGCTCTTTAGTAAAGATCGGGAGCAAACTTTTCTAAAGGGCTGTTCGACAGTAAGCAAGAAAGCCAGGGATGATTTAAATACAGACACACTCTGATGAACTTCTAGCTCCACTTCCACTTTCTCTTTGGTTCCTCTCAAATTAGCTTCTAATTATCTCAGTTGTAATCACCCGGTGTGATAAAGTTGAAGTAATAATGATTCTTTTTGATAGCACAATGTTTTCTCTATGACTGTTGTAGCTAATAAAGAGAGAATGCCAAGCTGCTTATAGAAAACAGATTTTTACAGTTCCTAAACAAATGCCCTGAATAGTTCATGTACAGATAATAAAAGAACAAAGCAACTGTTCTAAGGAAAATTTGTATCTTGATTAAAAAAAAAATCAAAAACAAACAAGAAAACAACAAAAAACCCTATTTGTATATTTGTTTTCCAAATTATTAATTTTAAAGGCCCAGAACCCAATGTCAGTACTCCACGTCCAAATTCCAGGGGACTGGAGACGGCTGCTCAGTGCTGTTGATCTGCTCAGGTTTCTGCACCTCTGGGCAGCTCTTGATGCCATGTCCCTGTGATGCCCAGGTAAGTCACTTTTCCCTGTGGCACTGAGTCCAGCAGGTTTTAGGCATGCCTCCCATGTCACATCTTCCCAGGAGCATAGTGCTCTCAGGAGGGATAACGATGTTCCTGTTCGCATTGGAGCCCAACTCTCTGACCACAGGGGAAAGGGATGCCAGGGCACAGAGTGGGGAGAATTTCTGCACCCCAGGTGCACTCAGATAACATCAGCAATGTGATTTAAAAGAAGGGCTTGGGATGTCGAGCAACCAAATCTAGCGTGTAGACTCTCTTCTTGGCTTAGAAGAGCTCTCTCTATACATGAAGCATTTCATCCCTGCTGGGTTTTCATAACCCTATGTAAAGAGAGGCTGGTGAAATCTGCATTAATATTTGTCAAGTGTTGCATGACCTGCTTGCTGTAACAATGCCAGCATATTACTGGAAGTCTTTGGACAAATTTGTTATTAGCATCAATGGCTGTGATTAGTAACTGTGACTGTGTGGAAGCTTTGGGCTAGGCATGTGCTATGTATGGGTTATTGTATCTCTGCTCTCTGTGACTGCAGGGAGTTTTGAGGGCTGCAGTGAAAGGTCCACCACAGATGGGCATTTTCCTATCAGCAGGAAATATTCATATATCACAATTTGAAAGAGCAAGCAGGGGTGGAGGTGAGATTATATATATATATATATATATATATATATTATTTAGATATAGATATATTTAGTTACAGTCTCAGTGGAATAAATACCACACCAAGAAAAATAAGGAAGAGTGGACCTGGAACATTGGGGTCTATACTATGTAATTACTCATACAATTAACATACATCACCATCTTAGTGTTATTGTCTGGGGTTTCTCCCTCTAGACATATGAATTTCTTCAAACCAATGGGTACATTTTTATCTCGTTTAATGTTCCCTGTTTTACAAATAACTATGGGATCTCTAACTGAAGTACAATCACTGCTACTCTAATGTTACAACATCAGTGATTAGAACGGATTTGTTCCTGACCACCTTCACAAATAGAATAATAAGTATGTCTGGTATCTTTTATTCTGAGAGAAAATCTTTCCAGCTTATCATCTAGGCAGAAAAATTAACCTAAACAGACCAAGTTTTATCAAGAGCAGAGAAGAGGAAAAGAGTATTCTTGCTTTTTTTTTTTTTTTTTTTTAGCATACAGTAATATCAAACTTGTGAGCTTTACATAAAACATTTAGGAAAGAAACAGCCATTATAACAAATGTGCTATTAGTTCTGCACTAATGTAACTAATTAGGCCCTCAGTTCCATGTGAGAAAAATGAATAAAGCACTGCAGTGTGCAGCTTTGTATTAGGCAGTATTTTCTGCTCTTGAGCAAACTTGTTCTGCGCGCCAAAGGCAAGAGCATTAATTGAATACAGAACCTGTTTATAAATCTAGCACAGCTTGCAGCTTGACGGGTGCCACTGCTGTTCATTCTCACCTTTCTGCTGTCCGTAATTAACCTTGCATAGCTTGAAATTCTCCGTGAAGTGAAGGATGGGCTCTGGTTTTGGCTGGGTTGCTGTGACCTGAATTAAAGCTGCCAAACTCCTGCTGTTTCTTGTTGGCCTTACCTGGCCATACAGGCCAGTGGAGAGTGAGCCAAACGGCTCTTCTAGTAAAGTGATGTTGCGGGCAAGTGGAAGATAAGAGGCTTGTTGGGACTCTCAGTAGTTATTAAGTGATACTTTTTCTTATAACAAATGTGGCGTAAGCCTTATTTCTCCCTAACCAAGGCATACAATGTACCACAAAAGAGATGGCTGGCTGCCAGAAAGAGTTATGTACATAGACATGCACCTACAAACGTAGAACAAAGATAGGCAAAGATGAATGTGTTCCTCCCTTTCAATATGGGACTATTCAAGTAGTCATTGTAGTCAGTGGGACCATCTCTGTCCCACCTTCTTTATGCCACCTTCTTTATGCCACTTGCACCTGGTGCTGCCCCTGGTACTCTCTGCCACTCACCAAAATGGCTAAGTATAGGTAAAAGATAAAAACAACCCCAAAGCAGATATCTTGCACTGGTTTCTGCCTTCTAGTGAGTGATGGTGGTGGAGGGAAGGATCAGCGGGGCAAGGCTGGGGCTGGGTTAGCCGCAGAGAAATTGGGAGGAGGAGAGCAGCAGCCCTGCTGTGGTCAGTGAGCTTCTAGACAGCCTCAGCTGCATGGGAAACCACAGCTGAATTCCTCATGTCAATGTCTTCATTTTGGTTATTGTTTGAAGGAATCTCCTTACATCCAGTTTCCAATCAAAACATTATGTACTCCCTAAAATCCGAGCTTGACTATGAACATGTTGCACTACAGGGACTGAAGTCTACCAGTCGTGTAATGTGGATGAATGCCTTTGAAAAACAGATCCTTAATCGAAGTTACACTTCATTTGTTTTTTAAATTTCCATTTTCCATTTAAGTGGCTGTTTCATTGCTATGAGAAGCATTAAGAGCTATTCATGTTTTTCTTTTTGTGGCTCTTTTAAAACTGAACTTCCCTTGCTGTTAATGTCCTGGCAGTGGATATTCTCTCTTATCTGCTCTGTACTCATGGGCTAGGTCCAAGATTACCTGTGAAGGGTTTTAGTTTCTTCATGCAGAAATGTGTGTGTTGTTATTTTAACTATTTGAATGTTTTCATTGTAAAGCATCGTTTCTTTCTCATTATATTGTTGTAATTGTATATTGTTAACTTTAGGCAGAAAAATTCTTTTTCTTCTGTTATGTCTTCTTGTCAGCCTGAAGTTAATTCAATATTAACATGTAAAAATAACATGGAGGTTAAAGGAAACAATAGATGCAGCTGTGTTGTAACTGTTTTTTACCCAGCCACTGAAAGAAAGCAAAACAAAGGTGCATAATGTAGGCAGATCAAAAAGGCTAATTTCAATATGAGGAGATAGGAGAAAAAAAATGCTTGTTCTAAGATACAGTGTGCATATTAACAAGCCATCAATTTCTATACAGGTATGGTCTTTGGTCAAAAAGACAAGAGGGGACTTTTCTGCTCTGACTTCTTCCTTTGAACTTTTAACCAAGGGCTCTTGGTAGGAAAATCACTGCTGCAAATTGCCTCTAACACTCCTTATTATTATTATTAGATAGCTCTTCTGTTTCAGTACATCTTTCTTACACTAAAGAATCAACATCTCAAATAAGAATGAACCCCCAGAATTATCAGATGACTGTCTTAAAACTTTGTAAGAAAAATGTTTTCGTTCCAGAATGGGTTTCTTCCAAAACAAAAGAAAATACTTGTGGAAAAGCTGGGCTTCTCCTACACTTAAACTCCTGAAAATGTCAGTGATAGTTTGTTCTGAAATGATTATTGAAACATATTCAAAGCATGTTATCAAAATGTTTTGTCTAAAAAAAAAAATCCACAACCACTTCAGATAAAAGATTATTTCAAAGCAGGACTTCTTGAACACACAAACCTCAGACTTCAGAAAACAGGAAAGAAGTTAACATTCCATTTTTTCCCAATAAAGCCTTTTAAAGAAATTTATCATCACTACCTATCAGCTCATTAATCTGGCCAATGAGGCAGGAAAAGGGCTATCCGTGGAAAGAAGTCCACCTCAACTATGTCTCTGGATTTGCTGATTACCTCTTGATATCACAAGTTTGAGGGCAACTCTGCCCATTTCTGCTCTTCTTCAGCATTCACAGCTCCAGTGCACTTTCCGGTGTAACTTGGTTTCAGTGTCTCCAGCATTTAGGTATGGATGTGACAAGTTCCTTGTCATCTTCATACTTCTTTCAGCAAGCCAAATATCAATCATCCAAAGTAACTTTATACGCTCCTAGTCAAGTTTCTTACACAAGATTATGCTAAGTTCCCATGACAAATCACTGTGGAAGCAGGTTGGGTTATTTTGTCTTTTCCATTTTTAAAATTTTCCTTCTACACAAGCAAGAATTCACCGGTAGTTTAGCCTGTTTTTAGAAGTTTAAAAAACAGAACTTAAAAAAAAAAAAGTTTCATAGTGTTCAGCCCCATCCTCCCCAGAACCTGCTGGCTGCATCGCTGTGTGCAGGACAATATCGATGCGTCTTCTCAGACAGGCATTAAGGCCTGTGTGGTGTGTGAAGTAATACAGAGTTTTAGTGTCTTCTGAAAAGGCCTGAAGAAAGTAAGCAGACATTCATATGTCAGGATAGCACAAAGTTGTGTTGTTGGTGTTTTTTTTTGTTTTTGTTTTTGTAAAGAAAATGTTAATGTCTGTTTAAGCACTTCCAAGGCATCGCACAGGTCACTATTACATCATGAATGATTTCCATTTTCTGCTCTGCATCATTTTGTTTTCCTGGTTTAGGAAAGCAAGCTAGTGCTAGATGAATGCTGTGTGTATGCGGAGGGTGCACAGCCAGGTCCTAATAGCTTCGTGCCTGCTTTCTTGTCCGTCGTTTATCATCATTATTAGGCGTCTGCTAACAATGAACTGTTTAGCAGAGTCACACAAGGGGATGCCTAATGTTTTACTACCAGATTTGTGAAGAAGGAAAAAGATGGAACAGAGGAATAGTTTTAAGAAGTGGGGAATAAACAGAGGCTTTTAAACGTAATTCCTGGCTGTCATCATCCTAATTATCTATGGGTCTACTTGATGTCTCCGTTCAGAGGGTGTGAATAGTACTGCTTCATATCTGTCATGGTGATTAATGTCTTTTTTGGTAATAAACCAGTAGAATATACAGTCGTATCATAAATCTATAGAGTACCCTGCCCTAGAACAAATATGTGACATTACCCAATTACATCAATGGTGATGTCCTCTGTTTGGACGGCTGAAAAGTCAGACTGATGACATGTTAGGGGTGTCTGCTGAGCCAGAATATTCAAGGGACTAGATAGAAACAATAGCCTTATAAATATACATTGAATTTAGTAACAGTTGTTTCGCTCTTATTCTCTACTCATTTTGAATTGTTCTCCTCATCATGGAAACCAGCTTTTGCTGCACAATCCACTGCAGAAATGGAGAGACAATAGAATTGCAGCTAAGTGAAGTGCATTCATCACGCAGTATCCCTGGTGCTCTCCTGGAACTGGTGAGAGAAATGGGGTATACCCCACTGAATCCAAAATGTTGTTATGCTCATATTACACATACAATGGCTATCAAAGGCAGCTCTTAAAGCAAATCAGTAAATTCATATTAATTTTAGTGGGCTTTCAAACAGCTCTAAGCTGAAGCCTGTGGCTTTGAGGAATTTGATAGCTACATTTTTATTTCACTTTTAAGCAATTCCAAGACTCCCAGTGTTCATTTCTTATATTGCAGCAGGCTTTCTCAAAAGCACTTTCTCATGCCATGTAAGCTAGAAGGTGACTGGAATTGCAGAAGCAGATGAAAGAGAGCATTATCCACTGTCTTTCTTCCTAAAGGAGGTATTTCTTCAGCTGACCTAGTCTTGAGGAAACATTCAGCTCTGGATTGCAGTGTTTGTGGAGCGGAGCAATCCTAATTTACGTGACAGCTGATGCTACGATACTATGCAACATCTTAGTTTTTGCTTATTCATTAAATACTTTAATGTCAAGTTAAATAAATAATCAAAGCATGTTGCAAGGTCTAAAGCTAGTTCTCTGTCAGACAATATAGGATACTTTGCACTAATGAGCTGCACCTCACCAGACTTTTATGGTGTAACTTCATTTTGAGAAATGTGGTGCTCTGAAATGACTGGCAAGTGATGCTGGATATTAGTTGTAGTAAGAAGAAATGAAGAATTATCATTTATAAGAGATTCTTCTTCTTCTTCCAACAAATTCTTCTCTTTTGGCATGGCCTATAAGTTACCGAAATGTATGGTTCTTATGGGACTTTCACACCCAGACACTGACTGTAGTTCCATGCTGTGCTAATGAAAGTCAGCACTCGCAGGGAAGTGTGGTTACAGCCATGGAAATCAGTGTTTAAGGTTTGTATTCTGCACACAAACAGCTGTAATGCTCAGCTCCTATGCATCTCAGTGTATAGTTGGCACCTATACCCTCCATTTTCAGAACCTGCAGAGAAATTGGGTACTCAAGGTCACACGATCTATCAGCAGGAAAGTCAAATACAGGTTTTGAGTCAGCTGAGTCCTTGTGCGGTAACCACTGCACAGAGCACTGTTTCTCATTGGGTTTAAGGAATGCATATGAACCTTATGGTTTTGCTCACTCAGGGATAATTGCTGAACTTTCTCTGCATGGGTGAAGATGATATACATAAAAGGGAGCAGGACTGGACTCACAACGAGGATCTGTACTGTCTTCATTTACATGTACAGGAGGCATGCATAGATTTTTGTGTACATGCCACAGTGGTACTACTATGTATTCACACGCCAGTGACTCCTTCACAGAAAAGATGCGACATGGCTTTCTGCACAATCGTTCTTAAATTTTGGTATGTGCAGTTTCACAAAATTGTGCCTAGGTGGTATGTGAGGGTCAGGATCTTTGTCTGGTTTTGGCAATGGACCTGCTGGAGCTGGAGATGATGGCAGTGGTGCAACAGCACTTGTTTGGGAGCAGAATTAAGTTAGTTGTGACTGTTTTCCTGTGAGCCATAGGGGTGCTAGTTGTGAGGTATGTGTCTCTGGTTGAAGGAGAAGAAAAGCCCTATAAATGTCCTTTTTGTTTCTTTGTTTGGAAATAGGGGTGCTGTGTACAGCTGTGGGCAGCTTCCCTGAGACGAACTCCAGTGCATGGTATGCACACAGAAAGGTGCGTTAGAGCAGTAGTAAGCTCCAGAAGTTAGTTGCTGCTCACTTGAAGACCCTATTTTATCAGTTACTGTTCAGCAGAGCTGAGTTGGCAGACCGGACTCACATTTTTTAAGACCAATAATACGTGGCCTGTCTTTTTGAATTATTTTGAAGCCCCCTCCCCCGTTACACTCCAACACTGCAAGATATTTTCTTCTTAATTTTACTCGGATCTTTGCTGAATTCAGTCATCATGGCTCAGTCTCACTGTCTCTTTTCATGGGGCTGGTGCAAAGAGTCTTTTGTCTGTATATCTCATACAGAGTCAGAGGAGCTAATGTGTTTTTGCGTATTATTTCTCCAGTCCTATTAAGTAAATTAACTGTGATTGAAAATTCAGCAATGTGCACACAGAAAGTCTTCTCTGTGAAGTAATATAGCCGATTCATTACTTGTCATCTCACCTGATGTTATGTTGTCCTCTTTTATCAACTAGTATTTTTTTGAATATAAAGTGAATGCTGTAGACTAGGAAACCTATTTCATGTGTGCTACAGCAGCACTCTCTTTCAGACGGAGGGAATATAAAAAAGTTCAGAAAGCTTTCCATGTTAGATATGAAAGACAGGAATTAGCCAACATGAATCATGAGCCGCACTGACTAACTCAAGAATACTGAGTTTTCATTTGTAAAATTTAACAAGATTATTGGTTTTCTGTGAATTCAGTGAATGACCATATAGCTTCTAGTCAGCATTCTCAACTTTTATCATGCATGTTTCTGACTTTCTTTTTGTGTATGCTAAGCTTTCATGCTAAACTCACCTGAAACTCTTGGGCTCCTAAACTCTTGGGCTCTGAGCAATAATAATAATTTAACAAATCTTAACATGTAATAAAACCAGCATATTTATTTGAAATATCTCAGGATCAACACATTTTACAAGGAATACTTACACAAAGTATTCCCTAAACAAGAAGTAAGGGAAATGTATAAAGATGGAAATTCTGGTGTCTTTTAAGACGGGGCAGAAAGCAGAAGGTTCTCAAGAGCTTTACCAGGACACTCATTTCATGAGTTGTGTTTTCTCTGTGAGCCAGAGGGTGATTGCTTGGTTGAAGGACAAAACAGTGTATAGCCTTTGTTTCTGTTGCTGCTGTTTCATTGCAACATGGACTCATTCCTGGATATTAATGTTCTTCCCTCATTCTGCTGGGTGCTTCTGTTAATAAGTATTTATGGAACAAAACCAACACGCTGAATCTTCTTCTTGACCGCTGGTGGCCCTAAAAAGGAAGATATATTAACAAGCTGATGATATCACTGCCTTTGTGCTGATGAGTATAGCTAGCCACAGATTTTTATACCTTGGTCGGGAACAGTTTAAAAACTGTTTTGGCAGATCTCTGGGTGCCATTATGAACTTACTTAACTCCTTTTCCCGTTTCCAGACCATTTAGTTTTAAGTCTCTCATGTGATGTTTGCTAATCAGGTTATATATAGAATCAGAAGCAAATGAAAATTAGAATAATATTGCACAAAATGAGAATAGCATACAAAAATCTACAATTTTCTCTTCATACAGTTTCATTTTTATTATGGTAATGAAATGCTTAATTATGTACTCTTCAGCTAGTAAAATATATCTTGGGATGGTAGTATTAGCACATATTTTGTAAAACTCCAATGACAATAAAAGGATACATAGTTTTATGACTAGGTAGCAAATTGGCAATATCACCTGCATGCTAAGTGAAGCTAAAATAACTCAACTAATGAGATAATAACACGTGGGACAAAAAAAAAAAAAGGTGTTGGATAGGTGAAGAAATGTTTTAAGTTAAATCCACAGTATGGATACAGTTCAAATAACATTAAGGTTCTGACTCAGGCACATGAAAGTATGGAAAGTGAGAGTTAAGGCTGCCTCCCTATACTTAATATGCCCTGGTGCCTTTCCAACAAATATTTTATTATGTGAGCTCTCCCGGTGATTTTGGAACATGAGCAGCATTTGGACCTCCATAGGGGTTTGACAGTGATTTTTTTTTTTTTTCTGAAACCATCGAGCAAAAACAAAATTGCAGAGAAGTGGAAGAGAGAAAATCTTCAGTTCCGTTTTCAGTCTGTTAAATATAAACCTTTCTGTGCAGACTTCTCCTCTTGTCTCATTTTAAGGTATGGCTAAAATATTTTGTTAAAAAATGTGGACTGTGGTTAGAACTTGAGTAGATTTTCATTTTATGCCCCCTGCAAATGTTTTAGTTGCAGAGAAAGCTGCTCCTACCCCTTTTCCACAGGTAGTTAGGCAAACTTGCAGTCAGAGCTCTACTCTTCTTGACTCAAATCAAAAGCTTCCTCTATTGCTGGTAAAATCGGAAGATGGACTTAAGTCTTCTACACTGTACCCTGATGCTGAGCAATTTTGGCATGATGCCATGCCAGACTTGGTTTTCCTCTCCTGTGGGACAGAAGCATCATTACAAACCTTGAGAGCTGGCATAAAATAAAATGGCTGGTAGGTGCTTTAGGTGGTGATGGGAACAGAAGATGAGGATTTCAGTCTAGGTATCTACGTGCTCCTCCTTACCGCAGTATCTGAGTTTCCTGCACACCTCACTGAACTTATATTGTAGCTGCCTGTTTTACAAGTGGGAGTATCAATGCAAGGAAATGTGTAGCAGAGCTGGGAGTTGGTTCCTCTCCATGCGAGTACCTCATCCAGTGCAATACTCCCAGGATCTCTCTTTTGATGGCTACAGCTTTTCTGCATGCAGCCAAAATGGTTACTGATTCATCTGGCATTTCCTTAGGTTGTCATTTGTCCCTGCACACTTTGTGTCCAGTTTTCCCATTGATATGGATGGGAATAAAATTAAAAATCCAATTCATTGAGTTGAATGCTGAGTAAATTATATACAATATTCTCCCTGCTATTGCTGGCTGTTCTGTGGAGATCAGTCGATACCTCTTTAGTTCAGCCATTAGTTGTACTCTGAAAACAAATCCTTTTGTTTTTAATTTTATTTTTCTTCTTAGATTGAAACAAAATAACTTTATAGTTACCACCAATAGCTCCCAAGACTTATGGAAAATTAGCAAGGTTATAAAACCTACAGCGTGCGTGTGGTTTGCTGTTGCAGCTGCACTTTAAAAGAAAAGTAATATACTCACTTGTCCTCCTTAGAAAAGCATCTATAAATTAGCACTCTTTGAAAAGTTCCTGATGCCTAGCACAGTTTTTATACATTGCAGCCAAGACATGGCTCCTCCATTTCTAACACTTCTGTCCATTTAAGCTGTCATGCCGAGATCCGAGGGGTCTGCATTCTGGTCATTTTCTTTATAACATTTTCTGACTATATCTCTTCCTTTTAAGAGGTGTGGCGTGGGGCCTACACAGCAGCTCAGCACCTGACTGCTGTGCTTTGCTTCCACCCCAAGCTGAGGAGCGTCCCTACTGCCTTGGCTGGTGGGAAAGGGGAAGAGCCAAAGCCACCGCTCTGGGGATGAAACATGGAGGAGGGCTCGGGCAACCCTGTCTCCTAAGGTCTTATGGGCTGCCTAGCACCTTCTGCTGTCAGAGCCCTTCCTCCTCCTCCTCACACCCTTTTGTTCCTCTCTGCAGCAGACCTGGGACTGGGGTCTCCTCTGTGGGGCAAGTGGACACACGGAGCTGCCTTCAAAAGGAGTCACCACAAGGCCTCAGCCTGGCTCTCCTCCACCTGTGTCTCCACAAAGGTTATGCCTGAGAAGATCCATGAGGCCAGCTCTCCACGTGGAAACCGTGAATGGGACCATGGCTGGAAGTAGTGTCCTCTCAGCTCCCCAAGGGCTGTGGGGCAGGGGAGCAGTGTGCTTCCAGCACCAGCGGGGTTGTCTCCTTCAGAGCCTGTTGGGAGGGCTCGTGCCCACATTGTGAGGGCCTGCTGACGTCTGCGTTCCCATCCACTCAGCGCTGGGGTAGCTGTTTATCCACCACCCTTCATCAATGAGGTTTAAGAGCATACCTCAGAAAGGCAGCACATGGTGCTTTCTGCAGCACTGAGAGTGAAGGGGAGAAACTTAAAGCCAATGGGAAGGATTTGCATTAGCTCTGCTGCCAAGAAGTCTTTCCTAAACTCTCTCCTTCAATAATATCTGGGTCAAAATAATACTGACTCTATTAAATCTTCAATTTTCTTGTTTTTTGTGTATCAACACTAGGACAAAGCAATTACAGCCCCCAGAGACACACATGAGTGAAGTGAGTGAGGCAGAGATATTAGTGTTGCTTTTGTCCTTCCCTGCCCTGTCCTCCGCCTTTGTTAATCTGCATGTGCAAATTAAACTGAAATTAAACTCTTAATTTATCATCTTGTTGTGGTGACAGCAGGCAGGACCAGAATGCTTTACAAACACGTAGCACCACATTAACATCAGAAACAGATTCTTCCCCCGAGAGAGGGGAAGATTTCAAAGAATGCGGAAAGATACCACAGGGCTGTAATCCCTCTTGCTGTACAGAAAACAACCGATTGTTGTTGAAACCCTTGGGGGGGGGGGGTGGGCCCAGGGATCTGCACAACACATGTAGGCTACAGCTTTTCCACCATCGAGAGTGGAGATGGGAAATTTGAAATAAACAACCTTGGGGGGTGGAAGGAAAAAAAAAAACAACCCACACAAAAAAAATACATGGCAAAAGGGAAAAGATACTGCATGGTAATAACTCAATGTGACTGTCCACAGAAGTGAACTGCTCTGAGGACCAGCCCTCTGGATGCAGACTATCTCTGCTACAGCAGGCTGCAGGCTCTGCCCGTGTCCCCACGCTGTCTTCGCCTGCCGCTACCCGTCGCTGTAGGGCACTGAGCTGCCCCTCTTCACCTCATGGGGTGCTAGCAGATAGCCCGAGATCTGCCAGGGCCATCTGTGTGGACGCCCTGTGGTCCTGATTTAGCAAAGCACTTAAACACATGCTTAAGGGATTTGCTGAATTGGATGCTGCTCTCTCCACTGGCTCCCTCCACGTCTCCTGGCTCCCTGACCGCTTGGCTCCACCACTGCTTTCTTCACCCTTTAGGATGCTTCCACTGTCCAAAGCTGGACCACTCTTCTTCTCCACAGTGCCAGAGGTGCCTCACAAGGTAGGTCCTTTTTGGGTTATTTTGCAGCAAGAGTTGCACTTGCTCTGCCCACGCAGTTAGGAGCACATCCTGTCCGGCTGACAGCCCCATGGAGTGTGGTCCCCAGCACCACCGGTGTGTCTGGGAGTTGCCCCTCCTGCCACATGGACTGTAGGGGTTTAAGCGATTTAAGACCCTATATCTGAGGGCTTTGGTAGGAATAAGCTTCAGAGCTCCTAAGCCACTTCTCTGATAAATAAAGCTTCTCCCCTGGACATCTAGGATCTCTTCAAAATGTTACCCTTGCTCCTGTATTCAACTTCAGCTTACAAAATCTTCAGAAGTGTTTTGATTCCCACAGAGGCGAGTTTATTTATTCTGTCCTGCTCTGCTCCATCAAAGAGACCCCAACCGGGAGAAGTCATCATTCATCAGCTTGGGAGGGACTCCCGCCTGCAGTAGCAATGCTCTGCAGGGAAATGCAAACCTGCCAAGCTTTACTTACCTTAGCCCAGCATGAGGCGAGGCATGCTGATAGATGCACGGCTCCGACATGCTTTGGAGATCAGCATGGGGAAATGCATTGCCTGGCAGGAGCAGGGCTTGCGTGCCCCCCCCCCACTGCATGTTTTTTCATGAGTCCCAAGCCCTGTGGGACGACACGAGAGTGGGAGCAAAGAAAGCGTGCAAGGCAGCTCTGGGTGAAGTATGCACAGCTGGAGGCGTCTCGTGGTGCTCTCGCAGGGAAAGAGGAACAGGGGAGAGCTGTGAGCGATGATTAACTATAGCCATTAAATGCAGAAAGCAGTGACATAATTTTGGGAACATGAATGTACCATTTGAACTATCCTAGAAGAATGTCAAGTGCCGTGAAAATAACACCATATGTTTCGAGAGCCTGTTCTGGAGGTTTCCAGACCACAAAGCTGGATTTCGCTGGGCTGGAGTGCCCTGGCGGGCTCCTTTGCAGACGCGGCTCCTGGGGTGGCAGACCCTGGGAACTTGTCCTTTGCGTGGGGCAGCTGTGCCAAAGCCTCTCCAGAGCCACCTAGACTGACAGGCAGGTGCCAGTGTGGGACTCTGTGTTCTCCATACGAGACCACGCAGCTTGTGAATCAATGCCTGGACTGTTGTTTTGCTGTGCTGCCACGTGTCTGGATGGGATTCCAAGGCTTCCCCCGGGAGAACCTGGATTCAGGTTCTGGAGAAGCTGAGCCAGCAGGCTGATGCTGTGCCCCCCGTCCTGCAAACCAAAAATAATAATAATTTAAAATAAACAATGCCCCTTTAAAAGTTGTATTTCAGGTCTCCATAAAGAAGCCTATAAGGAAGTCTGAATTAGCAGGATTGTTTTATTTGGAGGTTTTCCGCTAGGACTGAGGCACTATGTATGAGGCAGACTCAGGACTTTGGCATCTCTGTTAAGATCAGCTTGCAGTTTGGGATTTTTGATCAAGCAGTGCTGGGGGGCAGACCTGTGGAGCTGGGTGCCACAGCTGGGCACAGGTTCCCTGCATGGCGCTGCCATTTGGAAGTGGGGGAGCAGAGGGAAAACCATGCCTGCCACTGCTGTTAAAATCAGCATTTCTGCAAATTCACCTGCAAGAAGCAAACCCCTTCAAGTGCTGCATTTGAGAAATAAGTATTTTTCCCATAAGAGGCTTTAAAAGAAAGGACCCTGTTGAAAGAAAAGAAAAGAGGTTCTGGTGATTCAGCTGACCAGAGCGCAATGTACTCAGCAAAAATAAGAAAGAAAGGAATGAAAGTGTTAGCAGAGACTTGGTTATTGGCAACAGAGGGGTATTAGCCAAGTTATAATGGATTGTCAAACTAGGTTCTTGTTTGTATAACCTCCCAAGTTCCTTGCACTGAGTCAACATCTAGCCATCTGGGATGGAGGGAGGGAATAACTTTTTGTTAAAAAAAAATAAAATCATGTAAAAATCAGTTAAATTTATTCTTCTATTCTAACGGAAGACATGTTTGAAAGGAAAACATACCTTTTGGAGTGAAGCATTTGTTTTTATTCTTTACAAGTACTTGTTTGAGTTCATGTTTGTTAAATGGCTTGTAGTTATTAAATCACGGCAGTTTCCCCTGCTAACGTAAAAATAGGTGTGATTGAAAAATTCATAGCAGGAAAATAAAACTGCCTTTCACCCACTTGGACTTCACTTGACTTGGTGAGATATTTGTAAACCCTGACTGACTTACAAGCATATTTCTTTCAGAAAGGAATACAATTCAGACAGAAATTTGTCAAGAAGACCCGCAGAGGCTGCAGAAATAACATCACAAATCATGAGTCTGCCCAAGGACACGTCCGTTCCCAAGGTCTGGTGCTTCCTGACAAGGGAAACACAAAGCACTTAAATAAGAAAGCAAGAAAAACTTGGTTAGCAAAGATAGATTTTCAATAGCAAATATATTTTCATTTTCCAACCTGTTTCCCTCCAAATTCAGTCATATCTTATGGTTAAGACCCCTTGGTTTTGGTAGGCACAGCAAGAGTGTCTTTAAAACAGTTGTGACCTCTTGTCAGTGTACTGGTGTGTGAAAAATAATGGTGCTGTGTTTTATGCTACTCTGTGTTTAGTCCCACGCAAAAGCCAGGGGAACTGAGTGGATGGATATCAGTTGGCTTGGGATGACTTTGGGTCAGGTCCTGCTTATGCCTTGTGCTAGTGAAAAACAAGGATGATATGTCTGAGAGCAACTTTCCTGACTTTGTCCTGCTCTGCTCCATAAGTGAGCATAAAAGGACAATTATTTTCATACACAATTATACTGACGAGTACAGAGGAGATGAGTACTGATGAGGTAAGAGGAGATGGCAGCCCTCTGGTCTCACCATGGTTTTCTGAGAGCCAGGGGTGACAGTGGAGTCCTCTGCAGCATGCCTGGCAGAAATCTTCCACTGAAGAAACATCTGGTGGTGTCTACAAGTAATTTATTTATATGCTGTTGGTGTCATCCAGTTAGCCACCAAAAAATTTACCTAGGAATCACCCTGCCATTGGATCTAAATAATTTTGAACAAAAATCCTGTTGTTAACAGTCCTAACGCTTTGTTTTGTGGTCGTGTATGTGGGCAGATTTACTAACTTGCAAAATTCAGTACATCATAACCAGTTTCTGGGTCATTAAAGAGACTTGGCAAACTTCTACTGTACTTCGTAACAAGTTTATTATTATTATTATTTATTTATTGTTTGTTTGTTTGTTTGTTTGTTTCAAGTGAAACCAGAGAGAGAGCCTTGAATTTGAGTGTTCTGAAATATTATTTATTTCTTCTGTTTTTAGAATTTATCTTTGGTTTTGCTACCCAGAAGAAAAAGAAGACCCTGGCGGCACTGTGTGCTCATAAAACAAAAGAGAAGAAATAAATTATGAAAAAGAAACTTACGGAGACAGGGTATGTCAGTCATTTAATTTTCATTCAGATGAAACTGCATCCCAAGAAATATATCCTCTCTAATTCTGCCCTACTGATAAAAAATATTTCCTCAGCAAGAGTTAACTTTCTCTTGTGCACAAGGATCTAATTCATTTAAATCCCTATTGAGCTTTTAGCACACAAATGAAGTGTTATACGGTTTTGCTGGAGCTCTTGGCATTGGGTGAACTTTTGCCATCATAATGTTGACTTATTAGACACGTGCAAAGTCTGTCCACCTCGTGGTGGCTGTGCCTGTGAGGCAGAAGGCAGCACCGTAAGAAGCCCCAACGTTGACAGGGCAGCTCGAATCCTGCTCCAGTGGGCCTCGTACGAAAGGTTGTGTCCGGAGGGGATAATCCCATTCCATTGGGAGGGTAGTGCACATTGCTAGGTAGTTGTCCTGCTTCAGGGCACTCTATGCTTTCTGGACTTCATGAGGAGTCTGCAGATCTTGCAGAAAATGCCTATGAAATTTAAACTAATGTGAGCCTCTTTGCACCCTCTCGGTGGGGTCTTTGGTAAATGTATGTTGGTAGCTGTGAGGATGTTACGCAGTGAAGTGGTTTAGAGTGGTCACCTTGAGACCAGGCTTGCAGTTCTGATGTAGTGATTGTGGAGATGCAGGGGTAATACTGAGCCTAGGCCAGTTTTTTAACACACATCACTGTAACTGAGGATGTGAAGTTGATGTTTGCATGTGGGACGTTGACTCCTACCCCGGTATATGTCATAATAATAGAAATGCAAACAACTATGTAGAGACAGGCATACATGTGGGCTTTGTGTTATAAAAAATGTGTCTTCAGGTATTATTCAGAAGCTTCATGTTATTGACAAGAAGAAAGGAGACAGTTAGACTTCATATATAAATGCTGGGCTGCTTTTCATTTACCTGGTCTTCTCTGTATTCTTCTGGCAAAGTAAAGTGATCTTTGTATGGATGGAAATGTAATTTGTGCATCAGATTTTTAAATTTTTAATTTTTTTTACAATACTAAGTTACAATAGAAGAGACTCAATATAGATGAGGGTGAAACATACTGTTTGCCTTTCCTCAGCCCTTTCAGTGCTAAATCTGTTTGTTCTGAAACTTCATCAGTATATGGACTGGAATTATAATTTGTTTTGAGCCATTCTTTATAGGAAGGAAATATTAATGTTTCTAGAACAGAGAGATTTTCAGGGGGTGACGGAGCAACACAATGCTTGATTGTCTTGTGTGATATTCTTTGTAAATGTGGAACCACATATTTATAATAGCTGTGCTTATCAAGTATCTGTGGGTAGGGATTTTTTTTTTTTTTTTTTTTTACTAACATGGCTGATTACAGGCATGGCAAGTCTTCAGAGATGATGTTAAAGTTAATGTGTCTCCTGATTTATGAAATCAATGGAAACATTTCTTTCAGACAGGTTTTCATTTCCTAAAAGTGCTCATAAGAAAATGATTGCTATAGGTTAGTTAATTAAGATTAAATTGATTTTATTTTTTTCTGAGAGTTTTAGGTTATGTCCCATGTTCATTACATAGCATGCATTTGAATATTAAAAAAAGTGAATTTAGCCTGAAAACCCTTCCAGAAGCTTATCTGGAATTTAAGTCTCAGCAGTAACATATTATTTTCAGAGAGAAAGGTAAATGTAAGGGAGTAATGGTAACAAATTCTTTTTTTTTTAGTAAGAGTTGCATGGGGTTTTGGCCAGACAGTCATGGGTTTACAACTAAGTACACGTCAAAACTTTGTTTTCAGTTGTTTTGTCTTCAGCATTAACTTGAAAGAGTATGAATCAGCAGAGGCCAACAAGTCAGGCTGTTGTCCTGACATGGAATATTTTACTGGAGGACTTGTGAACCACTTCAGCAGTATAAAAATTTTCTCATTGCCCTTAGGCTGTTGTGTTGCCTTGTGCTGTGAATGGCTGCAATGTAACATATGCCTCCTGCTTCCTGATTTCTCTTCGCATTGGGCCATCTAAAATAACTTTCCAAAAAGTCCTTGAAAATTTAGAATCTTCTTCTTTTATTGTCAGACTACTTTAGAGTCTGTCATCTGCCTCCTTAGTAAATCTGTATTCCTCCTCCTTTACCGACAAATTATCAGTGTTTGGCATAAAAGGACATATTAACTCTTACCTTGCACTTTAGTATTAGGCTATGGGAAAGAAAAGAAGTGATGCTGTGTAGACAAAGCAAAAACTACGGAATAGAAAATGATTTGACTTTAGACATTATCTATATTACATGGCAATATTCATATATTTCAGCTGCTGGCTGTACAATGAGAACAAAGTTTCTGTTAAAAGTTGACAAATGTTCTTGAGTTACGTAAAGCTAAAACCTTTTAGAAACAAAACTGGCAGCAAGCAGACTGACAGTAAATTATATTGTTGATGAGGAGGAGGATGCATCTAGATTTCCTGCTCTGAAAACTGATGCAAATTGATATTCTATTTTAGCCACCAAAGGTTTGCCTAGCCAAAGAGTTATCAGAGAATAATTTTGGTTCAAGCTCTACCTTCTTCTGAAATAAGTTTTATATAGAGATGAGCCTCATTGACCAGAAGCACGTATGTCCAGGTCCACCAGAGTCCTTCAAAGTGCAGCATCTCTGCTCCTGACTTGTATGCTCCTAGCTCTGGGAACAGAATAAAGAAGTCCATCTTAGAGCCCTAAGTTCCTTACCCAGTGAATAGGCAGAACTCAGTGTACGAGAATGGGCTAAATTATTGCAAAATCATGTCCATAAAAACAAGTAATGAATATTGCAAAGAACTACAAAGAACTATAAATACAAAATATGTAGTAGATGGAAAACAGAGATACTGTGTAGACATATCCAGAAGGCTTATATTTTGGAACAGGCTTTGTTGGGAAGTAGCCGAATTGCTGTCACTGAGGTCTTTCAAGAAGAGATTAGACAGAATCTATGAAGGACATGCTGGGCACATTGGAGCTTGATTCAGAACAAGGCAGCACATACTTGCTGGGATGAAATCATAGAAATGCAGTGCTGGAAAAGATTTCAGATGATTAACTGCTTTAGGCCTGTTATGGACATATTGACAACTCAATTATAGTACAGATTGGACCGAGCCGTTTTTTGAACATGATATTAAATATTAGAAACGCTAGATTGATTCATAATAATTATCATGTGCATAAAGCCAGACTTTTGTCTTTGTCTTTCTTCTGAGCTAAAAGACTCATACACTGTTTGTGTGTAACATCTAGAGCGGGTAGACACTGTACTATACCCAGCAGTGTGACTTCTGCTGTCTCTAAACTGAGGAAGAGAACGCTGTCTCACTGAACAAATATGTAAACAAGAAATATTAATATGCATTAAAAATTTCCCAAACTTATGTCTACAAAAAATATAGTTGCAGGCTAGACTGTCCTCTGCAAGTTGCTTATGGGCCAAATGTCACATTGCATCACTTTTGAAATTAGTGTATTTATTTTGGGGCTCTAGGCTTCAGATGAGTTCCACATGTACTCCAGATTTAACAAATTCATCATTGGTGTCTTATTATCACTTGAAATTACTTCACAACTAGGTCAGATCCAGGGCTCTCATTTGTTTTTCATAGCATGAATCACATTTTAATACAGAGTGTCTTGTGTATATCTCCTCTTCCCATTTTGCAATTGTGAAACACACTTGTGGTGTGGATAGTTATTATATACATGGAAAAGTAAAGTTAGGAAAATATTTCATGCAATTTTAGCTTCAAAACAGCTCAATAGTTGGGACTAAGGAGAGCCAGCTCTGTATGACTAGCCAGTTCCCCACCATGGGCTATTTCTGAGGACATCTGTCAGTATCATTTTGCAGTAATCCATTTCTAAGTTGCCTGTGCGTATTCATTATTTCTTTTTTCTTTTTAAAGGGTTCTATTTTCTGTCTACTCTCTCTCTTTGCATATCTCTGTTCCTCTCTGCTGACAAGACCAAAGCTAGAAAGCAGTGTGAGAGGTGGCTCCAAGTCACAAGTCTCTGGCATATGTGAGTCCAGGGGCAACGACAGAGAGACAGGCTTTTCTGAGCAGGAAATTGGAAGAAGGTCTGGTCAAATGTTCTTCACTAAAACCTGCTTTTTGAAAAAATACTGTGTTTTTGACCAAAAAAAAAGCTGTCTGCTTGCCCTGCAAATTACCAGTATTTCACAAAATATGGACTGCCATGCCAGAAGGAAAAAAAAAAAAAAAGGTTTTGTTTAGGGTATTCTCCTGTTGTTGCCTGGTGGCAGTTGTAGTTAGGTTGCTTCACCACAGGGTTGATGTGTCCGACTGCCATCTGGGTCTGTCCCTCTGCCTGTACGGCAGCCCTGCCTGCACCCTTAGAGGGGTGTTGGTGAGGGGAGGTGGGGAGCACCTTGGGAGGAGAAGCCCACTGGGCATCCCTTTTCCAGGATGTCTGAGGCCAGTGGGGGATGGCTCTTCTTGATAACGTATGTTAGCCAGGCTTAACACATTTTAATAAGACGGTTTAGCCCATGGCTTCTGTATGCTCGTTTATGACTCCTCTGTCTTTTTCCTAGTGAAGAGGTGCTTATTGTTTGTAATCAGGAAGCCTGTCCGAGGAGAGCTCAAGCGATTAAACTGACCCAGTTTGGTTTGTTTGGTCATTAGGATTGTACAGCTCATGACCAGAAGGTATACCTTACCAATCCAAAAAAACATGCTCTGTTGCAAGGTTTGCAACAACAGGAGAGAAGTAAGCTCTGACAAATCTATTACTGCATTCACATTTGCATATGCTTATTTACAACTACTTTACTCCACAAATCTGTTAAGTCAGATCCCTTTTTCCCCCTGACCAAATTCCCACTTGATGCTGCATCTCAAGTAGGCTGTGTAGCTCGTCAAAAGTACATCATGAAGTTAGAAAAGATGCAGAGAGAGGCAATCAAAATCATTAGAGGGATGGAACGCTTGGAGGTGATTGTGCCAAGAAGGTCCTGACACAAAAGCCTGCTGCCAGCTCTGCTGTAGCATGTAGCACCTGGGAACACTGTCATGTTGCTGCCAAATTAAGCATCTGTCATGGGTATATGGCTCACAGACATAGTGTTTAGTTTAAACATAAAATGTGCTGGGCACTGGCTAAAAATATGCCATTTTGACCAGTGTTACAGAGGTTGTCATGGGGACGTCTTGCTCTCTCAGTCTTTCATAAAATCCTTATGGAAGCTAAAAGCAATGGTTTCCTCAGAGGGGTGATGTGAGGAAAAAAGCATCCTGCATTTCAGCTGTTTTAAAATTAAATTTAATATATGGAAATTAGGAGCGGAGATGGTATCATAGGTCAGACGGTTCTTAGAGGGCCAAACCCACTGTCAAAATCTCTTTCAGTACTAATGTGGAGAAGTGAATCTGGTCTCTTGGTGGTTACTCACCAGTTCTACAAAAAATAAAAATAATAAATAAAAAATAAAAGAAATTGTTTCCAGGTTCTAATTAGGCAAAACAATGTGTACTCTGTGACACACTGGACCTCAATTTAATGGCAAAAACCTCCAGTTTGGCAGTTCAGAGCTCTGCATTGCACTGAAAGCTATGTGGCAGCTTCGCAAGCATTCCCAAACTTTGGAATACACTGAGTAGTGAGCTATTTGGTTACACATATTAAGTGGATTGAAATTACTCCTTGTATATTGCTTAAATGCAGCTTGATCTGGGGTTTTGGCATGGTGAGGATGGAAGGAGATTGAGACAGAGAAGGGAGGATCTTCCTTACATATTCAAACAGAAAAATTTGGAAGACAGTTTTGGGGATTTAATGAATAGCTGTCTATGGCTCTTCCCATGAGAAACATAAAATAATCATTAAATTGTCTCTACTTTTCCTATATTTGCTGTGTGCGCTTTTCCTGTCTGCTAGGTGATGGGTGGGTTTGGGCTATACCACTTGCACAGTGCTGTCTGAGTTTGCTTCAGGCGAGCTGGAAGAGGATGAAGTGCTCTGCAGAAACACCAGGTTCGGTCCCAGGCATGTCAGCAAGCCAGGCTATTCTACTCAGATGGAGCTCTTCTGGGGATGCTACAGCAGGTTAGGTAGATAGTCATTGAAATGGTTTCTGGTCAGTCTTTATTGACATAAATGCTCAAAATGTCAAATACATTGATAGCTGAAATCAATGTTTTAATTTCTCTGTTGGACCAAATGTTATTTTTAGATTATTATTCTAGGGCAATTCTGGGGGGAAAAAAAGCTTCAGATTGGAGCATTTGTGTGTAGGGCCTTCCTGCCACATAACACAATGTAAGGTGTGGTCATTGCCATCAGTGGCCAATCTGAACCCTTAGAAGACGTGCACAACCATTTGTCAAGATCATTTCCAAAATGAGTATATTTCTTGAGTCTGTTTAGAAGCTGGGGCAAAAGAAATCCCCTCTTCCCTCAGTTAAAGGAATGAGGATCAAAGTAGTCTGAGTATGACCTCAAACTAAAGAATACTTTACTTTCATTTTATGATGAGGCTATATGTTATAATGTAGACAGGAGTAGCTATAGAAGTACAAATGAACATGTTTGTGGTGGAAGAGCAGCTGGCTAATGTCTATGTCATAACAGTCTGAGATCTGTCACAGGAAATTGCAGGTCTGGTAGAAAGGATTTTCAATATTCAATTAATTCAAAGGTAGCAATTTATGACTGGGGGATAATGCCTGTAGCACACTCTACTGAAGTAAGGAAAAAATCATCTGGGCAGTTTATTAGTGTGACCTCCGTAGTATGCAAGGATTTGAAAAAAAAAAACAGAGAGAGAACAGAGATAGAAAGGCAAGTAGAAAATTTACTTAAAAAAAACCCACAACACACACACACACATACACACACAAAAAAAAGAGTTTATCAAAGATGAATTTTTCGAGGTTAGCTGATACTTCTTTGACAAGACAATTCATTTTCAGAGGAAGTAAAATATAGAGATTTAATCTAGCAGGGTTTCAGTAGCACTGAGCTGTGTGGGAGACTGAAATAATCTGAGGGAGATGGGTACTTCTACACAAACTGTCAAGTGGTAAGGAACAGGTTAAAGAAGAAGCAACAGGTCTGCCTCCAGAAAGGGCAAGGGCTGAGCTGGAGGAAGAAAGCTGTGGCATTCCTTCTGTGCCATCTGGAAAGCGTTCCTGTGTAGTTTTCCCATTGATAACTTTGTCATCAGAAGTCACAGCATGCTAAAAGCATGAGCTGATCAAATGAGTTGGGAGGCATTGTCTGCAGAGGGAAGGACTGAAATATATTCCTGGGGAAAATAGGAAGACCTTCTAGGTGGAACAGCAGAAATGGGACCAAATATAGCAACAAAAAGGTCAAGGTGAAGGAAGTAAGCTCGGTAAGACAAATGGTTTTGATAACTCATCCTAGTATAACCTCCAGCGCTGAGTGAAGGTTGCTTGCATGATTATACAGTCTTTAATTAGGTGATCACAAGCTATTGTTTCCATAGCATGTCAACCAGGTTCCATGTATAGATCATATGTCAGGTAGAGCTACTCCAGAGGTGCTTCAGGCAATTTGTTCTGAGGGACACCTGCTTTTTCCACTGCAGAAGTCAAACATATGGACTGAATGAAGGACAATGAAGAAAGAAAATGGTTAATGTGTGTGAGGACTGTTGAATATCTCCCTCAGGAGCAGGACTTTCTCTGTCTGTAATGGCAGTGTTGTTTAAACCAAACTTTTCTATTTGGGGAAAAAAAAGAAAGAAAGAAAGATCATGAGGATTTTTCAAAAATATTAATGAAATTTTGGAAAAAATGGAATCAGTATTTGAGAATGTTTTGATTGGAAAGAAAGCTTTGGCTCTTCTACCGCTTGCTAAAAAGACTGTGTTGTTTTTTTTTAAAGAAAATTTCCAGATGTTTGGAGGGCAGTTTAAAAAATGATAAAATATGTAAATAGAATAAAAATTTACAATATTCTAATCTATGTCCATACATGCTGGATCTATATTGTATTCTTAATACTTTTTAAATTCTGAAGAGAGTGATAAAGTATGGTATGTTTTCAGCTCTGTGTTCTCAGCTCTAGCGCAGGGGGCTTTTAGAAGGTACTCGATATAAATGGTTGCTTGGGAAATATCTTTATATCTGCTTCTTTCTCCATTATTCTGCACTATTTTTGATACAGGAGTATCACAAATATTGAGAGCTACTTTGCAGTGACTACCACAAGTTAGCGAAGGGGGCTGGGAATGCGTTTTCAGAAATGCCACTATTTGCTGGGGCTTCAGAGTGAGGGTTTGTGTTTGGGTGTTGTTTTGTTCAGAACATAGGAACAGGGAGATTGAAGAAATAGGACTCTTCTTTCTTTCTTGCTTGCTTTCTTGCTTTCTTTCTCTTTCCTTTCTTCCTTCCTTCCTTCCTTCCTTCCTTCCTTCCTTCCTTCCTTTCTTTTTCTTCCCCTGTAATCACTGGTGAATAGTTTAGTGAAAGTTTTTTAACTTGGGTCACTCTAATTAAATTCATGACTCTAAATTAATGTGTCAGTCTATGTGGCATACGTTTCAGAGGCCCCAAGCAGCCAGTTTGTTCTGGCACCAGGAATATACACACAAGCTTCAAAAAACATATTTAGGTGCTTAACATCAGGCATCTGACTTTGAAAAAAAAAAATAATCATTTTTAATCTGTCTTGCTTTAGTTTCTTGTTCATGTGAGATCCCAAGATGCAAACGAAGATTATCTTGACGTTTTCCTTTGCCTTTATTAAGGAAAAATTCTTGCTGGCTTCTACTCAGTGGAGATTTGGATGGAACAAGTCCTGAGAATAGAATGATTAAGCCTTTGTCGAAACCTCTCTTGCTTCCTCATGACTTCCAGAGCTCTTCTAAGTCACTCAGATGCACCTCCAGCACCAGGAATTAATCATCTGCTGACAGAGAGAGAGTGAAAAGCTATTAGTTTTATAGGAGCTTTTCCCCCGTGAAATTCCATTGCTGGTTGACTCTTTCTGAGAGATGATGTTGAAACTGAGAATAAATTCAGTTTCAACATTTTCATATTCTTCGCTGTCACTGCCAGGAAAACGCTTGACTCTTATGCAATAACGGTCTGGACTCCTTTCAGTGCTCGCCGTGGTAGGAATGACACTGTAATGATCTCAGCTCCATACATTCTGGGTTCTGGACACAATCTGCTCACTTGGTCTCCCCATAGGTCTGAAACTTCAAAAGCAGCCTCCAGGTTGTGTTCTCGGAAATCCCTCACTATGGCACTAGACCAGATGGATGAGGTGCTCACGCATACCCTTCAGTACAGCTCTCCCTGCGCTGGCTAGGCTGGGTACCAGAGACAGCCTCATGGGTTGTGAAACCTAACCAGAAAGCAGACCCAATCTTGATCAACCAGCAAAAGCTTGTTCATGTGCCTACCCAATTTCTCCGTAGTCGTGGTCTTGCTTCAAACACAGGCTCTTCGGGCCAGCTGAGCCCCTGGGCACATCCTTCATGTGTCCTTCTATCTTCTAGAACAAGTTCTAAACACCTCATTGTTTTCATTTTAATGTAGAAATACATAGCATGTGACTCATAAGGTGAATTTCCCAATTCACTTTTTATTTCCCCGGTCTCAGGGAAGAAGGCTGTGTTGCAACTGTTTTCAAGGAGTTGCAGTGATTTTATTTTATTTTCTTCCCTGCGTTGGAAAACCATGTTGCTGACTTTTCTTTCCAGAAGGAGGTGGTGTTGTCTAGTGGCTGGAACGCTGCAGCCTTATCAGCTTCTTTGGGGCCCCTCTCTATTGCTGCCTGTATGACCTACAGCACGGTGGCTAAGCTGTTCCTGCATCTCTTACTGAAGGTTAAAAATACCAACCACGTGAGACATTTTAAAGCTTTCGTGGCTCAAAAGTACTTGGAAATGATTAGGTGAATGATAGCAAATAGGCAGTTATCAGGGTTTGCTAATTCCCCTCTGACACAAGATGGCCAGTCAGTTTGAATAGTCCCATCTACCTTTCTGTGAGTAGCCAAAGTGTGCTAGTGTGGAGAAACAGAAATGGTTCATGCAGACACAAAAAACCCTGGAAATGGAAAGAAACAGTACTTACATGACACAGGAATGGAATGACTCAGTAATTAGTTCTTGGAAGGGAACATTTTACAGGGAAAGTGGATAAATTTAAAGGGCAGTCTCAGTTACAAAATAATCCCTGAATTACTTAATGTATTACCAATTACAGTGTTATTTCAGATCTCTGAGGCAAAAGGCTCCAAATTACTCAGGCAGCAGAATCTTCTTTTAAGAAATCACTGCAGTCTAAAACGAAATCACTCCTTCCCCATTGAAGGCTTACCTCCTTAGACTCTCACCTCTCTCCCTGACCTCAGGGTTACTACACAGAGATTATAATGAGGACGAGAATGAAACTTGATATCTTCTTTGTCTTCAAACTTGTAGAATTGTGGTACCCAAAGGATTCAGTACTTTGTGATTTATGACTTCTCTACTTTATTATGAAGAAACGTTAAACATCTTTATTTAATATGTTACATATCATGTTGTCTAAGTTTGGCTGCTGATTGCAATACGCTCACCCTTGCCTAGATGAGCAATACCTATCTGTAACTTCCTACATTGTTATCAGCTTTTCAGTGGTATGCCTTATTTGTGCAATTGCAAGTTTTTCCAGTTGTCTGGGTAATTGTACCATCTGAAGGACATTACCCTGCTTTGTAGACTGCAAATTCTTCTGAATCATTTCCTATGTTAATAAAATATTTTATTTTTGTTTAAAAAAACACCCAAACTCTAATTTAGACTAACCCCTCTGTACTTCTCCTCTCAGAGGGGTCCTGTGCAGCGCTTTACTGCACTTCTATTAACACCAAGAAAAATTCCTCTCCTGGTTGAAAGGGAGTAAGTGATAAAGTGCTAAAGTACTGTTGGGGTGTGGGTGATAGCATCAAGCTGCACAATACTTTTAACAGATAATACTGAAAAATGAGGCAAAACTACATACCCCCTCCCTCCAAAATCCAACAACATCAAAAAAATAATAATAGTAATTTAAACCAAAGCTTTGTTTAAGCCAAAAACAAGATACCAAGCCAGGAATCAAATAGGTCTGTGTTCTGTTCTGCTTTTCGCCTGGAAATCATGTTCCTCTCTGAGTCAACAGTGGAGCCAAGAAGCAAAGTGACATATTTCTTAGGAGACAGTGAATGAAGCTGTAAGTACTGCGTCTGATTGACTGTGAGGACTCAGACTTCCTTGATTGCCTCAAGGTGCAAAATTCTTAAGTGTTATCCTTACTTTATCAGCCTTAATTAATAAGGCAAAGCTCAATCCTGAAAAGATTTGCTTGTCACTTCTTTTCCATTTCTTTTCAATTTGCATTTGGCTACTAGAACAAATATGACTGTTTTTGAAGCTTGGGGTGAAAACAAAAAGTCACCAGGACAGTATTATGGTACTGAATCACAACTTCTTTCATTCAGGATAGTTCATTTGATTCTTGCAATGAGGAGGGGACAAATTACTGCAGGGAGCAGTGACTGAGAGCATGGAAATGATGATCAACCACTCTGGGGCATGTGCGGTCTCTCTCTGCTCCTTCATCTCATGGAAACATGTTTCTATGTGCATGGTAGGTGTCACTTTCTACAAGAGAGTAAAAAGTCACCTAACTATGGAAACAAGGTAAAGCCTGGTCTGGGAGCATATTGTCTCTGGGCATTCTCTGCACCCATACAAAGCCTTACAACCATGTAAGTTTGAGCCTTCACAGTTGATCCTTCACAAATGCAAATCCTATCAAGTCAGAAATTGGAGGTCTAGAAAGTCAGCTTTATTTTGCTTACTGTGTATAAAGAGTCTCTTGCTTTGCAAGAGCATGATAGCCTGTTATGCCAATATGGTAAAACATGCGGTTACTTCTCTCTAGGGGATGTAAAAAACTCAGTGATCTTAAAGGTCAGAAGGTAACAAGTACCATGAAAATGAAAGGATAAAAGCAACTGAGTATTACAAAATCATCTTTTGTTTAATTGAGAAAAACTGTTTAGGAGCCAGAAGGTGCTGCAGTAGGACTGGAGGATTAGATTTCAGGAACAGACATTTTTACAAATTTACAGTAAATTTCAGCATGTGCCTTTGTCCCATTGGAGTAGCAGTTGATATATGTGTTCTGTTGAACAGGGATAGGATTATACACATTCTTTAAATTAAGCACATCCTTAACTGCTTAGCTAAATTAGGGTCTTAGTGGGCTGGATACAATGAGAAGAAGTACCTCAAATCCAAGGGTGTGAAAACAAGCTGGAGAATTCTAATAAGAAATGAGAATTTAGGGTGCAACAGATTAAAATTCCTCTGAGAAAAAAAAATATGCAAAGAACACGAAAAAAGCCAATGTGGCTTCACAAGGGACTGCTCAAAAAATCTGAGGTTAACAAATGAACTGTTCTGGAAATGGAAAACAGAGGTGGCAGCTACACAAGAACATTCTCTAAGTTACTGCTAGCAGGAAAAAATGAGAGTTAAAAGCCATGATGAGTTAAAGCTAAGCAAGACAAAACAATCTGGGGATGTGGAGGGGCATTTACAAGAAGATTAGTGGAATTGTGGGCAAATGTGGAATAGCCTGTTAATCACTGAGAGGATAGTAAGTTATAACCAAAACTCCCAAACTCTAGATATTCAGTTGATTTTCAAACTATGTTAACATGCACATAAGGGTTTCCGGTCATAATTATATCCAGCAAAGTATCTACTGATTAAGGCAGAAAAGAAGATGTCTCAAAGCCAAGAGGGCTTAAAAATGTATATCTGGCAGTGTCCAGAGAGCGAACAAACAGGCAATGCAGAAAATTCAAGGTTTAAAAAAAAAAAAAAAAAAGACAAAGAATGGTTGTACCCTCTTTAGATTAGGGAATCCTGGCAATTTCATCCAAAAATAGTCACTCCTGCTACATAGTGGTCCTTTCTCTATGAGATACTTAACCCCTCACTGATGCTGCCTGAAATGGAGCTGGGGGAAAACTCCCATGGCTGAGAGCCTCTCTGAATGACATTCAAGCCAGTTCTTTGTTCTTACAATCACTGTTATTAATGGCTGGAGAAAAAGTGGAGTCTATAGGAGACATTAATAGGAAAGGTGGCAATCACCAACCCAGAAGACAGTGAGACTTTACCCAGAACGTAGCTTATAGGTGCGGAGTAAAGTGAGACTTAGCAGCTCAGATGTCCAGAAGACACTCAGTAATTGTTATTAGAGTTTCAAAGGCCAACGACAATTAAGGGGGGTGATGGAAATCTAGCTATATGTGTTATCATACTTGCCATTTGTTCTTAAAACGCCAGATTTTAGAGGCCTGAAGTCAAAGGTAACACTCAGGAATGTATTGTATTTGGGATGTTCGTCAAAGTGTTTCTAGCTTAGTCAGTTATTTGACAGTCTGTGGTTAAAATGATCATTCCCTCAAAAATGTGACCAGTCCAATGTTATTTTCATCCTTCCCTTTCATTCATCACTTTCTCTCTCTCTTCTGGTCCTTCCATGCCACTTCTCTGGGCACAGTCTATCCAGCATGATCTATCTTATCCCTGGTAATGGCCTCCAGCCATCCTCTTTGCACTGTGTGAGCCTTCTTGCAACATGAAAGTAGACCCTCTGGAGAGACTTCTACATTTTACTGGCATTTTTACCCTTACCATTAGGAAAAGAAAAAAAAGGAGAATGTTTATACTGTGGACAAGGGCCGAAGTTATTTAATTCCTAAAATATGTTTTGTTCTGAAGCAGTTTCACTCCCCTGTGTTGCCGCAGTCCCAGGGGGCTTATAGAGCCTTGCAAGAATGCTCTTCTGCCTACCATGGCTACAGCTAGGTAATGAGTCATGAGCCACAGTGGGGAAATCCTTTTTTGTTTCTACTTTGAATATGTGCTGGTGGACCACTTGTATTAGCATTTATGGCTTTCATGACTCTGAACTCACAAAGTCTTCCAGTGCGTCCTTGAGATCCCACACTCAATTTCTATTGGGTTATATGCCTTTTTTTCATGAGACAGTGCCTCCCAGATGAGAAAAATATATATCTGGAAGGGTAAAACGTGGAATGTATATCCTACAGCCACCAAAGCAACAGAAAAACGTAGTTTCTGTATATCTCTTATACTCATCTCTTTGATAGAAATACATCTCCTAATGTTTCTTCTCCATTCTGCAAGAAGTATTCAGCCACGGCCACACACAGACGGAGAGCTAAGTACCACCAGCCTAGGTGGGAGCTGGAAACTTGTGCAAGGAGGTGAATCAGAGGAAGGTGAGAACAGGAGCACATGGGGAGGGAAACCGAGAGGGAGAGGGAGAAGAGTGGAGGGTGGGTTGGATGTCCAGCTCAGGCTGGGTTGGGAACCAGGCCCCATCTGAAGGATGGCATGAGGGGCATGGCCAAGGAGATAGAAGAGGCAGACGGGGATGAAAATGAGCTGAAGATCAGTGGGTCGAGTAAGGACTAGGAGGAAAAACCCATGACTGCCCTGAGGATCTGCCAAACAGTGAGATTTCTGAGTTCAGCATTTATCCGTTGCCTGCAGATGCCTGGGGAAATGACTGTCAATCAGCCTGTCCCTGTCCCTGAGAGCTTGTGCCCGGGAGGGTGACAGCTCACATCACTTGCAGATCAGGAGTTGGAGGGCCAAGAGCTAATGAGTGTGGGGGCTGTCACCTGCACAGACCTCTGCTCGTGTCTCCTCGCATGTCTCCAGCAGGGGCTGGAGCCCAGCGGTGCTGCTGACAGAGGAGATCAGGACACTGTGCTGTCGCTGCTCATTAAGTAGTGCCAGCCACTCTGCTCGTTGAGTCAGAGAAAAATGTGCTGTGCAGTAATGGCATTCAGGACCATCCCTCTCTGAAAGATTTACCTGCAAGGGCTAAGTTTAAATAGCATGGATAATTTTTAATTTGACTTTCCCAGCAATGTGCCTGGGGAAACCTGAGCGGCATTTTCCAAACAGAGACATCTGTGATGCCACCTTCTTCCTGCAGGCTACTTGTCCAGAAATACTCTGTGCTGGATCCCCATCTCCAGCTGTGTCCTTTTGCCGTCAGACCAGTGGCTGCCTCTTCCTTCCTTGCCAGCCCAGCAGCACCAGCAGCACGGCAGGGACACGGCTCTGGGCCCAGGGACCACTGCGGGCATCGCTGGGCCAGCACAAGGTGAGCCTGGGGCAGAGGCACCGGCTGGACAGGTGCACATTCTGGCTTTATATTTATTTAACAAAGGAAACAGTAGCATCCTTACTGCTTCCTAGCAGTAGCCGATCTATAGCAACACTAGGAAATTTCTGAACTGATGAGTAAACAAGTTGCTAGCTCCAGCTATGTACTTTTCTCTCCATTAAAACAGAAGAATCTCTTATACAAGTGAAATATTAGCAAAAACCTCAGGTCCACACTTCCCAGCCCCACACTGCAGTATATGTCTTGTGGCCCTGTTTGCAATAATGTGTTGACATGTGCAAAGTTCTCCCTCCATCCCTTCCTCCCTCCCTCTCACATATATATGTGCTTTTTTTTTTTTTTTCCAATTTAGAGTGATGTCTCACGGCGTGAGATTAATTTTGATGTGTAAAAGCAATGCATTCCAGATATTGTTAAATAATCAAGGGCTTTCCAAAGCAGACAGAGGACAGAGTGCTTATTGTGCCTGATTCGCAAGGGCAAAAGTGAAGTACCATATGGTAGCCATATTTATTTATACTGTGCCTTCTGCTACGCTTTAATGAATCGAAGCACTGGGGATGATAGCTTGTTTACAGATAGGTCCAAAATGTTGTGAAGCTGGAAAAGATTGATAATCGTTCAGCATTGTGTATCTTGTCTGTCTCTTAAGATATGAGTAAATAGTTGTGGATGCATCGACTGAAGCAAACAGGCTTCCCTTGTGACATGCCAGTATGTGAGTATATGTCATGTCAAGCCTGATGTTCACAGTGCATAGGTTAATAATGGAGAAGGGAGGCATATAAATAGCTATACACCATTAGGTATATAAATTTGGGCTCTTCTGCTCAGCGTGCTTGGAGTGTGCAGCTTCTCTGAGCTATGGTTTCAGCGTCACCCCTGGGTCCTTGTAGATGAGGAAATACTGATGGAGTCACTTGCCGTTGCTCTTCACTTCAGTCTCACCCTATGTTGTGCACAGGAGATGGGGCATTCAGCTCATGGCACATAACCTTGCGGTGAATGGCCTCTGCTCCTCTGCTGCAGCACTCGGTCATGTGTGTGAAATGTGCTCCCTGGAATCCTTCAAATACAACCTTAGCTTTTATACATCGCTGAGAGGTTTATGGGGCCATCTGTCTTGAGCCAGTGAGCTGGTACAAAGTGTTTTCTCCAAAAATTAGACAGTATTTCCATATATATAACTTCTGGTATGGATTGCTGAGTTTTGCTATTTATCTGTTCCAGTGTATGATGGAAATAATTTGATAATGCCATAAATGGCACTAAGGAAAATTTCAGCATCATGAATTAAGAATAACTTTGAGTCTGGTTCAGTATGCACACTGTTAGCTGAGTTTTACAGACTATGGATTGTAATTTGGGGCTTTTAATAGTGTTTTTACATTTTATCTATCTGGCTGGCTATCTATCTATCTCTAGGAGCCAAAGCAAAGCTCATCTTGTAACTGGCGATCTCTGTCACTTAATTCCTCATTTCACTTTGGTCTGTCCAGGATATCTCTGTGCTCTCCCCTTGCCATCATATCTAAAAGACTTCAGAAGTCTTATTTAAAAACTCTGTTGAACAATTCCTGGGAGGCAGAGAAGTACAGTTTTCCAAATTATGATTGAGGAACTGAGACATTTATGTGGAAATAAATGGGATTCAGGTGCTAAATAGTTTGCAGAGTTGCTCTGAGGCTCTGGCCTATTGGGACTGGCTGCTAGGCGTTTTGAAAAGCACTGCAGGAAACCTGTATGAGTCTGAAGGTGCCAATGTGTTTTGAAATCTGATAGCAACAAACTCATCCAAAAGCCAAGGTTCAACACTGCAAACATTATTCCATTCTTATTGTAACATTTCAGCAGATGTTGTGATTGTATTTGGATTTTTATTTGTTTGGCTTTTTTATTGTTTTTATCTTGCTTTGTCTTCAAAACTATCAGCTTAGTAAGTAATTAATTCACTCAGCATGAGTGGATTTTATGGTGATATAAGTATCAACAAGAACTTTTCTGCCAAGATTGTGCTGGTGCTGGTGGCTATGTTACTCTCAGGGTAAATGTTTGCTCTGCATCAAGCTTAAAAACTGGGGTCAAGAGGTAAGCTTTTAGGTTTGTAAGGAGGCATCTAGAAAGTCAATTTTTTTCAGACATGCTGGGTGTTTGTCAAGTACACGTCACACAGAAAGATATATTTATCCTTTGAGAGCCATGCACATGTTTCTGAGTTTACCAGCTTACGTGGTCATGCACTTGTGGGAAGAGGTTGATCTATGGGTTATTCACAGTTTCGATACGTTCGTTGTTAGTCCCACCAAGGTGCACAGCTCTTCCTAAAAGATCAGGAGAAAGGCAAAGTCTTGTACCCTAGGACGAGCACAGAGTGTGCCTAAGAGTATCTGGAAGAAGCAGCAGCTTAGAAATGAAAGTAATGATAATAATGATAAAAAAAATCAATGTGGTAAAACTTTGTGGGCAATATTAAGAAACGATCTAAAATGAGACATTTTTTTTTCTTTTTTTTTTTCATACAAGGCAATGCACATGATAAAGCTTTTCTCCTGTAATCCATTTTTACTGAGCAATTGAATTTGTCAGAGAAGAGTATACAGAGATTTTGACATCATTATGGCCAATTTATTTCGTCGATCCAGTTGCAAGCGCAGTGTAAAGCCAAGGTAAAAATCCATGGCTGAAGTGAATCCCAGCCACCCTTTCAGGCATTTTGCTGTTTCCTAGAGAGACAGCACGAGGTACAAGGTACAAGACTGAGTCAACTTCCCCAGCTGGTTGCAAAGACTGAGGGAAGTGCTGGACTAACTTTCCAAATCTCCATGGGCATCACGTTGAGTTCCCACACCTTTCCTCCCCACAGCCCTCTCCCTGTGTGAGGACACCCTGATGCATGGTGCTTTTTGGGTGTGCACCACCCATCTCATGCATGGGGTGTCCCCACGAGCTTGGCAGTAGCCTGGTGGGGCTCCACACATGGTGGCTGCTTCTGGGTTTAGTGCTGCTTTTTGTCCAGGGGATGGCTCATGGAAAATGCATGACTAGAGCCTCGAAAGGCTGCTTCTTCCCAGGCAGGACCCATGCAGCTCATAGGGATGTAAATGCGCGGCACAGAAATGTCAAAAGGTTATGGGATTCTTGACAGCAGCCCAGCTTTCAGCAATCTGGATACTTAAACAAGTAATCCAAAACTCTTGGGCTTGCAAAAGCTACTTTTAAAATTAGTCTCATTAAGTCTTTTTATTTGCATGCCTCAACAACTAGTTATTTTACGTGAAGAAGATGTTAACAGAGGTTCTCTGCTTTGCTGATTACAGATTTATGATTTTGAATATCTGTTACAATATTTTGTGGTTTTCTATTTCTATTTATGGCTTTTTGGCTTAACCCAGGCCAGTCAAACTCAGCCTCCCGAGTTAGTGGAGGAACTACAGAATATCACTTAACAGCAAACAAAAGCAGCCCTGTAGAATAGCATTACGGGTGATTTTAGCAAGTCCTGATCTCTGAGTCCATCAGACTTCTTGGAAGGAAAGCAATTTTTTCCTGAAAATAAAAGATATGTGTCCACCAAGGGCATCAAATCTTCCTAATATGGACATTTCCATTTCATTTTTATATTTTTTAATAAATGTTCACAGGGCAATAGAGAGTGAGTTCTTGGACACCCTGGCCTATAAACTTCTCAGTCAGTCATTCCCTGGCGGTGTTACAGAAGGGTTTATGTTAATTTAAAGCCATGTTGGGAAGCGTGGAGTGTTTATATGCTCTGTTCAGATGTCCTGCCCGTGAGGAGCTGCCGTATCCTCAGTGTAACCTTTTGCCTCCCTGTGGCTGCCTCTCTGTGTATAGCTGCTTCTGCTGCACCCAGGTTGGTTTTGCCCTCTTGGTCCAGCAATGCCATGAGCATGGGCGAAACCCAACTGTCCCATCCCTTAAGGACAGTGTCAATCCCTTGGATTTGTCATCTCCTTTGTCCCTGTGGCTGCATGGGGAGGAGCGGGTCAGGACGGGCTCAGCGTGTCTCCTGAGGGGTTTCCCTTGCCTAGAAAGTTCCCAGGTTGGAGAAAAAAATCAATGTATAGGAAGGCAAACCACGGGGGAGCAATCCTGGGGGCTTCAGGTGTGATCAGGAGGCTGCTGAGCACTGCTGCTGGTCCTGGGTAACACCAGCCGAAGGAAGGAACGGGGTCTCAGACGTTCATGCCCAGGTGAAAGCCCTTCGTAGGGTGTGCCACCTTGACAGCTTGCCTAGATTCAGGGTTTCAGCAGCAGGGAGGATTCAGAGGCAGTGTGCTCTCATCTCCAGCAGCACTGTGCATGGTGCTGTTAAGAAACAACCTGCAGTGGTTACAGAGATGAAAGTTAGCGTGCGCAGTCAGGAAACCCAACACACCATGCAGTGAGACAGAGGTGGTGACGACCAACCTGAGCTGTAATTCAAGCTGAATTTCTATTTCACAAAGGATTTTTAAGTTATGTAATTATTTGCCAAAGTGAGCAGCAAAAAGCAACGCATACCATCTCAAGGGAAGATAGACAAATTTATGGAAAACGAGGAAACACGAAAGAGAGCCACTGGCTGGATTTATGTGGTCGGGAATAGATGCTGAGATATCAAATTGTCTGTATGACTTGCAGTCGCAAATGTAGGTTTAGATGGACCATTGCTTCTGGCTCTGACATACCTACGCTTTGGTAAAAAACAATTGCTTCCATAATACAGGAAGAAACAAGAATGATAAAATCTAACTGCGTTGGAAACAAGCTTTCTGTATGAAACTTGTGGTTTGCTGTCCGTTTTGTTAGACTTGATCTTCTCTCCACAGCGGGGCTTTTTTGGCAGCTCTGGTGATTCCACATTATGTTTGTGTATGTTTTGCCGCAGGGTATAACCTCATTTTGTTCCTAGTTTCGACACAAAGGATGGAATAAGTAAATATGAGTGTATGCAAAGTACACACACACGCACATAGACATCCCTAGCAGTAGGTATTTGCGAGATCAGGCAATAACAGATGCTTTTGAGGCACTGTGAGCATCCTCTGGACTACCAAGAGCAATTTCCCAGTGTAAATAAGTTTAAAGATTTTTAAAGGGCACTTTTTGAGACTGTAGCATTCTGTTTTCTGTTATATTCATTTTCTGATGGGATTTCTGTGGCTTTTTGTTTGTTTTTCATGTAATCTGCCTAATTCTTTTCGTGTCAAGCTTTGCTCACGGGTGGGTATTAAGAAAGTAGGGGCTTGATTGATCTGTACCCTCTTTCATAGGGAAGTTCAAAGCCCTGACTTCTTGGTTGCCCTTCAGAGAAGGTCCTTCTGATGCCAGGAGGACACGGGTTATGTGGCCACTGGGCAGCAGCAAGCACCATGTGCACAGTACTCCCCCAGCAGCGCATTTAGATATTATGCTCCAACACAGATCTCGGGGTCCATGTGGGCCATCGTTGGTGTGTCTTGAGAATGGAGGGGATTTGTGTTAGCAGGTCTTACTTCAGATAAAGCTGTACGCATACAAGATAGCCTGGAGCTCCTTGTGGAGAATCAAATGCACCCACGTGTGCTCTGAATTGTCGTGCAAAATATTATGAAAATAATGGGAATTTTCTTAGGGTGATTGTGCATTACAGTTGAAGAGTTCTCCCCAAGACATTAAACCTTTCCTGCCATAGTACCCCTTGGAGGGATGCTTACATCTACTCATCAGAATACATACGCATTCAACACAGACGTTGATTTTGATTCTTTTCTGTTAACCTTTTATTGTTCTGCTAAGATAAAGATTATGAAATCACGTCAACCAATTTCTGAAGATTGCGATACACGCCTTTTTTCCATCCAAGACAATAAAATGTATTACAAGTGCCTTTTTAATGAAAGAGAAAGCAAGGCCTTCACGTCCTGCAACATCTGCTGGGAACATAATCTAAATTGAAAACGTATGCTGTTCTTGTGGGGAGGGAGAGGTCTTCCAGTGACAGGAAGTATCCAGAAAAGTTAATGCTGAAATCAGTAAAAAAATCATGCGTGACAGGAGGAGAATGAACACACAACCTTTCTTTTTCTTTCTTTCTTTCTTTTTCCCTTTTTTTTTAGGGGGTGGAGATGGCCAAAGACAAGAGAAGAAAGGGGGAAGCTGGGAAGCAGATTATCTGTGTATTGACAGAACTGTTTATTTGCTCCTGGCAAAAATAAACCCCAGCGTATATTCCCTCTAACGTTTTCATATTTATAAAAATGGAAAGCCTAATCTGTCACCAAGACCCATTATCCCCTGACCTCAGTCAGACAGTATATCTTATGGAATTAGGGAATGTAGTATTTTTTATGAGGACAGAAGGGAAAGGAGATGTTTACTATTGTACCCTTCCTCTATTTATTAGTGTCTATAACTACCACCAACATCCAAACGAGGTATCTTGTGTTTTAGCCCTAGTGGGACTAGACAAATAAATAAGTCAATAACATCTATTGGAAAATAATTAGATTGCCTTGTTCACCACCACCTGTGAGGGGGAGGCATAGCTCTTTGATGCGGTGCACAGTGTTTCTGGTTTTGATGTGTCGTGCCGTTTATCTTCATGCTCCTAGGTGGGAAGCATGCCTATTAGCTTGGTTGTACCTGCACTAAGTTTTGAAAACATTTCTAATGTGTGCTTTATGCCTTGCCTGAGCTCAAGCATCCTTAAGTACTTCCAGTCTCCTCATAAATACACCTTTGTATTCTGCCTAATATATAAACATCACGACCCATGTCTGAGAATGTTGGGAATTTTATTAGGTTCATAAAGTTTTAGTTGCGGTCTAGCCCAATGGGTCCAAAATAAATAAACACAGAGAGCAAAATGAGTAACAATTTCGTACCTATTTCTTCCCCTCCCCCTGGAGAGTTTCCCCAGGACCTGTGAAGTACTTGCTGCTGTGGTTTCTGTGCTTGCTATCAAAGTATCTGCGAGGCAGCAAGCAGGAGACAGTTGCAGAGGCAGAGATGAAAGCGGGGAAAAGCAACTGAAAGGCAGCTATTTGGACCTTTCCACTGATTTTCTCGGTCTCCTTCTTCCTTAAGGATGAAGGAAAAATTGTAAATAATTGTGAATGATTTGTGTCAGCTATGTTCCCTCATAGTGCTGCTCTTAATGAAGCTACTTCCTGGGGAAAGCACCCCCAGCCCTCCAGATGGAACAAGTAAACAACCAGCACTGCAGATGGAGACATCGCTCTTAGAGTATTGTGAAACCTAGCTCTTGGACTGAGGTCTTCAGCCTGGAGTTGCCCTTTCCCTGGCTCTGGACACAGGGCCACTGATGCTCCTCCCTGCAGCACAGTGCTTGCTTTGCCTACGGGATTCATCATTGGCAGCTGTGGTGGAAGCCGTGGTCCAGAAAAGAAGCCTTCAACGACACCAACAGTTTCAACAAAGCAATGTGTGAGTGTGGTCTTTGCTTCAGAAGATTATACTTCCCTAGGTATTTCAGGCACCTCTCTCAGCAGAGCCACCATGCTCAGGACGTAAGCAGTACATAGGACAGAAGCTGCTGTTCTTGATCTCCTTGTGGAAAGATGTTGTATTATCGTGAGGCAATGCCAAGTACCATGAAGCCACCATGCCTTTTAAAACAATTCTGTTGTAAGCCTCAAACCTGTCAGAAAAATACAACTGAGCAGACTTTTTAAAACCAAGGGATCAGCCAGCCAAAGCTCACACAGGAATCAAAACAATGACTTAGAGCAGTTACAAAGTTAAATATGAGTTGTTTTCAAATCTGTTGCAGGAGCACCAGTGCCAGAGGTACCAATTTTGCAGGAAGAACAGTGAGGTAAAGCTTTAAAGATCAAGCCCTGAAGAGCTTTCTGTGTGTTTATGTGTGCTGCACTCATTCTGCTTCAAGGCTATAGGAAAATTATTTCTGGAATGTGGCAAATGGCAGAATACATGTTACAGATCCCATTCTTAGTCAGCTGCAAAGCTTGTGCTGCCTTTGGGGGAGAGGGATTAGAGGCAACTTTTTATTGTTCAAGAATTTTTAGGACAGATAAAAAACTCAGCTGCAATTACAAACCAAGCAAGACTATACTATTTTTTCTATCACCTTCTTGACTCAC
Source organism: Cygnus atratus (assembly GCF_013377495.2). Taxonomy (NCBI): domain Eukaryota; kingdom Metazoa; phylum Chordata; class Aves; order Anseriformes; family Anatidae; genus Cygnus; species Cygnus atratus. The sequence goes on along the minus strand of NC_066365.1, from coordinate 32,036,325 downwards.
AGCTGTGCATCTGCCAATTAGAGCTGGTTGGAAAATTTCCAGCAAATCAAAATATTTTTGGAAACCTCTCCACAGCTCATAGGGTCCAAGATGCTAGGGCTCTTGAAATGCCTTAGATTTGACAGACTTCAGCAAGTTCAAAGGTGAATTTCTGGGAGCAAAGAAGGAGCTGCACAGCCCTTAACCCCTGGGCAGATGCATCTGCAGGGATCCACAGGGATGTTTCCATTTCGGCTGAGGAATGAGGAGCCCGCTCAGGGGTAAACTCTTCTGGAAAAAAATGGTTTGAATGAGATTGGTGTATGGACTGGCTTCAAGAGGGGAATGGATGGACACAGATCCCAGGTGGAGGTAGGTGCTTTCTTTCATTAGAGTGTAGATGTTTGCTGGACCTTAAGCGTGCAGCTGGTTGATTTCTGCTGTCTCCTGCCCCTTCTGCTGGTTCCTGGGATGCTCATGCTTGGGCACCTGGCTCCTCACAGGCATTACAGAGGGAAGCCAAACTCTAAGGTCAGAGCTATGCAAACAGCACCCAAGGTGCTGCTGGTCATGTTGTCTTTGGTTTTGGAGACTGTGCTGCTTGCAGCCTAGACCTGCACCCCAAGGGCTCCTGCCTGGAACCCAGGTTTCCACGGGAGGAAAACTGCCTGCCCCTCTTGATGAGCCTCTGGCTGTGGGTCCCCACCTCTCACATAGACATTGCTAAAACCTTCTGTATCTCCCACACTTTTTTTCCCCTTTCATTTTTTTTTTCAATGCAAGTGCAAAAGCCCAAAATTACTAACGTTCCTTCCAAGGCAATGACCACAAAACAGAGAATCAAAGCCACAGAAATGCTTTCTTTTAAAAATTACTCACTTTTCATCAGACTTTGCTTATACCAAGGTGACAAGGCCAAACCCACTGATGGTTCAGCTATGTGGCCTGAGAAATGCAATGGCATTAACAAAGTCTACATCTACAGATGTATAGCGACACTTTTCATCTTTGTTAAAATACCACATTGCTACTCCATTCCTAGGCTGTCAGCATCCCTTCTCGCTGGCCCTTCTGCCTGTCCCACTGTAAATTAGGCACATGTTGCCAAGCTCCATACAGCTATATGAGCTAAATATTCACCCCAGAATGTCTCCGAGATGTGTGGAGAAATGCTTCTTTGCTCTTCCTTTTCCAGAAGGCTAGCTGAATCTCTCTATTGTGCAAGTTACTTTTTTCTTTCATTAATAACACTATATTTCATTTCATCTCACTGAGCGACAGTTGTAGGCAGCTTCCCAACACTTGTACTCTTAAAAAGGGAAAACAATGCAAAGAGAGGATGTCCCCGGAGGCAGACCATGCCCTGTCCCAGCTGCTCACACATGCAAGACAGATTTTTTGAGCACAACAGTCAGTCAGGATGTAGGCTGCTCCTCTTTGCCTTGCAAGCATTTGGAAACTCAGCTTCCACTGCTGCAAAGGTATTACTGGTTTTGAGCACTGGCATTTAAGGACTGGGTTTTTGCCTGGATGAGTATACCAACAGTCAGTGGTATGACACACTCAGAGGTGTGATGCATGTCCATGCCTTTGTGGGGTAATATGGCTTGAAGAGAGGATGGTTTCTTTCGTCCTGTCCTGACTGGAGTTGGACAGCCTCTGGCTGATGAACAGGGACCAGTGAAGAAAGTGAGCAAGGTCTGGCCAGCAGTTTGTTGTTCTGATTTGGGCAGTTTAGCAAAAAACTCAGTAGGCGAGTAGAAAACTAAGCAGTTAGGTACTTGCTCAACATCTGTGTCTTCAGAGTATCCTCTGTTTGAAATGGATGACGTTTCAGAACATATAGCTTGCACAACAGCTGGCAAAGGCAGCACTCAGGCTATTTGCAATAGCTGCAAGACACGAACAAAAATAATGACAGCCACAAAAACCAGAAAGACCTTAAATTCTGCAGGTAAGTGGAGGTCACCAGGGTCTGTGTGGTGCCAGATGCATCCCGTGGGAGCCAGAAACCAAGCAGGGAGAGGCAGGAAAGGCGTGAGATGCTTGGCACAGCAGTTCAGCTCTGCCCTGGGGATGTGCCAGTGCTGAGCATCCAGAAGCAGAGCAGTTGCACAGTGGGTCCTTTGGCTCTGGCGTGAACATATGTCTGATGCTGTCTATGTTTTCAGTGTCATCCTTCTCACTAACAGGCAGGAAATTTTGGAGATATTGGCTCTTCCAGAGGCTTGTAATGAAGGAAATATTTCTCCTTCATGGAGGAAGTCTTTATAAAGCAACAACCAGAGTAAATGCCTACAGTTGTAAGCATTTCAAAAACACGCTGCAAAAAATATGAATTACACCGTGAATATGGAGCAGTTTGGATGAAAATATGTCTTTGTCATTGAATAATTTATATCAGCCGTTATATCTACAAGAGGAAGCCCTAACATACTGAAAGATGTTGCCCGTAGAGTATATACAATGACCAAAGGGTGGATTTGTGTTTACAGCAACAGACTAAGATTCAGGAGGAAAGGTTCAGCTGCTGACCTTTCTGCAGGCTTCCTTTATGCCTCTTTCTCTACCTGTGCAATAGGGAAGCAGTACCCAGGTGGATGGAGGGGTAGGTGTAGCCTTACAACTTATTGTAAGATTTAATTTGAAGTTCTGGTGAAACGAGCATTTATCAGAATCCCAGTGATAAAACCTGTCCAAATAGCACACGGATGATAAAATGATAGGAACAGCATTTTTGCAAAAGTAGAAATCATGTTCTGTAAGCAAAAGAGAATTGATCAATAGATGTTATGTCATTATTTCAATGTGGTGAAAACGGAGGTGCTGTTTATCACAGAAAAAGGATGTCAGAACCCTTTCATTTGTGGAATGTTTATTCTTTTATTTAGTTATTAAATTATTAAATTATAGAAGTAAAAAAAAAAAAGATTGGAAAGGATGTCTGGATGTCATCTGGTCCAAACCCAGGCTGAAAGCCAAGCTGACTTCAAAATGAGACGGAGGTTGCCCAAGGCCTTGTTTCGTCCAGCTTTGAGCATCTCCAAGTAAGGGGATTCCATAGCCTCTCTGGATGACCTCTTCTGGTGCTCAGCTACACCCATGAGAAGAATCCTTAGCCTTCCTTCTTTCAAGACACAGGTAAGACAAGACCTATTTCCTGATTTCCAGCAAAGCCCAGGTGTAAGTTGGACACTTCACTCTTCAGGCTTTTTAAAATGCAGGTAGCTGTACACATGCCTGGAGACAGACTTTTACTTTCTAGAGCTTGGCATGCTGTCATGTTGAGCAATTCCTGGAAAAGCTGGGAGCAGTCTTTCTGCTCATTTTTCAAAAATGTGATGATTTTTTTCTTTCTGATTGTGTTGGTGGTTTTTTGTTTGTTTGCTGTTGTTGTTTTCCCAATGATAATTCAATTGTAATTAGCCGCTTGGTTTGATTTGTTTGTTTGTTTGTTTATTGGTTTGTTTTTACTATGACATTTGGTCAGAAAATTTACCTGATTTTGCTTAAACATTGGCAATAGGAAAAAATCACTTTCACTGTAACATAAGACAAATTGTAGTCCTGTTACTCTGATTGTTGTAGGCCTGTGGATAAATTCTTCAAGTAGGAAGAACTATGAAGTGTAAGACAGTGGAGATCATATATAACAACCATTATAGAGTGGGTAGGGTAAGAGTAGAAGTAATACTAGTTTACTAGTTTTGAGTAGTTGCTACTGGCATTTTGGATCAACCTAGCTTTAGCAGGCTGAAGAGAAATTACAGGATCAAAAAATAATCAGGGATAAAAGACACAAATGAAATGAGACCTTTTATGAGCAAAACTTTAGCAGAATGGGTGTGATTGGTAAGTATCCAATAAAGATATTTTTTATCTTTTTTCAAGTAAGTGCGGATGGGTATGATCATATCCAAATTCCTTCCCGTAATTAAGATATTTCATATTATTATATTATTGGTGAATATGGTAAAAGAGCGTTCTGGTCCCTTGATCATGCTCCTTTGTACTAGAATCACTCTTATCTGTCTTGTAGTTTTCATCAGCCTTTCAAGGAGAGCTTTTGTGGTGTGGTAAAAGGATGGTCAGAATCTGAGATGTAGTGATTGTTTTTTTTTGTCGTTGTTTTTGTTTTTTTTTGTTTTTTGTGTTGTGCCCTCCCTCTCCCGCCCATTCAAAAGGGAACAGCGTACACTATCTCTTTAAGGTCTACAGATATAAACTCACTTTATCTTAAATACCAAGTAATCCCAGTAATTTGTTGACAAACTGCACCAATTCCTATTTCTGAGGGCATCAGTCATTAGCAAGTTTCTGGATGCTAGTCAAGCGGCAACAGCATGGGGCAAAGTAAAGTTTCTTGTGTCATTTTCATTGGCCTTCAATCACAGGTTGTGAGTGCATTACTTCTGGTCATGAATTTTGTTATGTAAAAGGTTGTCAGATATTTTGGGACTTGATGATGATTTATGTTTTCTGAAAAGCATAGAGCTTTTAGACAGCTTGGTTGTTTGGGGCTAGAGGAGCTAATGGAGCAGAGAAGACACAGATTTGGGGAAAAAGCTGTGAGAGATATGGTCTGCATATGAAGAGGACAAGCTACTGGCACAAGAATTATAAAATTATGTATAGCTATATAAAATACCAGATGTGGAGAAGTGGGATGCCAAAAAAGCCAACAAGATCTCGGTGGGAAGCTTTTGGCATGTCGACATTAATGATCGAGCAAGACACCATGAGAAAGGAGAATTTTTTCCAGGAATAAAAAAAACAGGGATGTGGTTGCTGAAAGCAAGAATTCCAGGAGAGGGAAGGGGGAGAGAATATGTCAGATAAAGATGTACAATGCAATTCTGGAAAGCTTAAGCCTTAAAACATTTGAGTGAGGGTGTTCCAGTTTAGAAGTCATTGTGTTAAGGATAATACCCCAATCAAGAGAATTCTGAATAAATGGGAAGTAATTGTGTTGTCTCACGGCACACTCCAATACTATTGTCATAACACAGCAGAGTATCTTTGGTCAAGAAACTGGGTCAGGAAGTCACTTGTGAGGATGTGGTGTGCTGAACTTAGAGGGGGGATACATTTATCAGCCATTAGCAGGAAATTGTGGTAGCTCTTGTATTTTACAGGCAGCTACATATAGGCATAGCTAGAATAAGCAGAATGTCTTCTACGAGTAGCAAGCCACTAAAGGGATATATTGGCTTATTTGTAATTCTCCCTAATGAAATACCATAGGGATATTTTTGCTGGGATAACATTGGCCCCATTGCACTCCGAAATGCTGCTTCTCTTTGGAATAAGAGTCCAGTTATTATTGGGTATGTTTCTAATGTATTTAAGTCAGTCACTCTTCCCACACTCAAATATCGCAGCTCAACATTTTTGGTAGTAGCCAGTCAGATGTGTTATAATTATGAATCAGACATTGGTTTTAAGACTTGCAGACCTTTCTCATAAAGCTTTAATTTCCCCAACCATTTGCAATATTCATACATCTATCACTTTCACAAGGTATCTGGACAGGGTACCACCAACTACCAGGGCTGTGCCAGTCACAATGCAGTGCTATGTCTGTGAACTGTAGCTTATTAAACCCTAAGTAGTACTTGACAAGTCACTGGCACATGATCCAAGTCTTTCCTATTTGTCAGGGGTACAAGCGGTTTGTGGTCAGTCAAAAGTTTAAATGGCTCTCTGGAAGAGCATTTTTATACATTTTTTACATGCTTCTTTTACAATGAGACACTCCTCAGTCTGCAGAGAGTGATTTATATCATCAGCAAATGTCCGGGAGCAGTATGTAGCAGTCCCACCAGTCTGACCTGGTTGCAATAATTCAGTAATCTTCAGCACAGTTATACATGTGGCTATGAGTGGTTACGGGAAGGGAGCATGGGTGTGCTTCAGGTAGGGCTTCCTTTCTGTTGAAAACATATTCTTGTATTATGTTCAAATATCAGGTACTTTCATTTTCCAGGAGTTCATTCCAAGGATATATTATTGCCATCCATAACCCAGCATTGATTTCACTTTGACATAGATTCAGGAGTTTGCATTAATTTATTACTTTCTTATGCCAATTTACCTTTTCTCACTCTGTCCTTATGCTTATTTTTTTTATGCATGCTGTCTCAATAGTTCAACTCCTTTTGATGTAGCCTCATGTTTATTGAATTTTAGACCTGAATACCAAGTGTCTCTCGAAATCTAGACAGGCTTTTATCATGCTTCTCTTCTTAATGGAAATATCCCAGGACTTTGTCTATACAAGCAACTATCCCTTTCCAGGTGCTGCAGTAGCCTTGTCATTTCCTTTGGAATATATTGGGTGCAGTAGTGATGCCAAAAGGAAGTCTGCGGAAAGATCACCATCCAAAAGGCATAATAAAAGTAGTTAACTTGGCGCCATCTGGGTGTAGAAGAATATGCCAAAAACCATTTGCGGCATCTAAAAGGGGAAAAAACTCGGGCATTCATCTTGGAAAGATGTCGTCCACTGTGGATAGGATGGTGCTTCTCTCAAGCACTTTGTTTAGTTGATTTAGGTCAAAATATATGCTGACTCGTCTGTTTTCACTAAGGCCTTATAACTACTGGTAAACACCGTTCAGCGGTTTGGCTATTTCTTCTGTAACACTGACAGCCTGGGACTGTCTGCTCCTGCTCTTTGCCTAGGAAGCGCTGAACTGAACTTGTTGTGACTCTCTAGGCACTGTCAGTAACTGCGTTACATTGTGTCTTTGGGAGATGAGCTTAATGGTCCTGTTTCCTCCAGCGCTTTTGTATTGTTTTCTTTTGGCTGATACAGAAATGCCATTGCTGGGTCTTATTGAACAGTTAGTTTTTGAGCCCCTGGAAAGAAACACAGTGCTCTGAATGTCCTGTAACATTGCAGATTACTACAGCTCTTACTGGCACTTATGTTCACCCATGAGTTCAAGTGACCCAGTCCCTCATTATTTGATTTTAACCAGTTCTTTCCCATGTCTCATTTCTAAATGCTGTCACTGTGCTTCCCCTCAGGGACTTTCTTCTTGTTTCTCCATTGCCTTCAGACACTGAAGACTGCTTTCTACCTATTTATTGTCCTATTCCAATCTCTAAAAGTCTGAGAGGACATTAATCAGCTTTTACTGCCTAATCTACTTCCCTTCACTCCCGCTGTAGCAGACATCACCGGTGCTGGTCTCAAGGTCTCTGTTGACCGAAGCTCGCCTGTATCCCCCTAGGATGTCCTTCTTCTCGTAGAAGTCTGTCCCACCATAGCAGAAAATGGAGGCTCAGGGGCCTTTCAGACTGACAGAGGGACACAGTAGGTGTGATGTTGATTGTGTATTTTCAGCTCTGTCAGATGGTAGCTAACCAGGGCACAAGGTCCTCAAATATGTGTACATTTTCTCATCATTTTCCCTGGTAAAGAATTAATTCATGTTGCAAAGAATTACTCTAAAATTCCTCCCTTTCCCTCCTGTATTCCTGCTCCATCAACTCATCTGCAATCTTTTTGAGGAGGGTGTAGAGCAACCTCTGTAGCCAGGTGACTCTGTGCATGCACAGGCTCTTCATTCTTTATCCCAGCTGAGCAGGCGAGAACATTTAAACAACCGCAACCAGAGAAGGGCCATGACTGGGAAATTTACCCTGCACAGGAAGGTGAGCAAATTGTCAGTGTGCACGCTTTTGGCTGAAACTTCACAGCCAATAGGACAGCCAAAAGCCAAGAGCTTTCATAGCCAAAATGTGGCGTTTTTCAAAAGTGAGAGTTGGTACTGCTTGCCCAGAGCAAGGGATTTGGTTTTAAGAAATCATCACACTCCTTTAAAAACATCAGGCCTCACTCTCATTTACAGACATTTAGAATTGAAAATCATTCTTGAAAATGTTAACTTAAACTGCTGCTGTTATACAAAAGATGTGACAAATTCATTTGACCCTTGGAACTGAAATTTTCTTAAATCTCCAAGTCACAGATTTACATCCTGCACACTTCATATACTCTGTTAAGCACTTTCAGCTGGACATGTCAATGAGTAAGGAAAGTAAGACTTGAACCTATTTATGCACATCTATGTTGCTACCCATATCCACGATTAAGAATTACATGGGCCAGTATATACAAGTATATTATTGTTAATTCTGCCTGTGTGAGCCTGCAAACTAAGATGTTACTGTAGGCAAGTAGAAAATGTAAGCACAAGAGATAAAGGAATTTCATTCCAAGAGATGCACATAGGAAACAAAGGAAAACTAGGAAATCTTAGCTAACAAGCACTGAGATCTTTTCCTTTTCCTCCTTCCTTCATTACTTAAATGTGAGAAAAAGAAACAAGAAAAAGGTTTTAGTGACCTCTTTCCATTCCCGAAACTCATGCCTCTCGGTAGATCACGGGGCTCTGTACACCACAATAAGCTACTCTGAGAGCAGTGTGCTGTAAGTAATTTAATATAAAAGCTGATTTAAAGGAAGTGCATACTTTTCATGTTTTATACCTTTCCAAAAACATCAGTCATTCATTTGTAACTATTTGCCTGCTCTGCACAATTAAAATTGCAAATGAAATGAATGGAAAGGAATAAAGTATCCTTTCCCTTTCCCTTTCCCTTTCCCTTTCCCTTTCCCTTTCCCTTTCCCTTTCCCTTTCCCTTTCCCTTTCCCTTTCCCTTTCCCTTTCCCTTTCCCTTTCCCTCTCTCTTTCATTCTTTCTTTCTCTCCCTTTCTCTCCTTCTTCTGTGTTTCCTGTGAATGTAAGTCATGTCACTCTTATTATGCTATCAGCCGAATCTGTGCATGTGAACACAGAGCTCAATGCTTAGACAACATGCAGTTACTTGATACACAATTAAATTTAACTGTCCAAATCCTATAAAATACATGGCTGTTAGACGCATAGCCAGAGGGTGACTTGGGTTGTCATTTGAGGATATTGCCCAGGTATCTCTACCTGCCCTGATTCTTTTCACGGAAATGGCACATGCAAAGGGCTTCCCTTTGCTGGAAATCCTCTTGGTGCCCTCTCCTTCAGGACGTGGGGCTCTGAGTGCCTCTGAGACAAGGGACTGGCTAAAAAAAAAGACCATTGGACACCATGGAATATGCTTTTATCTTTACTGAACTACTGAGTGTTAAAAGTCTTTAAATGTGTGGTAGACCCTCTTGGTAGAGCCTAGCTGTATAGTGAATTTTCACATCACCAAAATGCAGTGTGTTGCTCTCAGAAACCCTCTGGGGATAGGAGACGGGATTAGTTTGCTCTCTGATCCCCCCTGATTGATATTTATCATTCAAATGAGGGGTGCTTTTAAAGGAAGGCTCTCAGATCACATTTGGTCACAGTGACGGTTAATCTTAGTATTGATAGTTGTCTAGGCATTTGTATTTGCCATCTGTTTTTCTCTTTAGCACTAATATTAAAGTTTTGAGGGGTCACTGATTCTGGCACGCATGCTTTTTCACTTGATTATGTCTCTGATATACGGGTTAATACATGTTTCTAAATCCTAAAACATTTTAAAGAGGTACAGGTAGGTTCAGATATTTATCTGGAGGTATTGGAACAATAAGAGAATAACCAGTAAATCCTTTTTTCTCATTACGGTTTTCCAGTTAGTGCCTGGCTTTGCAGGAAGCATCGTCTAGTCCTCACCCCTAGAGAGGAGCAGTGCCGGTGTCGGTCCCGTGCAGTTTGAGGTTTTCACCAAGAGGTGGTGCTAACAATTACCACATTCAAAACGAAATGCTTGTAAAATCTCTATAATCTATTCGCGACCTAAATTAAAGGTTTTATGTGGGCATGTGCACTTATGTAGTAGTATGATGTCCTTGTATTTATGAGCTGTGTAATTGTACGTTTAGTCCTTTTTAAGCATAGGAAAGCCACACTATAATGTGTAATTATAACCTTGGTAAGTATAACACCATTAAAGTCAGAATAAGTGGAGTGCGCAGCAGAGCGGTGATAGGGTGATGACAGAGTGACATGCTATAACCAGTACAGTATAATAAGAAGAATCTTGTTGTTCCTGCTATTAAATGCACTGCTCTCTGTACCAGCTAAATTTCAGTTCCCCAGGAGGAGGAAAAAGATGCTAAGCCTCGGAAAAGCGCTGGCCGTGTCTGTATGGGCAGCATGTGCTGGACGTTCACCCAGATGCTGGCATGAACCAGAAGCATCAGGGTGCCGGAGGGGGCAGAGCCTCAGGAGGTCCCTGCAGCCCTGAGGACAGCTGCAATGACCAGCAGCACCATGGGGGGATCTTGCTGGGGTGCTTACCTTGGGGTCCTGCTCCAAAACGAGCCCTCCTCTCTGCGCCAAGCACCCTGCCTTGCCTCGGTGGGCAGGAGGATGTGCCAGCTGGAGGGAGAGAAGCTTTACCCAAGGGAACCCAAACTTTGCCTGACTTCTTCAATATCACTGCCGGCAGCAGATCCCAGGCTCACCTCTGTCCTGTGGAGCTTCCACTTGTCCGGTACCAGTGGGAAGCTGGTTGCTGAGTGAGAAGTGAGTACCAATTAGCGTCACTGAGGAAAGTAATAATCTCAGTGTGGGTATGTGGCATAAACTGCACTGCAAATTGAAATAAACCCTCAAAAAAACAAAACAAAACAAAAAAACTGGCAGAGAGCTCTGGACAGCCTTTTACCAATTAAATCCCACCTTGCAAGCGCTTTTATGTAGGATCAGAGAAGAAACCTTTAAAAAGGTCCTTATGGCATTTCTGATGGAGACAAGTCCCAGGGCTGGTTTGGGGTAGCTGGTCCAGTGGTTCTGTTGTTGCTTTGGCAGGAGCACATCACTAATCTGAAAGCTGTTGACAGTTTTCTCAATGATGCTTTTTTTCCATGTTTGTGTTTTGTATTTTCTGGCTGAGTTAGCCCATATCCTGTAAACTTTCTTATTGTGCTTCGTACCCATTGCAATGACATCTACTGTGGAAGGGAGAGAGAAAGCTTATTAACCACAGGCTTGCCTCCTGCTGACTGCAGTCAGAGATGGCCTGTGACAGCACTTCCAGCAGATGTTTCTGCTTTATAGATCAATGGAAACTTTACACAGATATTTCCCTCTTCAGTCCAAAAGCAAATGCCAGCAAGTCTGAGATCCAGTAACTTTGTGCTGGACACCAAGAGTTTTATTTGCTTTATTATACTTTTTATACACACACAAACTAGCTACCAGAAAGTTGTCTTTAACATTGTTTTTAATGGCATCTCTGGCAGAAATGAAGCTGCTGTCCACTTCTGGAGAGCAGCCTGGCTGCCTCTGCCCGCACATGGAGCGTCAGTGGAGACTGGAGCCCAGCAGAGATGGGCACACGCAAGTCGCAAACCATCAGCCCTCATCCCAGGGTGGTATTTTCTGGTTCTGAGTCTCCACGGACTCTGTGGTACAGATCTGTATTTCAACGGGTAAAAGAGAAATGTGCTATTATCTCCAAACAAAGGGGGAAAAATGCATCTTTCTTTCTCCAGATTATCTTCTGGCTTTGTCTAGAGGGGTCTGACTGGAGAAGAAGGGAGATGGGGAGGAAGGGAAAGGGAAGGGCTAACATCTGTGCCCCTCACTGTGCACACAGACGGGAGCACACGACCCCTGTCTCAGCACAGCACTGCTTTTTGATGATGCTTTTTGATGTAGCAAATGTCTGTAGGAAGCTGGAAATTCAGAGACATCCTTCAGTGGTAGAAACCTTTACATCAACTGTCCTGTCAAACAAAAGTTAAGTTAGTAGGAGTTGGTTTTTTTTTTTTTTTTTTTTTTTTTTTTTTTTTTTTTTTGTAGCAGCAAGTAACAAAAAAAGGTTTCCATGGACTGACTCCCATAAAGAAGCTGGACTCTTCCTTCAATTAGGTCAGGCCAGATAGGCCAGATCTGGAGATACAGGTCCTTTATTGTTTAGAGATCTGCATATTTGGTGGGATATCTGCATGAGGAAATGTCTGTGCTCTCTCTGGGCATCATCTATTCTCAAAGGACGTCTCTCTTTTGAATGTATTGCTGCTTTCCACCTTTGGGAGGATGATGAGAAGCAAGTGAACCCCAGAAGTACAAGTCCTGACTTGGCAGCAAGCAAGGTTTCCTATAATTCAGTTGGCATTCCTGTGCTGGTCAGAAAGTCTGTGAGGCCATGAAGTTTGGGAGAGGCTGATTTCTTTCAATGCCTGGCTTTTAAATGCCTGCTATTGTGTCAAGCAGTAGTCAGTCCAACTAGGTCATGCCAGAGACTTGTACAAGAACAGTTCCCTACCTTGTCCTTTCCCAGCTAAGCTTCATTATAGTAATGAGATTGAGGTTAGCACTGAGATTAGAAAGGATACGAAATGCTTATAAATTGCTTGTTAATCGAAGTAACCGCAATCATCCAATTTACTTCTGTGGTGCCATGTCCTTAGATGGCTTCTCCTGTCTTCAGCGAGCAGCCCCATGGCACTGGGCAGTAGAAAAAACACTCATTTCTGGCTGGTTTGTGTTGTGGGGAGCTCTGATTCAGGCTGCTGTGGATGTCCTTGCTGGTCAGAAATACTGTGGTCACACTCCTCATCTTCCCTTGTGCCTGGGGTTTGGATGAGATGCTGGTTCTTCTATATTCATGTCCAGACAGAATGATTGTTTCACACGCCTGCTGACCCACCTCTGTTTTCCTGCATGGACAGGGACACACAGCATTACTTCCAGGACATGGGAGCAGCTCTCAGGATGCCCCACTGTGTTTTATACTTGGCTTCTCCCTAAATATTTCTTCATGCACCAGCAAGTCCCTGATGCTTCTGTGATCACTTTCTAATTGCAGAGGCATTCTCAGTTTCTCATTTCTTTTCAATAAGATGTCTGCAGCTGACAACCCATATGCCCCTCTTGGTATTCTGTAACGTAGAAGTACTAAATGCAGATCTGATTATCCCTCTGCCTCCTTTTTCAATAGGTGCTTTATTGCATTGACAGTATCACTCACTGCCCATTGCGTTGGTGTAAAAGGGGCCTGCAGCTGTGTGTCTGGGGCTTCACTGCAACGTGTTTAAAACTCCAGATCACCTGTGCTCTTACATTAAGTGTGCCACACTTGGTGCACCTAGAGCTCAGATGAGTCCCTTGTTTAGTGGTGCTGTCCCCTGCTAAGGCTCTCTCTTAAGAATAAAAAAGGTCACCTGTTCCCAGGGCAAGTTTGTCAAGCTCTTTTAGCAGAGGCAGTAGGTGGCAAAATGTCCTTTCCAGCCATGACGAGCCACCAGTAGGTGAAGACATGAAACCTTTGACACTCAAATACCATAGGCAAAAACCTCATTCACTATTGCGACACACTTTTGTTAGCATCTGTGAGACATAAACTAGTGCTCTTGGGATGACCTCACCATCAAGAAAAAGTCCAAGGGCTTCTCAGTTTTTTACTCACTGTCTTGGTACCTCTGGGCTGAACTTCTCCAATCCTTTGATTAACTACCTCAGACCCCTTAGTGAGACCAGCGCCTTATGGTCTTATCTGCACAGACACACTTTCAAGTCTAGTAGGTGGATTAAGCACGAGTGTACTTTCCCTGTTCTACATTTTGAGGGATTTTTGTCCTTTCATACCCATCTGTGCTGGAGTAACCAGGGTGATGTTAGGCTTAGTCTTGGTATCTCTCTACTCATTTCGCTGTGTTCATTTTAATCCTAGTCATGTTATTTCTATTATACAGAATGTGTATTTTTATTTGTTCAGCTTTAGGCCAACACTGTTTTTTGTTGTCGTTGTTGTTTGTTTGTTTGTTTTTCAGTCTTCTGCACAGCCATACTATTTTTCTTCTGATCAACACTTCAGTTACACCATCAAAAATGTAATGCATTGATTCAAATCATCAATGCCATCAGAATTCCAATCCCCACAAGTAAGAGGTGTCTTCTCCTTTGTCAAATGAGCGCAGATGTGTGCTCCATTTGTGCAGTAGTGCCCGCCAAAGCCTTGTATCAAGCACAGGAAAGAATTTGGCATCCACCACCTCTCCAGAGGCTTCTCCCCTCAGAGGGGAAAATTCCGCTTTCCCATATTACGTTCTTTCAATAATGTACGTAAATGAGGCTATTTAAGGTTTCACTGTTTTTTTGTTCTTTTTTTTAAATTTTTATTTTTCCCTTCTGCAAAGCCTATGCACTCACAGTTTCTTCGTCTTTCTCTCCGTTTCCTTGCTTCTCCTTCCTTCATTTGGTAAGACCTGCGTTTTAGCCATTAACACCCTGTTTCCTGTGGTTTTCCTCGTAATGTTAGTATTACTCTTTCTGGCACTCGTCTAGTCCTTGAACAGTCCAAGGCGAGCTTGTGATGGATGTGGCTGCTTTTTCCAAATGCCAGCTGTCTGCTCGGTTTCTGTTAAATGCCACAGCAGGGGTATCTGCATATGCAGTTTCTCCTGGATTCAGGCTCTGAGAAACCCTCTGAGCTGAACCTCTTCAGATGGGGTCTGGGGATTTCTGGGTGGCCAGAGCATCATCAGCTTCAGTCCTGGTATCTGCTGGGATCCCCAGGCATCCTCCTCCAGGACTCCAGTCCCAACCCCACAGCTCAGCAGCAGCTCAGCCCCCTGAAAATGTAAGGGGCATTTGCCAAAGGGGCAGAGCTAGCTTCAGGGTTTCAGTGGGACAGGTTGCCCTGACATGTGCTGATGCTTGAGTGCTCTGTTCATCTCCCACGAGTGCCCTGGGTGCCTGCCTGTGAGGCTGGCCTTGGGGTTGAATCTGGGGTTGAAAAAATGAGTTAGTTTCTGCATCTGTTCTTGGGCTAACTCTGCAGTGGAGCAAATGTTTAGTGCTGTTATAAAAAGGTCCTGCTATCACTCAGCCACTGTTGATACCATTGAGAAGTAGTCCTGACTAAGTTTTTGGCTAAATGGCAGTCATAGCTGTTAGCTTCCCGCACTTACCTTTTTTTTTTTAGCCAGCTAGGGAATGAGCACTTCTGGATTATTAAATGCTGCAGTGGCACCTCTCTGGTTATTCACTCATTTAACAGGCACAAAGCAGAGATGATGAAGGCTGCACTCACAAGCTTCTCTCAACCACGTGTCGGCATCTCATCCCATGCTGTTCTTGCTGTGGCACTGATCTTGTGGCTCCAGTGGGCATTAGAGAAAAGAGGCGAGAGGAGACCTTGGTCTGCCATGCTGCTTGGTGGCTCTTCTGGTAGCTAGGCCCTGAAATAGGCAAGCCTCAGCCTCTCAGTGTTCAGCAGTTGATCAGAGATGTTCACCAATGTGAGGAAGACAGGGACCTGGGAACCTGGAGAGGTGAGACAAATACCGGAAAATGGACAGAGAGGCAAGACTGACTTTGAGAGAGGATGCTGGGGCTCTGTGCTGCTAAATTGGTTGTATCTAGAAGGGAAAGAGAGGGACAGACAAATCCACATCTCAAATAAAACTATGGATTTCAGTACAGGACCAAACGCTTTTGACCAGAATTGTGCTCCTGCCTCTGTCACTGGCCACTGTTTGTCTCTGGATAGGAGGTCCCCTTTTGCCGTGCCTCTGCTGCCTCACCTGTAAAATGAAGATATCAGTCCTAATCCTCATTATAAAGCACTCTGAGACTCACTGGTAAAGGAGCTGCGGAACTGCAGAGCTAAGTGGACTGAAATGGCTGTGTTATTTTTGCTGAAGTTTAGAGCTTCTCAAAAGCCTGAGCTAACCGAAGCAGTAGTTAGACAACAGGAGAAATAACTGGGTCAGGAGCTATATTTATGAACAACGGCAGGGTCATATTACTCACTGTGAATAATTTATCTGACAAAGACATATAGTTTGCATAATTTTCTTAAAACAATGTACTGTAAATATTGCAGTCTGCTGAATAATTTGGGAGATGAGTCAATGGGATTTGGTTAAGGTCCAACAACTTTTTGAATTATGGAATTCCTTATTCCCAGATACTTGAACAGCACCATCTGCAATGCGAGTAGGTTCCCACTCACTCCAACTGGAAGTTCCCTTTGTGAAGTGGATTTAAGAACTGGCTCAATGGGGTTGGCAGAAATCTGGCCCTTCAGGGACCATGGGCTACTTGGCTGCTGTTGCAGACAGTGCCCCACCAGGTCTTGCTTGTTGCAGTAAAGCTTGTTTTGAAGAATGGAGGCTTGTGGTAAAACCTTGCCTTTTGCTCTAGATAGCTAAGTGGCTCTTGGACTGGCCTTTTTTTTTTGTGACACTGAAGCTCAAACATTACACAGTGGCATTTGCTTACATGAACATTTCTGCTCACAATGGACTTTTGTGAACAGTACAACAATTAGCATTCTTAGGGCATTATTCTGAGTTTAACTTAGTACCCTTGAAAACAATCAAATTCTGTGTTTGTTAGTTCAAATCAAATTCTGTGTTTGTTAGTTTGTTAGTGGACCCTCACTGTCTTCTAGCTAAATAAACCTTTGTGGCATAAGTAGTGCTCAATGGTATCTGTTTGAATGAAGAGCCTTCCTAGTTTCTGAATGCTTTTCTTTCATTCAGAGTCAGAAAAAAGCTCCTGTATCTCGTGGGGCTGATGACAGCCACTCCCTTCTGTCAGCTCCTCTCTTTCACCGTCTGGGTTCACAAGACGAAACGGGTCAGTGCACTGAACGGCCATCTGGTTTCTGTGGGACCTGCTGGAAGTGGATCAGCAGAGTGCAGCCATGCTGAGCCAGCTCTTCTGCTGCACCCCAGGAGGCATAACCTTGCTGAGTGCTGCTGCAAGACACGGCTCTGCATCCTATCTTGCTGCTTTGGAAAGGTCACGTTCCCATGAGAATTACTATATCTTGGCCACCAAAATAGTGCTGGTCTTTCATCATGATCTGATCAGACCCATGCTCTCCTCTGACACAACAGATTAGAGCTGCTCTTTTGCCTCCATGCTTCAGCTGCATGACATGACTCTTAGGTCTTAGGGACAGTCCACTAAGCCTTTTCCTTCACATCCATTTTGCTGTTACCATCTTATTTGTCTGCCCTGCTCCCCCAGGCAGCAGGAGAGGCAGAGAGGCCTTGGCTGGCGAAACGAGGCTGAGCAGATATTGCAGGAGGAGGAAGGGCTCAGGAGCAAGGGATGAGGAGAATGCTGAACCTCCAAGGGCAAAGCAAAGCAGTCAGCTGGGAAAGACAGAGAGAGACTGAAAGAAAAAAAAAAAGTAGAAGTTAAACTTAGGACAAAGCGGGGGGGAAGCAACTTCTATTTTGCAGAAACAGCTTTTTTAATACAAGTAGAAAAGCTAAATACTGCTTCCTCCCTCTACCCCCCAAAGAATGTACCACCGGCTATGTGTATGCCCTGGAAAAATCTGCTTCATGGCCCTGCTTCAGTTTTGCTGCTCCAAATTTAGATTTTTCTACTGGCTTTTCCATTTCCAAGGTAAATAACAGGACATGGTGTATTATCAGGCACTTAGAAGTAGAGAGGACAGGACCCATTGGGTATTGTAGGGTGCTTGCACATTTAATGAGCTGCCCCCTCACTTACTCACAGACTCACAGTGAAAATATTGATGCTCAGCCCTGCCCTGGGCATGAAATACGGGGTTTTAATTCAGCGCTGAACTGTCTGCCCTTTAGTGAATGCTAACCGTGTGCCCAGACAAAAGGAATGCATTTGCTTGGTCAGTAAACATCTTTTAATGGACGTTAACATAATTCGGTTTCCATTTTCTCCTCACCAGGCAGATCTTATTTTGTCAGGACGGGGCTGTCACAGGCAGCACCATTTCGTTCTTCGCCATGCCCAGCACTCTGTGGTATTGAACCGAAGCTCTGCTGCTTGAGGACAAACCCGGACACAGGGCATGAAGAAAGCTCATCTGTGCACGGCTGCTGCCTTCCTGGCACTGGAGCACCCTCAGCAATCTGCTCAGAAAGCTTAGAGCTGACTTTGCATCTTTTGGCCTTGATCTCTGGCTCTAAAGTTAATTGGGATAATTCAGAGTTCACACCCCTATCCCTGAGGGGTTGGTTTAAAAATACATGTAATGTGAGTTTGAAAATTATTTCTTTTGATTGGAAGTATTTGGAAATGTTCCTCTCCACTGGTTTTAAAAGGTGTCATTTTTTTATGAATGCTGAGACGTTGATTAATAAAATTCCGAAAGCATTAACTCAATTGAGCCACCTCCAACTTTTTTTTTCTTATTATGATTCGTGAAAATAAATGCAATAAAAAAAAATCCCAGCAGCTCTGTTAAACCGTATCCTCAGCAGTCTCCCTCCTGACAGCCCTACCAGATGTTTTACAATGCTAGAGGCAGCGCCGTTTGCTCTTTCCTCCAGGGATGGCCGAGCGAAGCCTTGGCTCAGCACCACAAGCCCTCAGCGTGTGACCCCACATCTCAGACATGCCATAAGCTAGCTGTACGCCAGGAAGGGGCATGGGGGATTTGGTCTCCCCAGCTGTAAGACACCTTGGGGAGGAGCAGGTTTTTGCCCGGCTGCTGCATGTTCCCCTCTTCCAGCCTACCAATGCAGTCAGGGGATGACGTAGGAGAGGTGATGCTCAGGTCCTTCTTCCCCATGGTTTGGGGTTGTTGAGTACAGGCTCTGGCTCTCCCCATGTGGGAAGGACCATGTCCACCCGGCACCAGAGCCCACCCGCCCAGAGCCTCTCCCTGGAGGCCGCTCAGTTGCTTCTGGCTACGCTCTTCCCAGGGCCGCAATGAAATATGCCCGTGGAGCAGAGCAGGAGACACTGCAGCCCTTTGTGCTGCTGAGGGGCCGAGAAGCGGGGGAGGCGGAGGTGGGGACCGCTCCGGGTCCCAGCGTGCCGTCCGGGGAAGGATTTATTGCCCTGGCTGTGTTTGGGACACAGACTGCTCGGGATAATCATCCATCCTCCACGTCTGAGTAAGCTGCCACAGGAGATTCATTTGTAAGCTGGCCTACCTTCTTCCTGAGGTTTCTTTCTCCTTTATGCTGTGAAGGCTAATATATTGTTCAAATTAAAGCGGGCCTGGGGACTGAAGACAGAGCTGGTTATTGAGTGGAATGGACTGATGAGGAGTGGGTAATATATTTAAAGACTGTGTAGGAGCCGCTAGGGACAATATAGTCTGATTTATTTGATTTAGTATAATTTATAGTACACTAGACTATGTTGTGATTCTTCGGGATTTTATCAGGAAATTTGCATTCAATATTTAAGGATCTCTGGGCAGAAACACTCTCCTTCTTTTATTATTTTGGCCTTAAAAATTGTATGTACCACAGAAGAATTTATAAGTGTATAAAAGGTTTTAATAAGTTCAGATGGTAAAAAAAGAGCTTGAAAACCAAGATCGGCAAGGGAGGAGGATTTCTGCTTCACCCTTTCCCAAGAGCATGGGTGGACTTCTTTAAAGAGGGTATGCTGCCTCTGCATTTATTTTCCTCTTTTTGTCCTGGGGACAGAGTAAGCCTCAGTAGACCCTCCTGTATCTGGAGGCCAGTGGCTCAACTGATGTAAATCAGCAGTCAGTCTTTCTCCTTGTGCCTACTAAAAACTGCAGATCTGGCCTGTTGTACGTCTCCTGAGATGGTCCCTAATTTTTAGGGTAGAAATTTGTTTAGTAGAATAGATGACAGTCCATTTTTTGATGCTCTAAGCATGACTTTTACGTTATAAAAATCTTCTGTTTCATAAGTTAGTCCTCTAATAATTTCATCCTCCCCAGAAACCCTCCCTAAAGGGAGATACCTCAGGTGAAACTGGGATTTCATGAGAGCAGAAGCAGCTTGAGCACAAGATTGGGTCTCTCAGCACAGTATCAGGGAGGCTAAATTTTTTGTCCTACAAGATGAATCCTTTTCCATGCACAAAGCAGGAGAGGGGGGTTGTCCTCTGTCTGCGCCATACTGAAGTACCTCTTGATGCACTGGAGAACACAGCAGATGCCATGTTAACTGTTCGTAGAGGGTTCTCCATCTTAAGTCTGTGAAATGTCATGGATCCGACCGTTCTCTGGACCTTCCCATTATGTGATTGATTTGTAGGTACATTCCATCCTGTTGAGGTTTGCATCCTGTTAAAGCACAGTGGGCTGCAGCCCTTGAGTCCTCAGCCTAATGGTGTTCAGTTGGGAAAGTCTGAATCCCTGGTGATCTGCAAACTGCAACACACTACTTAAAACCTTTGTTGACAGTCAAGCACATAGAGTGTTTAAAGTTTTAATAGGCTTAGAGTTAATTCTGGAGTCCACCAACATATGTGTACATCCGTAATTTACGAGCACCTCTTACTTGGTTGGTTTAGTAAATTGTACCTAAGAGTGTTTTTGAAACTTTGGCAGCTCCACCTAGAGTTTCATGATTCATCTGTGCTTTTGCCAGCTGCTTCGGTTCTTTTCCTTTCTTTCTTTCTTTCTTTCTTCCTTTCTTTTTTTCATCACCTCTTTTCCCTGTTGGAAGATGTTCTTAAATACTTAATTCAGGGTTTTGGTTTGGAATGCACTTTGTCACACACGTTTTCTGTGCCAAAACCCTTTACGCATTCTATCAAGGACAACTTTCCACATGCTAATATATTTATTTGTAAAATGGCTTTCAAAGCCAGTGCAGATTCTGAAGTGTGCTGAGTCCGCTTGTGGGGGAACCCTGCCCATTGCTCACAGCTTGCACCCTGGCTGTGCAGAGCCTGCTGTGTGCAAATAGGCATCACTCTCCTGCAACCTCTCTTTCCTTTCTTTCCTCACCTTTTGCTCTCCCAGGCCCAAACTGTTGAAAGTTGTGTACTGAAAGATGAGTACAGATTTTTCTTAGTGATTTCTGCAGCTGTTTCTCTGTATGTTTGAGTGAGTCTAGTGAAACAGGGCCCAGTCACGTGGAAGGGTCCCAACCTTGCACCCCCAGCTACGAACTTGTGTGTGTGAGTCCATTTCATCACACTCCTCATCTTCTGACCACCTGTCTTCCTGCTGCCCTGATGAGCAGAAGGGACAGTGTCCCCCAGGAGAGGGCTTGGCCGTGAGCACAGGCAGGCCATTTTGAGAAGAAAAGCAATGGGCTGGGAGCTGCAGGTGGAGCTATGAAGGGGAAGGCATGGATGGGCCTACACCTTCAGCGGTGGGTCCCCGAGGTACTACAGGATGCCTGACTTCTGGCCAAGGACGTTTGCTTCAGCTGTGAGGGACCTATCAAGAAAATATAGGACAGCTGCCTGAAGGCAGACGAAGAACATGAAGTCTTCCAAAAAACGTCTTTGTGCCTTTGCCCTGGACAGCCCTTAGGAGCTGGGCCGGGAAACACTGGGACCGTTTATTGTAAATAGAGGAGTCAGTGTTCCTTGCGTGTATAAACCTTTTAGTTTCTGGCAGCCCATGTCAAAATAATCCTGTTTTCCTCAAAACACGTGAGTGTTTCTGGGCTCTCAAGAAAGCTTAGGGCCTGACAAACTCAGCGCTTGTCTCTTCAGGCAGCTGGAGGTGGTGGGGGCACAACTGTGACGTTGGCTGCATTAGCAGCTCTCATAACTTTCCTTGTTATTTTTATTGTCTCAGCCTCCAGAGTGCTTTGATTAGGCTGGAATCCTAGCTTTCATATTTATTTATTTTTTTAGAGCAAGTTTCGAGCCCTTGTGTCTGTGGAAAAAAGTAGCTTGAAAACATGCAATGTGCTTTGGATGTGCTAAAATCAGAAAGTGAACAAAGAGCCCAGCTGGGGCTGCGGGAATGGTGGGATGCTTTATGTATTTATTTATTTATTTATTTAAAAAAAAAAAAAAAAAAAACAACTCTGGATTTATCCTTGCCTTGCAGTACCTCAGCTCTTGTTCTCACCCTTTTATTAGCGGTGTGAGGCAGTGGCACAGCTTGCCTGGGGTGGCACAGCAGGGCAGCAAGCCAAGAATACACTCTAGGTGTCCTCACCACCCACCACAAGGGCATTTCCCAAGAGCTAGACTAGGGCAGGCAGTACTCATGCCGGTACCAGTTTGCAGCATAAGACCAAAAAGCTGGGAAGGGAGTTGTTCACATCTCACAGCAAGCCAGCTTGCTGTCATGTCGTGTTTCTTGGTGTACTGCCCCAGACCTCATAACGCTGCATTTCCAGCATCAGGCCGTACCAGCTGCGATACCTCAAGCCTTGCTGTCAGAATCACACACTTACAAGACTGGGTGCACCACCAATCTTTTACTACTATTTTATTAATGGGAAAAGACTACATCAGGCAGTTAACATGAACCAAGACATTCCTGGCTACAACAAATTAAGGTCTAAGATGTACGCTGCGAAAAAATGTCAGATGCGAGCTATAGAGCTATTAATTGTCAACAGCTTGGGCTGTGTTGACACGTGGGTTTGTTTTACATTATTCCTATAGTGAAATAGAGTTGCTGATGCTCTTGTACTTAGGCCGGCTGATTTGTCTCAGGCAGACAGCTCTTCTGCAAAGAAGAGGGGTCTGAAAAAAACAAGGTTCAGACTGAAAGGAGACAGGGTAAGGGGTGGAAAAAGAATGAAATAGAGCTAGTCTCATCTTTAAAAATTTGCTAACTCACAAAGAGTTACTTTGATCAGGTTTATATTTATGTCTGACACGTGGGTGATAGGAAGAACTGGCATGAACTCTGTCAGTAAAAATATCCTATTATTATTAATAACTTTGTTAACTCTGGCATCCATAGTATGCCAGGCACTGTGCAAAACCCAAGGAAAGCATGCTGTCTCCCTAAAGAGCTTGTACTAATCCAGACTATTGTAACAATATTTTTTTAATACTGTGTATAAATCATTCTTCTAGCAGTATTTAGTATAGAGGTTTATGCTTCCCCATGCATGTTTTCAAGACAAACAAATTTGGTACAGTGAAAACACTACATGGTTCAATCCAGCTACCTTTAATGGAGTTTCTTCCAGGCAAACCCTTGGAAACTGCAGAAAAACCCTTAACATAAAGTTAACTTTGAAATCTGTCTAAGCATCATTAACTTCAGTGGTCTCAAGTACATGCTTTGCATCAAGCTTGTGCTGAAGTGCTCTTCTGACTGTGGACGGAACTGGACCCATGCAAAGGGTTTTGGTGATATATAGTGTAATATCAGAGAGCTTAAAATCCCCAGGGATTCACTATGGAGGTGGGAATCACATCATCTGTCACCAGGGGCAGCGCTCAGAGTTCTCATCAGGCAGTGAAGAGATATTTCTCTGAGATGTGAGATCAACAGATCATCCTATTCTACCAGTGTCCAGAGCATCTGCAACAGCAGCATCCATATTTTGACACCTAATTTTTTGTCATTTTCTACCGCAATAGGAAACAACAATAACATTAACAACTGTAGGGCAGGGTTTCCTCTTAAGTGTCTTGATGCTTAAGATTCGGTCTCTTGTTTTCCCTATTCATTCATCACAGAATCCTCTTTACAATCAAAAATGTGGTTTATTTGTTTATTTGCTGACAAAATGAAGGGAAGTTCTTAGGCCAATGATCATGTAGGAGAAATAAATGTTAAGAGAGCAGATGAAATCATGAGGGGCCAATAGTATGAGATAAATATAAAAAAAAGACCTTAATTAAGCCTGGGTAGAACCAAACCTGTTGTTAAATAAAGGGATATAGTGAAATAAAAACAGCAGCAACAACAAAAAGCAAAATAATAAAAAAAAGGTGGTTTTTTTTTTAAATGAATTTATATGAACTAAACAACATTATCATCTAGTCTCCAGGGGAGGATAACTGAAAAAAAGATAATATTGGAATAACTGAAAAAAGATAATAATGCCTAATGAGGTCCTGAGGGGACTATTTAACTAGACTACACAGACAGCTAGATTCAAAAGGGAGCTTTGCCCACATAAAATCTTCAGACTTGTGTCCAGTTTAGTCTTATATGTTTAAGGCCTGCAGCCAGCTCGTGCCCGCTGATGCTGGCAGTGCCTGCTGCTGCACTCCTGCCTGATCAGTAGGGGCCAAAGCAGCAGATCCCTGATCACACATGACGGATGGCAAAGGTCTATTGTTTCCCCTATGGTTTGCTGCCCCAGAATTACTCCCTAGGTCTGGACCTTTTGTAAGCCTACAGAGATCAGAGGCAGAAAGGCTTCATAACACAGAGAGACATCTGAGTTAATGTTTTTTGCCATTTTTTAAGGGAAGCATCACTGGTTTGGAGGTAGGATGCGATCAGAAAACCCCTCCCTGCCTCTTCTTCCACTTTTCCCCTCTATCCCACCTCTCACTGCAGGGCTTTTTCTATTTCCCTGAAGTTCCAGGCCTCATACCTTTAATTTTTCAGACTAAGTTTGAATGGGCTTTGACAGTTCAATACAGGGAGAACAGGCAGAAATGCACTGATCCTTAGGAAACGAGCTATGCTGTGCTGGAAGTTACTGAGAAACTACGTACAAAAGCCAAGCCACAGCAGAGAGTCTCTTTAGGGTTTTTGAATGACTATTATTTTTCTGGCTGATGCTTGTGAAATAAGTCAGGTTGGCACAAGCAGTTCAGTGAAGACTTTTCTGGACATGTGAAAGCCCTGAGAGCAGAAAGGCTGTTGCAAGACTGTGGGTAGTGCATGTGGGTAAATAAACATTTTTTCCCCCTCAAATCTGATTGTTTTTATGTAAGTATGCGCAGCCTTTTAATTATAGGTAAGACCACTTGGAGGGAATAGATACACAAGAGCAACTGCATTCATTTCTTGTGAGTGTCTCTAGAGGCAGCAGACTTCAACACGAAGGTCTAGAATCCCAAACTGGTTACACTATGAGCACTCTGTTTTTATTGTTGTTTCTAAGAAATCCCAGTGAAAGTCACCTCATTTTTCTTTTTATAATACGTTAAAAATAAAAAAATATATTATCAAATCTAGTATAAAAAGGAAATCTACCAAACATTTGTCAACCATAGCTTGAAGAGACTCTTTTTTTTAACTTGTGTGACCTGAAGAGGAGTGTGATGCATGTCCTCAGAAAGTTCTTTTTGTAAAATTATTTAGCAAACAAGAAAGAAGAATGGTTTATTTAGAAACACTAAATGAAAAGACTGAGAACTGGAAACCAATAAGAAAGGAGCAAATATTAGGCAGCCAAATGACTGTGGCTTGATATATCTTGTCTCAGCTTTTCTTTCATTTTCCCCAAAAGAAGTTGGCAATGACAATAAAAAGACTGTGAACCATGTAACAATATGATGTACTTGTGCCAAAATGTAAATACAAAAGAAATGTTCTAAAATACCATGTATCAAATTATCTGCAAGAAGCAGAAAAAATGAATTATATGTTCATTTCTTTGGAAACAGAGAAAGATTATATGCAGAGCTAAGGGGTTTATCTTCAGATAGGTACAAATTCCTCATTAAAAATTTGATCCTGATTAGAGAGGACCAAAGAATACCTTGATGATGATTTGAAGGATGTGGTGAGTTATGCATTTCATCATGACCCTAGTAAACAGAATAAAAGCAAAGCAAAACAAAAATTTAAAAAACAAAAACAGAAAAAAGCAACAACAAAACAGACTTAGAATGGGCCTCACACATCTCATTTTTATCAACTAACAATATGAATAAGGGTGTATTGACCTTTTAATTAATTTCAAGTTCCGTAAATGGGAGTCTTTTAGGATCTATATAGTAGGTTACATGCAATATAACATTTTTATAAGGCTCTCAGATATGGGTCTTAATGCAATGGGTTCCAACCCACTCAGGATTGTAGCTCTGTGTTAACCCTGGATTAACATAGGCACTAAAGACAATGTGTAGGGAGGAGAAAATAATTTCAAGCCAAAGGCCTACCCTATGTGCCTACATGTAAAGCACAAGAGACAGAAAGAGGAAAGTCAAATGCTCTGCTTTCTGCTCAGTATGTACTACATCTGAGATCATTAGGACTTTGCTTTTAGGAGTTGTTGTTTGTTTGTTTGTTTGTTTTCTAAGGTAACTCAGTGGCCTTCAGTGTGTCAATGAAAAACAAAGTAATATAAGAAGAATACTGTGACAGTGCTCCTTTCCATCTCTAGCCCTTAGTTTTTTCAGCCTGACCTTAGCTGTTTAGTGCCTACAATTGTAACAGCAATATGCGCAGATCAGGTCATAAGATTATTAAAACACTGCACATAAGACCTTTACCTGAGTTATTTTTATTAGTTTTTCAGCTCGACAGAAACAATTAGATTTTGTGCAATGTACTCCCACAGCAAAAGGATATCACAGTATGCTCTAACAGGCAAGTGTAGGAGGCTGTAAACTAAACGAAATACAATTATTGGGATCATCCAGTTTTACTTTATGAGAAGGCTGGTTGTCTCAAAATAAGCCTTGACACCCTTTCTTTTCTTAAGGTCATATAGACGGGACACCTGGCAGAGGCTCACTCCCACTGCAGCCAATAACATCAAGCCTGACCAGCACAAACCAAGACTGGGTCAGCTTGTTCTCTGTAAGAACAGAAATCAAGAGCATTTTCCTTGTTGCCAATATTTCAAGAAGTACATGAAAAAAAACCACTGTTTTTGGTAAATGTCACAGCCAGGTTGATTGTGAGGCCCCCACTCCAAAGAGCCTTTGTGCTATGAGAGCACATTATTTTTGTAACGTTAGTCACTGTTTCACTGTGAACAAGGGCATGGCAATCTGCCCCTAAATTAAAAATTGAAGACAAATCCCATTTGTTCTGCATCCCCCCTGGGGATTATTGCTATAATCCTTAATTGACAATGATTGCATTTTATGACATGTTGAACACATATTAATTTCATTTACAGCATGTCCAGTTTTGTTAAACATCAAAGATGCTAATTTATGAATGACATCAGCAATAACTCTGCCTTCATTCAGGGCCATTCCTGCTGCCAGTCCGGGCTCAGGCTCAGCGCTGCAGCAGCAGCAGCAGGCACTGGGTGACACCCACATGTCTGTCTTTCAGCAAAAAGGATGTTTCTCATTTCTGAGAAAGGGTCATCTCCCTGCCCATACACCTGGGAGGAAGGCCTTCTCCCCGAGAGGGGCAGCCTTGGAGGCACCCACCCCATGTCAGCTTGACCCATGGTACCTGTGGTCATCCTGAAGGAGAAATTTCTCGGGGAGTAGGGGAGAATGAGTACAATGGGTTAGTAGTTTTAAATCAGCATATCATAACTGAGCTTTCAAAAACTTAAGTCTTTTGCTGAGGCTCTACAACACTTCTAAAACCAAAGGCAGATGCGGATCTCCTTGAAATCCCATGTCATAGCCCCTTGCTCCGTTGTTGCCAGGCTCCTTGCTGACAGCCTTTTCTGTGAGTCACAACTGCTCCCACTATTGCTTGATTTTTGTTTTTCATTTCCACTTCTTCTCCAAGAAAAAAAAAACAACAATGCCATAGAGGAGCACATTTCATCTCTGCATCTGTCAGAAAAAAACTTTCTTATATTTCCTCCCACAAGCTTCACACAGGGACAGAACAAGACGACACTCAGCATTACTGGGAGAAGTGTGGGAATGAAACAGCCCTGTATGGTATTGAGGTAGGAGGCAAGGGGAGCCTTGCCAGCAAGTTCTGCCCCACAGTAATGTCATGGTCATGTGCAGGTGCCAACAGAGACACATCTTGCTATCAACTTTTGTGTCATATCACATCAGCATGTATCCACACTCCTAATGCTGCCTACACCCAGTGAGAACTGGCTCTGAAAATGTCCCCTGCTACACCCAGAGGCTCCAAGTGCAGGAAATACACTGTCAAAATATAGTGGTCCAGCTTATGGCTTGGTTGGATATTTTATCGTCTTGGAAAGGCGTTACAGCTGGTGTGAACTTTTGTATCAGATATCAGCGTTCCCTGGTCCAAATTCTTTCATGTGACTGGCTTTGGTTAAAGAAGGCACTCTTGCTGAATTTAATTAGATAGAAATACAATTTAAGAGCAGATACCACCCCTTCTTATTACCAAGGAAGATGGCCTGGAGCATTGCTCAGTGCCCAAGTGTCTCCCTAGCGTGGTTTTTTGGCTGAGAAAACAATGTGCTACATCCAGGAAAAATATGAAGCTTATATCCGTGCCTAGAAACTGTCAAACTGGTATCATTATAAATTGTACTGATATAAAAACAAAAAGTGCCTTAATTTAATTATGGGTGTTTTCCTTGGTTGGTGTAAGACAGGTTCTGTGGGACCTTTTTCCTATCAGACTGTCTTGAAAGACAGAGGCCTCAAAGCAGGCCTTGTCTGCGCTGCAGACATGATACAGGCCCCATTGCGGGGCCACGGGCTCACCCTCCTCTTTGCAGGACAGGGCTAGCTTTTTTCTCACACACCATACCCACAGTTTTGCTGGTGACATTTCGGTTACAGCAGTAAATTCTGGGTGGGAGAAGGTTATGGCTGGGGCTGGGAGAACCGTCTGAGTGGAAGGCTTTATCCGGCAATTTCCTTTCTTTCCCTTGTTTCCTTGTGAGCTTCCCAAGTAGATGGGAATTTGTCCAGATGAATGGGTGACTCGATGCGAGCTGCCTGCTCCCCAAGCCCCCCGGCATGTGAGGGCAGCGTGTCCTCCTGCCACCACGCAGGAAGAGCGTCCTCCGGCCTGGTGCCACTCCACGGGCTGGTGCAGGGCAGGCAGCGCAGGAGCTGCTGTGCCACATGGATGTGAGGCTGCTCCGCACTCCCTGAGGAAGCAGATGAGACTTGCAAATGCAAGCAAAACAGTGGTTTCTAACCCTCCTGCAGATCACAAGGAGGAGGAAGGCTCTTTGCAGCCATACATCTTAGCAGAAGGTGCACGAAGTGCAGAAATATGTTTTGAAGGAAAACAAGTGCTTTCTTTTGGCATTTCCAAGAAATGCGTGCGCTTCATATTACCAACTGACAATCCACCCCCTCTCACTGTCTGCAAGCAGTTTGTGGTCTGTGGAAAGCTGGTGAACAGCTTGCTAAGAGCCTGCTGGTCAAACCTGCTTGGTTGTGTTCCGCCACGTGGCATATTCCTGTGGCCTTGGGGAACAAACCCTGTGCTCTCCTCAGTCTGCAATGTTCCCTTCCAGTTTGCAGCTTTAGCAAACGCCCTTGCCAGCAAACATGTCCACTACAGTCATTATGGAAGGGGAACAGAAAAAGGACACGGACAAAAAGGAGGTCTAAGAATGGGAGGAAGGGCTGTGGGACTGGCCCTGCTCTGACCAAAGCTCTGCTTTTACAACAGCTTTCCCCCAGAAATCAACAACCTGTTAGGGAGGTTGTTCAGTGCTCCCTTTGTCCTTCCTTCCCCTGGAAGCCGGAGGGCTTATTTTTGTGTTGATCCACTCTGAGCAGGAGACACAGCTTGGATTGCTCTCTTTTCCATTTTGATGTGCCAGCAAAGCTTCAAGCTGCCATTGGCAGATAGGGACGGCTCCGTACAGACTCCTCTCCCAGCCCCTCGGTGAAAGCTCCTGGTTCTTCTTCTTTCTCCCAACAATTCGTTGTTTCAGCACAGAAAAAAAAATGTACTTATGTATCTGGAAATGTCAGGCTGGGAATTCAAGCCATGTTTTCTGGGGAAAATTATCTCTTGTCCCTTTTTTAGAGAAAACCAAAGAAAAGCCTGCACAGCTTGGGAGAAGCAATGCTGCTGGTGCTCCTGATTGGGACACGTGCAGTGAAGATATGTATACGAAGCTTATAACCATCCCAAAATGCCTCTGGTAAGATTCTGGCCTGACCACGTTGAAAAAGAGGTGGGACAGGTCCCTATTACCATACTGAGCATCCTGTTGCACCTATGAACATGCACCTGCAGCAGCATAATTTGTGCAGGGTGGCAGACACCAAACTCCCAGACAGAGCTGAGACAAATGGCTGGAGACTACTGGACAAGAAAACACACAGCTGGAAAGACAGATCGCCATCAAATTCTTCTTACTCCCTTCTCTGGCGCTTTGTTCTCTCTGCAAAATGTTGTCTAAGTTCCTAACACAGACAGAGACTAGAAATGGAAAAAGTAAGTGGCCAGGCTGTGGTTATGTCCTATTTTCTTTCCCCAATAGGGGAGTATTGTATAACAGAATTCTGTTCAAGTATCAGTCTTATTCTTAAAATAGTTATTATTCTTCATACTGCATATGAAACAAGAGACATGTTTTGGTCTAGCATGCTTCTTGATAGCAGTTTTGAGTGAGCTTTTAAAAAAGTAATAAATAGAAAAATAAAATTAAATTATTTTAATTAAATTAATTTTAAATTAAACTAAATTATAAATAAATAAAATGTAAAAGGAGATATGAACAATTCCTTTTTCATGTGTATTGTGGCAAAATAGACATCTTTGGACACATGGATCCTTGAGCACAGAATCTTCCATCCTCTGTTCTCTGATAAATGAACCACAAAACTAGAAACAAAGACAGGTCTATTTTGAAGACAGTGACCAGATTCTAATATCAGGGGTAACGCAATGCTGTTGGAGTGCCATGTTATCCAGAGTCTGAATGAAATCCACTGGGAAACTGAGGATCTCTGTAAATGACATGTCCATGAGCTGATATAAGATCAGTAGTAGAAATATATATGTGTTTGAGTGCTCCTGTATCAAAACAAGGCCACTGTTTCGAGAAATCTAAAAGCCCTGATAGAAAAGAAATCTTGTTTGGTTGTACTTCAGGAAATTACAAGAACTGCATGTGTAAAGCTGAAAACTAAGCAGTAAAATTCCCAGATTAATCTTACTCATTTTCTTTCCCACCCCTTTTCTTTTTTTTTTTTTTCCTCCCTGTATAGGAACAGAAATATTATCAAAAAACCATCCCTCACAGTGATTTCAATACTTTATGCAGTACTGGGAAAAGATATATAAACCTGAAAAAAAAATGCTGGAGGCAAGAAACAAAGCAGCTTTGGAAGACAGTTGTTATTCATGGGCAGGTTGTGTAGCAGCGGCAATGCGCTTCATTCTCTGCAAGACAAAAGGTTTAAATAGTCCTTTCTCAAAATATATCACCAGTATAAAAGTCAAGATGTTGGATCTAATTCAGTTTTCATTCATTCTATCCCAGTTGAAACAACTTTTGGAAATTTAGTGTGAGAACGGTTTCCAAAAATAGGTATGAAGTTAAAGGACTGATGATGGAGAAGACAGCATCCATGGGAAAAAGGTCAGGTGGCCACAGTGCTCTCGCATCTCTTCTATGCTTCAGAAAACTTTGTCTGGTTTTCGCAGAGTTTTGAGTGAAAATGGAATTCTCTTGAATTATTCATTATGTTTTCTTTGGGTCACCTTTCCCTATATATTATGCCAGCAAAATAAACAAGTACAAGGAACCATAGCTTTGATTTTAGTATGGATATGTGTGAAATACACAGAGTCGGGAGTGCTATGATAACCATATGTACTGCTGTGTGCATGTCACACAGACAGATGACCATGAACAGGAAAATGCAATCAATCATGCTGGTGATTTCTTCCAAGCCCTCTGCCTCTCATGTGCCTACACCAGAAAACCATTGATGTGCACACGTGTAAATAAAAGATGGCATACTTCTATTGCTTTTGTGGTGTTTTTTTTTTTTTTTTTTTTTTCCTAATCAATCTGTAACACAAGGGATAATGCTTGCTTCTCATTGTTTTAAGTGGCAATAATCCACTTGCTAAGTGGAAAAACTACAAGACAAAAGGTTTTAATTTAAAATCCCAACACAGAAAAGAGATTATTGTTGGGAAAAAAAAACACAAAACAAAACAAAAAAAAACACACTGTGATATCCAATTATTATAAGAAAAAGCATTTTTTAAAGAAATAATTTGCTTGACAAAACAAGAGGCTAATAACAGTGGTCTTAACTCAGGTATAATTTAGGCACAGCTTGTGTAAACTTCCCTGAAGAACTTTGCCAGGGTGTCCACCTGTGTCACTGCTTGCTAATTCAGGTGGCTACACCACATGGCTTGTGATGTGGAGCTCCAGGTGAAGTCACCAACTCACCCTCTGTAGTGGTTTAGCTTAAGATCCTGAAAAAAAATTACCTGCTTAAGGAAACGCACAAATTCTAACAAACAGGACTAATCATGTATCTTAATGCTTCCAAGACAGGGATCTGCTTCAGCTGTCTCAAACTTACTTCCTGATGCATCAATCACCCACATGATGGTCCAAGTAAGCTGCATTAAACAAAAGCCATTGACGTATGCCCTACAACCACTACTAGAATACAATGGTCTTGAACCTAGTTTACTTGGCAAACCACAGAAATTACTTGTTTTTCAGGCACTGTGAATACACAGTTTTTGGATCTGAGAGGCCATTCAGTTTGTTGGCACAACAGGATGGGAACTGTGGAGATCTGGGAGCACCAGTGGAGCGATGGTTACACAGATGTCCTAAGCAGGGCTGCTAAGTGGTTTAAATGAAACCAACATGTGCCACATGAGAGATCAATCCATTACTTGTGACAATTCTCTTCCATCAGGGAAATAAGTGAAATTCTTTCCAGAGACCTTGAAGGAAAAGAAATCAGTGGGTCCCCTTGTAAGGCCTCCTTCCTTAATTTTGTTACTGGTTTCTGCGGCGGCTGGGCCTAGCTCTCTGGAGCAGTGCTTTGTTTCCCACATGCTAAGTTGCACTGACACAGGACAGGGCAGAGGGAACTTTGAGCAGCTCCACTGTTATTAAATGACAGTGAAATTCCTTTAGTGGCCATGGGGTTCAGCAGTCAGTCAAAGTTAGGCTCTTTCTTGCTCAGGAGGGATCATCCAGCTGCAGCAAGCAACCTGTGGTTATAAGGCTGAGGCGTACAGGCATTGCAGCATTAGCAAGGTCAGTGGAGAAATGCATTTACCCACAGGTTGTGCACAGTTCTGTGTCCTGGGAGTATCCCACTGTGAGCTCTGTCCCCCTCTGGTCCATCCCTGTGCACGCCAAGCAGCACCGTAACAGGGCCACAGCAGGAACATCTTGACTGATGCATGCAAGTACCATGCAAGTACCTCTCCTCAATTAAGCCTTCTTTCTTGCTCATTTAGCTAGGTTTTCACAAATACACAATTGCTTAAAAAACGAGTGGGCTTTGGGTGTAAAAAGGTAGGGTGCTGACTCTTTACCATCTGGTGGCTCCTTAACTACAACCACACAGCACAGCTCAAGTCCTCCGAGCGAAGAAGTGACTAATACGCTGCAGAGAGATCCCGAGCTGGTAGGAAGTAATATTAGCCTTCTGCTGTCTTCACTAGTTAACGTGATACATAAATGAGTAACACATGATACGATTTGAAACCCTTGCTGTCTGTAGGAAACATAACCCAGGGTTAGTGCTTTGGAGGAGATGGTTTTCCTAATGAATATGTTCTTTGTTTGAGAGTGGCAGCGAAGTCCCAGTTTTCTTCTAGCATCTTGTGCAACATGTCCAATGCAACACTTGTTCCAGGGGATGGCAAATACTTGAAGTTTGAATGGGATCGGCTCTGTTAGCCTGAGTTTGTACTGCCACACCCTGACATCCACACTGCAAGGAGCCCTAACCCCTTCCTCGGCTGCTGGAAATGAGCTTTTCAGTGTGTCTCAAGCCAGTAAGAAAGCCCCGAGTCTGTTCATTTGTACTAACGCCAGAATTAGCATAGCAGATGTTTGAAAGCAAATTTAAAGCAGAAATTTCAAACAGAGCCATCACAAGTTAGGTTTCCCTATTAGATGGAGGTACCTAGGCAAGGGTGCTTTTTATCCCTGCTCAGTGTTTCTCAGCTCCTGTGGATTTCTGTGAAGACTGGGAAACTGTCAGCATCATTGCAAATCAGACCAGCAGTAAAGTACCGAGCAGAGGACAATACTTCATAGACATCAAGTTACCAAACTGCTTTATTTATGCTTTCTGCTGTGTGTCATCTCAGTGGAGTAAAAGCTCCTGAACATTCAAGTAGCAAAGCTAGGAGGTTCTTACCACATCTTCCTGCTGACTCCCTGTTTGAATTTTTCATATACTAGGGGTCCATGTGCACAGTCTTCCTGTGCTTCTTTTCTGTGAGGCCTTTGGGGAGTGGCTTTTCTTGTCAAACCTGGCAGAAGGAAGAGAGAAATGCCAAAAGACATAACACAGCTTCCTGTAGTGTCTACCTTGAAGAGGATAAACTCAATTTCATCCTGAATGAGCAAATTTTAAACAAATTTCAAATTTTCTGGTAATTTTCTCCAGCAACTTAATCCTTAAAGTCATACTCAGGTAGTTAAGAGACAGAAACATACCACATATCCTGGGGGTCCAGTCAAAACAGCAGATTTCTAATGATAAAATATTTCAGCAAGCTATTTCTATGAGAGCTTCAGAGCAAGAATTCTTTGTAAGGATATTTTTGTAACTCAATTAAAAATAAATAAAAGAAAATTGTAGACTGTGGAAAGAGGATTGTTGTTTGTATTTTATATATGAAAATTTAATTTCAAATTCATTTCAATCAGGTGTACTCCTGGGAAGTGTAATAATGATAATAGCACAAACACACACATATATGCAATAGTAATAATAGCACATCCATGGATTCTCACGTGTGTTTCAATGTGCTGTGAAAACATCTGCTAGTACTCATCAAACTCCTTTGTGGTTGGTTGTCCCCATTTTACAGGTTGAAGAAATTAGACAAGCAGGTTAAAGGACTTGCCCAAGACCACACAGGGAATCAGATGACAGAGTACGTATTAGAATCATAATTTCCTGGCTCTACTTCCAATTACTTTGTGCCAAGGAAAAGGCTACTTTTTCTAATGTAACACCTTGGTTATTTGACTTTCCTCTTTCTCGCTCTCTCACCCTGCACCATCTCACCTAAAATATAGCCGAACAAAATTTTTCTCCTTTAATGCACACTTTTGTATTTAATCTGTGGTGCCAAACAGATCAAATAAATGCAGTCACCACTCCAGAAAGAGCAAGGAGAGTTTATTTAGCTGATGTGATGGCATAGGTAGATTATAAAAACTTTCCAGATTTTTGGCAGGGAGGCGACCTCCTAAGCCTTGAATAAACTTGCCTGTGTGGATCGGGCAGGTCTGCACAGCCTCCCAGGTAGGACAGGTGCAAAGCTGACAAAACCAGCACACTGAAGCTACAGTACCTCACTGTGGATGTCATCCAAAACACACACCTCAATTCCTCATTTTTCTTTTCCTGCAGCTCTCCAGCTGAGCATGTCTCCATATCTCCATATCTGATTTTGGTGAAAGTAAAACGTTGCGATGGAAGAAGAAAAAATTCTCAATGCCCTCCTCAGATAAATCTCCAAAGATTTCTTTAGAGTATTTCTTTACGGTCCCCCTTTATGCTGAGGAAAATTTTTCCCCTCATATTTTAAAGGCTATGTTACATCATGTGCTTTAAGGGTTGGAGGGATTTGATGCTAATGAATCTTCAAGATCATTATCTTTTTTTTTTTTTTTTAAATTATTTTTACCACAGGGAATTCAACTCAAGTGACCAGAAACATTCGTAGATTCATTCCTGATTGTAATGGTGCAATCCATTTACCCTAATGAAAACAGCTCAACTGATTAGAGGAACACCTCTGAGGAGGCTGCAGAGATGACGTCTCTTGCACTGGATTAACCACATTGTACAATTACAGCAGGATCTGGAAAGCTTTCATTGAGTTATCTGTAGGTTAAACACATTAGCCTATTCTTAAGCTGCCTTAAACTCTCGTTACTGCTTTTCATCCAAATTACGAGCAGCCTTGACACAGCTTAGTGGTGAACATGGCACTCCTCCTTCTCATCTGCCTCTGCAGTTGTTCTCACATGAAAATGGGTTTCAGATAATGCAGAATTCTTTATTACTACGTTATTTTTGACTATGAAGGAAAACTGCATCCCTTCTATTAAATACAGACATATAGTATTGGTGTTGTGGGTTTTTTCTTTTCTTGTTTTGTTTTAAACTAAACTTCCCAGCAATTTCTTACTTAAAAATAGATTACCGTCTCTTTAAAGTGTCACAAATAAGGTGTAATATCAGATCACCAACACAGCAGGAACTTTTGCATTGTTCTGTGGTGCTGAATAAAAATGGTGATTGAAGTTACCACATAAGCTTAAGACAATTTTTCTGTGACCTGATGTGATGTTCCCGTGATGACAGCATGGTGTCCTTTGTCTGTGCTTGGTCCTGTGAGGCACTGCTTGGTGTGGCTAGGACTTTCTCCCCCCCCCACATACCCAAAATCATCTGGGCACTTGGTTGGTGCCCACAAATGCACATGAAAACCAACAGCTGCTGCTCCCTCGAGTTAACTGGAGTTAAACTCATGAACAGCTGTAGCAGAAGCAGAGTACACTGAAATGGAAGAGAGTATTTCCAACAGCCAACTCTCTCCAGGCTCTCTCTGTGGTCAATAGAGAGATGGATAGGGGAAAAGAGAGCCACATCGCCTTTCAGAGGAGGCAGCTGGGTGATGGCTGGACGAGCAGCCTCTGCAGACTGGTTTCAGAGCCAGAGATCACCCTGGAGTGAGGGTGATCCTCCTGAGGGCATGGGCTCCATGGACTGAGGTTGGTCACTGCTGCATCCAGACCAGCAAACTGCACATAAGTAACACACTGTAAGAAAAATGTGTATAATGGAGTGGATTAGCTTGGCAATACATGTTCAGCAGTGGAGAATTTCAGATTTTTATCTAAGTAAACAAATGGTTACTTATCTTCCATGGTACCAGGTGGTAAGATGTCTCTTGCTCTTCTGCTGCCATATCATAATCCCCTATACAAATATCAAATGAATGCAGATCAAGCTGTTTTGGTTTCTAATCATGTTTTTTAAGAGAAGTTTCTGGGCATAATGGTCTGTTTATAGAATACTTTCACATTTTATACTTGCCAGAGGTGTACACAGGCAGCAGCAGGGGTATAGTTTGTCTAGATGCCAACTTTTCACAAAAGAAAAGCTTCATAAATCACTTCCCTGAACTGTCAGTGCTGTTAGCAACTCCCTCCGGCTTTGTACAGCCGAGGGGGTTATGTTGAGCACAGTACTCCTCTGCAGCCAGAGGAGCCCTGCGTTCGTTTATTTTTCTTTCCTAATTACCTATAGTGAGGGAAATCTGGTCCAAGCTGAGGAACCTTTTTAAAGCACATCAGATGATCAAAAAGCTGCAATGGGCCTCTTCAGTGCCTAACAACTAATTGTGCACAGTAGTCTGCATCTCTGCTAGAGCTGGCTTGGCATCACTTGCTCCTTCCTTAGCATCTTGGTAATGAGTGTGCCTTGCTGATTTAGAAAAAAAAAAAAAGAAAAGAAAAGAAAAGTGTTTTTGAAAAAGAAACAGGGTGGGTGTCTGGACCCAAAGCCATATAGCTAATGCAGACGTATAGACAATGCACACAAAAGCTTCCCGGTGTCGGATGGGAAGAACGTGGGCCATAAATTCTCTGTCCTTAATGTGTAGCCACACAGATGGTTTTGATTACAGCAGATGTTGTGTGAAAATTAGCTTCAGCTTGTGGCTAAGTGGAGGAACATTTGTAGAAAAAGGTTCAGGAGGTGAAGGCTATTTTTAAGACTCCTGTACTTAAAACAAAATCTTTGTCTGTGGCATAGCTGACTCAAGGTGCAGATTGCACTCACGGAGAGGTAAGGAAAACATTTAGCTTTGCACAGCTGCCTTGCGGTGGGTTACTTGTAGATGTGGCATTTCCCAGAGCTTCTGCTTAGTGTTTTCATCTGCGGCAACCCATGGTTGTGCCACTCATCTCATGTCATGAAGAGTAAATGCTGCTGAATATATAAGGGCAAGGAAATGAACTGGAGCAAGAATGCTTGCCTTATCTTACATGCTGCTATTCGTTCCTGCACTGGTGTGCAAATGAAAGATGGTGTCAACTGGTCCTGTCTCCCAGCACTTGTGGAGAAAGCCAGGAGAAGGTTCCTCCTGCAGGCACAGACAGGGGTGGCATCTGCACCCAGCTGATGACTGCATGCTAGATCTCCCTGGACCTATAAGGCCTGATTTAGGTGCATAAAGGTACTTGCATGCTCCAGGTGGCATCTGAGGGAGCTGGAGCCACCAGGAGCTCCACACACAGCTCTCCGAGGAGAAAGGGCAGGCACAGCTGTACCCTCTCAGCAAAACATCTTTCAGCAGCTTTTTGTGTTCCCATATAGACTGATGCTCAGCATACATCTCTAGCTGTTGGAGGGAAGCCTGTTGAGCAGAGTGAAAAGCATTTCACAAGAGCTTTATCCATGCAGCATAGCCAGACTTCCATAAAACAGCCCAAAAAAACAGAAGTGGGGAGTTGCTATTTCATTCTTCAGAGAGCATCTTTTTGCAGACATCAAAGTTTAATTCTGCCTTCTTTTACTCATTTCTACTTTCCCCAGGATCTTCTCCAGGATATGCAGACAGAGCTAGCTTCCATTTAAGATTTGGTATATATATGCAGATTTATACGGATTTATTTTCTGCTTTTTGAAACTCCCCGGTTAGCCAGTTCAAATTCACTGCACTTGAACATTTGCTTTCAATAAGAAAAAATGTTGATTAAATCAATGTCCTGGCCAAATCTAGTAAGTTTTTTCTGGCAATACCTTTAATGAGTCCCATTTATTAATTTTTTCCCCCTACCTTACTTGTGTAACAAATTTCCAGATATTAATGTCAAGAAAGGCAATATTTGGCCTGTCATATGAGAAAAGTAAAAACAAACCAGCACACTTCCTTTTGTAGTTCTGGACCTCATGCTCTCTTAATACCTATGAAAGGATCATTTTGTAAAGTATAAATTTGGAGCTAAGTGTTAAAGCATGCTGGTTTATACACGATTATGCACAAGCATGTATGTTCTTATATATACACATGCATATTGTAATGTGTACATTGTAATCAAGAGACTACTGACCCATGCAGTCTTTTTATTTTTGGCAAATCCTTTCTCACTCCTTTTTTTTTCTCTCTCAGGGGACTGTTCTTTAATGCAATTATGCTAAATTGACGTTCTCCTTGTGGTGTTTAAAAAAAGAGTCATCATGTTTTGAGCTTTCATATAGTATGAGTCTGTATTTTTTGGCTTCAAATTAAAATGACATTTGATTTTGTTTCTAAAATATTATGGCTAGATAAATTAATTACACCAGAAAATCCAGAAGAAGCAAACAATCAAAATAATAATAAACATCAGCTGCCAGCTCAGTCCGGGCTCACGCATTACACTTTACAATTTTATTACTTCAAGTGGATGTGTAATTAAAGGGAGGTGGGCGAAGAGGACGCTGCTTATGGAAATACCCTTGAAGGTCAGTCAGGCACGGGTGTTGTTGGGACACATGCAATTCCTTGGGAAGGCCAGGACAG
This sequence comes from Cygnus atratus, assembly GCF_013377495.2. Taxonomy (NCBI): domain Eukaryota; kingdom Metazoa; phylum Chordata; class Aves; order Anseriformes; family Anatidae; genus Cygnus; species Cygnus atratus. Next base: position 31,997,157 of record NC_066365.1, on the reverse strand, counting down.
GGGAGATCTTGCCCTGCCAGGAGGAGGTGCCTAGTTTCAGCATCTCTGCTGGGCTCGTGCAGGACGTGGGACGCCTTGGCACCGTGGCAGCATGAAGAGTGACTCGTGTTTTGCCACCTGAGCCCTGTCAGGACCACCCACCATGCCGAGAGCTGGAGGTCCGGTTTCTACCATGGCTCTGTCCTCAGCTTCCCAGGTAGAGCCAACAGTGGTGTCAATTAGTTCCACTTCTGGTTCTCTTTCTGTTATATTTGCCTCCGTTAATGGAAACCGGCTATCAATTTATTTCTCCTTCTGTGGGCCACCAGCTGGTAACGATAGGATTCTTGTTTACTGCTGACCTTAGCTGGATGTGAAGGAGTGACTTAGACGTAAACGGTTCCATCTCCCATTCCCAGACCCTTGAGCCATTATTTCCTTCTGCCCTACCAAGCAACGCGCTGTTTTTAATAAAATATATTGCCATTGCTTTGAATACTTATATGCTCAAGCCGTTTAAAAAATCTATTCGCAGTAGTCTGGTTAGGCAAAAATAGCCCAAAGACAGCACCCACTGCCAACGTTTTCTTTGGTAACTGCTACCGAAATTCCCCGTTTCATTCTATGGCTGAACTGCAAGATAGTTATTGCTTATTAATTGTAAGCGTGGTGCCATTAAGACTGCCAAGTAACAGTATAGCCAATATAACTCCTACTCACTTTATAAAGACAAACATTAAAGTCATCACTCACTTTGTGGCAAAAAAGGGAAAAATGCAGGAGCATACCAGATGAACCTCAGACATCGTGCCCTCCAGCACTTGCCCCAAAATGCAGCTTTGTCGTAAATGCGGTCAGCTGCCACATTTACCCGCTCACTGCGGATCCTGCAACGGAGGCAGCGGCCGCACATACATCTGAAGATACACGCAGAGCCATATCAGGGCCATCTTCTCTTGTGGACCAGACTGTAACAGTGTCATCGGTCACTCTGACCATTTTTTTATCATGTTTTTCTTGAAATTTCCCCACTCTGTGGGAAATGGACATTTAGAGAACTCATTGCAATTGCAGATGAAACCAAATGTTGCACTGGAATTTCCTGCGGGACACAAAGTCCAGTTTTCAAGAGGCTCCAGGCAGTATGCAACACTACATGGTACTTAAAGGGGAACAGGCATGTTTCCTCAGGAACTCTTTTCCAGGGTATGGTAGCTGGGCTATGGGGCCCTGGCAGATGGTAGCTCATCATTACGATGCCGGTTTGCAAAAACAGAGTAAACTGGAATATTTCCCCCACCCCACCCACAGATTTCCTGTAGAAGGATGGGGACTCTGTAGTGATTTACTGAGGTTAGTTTTGTATTTAATAGGCGGGAAGACCAATTCAGATGTTTCAGGTGCTCTTCTGCGCAGCACAGAGCACAACCTTTCTAGCAGGATGGTTAACAGACTGTTTAGCAGAATGCAGTGCAGAAACATATCCCAGTGCCTGCTCTGCCTTGGAAAAATGATTCTGCCTAGAAATAGGGCCTCAGGCTGGGGTTCAGGGCACTGAGACGAACCTTTCCTTTATCTGCATGCATTTTCACACATCCAACTTACCCAATCATTTTTCAGCCTAAAAAGTTTTCTGCTCTACACCATATTAATTAAATGAAACACATTTTTTTCTCATTTATCTCATTATAAACTTTCACAAAATGACCGCCAGTGAATTGCAACTCATACGTTGTTTGTTCTTTGGCACATACTTCCTTTAAGTTTCAGCAAAACCTCCCTACGTACATTACCAGTATACCCACAGGCATGAATCACCACTAATCCTTGCTCAGGGGAAGGAGTTTATGGGGTCCCAGCTGTACAAGGCTTGATGTGAAGACGCAAGGTCTTGTTTTTGTGGAGCCACCTGCAAATTTCCCAACCCAAAGGGCCGCCTTTGCTCATCAAGGCAATAAAATACACTCTTGTTCTTGCTGATGTGAGGAGTTTTGGGAATTGCAGTCCCAATGACCTAATGGGTTGTGGTAGAGAGAGAACAATGCTATCATTGGCATCCCCTGCAGCGAGTGCGGTGAGGGTGTGTCTGCTGACTCCACGTGAGCCAGGCATTGGAACAAGCCCCTGGGACAGGAGATCTTCCTCATGCAAAAGATCTTCCTTTCTGAACAGAAAGGGTGGTTAGGCATTGGAACGGACTGCCCAGGGACGTGGTGGAGTCACCATCCCTGCTGTTATTTAAGGGATGTGTCGATGTGGCACTTAGGGACACGGTGTAGAGGTGGACTTGGTAGTGCTAGGTTGAAGGTTGGGCTAATATTAAGGGTTTTTTCCAACCTAAATTATTCTGTGAGTCTACAATTCAAATAGATAAAGCTCAATATTTTACCTGACAGTGCTTGATCTGAAAATGAATCCAGAGCATCTACCCCTAAAATGTGGAGATGTGGGGTTGGAGATGCGTGGTTGAAGTGGTGCAGCTGGTTCCTCCAAATCCCCTAGGAGGAGGCATGGAGAGCTGGAAGCGGTCACTTCCATCCTTCTACTCTTCTCTTCCCTTGGCACTGAGCTGCCCCATAATGCTTCTCTGCTAGCACAAAAGGCTGTAAAAAAGTCTCTAAAAAGGGCAACTGAGAAATTCCCTGGACTTGGGGGACACTGATATCTAAATGCCAGCGTTAGCCCAACAGGAACCCTGTGCTCATAAACGGCTCCTCAGTAGACTGGTGCAGTGGGCTGCTTTGCTTGGACAGGCAAGGATCTATGTTATACCACTGGTAAAATGGGATCCACAGTTGGTTTTTAAAACACATTTAATAACATGCTACATGATGAGAAAGTAACAGTTATGTGAAATATTCAGCTTGCCAGTACTAAATGAATACTTCCACTAGGCTTTAATAACGTTCTATGGGACAATAATACCACAGCTGCCTTTTCAAAGTGTTGATAAAAAAAAATAAAAAAATAAAAGGCAAGCAAAGGCCATAAATTGGCACTGACCCGCATTAAGTGTTGCTGTTCTAGAAGCAGCCCATGGGCTTGCTCCTCCTTTTCTGCAGCCCACTGATGGGCTGAAATTCAGAAATTGCCTTCCAACCACCTACAAGCCCCAAAACAGGGGAAGCACTGGTGCGGCCAAGCACTGGCTCCACAAGCTCACCACGTACATGCCAAAAGAGCCTCAGAGGGAAAATAAGCAGCTTGCACAGAAAATGGTCCAGTTGCAATTATTCTGCTGCACTGGATGGAGAAATCTGGGAGGCTTTGTAGCAGACAGTCCCTCTGGGGCAGGGCTGCTCCTCCTGGGGACAAGCCTACAAAGTCCCCTTGTGCCCTAAATGGTTGAGCAGGGATACAGCTGAGCGTCTGCTGACACAGGCCACCTCTCCAGAGGCACTGACTTCAGTTAGTTTTGAAAGGTTCTTTGCACAAGCATAAGGCTTTTTAAAATATGGGCCATGTATAAATATTTGTATGGAGCTGTGCAAGGGGTATAATAAAAGCCTTTTTTTCAGTGGGTATCTGAAAATGAATCTGAAGTTCATGTAGTTTGCAAGCCCCATCCATGTTAAATATTTTTGACCTTTTTTCTGTGTACAAAGACTCCTTCTAAGATGGGCTATTAAAAATAAGAGAGACTAGTGACACAACATGCTATTTTAAAAGACAAATCCTGATTAAATAAGTGGAAGAAAATTCTGAATCCAGTTCCCTAAGCAAAGGAAAGTGGTGATGTACTCCCAGTATAGTTTGTGCTGCTATTGCCATTTCCAAAATAGAAGGTTCCTCTTCATCAAGTCCATTAAAGCTGGGCCCATTTGCTTAATGAATCTTGTCTGCTGCCTGGGTAAGAAAAAGCAGATGGGAAGAGCTCTTGAGGAAGCACTCAATGGAGCTCAGCAGGGGCTAATAAAATTTCTGCAGAGGTGGCAGTGTTTGTGGGGAGACAGAAAACTAAATTTTAGAAAAATACATCCTTGCAAATTTTGTCTCAGTTGTATCCTTAGGTCATCAAGGTCAAAACAATCTTAGGGGGCTTAGCTGTAAAGTGTTACATACACTCATGAAGCATCCAAGTATAAAATTACATAAAATGACTTCAAAGACACATGTTAAATTTGTTCTCCATTTTGGAGTAATGTGTATAAAACCTTTGCACTTCAGTCTTTATCCCATCCTGTGGCTCTCTTCCAGACATGGAGAGAGGGGGTAGAGGGAAGATGAAGTGGACATCACTGGAGGATGTTCTCTTGTAGTTAGCCTCATCCTTAAAGGAGAGAGGTACCTTCAAGGACTCCAGTGGAGAAATGTGGTTTATGACCCTCCATGAGGATTTGGTTTGTTTAATGTGCTAGCATGATGTTGAAATAATTAGAGGATTCTGCAAGAATTTTCCTGGTGTGAGATGTCACCAAAATTGATCTTATTTTGAGCATTCCACTGTTATCATTTTCCACTGTGGATGATGAGAAACTCTTGTGAAATTATCTGCTGCTCAAGAGAACTTCTCTTTCACAATCCTTTCATCAAACAAAACAAAATATTTGGACTCTGACTTTTTTTCTTTTTTCTTTTTTTTCTTCTTCTTTTTCCACAAAGCATCTCTGGCATACTAAAGTGTGCTGGTTGTGACACCAGCCCCATTGCTCCCCCAAGGACTCAGCCTCCTAACTCCAGATTATGGCAGACACCTCTGAATGGCATTACCATTCTGAGAAGTGCAGTGAGACTGCTCTCCACCCCTACTGTGAGGTGGCAGTTATACTTCAAAAGCACTTTGGTGTGCCTCTCCCTCACAAGAAAAGCATAACTCAGAAGTGACAGAAGGGATGTTGCAGAGAAGTTGTTCATCGCTCATTAACGTCTCAGCTGTGGTGGGTGCAATGATAGTGAGAAATGCCAGCTGTTGTGGGGTTTAATAGTAGTTCTTCCATGGACAGTTAATTGTACTAAGTCATATCATAAGCGTTTTCTGACAAGCAACTCTTTATCACAAAGTTAAGACTTTTAAGTGAATGTTTAAGTCACTTCATAACCATTTTCAGGATGATATCAGAAAGTGGAATATGCATCTGGGAATGTTATTCTTGCACATTAAAACTCTACAGAGTGTGCGGTTAACGTACAAACCCCAGCAAAGATGCATTCAGATTAAGGACTCGTCCAAGAGTCACTGAAGTCAGATATGCAGTGCTTGGGGATATGCTGGGAAATAATATTTACATTCACTGACTGTCATTAATTTCTGAAATGTGATGTCCTCTTTTTTCCCTTGTGGTCACAACATTTCAGAAACAAGTGTGAAACAACAGACAATTACATTTTGCCACTAAAAGACCAAAATTCTGTTTTAGCAATCATGGCTAATCAGAATTTTGGCCTGGAAGGCTGGAGAGGATGGGAGATAAACACTCGCAGAGACATTAATTTCTGAGCATGAGAAGAGACAGACCCTGAGGCTAGTGGAAATGCTTGGGGTCACATGGGGAATGTTATTTAGATCCCATCACACACCTCACTTCTCTCTGTGCAGTGGGACTATAGGTGACAACAGTGATTGGTGTGGGTTGGAGGCTTGTGAAAGTCTCCCACCTTTACCTGCATTGCCATGTGGGGAGGAGGTTCACACCTGGACGGGGTACACAAATTGAGGGTGCAGCAGCAGAGCTGTAGATGGAGGCTTGCTTGCAAACTGCTGCGGCTGGAGAAGATGCAGGGTCTGTCTGTGCTGATGGTGGCCCCACAAAAGTTTTCTTGCACTTTCACTCATGAGGCATCCATCACTGTGACCTGAGACAGCAACCGAAGTCCCAGTCTGAGGAATCATGGGTTGCTTCCTCTTGGCTGGTCGATCTGGAGACCTCCCGGGCTGCCTAGAGGCAGGCTGGTGTTTGGAGTAGCAAGAAGAAGAGAAGAATGAGTCACATCTGTCAGTCAGTAATAACAGACAAAGTGCTTTTATCCACGATTTGTTCAAGACAGTAAAAGTATAGACAGATAACTGACTTCTAATAACTAAATGCTACAAGCTAAAATAAAATACAAATTTGAAGGGATGATTTGCACTTAATTTCCCTGCAAGTAACATGCTATATAACATTGCTTGAAGGCCTTGTATATGACTGAATTTTATTCTAACTGTAATATGTAAGGCACGATTTAGTGTCTGGCTTATAAGAACTAATAAGCATCTAAAGAAAGCTATCTTAGAATGTCAATATGAGCCTGGCTGAACAGAAATTACTTGTCTGTAGCCATCTGTTATGCACTAGAGTTAAACAGACACAAGTGCTTTTTCCTGGAAGCCATCTGCACAAATATTGATTGAGTAATTTCATAAAATTTCGATTTAGTAATTTACCAGTTGACGAGGTGATAGTGCATAGCATAGGTCTGAGTTCCCTGGCATTTCTACTGCAGCTAAAACAACATTGATGTGCATTTCTTTTGCCATTAGCATTATTGCAAAAGGAGACACTGGAATGAAATCCAACATAACCTATTGAGAGAGTCTGTAAAATATTTTCCTATTAACATCAGAATAAAAAAATAATGTGGTATTCCAGAAAATTGAATGGCACTTACATTCCATAATCTTCATCAGATCAGCCTGCATGGGGTTTTGTTTTTCCTTTGCCTGGTTTGAGGCTATATTTATATTAATTCCATCCAGTTCTATTTTAATTAGCTTAAAATCCTAGGGACTCGAGATCATCACTGTGTTTAAAAGACTGGGTTTCAGCAGCCTTCATCAGTGGCTTTTTCATCCCCAAAATATTTAAGAGTGGCGAGCTTCTTTTCATTTTCCCTCCCTCCAGACACTGACCCTGCCATGGTGATGAATGCCTTGGTGACCCCCAGTGATCAGAGGGCTGCCCACAGCAACCACTGCTGGGGTTTCCTGCCAGAGCAGCTGCAGAGCTTGCACCCACAACATTTTCCAGTTTAATCCCTTAGAGCCTCAAAGGAGCACCATCTCTCCAGGGGAGTATTGGAGATATTTTTTGTTCCACCCTCTTGTCACTGGTTCTTGCCTGAATCCCACGAGACTGGAGTGATCATAAAATGGATTTCAACTAAGAGTAGAAGACATTTAGGGCTCCATAACATCACACCCCATTAGACACCAAGACAGATGCTGAGGCAGGCACAGAGAGGCAGCATTCCCCTCTCCACCAAGAGCCAGAGTTCAACAGAAATGGTCCCATCCACACTGCTGCTCCTGCACTTCAGCATCTCCCCACCCTCTTGCTGCATTTTGGAAAGATGTAGTTCTCACCCATGGTTGCATGGTGTACTTGAAACCCAGCTAGACACCTGCGAACCTTCCTGAGGTATTGGCACCCCGAGACTTCTTTGGCTTAGTCTGTAGTGTTAGGAGATGGGGATATGTCAGCCTCGCAGCTGCAGTGGGAAAGCAGGGGTTTGCTTTGCAGCACTGCTTTCCTGGTCAGAGTGCTTGGGGTCTGCCATCCTAAATATTGACCAAAAAAAAAAAAAAAGTGAAATCTTCAGGAACAAAATTTTAGAGAGGTATGAAACCCCAAGCAGAGGAGGCAGAGGGGAGGCCTGTAAAAGCTCACTGCCCAGAGGGGTGGGATCAACTCCCTTCTCTGTGGGACACAAAAGAGCAGGCTGTCACTTCAGCAGCAGCGACTTAGGCTATTCACTAAGGAAAGTATTTTAACAGAAAGGGTAGAGAGTCATGCAATAAACTGCTCAGGAAACTTTTTTAGGCCCCAGTGCCAGAGAGTTTAGAGGAAAGCCAGGTGAACAGAAACACATCAGTTACAGGTGATCCTGCCTGGGATGGGGAAAGGACCTCCAGAGGCCTTTTCCAGCCCTCCTCCCAGAGGATTTTCATTGCTGTATGTAACCCCACTGTGTCTGAGCCTGCAACCCATCTTGCACAGCAACAGAAACACACATTATTTTGTCACCATTAGACCTCTGCACGAGGGACGTGCTCTCTGCCAAGCCGTCAGAGATGGACACGGCTTCTGGCTTGTGAAATATCCATGAATGCATACGTGTATCTATGTAGTTTGGTTGTAAGACAGTCTTCCAGCTTAAAGCTCCCAAATGGTTCACAAAGGAAACCTCTTAAAGTATAAAGTGGAAAAAAAAAATCTGCATTCACATGCTATGGCTCTTAGACTCTCAGCTGGAATAGCACTGATTTTTTAGATTGTAAGGTATAAAGTTTATTATGCTTATGCCACACTGTGACTTTGTTTAATAGGAAATAAAATAATGTGAGGAATAAAGTGGGGGGAAAAATCACCAAAAGATAAATTCGAGTGAAGGCTTGGGAAAACACTGTCATTTTGTGAATTACTCCAGTGGCACACTCAGAGCAGAATCCTAGCTGACTGTGAGAAACAGAATCTGCTCTTTATACACACACCAGAGGAAGCTGAAATCTGACCTCTGCTCAGACCTATTTCACTATTTGCCTTCTTTTGGAATTTCAGATTAGCCAAATGTTATCTGTTGAACAATGCTCCTGTGTCAGCCCCCAGACCTGGGGACCTGAATGGAGCTTCTCAGAATAGGGAAGAATGAGGAGCTTATTTTGAGGAGAAGTGAGCTGTTCTGAGGACAAACATCCACCCAAATTGAATTAGCTCTTAACCTAGACATAGGACCGCACAGTTCTTAGCTGAAATGCAATCCTGGAGTCATTAATGATCACATTCATTTCCCGCAAACCCTTCCTGATGCTGCAGAACATTTTCTCAGAATGAACTTGGAGCTCCAGGGTTTCAGCAGCAGCACCAGGAATAGGAGGTTTGGGGAGGAAACCTGAACTCCTGGGGTCTGAGTCCCAGGGAGCACATGAGGACGTGGTATAATTAACCATAATATGAAGCAGAAACCCAGCTGCCCAGAGCGAAAACTTCCAGGTCCTCCTTATCCCAGGAGCCCCATGCAGGGCCCAAAGGCAGCTTTTCCAAACTTGCAGAGCCCTTCTTCTAGGACCAGAGTCCCATTTCCACTTACAGTTAGAGCATTACACTGTTCTTCAGGAGAACTATTTTAATCCCTGTGTCTTGGTTCAGTGATGCTCTAAATATATATCGCTAACAACTGTATTTCTATACACTGAAAAATAAAATGATAAACATCTGAGGTCCACCACACTATGAGAAGGTAAATGCTCAGCTACACTGCTTGACTAAAATATTTCACATAATGCATTTTCACTAAATATTTGTAAATGGAAACATACAACAGCTATTTTTTGGGGGGTTAGTAGGTGTAGTGAAATGTTCCATTAACCTACCTTTGCAGGTTTCTTTTCAGGAAATCTGTCTAGATGATCGCATTAAAAAGGCTTTCTGTTTAGTTAAAGTTACAAGAGAAAAAAAACACAATTACCTGTATCATCATAAAAAAATTAATAAATATCAAAACCAGCCCATTTTGTGGTAATAACCTCAAAATGTGATCCAAATGACACTAATCAAGCAACACTGAGTCTTGATTAAATTACGTATTCAGTCCATATCATATGCCTAATATTAGCCAAGAGCAAGCACGGAGAAAGGACAGTGTCTTATTTCCAAGAAGACAAATAAAAAAACATAGATGACAAGGATACTAATTTTGTTCTCATTAGCTCATCTTTCATCTTTTGTGACATCGCACCCTTGAACACACAGAGTTACCGCCAGAAGAGCCAGACCATCAGGATTTCCAGCCAAACACAGGGCGCTTGGGAGTACATAAAATCAGAGGGTAGTGTAAAATTTGTGCAGTTATCCTGGAGACAGACCAAGATCAGGAAGGCAACCAGGACCCTCAACAGCCTTTGGTCAATTGTAACCAGCACTGATGGTACAACCTGAGAGGTGGTCTGCTGGCAGTGGAAGTGGAACTGAGACACATTCTCATTTCACCCGAACGGTTAAATGCCAGCAGTCGCTTACCTAGCTGTTACAGAATCACAGACTGTTTACAGTTGATATGGACCTCTGGGTCTATCTGGTCCAACCCCAGCAGGGCCACCCAGAGCAGGGTGCCCAAGACACGTCCAGGTGGCTTCTGAAGATCTCCAAGGAGGACACTCCACAGCCTCTCTGGGCAGCCTGCGCCAGGGCTCCAGTTACTGAATGAGCAGCTTAAGGTGCATTTTCCAGCAATCCAGGGTGAACCTGATTCCACAAGAAATAGTGTTTTGGAAAAGCATGTAAACATTAGGACTCAAAATCTGTGGCATTTTGCTGATGGCTTGTCCTGTTTAGCATGCGGAAATGTCAGGTTTGGGACCATGTACTCGGCTGTGCATTTCCAGACCCTGGTAGATGTTCACAGCCCTCGAAGGATATGCAATAATAAACCATGGTGAGCACTGCTCCGAGATGTTGGTTTTCTCCAAGCTCACCCTTCCCTGCTCCCTCTCCAGTGAGAAGGATATTTTTGGATGCCAGAGTGCTCAAGAGGAAGATCACTGACTTACACAACCACTCCAGCAGGGCTTACAAAGCCTTACTCCCACTTGTACTAATGCAGCTGTGGTCCCTCCACGTCAAAGCCTCCTTCAGCACCCTGTGATTTTTCTGTGTCCTGTGGAGACCCCCACCAGCCGCCCATGCTTCCAGTGCCCGTCCAGAAGAGCTCACCTCGTACTCCAGGGACATGTCTGCTGGTCCGTGGTGCGGCCGTGTGTTTGTCCCTTTCATCCAGTAATAAGTACTTGCTTGTCACAGAGGAGTCCACCTCTGATCAGAGGGGTTTTTTTGCATGCAAGGAACATTGAATCAACAAAGCAGTAGCTAAAGGCAACTCTCTAATAACTACCATAACTGCCTTTTAACAGGCCTCAAGTCACCAGGGAACGTGGGCTAATTTGCTGTAATTCATTTAATATGTTTAGTCTGAGCAACATAATTTCAGCCCGATAGATGTCTGAGAAATCCCTCATCAGCGTTAACTGGGAGTGGGATAGGGCAGCCCTGAGGTGCCCTGGCTGGGGGCTGCGATGCTTTGCTGGCTTTCCCTGCTGTGGGGCAGTGCTGGGGCACCTGTGGGTGGCTGTGCCCCAGGCCCCTTCCCCACCTGCACTGAAAGTCAGTGGCAACTTCCAGGCAAGCAGGCCAGATCGCTGGAGGTCTTACAAACCCTACAGGGGGTCCGTGCAAGCCATGCACCGATTTGCACATGAGTGCTTGCTGCTTGTCATCTCCCTCTGCACGTAGTGGATGCTGGCTTCACGTGCTGCTGTCGCTGCTTCTGGGCAGCCAGGAGGATCTGGACCCCAGGAGTGGGGAATTTCCTTCTGCAGAGACAGATGAGTTAAGACAGATACAAGATACCGTATCCCTGTCTAATTTATTTTGAAGTATGTACATTCCTGAACAAGGATATTAGATGGCAAAAGCAATGAGTGCTTAATAGCTCACAGATGATGCACACACACACTTCTCGGACCTCAACAGACAGCTGTAGCCCAGTCCCCAGCTTATGCCCCTCACTCTTTCCTCTCCTCAAACATTGCTCCAAGTGTGTAAAGATGCTAAATCTTACAGCCATTCCACTCTCCCCATGGCCTTGGCAACTTTGCAACATGAAATGAAACCCATCTGAAGTATGAAGCATCAGCAAAGCTTTTTTTTTTTTAATTTTTCCTAATTCTAAGGCTCAGATGTCTGTTGACAGCAGATGGTCAAGTTATAAGGCATCAGTTGTCTCTAGCAGTTAAATGAACATACTTCTGGGCAGGATCAAAAATTAACTATTACTACTTTTGTAGCTATTACTTTGGGTACATCACATAGAGCCAGACCTTATTCTTTGTGCCTCAGACATACAAAATTGTGAGCAAAGAGAGCCCAATCCCAGAGTTTTACCTGCACAGGATTTATAGAACCGGGGACGTTTTGAAACATTTCTATTGTCTTATAAAGCAACCCAAGTCCTGATTTGATAAGTATTTACATTGGTTTGACATGTGCTTACCTCCACTGAATTCAGTGATGCCCTTTCATTAATTCCAGCCTTGCTGGGAGAGCTCAGCACAGCCCATAGGTCTGCAGGCACACATGTAAATCTGACAGGCAGTATGTAAGCATGCCAAGGCTTTTCACAACAGCAATCACGAAGTCTACAAGCAATCATGACCCCATTCAAACACACAGTGCCGATGGTTAGCTCGCTTACAGATGCCTGGTAACATCGAACAGAGCACTACAGCTGCCTCCTCAAGAGCGGTTGCAATGCATGGCTACAATCCTTCCTTGGATGTTCACCCAGCATAGAGGAATCCACTCTTCCCGTTCTCCAGAAGACCCAGTAGGTTTCCCACAGCTCCCAGGTGTACGACTTTGGTGTTAAGGAACAATACTCAAGCCTCTCCTCAGCTCTATTCGTGACTTCTGGGAGACCAACTCTGCTAACATAGAAACAAAGAAACAACCTTCTTTCCCTCTCAACATGCTGGGAGGGAAATCACTTATAATGATCAGTTGAATTATGCCTCATATAGCATGCAGCCCTTATTCTTGGTCTGCAAAAGTGGTAGACCAATAATACCTCCAGAAAATAAAACCATCCAAAACCTCAAAACTAGGTCCTACTGACACTGATCAGGCTGACGGGGTTGTGCATTAAAAACAAACAAACCAACCAACCCACAACCACTGAAAGTTGCAGTGAGATACAAAGAGAATTGTAAAACAGCGTCTCCAGACAGCTGTACTTCATGTCACTCCCCACTACAGCAATTAACCTACCTTTATTTAAAAAAAAAAAAAAAAAAGAAAAGAGCTGTGTCACATGAGGTGTAAACAGTGTTAAACCCTTCAGCAATCCCTCCAGAAGGGCCAGTTTGCCCTCCCCTTTCAGCACCCCTTTCAAGCTTTGGATTTGATTCTTGAAAAACATCTCCACTCCTGGCATCCTTTGCTGCCAGCAGAACTCCGAGAGAACTCCAGGGGAAATCCAAATTTCAGCCACAAGTATGCCCTATTTTTTCCTCTCTTCTTTTTCTTCTCCCTCTTCTTTCAAAGTACCTTCTGAGAGGACACCTGGAGTATTTTTACAGCAGACATATCAAAAGTTTGAAAAATCAGCCTTTTTGCTCAGACCGTTCAATAGTTAGTGGGGAAAGGGTCTGTGCAGCAACATTTTGTAGTAGCTGGTTTTATTCCGAGCCTGGATATAATTAGTTTTATAGGAAGAATATACATGGTTCACACGCTTTCAGCATCTTTGTAAGCCTCATTCATAGCCTATAAAGAAATAAAAATCTCACAAGAGGTCTCTGTGCACTTTTCCATCAAGAACCAGAGATCAATACTTCCATTTCCATCCCAATTTCTACCAAAAGTATGTTTTGAAAGGGTGAGATTTGCCATCCTTAGTGAGCAAAAAAATAAGCTATTAAAAAGATATCTACCATTCTTTGCTTCAGAAAAAGTAGGCAAGGCATGAAATATTTTTCCATGGTCATTCTTTTGATTCAGTATTCACTCTGGACACGAACTGTATGTGAGAAGTGCACACCAATTAATACAGAGACCGGGGCTGTGTTTTCAGCCAGTCTCCACCATTGCCACCTGAAAACTGCTTCTGGGTGCAAAGCTCACAGACCCGAATGCACAAGTCTGGGAGGATGCTTCAGAAAGTCAGAGAGCGAGCAAATGGGGTTCTGCAGGCAGAGGTTTTCTGGGTCAGAGCATAAAACAGTGTGGCTGGAAATTTGACCAGGAAAAAGCGGTATCATCACCAACCTTGAAATGCAATAGTAAGAGTCTGACACTGTTGTGCAGCACACTTTTATAAAATTCTTCATTTTGTGACTATCTGGTGGGCTGAAGAGAAACGTGGGGATTCTGACTGTGGTTTCCATTCATTTAGTAAGTGCCTTTGCTCAGGTAATGTCTAGGGCTGGATCATTTCTTATGTCCTCGAGAATGGATGGAACTTACTTGTTGCCAGTAATAATAAATGGGTGGGTTTGGTAGCTCATAAAAATACAGTCAAGCCTGGAGAGGAATGGTGAAGCAGCCTGACAAATCTTCTGAATAGCAAAACGAACATCAGCTCAAGTACTGGGGAAGTGGCTGCGCCGGATGCTAAAAATGCTGACTTTCTCTTTCATTTGACAGTGACATACAACCAAGAAGTTTTCCTGAGACAGCAAAAAAATAAAGGTAATTTTAGGCAGAATATTAAGAAAAACGTCCTAACAGTGAGGTCTATAAGTCTGTGGAATATCCACCCCAGGGAAATGGTAGTGGGAAGCCTAACTTCTTGAATCACTTAAAACTGGATTGGACAATGCACTGGAAAATATGCTGTGAATGAAGAGCTATCTTCCACTGGCAGATCTCTGATTCCTGTAGTTCCTTGAAAAGGCACCAGCAATGTCCTTTTGGAATTGATGGATTGCTGTGGTTTGGGTGCCAAGACTTCACAATGCCAGACCAGTCGCATCCCAGGGTGACTGCGAATGCAGGCAGGCCACATTCAGTATGGGTCCAGAGCATGTCTGCATGGCACTCACCCCGCTGAGATCAGCCCTGCACCCAGGAGCTTTACTAACAGATGGGGTGCAGGGTTCATCAGCCTCAACAAACACGGGCTACCCCCACCTCACCCAGGTGGCTACCAGGTACTGGCACGACAGCACGTGGTCGGAGTCTTTGGAGGATTGAGATGGGTTTTGCTTTTGAATTACAGAATTTTTGGCTGAGCTTTGATTATTTTTTTTTAAGTCTATCTGAAGCTGAAGGTCCTGTACAACTGTTCACCTAATGCACCAGATGAGGACACCTTTCCCATGTTGGTAATTAAAACACGCTGAGAGATGGAGCTTCAAGACTAGAGAACCTCCACTGAAAATGCCCTGCTAGAGCTGCCCTGAGGAGACTCTCATGGCCCCAGAGGAAGGAAGATTCCTGGCTAGCAGAGACAAAGCTCCCTGGGAACACCAGGAAAGAGCAAAGAGGTAATGTGCTTCCTCATGGAAGGTGTAGGGTTGTGTGAAGACATTCAGAGTGAGAAGAAAGCAAACAGACTGGACAAACCATGGGTACTGCCATGACTATTCTATACTAACCTGACAGTACAGGCGATGGTAATACTGGGGAACACAAGGGAGGAAAGGGGGAAAAATTGAGGAAGTTAAGAAACTGTACTACACTGTTCATTAAAAAAAAAAAAAAAAAAAAAAGCATGTTAAAAACTGTGACACCCAATCACACAATCACATTATTGCCTTTACAGACAACCTCTATAGCTCATGCAAGCCTGGTGCTGTCTATTCCCACATGGAATAAAAATAAAGAATGAGAAAGACAGACACTTTTTGTCCTGAGGATTTCAAGACTGACAATCGGTTTGGGGACTCTGCTGGTTTCAAGTCTGCTAGTTAGTTCTCCGCACCATTTCTGTGACCCATCACTGTCACCCCAAATAACGGCGCCTTCAGCCTGCAGAAAGTGCCTTGGGGTTTTCACTGGCAAAAATGAAGGAAGCACAAAAATATTTTCAATCAGTACTGGAACAAACTTCACATTGCACAGCTGCAGTGAAAGTGCCGTCCCCCAGAGACCCTCCAGAATTTGATTAAGGTATATGGAAACTTGACTCATATTTTACGAACATTCATTTTTATGATACATTTTTAAAGGGACAGCATATATTTCCATCATGTGGAAGAAATGAAGGCAGTTACTTTGACAGAAATAGTATGTTTCGAACATGAAGCGATTTTTGACAGCAGTTGAAGAAGTAGCGCAGGAGCGGTGGAGCTAGCTGGGGGGGTCTCTGTTGGGCAGGGGGTCATTCAGAGAATTAGAAGCACCATGAACCAAGGTGGAAATTGCAATATTACTTTTTTTTTTTCTTTTAAAGGAAGGTAATCAGGAGGAGCCGAAGAGTTTCAAATCCTGCACAATGAGCCTCATACACAAGCTGAAGAGCACGCAGTGTCATCTGCATTGAAGTATCAGCACCTTGACTCTGCCTTGGCACACAGGCTACTCTGAAGTATGTTATTCTGTTAAATCCATTGCCAGCATGGTTTGTCCTAACTTATATAGCCTTTTCAAATACCCATCGAATACATCTTAGTTACGTGGTGATCCGTTCTTTGATTTGATATACCTTCTGATCAGTTCCCTAAGTCACTAGAAACATAGGATTTCCATTATAACCTGGTTACCCACAAACCCTTTCTTTTTTCTTACCAGGTTAAAAGAGTGATAGGAAAAGGCAGCATGAAAAAAAAAAAGTGAGAACACAGGACATGTAAGTCCACAAGCTGATTAGCCTGTGCTGTGTCTTGGCACAGATGGTGCCAAGGGCCCTTTGGAGGGTCAGGGAAGATTTGCCCCATCGACCTGGTATTGGGAAGCTCCTGTCAAGAGGAGGAGGTGGCTTCCCAAGCCACTATGGGATGAGGTCCCCAGGCCGGTGGGAACAGCAGCAGGCAGGGAGAGAGGCAGGGGCAGAAAGTAACGTCTAAGGGGTACGTGGTCCCACTGGTCTGCCCACAAAAGCCTTTGGTCTGGCAGGACAGGGAAACAAAATAATAAATGGAAAAATGTATAAAAACACACTGGGCTAATTAATAGCAAAGCTGGGTAATGCTCAGGAGCATGCATGGTGCTGTGAAAACAGACGGCATGTGCTGCACCAGCCCCCGAAAGTGGGGAGCAGGCAAAACCTGTGTTTCTGTGCAGCCTGACGTTTCTGCAGGCTGTAACCGCAAAACTGGCAGGATGCTCCAGCAGTGGGAGCAGGCGCTGCCCTGCCTTGTACCTGAGCCTCCACAGAAGTCAGGGAAGCTATGAGAGATTTACACCCCTGACGAAAGCAGAATAAATTCCATTGTTTGCAGAAAGCTGGTTGATCTGTGGAAGACATACTTTGCTAAAACATCATTATCGCAGTAGGAACTCTCTCCATCTGTTTTTATGTAAATAATTTCAAGTGTATGATTTATGTAATGGATTTTGTTTGAATTAGTTTTCACCAGTGAGATGAGGATAAAGATTTTCTTTTATATTACACAGCTGGTTTCACTTCTTCTTAGCATCCGATACTTTTATTATTTCTATACAAATTCCTTTTCTGCAGGAGATTTATTACTTATAGTAATGCTGCATGGTGTGAATTTCTTATAGCTCATTCATTTTGTCTTTCATGTGACTACTCAAGACTGGAGATACTATGAAAATGAGGAGACCTAAATCTGGTAAATATTATGGGGTGGTTCCTCAGGAGTCATGCCTGCTGCCTCTTTCACAGTATCCAATGTTTTACGCACATCACTCAAAGAATTAACTAACTAGCTAATTCAAAGAGAGTACCAGAACTGAATTATTTCATGCATTGAAATCCCTTGGAGATGTTGAAAATTATGGGGTTTCAGAGACAAAGACTGTATTTTTAGTATATCCCCACAAAGACCCCTAACCCCGCAGGTGCTAATGCAAATAATAAATAAGAATAAAAGTTGCAGAGG